>NW_028288613.1:1700000-2900000 GCF_059628265.1 Tinamus guttatus
TGCATTTTTAATGAAGACTTTTGTGTGTCGCTTTATTATCTATAATCCAGTCTAGGGAAAAAAAACCTCAAAGCGTGTCAATATTTCTGTATGTGGGTGAGGAATCTAGTCCTATCACCTGATGCATTTGAGCACTCGGGCTGTGCTAAAGAGCTGAGTAGAGTGGGCAGAACCTCAGCAGAGAGCCCAGCTCCTGCCCAGGACCATGGGGATCTCCCCGTGCAAATGCAGGACTGGGGTTTGCAGAAGAAGTTTGAGCTGGGGAGGAGCTTTAAGCCAAAGGAGGGACCACCTGCCTTTTCTTCTTCTTTTCCACAGGCCTTGCTCTCCCAGCTTGCAGAGCTGAGCACCTGTAGCCTCACTAATCCGTGCTCGGGTCTGCAGGTCGTACGTGCAATTGACTCACTAACAAGCTAAATGGGTTTTCTGCACCTATTCCACGCGTTAAATAGCTGGCAACCCATGAGGACACGTGTCTTCCTTAAGGAGAGGAAGCCTCATCCGAAAGGGTGCTGCGAGCAGACAAATATTTTATGGTGTTTTAATGCAAGATCCGTGTTGTTGCAAGCGAACCCCAGGCTTCGCTCCAGCGAAACACGAGCAGAGAAGGGGCTGCCCCGCTCGCCGCGTCCCTCTCTACCAGCTCGGCCCTTCTGCTCCTCTCTGCTCTTCCTCCCCTTCCCTCGCACCTCTCCGTGTCCCTGCTGATGGTCATCCCCCACCAACCTCCCTTCCTGCCTCCGTGTTGCCTCCCGTTCCGATCTCGCCCGCGTTTCTTCCCCTTGCACCAAAGAGCGACCCTTTCCCAGCCTTTTGCCTCAGATTGATATCTATCCTCTCCTTCCTCCACTAGGATTTTTGGGGAGTTTGGGGTTTTTTGGGGGGTTTTCTTTGCTGTTTTTCAGTTTTGTTTTGTTAATCAGCACAGCTCAAAACTCACAAACCAAAAGCAGGAACGGGCTGACATCCCTAAAGGACGGAAGCATCTCCAAGCCAGCATTTCCATAGGCACCCGGCCTGCTGCAATGCAGGGAGACTCAATCCAGAGCCTGGCCCAAGCTCCTGGATCGTTTGGACCTCACAGCCCCAAAGTGGGTCAGATGACTGTACTAAAAATGAATGTTCAGTGTGGAGGATTTCATCTTACGTCACCGATGTCATGGAAAATGCCTTCCTTATCGCACGATACTTCCGAGAAGCAGCAAAACTACATGTACTTCCCGCATCTGAAGCGCTGCGTTTCATGCTCCAGCACTCAACTTCTGCTGTTCTACGAAGATATTGTTTAGTCCCACCATGGCCAGACTTCTTTGAGGCATAGATAGAGTATGGGTATAGAGACAGCTAATAAGTCAGGGTGAGAAACACCCAAAACCATCTGCAATACTTTCTTCCTTCGACTCACCGTTTTTCAGAGCATCCTTCATCCTCACAAGCACCCATAAACACTGGCACCTTGTGATCAAACCCTCCAAAATGGATTCGCCGCTCTCTGTGTTGGATTCCTACCTCTAGCCACGCATTTTGCTGAAGCTCTGGTCACGTGCCAGCACCCATCTGTGTAAATATGCAATTTTTCTAGCTGAATTGCACATCCACATCCACGACTCAACCACAGAAAGATCATGTAAATAATGGAACCTGACAGCATAAGTAATTTTTTTCATGTATCAGACGCCATGGTTGACTGCTGAACTGTGAGATCTGCTGTTTTTAGACTACGCTCAGCTCTCCCCTTTCACCTCCGAAGATCCAAGACTAAGGGGTGGCTCCTGAATCACATGGTTCAAGGGGTTTTCCTATCGTGCAGCTCAGTCAACACTCGTTCCCATCGTACAACCTTTTCCTCCTCTTGCTGTCAACTTTCAAGGCGACTTTGCTAGAGCAGTAGCCTGTGTAACTGGAAACCAACGGAGTGACCACCCCAAACCACTCACCTCCCGCATGGATTCATGAGTTAAGTAGGAGCCACTAAGCCCGAAGAGGTGGAATTACACAAAACTAATGCAAAATGGGGCTTTTAGCACTCCCGCTTTTCTCACAGTGTTGCAAGTGTCTCATTAAGCCGGGAAATCCTTCTCCTGAAAAAAAGCAGGAGAAATTAAAGACAGAGCCCGTGAGCGCGCGGAGGAGCCAGCGCTGCCGGAGGAGCGCGCCCGGGTTTGGCCCCCGCCGCGTAATCGCTTCCTTGGAAGTTTCTAATCACTTTGGGCAGGATCAAGTGGAAGTGACAAGTGAGGCGCTCGGAACAGCGACTCCGAACAACGACGGCACAGGGGACCCCGCGCGGGCTGTCGCGGGACGCGTTAATTGTTCGGGGGCTTCCTCGCGGCGCCGCGTGGACGGGGCGGTCAGTACCGCAGGCCGCACGCAAATCACCTGCCTGTGAAAACGCTACCAAAATACGAGCTCTCCCTTTCAAATATATTTTAAACAATGTTAATGTATTTTCACGTGTCGCCATTTGACAGCTCCGCCGTACTCGCTCGTCAGCCACCAGGGAAATTTGCATGCATTTGAATTCACCCTGCCAAGCACAGTCATCCCAGACTGACAGCCCATTTAACTAGGTGATAAGTTAATCTGTACAACATTTGATAGATTTCTGTCTTTTACCTAAGCCACAGTTTGCGAGAATGATTCAGCTCCCAAATTTGCAGGCGGGTCGTGTCCCTGCGTCCGGGCGGGAGGCGTTGGGTTTCTCCATGCCCATCCTGCGTGTCCACCTCGGCCAGCCACATTCACTGTACTAAACGCCACCCCACCACGTTGCATTAGGGTTTCCCTCCACAAAAGTGACTTTTGAGCTAAAACTCAGGTTAATTATGAAGCTCGAGATGACTTTGCTGGTATTGACCTACTGCCCGCGTGAGGACGCGCGGGCCCGGCGGTGTCACCAGCGGTGTCACCAGCAGTGTCACCGGGCCGGGCTGCCCGTGTCACCCGGGTCACTGCACATGGCTGCTCTGGGAACGCAGGCAACAGCCACACACAGACCCTGGAACGTGCGAGCTGCTCTCATGCTCCCCCTTCCATAATTTACCCCTAGCGACTGGGCACCACTAGACGGTTCGACACATCCCTTCAATGCCCAGAATTTGGCACGAAAAAGAGAAAAAACTCCAGCAACAACTCGTGTTGCATTACATGAGCTATGATTACCGCAGGATCTGTGATATTTATTTACATAAAGTTATTTATTTGCAAGGCCAAGTGGAAAAGGGTCTCGAGACTTCTGATGGGATTGTATATTTAACCACAACAAAACGCAGAGGGCATTTTGCAGTTTGGAAATGCCCAGAAGGGGATTTCTATTTACTTTCTCTTACACACTACATTACCAAAGCCAGGAGCCTCAGTAGTCAGCAAGCCATTATTTATTTATTCAAAACATCTTTCATTTCCTGAGATGCAGTATGTTATTTACAGGGCACACACTGTCATTACACCAAGTAAACATCCACAGGAAGATTAAGGTTAGGATACTCTAACTCTAATGATATGTTCTAATGGTGATTTTTTTTCAAAGAGTTGCTAAAATGTAAATAAATATCTCCCTGGTTTCACCAGCACGCGTTCCCGGAGAGCGGGTAGTCAGGGCAAGAGAAATGCTCCTACAGGCAGATGAGCTCGGTGAATTAAATTCCACGGACAGAGCCTGGATGCCAAAGTTGCTGAAGATGGAGAGCTACAAAAAGCTTCAGAAACAGAGGAGATTAATGTGCGCTGAGCCATTTGTTCAGACGCAATTTCAAATAAAAGTAACACATTTGCTGCATTTGCAATGGATTGTGTTCTCTTCGAGGCAGAGGCACAGGTTTAAAATATTAATTAAATAGAACTCAAGCCTATGTAAACCTTGAAAGCAGATGCTGAGAAACTAAATATATTGAACCTAAAGGTAGGCTAAAGTGGAAATACCCATGGGCAAGTTCCCACATGGAAATGTAGGTCAGGAGCCCGTGTCTCAATGCATTTCCCGCAACGCTCCCTATGTCATGGATGGCCTATTAGTGCCAGAGGTGACGGGATTTTATGCATCTTTTATGTATATAAAGCCTCAGTGCGAGCAACTAAACTCCATCCGCTCACTGTATTGCCGTGAGTCCTTCCTGATCTTTGCCAAACATATAAAGGCTGATCTGAGAAAACGCGGCCAGAAACTCCAATAATTGACTGAAGAGTTGGCGGCCCCGCCGGCTTCGCAGCACCCAGCGGCCCGCGGGTTCGCAGCGCAACTACCTCGCACGCAGAGCCAAAGATTTTAAAGAAACACAACTTTTTTTTCCTTTTTTCCCCCTTTTTGGACCGTTTAGAAGCAGAAGAAAACCCACGTTATCTTTCTGCCTCTTGGAGCGTGCGCAGGTGCTGTCCGGAGAGGATGCACCGATGCGCCGGGGCCAACGTGCTTTGCTCCAGGAAAACTCGGCCCTGGAGCAGCGCGGATCCCAGCGGCTGGAGCGGCTCCCTCCCGGGCGCCCATGGAGCTGGACAAGGTCCAAGCCGGGATAAACGGGAGAGAGGCCTTGGCTGAGCGTCACCCTCCACGTTTATTCCACAGGCACACGAGGAACAGAGTGGGAAGCCAAAATCTCAGCCCCTCTGCTCTCCCCTCTGCGACGGGCACATGTTGGCATTGCTGGGATATACTTTTTCCAAAGTGTGTGGCTGCAAATGCTGCAGCGGGAAAAAAAAAAAAAAGATAAAAACTATAACAACCTGCATATACCTGAACAAAATGATTTTTTTTTTTTTACAGATGAATATTCATCTTGAAATTTAGCAAAAGAAATGGGGGAAAAAAAAGGAATAAAAGACAGGAAAGTCTGGAGCGAGGTCTGTAAACCAACGGGAAGGGGCCGAGCACTGGCGGCGCAGGTAGCGGAGCCGGGAACGCCGCTGCCTCCGGAGCCGGGAATGCTGCCGCCTCCGGAGCGCATCTGAAGCGCGGCAGGGCCGGGCAGGGCCTCATCTGCTCTCCTTGCCAGCCCCGCACCACCAGAAGCACTGGCATCTGCAGCCCAGAAAACCATTTGGCACGGTTGAAAATTGTAAAGTAATTTTCCATTTTTTTTTCCCTTCTTCTTCTCCTCCCCCCCGGCACCACATGGTGGTTTTTGTCCTTCGGAGAAGCCAAAGGCAGATCCAGAGCTGCTCAACACACGTTGTCGAAGGGAGAGGTCTCCTAGCAACAATAACCAGGGGGAAGGCGCCCAAGTTTCCTCCCCAATCCCTTATGTGATATTAGAGCAATTTGTAACGTACGGGGAGCCGAAACAGAAGTATCTAAGAAATCCGGCTATGCGTCGTTACCCAAATAGAAAAGTGAATCGGGTGTCGGGCTCTGCTCGTGCCATGATTATCCAGTGCTTTCAAGTGCGCTCTAAAACACAGCCAGAGAGGAAGGAAATCCCGTTCCCCACCCTCTCCCCAAGCAGGATTTGCTGTCTCAATCGCTCCCCCTAAGGGCCATGTCCTCTGATCCTGGCGTGCGGTGCCGACCCGCTCTGGCGCCGGGAGAAACGGCCCCTTCCCCGGATCGACTCCCTCTGCTCCGAAGCCCGGCCTGGCAAGGGATTTGGTCCACCGTGGCCACGGGCAGCACGTGCCCAAGAGGAGCGTTGGATGTGGCAAGGCCTTGGACATCATGGAACACCGCTGGTCGTTTGAATTCTTCCTTGGTTTTCCCCCCGTCACATCGGCCTCCCCCTAACACCAGGACAAGGCTCCCCAGCGCAGGACGTGCAGTGGAGATGCCCGCGGGTCCCCAGAGGAGGCACCTGGCCCCGGTTCCTCCTCAGCGGGGCACAGGAGCTTCCTGAATCTCCTCTGAGAGTCCCACCAAGAGCGCTGACGCCGAGAGCACGATGCAAACAGCCCAAGGCCGGACCCCGCTCATCCGCAGGCTCCTCGGACCGTGGCGAGCGGGGGATACCTGGCACGCGCCGTATCCGGAACCGCGTTTGGATGGAGGCCGCTGCGCTCCAGCCTGTTGCCATCTACAAAGCTGGAGGCTGCTGATGCACAGTGCTCCATGCGAGGCATCTGTTCGGCCTGGCTTTTTACCGAAACAGGGATTTATCTTTGGCACGTGGGTTTTGTGGGTCAGGAACGGGTCTCGCTGCAGCCCAAGTGTTTGCCCGGTGCTATCGCTGCACTCGAATTTTGTACCTTCTCCCAAGCATTCTGCAACGGAGAGACCAACCTCGTCCAGCATGCACAACTGGGAGCCATCAAACACAAACAAAGCAGTTGTTGATGCTTTTGACCGGTGAGTTTTGAAATGCTTTCTAGGAATAAGGAGGAATAAGGATAATCCTGCGGGGCTGAGGGCTGGCCAAGTGCATCACCCTGCGCCTGGCAGGGCAGGCTGCTGCCGAGAACCCCCCTGCATCCCCGCGCAGAGCGGGCACGATAAAACGCTGCTAAAGCACGTGGAAATCCTGAAAGACTTGCAGATAAATCTGGAGGATTTGCATTTTATGCCAGGCTGGAATAGAGATAGGAATGCACTCGGAATTGCAGTTTCCTGTTGCTGATATCCTTTGGTATTACCCTATATGTTCCAGTGCAGATGCATCTGGGCTAGGCTCTACCCAGATGTCTAATTTTCCTACTGCCTTTCTGTGCTGTCCTCCTCCTCTTTTGAGGAACTTTCCTCTTTTTATCAGCCCTGCTCCCTTTTCCCCACTGCAAGCAACAGTGAACAAAGGTGACAGCGACCTTTTATACTGAGAAATATTGCAGGCCTCGTTTAATCAGCCCGCTTATACATACCTGTGTAGGAAACACCACCAGATTGCATTTTGCATCCTTTCCTTCCACCCAACCCTGCCTTATAAATAAAGAAAATACCCATTTGTTCATGAAAACCACCAAACTGCCCGTGAAGGCTTTGGTGCCTACAACAGATTTTAATCTCGCTTCATCCGCTCTTGCTTTATAAATGGGGCAAAAAGTAGGGGATTTTAAAAAATAAAAGTTGCACAGGTGATGGACTCCCTTAATAAACCACCTTCAAATCTGCAGAGATCTTGCTGCCGGGGGGTTTCCTTTCGGCATCTGGCTGCCTTCCCCTCGCTCTTGGTCTCATCCCAGCGCTCCGAGGGGACTGGAGCGGGTCCGAGCGCCCCCGCATCCCTGCAAGCTGCTTTTGCAGCTCCCTCCTCAGCCCAGGCTCTCATAAAAACGGCTTTTTATTCCCTAGCGTTTTCCTGCGGGCCAAAACCCGGCCCGCAAGCGCCTCACACAGCTTCACGCACCGAGTCCCTCTGCTCGGCTTCCCGCTGACGCTGCATCCTTCGCTCCAAAAATTCCCATCCTTTCTCAAGCTGGGACCTGCCGGAGAGCCCTGATTGCAATGAGCCCATGGGGTATGATGCCAACAGGGACTCGTGGCCTCGAAAGCTTCTGTGTCTTCTGCTGCACTCTTGTCCGCGTTGCACTTGTGGGAGCAGAGGGAACGTCACCCCTCGAGCGAGGCCAGATAGCACGGAAAAGCATTTTGCTTTAAAAATTAGTCTAGAGCAAACTCTTTCTTAAGACAAAGTTCTTGGCTTTGGCAGTGGTAGATATTACAAGGAGCTCAAATATGTTTTCAATGGGAACAAATGTCCCAAGGATGGAAGATTATCTTTAGTAAACATGGACTGAGAAATACTGGAGAGGAATCGCACACTGCGACTCCAAGCCGCATATTTAGCATGTTTTTAGGGAACGATGTGTTTTTAGGGAACGACGTGTTTCACTCGCTGCTCCCCGGAGGTCCTGGTACCGATGCTGCGGTTGCAGGGACATGTGAAGCACGTACAGGCCTTGCCACAAAGAAGGGGTGTGAGGAGACGCAGCGAGCACAGGGCTCGGGAACAACCTGTTGATGTTCATGGAAGATGCTCATGGGCTTGGCAGGGCTCGGCTGGACTGTGGTCCAGGGAGCGGGGGCAGTGTGAAAACCATGAAACGTTCAGGAAAAGGACTCCAAAAGAGCTATCGCTTTGTCCATTGTTTCCCCAGCAATTCTTTAGGGCTGCAAAACCCCACGTGGCCTTGCAGCACAAGTGCACATCTGGATAGGCTTCCTTGGGACACCAGGAGAACCCGACGGCCGCAAGGACCCCAGCTCGGGCTCGTGCTCCCGTTTCCCAGCTCGTGCTGCCCGTTTCCCAGCTCGTGCTGCCTGTTTCCCAGCTCGTGCTCCCATTTCCCAGCTCGTGCTGCCCGTTTCCCAGCTCGTGCTGCCCGTTTCCCAGCTCGTGCTCCCGTTTCCCAGCTCGTGCTGCCCGTTTCCCAGCTCGTGCTGCCTGTTTCCCAGCTCGTGCTCCCATTTCCCAGCTCGTGCTGCCCGTTTCCCAGCTCGTGCTGCCCGTTTCCCAGCTCGTGCTCCCATTTCCCAGCTCGTGCTGCCCATTTCCCAGCTCGTGCTCCCATTTCCCAGCTCGTGCTGCCCATTTCCCAGCTCGTGCTCCCATTTCCCAGCTCGTGCTGCCCGTTTCCCAGCTCGTGCTCCCATTTCCCAGCTCGTGCTCCCATTTCCCAGCTCGTGCTCCCATTTCCCAGCTCGTGCTGCCCGTTTCCCAGCTCGTGCTGCCCGTTTCCCAGCTCGTGCTCCCATTTCCCAGCTCGTGCTCCCAGGATTGGGCTCGTGCTCCCATTTCCCAGCTCGTGCTTCCCGTTTCCCAGCTCGTGCTCCCATTTCCCAGCTCGTGCTTCCCCTTTCCCAGCTCGTGCTGCCCATTTCCCAGCTCGTGCTCCCATTTCCCAGCTCGTGCTGCCCATTTCCCAGCTCATGCTGCCCATTTCCCAGCTCGTGCTGCCCGTTTCCCAGCTCGTGCTCCCATTTCCCAGCTCGTGCTCCCGTTTCCCAGCTCATGCTGCCCCTTTCCCAGCTCGTGCTCCCGTTTCCCAGCTCGTGCTGCCATTTCCCAGCTCGTGCTCCCAGGATTGGGCTCGTGCTCCCATTTCCCAGCTCGTGCTGCCCGTTTCCCAGCTCGTGCTGCCCATTTCCCAGCTCATGCTGCCCGTTTCCCAGCTCATGCTGCCCATTTCCCAGCTCATGCTGCCCATTTCCCAGCTCGTGCTGCCCGTTTCCCAGCTCGTGCTCCCATTTCCCAGCTCGTGCTGCCCGTTTCCCAGCTCGTGCTCCCATTTCCCAGCTCGTGCTCCCATTTCCCAGCTCGTGCTGCCCGTTTCCCAGCTCGTGCTGCCCGTTTCCCAGCTCGTGCTCCCAGGATTGGGCTCGTGCTCCCGTTTCCCAGCTCATGCTGCCCATTTCCCAGCTCATGCTGCCCGTTTCCCATCTTGTGCTGCCCATTTCCCAGCTCGTGCTCCTGTGCCATCACCCCTTGTCCCTTCCCACGAACCCCAACAACGTGCAGCCTCACACACACACACACAACCCACTGCAAACGGCAGAACCGCGGCGGGCGCCTGCGTTCCGCGGGGCTGGAAATGCTTTCGAGCCCCCGCGCGCTCCATCCGTGCCGTGTTTCCCACCCGTGCGTGCAGGTCCTCCTGCTAACGGAGCTCCTGGGAGGCGGGAGCCAGCGTGACCCCGCTGGAAGCTCCTGTGCAGGCCCAATATGCCCTGGCCCTTCCGCAGAGAGCGCTTTGGCACCGCTCACCAGCGGCCGGCGGCCCGAACGGATCTCCAGCCACGGGCACCGTGACCATTATCTCCTTTGACTTGCTCCAGAGCGGTCCCAGGGGCCCTACGCTCTTGCCAAGAACCCACGACATCACTTATATTATTAATAATTACAATATATTCACAGATGGATGGACAGATGGATACTCATATCATCGAGTTGTGCTTAAAGTCAATACCTCTCCTTTTCCTTCATGTCTTCCTACACCCCCGGTTTCCCCTGTTTGTTTATATATTCCCTATCTGGGAAAGGAAACAGTAAATTAATGGAAGCATCCAAGCTGGTAAAAGAGTGAATTAGGAATATTTTTCCCTCTCAAATAAACAAAAGACATTGCTCAAATCACTCCTCGGTTTTCCTCCAAGCTCATATTCCTTCAGCCCTTTCTGAGATTGAGTAAATTTTTGAAAAAAAGGAATCCCAAATCCTTGTTCCTTGTTCCATTACAGTGTTTACAAGGAAAAAAAACCTATAGAACAAAACAAAAAAAGGTTCTTGGATGAAAGCCTTGCAAAGGAAATCACAGAGCGGTCGCCGTACGCGGGCAGTCCCAGCTCCCTGCTCGGTGTTTCAGGAGGGCACCGAGTCCCTGCAGGACAAACGCATGGAAAAACGCAGGCAGGACTGGATCCAACTGGGAGTGATGGAGACAAACACAATGAAAGCAAGGTACGGCTCCCATTTCTGATGGGCTTCCAGGAAAACACTGATTTTTGGGGAGCCTGGAGGGTGCTGGCGGCGGCAGGCTGCTCTGTGCCCAGCTCGCGCTCTCCTCGCTGGGTGTAACGGGACAACCAGCGCAGTTTGGTGGGAGAACTGGCACCCTAGGGCACAAAGCAGCAGCGAAACGCAAAAGTAGACACGAACGGGAAATTCAGCTGTGAATATGTGAGTATCTACTGCATGGTTAGTTAATGAAGAAGCTGCTCCAAGGAGGGCTTGTCCCCCACGCGCTCTGGAGCAGCAGACACCCGCACTGAGCTCTGCCCTCCGGAGCATCCAGGGAAACACGGATCCATCCGAGGCAGGGAGGGAGCTGCACGAATTGCTGCTCCGTCCCCCGCGGTGCCCACGGGAAGGGACAGGCTGCGGAGCCGCCGGCCTGCGCCAACACTCAGGCACCGCAAGTACCTGGAAAAAAGTGTTTTTTAACGTGCAATTTCATTCCAAGGACTTTAAACCTTTCTATGTTAGGAATGACTTATTGGATACAGTCTTACACGCCTACTTTTTGCACTGTAGTTTTGTGCTGTTTCTTTTTTTGGACTGCCGTTTTTAATGCAAACATATCCTCCCTGAGGCGCAGGTTAATATTTGTTGTGCTTTTACGGAGCGCTCAAACTGTGGGGTATGTACCGAAGAACAGGCGAAAAGAGCAAGCGGGAGAGGAGCCTTTCCATGGGAACGCACAAACACAGCCCTGGCTGTGCAAACACATCCTGCTGCCTCACCTGGCACGGCCCATGCATTAATCCAGCCTAGGACATTTTTGAGAAAATACATCTAAAACCATCTTTGCGTGTGCGTGCAGACACACACTTGCATGGTGGGAACAAGGTTTTGCACCAAAGCGAGCCTCACTCACTCATAAAACCTGCCTGGTATCAAGGCAAATCCTACTAGGTCTTTTTCTGACTCTTGTGCTTCACCTCAGGAAGGTGATTAGACCATTAGAGCAAGTATGCAATGAAGTAGATTACATCTTTGCTCATTAAAGAGTGAAAACTCCTATAACCTTTCATGAGCTCATCGTAAAAAGAGTCTTTTCCTTCCCTTGACAGCTTTTGTTCCAAAAAGAATGTCTTGGGTACCTCAAAACAAACAAAGGAAACCCAAGCCTGAGTCACCTTGGGTTTGGGGAGTGAGTTGCTTTCTTCTTTGTCTGCTGTTACCAGCCTCAGTTTTCTCAGGGAGTGAAAAATCAAAATAATATTTTTTTAATAAAAAAAAAAAAGGAAGACAAGTTCAGCTTTGACAAAGCTCTTTTTCTTAGTATCGACAAGCAATCATCATTTATCTTACAAATGGGTACTCGCCTCGCAACACATTTGTGTGATCACTGGATTTCTAATCCTTTGAGAATCAAAATAACAAACGAATCTTCACCTGCCTCAATGATTTCAAAGCTAATCAGAAATAATAATAATAATAAAAAAAAAAAGGCTGGCAGGGTTGCTGACAATATATTAGCAATAAACAATAGATCTTTGCAGGACATTTATGTATTTAAATTCCAGGTGCCAGGAAGCGTAGGAGCATGTTTACAAATAGTGGATGGAGGAAGGAGGCCAGGCAGGCGATAAAGCAGACAGATGCCATGGAGGGGCAGAGGTGACGTCCCTGGAGCTCGAGCACCACTCGAGACACTTTGCTCACACACAGGGTGCCAAGACCGGTGCCGCCAGCGCTGAATCCATCAGCTTCCACATGTAGCTTGTTCTCTGTGACGCCCTCACTCCTCTGAATCCAAGATGTTTTCTGCAAACAGCTCCTGCAGAGCGAAGACTTCTTCAGGAAGCCACTGGAAGCGATAAATTTAGGAATGAAACTCTGGAAACACAGCCAGACATCTCACAGGCTTCCCTTCGAGTAGGAAATAGACCCAGCACTGACGCACTTGCAAGACAGACCAGAGCGCCACATAATACAGCATTTCCCCTGGTCTTAGTGACTGGAGGGGCAGCATGAACATTAATATCCTGATGCTTAATTAAATATAACTTTCCATCTATCATGAATTTTCTTCACATTAAGGGAAACAGCCAAATTCCCACCAAACTGGCTCTGTGAAAGGCAACCTGCTGAATCTCAACCCCTCAACCCTTAAACCGAGGAAAAGCTCAGTCTCCAAACTCATTTGTTCTCCAGCGTAAGTGCCTCCATATGACTGACTTGAAATTTGATAATCTATGTATAGATACCCATCACAGAGTAATTACTCAAGTCTCCATCCAACGGACACATTGCAAAGTGAATAATCTGTATTCCCCAGGCGGCAGTGTCAGGAGGATGAGGATAATCCTCTTGACTCTGAAAGGAAACCCAATCAGATGTGGTCAGGGCATTTGACTCTGCCTTTGATGAGGGAACACTTAACTGCAGAAGAACTATGATAACCTCCTGACTCCAGAAAAAATGTTAAAAAATGGTTCAGCAAGAATTTCTGATTGTTTTACTTTACCTTCTGACTCTCGAGTTCAAAGCAGCACAGTCTTTCAAAGGCAGATGAATATATTTAGATTTTGGTGACTGATCACAAGTTTCCCCAAAGCTTACATATTCATCCCAACGGGGACGGGATCACTGAGGGCAACTGTAATTGGTCCAGGGGCATTTTGATTATCTGCAGATTGCCTGTTTCTTGAAGCAAAGAAATATCTCTCCGTTCGCTCCGCAGGGCTCAGGACGAGTGTCTGCTGGAGACCAGATCTCATTATGAGCACTTCTGACACCATCGTGTCCACTCAGAGCCATTCCAAAGGGTTGTCACGGCACTTCTCTACCTTCACTAAATCAGGAACACGGAAAAGAAAATGCATGTGAGTTATTTACTCCCTCACAGGCCTCCTGGCAAGAGACAACACCGCAGACCCAGCAAAAGAGCATCTTGGAAACACAACGTGGCTGGTTAGGGAACGGAGACCACGGTGGCAGGGAGGGAGGGACACCTATACCTGCTCCATAGGCAACAGCTCCTCCAATTTATTGCATTTTAGCCTTTGGTCAAGTTTTAGAAAGTGACTGAGCAGTGAGTTTCCATTACAACATACATCATTTTATCAACCTTATTTTTTGTGATATTTTGTAAATTACAATAAATTTGCTTTCTTCTGAATATTCAGATGCTTCAAAAGGTACCCAAAGGATGCAATTAGACCCTAGGGAAATATGCTATTATGTGCACATATCATGTTTTGCATAGGCTTTCCAGCATCTACATAATTTATGTTTTTCTGCATAATTTTCCCTTTTTATGTTTTCTATGTGTTTGTGAGATAATGCAGAAGTCAGTTTTCTACCACCAAAATTACAGAAAGAACTTAAGTCAGTATTCTTGCTTCGCCCAATCTGCTTTACTTCCCACAAAACCCTTGGAAAACCCCTTGAGAAATCCTTTCATATACACCAAACATCAATGTGCGAGGAAAAACCCAGAAGGTTGAGGCAGCTTTCTGAAAGGAACGAGAACCTTGTCCACTCCCGTATTCATCTGGGCATTCACAGGGGCCTCTGATGAATAATGTTAAAACGTTAAAGCTTTTAAACTGTTTATAATCCTCACTTTGCATTTGAAACATACAAAAATCATTGCCGAAAACTTTAAAGTTGCTTTTTAGCTCTCCAAGCCAGTCGCTTACATACAAGTTTGCTTTTAATTAAAAATAATAATAATAATAATAAAAAGAAGGAAGAGGGTTTGCAGTCAGGATATAGTTAAAGTTGATTCCTACAATTTATTTGCAAGTCTGTTGGTGGAGGGGTTTTATTTTATTTTATTTTAATTTATTTTTTTTAATGCAAGTTAAAAAGGCAAAGGATTTGTCCAGGCCTGGTGCTCTTGTCTGGCGTCCCGGAGCAGTGCAGTGGAGATTGCCCTCAGACTCTGGTCTTGGCCTCCAGCCCCAAGAGCTTTGCCCACCTCCAGGGACTGAGGGACCTCATGTTTGTCCTCTTCCCCATGCTGTGATTCTCCATGAACAACCAGGAGAATTTTTTTTTTTTCAGTTGAATTGTCACTGCAGTCTCTAATGTGCAGTCTAGGGACCAACCTTCACCAGGAGGTGATGGACACCAAACAGGGACTCCCACTCATTCTGCAGGACCTAGCCATGATGGTTGGTAGGTGCTTCCAGTTCCTCCAGAGCATGAGAAAGCTTGCTTAAAGATAATAGATATACATACATATATTTCCTCTCATGCTTCCACATGATCACAAGAACGAACCTTTCAAACCCCAAAACAGAAGTGAAATATAAAAACACAGAGTTGTCATTTCAAAGCGGCCTCCTGAAATGCATCTCTTTAGCAGGAGCCTCCTGACTCATAGAAATAAGCAGTAAACTCACTTGTTTAAAACTCACTGCTGATTTCATGTAAAAATCAGCCATGGACCAGCAAAAGGACATTGCAAATATGTTCTCCTCTTCACAAATCATGACAGCCTCCCAGTTGCTGGAAATGTGTCTTATGCAAATAAAAGAAAATATTTATGTTGCAAAACCCACAGCATGAAACAGCAGGACTAAAGTAATCCGGTAAAATTTAAAGAATAAGATTCTTTGTAGAATACATAGGAGAACACCTGCTGCTTTCCTTATTTTTTATTTATTATAATTAATATGTTCAAACTAAGCAGTATGCAGATATATAAAAACAAACAGCCAGAAAAAAAATAATGAACACTTTTTATGAAAAAGTTCATTTGAAGTGAAGAAAAAAAAAGTATGATTAATTAACAGCAACAGGCCTGGATTACAGAAGAGCCCGGTGACGAATGTCTGAAAATCATTTGGGTAATTCAAGATAACCAGCAAGGAGAAGCCGACACCACCACTAGCACGTGCTGGAAAATTGGGGCCATAACCACCAGAATCTGCCCTTTTTTTGGAGCCACTGATCGTAACTGAGCAGAAGGGAAGAAAGGTGATAGATAACTGGTGCAATATCAGGTAGATATATGGAGGTTAGAAATATAATAAATGTGTTTTGGAGAACATCTGAGTTTACTTCAAGGCTTCTCTTGGTGAAAGCAAACACTCATTTGCTTTGTTTTTGCTTATTTATTAAAACACCCAAGCTCGCACACATGGCTCATTTCCTTATAAGGGTCCATATGTAATAGAGACTCAGTACCAATTCCAGCTAATTATACAGAATAAATTTCCTCGTGAGATGAAGTATGATAGAAAAAGCCAAAGATTGAGCTAGGGTGACAGTCACTGAGGAGAAATGGATTTATTTTAACTAAAGCTGGGCCAAGCCTGGCTTCAGTGAAGTCACACCTAAAGTTATAAAAACAAAATATTTAAGAGGATTTTTGAGGGTCAAATGCAGAGCCACGGTGTGAGGGGAAGGAGGCAGCTGCCAGAACTGCTGTGACGGTGCCATTTTGAACCTCCTCTGCCATTTTAAAACCCCTCTGTGTCAGAAATATCCAACTTATCCAAATAAGAGGCACTCCAAGAAAACGTTTGTACTAAAACCGTGCATGTTGTACCACATTTCCTCACAGAAAAGTTAAAAGCAGAGACACAGGAAGTGCGTGTAGCAGCCAGCTCCTCAGCTACCAGCTCCGTGGCTACCGCGTGGTGACTGCTCCTGTCAGAGCGGAGGTGGCCACCCAGCACATGGGTAAAAGGATATTAGGAATGAAACAAAAACGAAGCAGACTCCCCAAAACATAGAGATAAAAACCACGAGTGAAATAATCCCCTTCCTGGGTGCCCCCAGGTATCCAGAGGCGCTTGCCCTGACTCTCCTGTACACCTGCTGCCTTCCGCAGGCCTCGGTGGCAGCTCCTGCAGACACCACAAATAACCAGAATACATAAAAAATCCCTACCCCGAGTGCCGGTATTTCACAGAGGAAATAGGGATGAGCCCCTTGCTTCCCTCCTGGTAGTGACACCGAGAATCCAAAGCGAAAAGGGAAAGGAAAAACGGAGCTACTCAAGGGCGAACTTGTGGCCTAGTTGCTGAACAAAAATAATGCAAAATAGCACATGGGGGAAGACTTCAGAGCAAAACTGTGAAGTAAACTTAATTAACAGAAATTGTTTGAAAGCACTGAGGGATTTTTTTTCCCTCTTTTTCAGGTGGTTAATAATAATAATCTTTTAGAGATTTTCAAATGAGAATGAAGACTGGAAAATCACAGATTCTTTCCTATTCTCTGACACTGTGAAATTACAAAAATAACAGAGAAAAGCGAAATATTACAATGGGGAAATACCTTCTTTTTGCCCAAAACCAGCTTCTTTCACCATTTTTGTAGACTAACAGCAGCAGAGGAAAGTTGTTTTGAATACAAAAGTCTATTAAAACTTAGAAAAGGGACTTTTGGACAACTTAAAATCTTTCATTAGCAATAACTTTTCTCCAGGCTGACCTTTTCTCATGAAAAACCCTCTTTAATGAAAAGTAAGTTTTCAGTCCAAAACTGCTTGATAGAAAATTCCCAGGCTAAAATAGCTAACCTTAAAGCACATACAGCTATTCTTCAAGATTAAGAAACAATAGTCAAAATATATAGCAAGTAGATTTCTTTGAATTTTGGACATCTACTTGGCATAGCTTACTCAATAGTATTTATGATACATGGAGGAATATATAATGCATGCTTTATGTAACAAATATATGAAAAGTATCCCTTAGTTTTAGGAGGGTAGTGGATCAGTCCCAAGCATTTTTGCCCTCTGCTGCTTACAGAGACCTTTTCTGGCAAAAACTCTGCTCCCAAGGACTGCAAATAGATGTGTTTTCTCACTCAACTTTGTATTTATAAAATCATAAAAATAAATGTAGCATGTTTAGAGGATGTGTCATATTTTAAAAAGCTTGACCATGGAACACAGCACAAAAAGTAGCTGAATTGGCACCATTTTTTTTTCAGTGGGTTCCAAACTGCTGTCACCTAAGCAGCCACCAGTTAAACATATATATATATATATATATATAAATCATATATACCATATATACTCATATAAAAATGTTTCTTATTTCTAAATCCAGTTTATTCAGAACTATTCTATATATTATATTTGAAGAGCTATCTCATCCAGGTCAAAGGCACAGTTCTGGTTGTGCTGGGCTGCAGCAGCTATTAAAGCTCACAGTAAAAGTTATGTTTCTGTTCAGGATGGGACCTTGTCCCTGGTGTTTCTGCTCCTCTTACAAGCCACAAAGGCTGAGATTTTCACTTGTTTCTCTGGAAAGAGGTGCAGTTTAGCAGCTCCTCGTGTCAGTGCTACATGAATGCTGTAGGTGCCCTGAGCACATAGGGATTCTCCTGAGCTTCAGGCTAAAGACCTATTGATGCATCCCTAATTCTGATCTTAGAAGTTACTACTAACAGCATGGACTTACTGAAGAAATACTCTAAATACTCTGAAGAAATGGAAATTATCAGATTTACAAACATGCTGATTACACCTTATCCGCAGCCAGCGCTGCTAGAAGAGAGGCCATTTTGGTTGTGATGGGAAATTGCAAAGCCTCGCACGTCTGATAATTCAGTAAATTCTCATCTACATATGACGGGTCATTCATTGTTAATGATACACCTGATGGAAAGGAGCGTTATGCAGTTGGGTGTATGGGATTCCACGCTAACTACTACTGTGCCTAAAAAGCCTGTGCGGAATTACCTACATCTCCTTGCTTGCCTTGTCAAAATCACTGTCATGAGCCAGTTGCAATAAATGTGTGTGTGTGGAGGGAAAAAAAAAAAATCTTGTAATTGATTATTTAGTGCAAAAAAGGAGGAAAATTATCACAGGTGGTGATGGCAGATGTGACAGCCCAGGATACTTGGCAAAATACGGAGCATATTTGATTACTGATATGGATACTTCTATGGTGTTGACAGTTTGACTTGTTTTCGGCTCTTTCGGTAGTAACGAGTTTTATATAATCAAAAAAATTCCACTTAACACATTCTTCTCTGTTTTTGAAATATCGAAATCGTGGTGATCAATAGCAGCTGCTGCGTGATATTACGTAGCCAAGCAAGGCTATAAAATTCCTTCAGTAAAACAATGGCAGCAATTAAATGTTTAAAAACTGATCATCGCTGTCAGATCTCAAAATGGATGCGTGGCCACATGAAAGACAGCAGCCATAGACATTATAGCATGGCACAGGGCCAAAACTGCTATATTTCCAGGCAGTGATTCTCAGTGTTATTATTACAGTTAATTAGTGTATGCTAATTATTTTTTATGATTTTTTGCTTCCCTGGTATCCTAAGATTTGTCTCGTGTGGGAAGCACGCATTTCTCTTTGTGGAAAAGTCCCTGGGTGACTGTCCCTGCTGGAAGGTGCCACCCATCCCTTCCAGCTGGAGCTGCCTTTAAAGCAGGAGGGAGCACAACCTCGCTACCGTGCCTTGAGAATGAGTAAGAAAGAGAGTAGGGTGAGGATTTAGTCACTGCAGAATTGCAGAAATCCGATTTTAGGCAAAGCCTCCGTGTTCCAGAGCTCGTCGATGTATTTATAAAGCAAAACTCGGTGGAAAATGCAGTCACAGAGTTTTATTTCCCAACCCCTTTGCCATGAAGGCTATAAGCACCGACCTCACATGTGGCTCCTGGTTTTCTCTGCATCACGGCTCTCAGACATGGGAATTTCAGACCGATGCCTCTCTGCCCAGCTCCTGGAGGCTGTCCCACACCAACACGCTCCCCTCCTATTAATCCCCAACAGCAAGGCCAGTTTTAGCTCTAAAGCATGCAGTTTCATCAAAATTTAAGATGTAATTTTGAACTTTTGGGCATGAGCTTCGTGTCTGCAGTTTAGCTAACTAACCCGGGTGTGTGACCAGGGCATCCCTCACACAGGCCGTTCAGCTCTGGCCCTGGCGGAGCATTGATCGTTGACCAGCCATTACGGACACACGATATAAGTGCTCTAAAAGCAGCACACTTTGGGAACCATACAGTAGCTATGGAAATAAATCCATATGGGAGGCCAGCAAGACTGTCCTGGGTTTCATTAATTCCCTTTCGCATCCAGCAGGACCCTCGGAAGCACCTCCGTTGTCTTGGTTGTGCAAGTTCCCATCCAGTTTTGTGTGAGGAAAGGTGCCTGGTTAAGTGCTGCTGCATGAAAATTGCCCCAAGAAATTTGGGAATGGCTGGACCAGGACTTGCAGCCCTCACAGGACCCACGTGTGTGGAGAGATGCTTTGGCATTTATGTGGTTTGCATGCCAAGCCATGCAAGACCAACCCAACAGAGAACAAATACGGAAAATAGCAAACAAACAAAGAAAAATAAACCGCATTGCTGAATTCTGCAAGTGTGTGTGCCGTTTCCTCTCAAGGGGCAGTAAAAGTAGGCAGAAACTGGTCTTCCCAATAGCTGGAACGCCGCAGCCAAGCAGAGCATCCCGATGTCCTGTCAGGTTCAGCCAAGCAGAGGCTTCCACATCTACCAGAACAAGGGGAACAGTTGATGTTAACTGCCAAATGAAGCAGCAAAAACCCTTCCCAGGAGCAAACGTGGACCTGAGGCAGGAGCAAAATGTCCCCTTTGGCCAAACTGCTTGGCAAAGGAAGCCTTCCTGCAAGATTAGCAGCATGGAGCCGGGAAGGCAACTTCTTTATCCTCTGATGACGTTCCCATACGCTGTGTTTTGCATTTTGGAGGGGCAAGGGAGTTGGAAATCTATAAAAATAAGGCTGTTGCACAACATTTGGGGGGATTTGTAGATAAGAAAAGATATTTGAGGTAAAATGACCACACAAATTAATTGCTTTCAGTAAAATGCCTTTTTAGGGCCAGTTTGTCCAAACTAACTGATTTATCCAACATTTTCTATACATCTGTGAGTAACTATTACCTAACTTTCAAGGGTTTGTGTTCATAATATGCACGTTATTACTCAACACCAAAGAAATTGCCATTTCAGAGAAGTTTAATGGATTCTCCGATGGACACAGGGGCAAGCACAAAAGCATCAGCCAAACAGTAAAGGCAACTTAAGCTGCAGCTGCAGTGGGACAGGTACTTAGCAAGGCTTAAAGCAAATGACTAAAGCAAAGACCCAGAAGATCTGCTCGCCCGCTTCATCTGTCTTTGCCTGTGTTAAGAGCAAACAAATTGTTCTTCGTAGAGCTCCAGCTTCACCCTTAACCCCAAGAAAGATCAGGAAAGAAATATGCCACCGGTACATGGGAAAAATCCCACAACAGTTTATCCAGACTAGGCTGAGCATTTTGGTTTTTATCTTTCTGAAATATAGCCCAAATATGAGCCTTTACCTCATACAAATCTTCTACGAATCCCCTTTTGTTTGGGCCCTTTAGACAAAACAGTAGATTTAATACTGTAAATCTCCAGGGATCTCAAGGGGAAGGTGGAGTGCCCCAAAACTAACAGAAAAAGATATTTCTAGGCTGCAAAAAGGCCCGTGTTCTCACCCTTTGCCTCCAAGAGCCATCCACAAGGGCCTGAAGTGGGTCCATTCGGCAGTATGGAAAGATACATAGAATGTCCATAGTGCAGCACTTAAACCACGTCTGGATACCGTATCAACCTGGAAATTACATGGCCTCAAATACCCATTGCAAAGAACAGAAATAAAAAGGAATCATATTTTATTTAAAAAAAAAAACAATGTGACATGAGCCATTCCTCGCCTTGCAAGCAATCAGGAGGCTCTCCTCTTCTCTTCTCTTCTCTTCTCTTCTCTTCTCTTCTCTTCTCTTCTCTTCTCTTCTCTTCTCTTCTCTTCTCTTCTCTTCTCTTCTCTTCTCTTCTCTTCTCTTCTCTTCTCTTCTCTCCTCTCCTCTCCTCTCCTCTCCTCTCCTCTCCTCTCCTCTCCTCTCCTCTCCTCTCCTCTCCTCTCCTCTCCTCTCCTCTCCTCTCCTCTCCTCTCGGATTTTTCAAGCTACAGCTCTCCATTTCTCTCAACTTTTCTCCTTTCCTCTCTGCTTTGTCCAGTGTAACCCCAGCTCCCTTCAATATCAATTTTTCCATATACCCATTGCTCAGGACACCTATTTTTGCAGGAGCAGCAGCCACCTCTAAATAAACATGGTTAGTAACAAGGCAAAATTGTTGCTATAAATTCAAAGGCTTCTCGTGGCCCTTGTTACACACTTCATGCTGGAATTAAAAAGAAAAAAGAAGGAAAAAGGAAAAAAAGAAAGGAAAAAAAAAGAGGAGGAAAGAGAGAGGGAGAGACCTTTCATGCCCTCCGATGCAGGCTGAAATGTTGCCCCTTGTGCCAGAGCACGTCACTGTCTCGAGGACTCAGCGCCTGCCTGGGGACCTGGTTTCAGAAACGCCGGGAACCTCCTCATTCCTCTATAATTCCTGCTGCAGCCGCCGCCGCTGACCGCCGGACCCTATTCTTTTTAAGATACCTTTAGGAAATCTTTGGATGGATTAGCCATAGTAGCACACATCAACTTAGATGTTGACATTTCCTAATACAAGTTCTTGCTAATTTGTTGCATGACCATTTCAGCTGTTTTTTCCCCCATATATTTCGGAGAGATTGTATTAACATATATATTTACAGCCTTGCTGATCGAAATTCCTCAGAGGTAGGTAAAGCATACAAGGTAAAGCAAGGCTCTTAAGAAATCGCTGTTAGGAAGCGTCCAAAAGGGCCTTCCGCCCTTAACACAGAGGTAAAAATAATAATAAAAAAAAGAGCTAAAACTAACACTAGATTTTTGCATCATCGTCATGCCAAAAGAAGGAGTCGTGAGCCCCTCAGGTCTCAGCCTCAACTACAAGGAAGAGCTGACAAAATAAAATCACTCTCCTGTTCCTTGTGACCAAACTATTTAATAGCCATTTCAAATGCCGAAAACCTTTTCCTGAAATGGTGGGAATTAAAATTAATAATAAATTCAGACTGAAGGTGAGAGATATCTTCAAAAATGCAAAGCCGGGCAATCACCTTATTATAAAATGTCCAAAATTTTTCATTCTCTGTTTTTTTTTTTTAATGCAGCTTTGTAACCTTTTAGTTCCAAATAGAGCTTGTAATTTATTTTTTTCCTTCGTTTTTTTCTTTTGCAATTGTTTGTAGTCAACAAGTACTGATGAAAAAAAAAAACAGTTCGGGGCCAGTGCTCACAGACTCTTAGACCAGAAACTTGTCCATTAGAACCAGAACCCGGGGGATTTGCATCCCCTGGCTTTATTCTTCCCTATTAGAGGCATCTGCCCTGCTAGTTATCTTGGCACTTTTATTGTAAACAGGAGGGGAAGGCAAAGGGCGAGGGTTTTCTCCAAGGGGAGGCTCGGGAGCCTGAGGACAGGATCGAGCTGCACCCGAAGCTGCTTCTGCCCTTCCCGTCCCCGCTGCCTCCCACGGCGTCTCCGAGCGCATCCCGCTGCCAAGTTTCCCAAACCCGGAGCTGCGGCTCCGTGGGGGGCTGGCACCGCAGCCGCTTCCTCACACCAATTAGGAGCATTAACATTTCCCAATCTGGAGTGAAAGCAGCGTTGGGTGGCGAAAGCAACCGGAGGCGCAGCCTGGGTAACAAAGCTGGGACTCGAGCTGCAGAAATGCAATTGATCTGAAATGATCTGTAGGTGGAAAAACCCTGAAGTGAAACCCGCAGACGGTTTCAAATACCAGGTGTATTTGCCAGTGCTCTTCCAACATGGGTAGGTTTTCCTAACCTGGTAGATTCAGAATTCCCTAATTGAGTCCCAAAAGCTACGGATAGGCTGGGGCTGGACACCAGGTCTACCAGCATCCCCCTCCACAGTTATTCATCCATCCATCCATCCAGCCATCCATCCATCCATCCATCCATCCTCAGCGACTCTCCAAGTGACAGAAGGAAAATGTTTCGCCCTTTCTTCTGCCCCCCTTCTGCTTTTTAAAGCCCTTTCAGCTTTTGTGGGTTCAAAAATCCTGCAGATCCTGCCAGTCTGCGGGACCCTCTCTGCCTGAAGCTGACAGGGAAATTCCAGCTTGGAGCCTGGCAGTGCCTGGAAGCCGTTGCCTCCTGGCTCACCTCCAGCCATGCACTAAGAATCAGCATGGGTAAAGCTCACACCGTGAGCACCGGGATGCGCTGTGAAGTGCAGGGGAAAACACGGGAGATGTTACATCTGTAGGGAAGCGGTGTAATAAATGTTTAAGGCAACGACTGCTTTCACGATCCCGCTCCTTCCTGTAAAATTGAGATCTTGCTTAGGTTGCTGTCATCTAGCCTGTTTGCTCCAGAACGAGAGTTCTGGAGCCACGTGTGATCTGCGGATGTTCGTCCGTCCTCTATCCCTGACACGTTGCCTTGCGATTTGCCTTGAATCTTTTCCAACCCTCTTTCCGTGTTTGCAAGCAATAAACACGGAAAACACTTCGAGCCTCTGTTTTCCGACCAGTTTACACCGACGCGGCCTGACGCCTCCGTTCAAAATGCAAACACGGAGTATTTGGGGTGGTAGCTGCAAAAGGACTTTGCGAAGTTTTACACGGGTTTTACATCAGTCGCATCATGGCTTGGGGAGGGAGAAGGCACCTAAAAAGTTCCCCTAAAAGGGATGTTCTGGGCACAAGAGCCTGGAGAGGGCCTGGCCCGCCAGCAGGCTCCTATCGGCCACGAGTCCTGCGGCCCGTTTTATCCGCAGAGCATCGCTCATAGCAGCTGCACTCAGTAACCAAACGCTCTTCCTCCTCCAGCTCTGCCCGATACAGTGCGTATCTCGATTTAAAACATAAAAATAACCCTAACGGAGGCTCTCCTTCCCGCACAGGGCCGAGGGTTGGGAGGGCAGCTGTAATGGTCCTGGGTATTGAGCATGTTCGTGTAGGTCAGGAGCTCAAGCACAGCGGAGGCTCGGAGGAAGCAGGAGTCATTTACCTGCCGCTGGCTGCGCCGAACGAGCTAATCGCTTCGCTCCCGCTCAAGCACGAGCCCAGTCGCAAAACCCACGGCAGCCAGCGCCGCTAATTGGCCCCCTTGTATCCGCAAAAAGGTCAGGAATGGGGAGTTCCCATCTGATCCCGGCACGTCGCCCTCTGTTAGGGAGCTTATCGCAGCCAAATTAATCGGTTCATCTTCTAAAGGGAAAGGTCCAACCGCGGAGCGCCGTGGAAATGCGGCAAACATAATTTCTGAATTCCCAGCAACACCCCAATGCACTTCAGTCATTAACCTTGCGAGGAGGCGCCGGGGCCCTGGTTGGGGACCCCCGCAGCCTATATCCACCCGTTCCCTGCAGATCCCCTGCTCCGAGGACACCCGGGACGGGGACGGGCCCCTCGGGGGCTTGGGGACGTGGGGACCTCGCGGCGTCACCAGCGAAGAGCTCTGCAGCCTCCACGTGCGGGTGGGAGCAAAGCATCGTCGGCAGCACCGGGCGTGAGGGGGACGCAGCAGAGTGCAACCAGCAATTAGGGCTGCTGAAAACACGAGCAAAAGGGAAAAAAAAAGGAAAAGGGAGATTTATTATGCAGCTAATTACCAAGCATTTAAATTTTAAGAGTCAGGAAACTCTAATTTTAATTATTACTGCATTATGCATTCATATATTTTCATGCACGTGCAACATGAGAACTTCAAAATGTCGTGACACATTTTAATTAAAACACAATTAATTTATTGACAATTATGACTGTGCAAACAGTGGATTCATTTCAGTACCTTTAACTGTTTTCCTCAACGGTGAATTATGTGTCAAATCAGGAATAATTCCGATGTGATGCAACTATTTTTGAACTACATGCTAGTTGCCTTCCCGTGTATGTTTCCTTTTTAAAACTATATATTTCTCTATGTCTCTGATGAGAATGAAATAATGAAATAATGGCAAGCTGAAGAATATAATCTACTTGTTTCTTAGCTAAAAGTGTGGGAAAATGAAGGAGCTATCAGGATTTTTACAATTTTTTTTCCAAGATTATGTATTATGCAGTACTTAAAATAGCTTCCAAAAAAAAAAAAAAAAAAAAAAAAGGTTCACTAATGAACTGATTTGAAGTTCAGCAAAGAAATGAATGAGCCCTCCTTGATCCTCAGGGAAGCAAAAAGTTGAGCTTAATATTTGCTCCCTTATTTTCAAGACACAGTCTAAAACTTATTGGATTGTTGGGAAAAAAAAAAGAAAAAAAAAGTGTTTGCTTTCACTAAAAAAGGTGCTTTAATTGAGAGCTAATGAAAAGAGAAAGAATAAATATAAATAGCAGAGTTAAAGATTTAGCAGGCAAGTGAGCGCCTCCTAAAAATTCCGCTAGATGTAGATCTGTAAATCTCTGATGTAGATAGCATTAAGTACTCAAAAAGTGCTAACTGCACCTTTGCAATGGTGCAGAGGTCCTCCTGCACCTGGACCCCGAATCTTGCAGTTACAGGAAAATCTGACAGCAATAAAAGTTTCCCTTTAATTCACAGTGCTCTCCCAGTGTTAGAGTTTTTATGGGTGTGAAAGCCTGATTTTCTTTCTTTGCTTTTTAGCACTGTAATATGCTAGGTGAGCATATTCGATGGGTTAGCAGCATTCAGCAACGGTCTCAATAACATAATTGAGGAGGAAATGAGTCTGGCATGAAAAAGTATTTTTTAAAATACACTTTTTGGAATGTCACACACAAATTTCATACTATATTTCTTTGTTTTTGGATAAAGTGACTTTCACTTATATCGTTCTCTGTTTTACATATTGGCACCTTTCCCGGGTTATTTACTGGATGTTTTGGTGACCAACCCTTGGGAAAACCACCCCCAGATACTGCCAAAGCAGCAGGTGAGACGTCTGCCCCACATCCTCGTGACCTCCTCCAGAGCAAAGCATCAGAAATTCAAGGTTTACTCTGCAGGGAAAACATTTATGAAGCTATAGAGCTATTCTGGGGGAGATGATAGACTCCAACTTAGGAGTGACTCATACAGGCTCAGCCAAACTTGTCCTAATTAGGAAACAGGTAATTGTGTTTGCTTGGGGAATGACAGCCGCAATAGAAGACCAGGAACGAGACTCCTTCCAGTTGCTGCAGGCTCCTCCTGCACTTCCAGAGGAAACCTGGGAGGCCACAAAATGGGCATATAAATGGAAAATGTGCAAAAAGGGGGCCCTTCTCCAAGATTATGCAGGTGATGGTGGCAAATAGGTGCAAAGGGAGAGTGCCACCATCAAAGCCTCTAAGGACACCAAGTTTCCTGGGATGAGGGAGGTTGTCCTCAAGCTGTAGCCAACACCGAGGATGTAAATAGATGTGTGTATATGTATGTGTGTATGTATTTATATACATATATATAAATATATATTTTCACAGAGGGGAAGATGAGAAGACCCTACCCTAGGAGCCTCCTTATCAGCAGGGATCTGTAGGATTCCTCCATCCAGAGCCCAGTTTTCCTCCCCTGAGCAACCGAAAGGCATCCTGTGTCAGTGGTGGGGGATGTTATTGGATAGTTTCCTTTTTTCCAGCCACGTGCACCTGGAAAGAACTGCTCCCAAAAATATCACTGGCGGATCAATGCCTGATAGGAGCATGGGAAAATGAACCTAAGCTGTTTTACGCAACCGGACACTTGTGTTTGAGTGATTTTAGGCATCATGGATGAGAGGAATGAGATAAGCCCACCCCTAAGTCCATACCTCTTTTCTTTATTCACACCACACAAGTGGTCACAAGCCTCTTGCTTTTGAAATCCATCTTGTGATGGTAAATATGATCTGACTGCAGGTTCACCTGAGGTTGCGCGATCTTTGCCCCTTTTTTAATACACATTTGAACTCCTGATAAATGATATCAAGGGCAGTCCCTCTGTGAGCAACCTCCAGAGCTGTCTGTTGTGGCAGGGGCTCCTGCCATGCTGCTGCAGTTAATGTTAGCCCCAACAAGGATTAGACTCTGTTTAAATTCAAATGAAGAAATTATTAAAGGCCTCATCCTGTTGGGAAAAGGGAAGGAGAATTTCAGAGCCATCAACAGCAGTGACGAGCGCCAGGAGAAGCCCCTTGGTACTGGGCTGCTCCATGGGGGAAAAGGCCCTCGTGCTGCCCCAGGCTGCAGCCCTGCCCTGGTTAAAAAGAGGTGGCTATAATGACACTCTGCATTAATTGGGAAAAGGAGCAACCAACGGCACTGTTTTAGTTCTCCATTGGAGTCCCCTGCATTTCCTCTCCTGCTTGGGAACTGACGTGGCCCACAGCTCCCCTCGCTTTGCCGTTTGCGGAGAGAATCATAGAATCATAGAACCCTTAAGGTTGGAAGGGACCTCTAGAGATCATCTAGTCCAGCCCCCTGCACACGCAGGGTCACCTAGAGCACGTGGCACAGGACTGCGTCCAAGCGGGTTTGAAGATCTCCAGAGAAGGAGACTCCACAACCTCTCTGGGCAGCCTGTTCCAGGGCTCTGGCACCCTCACTGTTAAGAAATTTTCCTTAAGTTCCTGTGGAACTTTTGGTGTTTCAGTCTGTGGCTGTTTCCTCTAGTTCTGTCGGTGGCCACCACTGAAAAGAGGCCGGCACCATCCTCTGCACTCCCTCCCTTGAGGTACTTCTAGACACTGCTCAGGTCCCCTCTCAGCCTTCTCTTCTCCAGCTGAACAGGCCCAGCTCCCTCAGCCTCTCCTCACAGGGCAGATGTTCCAGGCCCCTGATCATCCTTGTGGCCCTGCGCTGGACTCTCTCCAGCAGCTCCACATCCCTCTTGTCCTGTGGAGCCCAGAACTGGACACAATACTCCAGATGCGGCCTCACCAGGGCTGAGCAGAGGGGCTGGATCCCCTCTCTCGACCTGCTGGAGACGCTCTTCTTAATGCACCCCAGGATCCCATTGGCCTTCTTGGCCACGAGGGCAACTGCTGCCTTATGGTCACCTTGTCGTCCACCACAACGCCCACGTCCCTCTCTGCAGAGCTGTGGGCTGCAATGAATCCGCGCAATAAGTCCTTGGAAAGAAGCTCTCATGGTGGCCACGCTGCCAGGCTTTTCCTGCCCTGGTGCCAGATGAACCCTGGGGAACCTGGACCGGAGGTGCCCGTTGGTGGGACGAGCTGGAGCATCTCCCAGATGTCCACCTCAACCTGGGGCTGCCCGCTTGGCAAAGGGACGGAAAGCAGCAGGGATCGTAGTGCTTCCAAAAGCCATTTCCAAGGGTAGACTCCTTATCTCCAATTGGATTCACTTGACAAGGCCAATGCTGTCCGAATGATCTCCCTGTCCCATTTCGATACCAGCTCGGGAAGGAAAGCATCCCCTTTCGGTGTCTGGCCTGGAAAACTCCTCTGGGAATGCTCTACCTGACCAAAATCCTTGAGAGAGGGTTGCAAGTGTTAGCGATGTTCAGATTTGCTCTGTGCAACCGTGGACCCGAGTGAGATCCTTCCACTGCTTAAAACTGGTCTCCAAGCAACAGGAGCTAAAATGTTTTTAAATCTTTTTTTACTTGACCCGGGATTTGTGCTGAGTTAGATGAGTAAATACTGGCATGATGTGACGTTCTTGTTATTTATGTTACATCCAAATAAGTGGAAGATAACCTAGGCAAATTTCCATTATCTAATTATAAAAACCTTCTCATATTCCCATGAAACTAATTTTAATTTGATGAAAAACAGACAACTTGGAAATGGATTTCCTACGATTTGAGAGATAAGATTCTTTCTCAGTATGTTCTCAATTTACCAAAGGCTCCAAAATTGGAGATCTCTATTAATAAACATTGCTGGTTGCTCATGCAGTGACTTTATGTTATTACAAAGAAAAAAAAAAAGAAAGAAAAGAGGAAAAGATTGCTAGATTTAGCAGCTCCTATGAGGCATAGGAAGAAGCGAGTTAGGGCACTTTGCTCTTTATTTTCTAGATGGGGTTGAAGCAGCCCAAGTTACTGGCAGAGACATCACCACAAATGGGTGAATTTGGGGCTTTTTTGAAGTTACTTACACCTGGGGATGATCACAGGTATTTAAAATATCCATATGGAAGAATTCAGCAAAAAGTCGTTTTTGGAGCCCGTCGGAAAATACTTGCAGAAAGGGCATTTTAAGTGTGATCTGTAGGTGATTAACGATGATGGAAACAAATTGGGCCTTGATCCCACTAACAGCCACAATCCCGCAATGAAAAACTCACTGCAGGACCACAGGGCACCTTGCAGCGCCTCACCAGAAACCTTGGACATAAGGAAATGGGTAAAATGGCCATAAAGGAAGGACCTGGGAGAACCTCAGCTCCATATCGACCGCTCAGACCTGGATTTGGCCGCCTTTCCAGAAAACTAAGCCACACAACCCCCAGATTTCCTGCAAAATCTAAGAGGAAGATCAATTTAACTAATGATGTGGGGGTTCTGCGTCCCCACAGACCTCACACATATTATTTATAGAATGCATTAATATTTCATTTTCCCCATCCCTAAACAGTCTTTGAGGGGATAAAAAAAAAAAAAAAGAAAAAAAAAAGATAGATCGAGACAGGTAACATTTTAATTGAAATTAATGGGATTGGTTTGATTTCACCTCTGAGAATATGAAAATCATTCATTTTTTGTGTCACGGAAAGCTCTCAACTCTCGCAGGGACCCTCGCAAACCCAGCGGATGCCGGGGCACAAGGAGAATCCACCTCCCACGCCTCCCTAACCTGCCCATCCTCATCCTCACCCCCCAGTTGCAAGAAGGCAGCAATGAAAAACTGGAATAAAAAGGAATGAGTGGATTGTGCCAAAGAGGAGCCAGTGGGCGCGGGTGGGATGGGGGGTCTGTATGTCCCCCCATCCACGCTGAGCTGGTCCTGGGTGCATCAGGGCCAAATTAAGGCTCTGCACAGATTGACCCGCACTAACGGGCACTGCTGGGCCCTCGACAGGCAGTTTGCCAAATTGCTGCAAAGTGTAACCAAAACGTGGAGCCCCAGCCAGCAGCACTTCCATTTCCATCCTTTCGTTCATCCCCTAAATAGTCCCACGTTGCCAAACTAGGCACATCAACATCTTGGCTTTTAATTTGTATTATTGGTATTTTTTTTTCCAGAAAGTGTTAGAATAGGGCTTTATTTCCAGGAGCACCTCTGTTGCTCAGGAGCACACTCGCCAGCTTTGGTGCTTTCAACTCATTTCTATAGTCGGAAAATGGAGTCAATGGATCTCACGCTCCTAAGTCACTTAAGAGCTTTGGGAATCTCACTAAATCCTTTCATAAGCTGATAATGGCAAACAAATGGATCACCACCCAGGAGCCCTGGGTACCTTGCAGCTCACTTCCAATTTTCTTCCGAGTCCCTTCCTCCTCGCTGCCCATTAAGAAATAATTTTCCTTTTTTTTCAGGAAAATCTCTTCTGCACAAGCTCCTTATCATGCATTTTACAAGCATCAGACATAGGCAGCCCCAAAGGCCACTCTGTGCCTGCTGTTGTACCGAGTTGTGCTGCAGACGCGGATTCAGTCCCAGCGCAGAGGAAGGGCTGGAAATTATTTATCTGCTAATGTGATTAGCATATTGTAAATAGGAAATAAAATCTGACTCGCGGAGACAAGGAGCAGGTGAAGTCCCACGGAAGCTGGGAGACGGGAGATGGACAAGTCAAAAATGGCATTCACATCTTATAAAGCATTAATAGGGTCGCAAGCTTTACTTACAACTTCACTTTATTGTCAGCAAATTACATACCGTGCATATAAAAAGGATTCCTGTATTATTTGCTGTTACTTTATTGAGTTTTTTTTTCTTCCTTTCTCTCTATTTGTGCTTAGGAAAGCTCATGAAATGCACACGGAGAGACTTCACAAACACTTTGTGGTCACAGACTTGACGTTTCTTCCCTCTTCCTACATTCATTCTTCTCACGGCTCCATTGCCCACAAAATGAAGGAGGAACCCAATGGTAGAAAAAATCTCTTCCCCCCCCCCTTTTTTTTTTTGCTTCTTTTGGTTTTTTAAATTTCAATTCCAAGCTTCAGATGAGGTCAAGCTATTTCCTTACAAGGTTTTAATAAGGCGATAATAACAATAAAGTACTGGTGTAGAAATGAGCAGTTCTGTAGCTAAGGAAAACAGCGTGGGACAGCAGCTGTCTGAAGGGCCTTGCTAACAGCCCTGGCTACATGTTTTTTAATGTAAGCATTTCCCTGCACCAGCCAAAGGCCCTTCCTTTGCTATTTGTGGCTGGCCAGTGCGGGGCCACTTTTTATGACACCACGAAAACCTGCTTAATATTTTTTTATCATTTCACATCCCAGCCCCTGTAATTGCCCCCGGAGGAGCCCACCCTCCTCCTCAGCTTGCTTTGCCATGTTATTGGCGTCTTCCTCATTTGGGGACCTGCAATGATGGGTTTTTTGCATCGTCGCCCAAACTCGGTGCCCGCTCGGCGGTGGCTTGGGGCTCTCCTCGCCCTGGCAGCCCAATTAGATCTAATGCCAGGTTAGATCCTGTGGCTGTCAGGAGGCTCCTGAACTTTGGAGCCCTTTTGCCACCTTCCAGGGATGAGTGGTGTACATTTAGGAATCATCTTATTTTTTTGCCCATATTCCTATTTCTGGCAATCCTCATGTTTGTCCCTAAACCAAGAATCTCCTGCACCATGGGCAGCTCTGCAATCTTCACTTCTGCAAACAATTTGGGCTTCCTTTTGGTACTTTTGATGCTTCCAGCTTTGCAATGGTCAGTTTGGCTTTGGGGGAAAAAAGTCAGAAAAAATAAATACATAAACTCACAGCTGAAAAAGAAGACCAACACCAGGACATCTCCTCCGGTCGCAGGCTGCAGCCCCACGTGAAGGTCCTGCAGGCTGAGCGTTGTGTCCATGGAGAGCATTTAAACTGGGCACAAGTGGTTGCACTTTATCCCTGCCACACTTCATGGCCTTGCACCTAGTTATTTCCAGCTGCACCATTTCTCTTAAAAAGCGCCTCCAATTTTTTCAGTACAAGCAGGTTAGGCCTTGGCAATGCTGCCAGGAACATCATTTTCCTTCCCCACATTTAGATTCTGGTTTGGTGTTTCTGCAGAAAAAAACAGGATGCAAAAAAAAGAAGTAAAACTAAGGGATGCCAATTTTATGGGTTAAAGAAACCCTAAAGTCTGGTAGGAGAGAAATTAAGGGGAAAAAATATAAAGGAAAATACAGCTAATAATTTGAAAATAGTACCCTGAAACTGCAGGAAAAGACACCACTAATACAAAAATTACAAGTGTTACTGCATGCAGAATATATCTGAGGGAAGAGGGAAACCAGCAATTTTCAAACTCCAGGAAGATATATGATTTTCCAAACTTATCAAACTCACAATGAAACACTGGGAGAAATTGAAAAGGGATATAGAAAAATACATAAAACATTGCCGTATCACAAACACATAAAACAAATAAAAATAAATATGTCATATTACTATATTTACTCCCTTGTCCTTCTCATACTGGCTGGCTGAGTTATAAATTGAATATGGATGAGGGAGCAGGTAACATATCCTGGAGATTTCAAACATAAATATGTAGCTGTAAAATAAGAGCAGCCCGCGAGCACATATGACATCCACCTCTCTCTGATAAGCAAGTGCATCCCAGGGACATATGTTGCCTTAGCGTGACACGGGGGACGTTTATGGCTTCGGGGAGGATACGGAGCAAGGTCTTCTTCTGGGTACCTGGGCTTGGGATCTACACTTCTCCATAAGCAGCTGGGCTGGGATAGCCAGGCCTTGAGAGTTTGGGGCCAAAAAGTGTGGATTTGGGGCTCACGTGGTGCTCTGGAGAAGCTGCTTCCCAGGTGAATCCCTACAAAGGTCACAGTAGCTGTGGCCATTGGGTTGTCTCCTGCATCCCTGATGCGGAGCTTGGCAGGTTTCCACCCATGGTGATGGGGATCATCGGGACTTGCTCCCTTTCCCCCAAATCCATAATATTTTGCCAGCCCACCCCAGCCCTTCCTCCAGGGTTTGCTCAGGGCAAATCCCTTATTTAATAAGGAAGTGCGAGCAGGGCAGAATTTCCGTGTCAGGCGAAATCGGAGCCAGGAATTAAATGTGGGAAGCACCCGGGGGGCTCCCCTTGCAGGGAGCTCCGAAGCAGGGGAAGCGCTGGGGAAACAGCAGCCCAAAAGCAGCTCCGGGAACAGCCCTGCCGGCAGCCTCCGCTGGGAGGAATCGATTTTCCCGGGACTATTTATAGGGGAGGTCGTGCTAGGAGGTCGTCCCCGTTTGCGGTGTTATCACCTCCTTGTCAGTCACTTGCGTTTTTAGAGCCCAGCCAATTTGGGCTCAAATTTTCCATATTTTTGCCTTTGGTTTTTGGTGCAGCAAGAGGTGATAATCTTTCTGCAGGAAAAAAAAAAAAAAAAAAAAGTAGTGAGTAAGAAAAATCATTTTTGCAGTTATTTTTTAATCACAAAAACAACTTTTCAATTCTAAGCGCTAAAAGAGCTGTGCTCTGGAAGGTAAAAATTGGCATTTGCAGCAAAGCTCATGCAAAGAGAAATGCGAGTTTTCCCCGAATTTTGATGGAAACTGGTTGCTAATTGAGCAGCTTGTTAGGGTTTGATCCAATGCATTGAATTCAAAACATGGAGAAGTTCTGGCCCAAGCCCTTCAAATATGCAGTGCTGGTACTTTTCTCCTCCTCGGTGTATTCAGTGTGTTTAAGAACATGTACCAAGCTGGCTTGCCTACAAATTAGCTCCATAGAGAAAGCCAGCACTAGATTTTTAGGATATTTTATGGTATAGCCTGTCAAAGGAGTGAGGGACAGATTATTAACTTCATATATCTTTTTTTTTTTTTTTCGGGATTTATTTATTTTTTCTAGCCAAGAGCACAGAGGTCAAATCCTGCAGCTCTTGAAGCCCATACTTTTGCCACTGACTTCACTGATGGCATAATTTCAGGCACAAAGTCTAAAATTCTTGCTAGCAGATTATTTTCTTGTTTTAGCTGCACTTTTAAAACTCTTCCAAAAAAAATCTATAAAAAATTGCAATGAGTATTCATTTAAACAGCACTCCCAAAATAGGAGCAAAGAAAAGGGACAGAAGCATCTCTCCAGCCCCGAGCTTGTCGTCCTGTGCTCAGACTTCACCCTCATTAAATGCAGGGCTCAGTTTCTTACACACCTGCAAATGCTTCCGTGGGTAAGTTCTGGAGAACAAAGCCAAGCTGAAGGCAACTTCCAAATATCCAAGTGGAACTCATTAATGTGGAGGCCAGGACTTTGCCAATGGTATGTAAATTGGAAGAAAAGCGTCTTGTTTAATGGCACAAAATGTTTTATTTTCATTTCACAAGTGTTTAGGACCCGCAGAGCTAAGCAGAAATTGCACATTCCCTAATAGAAGCTGTGTTAAGCGGTGGCACTGGAGGTCATTGGCTGAACTTCCCTGCCTCCATTTGATGAACGATCCAGGGAATTCTTTTAAAGACGTTCGATCCGAGATGCTGAAATGCCCAACATTTTAATCTCTGCAGCACCAACACACACACTCATCCTCCTCCAAACCATGGAGGTGGTGATGGCAATTCACAGGGCCAACCAGGTCCACCTCTTCCACTTCCTGGAGCTCCAGGCTCCCGCAACGTCCTGGTCCATGATGAGTCTATAGAGATTCTCTGCGGGAGGCTGCAATGAAGCCCAAATTCTGGAGTAAGGCCTTGATCCTGCAACTGCTTCCTGGGATCTGCAGGAACCTACTGAGAAGACAGCAGGAGTTAGTGGGACTTGCTACAAGCCAGCAGCCGGATGGACTGATCTGATGGCACGATCAAGGCCATGCTCGAAAGCGTATAATATTATACAAAAATACATATTTTCTCAAACAACTTTAGAAACCCAAAGGAGTTTTTTCTTTTAAATGGAAAGGAGAAAAATCTATATCTTGGAGAGCAAAAAACAAATTAAAGGTTTTTGAAGGGTGTTTCTTAACATTTAGCAGTGTTTTTCCCTATGGAGATGATGAAAAATTAGCTTGAACCCTAGAGCTTTTGGTCTTTTGCAATCCTTCTCTTTTTTTTTTTTTTCCCCACAATGAATATAGATTTTTTTTAAATCCTATACACAGAGATTTCACATATTTAGATTTCTTACTGTTACATGAGATGGCTTTAAATTAAAACAGCAGGACTCACCTGTACAACCCAAACATACTAGCACAGGCACATAAGCAAACACTTAAGTAGGAATTGAAGTGATTTTTGGAGCATATCTTAGTGTCTATAACAAACTAATCCTGGCATTAAGAGAAATGTTGTGCTGTCGGGACATCATGTGGCCGTGTACTCAGCTACGGCCTGGAAATGCAGAGCAAATAATAGCGGCAAGGTGGATTTCACACGCACCATATAAAGAGCATACCTACCAGTTAAAACAATTCACAATACCAAATCATAAAAACTAAGTTAGATAAAAATAGCTACGTTCCTATGTAAAAGTTCATGAGTAACTTTTTCAGATATGCTGGACCCCTCATTTCAAGTTGCTGTTTTGACAAGAATTTTCCTTATATTCCTAGAATTCCTATATCCTTATACTCTTATAATTTGATGAGGAATTCTCATGAAAACCATAATTTGTAATATTCCTCTTGTAGGAATATAAGAGAAATTCCTGCTGGGCTATTGTGGGAAAATGAAGAGCCAAAAGGTTGAAAAATGAATTCATTTGGGATGCCCTGGTTTCGTGGCTTTTGAGAAGAGCGACGCAGTGGGGAGCCACCTCCTAGGAGCGATTCCCATCCTGCAAGAGATGCCTCCAGTGTGGATGAGGAAGAGGAGTGCGCTTGCTTTAGCACACCTTTAAAATTTAAACCACAGATACATAAATTTGGTCCTAGGAACCTTTCAATGAGGTTCGTTGGCTGCGTCGGCCCCTCAGCAGAATAAATGCGGTGATTTTCCCATCGATGGAGAGGAGCACATCTCCGCGGGCAGGGAGATTTAAGGGGTGGAAAGCGGTTCAGCACCATTTGGCAGGAGCGTAAGCTGAGGCTCGTGTGAAAACAAAGCGGAATTTCCCATTTTTTTCATGCATTATTAAAATCGAGGTGTTAAAAATTAAAACTTTATTTTTTTTCCTTTAAAAATGCAACAGATGTGCAAGAAGACAGAGGCAGGCGCCCGCGCTACCTGGCGGCAGCCGCTTTATCGTGATGGCAAGCGGTTATCCCGGGAAAGAGCGCGTGTATCTGTCATGTGTTAATGAGGCAAATCTGCATCTCGCCAAGTTTTATAACCTTGTGCAATTTTAAGAGGTTTTTGCAGCTACTGAATGCATTAAGCCCCAGCAAACGGTATGGGGATTGCCCATCGAATCCCATGCACCGAGAGCTCGCGCGTCGGCCCTGCGGGGAGAGCTGATTTAGTTTTGCTATATAGTGCAACCAGCAACACAACAGCATAAAGCAGCGCAAATCGGAGTCGGTGAGCAGCACGCAGCAATAAACCTTAATTTGACTGCAAAAAGCAATTTATGAGAGAGGGTGCTTGAGCATCTCTGGTTCTTCTAATTGTATCTAATTACCGATAGATATGTTTTATATAAAGAGATATAGATATATAAAGAGATGAAAGAAATATACATATTTTATCCTGGAGTTCCAATCTAGGCAAAATTCCTTTTTCAAGTCAGTTTACCAGTCAAAATTGGAGGAAAAGGGATTTGGGGGAAAAAAACGAGCAGAGGAATTGCCCCGCGAGCAACAGCGTTTTGACTCTGTGGCTTCTTGGTGGCCACCATCCACTTTCTTTGGCTCGTTGGAGCCTACCAGCGAAATCCCTATGGAAGCCACTCCGCCTTCCTGCACGCTGGGCGAAATTCAGGTGAAACGCTCGGAATAAGCGTGGAATAAAAAATTCTTTGTCACCCAGTTATTTAGTAATTACACCGCAAATGGGCCAGGTTGCTGTGCCCGCGTTGTCCAATTAACTTCATTGAAATTGTTCGTATGGGAATGACAAACAAGATTTGGCTTAGCATAAATTTAAAAATGAGCCGGCTTGAATACACAAACCGGGACAGCGATAGGTTATGGAAATTTCAGCTATCCGAAAATATATTCGCACAACAAATACAACGATGAGATTTGGCACGCCACCCTTATTTCAGGAGATTTAAAATGTAACAGCAGCAAATTACATGTTTTCCACCAGAAAAATGTGAATCAGCAGCTTGATCTGCTCCAGGCTTTCGCAAGCAAAGTACCGTCTATTATAATCTTGTTTTTCTCAGCTATAAACATAGTTGTGAAAAAAAAAAAAGAAAGAAATTTATGTTGAATATGGTTATAGTTATTATTTCCCTTCTGGGGATTTATTAAGCATGTGTTAGGAGTTTAGGTATAAAATGAAATTGTTTTTTCGCTACACGGATGTCTTCTGCGACTCTCTGTAAAATTTCATTAAGGTGTTAGACTTGATATTGCAGATCAAAGTAATCCCGAGAGATTGAGGAGACCCTGCTAATTGACTGGGGTCATGTACTGCACTTCCCACTGGCACTTTGGCCTGCGCTGACAACAGAGGAGCAGCCCCCTCTCAAAGGACTATTCTATAAAAATACCATTTTCTTTATCCGTAGTCCAGTTTTCACACCGCTATGATAACAAGGGATTTCATAAATCCAGGTGGACTGATTAGAGTTTTGAGTATGTAACTTTCCCAAGTAAAAAATATACATGATACTTTTGAACAATTTTGACATTTTATCTTACCCTTTAAAACTCACGGGAACATATTGCACGTTAGGTGTTGAAGAATAAAAAGTGTCAGCATCTATACCGGGCTCCATCATTCAAACTTGGCACTAAAGAGGAGATTGAAAGTGTTGCTGCAGACCATTAAAACCAGCTAATTTACAACCAAAGACACAGTGGCATGAAGCGCCAACTTGGTCAATAATTAGGGACGGGAAATATATATCCAGCTTTGACAAGATAAAGTTCCTGCAAGCCTTTCCCTGTTGATCCAAATAGGCAATATATTCCCTCCATTGGACAGTCACCGTAGACTCCACGTTGAGATATTATTGAAAATTATGAACTAGCAAGAGGGCGTGGTAGGGAAATATTGCTGCTGTCAGTGAGACTTGTGAAAGCAGTGCTCAGATATGTGCTTCCCATGGGGTTTTGAAACTGGAGGGTGGGAAGAAGCGCCGAGAAGTCAGGAGAGACCTACAGGAACGAAGCACAGTTTGGAAAATCCACCTCTTCTCTGCCTGCATCCTGGGAGAAGGAAGAAACTCATAACCAATTGGCCAAAAGTTTGAAGCTAAGATTTACAGTTGCATGGAAATAAACAGGGAAGCGGGGATCATATAGCTCATTAATTTAGCAGACGATGAATAAGGAGGCCTGACAGCAGCAAGCTGAGTTTGAAAGTTGCAAATGGGAAATCATCTGCCGTTCTTAACTTGGAAAGTTAGACACTAGGTAATTTTGTCAGTGATGTGACACTGAGCAATGTTAAATCAAGCATTTTCTTTTTAAATGTCTCAAAAAGATTTTTTTTAAAGATTTGATTTACTGATTGCTTTTCTCTAGTTTAGAGTCAAACTCCAGGCCATGTCTTAACCAATCAGTATTTTCCCAGGTCCATTTTCAGGATGTTAGCGGAAGTAGCAACAACTGTTCCCATCACTGGATGAATCCTGCTTCAGTGCCGAAGGATAGTAGGTGGCTTATGACATAAATAAAATCTGTGTCGTTTGCATGGAGATGAATTTCAGTCTTTGGAAGCCAACAGAATCCCATTTTCCATTATGTTCAGCCAGCAGAACGGATTTCATTAATAAGCCTATCATCAAGGGCTCTATCCTACCACATTACTCATGCTAAGTAATACCTAAGATGCAAATAGGTCCACTAAAGCAAAGGACGCACCTGGAGAAGTTGGGTCATTCTGTAAATAAAGGTGCTTTGATGGACTTTGAGAAAGCCTTGGTTTCACAAATGATCTCCTACCCTTTCAAGTCTTCTAAAAGGTCCAGAATAAATAAAGCATTCAACAGAAGTCTTCAATCATCTATAATAATGCTGGAGAAATATGAAAAAAAAAAAGCTGTGGAATGGTGTATCTAACAAAAAAACAAATAAAATTAACATATACTGCTTCTTAAGCTCCCACAACTGGAAATTCCTTTCATTCAGCAGTCAACATGAACTCTTCAGGCTTCCATGTTCAGCAAGATACAGGAGGCTTTTAGCCCTAGTCATATTGAAAGACTTGGCTCGGACAGGGCTTTCTTTACCCTTGAGTCACAGAAATTCAAAACAGTTTTTTTGCTGTTTTGGTTTTTTTAAGGTCTAATATAACCATTTATCCATCTTCTTTCTCAAAGTGGCCAGGTTTATCCAGTAATAAATAATGCTCAATCTTATACTGAATGGAGTGCTCGTTTTCAATCTATCTCATTAAAATTATCCTGAAGTTGTCTGGATGCAAAACTTTCCATGCTTTATACCCTAAACGGAGATAAGGTTTGAATAATCAAACCACCCAAAGAAGACAGCAGACGAAACCTGGGTTTCTCTGTTTGCATGGCATTCTCCCTTTCTTTGGAAAATCCTCTAAAGTTTTTTTCCACCTTGCTTTTCCCAAAACGTGAATTGGGAATAGCAATTTTTATCCTTCCTACAGAACAGAGTATTCCTGTACTACTGCTTGGAAAATGCCTAAGAGGCAATAGGTGCTACTCACACCTCTTCATTTATCTATTTGGTTGGTCATTTGCCATGGTGTTGAGTGGCATGCGAGTCATTGGGAAGACTCTTTGGGATCAAATGTGTACAAAGAATGATCTATTTGTTAATTGTTGTTGCCGTTCTTGCTGTGATCTTTGGCAACACCTGCTGGTGGTTGTCTGCAGTGCTGGAGCCACTCCACGTACGTGCCCGCACCTTCGGCTGGCCACGGGATTGCTCTCCAGCCGCAAGGAGCGGGGCTCAGCAGCCAGGCTTAAAAATATGAGCACAAGTTAATGAAAGAATTTGCATAGGGTTTGCAGGCTCAAACGAGCTTTCGTATTCAAATGTGCCTTGTTTTGTTTATCAATGCATCTGTTGTGATTTTTTTAAAGTTGCCATTTTACCCTAACTTAATCCGAGGAGGATTTTGTACAGAGTATCTTCTGTGTATTGCCTCATAACAAGATATTTTGAGCAGGAAGATAAATAACATTTAGGCATCTAATAAAAACTGTCTGGGTGGTTTGTTTTTTCTTTTTTTTTGGTCTCAAATCCTCTTTTTTACATAGTACGGCAGCAAAGCCCTGTATTGTAGGGGAAAGTCTGTAAATCTGCAGTAACTGAAAAATAACAGAAGGTGCAGCAGCATTCTTTATGTTAGTCTATATTGATCGGCTCTAATGAGCACCAGTGGAGCTGTAGCTAATGGTGGTATGTCTGGTGTTAAGGGCAAATGTGGGAGAAGATTATCAACCCAAGGGGTTTAACAGTTGCTGGACTGCCCTCAGCCCTCAGGGCAATGATGCACTTGAGAGGTCACTGTATCAAATGAGGGAAAAGATTCAGCCTGTGCTGCGGGAAGAAATGCAGCAGGAGCCGCGGCTGAGCCGAGACGATCGACGCCAACAAAACCCTTGCTGTGCTCTCCGCTCCTGCCCCTCTCCTCTCCCCATCCACTGCCTGCCTACTAGCACATTGCTAATTAAGAACCCTAAATCCGCTAATGAGAACCACCAAGCCACATTCGTTAGGCTTAAACATGCTCACGGCCAACGCGGGTTCCTCCACCTCATGAGCATCAAGAGTCTTGCGCAAAAACCAAGAGAATGACAACTTACCGACCCAACACTCTTGCACCCCATGTCTAGTTTTGATTTAGGGGGAGCCACCCCATCATTTAATGTGAATTCGCTCCATTTTTCCTTCACTAGGTTGCTCACCATCCTCTTTCCAGATGTGAAAGGGCCAAGACGAGCAACCACCGGAGCCAAGGAGGCCACCACGCTCCAAGGCAAAGTTAACCAGTGGCTACGAGAGAGTGCTTGCAGTAAAACACTGGCGCAGAGAGGAGGCCACAAAGATAAAAACGAGCTAAGAAGTGCCTTGAGGTGGGTGGCATGTTGCACACTATGCTTTAATAACATAGTGGGATCGTTTCAACCATGACACGCTCCAAGACATACCAGGAGGATCTGTTGAGCACTGTGATTTCAAATATTTAGCACAAATAAATAGTGTTACTGGAAAGAGAAGCAGCAGAATATATCACTTAATGTAGCAAATAAACAAACAAAATGTTATCTTAGCTCCAAGGTACCAAGGTACCCTGTGGTTATGGCAAATTATTTATCGAGTCTTTAAAAATTCTGAGTCAAGGATTCCTCTTGCTCCTCAGAGACCCCTGATGGGTCAGATTATTAGAAAAATCTCCACAGATCTAATTTTTTGCAGTGCTCATAGGCAGTAGGGCTGGATCTAGCCTTCTTTGTTCCAGTCAGTGATTTCAATGGGAGTTTTGCCTGAACAAGAAAGAAATCAGGATTCGGTCACAGACGAGCATCTCAGCTACTGTTAGTGAAAATATAGGGCTTCAGACTTTTACCAGGATGTTGACATGAAAATAACTGGAATAAGTAGAGAGGCACTGCCACTGGCATGCACAATTGAGGGAAGAGACTGGCATCTATAAGAAATATCCCATATGATACCAACATATGGACAAATTGCACCTGGCAAACTCATGACAACATGTTGGCTATGGACCTGAGTTCACAAGCAGCTTGCTTGGGCCTCCTAATTCACACTGTTGATGAGATTCCTTCCAGTTCGACACAGGCTATTGCCATGAGTGGTGCAACACGAGCAGGAGATGGTCACGTCTGAGCCTGTAGGAACCACCCCGAGATGCTGCTGCAGCAGCAAGTCCAAAGCTGGATCCTGAAGCTTGCGGGGATAAAAACAAACAAACGAGTCAAAAGAGACGAAGCAAAGAGCTAGAGAGTGTTTCAAATGGGTGCTGACTCACTTCACCTGCTTTCCATTCCATAAAGAGTGGAATTCCATAAATGGGTGGAAGTTGGTTTTTCTCATGCTCATGCAGGAATAACGCAATCTTAAGAGCTCAACTACTCTGATCAGCTCTGGTCACCCCCGAACCATGAAGACTTTTTTGAAATTTTGAAAACTGAGGAGGTGGGACCTTGTTTTCTACCATGATCTCTTCTAATACTGGAATGACTTCCACACTCTTTCTTATTGATTTTTAGCATTTGGACATATTTCATGTTAATAGGAAATCACAGATAAAATTTCAGACGCCTTTTTTTTCTTCTGAAATGTAACTCATAATTAATTTCCAACCTATAAAGCAAAAAAGCTGCATAGTAAATATGGACCATTTTTAAAATATATAACTTTTTAAATACATTTTTAAAAATTGCCCTAGGATTACTTTGGTAAAAGACGTCATATAAAATATAACACAAATAATGCAACATAACTTTTTGTTAAGGAGCTGTTTACTGGTTCTTAATGCATTATGAAGATTATTTTGTACACTTTGTTCACCACACTGTACCTCATGACAGATGAATGTCCAGGATTTGAAATCAGCTCTTTTTGGCTTAGCTGAAGTGGCAAGCGGGGAACAGACGAGGAAACGAGTGTTGCTGAATAAATGTGTGTTGATAAATCTGTCCCAACATCTGTAGCATTCTGGTTTTAGCTAAGTACGTTGTGTGCAGGGGAGAGTTGCTCTAAGTCCATGGAAGAATCAGCTGGAAATGCACCGAGCAGGAGCGACAGGACAGCGGGTCCACATGGCGCTTGCTGGGGACTCTGCTGTATTTACCCATTTCATGGGTGTTAACTCCAAAATCTAATTAGTCCAGAATGCCCCTTCCAAAGCAAATACAAAAATATAAACGAACACAAACATTAATGTTACCAAAAAGCTAAAACAAATAACTCGGTGATCATAATGACATTTAGATAGTGGTTTTAGAGGTGATTGGTTTGCTCAGATCTTTTGCTTTGACAGGTGTATAAGGCTGGGATCGTGCTCTATAACGTCCACAACAAAACTCCTCCTGAGCTTAATGATGTGGGAGGCTAGCTCAGGGACCTATCTTTTTTTTTAATAGTCAGTATTGACTGGTCATTTTGAAATGTTTGCTTTGCAAGGGACATGCTATTTATTTTTTCTTTCCATTTAAATATCAAAAAGAAAAGCTCTTGCTCCTGCTCAGAACAATAATCCACGCAATGAATAACCACCCAGCAGCACGACAGGTTCCCTCACTCAAATGAAGAAATATTTTCAGCTCAGGAGATTAAGTAGCCATGAAATCTACCCCTTTACCCATCAGTCTCCAAAAAACCTACCAAGTCATTATAACCTAGGGAGTAAAATTACTCTAGTATATTTTTTTCATATACATTTCAACCACTTAAATGAAATGCAGCTATTTCAGGGGGTGGTAAGAAATGTGCTTTATTTTCTTTGCACTGGAGACTTTCACTTTAGAGTACCCTGGCCTTCACCCCTTAAACATTGCTAAATCCCATAAGTGATCTCAAGATTATGCTGTTTAGTGCAGTCCCATTATTTTCAATGAAGCAGCAAGTACCATTACATGAGTGCTGGAAAATACAGGAATTTTGCCAGGTTTGGAGGGGAAGTCAAAACTTGAACCTTATGCACTTTAGAGAAAAAGGAGGAGAAAAAAACAACATGCCAAAGCAAAAATTGCGCTATTTTAAAGCCACTTTAGAAATTAGTCTGTATAAAATCTGGTTCACATCCACAGATCACATGGAAATTTTGCTCTTAAGGAAATAGTCCCTTTCCTACTCAAAGGTGTCTTCTCAGATAACACGGGCTCTGCTCTCCACGTCCGTCTTTTCCTAACAATTCCCAGGACCCCAGCTGCAAGGATCCCCTGATCCGCGTCCCATAAACCGTGTCCTTTCTGTGGCCCTGGGCTGAGAAATTGCCCTGGTCATGGTGCTCCTGCTTGGAGCATCCTCCTGCTTGGAGCATCCTCCTGCAAGCATCAGTGAAACCCTGCAGATTCAGCTCCATCCACTCACACTGCCATGAGCGAGGGCCTTGCCTGGAAATATCTGAACCCAAAAAACTTCCCAGAACTCGCTTGGAGAATGGTTTAATGGGGAGTTTGGTTGCTGCTCATTAAAGCAGGCAGTTTCAGGCCAGGTCTTTGGTTGGTGTAGACTGGTGCAGCCTCAGTGACTTCAGCAGAGCTTTGCTGAGCTGCACGGGCCAACACTGAAGGTCTCCGGAACAGCTTATGGACAATATATCATAAAATAGAAAAGCTGCATTCACTAAATATGTTTATTTATATAATTTAGGAGCAAAACATCAAATGTCTCTCAACCCTGAGACACCCCAGACTTGTGCTTTCAGTGCATGATCTTGTATGTCCATAATTTTCAATCAATCAGAAGAACTTTGTCCACTTTGGCTCCATTCCCACAGTCAGAAGGACAAAGTTTAGTGTTTCTATAAAAGTTCACTAGAGATGAACTCTGATAAATTAGCCCTGTTGTGTTAAATGAGCTTACCAGCACAAACTACCCTCACTACACCTGACCAACAGCTTTCAGAGACCAGCTTCTAATTTTTTCTCTGCATCCTGTTTGCTCTTCTTTTTGGGCCATCTTTGCAGTGTTTTCCTCTCTCTGTATCAACTCCATTTCTGTTTTGCCCTCTCCTTTTATCCGCCATCATCATCTCCAAGGTAAACAGCCTTCCTGAGGCCTTGCACAGCCAGCTCTTATTTATCAGCCGTTCCTATAGATTTCTAGACATCAAGGCTCCATACCTATTGCTTTAATGCTCTCGATGGCACTGTCATTTAATTTGGTCTTCGGATTAGTGAATTTAAACATCCCTCAATTCATCTGCTCTTTCCAAGAAAAAGAGTAGAACAAAAAAACAAAAAAGTTTCTTGCCAAAAAAAAATATATATATCTCACAGCATTCACCTGGTTCTCCAATGTGGAGGAGCTGCTAAATGTGCTCAAAACTGCAGGGTGATGCTTTCATTTTTAAAACATTACCACCAGCAGTGACCATCAGTAACGATGCCTTCACATGGAAAATAACTAATGCAACATGGAGAAAAGTCTGTTGACAGAAAAACAAAGAAAAATACCATTTCATTATCTGATCACATCAAATCATTAGCAGAAAAAGAGGACAGCAAGGAAACAAAAATCCAGTGCTGAATCATGAAAAAAAGTCAGCAGATCAAGGTCTTTCTTGGATAAAATCTTTAGCAGGAAGGAAAAAGGCAGTGGATATTATTTCCAATTATTTCTCAAATTGGAACAGAAAAAGGAAAATAAAAACACACACACACACACACAGAGGCACAAAATCCCTGACTTGGTGCTACTGGAGTTCGTAGCTGGAAGGAAAGTCCTTGCTTATATTGAAGTAAAGTTCTGAAAATAAGCAAAGAACAGATTTATTGATTTTTGGTGAAGTCTGGGCGTAAAAAAGAGAAAGAATAAAGAAGTGCTCTTTGCCCGCTATGTCCAAATGACATCCCCAGTGGCCTTCTTAATGGTGGGGGATGGGAGGGGGCAGGTGCCTACCCCGGCACATGGACACAACTGCCCTTAGGCTAGGGCTAATGGTATTGGCTGAGCCGGCTCTAAGCCTCTCTTTTCTAATAGCCAACTTTCTCTGTGCGAGGAGACAGACAGATATTGATTGGTCCAAATGCCCTTGAGTTGACAACATCTGAAATGAAAATCCACACGGCTGGCGCAAACTTTCTGCAAGCGCAATTCCCGGCATCTGATTAGGGCACCGGACTCCGGCTCCGCAGCGGCTCCGGCTCCGCGGAGCTGGGTGGGAAGGGGCTCCCGACGGACATCTCCGGAGCGGGAATGAGCGGCACCGCCACCACCATGGACTGGGACGACACAGGCGCCTTTCCCAACTCGGTGCGATAATTAGGTATAAATAAATAAAATATGCATCCTCTCTTTGCTTGCTGCTACACGGGGTGCTTTAAACATTGCTGAATGACGTCGGGGAAAGCCATCCCAATGGAAGAGTTCGCCTTTCAGGAAAGTTGCCCCATCCATGCAAAGTCTAAGTTTTAAAATAACTCTCTCTGCACGCCAACCTGGTTTTATTTTCTAACAACAGCTTTGTTTTCAGAATTAAAATACCGCAGTTACATTCCACAAATGGAGTAAGGGAAGCTGGGGGAGTTTATTTGTATCTTATTAAACATTCTTTTTTATTCCACAAATTCCTCCCAAATCAATACATTGAACGGCTGTATAAACCTTAAATAAAGCATTATTAAACTGGAAGCCGTGTTCATGTCTTAGTGGGTTATTTAGGAGCATAAAAGATACACTCTTAAGAGTCAGCCTCATGCCAGGTAAAGTACAGATGGAATACACATTAAATTTATTCAGTCATTGATTTGTAATGTTGATCCTCTATGGCTTCATGTTTCTTTTCTCATTAATCTTAGTTAACCCTCTCAAAACAATGCCAGCGTTGTCGTTTGATGTATTGGAGAGCCGAGGATGCTGCTTTCGGGACTGTTATTCCTGCCATCAGCAGGTCTAAAGTCACAGAAACGGACACTCTCGTTGGGTTGTTTTTGTGTTGAACCTGGAAAATAAAAATTTAAAAAAAGGATGTTTTCTCTCAGAGGGAGAAGAAAAGCAGCAGCCCTGAGAGCGGGTGTCTGGATGGTCTGGATGTCTGGATGGCAGCAGGGTATTAATAGAGCTGCCGGAGGTCTCCGGTGGCACCGGGAGCAAAGGGCTGGTGTTTTCACCAAGAAAGAAAACGCGGTCTCCAAAAGAAAGTCACTGTAGAGGAAGGCAGAAAGCTGCAAAATGAGACCCCAATTTAGAAGAGAAAACCTGTGTCTATAAAGCACTATTAACTACTCTAATTTGAGAATCTTCTTATTAAAATGTTTCCATTTTCTACTCAACATTGGAGCATGCAGAGGGCATCTGGCCAAAGACATCTGGGGGGAACCAAGAGCAAAGATGCACGAGGAGGAGCCTCAGTGTATGTGGGCACCACGCACGTTACCAACAGAAGACAAAAATGAATAAATTTTCCAAGCTTCCATTTCTTCCAGTAATTATTTATAGATTCTGGGAGCTCTAGACTCACTTGAAGAATGGATATCCCCTTTCATATCTGCAGAAGCTACACTCAGCACCAAAGGGGAAATGTTTTAGCTGAAGACATACTGCGAAGTAAACATCAGCAGCAAATATGAGTCTTGTTTTCGGTAAATCCATCCCTTGAAACTGTTCCTTCCTTCAGTACCAAGCAGCCTTTCTCATCTTTTGTCTTTTCAAATAGCCATGATAATATTAAACCCATGCTTCACGGCAAGCAGCGTTTCTGGGCTTCTCCTAAGAGATGTGGCTGGGGATGAACAAGTGCAATCGCGTTAAAGCAGTAGGAGAGCCGGAGTCCGTGGGTTTTGTTGTGATCAGTTGACCACTTCCCAGTAGGTGCCTCTGCAGCCTCGCGGAATTACTAAACACCATTTCAAGGAATATAGATAATTCAGTCAAGCAAAAAAAACCAAACAAAATAACCCCAGCATAAAATGCATTTTAAAGGAAAAAACCCTCCTGACATCTGAAAAGTACAAAGCTGTCAAGTCTGCTTTGAATTATTCCTGGTGTATTTGGCTAGGTAAAAATCAGAGGGCCACAAGCTCTTAATGTGCACAGGGACTGAGAAATAGGCATTTCTGCAGCCCCTGAAAAAATCTGGAATAAGCAAAGCTATCTTTCCCCCCAATATTTAGAACATGTCTCCCCTTTCTTGCAAGCGTGTCACGGCACTTTAGAGACTGAATAAAAATGCGTTATTTGATAAAACTGTTTGGAGTAGACATTACAGCTGCAGAACTTCCTTGCTGCCAGACCAAAGTGTGTCAAATTTGCCCTGTTCCAAGCGTGTCTCTCCATGGCCCAGCAATGATTTCTGCTGGAGTGCCTAGAAGAAAGTTTGTGCTCCATACCGTATTTTCTCCTAATTTTTCCTGCTGAGCCGGACCCGATGGATAACAGCCAGGCCAAGCTCAGCATTCCCAGGCAGCTATCTTCTCTATTTTACTCCCCGATCCATCATCAAAAAAATCCCATAAAAAATTCTCACTAGGACTTTCATAGCTGCTATTGACAGGTAGGTGTATGTATATATGCCCAGCCAGATCGCATGCACTTTCCTAAAATACCAGCGCATGCAAAAATTGAATGATCTGTCCCTCTTATTTTATCATTATTGCACTTCTAAGACAGTACGCGGCAGCCACTATAAAGAAAGATGGGGCAGGCAGGCGGCAGTAGCTGCAGGGGATCCTGAGCAAGTTGACTGCCAGAGCTGCTTACTACTTAAGAACTGATCAACTGGCCCCCAAGGCAACAGCTTAACAAGCCCCAGTAGAAGTGGACTCAAGATTTCTTCCTCTGCAAAGAAAATGAAACCATTTACCAGGTAGGACCGATGTCTAGAAACCGAGTGCAACCGCATCAGCAATGCTTTGAGCTCTTTAGAAGCAGCAAGGAATTCCTAGGGCTGAATTGCTAAAGTCAAGGGCAGCTTGTTGATGTCCAATGGGCATGAGGACAGCACCCGGGTCTGCTCTTCGCCCTAAGCACGTCCCGGCTCCAACGTGGCCACGAGAAGGACTCCTCCATGCCCTCGAGGGCAGCGTTTTGCAACGTGTGTAGTGGGGAGAGACGGGGAGAAAGCGAGAGATTCGCTGCTGAAATGCAGCAATTCCTCTGGGGTGAGATGTGGCAGCTGTTTACCAGCACAAAGCAATTCCATACAGCAGTTTAGGATGGGAAATGAAGGATACTGTACTCAGTCGAAACTGCAGGGGGGATTTTCGGAAGGCAGAATTTAATTACCCAAGCTGGAATTTGGCCAGGACACCAGGGCTCACACCTCTACTCGTGTGCAAAGTGCCAGGGGATCTTTAATAGCGGCAAATGGTCAAGACTGTGGCTTAGCGTCGCATCCGGACGGCAATGCCTCCAAGAACGTTTTGCTCCTGAATTCCACACTAATGAAAACTTCATCCAAAAGTCCTTGGTTTTGCAAGCTTTCAGAGGAGTTACCATGAGAAGCAACATTTCTTAGCACATAATTTATCCAGATCAGCTTCATCAACTCCATAACCTACTAAAAACCTCAAACACTTCCTAACTATCCACAGTCTAGTTCTGCCACTCCTCTCTTGTTGGCAGTTTGGATTTTTTTTTTTTTTTTAGCAATTTCTAAAAAGGAAACTTGAAGCTAGAGGGCGGGTTGGCATTTTTCAATTTGTTTTTTTAGAGTTGCTTTTTTATAGTTTTAATCCTGCGGCTATCAGGAGAGGTGTGAAGGAAATCCGCAAGGACAGACTTAATTTGAAAATTGCAATGACCTCTTGATGACTCCACTCAACTTCTTGAGCACAGATTTATTAGCATATGTGGCATGGGACATTTCATGGTGTGTGTTACCTACCCAAGCATTCTCCAAAGCATTCTCCACTTCAAACCTTCCTTAACTATATTCTCCAAGCTGCACTTGCAGCTTTTTCACTGTTGTTTGGTTCATCCCTCAAATCCTCCATGTCTACATCATTATTCGCCACAATTTTTACGATGGGTACTAAAGAACTTGACAACAGCAAGGCTGCAGGTTGCTGAAACTGCTTTGTGTTATGCTAACCAGCAAGTATCACATAACTGCCTTGTATTTGCTACTCATTACGGGCTGGTTTATGTCTAGATCGGAGCAAGAACTGTTTTCTGCTCTGTGCCTCTGCAGCACCTTCATAGAAGGACTCATAAACATTTTTGCAAAAAGCAGTTACTAGGAAGAGAAAGAATGAAAATGATGCCAACTATGGAAGTCTCTTAAGTGTCCAGATACTGCCATTGGCAAAAATCTGGGAGAAACGAGACATCAAAAATCCTAACTCTTAAATGTTGTGATGGCTTCCGAGAAGGTTGGAGGCCTCAGGCAGAGGAAATACAGCAACTCCGAGGCCCCAAACATTGGAAGGTCTATGTCGGATTTTCAGAGGCAGCTTTTTGGGTTTACCAACAAGTTACAGCTTTCCTGATGTGTACTCAAACTTATGTGTTGTAATCAGGCTTACAAACTACTATCCATCAGTTGCTACAGCACTCCCAATCTACGCAGAGGTGTAATAAGACAGTGAAATAACCTGAACAGTGCAGATTTGCTTAAAAAAGAAGAAAAAAATTAAATAAAAGCAAAAATATATATAAATAAAAGCTTTCCCTCAAAATTCTAGGCATGACCGTGTTCAAGATGCTGCGGCTGTAGGTGAGGTGCGTACCATGTCTGCAGCACCGGGAGGATTTCAATATCACAAGTCCTAATGATTTCTACTGCCTCATTGCAGAGTCCTCTGAAGGAAGACACGGGCCTGGATCAATGCGGCCATTGACTGCCTGGCTCTGTGGATAACAGGCGCACCTTAAGACAGTCCGAATTCACCCGGAGCCTTCCTTAGACTCAAACCAAGGGTACAACAACGCGATCTTCACTTCAACCCGCACCATGGATGAATTGGCTTTCCCAGCAACGCTTCCAAGGCTGAAGGAGCCGGTGCCGCTGGGCCTGTTGTGGACAAGGCCCGGATGAACTGCTCCATGGAAAACAGAGGCTCTTTGGGCAAATTAACCCTCAAAAACACGTGGCCGCGGCGCACACCCGCACTCTTTAAAAGTATTTTGCACTTCTAAAGCACTGGGCTCTGTAGAATATGCTGATCTATAGGAGCTTTATATATATACTCTTAAACCTCATGGCAGGCCCTTAGAGATAGGAATCGATATTCTGCGTTTATAGATGAGCAAACACCGATTAAACAACGTACCAAAGACCGCACAGATTTCCGTGCTGCCTGTTCACAAGCTGAAACCTGTTTCCATTGACAGGAAAGGGTTGGGTTGGCTCCTAAGTTTTAAAACCACTCTTTTCCTCAACCGCAATATAGCTTCCCATAGCGTACAGTTGTTTTGCTACGTTCTACCTTCCTTTTCTTCCACCTTTTTTTTTGTTTCTTTGTTTTATTAATGTAGTATCACCCCTATGACACTAACCACCCAGGGCACTGCAGAACAGCAGTTTGGACTGTGTATCACGTATACTATATTTGCTATACTCCACCTTCCATGCTGTCACTGCAGCTGAGGGTCCTAGCTGTTTATTTTGTTGGAAAAGTGACCAGAAGGAGGAAACCCCTATGACCAATAGAATTAACACCCGAGTTCACTAGTACCCAGAGGCCAGTGGAAAGCTACAGATTTCTGATCTTTTTTTGGGATGAATACCTTGCAGCCAACAATTCATCCATCCAAGAGGACTATTCAGAGCAAATACAGAGTCACAGGAACAGGTTTCAATGGAAATGAAACTCTAAATTACTCCTTCCTATATCTTAAACTTTTGTTAATTCAGTGTTTCATCATTTTTTTTTCCACAAGAAAACAGGAAAATGTAATTTTGCACTAGGATATTTATAAAGAAAAGCAGGGTGAAATCCACAGAGAAAGCTTAACACTTCAGCTTCTAGAATTTTAGGGGAAAAGGATTACAAATTGTGCTTTCTTGTTAACAACTTGCACCTTAACATGTTTTTTGATGCATTTTAACACAGAAAAATCCTTTAAAATGAACTGAGAGAATAAATTAGCAGGGTGATGTGGAACACAGTTGCCCGTGGTACAGCTGTGAACAGATTAGTGTTGTAGAATCACTTGTTTGGTGTCTGTCTCCTATATTGATTGATGGTGATGTCATTTGGCAAATAATTAATGCATAAAGGCATCAAAACAAAGCTAGGCTTTGAATATGAAGGATGTGCTTTTCTGCTTGCTTTTTCTTTATGGAAACTGATAATTCTAATTTCACCATTAGAAAACAGATCAATCATGAGAGCCGTTTCTACCACTTAATTTCGACAGTGTGGAGCGGTCCTAGACCTGAAGCAGAGGGACCGCTGCCTTTTTGATTCCACGCAAGGTCTACCTAGTTTAAGCAGGAATAACGTAACATAACTGGGACTTGTTTGAAATAAAACCAAACTTTATCTGTGCTGTCTTATTTAGCATACAATCACCACAAGTCTTTGGGGAACTGTGTTTTCATGTAGGTTCTCTTAGGTAGATATTTATCAAGTAACACCATACACTAGGTGCAGACTTCAGCTCCGTTATTCTTTCTATGGAATGCTGAGAAATGATTTATTATGAACTGTACTATAAAAGCTTCTATTTCCTAAAAAAACACCAGCCATTTTACCCCCCGAACAGTCTACCTGATATAATTTCAGAAATTCCCAGTAAGTATTTGTCTGTTATTAAATAAGATATATCTACCAAGCAAAGACTTGACTAAAGTCAAACATTTAGAATTTAATACCTATTTATGCATGTGTTTACAACCTTGCTTCTGTATCTTCCTTCACAACTGAAAAAAAAAAAGATTGTAAAGGTTTTAAACAGATATGAGGTGTGTTGAAAACTTTCTGAAGGCTTTAATTCTATCCACCAAAATAAAGTTCTTGAATATTTTCGTGTCTATGACTAGCAACAATTTTTTATTTTCCAGTGAAAGAATTTGGCTTAACATCATGGGTCAATCAAGTGTTTTAGTCTCAGGAGTAAGTGGAAGAAATCACTTGAAAATGGCTGGAAAAAATCTTAGTTCCAGAAGGAGTTTTGAAAAGGTGGACTCAAGGTCAGCAAAGTGCTAAATGCTGTTCCCGACTCTCGCCAATCCCTTGGTGCTCCCGTTCATACAGCAAGTTGATTAGAACAAGCAGAGCTGACTGCTTTAAAGAGGCCTTGTAACTGGCCACAGTGCATCTGTTAGACTTGCAAAAATAAGGGGCATTTTATGGAAAGCAGAAGCATAGTTCTGATAGAAGGGGAAGAATATATGTTCAAGTGTCTTAGAAGATACAAATACATCAGCTATGATTTAAGTTGAAAAGATGCATAAGCATGTTTTTTTCTTTAAAAACACTCAGTTTTCCCTAAAGACCTGAAAAGCCACGTAACTTTTTCATATAATCAAAGTAGAGCATGGCCTTTATATGACAAAACTATCTTTCGATACAGAAACTAGCCATACACCAAAAGCATTTTTGAGTTTAGTTGGCTCTGTTCAGCACGCACGTACAGAGCACAATGATCAAATTAAAGAACACCGCAGTATTTGGAGGTGACTCTTCTGTCTACAGAGCAAATGCTGCTATTGACCCAAATCCCAATAAACCAACGTTATTATGTGCCAACAGGTCATTTTTATATTAAGAATAAGCTAGCATATGTAGAATTGATTACAAAAGCTAAATGCTCTTGGGATTCCCAGCACTGAAATTAAGCTCAACAAGCTCCCGGGAAGCTAAACAAATTGTCTGAATGTGTGAAGCTTTGTTAAGGCAGGGGATAGTGGGGAAAATAAAAGAAAGAAGAGGATATTCTAACACTTTTTGAAGTAGGTCTTCCAAAAAGATCAGATATATAAGTTTCCAAAATGCTGCAAGAGATTTAAGTGTTATAAAATTAACTTATGTTTTTACCAAAATCGTAAATGTACAAACAATTTATGAGCTGATCAATTGGAACCACTGCATGAAAGACACGGCATTCTGTATCAGAAGAAAAAATTACTGTAATTTATAACTATAAATTTCAACTTCATAACAGTAATTTAGTAAATTAGTTACATGGGTTCATTATAATAGGCGACTGACACATAAGCACATCAAACCTCAATTTCAAGTCAAAATTCTTTTGTGATTGACACAGTATAAAAATAATGCACCAAAACCAGCATCACACGGGGTCATCAGATAAACCAGAACGTGGATTTGGAACAGAGAGAGCTTTGCAGCTTTGTTAGAATGTCACTGGATGCCTCATTTTGCCTCTAAGAATGGGGCCAAACTGATGTTTACCATTTTAGCCGTATCAAAAATCATCTGAAAGTGCAAAAGTTTGAGGAAGAACTATCACCATAAAAGTTACATGCATGCAAGCCCCATTTTTCTTTGCTCACCTACTGCACTGCTGCTATCTAATAAGATTACAAATGCTATGAATTCACTGCAAGCTTTTCAGTTTGCATGGATTTCCTCTAAAAGTAGTAGTTGTGAGTTGAATACATGAATTACTTGGTGGCATTCTGTGACCGCATATGCAGAAGGCCAGGATGGATGTCCATACAGTCCCCGCTGGTCTTAAAATCTATGAGTCCATTAATGTATGAATCTGATATAATTTAGAAGCTTGTTTTCACAGGTCCACTTGAGATTAAATACAAATGGTTAAGTTCTAATTGTTTTAACATCTGATATTTGTCAGGCAAATTACTTCAAAAATCAAACCATTCCTTTCCATCCTGGTGAAAACATTTAATTACTCTAACTACTAGTAAAATTAGTTCAGTCTGGTCTCAAATGCTTTTGGTTAGTGTTAAATCCTGACGTGCCTGTTTATCATCCCTACAGGTTCTAATGCTCAGTAACATTTTCCAGCTCTGACAAGGAAAATATTGTCACGTTCACCCACAGCAGAGCTACAGACCCAGCTACCTGGCTCTTATGATCTAGTAAGAATATTCAAAGAGCTGAAGAGTAATACGATTATTTTCAAAGCAAAAGCTTTTCAGAAGAGCTAGAAACATGCATTTTTTTTGTTGGATAAGCTTGAGAACTTTCTTTAAAAGCCCACAGAACAACCGCTTAAGTCAATAAAACATTTGTCAATGACAAGATACCTGCAAAGCCAGCTATTTTTTTTAAATAAAAGGAAGTAATATTTGGGCATGCCAGCAACACAAGTTATCTTGATTATTGATAAATAACCTCTTTTTGGAGGACCTGACAATTTTTCAATATCATGTTTCACATGGAAAAATATTGGGGATGGAAGAAATATATTTTCATGAATTCTTCACTCCATTCTGCTTGCTGCCTCTGCACATTTCTATAGGAAAATGCTTCCACATTGCAAAGAATTTTTTGGAAGTTGTCTGGAAACGTGCTGAGCCAAGAAAGCAAGGAAAGGAACTGCCTGCTTGGTAGCAGAGTGTTGTTTCTAAAATAAGCAGATTTCAAACATTAGCGTTGTATTAAGTTTCACTTATGGTTATTAATGCGAGAGTGATCGCGGTAAGCCGAGGTGAAAATATTGTTTTCCTAGAGCACATTTTCTGCATTTGTCACGTGAAGACGAGAGAAGTTCTCTGAAATTGCTCTAGCACTGCAGGAGCTGGCAGTAAGGAGGTGAAATACAGCTGGAAGATAACAACCAAGCGGAGCTACTGTAAACTGTGACAGAAACCGGGTTTGATTGCAGCAAGTTCTCAAGCCTTCTATTTCAAAAGGAGATGTAGAGCAACTCTCACCTCCACTTCAATAGAAGGGTAAATATGAAGTTTACTGAGTTTGATGACATGGCTTATTCTTCTACATGGGCTTTATCTGCTTCCATTGCCAAATCAGAGCTGCAGAGTTTTGCACAAGTAACATCACCTTGAAAGCATCTCTCTTCCATGGTGTCTGCTCCTAGGAGCGTATCTTCTGCTTGGCTTTATTGCATCTAGGTCGAGGCATAAGTACCAACGGGAAGGTAGGGTGAAACACCAAACACACTTCATGCTGCTAGCAGTTCTGATCTCCTTTAGTCTCCCACTGTTGATTAACGGTGAGGGCTTCTGTGAAGGACGATTGTCACCACGCAGTAGGTCATTTCCCGGTCTCAACCTTGGCAGTGTAATCAGACACATGGCATGCTTAATAGAGGTCACTTAAGACAAAGATTAAAATTAACTGAAAGTCAATAAGGGAATAATAAAGGAAAATGATCACCCTGTTGCTCCTGTGTCGTAAGAGCAAACCTTACATTGCAGGCCAGGAGTAAAAAAAATGTAGTCACTGGCGATCCAATAGGCCTTCATAAGCCCTCCAGCAAACAAGTTAATGATTTCAGGTACCCTTTAAACTAAGTGGCCAATCACTGTTAAATCCTTTGGTATTCATTGTAATAACATTGATCATGATGAACTCTTTTGGTATTAATGTGGATGTAATATATACCCTTTTAATTATAGAACAAGAAAATCCAATTACCCCTTTGCCTCATCAAAGTTCTGTGTGAGCTGTGACTATTTAAACACACATTATGAAACATTTACACCAAAAAAGGGTTTTTTTATTTCGTTTTTAGTGCAAAGCAGGGGCCAAATCCTGCTGAATGCTGACCGCTGCGCTCACCGCAATCGCGGGAGGTGCTGAGGGCACCAAGCCCCTCCATGGAGATGGTCTCCATCACCCTCAGGAAGACATAGAGGCTAATGAGCAGCTCGAGGAAGGCCCTGATTAAAAAGGCAGGAAGCATTTGTTTGTTTAACAGAGTGGGAGCTGCTACGAATAGTTAGCATGGCTCGTTGGGATGCAATTTATTCTGTAGAAAAGGGGAAAAAAGCGGTGAGCGATGCTGTTTAATCCCATGTGCTATAGACTGAACTTTACATGCTGATGAGCTGCCTACAACCTCATGAGCTGAGATCCAACACTCCTTCCTCATGGAGGACTTTCCACTGGGGGCAAATTCTCCCAGGCTGACCAAAGAGTCCAAAATTTGAACTACTGGGAGATAGGAGCAAAAATCAGATGTTCCCAAGCTACATCCTCTTTTCTGAGTTGATCCTCTGCTTTATGGGCCTATAACTACATGGACAGCTTGGCCAATGCAGCAGCACCCACCAGTCCTGGAAGGTGAGACCAGGCCCTGCACAATGCCCGAACTTCACTGGTTGATCAAAAGTGTAGGCACTTGGCCAAACACATTTTCAGTTGTCCTTCCTAGCAGCCACCCAAGAAGACTTCTTTTTCCTACAATATATTTTTGGTCACCCCTTCAAACAGGATGCAAAAAAACAATATTCATTTGCCAGGGGCCGTGTTTTGCAAGGCCCTCAAGGTAGCATGCAAAATATGGCCCAAACTTGCTACTTAGAAGAACTTGCCTGGGATTTTTTTCTTCTTTCGGTTCAAAACTACCATGAAATCGCACACAAAAGAAAATTTCATGATGCCCCTGGTAGATTAATCTGAACAGAGTTGTCCCTAAAGGCAAGTGATAATGGAGGGAGCAGAGCACCCGGCGTGCAGGCAGGTGCGCTATCTGGCTAGGGATCAGGTGAGTTATGTACCGCTACGCTATATAAATATACTTAAGCAATACATGCTTTAACAGCAAAATGGCATCGCAATCATGTCAGACGGTAATTTGTAAGGTATCGCTGAGCATTTATGAGCTAATTGCCTGATTTCTATAGCGCCGCTGCGACTGGAACCTGTTAATCTTGGAAGTCGCATTCAGGAAGAACAATGCCAAATTTTCACAATGCTTTAATGCTACATGAGGCAATATAGGCTTAATAAAGATATTTTAAATGTATTAAATGTTGTGCTTTCTTTAAAAATGGCATGATAGAAAGCCTTTCTTAAACATTATTTGAATAAAGCCTCATTACTCACAGTCCAAAGAAGTTCATTAGGAGAAGATCACTTTGGAAAGCATTCAACTAACTAGCCTTTCTTCTCAGCAGTGAATTACATTAGCTACTTCCTAGTTATTTAAATCTTGAAATAAAAGATGTAAACGCCACAGTGACATCTTAAGATCATTGGTAAGGCAGGTCTTGCATGCACAAAAATGCCCAGCTGCTCCGGAGATAAAACAGATTGATAATTAGTTGCAAAATGTAACATTTCATCGGGAATATTTTGAATAATCCAATTTATCTTTGTCGGCGGCGCGGCACACGTTTCTTTCTCTTTTTTTTTTTTTCACCCCCCTTCCTTCGGAGGCGCTTTGTTCTTGGGCGCAACATTATAATTCCAGCCTCCTAATTAAGGCGCCGTCCGGCCGGCCCTGCCTTGATGTGGTGCCGGGGCGCGCGGCCGCCGCGCTGCCCGCCGCGGTGCCAGCCGGCCGGGGCCGCGGCGCATCAAAGGCGCCGAGCAGCTGGGGCCTGGCGCGCGCCGAGCCGTGCCAGCTCCCGCCGCTCGCTAATGAAGGCGGCGATGGCACCGGGACGGCGCGCGGAGCCGCCCGCGTCCCCGCGATGCCCCGCGCGGTGCCCCCGGCTCTCGCGGTGCGAGGAGTCAAGGAGCCAAGGAGTCAAGCCAAGGAGGTGCCATGAGCGCCGCGACCGCGGTGCTGCGCGCTGCTCTTTGCAACCTAAACAAACATATGATCCACAGCAAGAGGACCCTATACCTAAACAATGATCTGCAGCAAGAGGACCCTATGCCTAAACAAACATCTGATCTGCAAGAGGACCCTATACCTAAACTATGATCTAGAGCAAGAGGACCCTATACCTAAACTATGATCCGCAGCAAGAGGACCCTGTGCCTACACAAACATATGATCCGCAGCAAGAGGACCCTATGCCTAAACATACAATCCACAGCAAAAGGACCCTGTGCCTAAACAAACACCCGATCCGCAGCAAGAGGACCCTATACCTAAACGATGATCCGCAGCAAGAGGACCCTGTGCCTACACAAACATATGATCCGCAGCGAGGACCCTATGCCTAAACAATGATCCGCAGCAAGAGGACGCTATGCCTAAACAAACACATGATCCACAGCAAGAGGACCCTATGCCTAAACAAACATATGATCCGCAGCGAGAGGACCCTATACCTGAACAATAATCCGCAGCAAGAGGACCCTATACCTAAACAAATATATGATCCGCAGCGAGAGGACCCTATGCCCACGCCATTAGCTAGACAACGCTCCCAACGCTCTTGGCCGTCGCACGCGCCAACTCTCTTTTCCCACTCTCTGCTCTTTACTCCGCTCTTTTTTTTTTTTAATTTCAATCAATATTCGTGGGGGAAAAATAATTTTGAGACCTAGATTAAAGTTTCTTGTTCATCATATCTCAAACTGTCTTCAATAAGAGATGGAAGTCATCTACGCTTATCGCGCTGCACCTCTGATATGATAATGATATCAGCACCGCCCAGAAAGTAGGTCACAGTAATTCTTCATAACAGTTTTTGAAACCTACTCAGGGACTACAAGGCCAGCTATTTTAAAGATAATTCTACATTTCTTTAATAAGGTTTTATTGGATTCAGATAATTGATCCGATTATTGAAACCTGGGGAAAGTGCTATTGACCTGAATATATAAATTGGTAGCTCTCTCTCTTTTTTTAATGAATTTAGGTCATTACAAACTTACCGCCCTGCCGTACATGGGCTGTGGGCTCAGCGAGTGGAGGAGCAACCCGCCTTGCACGCTCAGCACCAGGGCCTGCACCAGCCAAGCTGCCCCTGCAATTACAAAATGTGCTGGATGGAGACCAAGCTAAGCTGATAAGGCCTGGTTTCATTCACAGCAGTAAGAATCATGTCGTTGCTTACTTTATTTTTATTATTTTTTGCTTATCCAATGCGAGGCAATAGGCATTGCCTCTGCTCCCGTTTCTTTACCACTTTACTCCTTCTTTCCTTTTGATACCCTTAACCATCCACCAGTGCCCACCTGTCCACCAGCATCACCTGCCCTATGCAAGTCACCATAGGAAGAGCTTTCTCCGCTCCCACTTCTCCCCTCTTCTCGATGCAGACCAGGGCTTTGCCTGGCTGGCAAGGAAGGAACAAATTGCATTTCCCCCCTTCTCATAGTTTATCAAGCCTGAGTCCAGGCTGCTCGGCCCGGCCTGATTGCCTGGGTACGCCCCGCTGGCTCAGCGATTGCTCACCCTATTTCCTTTCCTTAATGCAACGCGCTTGATTCGATCTCACACGCCAGATACGGCACTGATGGGCATGATGGAAATACGCGCCGAGAGAGCAAGCTGGAACGTCCCCATTCCCACTGGTCACAGGTAATGTCCCTGGAATCACGCGTGCGGCCGAGCCTCGGACCCGCTGCCGTCCTTCCGGATCAGTTCCTCGCGACTGACCGTCTGCAGAACAGCGCGGTGCAGCCAGGAGGAAAGGCCCAATTTGCTCGCCACTTCTCAGCCACACGTGTTTGGAAAAGAAAACTTTTCCCTGACCTTAATAACCCCACTTTGAATTTGATGTAATTAACTCTGCTGAGTAATTGCTCCTTTTATTTGGATTTTTCCTTTTATGTGCATCTTCTGCCTTTTATAGGAGCTCCAAGACGACTTTAAGTGTTGTCTCCTCAGATCATTTCTTTCCTAAACACAGGGTCTCCAGCTCCAAGTCAAACCCCAGCCTGAGCAGCACAGCGGCAACGTGACCCTTCTCTGATCTTTGCATTTTCTGAAACTCTGAAGCAATAGGGAAGTTTTGTACAACTGCATATAAACACAAAGCCTCACCAAGCTGTAAAGCAATTAATTTTAAGTAAAACCCAGACAACTGCCCAGTGTTGAACAAACAGCAATAATAATTGCAACCTGGTAAGTTCACCAGAACTTTAGTCTGCTCCTTCGTACCGACCTGCTCGGTTTTGCTTCTCTGCACTTTTTCCTTTGTTCCTGCCTCTCTGCATTTGCGTTGTTGGGGGATTACATGCTCTAATTGCGCAAATGTATTGTCAGGAACCAGCCCCAACTGCTGAGACTCCTAAAAGGTCCCCGTCCCCGCAGGCGCGCGGCCGCTTCCAGGCTCCCAGTGCCGCCCGTCTCCTCCATCCTCCCGGTGCTACCGAGGGGGAGGACTTGTCACTAAGCGTAAGTCTCTCAAAATTATGAGAAAACCATAAACTGACGACAGTCCCTTATGCACACAAAGAAAACAAACATGTGAGAGGCAAAAAACAACTCTTTTTAATTTAGGAACATTTCAGCTGCTGAGCTTCCAGCACAGAGAAAAAACTTGGTCTGTTTTCCAGGGGTTTGGTATGCCTTCTCTGAGCGGCAGAGATCAGAGCCCTCACTAAATTTGCTTAAAATATAAAATTGTATTTATTTATTCATTTATTTTTTTTCTCCAAGATGCCATTGTGTTGGATATGGGAAAAGAAAAGCTTTCAACATAATGAGGGATATCCAGTTTTTCAAAACCCTTTGAGAAAATAAGTTTGCCATTGAGAGAGCCCTGTAGAGTTTATTGGGCACGACTCAGAGTCTAAATAAAAACACAGTCAATTCTGATACACGTTACTCAAAAAAAAAGAGAGAGAGAGAGAGACAACCTATGGAACTGAACAGAAATGATAATATCTGGGATTTTAAAAAAAATCTACGGTAGGAAAAATCCCTCCATTAAGTTTTATGTGTTGATATAGCAAAAAGCTGTGCAAAGGTTTTTATTTTCTATTAACCACTATAAGGATTTTCTTGAAGTCTCTCGGATAGCTCAGCAGGTATTTTCTCAGGCATGATTTAAGAAAAGGGGAAAAAAGAACCCAAAAACAAACAAGCAAACATAAAAAAAAAACAAAAGATAAAAAAAGACTGCCCGGGTTGAGGCCAAGCAGCAAGGTGAATTTTCTAGAAGGTCTACTGAAGCGCAGGGCCAGGGTAGAGGCATCCAAATGGAAAAGCGGATGGGAAACGTGGGGAGCAGCAGCAGGGTGGTGGGGCCGGGGCAGCGGCAGCCCCGGAGCCTCCCGCCGTTCCGAAGCCGTCGCCTCCCTTCCCTGCGGCTGCTCCTCGTCCCACCATCCCGAGCTGCCCGGGGGGTAGTTCAGGTTTTATGGAGTTAGCAGAATATGTTGGAAGTTTTTCTTGTTTTCTTTTGTATGGGTTGGTTTCAGATGAATGTTAAACCTGTACCATGCGCCAGCATCTAACACTATTATGGAAATTCAGGGTTTTTCTTTCTTTTCATCTGTGCATTATTTTGCTATACACTCATCATAAAGATATCTGCAGATCTCTTGTTTTATCTATATGTTATTTTGTTGTAAACCTATCAGAAAGGGTTTCTATAGAGCTCTTCTTTCTGAAATGTGGGTTTTGAATCTCTTTTTGCTGATCCTATCCAAGGAAAAAACTGAAAGCATAGCTAAGTTTGTGCAAAATCCATATGCTCCTGCCAGGTTAATGGCACATGTGATCACATAAAGACAGTCCCTCTCTAAAACAAATTACTGACACTTGCTATTAATCATTACTGATTTTTTTTTCCTTTTTCTGAACCCCAAACAAGCAAGGAGTATGTCCTTTGTATGCGCAATCATAAGGAGATCATTTGAGAGAGCTATAGATTATCTGTGTATAATACAATCTTTCATCATAGGCTTTATGCTGGATGGGCTGCAACATTTTATATAAACTGTAAATGGTATATAACTCAGCTGCATGCCGAGATGTATTGTTGAGTTTGCAGATTAACAAAGTATATGTATGAGCAGAGGAAAATACCACATTTTCACCAGATAGAAGCCATCATCTTTTCATGGACTGAATAAATATGTCATTTCCAATCTCAAAACCACCATTTCAGTAAATTTTCAGAGCTCAAATAACAAGATGCCACTAAAAATATATCTGTAACGTTGGGATGTTTTAGCAGTCCTCTCTTAAAAATCCTTTTCCTCACAAAAGAAGGTTTCATCTGCTTCAATAAAATCATATTTCAATCCGTCCACTTAAGAAACATGAAAAAAAATATATTATTTATGCCAAATAGAGCGGAGATATACATTGTGATATATGTTACACTTGCAATGTTGAATTAATCACAAAGCCAAAGAAAGTTAAAGTCAGTATAAAAGAGAAAAAAAGTCAGAAAGAAAGCAATCCCTAAATTAAAGAACTCTTTCTCTCCGGCAATTTGGTCAGCAGCGCCGACAGTCGCCAGGGGATAAATCCATTTGCAGCAGCCGTGAACAACTATTTAAGTGTGAGTCCAGAATGGCTTAATTGGGAAGTGCCACGGAAGCTGAGGGAGCTGATGGCACCAGGTTCATGGGGCATGTGCATCTCCATGTCAATGTCCATGTGCATGTCAATGTCTGTGTGCATGTCCATGACAATGTCCATGACAATGTGCATGTCCAGGTCAATGTCCATGTCCATGAAGATGTCCATGCCCATGAAGATGTCCGTGACAATGTCCATGTGCATGTGTGTGTGGGCACCTATGGGTGTTTCCTAAGAAGATCTCTTGTTCCAAATTCTCCATTCCAAGCTGTTAATGGCAAAAGCTCTGCAGGAGGAGATTATATAACCCTTAGCTTTACTCTTACTCACATGAAAATTTCTAATTGCTTATTTTTTAAACCCTCAATGCCCCAAACTTTGGGAGTTCTTGCAGGGAGTCCCATGTCTCCCATGTGCAAAATGCCTGTCCCTCTACCAGCCTGAAACACAGTCTCCTTCACTACCTTTGGACAGTCCTGCACTCTTGCATGAGCAGAAATGGGAGAGAAGCATCCTCAACAACTTCCCGAGCGCTACTCAGTATTCAATATCTACCACTTTCATTCTTGTTAGCCACAAAATTCATCTTCCAATCTTGACAACCTCTCATCATGCGTAAATCGAGCCCTGTGTCTAATCATTTCCATCAACTGTCTATGAACTTTTTTATATTTCAGTCTTATCTTCTTTTTGAAATGGAAATGAACACAGAGTTCAAGGCAAAGGCATATCACCCCTTTATGTAACAGTATTCAAATCTTTCAGCACTATTTTCCCTCCCGTATTTGCATACATCCTGTGCTGTGGTTTGCTTTTTATCGTGGCATGGCATCAGGAGAGAGCAATTTCAATGAAGGGAGCTTACCATGGGCACGGAGATAGGAGTCACCAGCTTGTCCCTCTTCTGCTGTACAGGCTTCCTTTGGGAACACGGATGACTCGTTCATTTTCTCCATTCTTCACCTCCAAAGGTGACACGAAGGTAAAAATTTGCCAGTAAAAGCACTCAGGACCTCCACACTAGGACACACTTACTGCATGTCCAAGGGAAAGTGAGTTACTTTGTGCAAAACCAGCTCTTATCTTACTCTCCTTGAGGGTTTTGGTTGTCTAAGGGTTGCAAGCAAAGGCTGGGTTGGTTCTTCTTCCAAGAACATCCAAGAAGTCCCCTCCTTGGCCAGAGTCCATCATGCAGCTCTGAAACTGGAAAGAAGATCCTAGATCATGCACTCTCACTACCCGCTCAATCTATTGAAAAATGTTAACTGGATTGTATAAATAATACTCATTTTGCGTGGTGTGAGACCAGGCTAAATGCATTTGCTTTCAAATGCTTAATAAAAGGACTTTAAAAACTGCTTCAATACTCCTGAAAGTGGTATTTTCTTTTCCTAGATATGGGAACCTCAATAACACAGCACACTAATCTCCTAGCCACAAAGGTATTTTATAACTAAAGCATGGTGGTTTTTATGGGTCAGATGTTGTTGTCCTACTGTACCACATCTTGTATCCTCCTGATACCGCACATGTTTGTTCTCTACTTAATTTTTAATGTATGAATTTGTTTTTATATTAAAATTCAATAAAATTTTAATTATAAAACATAGTATATCACACTGAAGTATATATATCTGTAGAGACACACATCTGTGGTTTTACAACAGATGTGCATCTGTGCATCTCCGCAAATATTTAAGATGCAGATTTTACCACTAGAAGGAACACACATCCAGCTTGATTACTGCTGAAAATCTCAGGTAGGACCAGGTTGAATGCACCTAAGCCAGTCGTTAATCTCAGGAAAAAGTCGATAACAAGATCTTGAGCAGCACAAAGGACCGTAAGGAAAAGGCAGAATCGCAAGAAGCCAAAAGAAGTGGAGAACCTCTAACGCATTTAACAAGTTGCTCTACCAATATATGTTTTTTTTTTCTTTTCTTTTGCTGATTTCACCTTTGTCTGGGTTCTGCAGAGGATTTTTCAGGCCATCCTTTTTGAACCATACATCTCTTGAGCATTTGCTGGCCAAGGCCTATTTCCTGTAGGTATCTCCCATAGCAAATGCACAGCACATTTTGCATGAGCAGCTTCCAGGCAGGACTCTGAACATGCAGAATTCCTCTATTTCAGTTTTATTTGTTAAACAGGATCAATCATACTGTCACCGGAATGAATGGGTGTGCATATCCGTCATGGCTGCTTTAGTCTATATGTTATTTCATATAAGCATATCACAGAGATGAGATGAAGAGAGGGAAAATAATAGTGAAGGATCGTAACTTAGGGCTCGTTTCAGAACTCATTTAAACTAATCAAAAGTGGCCAAGTAGGTGTAAATCAAAACTAGGTCCAGCAAAACAATGGTGATGGGAGGAGAAACAGGCCCTACAGGGAGTTTTAATGCAGGATTTAATGCGAAGGAAAAGGTATCGAGGTGCTTTTTGCTGATGAGCCACCATGCATTGAGGTGCCAAGTTTGGACAAGGGTGTGCAGGTGGGTAGTCCAGGGAAGCAGGACAAGGCCACACCATTGCACTCCTCCTCGGGGTGGCGGTGATGAGCAGCTACCACAAGCAAAATTACTTGTGTTTTACATAGAAAAAACCATTTTAGGTGAGGAAAAAAAATCAAAAAGAAGCAATTGTGGATCTGGAGCTAGGCCAGGACTGAGGGGCCATTAAAAGTTCTTTTCTCAGCTCCTCTATCTCTCTTGCCATGTCTCAAACTTTCAATTCTCAGCTTACGCTTTCAAACGAGACTGTGGGATATTTAAATCCTCACCTGAACAATAAATAAAAATAAAGCCCCATAAATTATTCAGAGGAACATACCATAGCACACTACAAGTGGCTTTGCGGTACCTTGTGCACATATTAAACTCTTAAATTGGCGTCTTGTACTTTGTGATGCTAAACGGTACCGGAGAGATAAAACTTGGTTCCTGCAATGTAGTGAGTTTTCCTACTCATTGCCCACATCATAAGGCTGACCCACATAATTTTAAGCAAGAAGCTGAAATCTTAACCAAACTCCACAGAGATTACATGTGATATTGTTTTAACTGCTTGCTGAACTCTTTTTATTATCATTTGTGCTTAATTTCGGTGAAATACAGTGAATAAATAATTATGTTGCACCTGGGAGTACGAAATTCTAGCAGTGAAACTGTTTTTGGGGAGGGATGAGGAAGAAATCTGAGTCTGAGCAGCAAGGTCTGCAGGTTGTCTACGTGTTTAAAATATTAATCAGTTGGCAACCTCTCTCCTCTGGAACCAAAGAAGAAGAGGAAGAAGGGGAAGAAGAAGAAAGACACATTATGCAGAGCCAGGCACACTCACCGCTTGAGGAACTGTAAGATGATCCCTTCCCCAGAAAAAAAATCATCACTAACTCTAAAAAATAGACTTTTGGAATCTCAGGGTTGCTTTTCTTAAACAAACTGAATAGCTGTTCAATTTTTTAGAAGCAAATGAAGCTGATGCTGATGGTCAACACCAGACTGGGGCTAAGCCCCAGCTGCCAGGACTCACGGACAGCACAGTAGAGACCCCTCCACTTCATCAGAAAATACAGATTTCTGCTGCCTGCAAGACTCCTACACCTTCTCCTAAGAAAACCCGATTTTATTAACGATCTCCTTCATGTTTACCACCCTGCAATTTGTTTTTTAAAACGACGACTTTAACCCGAAGTTTTTAACACCACAAACAAGCGGCAACCCCCGCGATTCGGAGTCCCAGTGCTCCCTGAGAGCAGCTCTCCCTTTTTTTCTCCCTTTTTTTCTCCCTTTTTTTCTCCCTTTTCTTCTCCCACCAAGAGCCTGACGCACCAGCTCCTTAGACTTTCAAATACAGCACACTCTTCTATTTTTAAGCATCTACTTTCAGATGCAGAAATAAACTCTTTCCTCATCAGTATCTTTTTTCTTTTCTTTTTTTTTCAAATTTTGTGGGGAAAAACACCTAATGTTACATTCCCTTCCGTCTTTCTATTGACATGATGCTTAGTCCTTTGGGAATAGCCATGCTGGAGGTGCCCCTGTTTTGGAAATCATCGTTTTTTGCACATCTTCACTTGCTAAAATGAAAACTGGCCCCTCAAAAGCCCTTGCAATTCAGTCCAGCAACCAGAACAATTACAAGAATGAATTAGAAGACAAATTACTTTGTGGATTTGTTTATATTTGCACACAGGTGACAGCATCAAGACGTGAAAACTGTTTTTTTCCCCCTACGGGCACTTTTTCTCCTATAGTGTGTGGTGAACAGGGTCAGTTTGGGATATTGCAAGCAAAGAGGTGAAGAGAGGAGGTTCACAGTGTTTCATGATTCGATCCTTGAGGCACCAGGTATCCAAAGGCACCGGGAGATGCAGGACACGGTACCACAGCACTTTGGGCCAAAACACTCATATCAGACTCATCTGGACAAGCTGCTCAGCGAAGTCTGCAGGTGATACAGTTTCCATGCGGTACAAATCAATTTTAATCTGGACTTTGCAGTGAGATTTTTTTGGCTTGGGCAAAATCTAGTCTTCATTTTTCTGCTTAAAATTTGGGATTCTGGAGGGAAAAAAAAAGTGACCTTTTGATTTCGTCTACCGAGTACTCCCACTAAACAGGCAATAAGTGAATCTAATAGACACCCCAACCCACGCCAAGTCCCATAAAATCAGGGTGTGAAGCATCAGGGAGAGAGGGATTTGTATTAATAATTCATTCCAAGCAACCCCCTGGAGCAGTTTTACTATGATATGCTATGCAGAATGCTTCAACACACTAATTAATATTTTCAAAGTGTTCCACGAGCCCCTTTTAAAAGCACTTTTGCCATCCATTGAGCAGGCTGCATTTTCTAAGTGAGAAGATCAGTGCAACTCATGAGGTGCCCTCTGCAGCCCGGGAGCGAGGGGAGGACACCCCAATGCAAACATCGTCCCCCTCCCCAAGCACCTCACATTTGCCTCATTAATAGCGTGCGCGTCCTCGCTCCTCAAATCCAAAATTAACTGGAATAAATTATGCTCCCTTTGCAAGGCATGTAACCGAAAACGCAGGTGACCTCTAGAGATATCTCGTAATTGCAGTGAAGAGTCCCTGCCGCATTCCCCCTTCCAACTAATAGGGAAATAAAAGCACTGTAAATAACTTCATATTGCTGGAGCGCCAACTTCTCATGCACATGAACTGCTCTTTTTTCCTGCGAGTTACAGCAGTCCTGACTATGTTTTCACACAACAATATAATTCCTTGTCCCCATTAGCAATAAGATACAGGAAGGAGTGATGAAAAAGTTGCATTTTATAAGGACTGGACGTGTACAAACACAGAAAAAATGCATCACTGGCAGGTCCTCAGCACAGCTTGCACCATCACACGGCTCTTCAATGCACTGTAATGTATAGGAGGAGATCCGGGGATGATGTGTTGCCTGAGAGTGCTCAGAGATGGCAACAGAAGGGTTTCTTTGGTAAAAACAAGGCAAAAACCATGGTGGGAGTGAGCTCTGCCTCTGTGAGGGCTGCCTGCTTGGGTGAAATAACCTCCTTTTCCATTAAGCAATGAAGACTCCCGTCTGCAAATTACTTTTAACCTCCGGCGTGCCAGGGTCAGGCTGGTCTGCTAAGAAACAAGGCCCTTGTTGGGCTCAGGGCTTTTTGTTAGTTGTGCCAAAATTGTGCCAAACTTGTGCAAAACTTGCGCGAGACTTAATGGTTCCAGACGGGACAGACCAAGGATGACGATTTGAGCAGCACAGCTCCAAAGTGCAACGAGCCCCCTTTAAAATAGAGCCCCTCTTTGTGCTCGCAAGCTGCAGCCAGAGCCGTTTTGTGGCCGGGCACACAGGGCTCGTTGTGTCCCGTGCGGGGGCGAAGGGCAGGGTTGGACGGGACGGGGGCTCCTCGTGCCCATCGCAGCTCAGACCGTCCCGGCCTTTAGGGAAAAGCGACAGAAAAAGAGGCCAGGTAGGTGGATTAGCGCACGGCGAGAAGCAGCGGAGGGTCTGTGCTTGGCTGCTTCTGCTAATAGCAACGAGCGAGAGGATCGTGTTGATTTTGGACACTCTCCGGATAATGCCCCTGAGCCAGGCGCTCCGCACGCCACGCGATCCTGCAGCTCTCCAGGGTGCCCATCCTCGTGGTGTCAGGGCATGCAGTGCCCCCAAGCCAGCAGCAGCGGATGGGGAGCTGCAGATGAAGCTGCAGTTTGCACAGAAATGACCCCCAAAAAGGGGATTTTGCACACACTGGCGTCCAGCGAACTTGCTGCTCCTTGAGATGGCCTTTCCTTGGGATTGAGGATGCTTAAGAGCTAAAAGCGCTGCAGAAACTGGCCCAAGAGCCTGACTCCTGCACAGCCTCGGCTGGCAGAGCAAGCTGCAAAAAAGACCTTTATTTAAGGCCTAATTAAGGTCTGAGGCCCTTATTTAAGGTCTGAACCAAAAAAAAGACCTTTTTCTCCAGGAAGGTGCAAGCAGGAGCTGCATTGATCCGTGCCAGGGCCTCTCCGTTTGGGGACCCGGGGTGGCCGGCCCGCTCGGTGCTGTGTGTGTGTCCCCACTCCCGTCGTTCCCGTGCATCGTGCGGAGCAGGCGCCGTTGGAAGCGGAAGAGTGCCATCGTGTGGAAAAGGGACTGAGTTTGTCCCCAAAACGCTCTCCGGGTGCAGCCAAAAGGGGTGTTCCAATAAAAAAATGCCAATTCCAGGTCCGCGGCACATCCCGGGCAGCACAGAGGGATCCCACGAGCCCAATCCTGCCGTGTGCCCGCGGGAGCCGGGCAGCCTGGAGCTCCATCCCAACCCTCTGCCATCCCCTCCCGGCAGAGCCACCCCTGACCCATTCCCAGCCACTCTCTTTGGGGACTCACTGACTTGCAACATGCTCCGTTCACTTTTTTTTTTTTAATACAGCCATTATTTTTTATTGTTGCACTTCGCAATGATCAAAAATATTGCCCTTTTCTACTGGTTATTTTTTTTTCTATTTCTACTGAATATTTTTTTTTCCTCTTTCTAGGACATGCTTTGTCCCAGCAAAAATCACAGGAAACTAAACGAAGCGCATTGCAGGGAAGCAAGGAGAAACTAACCGCCATCGTTCCTTTGGGCTTTCGAGTTACGGGATGCTCTCCGTTGGGAAGCGAAACACGCGTTTTACTTAATTTTAGCACCAAGCAGCAAAGAGAAGATGCTCCTTGTGCCGCACGCACTGGCACGGGGCAACCGCGGCTCCCGCTCTGCACCTCGGTGTTACAGCAACACGGAGAGCATGGGAAGGGGGAATACCTGGGCAGAAAATTGCATCTAATTTGTTCTAAATTCACAGAAGCCTTAATCTTTTGGGATGTATTTTTACTTTACATATTTGTTAATGTGCGATGTTCCCAAATATGCTTAATATGCGAGTGAGAGCTGATTCTGCTCCCCCTTTCTTCTTGTTATGTATATATATATATGTATATATAAAATAAATATTTAGGGAAGTACCAAAAACCATCCTTCGGCAACAGGGGGGAAGGAGACACACAAGCTGTCCCGAGCTTCCTGGCGGTCCCAAATCCCTGTGAGAGCCAGTCCAGATTCCAGAGGCTCCGTAGGGTCCGGAGCAAGCGGGGCCACCGCACATCTCTCCTATTACTGCCTTTGCCATCACTCACACGATGGTAATAAAATCTGTACCCGTTTCACTTACGCCAGCACTGCGATTTACCTCGTCTAATAGACAATGCAAATGCTAAAAGGCACATATACATCTTCATTATATAAGCTGGTGCCTGAGTCATTTTCCTCCAGAGACGGTTTTATTCATTTTTATACAATTTGCCTACTGTACAGTGCAGATGGTTTCTATTAAGTAAAATATCTGTTTGCTTCCAAATTTTTAGTTTTCGTGATTAAATTACTTCAAAACGATGGCGCATTGTGCTATCCTCCTTCGTGACTTAATTTAGCTGCACTAGCACAAGCAGAAACTCCAAAACGGAGTTTCACCCACTCACAAAATGGATATTTTGGCTGCACGCAGAGCATCCCTTAGGTCGGTTGGATCCTCCCGGCGGCGTTTTGCCCCAAGCCCGAGCGCTGCGCGTTGTTCACCGAGGATGCACCGTACCGGGGGGCCCAGCCAAGGTTTTGGGTGCTGTTGGGGAGGAAACCGCGCCGGATTTGGGTTGTGGTTTTGGAGGCCCCGCTGCTCGCTGGCGCTCGCGGAGCCGGCGGGTTGCGACGCGGGATCGCCGTGGAAAACGTGGAATTCCAGCGCCGTAGCTGTGCTGCCATCCGGTGGCCATCGCGGCCAGCGACACGCGAGCGGGAGCCGAGCTCCAGCACCCCTGCTCTGCTCCCTGGGCAGCAAAAACCCTGCCAAAACCCTTTCGGGTCCTGGCACCTCTGCCGAGATGCACCCATCTTCCGGAGGGGACCAAGAGAGAATCCCGAGCACAAACCCGGGGTGGCTGCAGATAATCAACAGCAACGCGGATGCGTAGATCAAACCGAGCAAAACGTTGCTTTCTTGTGCTGTTGAGGTGCTCAAGGAAATAAGACGCTCTTATGGTTAAAGGAAAACAAGATGCTCATCTCTTCAACTGACACACACACAAAAAAGATCTGTTATGTTAAAAAAGGCACATTTTGCATGTTAGCAAGCAGCTCGTCTCTACCTTTGTCCTTGATGACATCCAATTGAGGAAACCCAAGAGGAACCTGGAGGAACCTCGGGGGCCAAACCCGTGCTGGGGCAGCTGGTGGCTCCTCTGAGAGAGGACTCAACAGGAACGTTCTCCCAGCGCCTGCTGCACCTTCCCAAGCACCGTGTCAAAACATACGGGAGCAGCCGACACAAACCTCAGACCGCTGGCAACACTCAAAATGGCCAAAATTAAAACATACCTCAGTTATGGAGAAACAGAAGTCTAGCACTCCACCAGTGCCCCAGAACTCCATCTCGACAAGAGAAATGCCAAAGGTAGGTGAAAAAATTGGCAGGTGAAATTGCTCAGTGCTCAATATTTAGTGCTCATAACCGTACAGTGCAATGGAAAGCAAGTGCAACCCAGTTTCTCGATACAGGCTGTAATCTTTCCACTATCTCCCCTCTACATTCAGAGATTTGTTGAAGATAGGAGCATGCCAGTGTACACCATACTGGGTAACCCTGAAACGTGAAACTTTTCTTATTCTGCTTGTCCTCTCCCTCCCTGCGCAGACCCCTCCTGCAGAACTGGAGCAGTCCTCTGCTTTACACTTCTTAGCTGGAAAGAAAACCAACAGCCCTGCAAACTTTGCATTTATTGCGACCATTTGGAATAGTCTTTCCAAAAACACTCCTTTTGGAAGAGAGCTGCGCTGGCTGCACGTCTCTGTGCCAAATAATTCACCAACAGATATCTCACAACGTTAAGGAAGTAAAAATGCAGCACTGCCATTTAAACACATAGGATGATTATGCACACAGGGAAATGCAGTTGCTCACTGAAAAGACACTGCAAACGAATTACAGGCAACGAATTCAAGCAAAGCCAACATTTTCTCCAAATTACATCTCACCAGATCTTAATCACAGAATAAATTGTTACCTACCTCCAAACTCACAAGCCCGTTCTCCACATACACTGGATTTTTTGCAAGGGCAATGCCCAAAATACATAACTGTGTATCACACTAGTAAAGAGGAGTGGCCTGTCCTTGAGCTGAGTTCACATGCAGTTAGCAGGGAAAAGCATTGACCTGAAATTCTGTAGATATCGCTCCAAATTTTCATTTTTGAGCTTCTGTTCCCCTCAAGGATGTGCACGTTAGTGATGCAGCGTGATCCCAGGGCAGGACTGCAAGGCTTTTGAAGGCTGCTGGTCAGGAGCAGCTTGAGTTTTAACCTCACCAGAAAGTTTTGAACATACTAAAATCAGAGACTGCAAATCAAGAGAACACACTGCAGTGCTGAGGCCAAAGCACCAAAGCAAATTAAGTGCTCAACCATCATTCCAAATAAAAAACAAAAACCAAAACTTAAGGCAAGTGAGGGGGGAAAAATACTGCAGTGAAAAGGCACACGGATTTTTGGACAACAAATTCTTACTCTGAACATAAAAGGATCTTCTGAACAGTTTAGAGGTCAGAAAAGGTTTACCTCAGAAGGAGATGCCACATCAGAAAATGCTTTTTGGCCTTGGTGCACCAGGAGCAGGACAGAAAGCTGATTTCAGAGCACTGAGAAGGACCAGAAGGCAGCAGGAGAGCATCCAATCTAGCTTGAATCGAATCAAAATACGACCAAACTGCAGCAGTTCATTCTTGTCCGAAGGACCGAGAGCCAGCACCTGGCTGGGCGTTAGCAATATAAAACACAGCCATGGCACTGAAAAGCTTTAAGAACAGAAACACGCCCAGCAAAGTTGCCTTCACCATTGCTGCCATCTAATTCCAAGTATTTTAAATGCACAAGGATGGTGTTATATGAACTTCCTATGGCACTTTGTCACAGTGAAAATTTGGAGCAGTAAGACATAAATTGAAGTGTAAATGCAGTATGCCACTAATGGAGGAGAAAAAATGAAGAACTTGGGAGAAAAAAATAAAAAAAAAACTATTCCTTTTTGTAAACAAACAAACCAGTAAGGAAACAAAGCACTTTCATCAGCTATTAGTAGTGTGCACTTTGTAAGCTCAGTGCAGTGGTGTCCAACAGCTGGTTCCACTGCAGATGACAAGGTAGGAATTAATCCCTAGCTGAGAAAAACGCCTAAACCATAATCCCAGCGGGGCCATTCACATGCCTTTGAGATCAGCTTCTTCAAGGGAAGCGAAATCTCGATCCCAAAGCCTCAGAGGGTGAATTAAGCAACACGCTTTCAAGGAACACACTTTCCAGGCCTAACTTCAACACAGGCATCTTTGCAATGTTGAGTGAGTCACTTACGCATTCCCAATATCAACTGCAATCCCAGAAAACAGCTTCTCGCTCCCATGCCTAGCATCAAAACCCTACAGAGGTCTCCAGCAGGTTGTTGAACGTGATGTATGGAGACCCACTTTTGGTTGAAACCATAATAGCAGCTCGTAGATATTCGCAGATTGGTCTGTGGACCAGTTCTGCTATCGCAGCCTGCAAAGCAAATACCCACCTTTGTGCATGGGAGCTGGTGCAGATTTACACTGCCCTTCACCAAAACTGTGACTCCAGCTCCAGCCAGGTGACCAGCCCGGGGACAGCAGTTCCTCTGTGCCCGATAATGGACTAACACTTCCAGCAGTGAGGAACTTGCCTTATCTGCCAAATATCTGGGGTTTCAGCAAAGAGAGCGGATCCACGCTGGCTGCAGGCCAGCCGAGAAGTAGCAAAGATTTATGAAAACTCTCAAGAAAACGTTTCAAACAGCTGTAATAGAAAGGAAATCCATGCAACATCTGAATCACAGAATTATTACCCTGTCACTGCGTACAGTATTAGCAAGGTCCCTCCAGCAACTACATTATTTAATAGACCATTTAATAGACTATTAGGAATCCAGTTGTCTTCATTACAGCAAACAGGCAAACGCACCGATAACGGAGCTATTTTGTGCACAGAACAACTGCTTGGAACAAAAGGTGAAGCGACGTGTGGGCACCCAGAGAAGCAGGGTAATTGGCAGGGGTAAGAACTCGTTATATGGCCAGAAAACACAAAATTTCAGCACCAAGAAGCTTAGTTCTTACGTTATCTTAGAAGACAAGCAAAACTAAATAAATCAATAAATAAGGATGGGAGTGGGGAGCCATGTGGTGCTAATTACCTGAAATATAGCACATTGCCGCGTGCTCGCGCAGATGGTGAACATTTTTTAGGATGAGTCAAGACACTGACGGTTTCTTCAGGACGGCCCCAACATCTGTAAACAATCACAGCAGAGATGGGGCCGAGCATTTCACATAATTCTTGCAGAATATGGTGATTTAATATTTGCAGGGCCATGATTCAATCCCAGAACAGGCAAGAGGGGGTGAGCCAAGTCTGATCCAAGGAGGTTCTGAAGACATGAAGGAGGAGAGAGGAAAGCGGGTTCAGGAACATACAGGAGACTTTAACACGGGACAACATCAGTCCCTAAATCAGTCCTGCCTGTGATCCCACGGCAGCTTCCTCAAGCTCATTCATATCGTTCACCCAGAACGTTTTCAGGTTTAGTGCTTTACAAAGCAAATTTAACACCATGCTGTATGTATTTTAATGCAGCACGTCCAAAAGCTCATTTTATTTTTCAAAAACCTCGGAACTTATCAAGTTGTTGTTCTCCTTACAGTACGTCTGGAATTTGGCAGGTGTCAGCTTGGGAAGGCAATGACAAATCTGATGCGCCAAGTGGCTCCTGGAGGTTGTCACAGGCCACCTCCAGAGCGGGGCCTGGGTGCCAGCGGCCGGGATGCTGTAACTTCCCAACATTCCCAAAGGCAACGCTAGGACGAGGCAGGACTCCTTGTCCACATTCCTGCTCCACCTCGCAACTAGTGGGAATTGCCTGCGCTTCCCATTAAATACGCTAATGGGGTCCGAGAAGGAAATTGGATCACTAGGAAAAATAAATTCAGATATGAAAATTTCACCTGAGCCATCATTAACACAGATCAGAACGTCCAAGGTAAAGTGTGTGCATTGGCGCTCCTAAATGCGAGGAAAAGGATGTCACAGTAAATTAGTTATCTGGAGGCCAAAGTCGAGCGTGGGATAAAAGCATATCTTCATTTTCAGCAAACACAGATTCTTTTCCATAGTAATATCATTAAACAAGCCTGTCGGTGCAAACTTTCCCAGGATTTGCGCCTGGACAAAAGTACTTTTGCCACCAGGACTTTTATTGCGCCAGATAATCAATATTTTAGGGTGTTTCACCCGTTTAAGGGTGAGCCTTGCTGGAGCAGGGGGATGAGAATGGCTTTGTTGATGGGGGCCCTTCCAGGATGGGTTAGTGTCACCCTCTGCAGCAGTGCCATTCTGCCTTAAAATAAAGTCTGAATTTCTTAAAATAAATAAATAAGCACTAAAGAGGCAAGTTTATAAGACTGCGGCGGAAACATGACTCTGTCTCACATGTGAGAATCATACCGGTGCCCTCTGCATCATCCATCTGTGCTCAGATGAACGTGCTCAGAAACGAGTGGCAAAACCATCCTTTTTAAGCAAATTTGCAAACGCGTTTTTATTGCATTGGGTATTTTTAAGTATTTTTCCACCTGCTGGTCGTGGAGATTCGTTCGGGCAAGGAAGGGCCCCGTGCACAGGGATGGCTCATGCCAGTCCTGCTGGAGCACGGACCGCTTCTCCCGGGAACATGGGGAGAGCATCGTTCTGCAGGAAACGTTTCACTCCCTGCATTTGCTAATGAATAATCACGGGCTGGTAAAATTTAAGCTGAAAAATACCCTGCTGATGAGAGTTTTTCCTCTTTTCCTGATGCAGCTTTGATTTTATACTTTGAGCTTTGGAGTTTGGAAACTTTCATGGGCATCTTTCAGCTTTTGGTGATTCTAATTTTCTGGAGCATCAGACACTATGTCCAAGGTGCCAGACACCCATGACCTCATGATCCTGGGCTTGTGCTTGTGTCCCAGCCTTCACCACCCACCACATTCTTCCTCACCAGCCCACGAGGCTGCCCATGAGGCAGGTATTTATAATATATTATAATATACCTAATGGTACAGCATACAAGGACACATCAGTCAGATCCTGTTTTGTCTACAGGCAAGACAACCTTCCCTCAAAAGAGGGTTGCTAAAAGAAATGTGACTTTGCAGAAGACACACATCTCTAAGCCAGCGCGAGGGTGAGAAGCTGTTTCAACAAGTACATCCTTTACAATAAATGCAAGGAGATTCAAAACCAGAAAGGAAATCATTTTTAAGGCATAAATTCACGCTAGGATTTTATTACTAATTCATTATGCTCTTAATCTGAAAAATCCTGCAGCAGCGCAACTACTTCAGAATTATCATTAATAATTACATTGATACCGAATTCTTTTATGCCGGTGGCACGGTGGCCTTAGAGATAGGCCGCCGCGTAACCCTCCTGAGTGCTTGCGGGAAGTTTAATTCATTCCCTATCTCCTTTAGTTTGCAAATGAGGTGGGAAACAATCGGCCGCCGCATCCGGCGGCATCCGCGGCCGCCCGCCCGCAGCGCACGGGCCGGGGTCAACGCGCTCTGCCACGAGCTTGGATTGCAATAAATAGTAACATATAGTTGCAGCGAGCATAAATAATTGCAATAAAAATAAATAATTGCAATAAACATAAATAATTGCCATAAATAGATAATTGCAATAAATTATTGCAATTTATGTGTGCTGGCAGCATGCTTGGCGCTGCCTCGGTGGTGCATGCTGCTTGGTCTATATAGCTATATCGCCCTATATAGTCCTGGGTCTGTATAGTATCTGTGCTGGGAGAGAACCCATAGCATCACCCCGAGCTCCCCACAGAAATGCAGATATTCCTGCAAAAGGGCCCAAAGGGCAGTGCTAAAAGGCTCAGCTCCCACGCGGCGTCTGCACCTCGTCCTGATGGGCCCTCGCTAATGAGCTGTGCTCTTGGGGCACTGCGTGTCTGCAAAGCCTTTCAAGACCTCATAATTAGCCCTGTTTCGTGCATTTTATTTTCTTGTTTTCGCTGCATATAGAATTGTCATTTTTAATTCATTGTCTGCTGGAATTTTACTGAGGAAAACTTTCAAAAGGAATAGGAGGGCACTGGTGCAGGTTTTGGTAGACGCGTGCTCTGCTGCAGATGGAATTTTCTTATTCCAAGGTAAGGGCTCGGGAGGAAGGTGATGGTAGTGGGATGGCATTGCGGGCGTGCTCTTTCCACAGCAGAAGGACTCATGTACCAAAAGTTCAGAAAAAGTTCTAATTTTTGCATTTATATAAAACACGGCCATTGCCACTGCCAAAGCACAGTGCTACTTTTGGCTTTTCCACCACATTATAGAATTTGAGCTGAGCAAACTGGGGATTTTGTTGGCACAAAGACCCAAAAATGCACGTTTAATCCTGATTTATAGGGAAGCGGGTAAAAGAACCTTCTAACTTCATGGTGTTTAAAAGCACATAGCAAAATCACCAAATAAGTTAGCCTAATGCAGCGGGTGTTTGTAAGAGATTTCACAAACAAACCTAATAAAATTAATACTTCCACCCACCGTGACGTATGGCTTCTTTTCAGAATAACGCAGGAATTATTCAGGTGAAGAACACCCCACGTTGCATGCAGAGCCACATGGCACCGTTTTTGCAGCAGTTGAGAAGGGTCTTCTCCCCCTTGGGATGTGCTGCTCAACCTCATCCCTGCTCCTTGGCGAGGGGAGCAGCTCCTTCCTTGTGCCTCCGCTCTTGGGGTCTCCAAAAACACCCTGCGAAGCACAACCAAAGGGAATGAGGTGCTTAGGTTGCAAATGGAGCAAAATTCTTTGAATTTGAAAACCTCAAAGGCAGCTCTCAATAGAGACAGCAGTTTCCACAGGCAGGGCCGTTTGCACCACACTGAGATCCGTCCTTAGAAACCTTCTTCTCCGTTCTGGAAGATGCTGGATCATTTCGCGTCCAACCGTCCTCCCAATGTAAGGGATCCAAGTTTCGCCTCTCTGAATGTGCCAGAAATGAAGGAAACCTCTGAGAGCCTCGTGCATGTCCTGAATTTCAGCCCGTGATCATCAATGCATTGGCTGGGAAGCCCACTGATCGCCAGGCCAAGCAGTTAAAATATTGCACCAAAAAGTAGCGACAGCTCCAGTGTCTCTCCAGGAAAGCACAGAGCAGAACAATATGGACATTTTGCTGCAAACTGTGCATACTAAATGACAGCATATTTATCTGCTTTTGCTTGTCCTTTGAAAATACGTTTTATTGTGACTAAAGAAGATGGATAGTCAGAATAAGTTATTGGATAGCTAAGCCTAGATATCAGAGGACAAGGAAATATTTGACATCTTAGTGGTAATTTTTAATCAGAAGACCTGCACAAAAAAGAAATGAATACATAATAAAATGATTCCACTAGAGAAAAATGTATGACTTCAGTCTTACCCATAACATTATAAATGGATTTTGTCAGCTTGCAGTCTTACAAGGCTCGTTGATAGTAAATTAAATTTGGTCAGTTTATAAAGGTATTGCTTTCATGTTTCTCTCATAAGATCGCACGTTCCTCTGAGGGTTGGAATCACCTTGCTTCTCCTAGCTTGTCTTCTGTCTTCTATTCTTCATTACACAACAGATGACCTATCAGATATTCTTCTTCTACTCCAACAGATTTCCTGTTGCCAACCTTCAATGAGAATAAAGCCTGCAACCCTTTTTATCTTCATTCTGCTGCTGTTTCCATCTTTTCCCCCCCTCCTCTCTCTGTCTCCTAAAGATCGTTTGCCAGCACGGCTTCCTCGGTTTTACCCAGTGGAACAAGCAGTGTCTTCTGAACTGACAATTCTGACTTTTTGCTGCTTGTGATTTTTCTAAAGCATGACAACTACTTGCATGAAGACATGTAAACCTTTTCAGATAAGGAACTCTGGAAAAAAAATAAAGAGAAAGAAAGGCCTTTCAAAGAACAGGAGTAGCTCCTGCAGAAATTGAACAAAACATGTCTCCTATGTATTAATTTAACTCAGTCATACCTTTTTGATAGCGAAAATAATTAGCAACACGATTTTTAAATGCTTTTTGTGCAATTACTTCTTTTTTTTAAGTGCTGTTTTGCACAGTACATGTCAGCAGGTTTTTTCCTAGCAAAGTAAAGCTATAAATTTTATTAATCTTTGATATATTTTATTCTGTATGAGAGATATAAACAGAAATGGATAGAAAATGGATTTCTGTCACCACATTACAAGTAAAGGCAGGCTTGAGGCAAAATTTATTACAAAAAATATCCACTGTATATATCTTTGGCTTCCCCCTTGCAAATAAATCATGGCTCCGTGGATGGTTTTAGGAGGGCAGGGGGGGATGCAGGGTTTGCTGCTGCCTGCTCTGTAATTTTAGTAATTATGCATGAGGAGGTGGCAGCGTTGGAGCTTCCTTCAGAAACAGGGATGGGAGAAGCAGCAGAACCAACCCGGGCCTGAGAGGGGCTCTCACCTGCATCGCTGGAAGCAGCTGGAGGTGCCTGGCGGAGCAGATCCCAATCCCAAAACACAGAACCCAGGGCAGTCGGTCGCTCTTCTGCACTTCATGGGCACCTGCAAAGGTTCTGCTGGTCATCTTCACCACTCATGGTTTTCCTGCTAAAGTGGATAAACTGGCTACAGTGCTGCCAAACACCTCTGGATCTGCTGTTCCTCGAGGTAACAGCTGAACCTTTGCTTTCAAGCAGCGATGCAACGTGCCTTGGCGTCAATAGGATAGAGTGGCAGCTCGGTGTCTATCCAGAACTCCTCCAAAACCAAAAACCTCCCCATGCTGAGAAAAAAATGAGAAGAAATCACTGGTCCCTGAGAGAAAGGAACGGGTTCTCCATCAGCACGCGCCTTGTAGCCGAAGAAACATCTTTAAAGATGCTGGTGTCAATAATCTATCAAGGTAAGAGAATAACGCAGCCGGGAAAAGGACAGGGAAAAAGACAGGCTTAAAGTAACACATTAAATAACCAAGGGATCATCACGTTAAGGCTGACAACAGCAGCTGCTGCAGGCACATCTGAGGAGAAAAGTCAAGAGATCCTCCCATACAGAAGCAAAACTCTTTTATCACTCTTCCATAACAGATTGGGAGAACAGCTATCAGGTTGTATCATCTATTGTATGGGTGAGGAGAGGCTAACAGCCTTCTCCGGTGCTAAATTAAAAGGAGAAATGAATCAATACATACAAGAAGATGACTCAAGTGTCCATTTTCTCATACAGATAGCAAAAATAATGCCATGACGCATGGGAAGACCTATGTCACATTGCTGGGATGTAGCCGTACAGTTTTCAGCCAGAGCTAGTAAGGGAATGAGGCTCTTGTCACTTGGGAAGTCAGGAATGAAAGTTGATGCAAAATGCATTACACAGCTAAACAGACACTGTGAATTCACCTATTTAGCAACAACTTTTGCTCAGCAGCCAATCTGTCAGCTCTTTTGTTTTCCCCTCCTGCCAGACTGGAAGCAGTGCAAAACAGACTCCTTAAAACCATTTATTATCGAACCTGTTATTGTTTATTAGTGCTGGCAGCATCTCCGCTGTAAGTGGTGCTCCTGTAGCAAATCCAAACTAGCTTTAGGAGTTGTTTTGCAAAACTAAAAGGCAGCAATCAGCAATACATCACCTGCTCGCTGCTGACTTGCCTAGGGCCAGGCAAGGGAGTTTATAGCTGTGAGAACCCGCTATATGACTCAGCCTCAATCACAGCTGATTTCCACGATGAACATCTTTCTTTTTAACGCCATCAGCACCACTCTGCACCCCTTGCATTTTAGCAAAAATTAAACTGTAACTGCAAAATGGTGCCATTGCCACCGCTTTTACGTCTTCGGTAGACCTTCATGAGTGATTTCACAAGCTTTTTGGCAAGGGAGCAAGTTCCTCAGTGAGATCACGCACATGAGGAAAGAGGTGAGCAAGATGGTCATTGCTAATGGGTGTTATTAAGGGTCATCATGGTCAATGCAAGATGGACATTGCTATACACTGGGTTTGGAATAAAGAGCCTTTATTTGTTCTCAGCTCCATCACAGTTTTGACATGATCTCACACTTGTCACTTACTCTCCTTTTCCTTAAATAAGTGATTGAGAGGGTCATAATTCCTTCCTCATTTTTGTGCTGGACCAGTCAACATAAGTTATTTTTTGACAGTGCATTAAAGCACCTTCCCTGAGCCCTCTTAGGCATTGTATAACACAGCTATGGCCTTTTCCTGCAGTGGAAGACAGGCCCCTATAAAAAAATACACAGAAAATCCACACAAATATGGCTCAAAAGCTGCTCAGCATTTCAAAAAGCCTTATCATATACGTACAAAATTGGTGCCTGTGATAGAATGGCACAAGAACTGAGGTTGGAAGGGTCCTCGGGAGGTCGGCCTGCTTGCTCAATGCAACAACTCGAAGCTTTTATTCCCCAATAATAAAGTAGCACCAAACATTTGCCTGTTGGCGAGGCTGACGTACAGCACAGGATGGGGCAAGAGGGTCTTCTGCAGGACAGCAGCAAGAAGACCTTCTTTCTCAGGAAAATTAAGGACAATTTCGTAATTCTGTCACCAATCAACTAAATCCCTAGATTATTTCTGGAAAATTATTCTTCTCGCACTCTTCCCTCCCTGTTCCCCGTTTCTAGCATCTCTGCTGCCTCCTTTTTGCCCTCTTTGTTCTATTCTGCATCACGACCCACAACGGCCCTCCTGCCTTGCCTGCCAACGAGGTCTGCAGCTCAGCAGCTTATCCACACAGACAGCTTAATGCCCATTTTTATACAAATTACTCTTCGATCCACCTCTCCAGTCAGGACTTGTCAACTCCCATTCACTCTTGCCTTTCGTTCTCTCTTTTGACATCTATTTCTGAATGTCTCCATGCAAATTCAAATTTAAAGTGACCAAAATTGGACTCCTGATCTTTCCTCTTCAGACACCCTCCTTCCTGGCTTCACTGTCAGCCCTGTCAATACGATCATCTTTTCTGTCATTCAGACCTGTAATGTATGTGGTCATCAGTGATGACATTATACTGTTAATATTCTAGCCAATTAATGGTGACTGGAATGACAGAAATGAAGATAATGAGTATCCATGCTATTATTTGCAAATGTACCCATGCTCAGTGAGAACTTTGATTTTTTACAGTGGAAAACGTTATATTAATACGGAGATACAGCCTTAAAACCTGGACGTGCTAAATCTAAAATGTGGAAATAAAACCTAGAAACTGCTAGAGCTTCTCTGAAAGTTCCTGTAACTTCTCTGAAAAAAAATGTCAAGTGTTAACAAGAAAGCTTTAAGAGAGTCCCTAATTACAAGAAGATGCTAATGGATGGTTTATAGCCTGAAGCATGAAAGTTTATATGTTAGATTTGAACCTTTAGAAAGGTAATGCATTCACATTATCCATATGCATACCTAATCCTTTTATGACTCTGGGAAGGGCTGGGAGAAGAAGGGAGCTCCGTGTGCTGTTACGAGTGGGAATGAAACTCCTGGAACTTTATACCCCGCTTAGGAACAGGGACCTCACCGAGATGGCAAACATGGACCACAAAATTAAATTAAGGCAGATGATGCTGTTAGGCAGAACCTGTCTCTAGAAGCTACCTGACCAACCTCACTGGAAGAGAAGACTTAAATATTAAAAAAAAAATCACAGATATTCTAGTATCTCCCAGGTTTTATGCTTTCCTACTGACTTGCTACAGCTTTTTTTAAAACATAGTAATTCCTGACTTACACTGCCAGACTTTGCCATGTGAAGAAGCCATAAGACTGGCCTCCTGGTTATAAATGCTTCCAAGAGCCCCCAAAGGCTTTTCCAGCCTGCCAGAAAATAAGTGAGCATCTTGTTTCTGTGCAAGATGCTGTTTCCTGACTTTTTCTTTTTTACATTTAAGGTCTGGAACAAACTAAGGCATTATCTTTCAATGGGAAAAACGTGCGCCGTGCTGCACGCCACGACCTGCAGCTAAAGTTGTCTTGGCTGAGACTCACTTTGGAGCAGAGATGAGTTTCAAAGTTCAAGATGGGCAAAGATCCCCCCGTGAAATCGCTGCCAGCAGCTTTGCGGAGATCTTGTCAATACCTGCAAAAACTCTTCGTGGAGATGGGACAAATTAAGGACTAAACCAGCCAGAGCTTGATCATTTAATTGAGTGTAAGTGTAAATGTAAAAATATGGAATAAGCTTGCATAAAAAGAAAGCAGCTCTTCCTAAAAAACACAGAGGAATATTGAGAGGAGCTGAAAAATCTTTTCCAATCAAAGAATCATTCGGGATTCCATCCATGTTGTCAGTGCAAACCAAGTCTTCCCATATTTCTACAGAAAAGGAGAGTTTAGGCCAGCACTGTCTATCACCGAACCATCAGGAACGCAGGGACTCAAGGTTGATCCTACAATCTGCTGGTTCAAATAAAAAAAAATCCCAAAGTTGTAGTTTCCTGCCTCCACATTGGGTAATTCCGACCACAGGGCTCTTCTTCCATTCTCATACCTCAATAATGAATTTCGCCCTGAAATTGAGACATACCTTTGCATAAAAGTCTTATCAAAATTCAAGTTTTTTCCTTTCTTGTAGATGATATTTTACCAAGGGAAATAATAATAATAATAAAAAAACAGAGAAAATAAATCAGCAAAACAACTCCAGACAGGCCAGTTCAAGGACTTACACATGGTAAAGTAAAATAACTTTAATATGCAGCTTCTTTTAGCTAATATCCCCAATACTCTGCCAGATTTCTCTAAAAAAGCGCTGCTTTTGGGATTGTAAACATGAGTTTTGTCAATGTTACTGATGAGATCACATCATCATCACCATATCTCTCAGCATTCAGTGTCTGCATTAGTACAAGTGGTAATTTCTTCATCTGCAGGCAGAAAGAAGAATTCAAATTTCACAGCAGAAAGACAGATTTTCCCCCTTTCATAAATAAAGGAAACAGAAGAAAACTGTGGTATCACTCAAAAAACTCGTAAGGAGCAGCTAAACAAACATCTTCAGAACCCACGTTAGATCAAGCATCAAAAAAGTAAATCAGAACTGAAGAAAAGGCACCTCTGCGCTCAAGGCTGCCCGGAGAGGGGCTGGAGCAGCACATAAACACCCCCGTGCCCTTCACCCCGCACCAAAGCCCTTGGATTTGCTTACGAAATAAAGTATATTCTCTTTCTCCATTCAAATGCTGTATACAGATCTAATCACCAGCCCCAGGACACCCAGCATTATTCAAAAAAGGTTGCTTTTATACAAATCTCAGATTCCTTGACTTTTCTTTTTTCTTCTTTTTTTAAGTGCCCATAAGGCTAAAGAAAAAAAAAAAAGAGAGAGAGAGAGAGAGAGAGAAGCCAAATGCAGAGAAGCCAAAGATATTTGTATTTTTACGATCCTATTCTTCAGCCAAATTGCATGATCTGAGGGAGCCACCCCTGATCCCGAGTGCTTAGGACGGCTGGTGCATTAGGAGCTGGACTCCGGCTTGGCACCTTGCATAGTCCTGGGATTTGAATGCTGCAAGTGGCTCGGCAGTGTCTGTTTTGGGGAAAAAATGGGTAAAACAAGGAGGAAGAGAATAGAAACAAGGTCAACATTTTTTTTTAACATATTCTGAAAGATTGTGGGATAGCTTATGTAAAAGATGCAACGTAAGAAAAAGTTTTCACATGAATTTAATACGATACTGGCAGAAAACCTCCACCTGTCCTGCCTCTGAGCAGCGAACATCCCATTGCTGAATTTTGAGCACAAAACAACAGGAAATTTCAGCATTTCATTAGAGGCAGATGTGGGTATGGCTGTCTTTGCTTGCAAGGCTGTTCACCTTATGGGGTTGTTCTGAGATAAACCAATATCAACATCTGCTTCACCCAAGCAAACAGCAAAGAGCACTGACCACGACGCCGCTCGGGCGGCCGCAGAAGTCACCGTTAATTTTAATTGCAAGGAATAAAACGTAGCAACATTTGCTATTTTTAGCAGTTTTGCCTTTCTTAGAAGTCTGGTCGTGGTCAGATTTCACAGTCTGCTCTAATTAGCATCTCATTTCTCTATAAATTCGTTTCACAATGTGCTGCCAAATGCTTGCTCGTAATCCAGTAACTAGGAAAAAAAAAAAAAAAGAGAGATTTATGACTTGTTTGCAGTGATAGCGATTTTTCCTGACGTGGATTCGTGGATTTTCGCATTTCCTCTGCGCAGAGAGGACAACAGTCACCCTGGCACACCTGCAGTGCCCGGGCTGCATCCTCTGGCAATGGGATTTTGGGCAACAGAATAGCGAAATGTCAGGAAACAGGCCAAAAGATGGGAGCAGATCCACAACTTGGGCTGGTAGGGGCCGAGTCCCTCACTTGTCTTTGCCGAAATCTTGGGAATGCTTCTTGGAAGGGGAAGATGCTGCAAAGGGCTCTGCGCTTGCGACCAGATCTGGCGAGAGCAGGAGAGAACCCAGCTCAAGGTACAGAAAAGAAGAAAAAAATCAAATCCGGGATTGAAAACTTTGCTCATATATATTCTTCAAGTGGTGTTTAATACCGCTTCTTTTGTTTGTTTCGACAATGGATCTTATCTTTTGGTAAGGGCTGTGTTCGGGGCTATTATTACCCTATATAAAAGCCTCATAGTCTTTCTTTCCACTTGTTCAGCACACCAGAGTGGCACCGCAAATTTAATCGAAGAACGCAGCTCCAGGGAGAGCCTTTTGAGACTCTCCCCTTTCTCATAATGCCGTTATCTCCCCTTCCTTGTGTCGGGGATGCATAAAAATCACAAAAAAGTCATTCTGCGTATATTCTTCCCGATAATTATTGTCAGGCTCCGAGATAAGTACCCTACGTGATGTAATGTGCGTTCGAACCGGCTCGCTGAATGCAAATCCAGCAGCACTTATAGGCCCAAACAATGGTTGCCCTAAACACTAGGGCCTGGTATTTTGCCACAGACAAGAGAGAGCTTTGATTTTTTGTGTTTTGATAAGGCGCAATCTGGGCGCCTTTATCTCGGCTGTTATATTTAAAGATGACATTCTAGCCCTGCAGCCCTGCCTATTGTTTTGACCCTGATTATCTCCAAATGTTGTTGTTTAGTCAAACTCTGCCAGCTTAATGAAAGGCCTGCTCCCAATTTAAGGAAAATTATTTAAATGCAGAGTATCCTATACACGGCGGTTTCCAAAAGAACTAGGCGGTTAATCAAAAGTTAATTGTATAATTCTCATGCAGATTAGGGCCTCTTGCAGATGAATCCCAGGTTGTGATTATTAAAAAAAGGGAGAGTGCCGGAGCAATGCACAAGGGTCTGCAGCCTGTAAACAATCAGCTAAGGTTTAATTTGTGGTAAACAAAGTGCTGATACACTAGGGCTCTCCAAAGGAGACAAAAAGGTGAAAATAAATTAAAAAACAACATACAGATACGATCTTTTTGTTTTTGAGGCATCTTTCAAAAACATAAGCTAAATGAATAAAAAGTCATCCATTAATATTTGCTGGCAGCAGCCCGGCTCTATGCAAATAGCAGCGGGCCCATAATTACGCCGCCGGTCGAGGATGGGGATCTGTGTGACAGAACGTTGCCCCCGTCCCCCTCAAACGCCTGCACGACGCTCCTGCTTGCAAGAAATGCCTCTAACGACGGCTATAGGCTGCTCCCCTATATGCCCGTGTGGCACCAAGGAGCCCCGGTGCTACAGGCCTATATGTGCTCTTATAAAGCACCACGGGAGAACAGGAGATGCCTTGCTCACCCTCCGGTGTGTGATTTGCAGAGTGGCTCCGAATTGCAGATCCGAGTTTTGTTGTGCAAGAGGGAGTGAGAAACTCATTTCTTAGCTTCCACTTCCGAAAAAGGGGCTCCTCATCCCGGTACTGGGGACTTAAGTGATGCTTTAAGTATCTTTATAGGTGGCCGCACTGCAGTTGGCTGAGCAGGACCCTGGCAGAGCAAAAGAGGCTTATAGATACTTGGAGGGTTGCATTAATGCATGCACAGGCACACAAACACATGCATATATCTATTATGCATCCATAAAAGCACAGCAGTTAATTTAGTGATTGCATACAGGTCCAACCTTCCTCCCAGGAAGGATTCGAATGCAGAAAAGACATTTGAGGGACAGCGGTCAGAGCTGCACCAAAATGCAGACATTAGCAGAACACACACAGGTTTTGCTGGAATTCGGGCATTTCCAAGAAACATATGGAATAGATATGGAAATAGGAGTGCAAAATGGGGACTAATGAAAGAAACTCTCATTTTATCTTCAGTAGCAAAATATTATCAGAAACTGCAGTTTCAAAAGGAAATCGATGCAGCATATTTCTAAACACTCAGAAATTTAAATGCTGCTAACCTGCAACACACTAGGATTTATCAGGAACCACTGCAATATTTTAGAGACTCATAATTTAAAGGAAACCACCGAAACCAGCAAACCTCCTATAATTCATGTGCTAGTGTACACTTGGAGGGGAAGGGAATACTGTCTGACATTAATTAATAATTAGTAACATGTGTCTATTTGCCAGTAAATTGAAAAAAAAAATTACAAAGGGTGAAAAAACATTGTCTTTAAATGAGGAGGGGAGGTTGTTTTTTTTTTTTTTTCCTAGTGTTCTTACTTATAAATTTATTTCAAAGGAAAAGCAGGAAAAAGTTGCATTATAAATAAAAATCTAGGAACTATCGATTGCTCATTCTTAACTTAAAAAATTCAGGCAAAAAAAAAGGGCTGGAAAACTAAAGAAAAGAGCTGGGAAAACTAAATGCACAGTGCAGAGACCTTGGAAATCTCCTGTGTTGGGCAGGGAGGGTAGCTTGGATTCTGCCCATATTTTAATCTGACCATTGCAGATACCCAATAAATCTTGTATTAGAGAAAGACTTTTTTGAAAGTAAATTGTTGGGTAATATGCATTTTCAATCGCCGCACAAGGGAGACTTTAAAAATTCACTGCACATAAATAAAATATTTGATCTTTTCCGATGCTGGTTTTCCAAACCCTTGCAGACGCTTCACACTAATGTTGACACTAAACTTCAATATTGATGGAGGAAAGATAGCAGAGAACTGTGCAGCCCAGGCATCCTATCCGGGCTGCAGTGGGTGTTTGCACAAAAACCAGTGTTTTGGTGAGCAAGCACAACCCAAATGCGTGTGGCTGGAGCAGCAGCAAAGCCTCTCTGGATCCCTACAGAAACCAGCACCAGCCCTGGTGCAGCAGCTACGAAGCCTTGGGTGGTCACCAGCAAAATAAGGGACAATTCTTGCATTTTTCCACAAGGGTTTTTGCTAGATGATATCAGAGCACGACGGGTACATGGGCTGCAGGGACCTTGCAGCCTGGCTACGGTTCCTCTGCCCTGTATTGCCACATAAACTTGGGTTGTTTTCACTAGCTAAATACATTAGCTCATGTATTTAACTGGACAGCAGACATATTAAGTCCAAAGGGAAAGAAAAAAGGTTAGAAGTAAAGATTTCCATTTTAACCCCACAGAAGGGAAACAACTAGTTATTTACAGCATGCTGCAATTTGCAGGGAAGATTTTCTTATCCTATTTTTGAGGATAAAACCCGCTGAAAGGCATAAGGAGGAAACATATTTGCAAGCCCGCCCTAGTGAGGATTTCCCAGGGGTGCAAAGCAGCATTCCCGTGGCACTGGATCCCGAGTCTGCCCAGGATCGGGCCAGGTATCACTTATTGCTTTAACATGAACATTACAAGTTTGGGAAAAATATCAGGTTTTTTGTGCGTTTTTCCCCAACATTGTGGGGAAGAAGCTCTTAGGTTTTAGCTATGTTTTGCTGCAGATATAACTCTGCATTTTGCTTCCAGAGATAAAACCTCATGTTCTAACTGAAATACTGAAAGAGCAGCCACGGGGGGAGCAAACACCGCATTTGAAGTGGAAACCCAACTTTGATGGCAGCTCCCCAGTTTCTTGGGCAAATTCCTCTGGGGCTGAGATGCTCCGTGTTTGCTCTGCGCCCAAACAGCTCCGTGTTGGAAGAGTCAACAGCCCCGTGTTGGATTTCTGCAGATGTTTGGAGAAAGTTTTACCCTGCTCTGCAGTCCGGGAACGACGCTCACCTGCGACTCCATGGAGAACGTTGAAAGGAATTTCTCCTTGGAGGCTGGAGATTATGGCTCTCCCACATTTTGGCAGAAAGATTATTCACATTATTGGATTTCCAGCTTGGACTTTGGTTTAGATCACAGCCGTGAACTCTGGGCTTTCAGAAAAATCACCTAATGGATAAAACACAACATTTTTGGCCTATCTCATACAATTACTGGGAGGGAATTGGACCAACACACCCATATCTTGTCCCAAATGGAAATACGTTTAGCTAGAGCCAAGGAGTTAACCAGGTATTAAATATGCAAAAATTATCCAACCGGAGCTTTAAATACACAAGTTGCCAAATAAAGATTAAGAGATTTCCTGGTACTTGGGGGAAAACAGCGTTCCAGAAATATCAAACCAGGCAGTGCTACAAGTTCATGTGCTACTTTTCAGCTTTTCTCTGTAAAGAGGAACAAAAGGAAAAAAGCTGTGCAAAATATCTAACAAACAGTGTTAAAGTCAAAATTAAAAGCTGTGAGGAAGCACGGAGGTAGATTCCTCTCAAACTTTCTCAACTCTTCCTTTTTCCCTTTTGCCGTTGACAGATACAGTCTCTCTTGGTATCACACATTCTTTTCTAAATGACATGAGCAGAATGATGAGTAACCACACACATAGAAAAAGACTTCAGAAATTGTGCTTCCCATGGAATCCCTTCCCATGGATCGGTTGTGTGGATCTATTAAAAAAATCCATTTTTCATTGGTGTAGCCCAAAAGATGGAGGTTGTGGCCTTTTTTTTGCATGCGATAAAGGAATAAGGAAACAATATTTTCCAACCCAATTTTGTGCAGGGGGTTATGGAAGTTTTTGCATACATTGACAATGAGAGTTTTACTCCATGCAGCAAAATTCACAAGTCAGACTGCAAGCCGCTCTGGAGGAATCTTTAGGCAGCCTCACTAGCAAACCAACAGGATGTTTTTCATTCTGGCAGAGGTTCCCCATCAATGGAAAATTGCAAGACTCATGAGTGGTTAAAAACAGATAATGCAAAATAATATATATTCAACAAAACACACACCGTTCCTTATCACAAATACAAAGTCGTGAGCTTCATTGCACATAAATGCATATGTAGAAGGCTGCCTGGAACACCAGACCATATTACAGCTCCCCAGGAGTGAAGTCCTTAGTCTACCTTTCTGCTCTGGAATGCGCTAGGATTTCATGGATCTACTACAGAGCTCCTGGAAGTCTCTCCGACTTCATATCGCCTTTGATTAAACTCATCTTGACCTAAAGCATCGCCTCATACTGTGGGTTGGCTCCTGGAAATGTATGTTATTTTACCCATCAGCCACCAAGATATTAAAACATGCACTTGTGAGGCCACATTTCAGTGTGTAACGCCAAAACTCATAAATGTTTTGTCCCCTGATCCTCACTAAAATTTAATCCTACCTACTGCAATAATCTTACTAACCATGCACATTATTAATGAGTTTCCATGCACTTGCATTTGCAGGGACATAAATTATATGTAAGATAATCTTACTCACTATGATGTCAACATTATTTTTGTTCTTCAAGCTAACTTGTCATTTAAGACATAAGCCCAAGGTTTTAGCAGACTCACATATATAACGTATAGGACAGATCTGTTTAGACAGATCTAGTTACATTCCTCCATCCATCTTTTCCCTCTGTAGTGCCTTTTTTCTCCAGACTGCGCTTCATTTCCTGACATCTCTAACCATTCAAGTGCTAATAATATAACAACACTTAGAAAGTTAGGGTTTACTAGATATAACACAGAGATTAAATGCTTAAGGAGCAAGAAAACACAAAGTGAAGCATTAAATGATCATGCTAAAGTGTAGGGGAAGAGGAAGAAGTGATCTGTCACGAGGGGAGAAATATTCAAGAGGGTATGAAATATTTTTTGATAATTTTGAAGAGAGCACAGCTGGTGGTGAGCCCATCCTGTGAACTACCTCAACCATCCAGCTTTAATTCCCTGCTCTTTCTGGGGTCATTTCAAAGCCCTGCAGCTCTAGTTTAATGACCTTCTCCATAAGGCTCTGCTGCCCCTACACAATCCACTTCGATTCAGTAAAAGCAACAGAAAAGTTATCAAGCTCCAAAAGCTTTTGACCAATGATTTTGCTGCAAAAGCTTTTAATCCATCTGGCCTAATTTACCTCTAGGTAAAAGTCAAAAAAACTATTTCCTTCCACCCCCCCCCCCAAAAAAATAGTTTTATGCTCTTTGGAGCATCAAACAATTAAAACTGATTTTTAAACCTTGATATTGACCGTCACTGAGGGCTAATGTTTTGAATTCCTGGAGAAATTTACCTTGTAGATAAAACTATGTGATCAAAAATTATCTTCTGGCCACAAGTTCCACACTTCATTTTTGCTTCTGTTTTTGAATAGGCACCAAAGTGCAGCTCTCTGGAGATCTGTGCTCAATATGTGCTCAGAATCAATTTGTAGGATACTGCAGTGATGGACTGGATGGGAGCAACCACAGTCTATTGTGTCAACGTGTATTTTGGGCAGGCTTTAATCTGAGGGGCCGCTCGAGTGTTGTGTAACTACGCGCATTAAACTCATTACATTTTTGATAAAATATAGCAACTCCCTATTCACAGCGGCCACTTTATAAAATTGTGACTTGACTATTTAATTATTTCTTTTTTTGAATACACAAAGGAGACCCTACATCACAGACTAACACTCTTCAAGATCATTGTACAAAGTAAAGACATTTGAAAGGAAATGATAATGGTCCTATGAAAGCACTCCATATTCTGAAAATATCATGGATGTTGTCATTACTTCCATTTATTCAGCTATTTAAAAAATAAATACTATGTGTAATAGGATTTGTTTGTTAGTTTTTTGCATTTATATAAACCGGATCATTCTGCATTGGTGTTTTAAAATGTGAAATGGTTACAGCTACAAACAGCAAAAAAAAAAGGAGTGATGAAAAGAGAATAACTGACTTGTTGAAATAGGGGAGACAGGAGAACATCAACAAAGTGCTTCATCTTGCATTAGCTTTCCAGGACAGCGCCTGGTGTCTGCTTTCCCTCCTGAATGTACAACCGTGTTTTGTGACTCTGCTTTCCGCACGAGTCCTCAGGAAGGAACAGGGGACATGAGAAAACTCTGCAAGCCAAGGGAAAGAGGTGATTATATCCCAACCTTGACAAAAATACCTCTTCCTTCCCACTTCCCCAGAGTTATTTCGTAGTTCACAGAACTTAACTTTTTTTCTAAATGACAGTTTGCCCCAAGAGCACAAAGAGATCGAGCTCTTTTCACACCCCCAAGACCGCTGTGGCCGTAGCTGATAGTCTTCAAGCTTTATTGACTGATATTAGCAAGGCGAGGGAGGGGCCACGGCTACCATCATTTAATCCCTCGTTGCCAAAATAAAAACCTACTAGCAAAAATTCCATTTAGCGAGGATAAAAGACAGCAGGAACTGCATTAGCAGCCCCATTCAGCAGTAGCTCTGGGTTTTCTCTTTCTCCGAACTCTAACCCCAGGCTGAACTGTAGACAAGGAACCCAGCAGCTCCCCGGAGAAGCAAAGCAAATGGCTCCTCAAGAACTTTTTGTCAGCCTTGGCCTGGGTGAACTGGATTTGGAATCCAGCTCTGAGGTCCCTGGCTTCAGGATGGAGCCCTCAACTTTCTCCCCACAGCGGTCCTGGATGAAACTCTGACCGTAAGCAACCTCGGGTATTCATCTGAGGAATCTTTCAACAAAGAGTAAGGGCAAACTTCATCAATGCTGTTCAGGAGACCAAAGAAACCCACAAAAATAACTTCAGGAAAGCATTGGTTGTCTTGAGTCAAAAGCAGGGAAGGTCCATATGCAATCAAAATTAAGTGCAAAGAAGGTAACATAAGAACAATGCTAAGCTTAGGCAGAAAAGGACAACAAAAACCATCAGCCACTAATTTGTAATAAAGTCTTTACCTCTCCTACTGGGCATCTCAGAGGAAGCACAGAGCAAACATCTTTCAATACATCTCTGACAAGCAGGAAGATAAGTAGAATTTCAATATGCTTTATACATCCTGCACTAATTAAAAAATTACCTAGAAATACTTTGTAACAGGCAGAAATCTGAAATATAAATTTCCATGTGAACCTTGAACATCCACATGATGGAAAAAGAGGATTTATACAGAGAGATAAATTTATATGATGTATAGATATATATATAATATGAAGACACAGCTCAGAAAAAGCCAAATGTTTACAGAAATTTTCAATAGGAGAGTAATTGATACCCCATTAGAAAATGAGTACGTCTTCTTTGAGCCACATGATGAATTTCTTCACTGCATAAATAAATCTAGGTAAGGGAGCCCTACCATATAGTTTTCCTATGTCTTGGTTGGCTGTTCTTGCTCTCTCCCGAATCTGGAAAGACTTCAAGCTAAGGTATCTCGCAGTGGGATGTAGGATATGACATCTACCCAGAGCTCTGCAACAGTAGTTTGGAAAGGAAGGAAAGGCTCATCAGTTGATTGCCCAAGAAATTGGTCACTTTTAGAATCCATACAGCTTGTCCCAAGGTGGTCCTGCTTGGGCCTCCTGAGGATTAAGAAATGGAAAGAAGATGTATGACACTGCCAGTGCCTAAACTCCAAAGGCATTTGTCAGCAAGCCTCAATTTGCTCCCTCCCCGGAGCAGTTCTGTTGACACTTGAACTGGAAAGTGATCAAAAACAATCAAAAGTTTCTACTTGTAAAACAGCATCAGGACAGAGGGATTGGGAAACCATTCCAGAGAAAGGACTGCTTTGGAGACCCATAAAGCTCAGGATTGTTGACCTAGTGTAAAATTGAATATGCTAAATCCATGGATTAATCACCTTCTAGCATGAAAGCAACAACCTTGATCCTTTTTCTCTACCCAGGATGAAGTTGTAGAGCTTGACCACTCTATAATGCATGGCCTGACAGGCACTGGTCAACACTCTTCTTGGATAAGAGACTCCCCCCTTGGCTGGGAGCAAGCAGGAGCAGGTAATATTCACCAGTCTGAAACCTCACACTGTCCCAATGAGTATAGAGTGTGTCAGGACTAGATGGCCTTGATTTGGTGAAGAATCACTGGTTTACACTGAGGTGGTTTACAGTGAACAAGTTAACTTGCCATATAGAGAGATGCACTCGTGCTCTTACCTTATGCAAATCAGCTGGGCCTTGGTTTCCCATCAGAAAGCCCTTCTACTGCTCTCCTACTTGCTCATGAAACTTCACAACTTGCTCTATCCTGCAAAAGTTAGAAAACTTTGAAAACCAGCGAGATTAAGAATAGCATATTGTTAGAGCTGGGTCTGCCTCTCCTGAGGTGCAGGATCGATGCCTGGTGGAGCCTGGAACCACGGAAGCCCATGGAACCACATTGGGATCTGAACAGCACAAGGGAACCTCTGTCATCCCTGTTAGTGCAGAGGGTTGCTGGCCATTCCTGGTACCTGCTGCTCGTGATGGTGCTCACACAAGGATGTTCTCAGAGTAGAGCCCCTACTTTGAAGGTGTGAGGAAAGATTTCTTTTTTGTCAGTGCCAGGGATATTTTTCTACAACAGAAATAAGAAAATAAATAATAGTAATAATAGTAATAATAATAAAAGCAGTAGAAGAAGCTTTAATGTAAAACTAAAGGAGTGCTGCAGAAATGCCAACTCCTGTGCAAGGGACACTGGAAAGCAGCAGAAGAAAAAGGAGCATGGGTAGATGAAGATTTGAAGAAGAAATAACTGTGTTGCAGCATCCCTGTTGTTTTTCTTTCCTTTTCTCAAGAAAGGAGTCATCTCAACTCTTCCCACATTACAGGAGGAGGAAAGAGGAAACACAGCCAAACTGCTTCCCCAGGAAGGCACTTTATGCTGAACAGAATCACTTGGCCTAAACCTCAGAGAATATATAGGAAAATCCAATAGGTAGTATTAAGGAAAAGAGGCAATGGGGGAAAAACCTTGTATGAGAGTTTGTGGGGAGAAGAGTCACAAGAGCCAAATACTCAATATTTAAAGCTCAGCTCTACTTTTGTCCTCCTATTTAGGAATCTTCTTATTTTTCATCTATCTTTTTGAAAGAATACACACAAATAATAAAGCCTGGCTTTGATGAGGATGAGCGTGTATATGTGGATCTTAATATAAACCAGGGAAAACGTTTTGTTGGAACATTACAGCCCTTGGCATCTGCTCGGCTCCTTATTAATTTTTAAACATAACTCTCTGTATGCCAGACTCAGCCCAGTTTTGTTTTGCCAACGCTGGCCGTGTTATCCCGGGGGGAGTTTGTCCCATTGAACTGTGCTGAGTCTCGGATGGCCAAATTAGCAGCTTTTCACCCCCAACAAGGTGAGCAAAAGCCTTTTAAAGCTGCAATATAGTCGAATTGGGCTATCATTATTCCAGACAACTTGTTGTGGGGTAACAAATCATGGTTTCCAAAATTAGGCTCATTTTTTGTTCTGAAATACGTTAGTCTAAAAAGGTCGCCTAATGTTTCTAATTCTGGGTTTCTACATAGGCGTTTTTAGGCAAGTTCTACAAAACTTGACATTTCTATCAAAATTGAAGCCAATTTCATGCATAAGTTGATGCAACTTTGGAAACGAAAAGCTTTGCCTAATAGGGCATAAAGAGCATGGAACTGATAAGACTCAAAGTAGCAACTGGTATATACATAGAAATATTCAATGAGAATAGAAATATTCAATGAGAAAAAGATCAGAATTCCTGTATTCAGGTGCAGAATCTCCCTGAGTGGATTTCTGAAGATGTAGAACAGTGTTTTACTTCGGTTCAAAAAAGGATCCTGGTGATCTCTGTAGGGAAAAGATAAATAGGAGGAAACTCCTAAAAACTGTGAGGGAATTAATGTACTTGCCCAGGGCAGCTGGGCAATCCCCATCTCAGAGTGCTTGAAAAATGGGATTAGGAGTAAAAATATCAGTTATAAAATGGGAATTTGAGAGAGAAATAGCAGCCAGGAAAAAAAAAATGACAACAGACGCGCTGCTTTCAGGCTGATGTATTTTGGTACTTTTAGTGTGTAAATGACTGTAATAACTCAAGACTTCTTTGTCAAAGAAAAAGGGTAAGAAAGTCTAAGAATCACACTCTTCACTTTTTAAGGTGACTAAAAGTACTATAACAAATATTCTGTTCATATTTAACAACATCTCTTCCTTAAGCCAAAATCCACTGTAAATTAAATCCACTGTACAGCAGAATTGTATTCACATAGTTGAGAGTGAACCAGTGAAAATAAGTCTTTTTTCCTATTACTGTCTTTTTAATATCTGTGGGCAGAAGACTTTTTTGCCTGACAAGAGTAAGCGTCTCTAGTCAAGGCAAATGCAGGTAAAACTGTGGGAGAAAACTTGCCTCTATATCAATCATGTAAGTATATGAATTTTTAACGAGTGTACCTTAAAAGCATATGTGAAATTAAATCACCTCAATTTTTCAGAGAAGAATTATTGAAGGTTTAGTTCTGTTCCTGCTAGACTGAGCATCTGCTTTCCTGAGTGATGACTGTCTCTTGGTACCGAATACACCTGAAGCTGAGGAGGAAAATGTCAGGAGAACACTAATATAATGGAAGGAAATGTGTACAGAGCAATGCCTGCACGTGTTTTTCTTCCATTCTTTTGCTAATGTTAGCAATACCTCAAAGCAAACAAAAAGCTTGCCCGAGTATTTTTCCAGTTTAAAGCCTTTGGTTTTACTGTCGCTAATACTTTGCTTCTCTTTTTCACCTGTTTGATTTTACCATTTTACATTCTGAAAGCCTAAACCACTTCAAGGAAGTCATGCATCCATATGAAAACACAAAAAAAAAAGTGTTTTAATTCAGGATAACTGGTTAATCTGCAACGTGGAACTGCAGCTGTGCCAAGTGCTGGGCACTCGTCTCTCTGGCGAGGAGGGTAATGAAGGTTTCCAGTGTGTTGGTGCTTCCACCAGAAACCTTCTCTCTGCACAGTAAAGCACCTATCAACTATGGAAATGAAAGGTGTTTAATTCGGAATTAGAGACAGATGAAAACAGAGATTTTTCTGCAGATAGTGTGCAACCCACGTACTCCCATGAGCTGCCTTCCACCCGTGCAGCACAGAAGCACCTTTGCTAAGCAGCAATCCATCGATATTTAGTCCTGAGCAATAATTTAGCTGCCTCAACGTACTGCACACTCAAATACCCATTTTGGGTAGCGCTAGAAAATAAACTTTCTTTTTGCCATCCTCACTTGTGCGTGTTAATTGTCACGCTTGTACAGCTGAGAAATCACACGAGCCTCCGCAGCGCTGCCAAAGCTCTTCCTGCTGCTTTTCCAGCAGTCCTGCCCTCCTGCATCCCTGCTCTTCCAGCCTTTGCCCTCTCCTGAGCAGCCGCTGCCGACGGCGCTAAATTGGGTAGTGGTTTTGGCAGTGCACAAATTGGGACTAGAAAAGGACCCCAAGCTCATTTTCAATTTTGTTCTGAGCTCCTGCTTGAACTCAAGTAGTTAGGAAAGCAATAAATAGGCCAGGGCCATAGGGGAACAGCACTTGATGTACATTTGGGTCAGGGGCTACCACTAGGATTTCTTTAGCAATCCAGATGATATCATATTAAAAAAAAATTAAACCACAGAAAAGTTTTTAAAAGAACCTTTGGCTAGTCACAGATGCAGAACTTACTTAGGCACTACAATAGAAAAAAAAAAAAACCAACCAACATGTAAAATTAGATAAGAAAGATGTTTAGAGCAAAGTTCAATTTACTCAACCACTTTCACACATAGCAAGGTGTTTTCCTCCTGAATGTCTCAGCTTTCCTGCTTCCATTTTAAAGAGGGTCCTCTGCACCTTTTACAGATAATTGCTATTAAAACAGTAATTGATGAAGATCTTATGCTTTGCCTAGCCAAGTTTATATTTAGTAAATTTTATAGGTTAATCCATAGAATGTTAATAATAGCTTAATAGCAAGTTTTCAATCCCTATCATTATTATCCGGATCCTTAAACCGTATTCAACATATTTTCCAAAATTCTTACGGCCGCACAGTGAAGCAGAATTACCAACCTGCCCTTTTTCGTTCTCTTGTCCTGCGTTTTAAGTGAGGAACAAGGAACTTGTTACTGAAAACTTGTTTTAATGCAGACGTTACTGTCTGCTTGGAGTTTGGCTAGTTCGAGCTGGCTCTGCTTTCCTATCACAGAGCTTGTAAAGGGTTTGTATCAGAACATGCAAACATGGAAATGTTCTTATGCCCGGACTGGGAGGAGATGGGGTTTCTAATGCAAACGTGTCCCTAACGCAGCGGCTTCGCTGGCGGAGGAGCGATGGGGACACGTGGGCACAGGCCAAGGGGTGGCAGGGGACGGCCAGGCTGGAAGCTGAGAGCAGGTTGCACCTCAGGGCCCTGCCTGGTCCCACCACGGCGCCTGGTGACGTTATCTGCTATTTTGGATGGACTCACCCGCTTCTTTTTTTGAAGAAACCTGTAACGATGTGCTGAATGAATAGCACATTAACTTACGTTGGCTACCGTTGTGACTTCTGAAATTAAATAAGGGATATCTGGATACTTACCAAAGTGTATTTGATCAATGTCAACAGCAGCTTGGCACCTTTCCTTCCGCCACGGCTGCACAAGGTTCTCAGCGAAGGACGGAGGTAAAATAGCGCTGCAGAGTCACCCAAGGAAGCGGCAAAGGGTGCAAAAACCCACGGAGGCCCCGTCTTTGCTCCTGGAGGACAAGGCACTGCAAAACTGCAAAACTTAATTAACTAACTGCAAAAATTCAGTGCCTTTCGCTAAGCCAATATCGAGTTTTAGGAAAATAAAATCCACAATAACTCTCAAATAGTTTACAAGGTTACCAGAGTGTTAAAATAACTAATCAGAGGTGTTGGTGTCCCCTTTCTTTTAGATCCTTTTACTATCACTTTAGCAGTCTATTTTCAAGCCCTTTTGATGATATGTAGCATGCACAGTGATCTAAAAAGAAAATGGGAAACCATACAGCAAACAGAGTTGTTATATTATTAAATATCCATATATTAAAAAAATATTCAGGTGTTATATTATCAAATATCCATACACCAGAAGGAATATATCTGAATCTAGTTTTTAAAAGTCAGTTTATGCTAGTAGATAGATTGCACGGTGCATCACCACCTTGCTGCAAAAGGAGAAAACTGCATAAAGAGAATAGGGCTACATAAGCAAAGCCCTCTGCAGCTCACAGAACTAAAATAGCAGAATGAACCTCATGAGCCTTGAAATAAAACTAAAAAGTCTTTTGTTGGGTCACTAAGAATTTTTTTTTTAGTAAGTTTTAAAAAGTATCTAAGTTTTTTTTTTTTTTTAATATTAAAAAAAAGGTCTGGAAGAAGCTGTCAGCAGCTGCATCGCTGGCATTGAAGCAGAGAAAGGAAGCAGAGCAGAAGGACTATTTCCTGAAGTTTTCCCTTATGCCTATTGCAGTGGGATAAGGCCTGATAAATGTGACGGTCATGATTTCGGGAAGAAAAAGTAACTAGTCCAAAATACTTGACCAGGTTACAGGCATGTCCTGAAGGACATGGAATGTAAAATAAAACATCCAGTGAATATGGAAATATCTCAACACTTGGTAATTAATTACTCTAAGTTGCCTTTGGGTCTTTGGGAATCGACTTCCAGATGTTTTTCACCAGTCCAACAGGCCACTGCAGCCCTTTCTCACTCTCAAATAAAATGAGAACTGGAGAACAAGTGAGGTCGGGAGTGAATCTCATCTTTACCAACATGAACATTAGCTTCATTTGTTGCCCAAATAGTCCTAATAAGGCATAAGAAGGGAAAAAAATCCCCTTCCCTGTGGATTGTGGCCTGTGTCAATGCTGAGAGCCCCCCGTGCAGCTTGCAAACTTCCTAAAGGTCTGGATGGGCTTTTTCCTGGTGCCTCTTGGAATCACAGGCTTGTTCTCCAAGAAGTTACCTGGAGCAGCAGGAAGCGCCGCGGCTACCCGGGCTGGTACCGTCTTCCCAGCAATGGCCACTGGGCATCCTGGAAATGGAAAAACCATCTGTAATGAGACCCGCTGGGCACTTTGTAACGAGAAAAATGAGAAAAATTCTCATTTAAAAGTAATAGAACTCAAACAGTGTTATCACATAAAATAGCAACTGATTGAAGTAAAAAGAAATGGGAAACTTACACCTTTGAACTCTGAGTGCACAGAATTCATGGATAAATAGTTTATACCAGTGTTATTTCAGTATGAATAAGAGGTCAAAAAATTTGGAGGGGAAAAAAGAAGTGAGCTCTTTGCTAACTATCATAGCAGTTTTCTTGTTTCTCTGCATATGAGCAATCTCTTCCCTTTCTTTTTTTTAAAAAAAAATACGGTCTGTGCATTTAAAAAAAACAGATGGAAACTGAAAGAGGTCTAACCAATACCTCTTTATTTATTCTTTTGAAATTAATTTTTGTGACCGATGGCATCAACTTCAGCGCACAAACACTGCAGGTACCTGCACTAGGCCAGTTTTCAGAGCGGTTATTGTGGGATCGAAACCACGTCAATATTCAAATGAATTTAAATGTTTTCAGTTTCACGAATCATCGCCTGGAGTATCTGCATGTGAATATTGCACCACTGGTTTCCCACTTTAGCCTCACAGAGACTTAGGTGGAATGAACTCTCATTATATGGCAAACGTGCTGTATAAACTGATTTCTAGTAAGGGCTATTATGTGATCCTGAGCCAGCATAATATACATGTATTTTGCACACTGAAAAAGACTTTTCTGTCTTCATTCCCCAAGGCAAATATATTTTCTGATTCCTTCCCTCTTTTCACAAGGGAATTGGTCTTTTCAAAACATTAAAAAACAAACAAAGCAAAAAAAAAGCAGAAAAAGCATACGGCTTTCAGAGAGATATCGGAAAGTTCTTAATGTGCTTTCCAAGGACTTCCTTAATTACTAGATCACTTGCACCACCTTTTTGCCCTGCGCCCGTGTACGGGTATGAGAAAGTGAAAAGCAGAGAGCAAAATGATAAAAAAGCAGCCGCACAAGAGTGTGTTTTCAGTTTGCAGTTCAACCCAAAGGCTGAATTTCAAGGCAGGCAGCGATATATGCTGTTAAGGTAAGCAAAGCAGCCAGAACAATTTTTCAATTCTTTTTTTAATGGTAGCACCATTTAACCTGGCATTTTAAAAGATGATGCTTGCAAATATGGTGAAGCCATGTATTCAATTCTGCCCAACTGCTGGTGTGAAATTTTAATCAAAAAACTAGAGAGCTCATTCAAAAAAGAAATTAGTGAAAAAACTTTGGTCGTCTCTCATCAGTGAAAACTGATTTAGTTATGCAAATTACTGCTATGAATATTAAACCACTGATGAAAGGTTTTTAATGAAGGGATCTTTTGTTTTGGAAATGCAAGGGTATATGCTTTAATTTCTTGCTAATTTACTGTTCTTTGATAATGTTCGCATTTTCCCCAAAGTGACTTCACTGATGGGTTTAATACTGTGAATAGAACTACAGGCCAACAATACTGGTTTTGACAAGCCTTCCCTTGTGTAACTATAGATCATGATTTGCAGCCCCTTATGCACAATTCTATTAGGGTGAATTTTGTCTACAGGGCTTTCCATGAAATGAATTCTCATTTTAATGTTAGCCTCCTGCAGTTTTTAATTTTTAATCTGTAATATGAAATTGCAAATTTTACAAACATCATTTGAAAAAGCCACTAGGACAGAACCGAATGCCAAAGTTTACATATTGCCTAATTAGACTGTTATGAGAAGCAGCTTATCAATGTCAAGCCAAAGATCATCAAAAAATCCAATTACTAATTTGAAAAACACATATATTTATAGGTTCATTTTGTTTAATTTGCATCTGATTAGCTTAATAATTGTTTAAAAATTGTATTAGGGTTAATAATTTTGGTTAGCAGCACACCTGGGCTGCGAGAGCGGTTTAGCAAATTAGTCCGCTGCCCTGCCTAAAATAAAACTCAATTGCAATCTCTTCCCCCGTAAAGCACAGAGAATTCATTACTCAAGTGACAAGGCAATTTTAAATATGCAGCGGTATTAAATCCACTTACTAGTTTGCTCTCTTTACAGCTGTATTACGGGTCAATATTAAGAAAGACTTGTTCTGTGCAGCCTCTTTCAGATTTTTTTCCTGAAGAATGCCCTTTATTTTAGAAAGTTTTTAGTGTTTTGCATTACAAAAGGACCTATTCTGTGATCCCCACACTGCAGGGCCTCTCCTGTCACCCTAACAGGGCCATCAGGAGCTGGATTAAAAGGGCCACCACAGTGTGCAGCATCAGTTTTGTTTGACAGCATTTCAGTGAACTTTGCAAGCTTGCATTTATAATTGCAGCAATGGATACATCCATGCAAGAGGCACCCTGCTCGACACCGCTTAATTATTTTAATCCATGTGGGAGGTCCGTCGTTGGTGTTAATCACACCCCACGTAAGAGGAGGAACGCGCGGTGACGCACGGGGGCTCTGCAAGGCGCTGGGTACGCGCCAGCCCCGCGGCCGACTGACGGACACGAATGTCCATAGGGAAAAACTGATGGTTTTCAGCCTGCTCCAACCACCCCCTTGGGCTCCTTTGCAGCCTTCGACTCGGCAGACACCCTCGGAGAAGCTCACACACACTTTTCTTCGAATTCAAGCGAATTCAAGCAATGTGGATTTGGCCCTTACCTTGTCTTACACGTGATTTCTGCCCAAAGCCTGGCTGACCCCCCTCAAAAGCAGCTTCTCGTTCCCATTTACTTAAAAGCAGGTTCATTCAGAGCCTTGTGAGCACATGCAAGATATTAACCACAGACCCGCACAACCCGTGCGTTCGGGTTGCTTCCAGACTGTCCTCCCCTCAAAGCAAAGGCTACCAGAGCACTCTTGGCCTCAGAGCCCAACTTTAGGTAGTAATTGGAGTTTTAGGCACTTAAGAGCCCAGGCTTTATACATAATTTACCACTCTAATAAGTTGACTTTAAGGAATATTTGTTTGAACCTCCTAGGGACAATGAAACTTGCAGGGCTATTTTTTCGAGTCTTCACAGAAATTGTGTTCTGAAGAGTTTCCAGAGCCACAGATGCTTGTGCATCTCCTTCGGAAGCGAGTAGAAGACAAGTTCATGAGCTCATTTCAAAGCCATACGTTAGCCATTCAGCTATCCTTATATTTCTTCCATACCTATCCAGCAGCCTGGAAAATGCTCTTAATTATCACAGAACACGCCAGGGTCCCTATCACCATTCTAGCACCTCGGATGCTGTCCTCCTACCACATAGGATCTTCTTATTGAGGAAATAAATCCAAGAAAGCAAAATACAAATATTCCAGCCAACCTTCCTTCCTTAAAACAAGCTTAAATAGAGAGCTTGTTTTATTAGAAGTAAATTCACATCAGGAAGTACTTTTCAGCCTGCTGCCAGTCTCTGTGGGATCCTTTTACCTCCCCCTGTCACTTCTAAGATGTTATTTTTGCCAATAACACAAAAGTTTTTTGGCCAATGAAACTTTGCTTGCTTAGTGCACCTCTGCCACTAAGCAGTTTCCAGCACAGGGAGAAGCATAGCAAAGCAACAGCAAAAATCCAACAAAACTCCCTGTCTGTCCAGCATTCAAATATGATGAAACTTGATCTTTCTAAAGTGCCATTTTAAAGAATTGTTGCATAGCAGTTAAGCGTGCTTTTTGTTTGTGTAACCTGAGGTTTTACACGTGGTTATGGCCAACTTTCCCCAGGGGCCTCACAGGGATTAGGCTGCACAGGAGACTGATGAGCAGCCCAGGCCAAGCCAGACGCTTTTCACAGCATCACCACAGATTTTACTGGCTTATTTCCCTAGGAAATTCCCTTATTTTCCCTTGGAAAAACCTGTGATGGAGCAAACTCTGTGTTGCCCTGATCAATATGCTTAGGGCGGAATGGAATATGAAGAACTCTTTATTTTGTATGAGTTCATGGCTCCATCTGCAACAGGTTTACACTTCTGTTAAAACTGGCTAGATACTGAGCACTTTTTATTCACTTCTAGATAAAACAGTTCCTTTACACTGAAAGATAGTGCATGATTTTGCTCCATAGATGCTTCTGGCATCTATCCCATCCAAGTGGAGCTGCAAAGGCGTATTTAACCATGAACTACCATGCTTTTTGGGGGGGAAATTTAAAAAGATCAGATTGCTCCTCGACCAAAAATGTTATAATAACATAGAAAAGTTGGCTCAAACATATAAAACTAGACAAGCAAAATATCAAAGATGATTTTTTTTTTCTTGAGTTTCCTAAAACAGCGTTTCTCCATTTTTCGGTGTTCACACCTGTTGCTGTTTTCATATCACTCAGACGACTTCTTAGGAAAAGTTGGGATGACAGCGCAAGTCAGGGACTGATATTAAAATATATGCTAAGCATAGGTACTCATATGGACCATAAAGATAAAGATCATAAAGATCATAAGATCTTATAAAGATCATAAGATCTTACCATAAGATCATAAAGATCAATACCATAAAGGTATTGATCATGAGGAGAAAGAAAAACTATCAGTTAACCAGTTAAAACTGTAGTTGGATTTTTGCTCCAGCCTTTTTGCTGGAACAAATACTATAAAAGTACATGTTCTAAAATATTTTAAAGGAAAAGGTGGTTTCATGAGGCGTTCTTCAAGTGCGTTGCCTTCACAAACGTGAACCTTGGAAGCTTGTACCTCCAGTCACATTCCTGACTAATGACTTCTGGAGTTGCACGTAACCTCACATGCAATTTTGGAAAAGGGTGCAAGTCCCACCTGTCTCTGCTTTTTTTACCACCTCCTCTGAGTACAAGGCACAAATTATATTCTAAAGAAGCAGGAAAAGAAGCCGAGGTGGGAATCTATGGAGACAATATCCTCCAAGATCATCAATTACCTGCTATCTTTTAATCTTTGAGAATTGCCTCCGTCAGAGCCCAGCCTCTGGGAAATTACCAGGGCTGGCAGTGTTTACAGCTTGGCATCGGGGTTCAGAGCCACCGCCGCTGTCCCCATCGCAGCCACCTGCACGGAAAATCAGGAAGAAGCGCCCAAAAGAGGCAAAATAAATATGGAAAAACCAAACGGGCGGCGAGTTGTCTTCCCAGCCCTCGTGTAATTACGCAGTTGATCTTATTGTCAAGAAAACCTTTCAAGGGAAGAGCCGACGACACTCATAAAGGCTACTGGATTTAAAAGAGGGTGTCACAAAGAGGCATTGGGTCAAACCAGCACTGTAATTATCAAAACCTGGTCTCGCCATTACGATTTTTTGGGAAATTTCTAAACTCTCCGTGCTACTCAAGTGACTATTTGAAGCTTGTTCGTGTAGGAGTGTTGCAAGTTTGTAGTTTTGTGAGCAGGTTTTACAGCATGTGACCAGGCTCTTAATCACAAAGCAAAGAGCACACGCGATGGCTGTGGGCTTATCATCCTGGATCCCTGTGATATTTTATTTAAAGGTAATATAAAGTAACAGTTTCATGTAACGGCCAAGGGTCAATACTTGCTGATGCTGTATTAACATACTCACACTTTGTTTTGGAATGCTATTTTTTCTGTTGGAAATAAAAATATATATTTAACGTTGGCCTCCATAATATGATGTTAAATTATACCGAAACGAGCAGTGCAGTGTGTATGTGGCACCCTTGGTTTTTATGCTGCTCTTTTCCCCCGTCTGGTCCAAAGTCAGCAGCATGCTGATAAGGAGTGGTATTTCTCATGCTACATATGTTCTTCTCAGTCGCCAAAAGTGAATTCTGCTTCACTTGAGGGTTCTGCCTTTTGTGAACTCTTTTACCCAAGTAGGGATGTGCAGCTACCAATCTTCACCACCAGCACCAAGCAGTAATTCCCTGCCATCCTTCTCTACATGTTTATTTACCTTTGGCTTTATGTTTAGGTCCATCCTTTACCAGGCTCATGGATTTCTACATCTAAAGCAATACACAGAGAAACACATAAATGCAAGCCCAGGCAATGGTAACCCCAAGCACACCTTCATGCAACCCTGAAACCCCAAATTACCATAAAATACATCAAAATCAAAGTCAGTATTTCTAGTATCATCAAACTAAAGCTTTCTAGGACCAAAGCATAAAAAGCAGTGAGGCATATAAGGAAAATTACAATTTTTCTAAATTCATATTCATTCACTTTACGAATTTCTTAAATTCATAAACTTTCCAGTTAGGGCGACACGAAACTCCCTACCTGAGCCAAGAGTGCTTTACTGCAGATTACATTATGGTACCATCGGCCCAATATTTTGATCCCTCTACATCTTAAAAGAAATAAAATCATAAAAGTCTCTTCCAACACTAAAGTTCAGGTACGAGAATCTTAAATTTGCAGATTATGCCCTTTCAAAAAATGATACAAATAATTCCTTTATATATAATATATATAAAGGAATATATATATTCCTTTTATAAATATTCCTTTAATTGAAAGACACACTCTGTTCTTCCAGGGGTACTTTACAAATGAGGGGAATCTTTGCTGCTGTTGTCTATAGCTCCTACCTTGGGATAGGAAATGACACTCTCACCTCACATCCCAAAGGTAAACAAACTGAGGAGCCTGACGGAGTTACAAATATCTCCAGGTAAGATACTTTACATAAGTATGAGCATTACACTTTCTTCGAGCTCTTTTAATATAGTTTATCCTTGAACTTTCCCTGCATTTGCATTTTGTGTCCTTTTCTTCCCAGCTGGGTCCTGCAGAGCAACCTGTTTTCCCCCACCTGCCCTAGCATATTTTCTTAGCAGAAGGCTCAGAACAGCAGACTGTTTTAGAAGGAAGTTTCTGCAGTGAAACAAGTGTGATTTACATTCTTTACGGACTCCACCACCTTTTGCAGTTCATTTCCTGATTCCCAGGGAGTTTCATTAGAAAAAAATTGCAAGTATTTTACTTAATTTCTGTACGTGCCAGACTGATACTGTCTTTTGTGGGGATGATCAAAGGAGGCCCTTTCAGAAACAGCAAAAGTCTGCAGAAGATGCAGTTAAAAGCAGAAGAGGGATACAGAATTCTGCCAGTTTGGGAATTATTTTCTCAGCTGTTTTGCAGCTGCACAGGGAATTTTTTTAAAACTATACATTCAGTTTCCTGAATGGGCAAAAATATCCATCCATTAGTAGCATTTATAACACAGAGAGGCTATACCCTTTGGTACGAGCAGTATCAAAGACACTGAGGTTTCCTGAAAGGACCTAAGTATAGGTATAAACCCAGGAGACTGTGAATGGCACCTGATGTGGGTTGACAAGCGGATTGTTCCTTCAAAATTTTAATTCAAACATTAACATTTGCCAGTAAAATGCTTGAGAAAAGGATTGAATTTAATTGGAGCCATAGCTACACTTAAGAAAAAAATGCAAGATAAGTTGCATGCTTTCTTGCAGAAAATAATTCTAGGTATTGGCTTTTTTTGTTTCATGTTACAAATTTACTGCGGACTGAAATTAAGGCATTTCTGCCCCTGTCCTCCTAACTCACTGGGAGCCATCGCGAACGCTTGTCCCTGGAAGATGGTTTTCTCTAAAGCTGACGTTTCTGTCCCCAGCTCTTCAAGTGGCCTGTGGAGCAGCAGAGCAGCGCTCTGTCCCCTTGGTCACCTCCCGGTGTCCGTGAGCATCCATGGAGCGCAGGATCGGGATGCACGGCCTCGGGATGCACCGGATCGGGATGCACCGGATTGGGATGCACGGCCTCAGGATGCACAGGATCGGGATGCACGACCTCAGGATACGCAGGATCGGGATGCACGGCCTCGGAATGTGCAGGATCGGGACGCACGGCCTCAGGATGCGCGGGATCGGGATGCACGGCCTCGGAATGTGCAGGATCGGGATGCACGGCCTCAGGATGCGCGGGATCGGGATGCACGGCCTCGGGACGCGCAGGATCGGGATGCACGGCCTCGGGACGCGCAGGATCGGGATGCACGGCCTCGGGACGCGCAGGATCGGGATGCACGGCCTCGGGACGCGCAGGATCGGGATGCACGGCCTCGGGACGCGCAGGATCGGGATGCACGGCCTCAGGATACGCAGGATCAGGATGCACGGCCTCAGGACGCGCAGGATCGGGATGCACGGCCTCAGGATACGCAGGACGGGATGCACGGCCTCGGAATGTGCAGGATCGGGACGCACGCTCGCTGCTGTGAAGGATGCAGTGGTGGTTGATCCTTGCTCTTAGACCCAAAGAAAACATCAGGTAAAATTAATAAATGATCAAGTGCTGACTACGCTGCTGACATGACAAAATATTTTAAAAACTCCTACCCTGGAGGCTAGTCCATGGTCACGAGCCACCTAGTCCGCGTTTCACCTTACGTATCGGTGCCCGCAGAGGGGATCTTGACATGGGGACATAGGTCATTATTTAATTATTTCCTCCTCCTGTTACACACAGGCTCAAGCAATTCTCTGAGGACTCCTTAGGATTCCTAAGCTCAACACTTAAGCAAGAGCCCAGGTTCCATCCCACCTCCCATGGGGAGCCTGCCCGGCTGCAGGAATGCTGCGGCCTGCGGCTGCTTCCCGGAAAATCGGGCCCGAAAGCACCGTGTCCTCCCCGGTAACTGGCATTTTAATTAACTATACACAAATAATTAACATATTATGAAGGGAAAGTTTCCTATTGACTGGCAAGGTAGGGCCTGAACTTCTTTCTATGTTGTAAAATATAATCCATGTAAACATAAAACTTTGATAACCATAAATACAACCATACTTATAAATACGCATCCAAAACAGAAAAATGTTTTAGAAACTAGTAAATAAGGAACACCACTAATTAAAGAATTTGTGTCTGATGAAGGGCTTGAGGAGTATATATGACACCACAACGACCTGCATCCTCCCGTGAAAACCTCGTTCTAGAGAGTTGCAGTATCAATGAAACTCTCCCATTTAATGATTAAATTGAACATATTATTCAAATGGCACTAGAATAACTCATGCTTACGAATAAAGTAGATATTCCGAATACATATACTTTTAAAAAGTGAATGTATGGCTGCTTTAATTCTATTTCTCCAAAATTCTGGCAATGTATGATCAACCTCTATTCCTTTAAATACCTCAACTTCAGCAATATAATTCATTACAAAGGGGGAGCTTTACCTTATGCTGAGAGCAACCTTCAGGTCTGTAAAACTTATGTCCAGAAACTGCCAGAAACGCTGTTGTCTTTGACTACTTTATTTGTTTATCCTCCATTATTTTCATTATTTCCTTAAAAGTGAAGCCTTCTGCCTGGATTGAAAGAAGGGGAATTTTAGATGAAAGGTTTGCAGCAGTTTGGCCAGTTTTTTATTCATCTGCCGCAGTTCACGCAGAAACTAGAATTTTAGAATTGGAACTACCTCTTTCTTCCTACCCTCTCCCCTCCCTAAAAAAACAAACCAAAATTACGAATTAATTGAATTGCCTAATCTAGATCCTTGCTTAACAGTGGCAGGCCCATAGAGGTGATTTACTCTTAGTTCTGTCTAAGGATGCACTCTGGATTCTCTGGAAATTGCTAGTGAAAAGGAGCCAAAAATGCCCCAAGGATAAGGGCTCCTGCAGCTCTGCACCACACACATTTTTTTTGCATGATCTACAAGGCTGCTAAGTGAAAAAGCCGGTTCTCTTGCCGTGCTGACGGGTCCTCGCTGCGCCCAGCCCTGTTTTCTGCTATTCTGGAAAGCTGCCGATACCTCTGTCTAGGACAACTTTGATTAATCACCAGGGCACAATTTACTGCCGTGATACTAAAGACCACAGACGTGCAGCCACTCACAGACACTTCGTCCTCTTGTAGGACACACAAGGAGGGAGAGTTTACAGGAGGGAGCACAAGGAAGGAGGAGGAAGGGAGCGCGGGGCTCCCCGGAGCGGGACACCCTGCCCGGTGCCACCGGAGGTCCCAGCGTTGTCATGGATCGCTCGTGTCCACGCTGCTCCGCAGGGACGGCCGGCAGAGCCGGGCACTTCTCTACACAGTTACTAACTGGGACAGGCAGTAGGAAGAGGCTCGATAAAAAATAACTGTCCAAGTTAGGCAGTTGGATAAAAATGCAGGGATTTAAGCACAAATATTCACTCAGATGGATCAGATTTTGAGAGGGAACCCGCAAACAGAAGTGATTTCTTGAGGAGTGCAATGCTAAAGAAAATGCACAGGCTATTTCTATTTGGAAGAAATTCCTACGTGTCAAGGTAAGCTACACAGACCAATCCATGCACACGTAAGCAGAACAGCACCGTCCTGTACGTTTACCTCAGCATCGTGCTCAGCGTTTCATTTTCTCTGCACAAGCTGTCATTTATCACAGAGCATCACTATTTCTTCCCTTTGCTCTCTGCCAAGATCTGGAGAACTTCTACAAAATACTGAGCTGGCAGACAGCAATGATGTTTTCCATTAGAAAAAAATGGGGGGAAAAAAGTATAAACAATCCATCAATGCTAACACTAAAATTCTCCTTTTAAATCACATTGCTGGGGTATTAAAATCCACAGTGGTTCCTGCAATACTTAGGTGTTTGGTTTTTAAAAATACTTGTAATGTTCTAACATGCACTAAGTCAGAGTGGAGTTCTGATAATATTAATATATAATGAATCATTTTAAATATTACTTCTGGAAGTTTCTTTGTTCCGTTTCCCATAAGTGAATCGATGTGTGCTGACAGTCCCTGGGCTTTTATGGGGCAACGTTGGTAAGAAATAACCTTGGAGCCATGAACCAAGTGTGAGGAAAGACCATTTTGGGGGAGTTGAGAAGAAACTGAGGGAAGATGCTGACGAGCTGTATTAAGTTGCCAGGACTTAACTGCACGGGTCTATGTGTATTAGTGCTGCTCTGAAAAGCTCTGGGATTACCAGGTCACACTTACCACTGCGCTGCTTCTTTGACGAGAAGCATCAGGCTTCCTGAGCCTGGATGGTGTCCTCGGCCTTGGATCTGCAATTAAACATCATGGTGAAGATGTTCCTCGCACCTGGGAGGCTGAGCACTGAGCTGCAGAAATCACTGTTCTTGCAGTCTCATCAGTGAGAGCTAGTCCAAACGAGGCTTGGGGGGTTGCTCCTGTTTCAGGAGAGCAAATAAATAACCCAGAAGAGCACAGATTGGTCATAGAACTAATTTAAAAATATGCCTGTGTCTGTGTAATATTACACTGATCCCAATTATACAAACACAGAAGTACAGAAAACTATGTTAAGAGTGACCCAAACATTAGGTAAAGTATCTTGTGCCCTATCACACTTTACCAAAGTTAGAAAAAATACGTATTTTAACATGTGAGCTCTAGTTTCTTAACCTCAATGATGCTATCTTGGATGATGAAGAAAGAATAACAAGGGATTCCACAAGTGAAGATTCAAAGAACATTTATCATCCTCCAAAAGGGATGATTCCCTAATGGGAACATCCTGAATCTATCCTTCCAACTCTCATCCAAGTATCCTTCCCTAGGAATATTGCTAAACTCCACAGATTATATTGAAGTCCAGACTCTTAACTTTGGTCTTAAACTGCACAAAGTTTAGTCGCCCAAGGGCTTTGTGTGTTTAATGCAGCACCAGAAGCCACCAGACACACACACTGCTATTATGAGAAAACTCAGACACTGATCTCTGAAGTACAATGTCCAAAGCACACCAGGAACTGATACAACTGGTGAAAAGTGCAAAACACCAGCAGAACTTAACATACTCACTTTTCTTGCATCTCTTACCGACACCTATTTACAAACAGACACTCTGCAAAGTGTGGCAGAACTGCCTGCACCCTGGGAGAGCTACGGTACCTGTCACCATGGTGCAGGTGGGCCTGGAAGGAGGAATCTCACACACGCTTGCAGGAAACACCACCACCACCACCACCGCTTGTAGGCACACGAACAACAAGTCATCTCAAACAATGTTTTCAAATTTAATAACTCAAGTTGCAATTCTGCAGTACAAGGAACTTAATATTTCTTTTCTTTAAAAAAAATACCAATTTCAACATAGTTCTGCTAGTAAAACTAAAGTTGTGTCTTTTTTTTAAAAGGAATATTTACAGAACTTTAATAAAAAACAAAGTAAGACTTAAGCACAGGAAAAAATAAGAACTTATGATTTAACTATTAAAAGTAATAAGGCTTCCCTACTGATGCACTGATCACATAGAAAGGATAAAATAGAAAGGATAAATACAGAAAGATTTATTTTTGCATTTGCAGTTTTGCAAAAGCATCTCCTCATTTAGGAAGCACTATACATGCAGGCAGATCTATTTAAACAGATATCTAGGCTATACCTGTAAAAATATATTTCTATACTATTAAAATTCACTGATTGCTTTACAAATCGGATTTTTAAACTCAAAGTGCAAATCAATTCATATTTAAAACCTGCAGTTTCAATTACTGAATTGATTTAAAAGCCAGCTCTGCAGCTGTAAATACTAATGTCTTGTTCTTGTGCTTGTTCTTGAGCTTGATCTTGTTTTCCTGTCTGTTCCTCCCACTGTCTGCTGGGTTGTTCTATCCCGTTTGTCAAGTTCTTCTTTAGTTTTGCTTCTTTTTCCTTTTTGTAGAGAGCTATTTTCATCATTCTCTGTTTGTAGACAAAAAAATAACTGTAAGTTTGTATCATAAATCACACATCCTATATAACATTCAATTCTCAGTTACATTGTTTTTAGAAGAAATGTCCCTAATGACTACATTCCAAAGATTACATCTATGAACAAACCAGTTACAAAACCCACATTTCTGTATATCCAATATCCTTTAAGACAGATCCCTGAGGACTTACAGCTATTTCTGAAAGTAGGTTAACATTAATGAGAGCACCAAAACCAATTAGCTACTATTTTAGCCAAAACCCCTTTTACTGATATGTTAAACTAAAACATACCCAATACTGATGTAAAATGCTGCAGAAAATGAATATTTAGTATGTTTTTATGGTCCAAACAGAGCTCACAAGTCAGATTTTCATTGTAAAGAATGGCCACCTGTGCTAAACAGCACAGGAAATTGAGGTTACTCCAGGAGAGAAGCATTAGCATCAAACATGGAAACTCCCATTAAAAAACCCAGGAGAAGAGATGAGCTCCCTGGAAGAGAAACCAGCCAGGCAGGTAAGTGAAGCACAGGGAAGCACTGGAGACGGGTGCAGTGTCCTTCTGGCAAGTACACAGAGCAGGATCAGAGGGCAGAAACTAGCACATGTGTAAAGAGAGGAAGGAAAAGTCCCTAACTTTAGACAGAAGCAAGCCAAAATAGAAGGACACGTTATAGGAGGTTAAGGCACATGCAAAAGAAATGTGAAAGAGGCAAAGAGAAATGAAACAGAAGAAACCATCAACAGCAGTTCACAATAGGGGTTTTAGCCAAGGAATCCTTAAGGGTCAGTCGTTATCTCCATTTGCATATATTTACTAACATATTTCTAATTATTTCATATTTGTTTTTAAACTTGCATCCTATATAGCTGAAAATTTCAGAGAATATTTTGAACACTGATGGCAAGAATTATATTGGCTTTAGGAAAGTGAAACAGAAAAGGGCAAGAAGAAGAAACACATGGAACCTGTGCACAAAGGTTCCCCAAACACCAGGGATATGGGAGTAGCAGCTCAGATGGCATTTAGGAAAAAGCAGGAATGAAAAAGCCCGTGAATAGTCACAAACCCATGATTATCACATTAAACCATAATCGCATTCTCCCACATTCAATAGCCACATTTCCTTTAAATTACAGGTTATGGCTTGAGAATATGGTATAAAAAAGCATGAGGACATTTGAATAACCCAACGGAGAATAAATACAACTGTCTCATCCCACAAAAATCTATATTTTTCACATAGGACACTGAGTAACAACTTTACTTCAGTCTTCTTGCTATATTAAAATACCATTCTGTATCTTCATTAGAATAGGGTAGCCCACAGCAATATAAGTTACAGAGTTTATTCATATTTGTTCTCATTATTCTTAAATCAATACACAACTCAGGAAACACAAAGCACATTTGTGCCTTACCTGATTTTAGTTTTTTGGATGTGAAGTCGTCTTCTGGCAACTGACCTTTTCTTCTGCGAGAAGTGGCAGTTGCCTGTGGAATCAGGTTAACCTCCCTTCCTCTTCTCGGGGGATTACTTTTTGGGGGATCAGTGGATTTCAAACACTTATCCTGACTTTTTGAAGTGCCACCATTTTCTGGCAAGTCGCCATTATCATGGAGAGCAGTAGAGGTAGGTTCTTCTGACTCAAATCCTACCTTTTTTCTCTTATTCCTCAAAGGCCTCGTTTTTTCCTGGGATGAATTTGTGTCTTCCTTAAGAGTATCTATTTGATCGATGTCCTTGGGCAAACGACGCTTTTCCCTGAGAGAAGTGGAACCAGCTCCTTCGGATTTGAAGGAAACCGTTTTCTTCCTGCTCGCTCCAGCTGCTTCCACAGCCGAGCTCTGCTGCTCTTCACGAGTTTCATTCTTGTCGCTGTCCTGCAAACCCATTTCTCCTGGTGGGGACGTGGAAGGAACCACTAATGAAGTGGTATTAGCTTTTGGCCTCGAGTTTGCTTTTGAAAGATCCATTTTTTCCTGGGAAGCAGAGTTTTCCGAAATCACTTTTTCAGCTTCCCCAAAAGTATTCTTTCTACCACTTTTTGATACCCCTCTTTTTCTCTGAATGGAAATAGAACTTGTTGCTTCTAACAAGGGGGCAACTTCTTTCTTTCTGCCTTTCTTCAGCTGAGTTTCTTTTACAGGTGAAGCAACAGTTTTTAATTGATTTTCCTTTTGATTTTCTTCAAGAGTCTCCTCTCTACCATTATCTGCGGGGACATCACGTCTTCCTCGAAGAGAAGTGTAATTAGCTGTGTGCGACAAAGCAGTTTCTTTCCTCCTGCCCCTTCCTAATGGTTTTTCTCTTGCAGGGGACACTATTTCCAAAGGCAGATTTTGTTCTTGATTAGAACTCTCCTCTTTATCATCAGTTTCTGACATGCCATGTTTTCTCTGGAGAGATGATGAACTTTTTGCCTCTGCTGCTGGATCAATCTTTTTTCTTTTGTCCCTTGCTGCTGCATTTGATTTTGCCTGGGAAGTTTTATTTCCCAAAGCCGTATTTTGATCTTCTTTCACAGGCATCTTTTCATCATCACCTTCTGCCAAACCACGTTTTTTACTGACAGAAAGAGAACTGGTGGTTTGTGATGCTACAGCAACCTCTCCTCTCCTGCCCCATCTCAGTGGATTCTCTTCTGTTGAGGAGAGAGTAGCTTCCAAAGCTGGATCTTGATCTTTTACAAAAGTCTCATCTTTACTATGATCTTCAATTACTGTTTGTTTTTCAGCAAAGGTAGAAGAAGCTTTTGGTGGAATGGAATCAACTTGCCTCCTTCTGCTCCTCCTTACTTGTGAGGAAGCATTTTCTGTAGCATTATGCTGACCATCTTTATCTGCTACTCCTTTTTCATCTCCAGGTAAACTCTTTCCTCCAAGTGCTTTGGATTTAGCTTCTTCAAGTTCAAAATTAACTTTCCTCCCTCTGCCTCTTCTAAGCGTAGTTCTCTTGATTTGTGTTTGACTCTGTTGCACGATTTCAGCTTGTTGAGATTTAAGCACTTCCTGCTCATGTTTTGCCTGCTTTTGGCAGGTATGACCAATGCTGTCGCTGTCTGCAGCAGCTGTTGGAGCTGCCTCGTTCATGTCCTTGACACGGGGAGAGCCCAAACACTCCTGGACAGAGAGTTCCTCCAGTTCTGCTTTGAACTTCGGTTTGGGCACAGCTGCTTTTATACCGTTTGCATCTTTGACAGATTCATCGGCCTTTACCTCCAGAGAGCCCTTTTTGACTCTCCTACTTCTAGTTCTGCTCGTTTCCAAAGGCAGAACAGCAGCAGGCTCTTTCTTTGTCTCTCCAGAAGGCGACTCTGACTTCAATCTTTGAGATACCTCTGCTGCATTTCCCTGAACATTTTCAGCTGCTTCTTCCTCGGACACCTTCCTCTCATTTTTCATGTCCAGCTGTGTTTCAGTAACAGTTTCCACAAAAGCTCCCTTGGTTTCTTGAACATTTTGAATATTTTCTGGTGCCAAACTGCAATTTTCTGTTCTTGTTCCCATCTGCTTTCTAGCATTTCTTAAGTATTTTCCTCTTTTTTCTACCACCTTTGTTTCTTGTTTACTTCTGACTTCAGGTTCTTCTACTGGGGCAGCCTGGCTGATATTTTTGTCCAAAACCTGTTCATCTCCTTGTGTTCTCTTTGCTGAAGGTTCTTTACGAAGCTTCCTTGCTGTCCCACGAGGTTCCCCTGAAGGCGATCGATTGGCTTGGTCATTTTTTCTTCTTCTTCCTCTTCTGGGTGAAATTACTGGTTCTGTGGTTTCTACTTTTTTCTCTGCTCTAGACTTGTTCCTTGGTGGCAGAAGTAGAGTTTCACTGGTTTCTATACTACCTTCATCAGATTTCTTTTCAGTTATTTTCAATTCTGTTTGTGGGAGTTGGCAGTTTGCATTCTGAACATGACCAGACATACTTTCTGTCTTTATGCCCTGACCATCTTCAGTTATTAATACATTAGTGACATCATACTTCTGCAAAGTCTGTTTTATATTTGCAGATTCTTTTTGCAGCAATGAAGCTTTGCCACGACACTCAAGACTCTCCCTTTGATGTTTTACCTCCTTGGGTTCATTCCTTTTACCTCTTCTAGGTCTTTGAGCAGCTCCAGATAATTCCACAGCTTCAGTTTTTTCATGACTGGGATGTTCTAAAGAAGTTTTTTCCTGCACACAATTTGTTCTCTTTCCTCTTCCCAGACTTTTAGCTACAGAAGCTGAAACACTAACCACCTCCATCCCCTCTTGGATGCTCTTTTTCTCCAGAGCTTTCAATTCTTTTACGTTTGCATCTTCCTCTAGGTTCTTTCCATGCTGGTTTACTGGAACAGGATGCACTGTCTTCCTTGGCCTGCCCCTTGCTTTTCTCTTGATACACTGGTCTTTGCTGGATGATACCATCTCTTGGGACTTTTTGCCTTCTGAAATATTTCCTTTGTCTACTAAAACAGTTTTTCACCCCATTCCAAGTGTTTATATGGAAAAGAACAAAAAGAAAAAAGTTAAACATTTATTTGCCTGACCAAAGTAATTTTTTTGACTGCTGAAAGTACAGAAAGTACTCTACAAGGATGTCTGGTTTATTTGGTAGGTAGCATTCACAATTTCAAGCTGTATTCTTGAAATTTTAAAACACACATTTAAGCTTTGTAGTATGGTTTATTATTCCTCTGATTAGAAATCAAAGCCTTTGTACTTACCATATTCCTGACTGGAATTAGTACAAGCAGGTAGAGTATCCTCTTGCTCAAGATCCGTTTTTACTGAACTGACCTAAAAATCAAACAGTAATCAATACATTTACCCAAATAAGAAGTGTAATAGTTGAAAAATTTCACATCAAATACTTTTCTGAAAAATGCAATTAACTTATTTTGATAACTGTCACATAATGTATTTAATATTAGCACACATTCATCAATCACATATTTCTTGTGAAAGACAACACTGTATAAAGTCAAAAAAGCACTCAGTAAATTAGTTTAAAAGTGCCCAAATGAGATCTCAAAGCAATTTTGGATTTTGTTGATAAATAGTTTGAGTATTTTAGAGTTTGACTGTAGCTGTACAGAAATACTCAACATTTATTTACGGATCTTAGAATGAACATAAGAAAATCAATGCTGATAGAATTCACAAAAGATAAGAGTGATGAAGCTGTGACTAATAAGGTCAGGACAGCCATGCAGAGGATGTTTCAGGCAGAAAAGAGCTTCAGAGTTCATAGAGAAGCTGTGCAGGGGGTGTACAAAACACAAATCCAAGCATGTATGCTTATGAAAAGGACAGCAAAGAAAGAAGCTGATTATCGTTTGCAAGCCTTAAAGGATGCTTTAAACATAATGGAAACAAATAACCTGAAAAAGCAGCACTCACTCATTCAAATTTCCAATAACCCATGTCTTTCAGCAGCAGGACATTTCCCTCTAAAAAGCCATCAAGGAAGAGGCTGCCATTATTTTGAAGCCTTCAAAGCAACACCACATGCTTTCCTAGAAGGCAGTTTTTCTCCAGAGGCTGAAGCAATAATATTTTTTAAGGAAATGTTCTGCTATTACATACAAAATGTCATTGTATGTGACTTAAGAGCTAGTTTCACAGGTTTGAATTCAAGTCAGTTGCTTCCAAAAGCTAAAGAATTTTACCTTGATTTCCTCTGGTACATCAAACATCTCCTTAACTCCAACAAAGTCCACTTCAAGATCTGAACATTTTTGCCTGGGTTCTGCCATGAGCTTTTTCAGACCCACGAAATCTTCAACTGGCTCATACTTCTCTTTTGGAGTCCTCATTAACCTACTAATTCCGAAAATATCTTCTATCGGTTCAGCCTTTTCCTTTGGTGTCTTGAAAATACGACTGACCCCAATCATATCTTCCACTGGTTGATATTTGGGTTTTTGTGTTTGCTTGATTACTGTAGTACCTGACACATCTGTTTCTGCTTCTACTGGAGTTTTCAGCAATCTTTCAAAGCCAATTTCATCCTTTGTAACCTCTGACTTCTGCCTTGGGGTCCTCATGAGCTGCTTGATTCCTGAAAGGGCCTCAACTGGTTCTGGCTTCTGCTTTGGCGTCCTCATGAGCCGCTTGATTCCTGAAAGGGCCTCAACTGGCTCTGGCTTCTGCTTTGGCGTCCTCATGAGCCGCTTGATTCCTGAAAGGGCCTCAACTGGCTCTGGCTTCTGCTTTGGCGTCCTCATGAGCCGCTTGATTCCTGAAAGGGCCTCAACTGGCTCTGGCTTCTGCTTTGGCGTCCTCATGAGCCGCTTGATTCCTGAAAGGGCCTCAACTGGTTCCAGTTTCTGCTTTGGGGTCCTCATGAGCCGCTTGATTCCTGAAAGGACCTCAACTGGCTCTGGCTTCTGCTTTGGGGTCCTCATGAGCTGCTTGATTCCTGAAAGGGCCTCAACTGGTTCCAGTTTCTGCTTTGGGGTCCTCATGAGCCGCTTGACACCTGACAGCACCTCAGCTGGCTTTGATTTTTGTTTTGGAGTTCTCATGATTCGCTTGACACCTGACAAGACATCAACTGGCTCCAGCTTTTGCTTTGGGGTTCTCATGAGCTGCTTGATTCCTGATAGGACCTCAACTGGCTCCAGCTTCTGTTTTGGAGTCCTGCCTTTCAATCCTAATTTTACCCGAGATGTACATTTTTCTGGATTTATCAAACTGTCCATGTCAACATTTGATTCCTGCACAGCTTCCCGATTTTCAGGAGTATTTGTAGAAATTTCGTCAACCATAGATTTTGGAGAGTCCTCATCTCTCAGAAGATGACAGATACCTGGTTTTTGTTCTGAAGCATCTGAACTACTTAAGGGTGACACTATCATTTCACCTGTTTAAAAAAAAAAAGTAATTTGGAAAAAAAATTAAGCACCAAATCCAAACATTCTGATTGCTGAGTAACTAAGAATAGTTTCTAACTGTGTGAGCTTTATACACAATTTCACAGAATCACAGAATGATTAAGCTTGGAGCACATGGCACAGGACCACGTTCAGGAGAATTTGAAGCACATCCAGAGAAGGAGACTTCACAACTTTTCTAGGCAACCTGCTCCAGTGCTCTGTCACTCTCACAGTCAAGAAGATTTTCCTCAGACTGAGGCAGAACTTCCTGTGTTTCAGTTTGTGGTCATTGCCTCTTGTTCTATCATTGGCCACTGAAAATGCACCGAAATGCTCATTTTGCTTTTTAAAAGCCTAGAAAACATATTTGAATCCTCCCACTTCACCCCAGTGTTTCATTACTCAGTCACTTTTGCTAAATTTTGAGGAAAACAAAAATCAAATTTAAGGTCTGAGTTCTGCAGGGACACAATGACTGCCCTCCGTGGTCACAAAGATGCAAAAAGATGCAAGACAAAAGTTAATATAAATTTTCCAAACCTGATGATTTTTCCCTTTTAATAGACTCTTTCTGTAAGATTACACAGCATCTTCTTCCCCCTCATGAGACTTTATCACTGGATTTAAGATGCGTCCATATGCAACTGATTAAAAAACTACCACTCTTCAGCACAATATTTGCCATAGTTTAAACTTGCCTAAAATAACAATACATACCCCACCTTTTTGATAAGTCCATACAGAATCAAGTGAATAAGAAAATAACACCTACCCAGAAATGTCTTTTAATCCACAATAAAGCAATTCATTTCATGGATTGCCAGATGCATCATCACTCGATATCAAGTCTGCCTAGGCTGACTACTCACAGACTCAAGCAGCAACCTTCCCACTGCATTGCTACCCCTAAATACACCTAAACATTTGCTCCCTTTCCACATAAGGACCATACCAGATTCTTCAGGAGTTTGCAGCTCGGAAACTTCCACTGATGAACAAGTTGGTGTAAAATCAATCTTCTGAACAGAGGACAAAGATGCTCTTTTTCTGCTTTTATTTTCTGGAGTCTGAAACATCTCAGCCATCCCTACAAATTATATTCAGAGAAACAAGTGTATGTTTTGAGAACTACATAGTTGGTATAGCCAATAATACATTTTAAAAGGACACAGTTTACCTGTGAAGCTTTCGTCCATATCCATGCTTTGTTTCATGATAGGATTTTTTATCACTTTAGGGACTTGTCCAGTCATTCTGACTGTTGTGGTATAGGCCCTGCCTACAACTATGGTGGCAGGAGACTCTGCATGACCTGTACTAAAATGACCTTTTACTTTTCTTTCTGGAGTCTGCCAAGAGAGAAAACAAAAACATTGATGAGCTTTAAAAAAAAGGAACATTACCCTTTCAACCTGCAGTCCAGTTTGGACTGCAGAAAAGGGGTAAATACCACACACATTCACTTTTACCTAAAGACAGCCTTTGAGATGACTCAAAGATTACTAAAAATTCTTTTAAATTACACTAGTGGTCATCTATTTAACAGACTCTATAACCACATAACAGAGCAGCCTCCCACCCACATACCTAATCCTTTACATACTAGACTTGCACTAAGAGTAAATAGGTCTCAAGTTTCTTGCACACTGGGACAAAACCATCCATACTCAATTATTATGATGTTAAGAACTCTTAAACATTCAAAACAGTTTTGCAGTTAATTTAAAACCCAAAATACCTTTGGCAACTGAGTTATCTTCTTTGCTGATCTTCCTTTTAGGACAGACTTTTTGATGGCTTTTGCTTGTGGCCTTGCAACACCTAACTTTACCACCTCTGCCCAGGATTTTGCGACTAGAAAGCAGAACAGAAATAACTTCAATTTTCCACTGTGCAAATCAAGTTCACAATTATTTCTTTATGCTTCCAAGTGATTTCTGCAGAAATGTGAGTTCAGAATGTGGTCAATATATTATTTGCCAACATCTGTACCAAACTGCTGCATGAAAACACCTTCAACTGGGATGCCTAAGGTCAGTCGAAGTCTAGCAAGTGTTCAGACATCCAGTAAAACTGTTCCACAACCAAAACCACCCTTGTATAACACCAAATACTTTACAGATCATAGAAGAGAGAACTGACTCAATTTTCTCTTCAGTCTTTTTATTAAGGAAGTATTTTCTCTGAAAGAAATTTGTCACCAGACTGAAACTCTCACTCATTATTATACCTAAAATTTTCCTTGGTGGCCATGAGATTTAACATTAGAGAGTCAGTTTCCAAGTGAATTGTATCTAGCTTTCCTTTCATCAGCTTTCCAAGGAACTTGACGTTCAGGAAACTACTTATATTGCTTACAGCATTTACAGACTTTCCAAAATTCTTCTATCACCTTCTGCAAATAATCTCCTTCTGTCAGTTCCTGAAGCAAGGTTATGTTTATCACCGCATCATTTCGTGCTCTCAGAGTAATCAGGGAATTAATTACAGCTACATAATAGATGAAGCTGTAAGTTGGTGCCCATTTCCTCAGTAAATAAGGTAGAAGGCCAGGGTCAAAGCAAAGAGTTATTTTTATATTTAGAGAAAGAAGAGTGAATGCTGTTACTGAAGAGTTGCAGTTCTTTATTCTCTTGCCAGAGCTACTAAGCAAATTGGTGCAAGTCTTCAAAACCAAGTTTTTAAGTGTTTTCATTCTAAGGGTGCTCATTTTATACAGAAAATTGCCAAGCACCCTGAAAACTATCTGCATAGGCAGCAGAAACATGCCAAGGGTTGTGTTTGGTATACAACCTAGACATAAAAAAGGCAAAATATTTAGCAACTGTGGGGTTATTTCCAATTTAGAGAGGAAGCTAAGGCACAAACATTAAAAACCACTTTCACAGTGCAGTGAAGTGGTATGACATTAATATTTGTGAAGTACTCTATAATAATGAATGGAATAAAGCAACTGAAAAACCTTAACTGTTGAGTGGAAAAAATAAGAGCTGATCATAAAACTATCAAAATGCTTTCTCACAAAGACATTCATTACTGTAAACAACCTTGCAAAGTGAACCTGAATTCTAGCACTCCTCAGCTTCCGAGTTTTAGGATACCTTTTTGTTCTAAATATTCCTCTTTGCACTTTATAATATGAGAGAACATAAGACTTTGCAATTGCCAGCTGCTTTCAAGAAGGCCAAAAACTGACATGAGATAAAACATTTATATTTGGTGGTCTTTGTACAATGACTTTTAAGGCCTACTTCAGTTTTGCTATTGTTTCTTAGAGCATTAAAATACATATTAAAAATTAAATCTTTAAACAAACCTAGCAAATTGGCACTGGAGGCACCGCTTCTTCTTTTTGCCTTAATAACTGCTACAGCCCCACTTCTCCTCTTCATGGGAGTGTTCTTCAGAGCAAGCTGTGCACTCCTTGTTAATTTGTTAGTTGCAACTATTAAAGTTTTATCATCTTGGTTAATGTGAGAAGAATTGGGTGTTTTTACCCGAGCATTATTTTTCTCCTGGGTATTCACATCATCTGCAGCAGCATCCTGCTCCTCTGCAACAGGCGATGGTGTCGGGATGTGAGAAACAGAGAAACGGCCTGTAGTGTAGGGTTGTGGAGAGCTTAAATCTAATGTAGGGGTTGATTTTCCAGAAACAGGAGATGAGGCAGTCGGTGACCTCCGGGTCAGTAAGCATTTTGGTGAAACTTTTTCTTTTGGCAAATGCTCAGGAAGTTCCTAGTAAGGAAAGAAAAACACACATATTTTAATCAATACAAACAAAAATGTTAGTGCACAAAACAAAACTACAAATGCTAATCTAAAACTTTGAAAGGAAAAGTACTATAGAAGGTCATCAAAAAATTTTAAAAATCTTATCCTCTAAAAAGAAAACCTTAAAACATCCTAAATTTCAAAATAGTCTTAACCAACTAAACTGAATTTGCATGTTTCTCTTAACTGAATTATTTAACTTAATTCAAAACTGTCGAATTCTATCAAATACACAACACACATTTTAAATTCATAGCAAGTATTTCATATTTTTAACATGATAACAGCCTGCCAACAATCTCCCTTCTCGATTGTGGCTGGTTTGGGTTATTTATGCTAAATTGGAGCCCGTAGATACTGCTGTTATACACAAACACACAGAAATGCCCTCATTTAGACACTTTCATGAGTAAAAGCATGCGATTCAAATAAAAACCCACCTCCCCTTTATATTTAGATATAAAGAGTAAGCTGAGCCATCTACAACTTTAATATGCATTAAAATGCCCCTTCTCCCAAGAAAAAGATTTACAGTTCATTTGGAATTCATTTTTGTAAGTCCTTGAATTTACAGATTTTGCTCACGTTATTCTCTGGCAGCTCTTGGCCTGAGCTTAAGGTTTACCTGGACTACAAGACGCTTTGGTCCCTGAGCCTTCTTCAGAACGGCACGCGGCGAGTTCCCAAAGGGCAAGCTCAGCCTTGCAGGAGTTGCACCCCTTTTCAGGGGCGAATTGGGAGGTAAACTTTTATCGAAGAGCTCTGGGCTCAGATGACCACCAAAAGACACTCTCTTTCTTTTTCCTAAAGACTGATGTAACGAATCACCACTTTTCCTCTTCTGAGATGTTCCTCTTGCATTACCTAAAAATAGCAGGATTGAAAGCATTGCTGGATGTCTGAGAATTGGGAAAGTCACTATTTTAACCAGCACCAAAAGCAGTGGACTACTCTGGTGGTTTAAAGTTGGAAACTTATCACATGATAATTCATTTTAAAGAGAAACAGATTCAGCTTTATAACTTTAATTTATAAAAGTTGTGTATTTTTATGGTTGAATGTTCTTGTTAAAAAGGCATAGGAGAATCTCAAGTGAGATTAAAACTATTTACCTGACTGCTCCTCCTTGGCCAACAGGCTAGAAACGCTCGTTTCTGAGATGACTTCATCTTCTTTAAGCACGGTAGAACTTCCAGACCTCCTTTTCGAAGGCAAGCTGCGAGGTCTTGTAACACCAGCACCTTCCAAATCTGGTTTCTGTTGATGGGCCTTTGTGCCCAGCTCCTCTTTAGTTCCACTATCTTTCCCATCTATAGTCTTATCTTGATGATCTTGAACTGCTTCTGTCTCCAGTGCTTTTTTGGATAGCAGTTCAGAGCTCCTTGGCCTACCCCTTTTTCTCCCACGGCTGCATTTCTGACTAGCAGGAGATGCAAGTTCTGCTGTTAATTCTTCTGAGTGCAGCCTCTCTGAACAGACACTATCATCTGACAGTGCTTTACTCTGCCTGATATTTCTTCTGGGACTCTTTGAATTAGGTAACGAGGCAGGAGTTTCAGAATCTTTCGAGTTAGCAACATTTGCCTGACCACAATTTTCTTTCAGCACCTCCTCTTTTACGGATTTTCCAGGTGTATGTCGTCGACTACTACGTCTTTGTTTTAAATGTGTATTTTCAGCCAAAGGCAGTTCTTCAGGGCTCTCCTTTCCACACAGTACATCTTCCTCTGGAGGTTCAACTGAAATTTCTGAAAAACCCTTACATTCCAACAATGCATCATGCTGATTTGTTGGAGCATCAGCATTTGCAGAACCCATTCCACTAATTTCCTTGGCGGATGATACGGAACGAGACCGAGAACTCCTCCTCTTGGACCTTGGCGCAGACAAGATACATTCTTCTATTTCAGAAACACTAGTTTTGCTCACTGCATTTGTTACAGCACTTGTTTGTGCTAGTTGCTCTGTTTTCCTTGCAGAGGAGCACATGCTGTCGGCATAACCCAAGCATAGTATGGAGCATGGCTTAGGTGAACATGCTGCCTTTCCATCATTATCTTCATTTAGTTTGGCTGCAACTTCAGTACCTTCAGATTTGCCCGCTGTATTTTGCTCTTTGTAGTCTTGCAAGAGACTTTTTCTACAGGTGTTTCTTGACATCTCGTTTGAAGCAGACATTTGGGGACTTCTGGTAAAGCTCCTCTTGGTTGCACTTCCTGTAGCTGCAACCAGATTAAATTCTGAACCAATCACTTCTTGTTTAACTTCACACTCTTCCGTTGTTTCTTTTTCTGTTTCTTCAGTCAGGCTTCCGAGACCACGAGCATAACCTGAGGATGAAACCTGAGCACTGGATTGGGGCAATACACACTTGCCATCTTTTCTGGCTTGTTGAGATATGGTTCCTTCTTGCAGGGCTTTTTTCATTTCAATCTCACGTTTCAGTGTTTCATAGAGTTTACTAAAAGGAGACATTTCCTTTTTATTAGGTCGGTTTATTTTGTATAAAGACTTGGTTGTTAGCTTGACAGCTGAAGTTTTGGGAGTATTTTCTTCCGTACTTTGTTTATTTTCATGAGCATTTTGTTCTTCACACTTGGTATTATCTACAAAGTAAGCAAAACAAAAGAAAAAAAAATACAATACAAATGTATATTTACTTAAAAACATAAGGCTAAGTTCCTTAAATACAGGTGAAAAGACCTTCCCTTCATCTCCCAAGGTAGCAGAGTAAGAAAAATCCCTCTGCCTGCAATAACAACTTTGTCATAAGTGCATTAGTACTGAAAAATTTATCATAAAAGTTCTGATCTTCAGTTCGGCCCATATTCTGATAAAGCACTTGTTATTCCATGCTGTTCATCTTTAAAATCACATAGATTGGGTGCCCCAACACAGATATACATGCATGAAGCAAAATAAATCACTGCAATTCCACCTTAGCACTACAACCAGTTCTCTGTAAGGCTTGAACAAATCTTACATATCCCATGAAAGAAGCTTACTGAAGAAAGAAGGAAGGATGAAAAGGTGATGAACTGCCATTTAACTAGATTTTGATTTATAGTTACATTTAGTAGCTCTGTGAGAACAAGCTGTTTTGCTTTTTACAGAGTATATGAAGTAGCTATTGTAAACTATGTTTTCAATCAGCAAAATTAGCCCTTCCTGTATATATATATATATATATATGTGTACATACATATATATTCGATGTTTTCCTTTTTAACAGCACATCTGAGATAATGTAAGATTGGCTCAACAGTAAAGTGGACCTGATCTAGGTGAGGCAGAACACAAGCTAAATTTTAATCCCAGGGATGAATTTACTGTCAATTACACTTGTTTCTGTTGGGATGCAAAATTAAGTTTTATATATCAGCTTTGATGGCTTTGTTTTGCAGTTGCAAAGCCAGCACACAGAGTTCCTTTTTTAGCTGAAACCTTCATAAACTGTATCTGCTAACTCATTCAAAATCACATACACAGATTTTGCCAATTCCATTCTTACTCTTACCACCCATGTGTTGGTTTCAATACTTGCTTATGCTGGCAAAGCTTATCTTTGCTAAATCTTAACACCTATGTACAATAAAGGTGAATTATACTCAGACTGAAAGGTCTTAAAATACATTCCTTCTGCTCCACGTAACCTTCTTCCTCTTGATGCTAAAAAGTAAGGGAAAGACGGAAAAAAAAGACAAAAAAAATAGGTACCAACCGGAATCATGAAGACTTCTAGATCCTGAAGTTTGTTTGTGTAATAATTCCACTTCTGCCACCTGCTGAACATGAAGAACCTGTAAATTTGTACAATATTACAGTAGAGCAACAAGTATTTTCTAGGCAGTTTAACTTTCTACCATACACCAGGAAACACTAATCTCATAGATGCATAAAGAGTGCTTATAAAATAATATTTAAAACAGCCAAATGGCAGAATATTTCATAGTTTAAGAAAACAGACTTCAGTGTATTCAATGCTCTATATAACAGCATAATTTTTATGAGTGAAATTCTGAGCTCTAAAAGGAAGGATTCACTTTAACAGGCCTCAAGGAAGAGGCCTGTTCTGTTTTGTTTGAACTTTTTGTTCAAACAGAAAAATTGTAATACACCTAAGTATTAATGGCCACAATATTTGTTAACTAAAAATACTCCCTTTAAGAAGAAAACTTTGCTGGGAACAAAAGGGTGAAAAAAAAAGACATTAATAAAAATAACTTAAGAATTTGAGTTGGTTTGGCTAATCTATATTTGAAAAAAATGGTTTCTAACAATATGAAAAAGACAAAACGGGAAATAGGTACCATATCACTACTAATACCAATATACTTGCAATAAATAAGCTTGTAGCCATAGAATTACCTGCAATGTTTCCTTTTTCGGAGATCTGGAACGCCTCTTTCTTGGAGTTGACTGGGGTGGGTATTCAAACCTGAAAGAAATATTCAAAAAGACAACCATTTTTAATCAAATAGTTGATCATTAAATTGTTTTTATTACGTTAAATGACACAGCAATACTTGGCATCTTCCAGACATATATATATATATAGCTTTTAAAAGCTTCAACTACCTCAAAATACTTCTAACTTTTCCCCTGAAAATAAGTGCCCTTGAAACAAAAATAAACTCTCTAGACAGTTCTATCTTTATTGCTTCAGCTTAATGTAATATAAAGGCGATTAAAAAAATCTTTAAGCAATCCTGCCATCTGAAGAAGGATAAAGTTAAAGAAATATGAAATAAACTTCTGCTTCTGAAGATGGCAAAGAGCCGTTTTAATTTCTCCCATTTATCTGCAGCCACCGTGTGTGCCTTCGCCCAGCACTGAGAGCCTGTGTCCCCAGAGCTCTGCAGGAGGAAGGCTGCAGCAGTGGCACTCACCTGAAAGAACGATCAATAATAGTCAGCACATCTCCGTGCTTGAGAGGTACAGGCTGCTGGAAACAACCGCCGTTCAGCTGCGTGGGATTTACTGCACTTAAGTTGGTCAGGACTGCCTGGAAATGGAACAAACGTCTGAGTAGCTTGAAGAGATGCAATGGTGCAAGGTAAGGGCTATTCAGTGTGCACATCTTACCTCCTTGTTTTCGTTGACTTCAATCTTGCAGTGCTCTTTAGAGACCTGGGGCAACTGAATGCGAATGTCACATTCTGTTTTCCTATGGGTGAAAATACAATTTCAGTTTCAATGCATACAAAAGACAGAAACATCTGATTGCTATATAATTAGATCATTTTCCAACTTTTATGCAAATAATTTGTATAGCTGCATGACAGTGTCAAATTTGATAGTACAGACCAAAACCACAGCATATTTTTTAACTCCCACTCTCCAGAAGTGAAGTTATAGGTCTAAGGCAGAGCCCACTCTGCAGATTTACAGCTCTGTCCATAATGTAGCAATTGCAACATCATTGCCCTCTCTAACTCATCAGTATCACCAATAAATACAAGTATTATCTCTCAAACTTCACCATGGGTTATTGATCACTATCAGAGACAAAATATTACATAGCTGGACCTTTGGTCTGGGCAGAGTAGCCACTTTCTTTCTCAAAAGTTGTGCACATCTGTTCTTGGGCATATGAGCTTTCTTTGTACTTTTTTAAATTAATAAACTCTTATTCTTTTGGCACATTGTGGATCTTAGGCAGCAAATGTACCACTTCTTGTACCAGATGGACTCTTCATACAAATATCAGACACCTCTTTGAGGTAGCTGGCAGAAATTAATGTTTGTATAATTAAGTATCAACTATCTGGGCAGCTCTGCAGAAGCCAAACAACATCACTGGCACTGAAGCTTCACTGAAGACTTCACAAGCAATCTGATTCACAACTGGATAATTACCTAATTATCTAAACAATGTATCAATGAGTAAAGTGCTGAAGAAAACACTTTATTTGAAGCACTATTTATACTAAGGTCACTTAGTAATATACCTGGAGATGTATGAAGTCTTGACTATCATTTTTTTTGCTATAAAATAGCTGTATCCATTCAAAACAAACAAACAAAACTAAGTTAGTTTCCTTCACTGCCATTCAATTGTGCAAGTCAAAACGAATTTCAAGTTCAGATGAGAAGGAGTATGTTCAATTTTTAAGATGTTATCAGTTCTAAAGACTGAGGTCCTGGAGAGCCAAAGAGAGCAGGAGAAGAGCAGGCTCGTGTGATGAAGGTGGTACAAGGCATGTACTTCTCTCTGTACTGGTGAGAGCTCCAACATCTTTAATTCTGCCTTGAACATCTCATTTAGAAACCACCAATATTATTGATTGTTTGTCAACTGTAACTTGCTCTCAGTCTCCTTGACTTTGCAATCGTTTTTATACAGTGACTTTTAGCACCACTAATACTATCCCGGCGTACACAAGCACCCAAATGCTTCTCACCTTCCAAATAAACAGGAACTCGCAGTGAGTGGGAAGTGGATCCCGTCAGCCCCGTTCCGCTTGATCACAATGACTTTCCCAAAGAGCGGCATCTTGGCTTTAACCTACGTGGCGATTCTTACCTATAAAAGGACATCTAAATTACTCTTCCAATATGCAGAAACAAAGTCATATAAGTCACATTTACTCCCGTAAATATTTTGCTTCGACAGACAACTCCTGCAAGGTGGAGGATGCAGCTTGGTGCCTTGTGCATGGCTAACGCAGGGAATGAAGCTTGCCCTGAGCACCGTGTGTTCGGAGACAGCAGGGGCGGCCGCCGTGGGGCTGTGCAGACTGACTTAGACAGGGCACTTTGGCCTGTAAAACAACCGGTTTCTCTCTAGGAAGTTGCTAGAGGAGTAACCAAACCCACCTGGGCGTCTTCACGAAGGTTAAAGCAGAAGCATTAAAAGCCAGTTGCTATAAAGTGAATAAAAGCCGAATGCACCAAAGCGCTGCCGGCCTCGTGGCCAAGTGTCAGGCAGGCAGAGGGTGGCGGTGCCTGTAGGAAACACCCTGAAGGCAGCCGAAACCCCCAGCACCACCGCCGTGTACCATCAGCCGGCGTCAATGTGAAAGAGCCCGGCTGCAAGGCGGCCTAACCGGTCACCACACGTTAAAGGGCCCACGGTACCCAACGCAAATCAGTGGTGTTAAGAGATACACGAAACTGAAATAGCTGATTTTTCCTTCCGCTGAGCACGCAAACACCTCATATCTTAAACTTAAGTCACGCTTAGCTCCGAAAACTTATCTTTAAGTTTTTAAAGACCCCCCTCAAGCGCGAGGCAGCGGCCTCCGTGACCGGCCGTGCCGGGAGGTCGCGACAGCCCCCGCGGCTCCCTCCCCGCGGCCCCGCGGGGCGGCCCGGACGCCTCCTACCTGCGGCGGGGCCCTGGCGGCCGCCCCGAGCGCGGCGGCGGCAGCGGCGGCAGCGACTCCCGGCGGGGCGCGGCGGCGCCCACTGACGCTTCCCGCGCGCCGCGATCCTCGCACCTGCCGCTGGCGCCGCCTCACCGCGCGTATCCCTGCGCCGCGTCGGCAGCGGCGCCCACCACCTCCGACAGCCCCGTTGCCCGCCCGCCCTCACCCACTGGCGGCGGCCGCGCGTGAGGGCGCGCGGGGAGCGCGGGGAGCTCGGCGGCCGCAGGGGGCGGCCGCGGGGGGGACTCTTTTACCTCCGGTCGCGCTCGCGCGGCGGAAGGATAAAAACAAGGGGAGGCTACAGCGCCAAGGGAGAGTTTGAAAAGGCGCGCGGCGGGCCGCCATTGGTGGGAGCGCGCTGACGTCACAGCGCGGCGGAGCCAATGGGGAGCGCGGAGGCGGTTTGATTTCAAACGGCCGCGCGCGCGCCCGCCGTCGCTTCCTCCCCCATCGCCTCAGAGCCGGCGCGGGGCCGCGCGCGCGAAATGGCGGCTCCGCGGGCGGCCCCGGGGGCTCCCCCGGGCCCGGAGCCCCCTCATCGCCCGCATGGGGAGCCCCGCGCTCGGGCTCCGCGTCTGGGGGGCGAAATGGGGCCCCCGGCCGGTTGTGCCGCCTCAGCGTGACCCGGGAGTGGCTGCTTCCAGCCCTGCCGGCTGTAGCCGGCTTTGGGTGACCAAGAATAGAAACGTTTTTAGTCATAAAAACGTACATTTCTATGTCCATATATATATATATATATATATATTTCTTAGTTTCTAAAACTCAGGCAAGCACCGTGCTGTGATGCATGGACTGCTGTGCCTTTAAAAAGTGTCAGCTCTCCTATGGCTGTTTACATATTAATGTTATAATTTAAAGACATAAGATTATAAAGATCTTTTTTCATGCAATATGTGAGTGAAATTTAGGATCTTTCTGCAGCAAGTTGTAAAGCCTTTTAGCAAATGCTTGTGTAAATTTAAAAGTGAATCTTCCTCATGGTATTAGGAATGAGAAAAGACCCTATTCTGAAAATAGCCGAGGAGGGGAAGTTATTTCCAAGCCATGCGGATTTGGATTTTGATCTCGGATCAGCAGCTTTTTCACATTAACTGTAGCCCTTTCCAGAGCACACGAGATACTAAAAAGAAAATAAAAAGCAGCTCTTAAAAGATTTTTGTGCAAAAACATTGCCCAGATTAGGACTGTGCTAATAGTTTATATTACTGTTTAGTAATTACAATTTAGTAATTTAGAAATTACTGTTTTTTCCCCTATCTCGTAACCACCGAAGAGGAATGGATAATTATTTAATGCTAAAGCCTGACGGGGATCCTTTAGAGAACAGCTTAGAGGAATAGGGTGGGTTTCGTTGGGCACCGTATTATTGATATACAGCATATCATCAAGGATATACAACGTGAAAACATTTGGGCACTCTCCTCCATCAGCAAACAAACCTTATTTTTACCATAATTAAGTTACAGTAGAGACTGTAACTTAAGGGACGTTAAAAATAACAAGAAAAACTTCAAATATATGAACAGCAAAAGGAAGATCAGCGAAAACGTGGGTCCGCTGGCAAACGGGATGGGCATCCTGGTTACAAATAACACAGAAAAAGCAGAGTTCTGAATGCCTTCTTTGCTTCGGTGTTTACCAGGGGCAGCCCTTTAGAGTCCCAGGCCCTAGGGACAAGAGAAGACGCTGGTGGAGAGGAAGACTTGCCCTGGGTAGAGGAAGATTGGGTCAGAGAGCACCTAAGGAACCTCCATACGCACAAATCCATGGGCCCTAATGGGATGCACCCCAGAGTGCTGCGGGAGCTGGCAGATGCCATAGCTAAGCCGCTCTCCATCATCTTTGAAAGATCCTGGAGAACAGGGGAGGTGGCGGAAGACTGGAAGAAGGCCAATGTCTTCAAAAAAGGCAAGAAGGAGGACCCAGGCAACTACAGGCCAGTCAGCCTCACCTCCGTCCCCGGAAAAGTGATGGAACGGCTCATCCTGGCCGTTGTCTCCAGGCACATGGAGGACAAGAAGGTGCTCAAGAGTAGTCAGCATGGATTCACCAAGGGGAAATCTTGCCTGACTAACCTGATAGCCTTCTATGATGAAATGACCGGCTGGATAGACGAGGGGAGAGCGGTGGATGTCGTCTATCTCGACTTCACCAAGGCTTTTGACACCGTCCCTCACAACATCCTCCTGGGCAAGCTCCAGAAGTGTGGGATAGATGAGGGCACAGTGAGGTGGACTAGGAACTGGCTGGATGGCAGGGCCCAGAGAGTGGTGATCAGCGGTGCAGAGTCTAGTTGGAGTGTTGCAGATAGTTAGGGTCCGGCGGCCGGAAGATATCGCGCTGTACGGAAAGATAGGGCCCCCAATGGCCAATAGCGATTAGTTTATGATGTAAGCAGACGGATGTGACGTTGTAAACCTTAGCTATATATAACACCTTGTTACCCATCAATAAACGCCATTTGCTGTCCACCACATTGGTGTTAGCGAGCTGATGGCCCGAGCGGCCTGGGGGTGGTCGCCGTGCCGTTCCTGAACCAGGTCGCCGCGCCTTTGAAAGGCAACATTGGAGGCCTGTAGCTAGTGGGGTCCCCCAGGGGTCAGTCCTTGGTCCAGTCCTGTTCAATTTATTCATCAATGACCTGGATGAAGGCACAGAGTGCTCCCTCAGCAAGTTTGCTGATGATACCAAACTGGGAGGAGTAGCCGATACCCCAGAGGGCTGCGCTGCCATCCAGAGGGACCTGGACAGACTGGACAACTGGGCGGTGAAAAACCTCATGCAATTCAACAAGGCCAAGTGCAAGGTCCTGCACCTGGGGAGGAATAACCCCAGACACCAGTACAGGCTGGGGACTGACCTTCTGGAGAGCAGCTCTGTGGAGAAAGACCTGGGTGTCTGGTGGATGATAAGTTGACCACCATGTCACACCAGCACTTGCCCTCGTTGCCAAGAAGGCCAATGGGATCCTGGGGTGCATTAAGAAGAGCGTCTCCAGCAGGTCGAGGGAGGTGATCCTGCCTCTCTGCTCAGCCCTGGTGAGGCCGCATCTGGAGTACTGTGTCCAGTTCTGGGCTCCACAGGACAAGAGGGATGTGGAGCTGCTGGAGAGAGGCCAGCGCAGGGCTACAAGGATGATCAGGGGCCTGGAACATCTGCCCTATGAGGAGAGGCTGAGGGAGCTGGGCCTGTTCAGCTGGAGAAGAGAAGGATGAGAGGGGACCTGAGCAGTGTCTAGCAGTACCTCAAGGGAGGCAGTGAGGAGGATGGGGCCGGCCTCTTTTCACTGGTGGCCACCAACAGGACTAGAGGAAACTGAGACAACAAAAGTTTCACAGGAACTTAAGGAAAAATTTCTTACCAGTGAGGGTGCCAGAGCCCTGGAACAGGCTGCCCAGAGAGGTTGTGGAGTCTCCTTCTCTGGAGATCTTCCAACCCGCTTGGACGCAGCCCTGTGCCACGTGCTCTAGGTGACCCTGCGTGTGCAGGGGTTGGACTAGGTGACCTCGAGAGGTCCCTGCCAACCTTCAGCATTCTGGGATTCTGTGACACCTGTCCTCAGTTCCTTGCTTTCTACTGTCTAATTTTACAACAGTTTCCTCCTGCCCCAGATCAGGACAGGAGGAGAATCAGAGGGAAAACAGGTTTTTCAATGTCTGCTATTTATTTATTTATTTTAATAAGCATGCAGTAGTGTCATATGAAGTCTGGTAACCTCAACTCTAAGTTAATAAAGTTAACTCCACAAGGTCATTCAATAATTTGTGCTTCAGGGGATAAAATTTTAATATTCAGATCTTCCACAAAGCAGAACTTCTTTTGATATTTTTTGTATTTAATCATCTAGGTTGTCTCATCTGCTTTTTTATTTGTATGATGACTTCAGGGAACTTTAGATGTGATGCAGTTAGATATAAGCATTTTTTAAAAAAATGTTAGTGTTTTTTTTTTCTTTTGAATTAAATTACTCTGAAATTCCCTTTATAAGCTTTGTTGTGGTTTTAGAGTATTAAGTCATTAATTCATCATACTTTAATATCCTGCAATAGCTTTATGCTACTGGCAGCCTTACATGTAGGTGTGAAACGTTGAGAAGAATCAGATTTATAATGAGGGGAATCATTATCAATAAGCAGATATCGAGGGCTAACCCTTCTCAGGTGTCCTTGCAAGCTTAGTTATTCCTAAACTATTTATCTAAAGGGAACGGTTTATACCAGGAAACCAGGAAAACTCTTGGAAAACTTAAGTCATTCCAGTCTCTTGGAAAGCTTAAGTCATTCCAGTCTTTACTAGTCCATGGAACCAAATAGATGGACAGAAGTGCAGTCCTGCTGCATTGAACAGGCACTGAGCTGGCCTCTTACATTAACAAGAGCTGTGGGGGTTCTGTAAAGAAAAAATAAAGTATTTTGCTATATGACAATAATTTGATATTCAGGCATGGTCATACAGTGGTGTATTAGTGTGAACTTACCACACAAAATCCTATCGCGTCCCTCGTGATAAATGTCTGCAAACACATCAACACCTGCAAGAAAATGCAAATTGTAAAGGTTTTGAGTGCGGCTTTAAATCTGTCTTCAAGAGCAACAGTAGTCTCTTAAATAATGGATATACAAATATTTGCAAAAATAGATTTATAGGAGGGGAAGACATGACATTTTCTTCATGATTTACATTTTCTGTTAGGGCACTTTGTATCGGTGATCATTTAATTTGGTAGGAGTACGAGCCAGTAAATATATTTGTGCACAAGATGAAGTGGAACTGTGAGCTTTCAAAAGTGTGTTGAAAAATAGTTTTATATTTTAAATCAGTCCTTGAGTCTCCTTGCCAGTTACACAGACTTATGTTTTTAAGCTTAGCTTGGCCGATCAAAAGGAATTTGAGACTAGATCCATCACTGAGGTCCACCACTGTGAATCTATGGGCTTTTTTCAGGGCTTATCAGGGCAAATTGTGAGCAGTAATATAAGGCCTTTAATCATAAAAGCATATTGGGACTGAAGACCTGTGCCAGGAGTAGCACTAACGAAAATTACACGTAGTGAGTGATGATTAATCTCCCAATTTCTAACAAGAAAACGCTCCTGTAGATGCAGTTAACAGAAATATAGTGTTACCGTCATCGTGAATTAGTTGTCAATTTGATTTTGCTTATGAACTTTTCTTAGGCATTCTGAGAAAAGTGTGCGCTTCAGGCTGGGTCAAGCCAAGTCTAGTAATTAAATAACTTATTTTACAATGAATCTCTGAAAATTTGCTTTGCAGTTGACTCGCTGTCTCCTAACGGTGCCCTGTTACCCCGACACGTTCCTGCACCTAACACTGTGAATGTTGGTATTCACAGCGCAGAGCCCCATTTTGATAATTTTTTTCCCATGTGGCAGGAATCTGCATAAGTTTATGAACAAATTGGATGTGTTTTACAAAATGGTTCATATTAAATTCAAATTTAATAAATGCTTTGAGATAATCCATGTCTCTTTCTTTTAAATGATAAAAGTACGGAATGTAACCAGCTATCCAGGGAAACAAACTGGAAGATCAAGCTCCTTCATGTGATGTAAAGAACTAAGAATTATTTTAAAGCAAAAATTTCTGGCTTTCGCTAAATCAAAGTTCATCTTGAAAACTCTCTTTCTAATCGTCTGCTTTCACGTGAAGCCTTCTAAGCCACAAAAGAAGATGGGAAAGCAAAGTACACAGTGTTGTGGTGAGATCTGTCCCTTTTTAATGTAAATGATTGCTTTGGGGTTGCTTCCTGGGACTAGGAACTTCTTATTTCTATGCGAGTCAATAACAGACTTGTGTTTTATAAAGCTGCAGGACTGATCAGACAGCAACACGAGAGTGCTGCTCACCAAAAACACTGACTGACAACTCTAGGTACAAAAGCAGGGAAAATCCTCCAGTTCCGGAACAAAATCCTTGCTCCAGGAAATTTCGCTGGTAGAATAGATCAATTTCTACTCAAAAAGGTGTCCAGAAGTGGCATTTTACACAGCTCTGCTGCTTTCAGGAGCGTTGGGGATTTATTGTGAAGGGGCAAGAGCGCACGGAGCTCCCTTGGCACAGACTGAAACCCTGCTGCAAAACCCACCACCCTTCAGCGAGGCAGCCGGGGCCTGGCGACCTGAGCAGAGCAATCAAAAATTGCCTAGAAAACATTTACATACTTCTTTATTTTTAATATAGAGACTGATAGAATATAAGTGTTTCCATGAGGGCAGGAATGGGATCTTCTGCACAGACCATGAGGAGGCCACATAGTCATGAACTGCTCACTGCCTCCTATGCTGAAATGTAGACGAATTGGACCACAGTTCAGTCTAGTCCATCTTTCCTAATAATAAAAACAAAGCATAAATTGAGCTTCATAAGCTGATACCACTGCAATTATGCTAAATAATTCTTTTCCAAGCTCCATTGCTTTTCTTTGTGAGTATCTCTCTATAGGGCCTGAAATAGCTGTTGCTCATTTTCTGTTCACTGTTTATACACAGCACATAATATTCCTAGATACAGCAGAACAAGCAGCACTTCAATGGGAACAGTTGAAAGGAAGGTACTGTGAAAAGAACTTTCGAGTGAAAAGTACTTTGGAAAACTTTTCATCTGATAATCTGATTGCTAAATTCTTATATTCTATGCAAATTAGAACAGAAAATGTATAAAAAGCTTTAGATGAAAGCTGTTATTAAAATAATGCCTAAATTACAACATAATCCTTTAATACACAAGGTGAAAAAAATGCTTAGTGAAGTTAATTTGCTTGAAGAATTCTCAGATGCATTCAACAACCTCTGTTATTAAGGAAAGCTTAGCTTAGATGAGACGCACTGCTCTATATCAAAAAAATCTTCAATCTTGCTCATTCTACACTATTTAAACAAACTATTTAGATAAACATTTAAGGACAATTTACAGTTAAGGTTTATTCTTTCTAAAAATCCAGTTTCTAAAAAAAGCAACTGTTTGTAGCAGCACAAGTTATGGAACACACATCTTCAGGAAGAAACACTAGCAGTATGCAAATATTTATTTATAAGGTTTAGAAGTACAAAAAAAACCAAAAACGTGCAGATTCTCATGAGACGAGAAAAGTTAATAGCTCAAGAAACACACGACAAGATTAGGTCTTTAATTAAATAAAATCTATATACATAAGCAGCATTAGAAAAGTTACAGTTTTCATATTTTCTGTATATTTGCATTATTTCGTATGCCAGTAGAATCCTAGGATGTTTCTGTTTCTCAACTGATTTCTCCAGATCTTTCATTAAAATGGAACTTTTGAAGAGAGCAGAGGGCATCTGTTACGATAAACAGGTTTCTGCTCTGCAAGTCTCTATTATACCGTCACCTTCCCCCGAAATCCCGTCTTGCTGCACGTTAGAGCCAAATACGACCAGAAAACCTCATCCCCAAGGCAGCATCCGAGCAGCAGCGTTTCAGGTGCTTTAAAGACACGAGGGCAAATGATCCCGATCCTTTTCTGCAGCTTTAGTGTTAATAAAAGCACTAGCAGTGACTGGCTCTGCGGTTAGCAAAGATAATTCCTATTGCTCAGCTTTAATACAGAAAAGGAACAAATAGAAGCACATGAAGACAAACACCTAAAAAGATCTTTCTGTCTCCTGAGTTGTAGTCCTCCTTATCTGACTTGGAAAATCCCAACCCAGTGATCCCATGACATTTGCAGACACAACCTTATTACATGAGGAACGATGCACTTCTGTAGTAATCAATAATTTTCATTATCAATAATTATTAGCCAATAATTGATTAGGTAATAATCACTGCTTAATATTTTTGGGTTCTCTATTTTACGAAACCGCACAGAGGTATCTGTCTGTTCCCATACAAAGCTATGGGCTCCAAAGGTGGACATCTTGAGAGGATGCTAAGAATATATGTGATACAATCGCACAAATTGTTTTACCAGCTTACCTGCAATTACAAGAACGATTTTCCCATGTAATAAAAAACAGTGTCTTGATTTGGTACTATTTGGTATCGCATTAAGAACCAACACTATTTTCCTGAATATTAGTTTCTTAAACACTCTAGTGTATCTCAGCGTAGTACATCCCTGGATTTAAAATTTACCGGGCAAATTCTTGATCACTAAATCTATCTTTTGAGGAAAGCAGGGCCATCTCCTTGCGATGTGCAGAACAACTGCAGCCTTCCGAGAGCAGCACTTAGTGCAGCTACTCGCAGCAAATGTTGCTACCAGAAGCACTTCTGGATTGTTTGCTTTCTATTAGAGTAGCACGATTACAGAGAAAAATGCTTTAATAGGCACTTAATAGAAAAATGCTTTAAGAATTTTAGTTTGTGCGCATCCCTACAGGGTAGGGAAGGGATGCGCACAAACTAAAGTTCTTGCAACTTAAATTTGATTAAAAAAAAAAGTCTATTATCTACATTGTAAACTCAACCTTGCAAAATATAAATATGAGGAGTATAAGATGAAACAGGGCTAAAACAATTAAACTCAACGTTGCTTCATTAAATCGTATTTCAAAAAAAAAAAAAAAAGAAAAGAAAATTTCTTTTACTCTAACCTCAGTACTACTAGATGGAGGCCAGACTAGTAATCCCTTTCAGCGCACTTATTTCTGGTTTACCTAGGCAGCCCCGACACCTTTTCCAAGAGCCCGTCCTGGCTGCTCGTGGTCCGTCAGGTCCAACAGGGAATCTGTGGAAATGGATGGAGAGGAGAGCGCCAAGGCCAGGCCCTGCTCCCACCCGTGTCCCGCTCTGCTCTCCGGCTCCGGAAGGAGCGACCGCAGGAAGGGCAGGATGAGACCAAAGCCCTGGAGCTGGGTCAGGATTTGCATCCCTGCGTTTCTGCTCCTAAGGGAAGGCTGCAGCGGGGCTGCCCATGTCCTAAGGGGCTCCTGTCTTGGTTATTAATGGGGCTTTGCCACGCTTAGCCTCAAATCAAGAGGTTACTCTGCGTGCACAACACCTCAATGACGCCATGGAGCAGAACAGCTTTTCCAAAAGAACTGCAAAGTCCTGAAAAATGATCCATCTAGATAATGGATCTCAACTCCTTTAGAATGCCTCATTTAAATGAACACAGTATGGGAAGGAAATTAAGAGATTTAAGGGAAATAATGCAGTTGGAGAATAAAACAAAGCTTTGTTCTTGCATCAGAATGTATTAGATCTTGCAATTTGCATATACAAATAATTCAGCGACATTCACGGGCATTAGAAACACAGCGAGATCAAATTATAAATGTAATAAAAGAAAATAATAATGGCTGAAACTGTATAATACATACATACATTATAAAGATTTGACAAATTAAATACAATTTGGTTATACAGAAAAGTTTCAGTAACTTTACCCTGAAAAGGATGTTAGGGAAATGAAAACATTCAATATATTGAACACAGGTGGTCAGGCTCATTTTAAAAGTTTAAAAAACTGATACATAAAAATACTCTAAAAAACACTGGTAATTACAGTATGCATTCTTCATTAAGGCCCAATTCAGCAAAGCACTTAAGGGATTGCTTCAGGAACAAAGAACCTGCGGTACTTACATATTTTGTGGCACAGAGTCGTTTATTTGTCGTAAAGCAAATGCTTAAATGCTCAGGTGGACTGGAACCTGCCTTAACACGGGAAAGCACACGTCGAGTCACACAGTGACCAAACCACGCACGGATCAGAAGCTACAATTTCTAATCACTGTTTGGCTTTTTAAATTAATTCCATGCGACACAGGAAAAATTAACAGAAAATCATGTATCTTTAACTAGATATAGCTCCTTAATGATCAGGCTGCTGCAGCTAGATACAACAGCCCATGGACCAAATGCCAGAAAGGGGAAAAGAAGCAAAAAGAGGAAAATTATTTTAGAAGTCATAGCATAGCCATATTTATGAATTCTGAAGTGTATTCTAGGTATTTCAGTTTCCTCATAGATATTTTCATGTGGTTTGCGACTAAAATCAGAGTCCCCACATTGGTTTTCACATTGAGTTTATTTGGTGGCTTTTAAAAACGGTATAAAAGGTCGGCATGCAGTGGTGACGTGGGCTTTCCTGGCATCCCCTCCTCTAGCCAATGTCCTCTGCACTGCGAGTGCGGCTTCCAGGAGCAACTCGGAACAAACCTAGTCCTTAAATAATCTTTCTTCTTTAAGTGCATAATTTACTGTACAAATAAATACAGAAGTGCGTCACTGGGAAGACGAGAAGCAGTAAATGGCAGCGTTCAGAACCGTGTGCTTAGGAATTTCTGAACTGCACTCTTTCCTTTGCATTGCCAGGAAATAAAATGCCGTTTAGCATTGAGAGAATGAGAGTAAAAATGGTGTAAAATAGTGCAAGAACAACAGTGAAATAATCAGTGTAGGCTGCTTATTTTAAATAAGGCTTTTATGTTTGCATTGAGAGAACCCAACCAATTGGCCAAGACAGAACTATTGCATATTAGTCATGTAATTAAAGTACATATTATCATACCTTGTGCTCATTAATTCTTATAAGCATTTTAAAGAGCAGAAAAGATATTTTTAAAAATTTTCCAACATTCAGACATGCTGTGATTTTTTTGGATTTCCCAAACCCCAGCAAATTCTGTTCAGGACTGTGATAAATATTTTTAAAATTTATTTTACCAATTAGATTTTCAGTAGTACTTTCAGTAAAAATATATCTATATACACAGTCATACACCTCCTTTGGATAAAGGGAACACTTTTCTTGACAATTATACAGGGAGCTTATTTTAAGAATATACATTTTAAAAGAGCTTTTTGCTACAATATTTACTGCTAGCATTATGCAGTCAGCAAAGTATTTTTTCAAAATACTGCTAATTCTGTTGATTTTAGTCAAAAAGTGATACTCTCTCTTCACCTTATTCTCTTTCAGTGGGGAAATTATGCATGTATCGATTGAAGCTTTATATCCATTTTTGATAATGGCTATAAAGCCTCTTCAAGTAGACAAATTCAGGTGCAGCAAAATATACTCTTCCAATATGCAAAATATTCTCAAAATAGTGGTAAACTCACACTATTGTACCTCTAAATTGATTTAAGAGGAGAGAGAGAAAAAGTAAATGGACTTTGAAAACTATATTAAACCAACCAATTGAAATCTGTATCCACCACCATCAACCTGCATTGTTTTAAAAATTAGATTTTAAAAGCAGTTCTATTTTCAGTTGGACTGTACATTATCACACATGGAGAGCCATATGCTGACACCCTATCGTTTATAGTACTTCACTCATTGAACAGACTCTTGACTTCAATGAGATTATTTGAAATAAATTACAAATAAGCAGGAGTGGTTTATCAGAATGTGCCCCCAAATACAGAATATTTTCATTTGCCATTGACTTCAGTGGAAACAGATTTATGGCCAAAACACTTTTACCTAAACATATGTATCACAATTCATCTGTCCAGTATGAAATGTAAATGAGCTACATAAAGCTTCGAGAATTGGGAAAGAATTGATAAATATTTCTAAGGGGAGAAAAATGCAAAGAAATAAACCCTCAAGAATTAATTTACTGTTATTTAGAATAAAGATTTCTATAGCATTTTAGAATGATATACTGTATATGAACATTATAATTTGTTTTTAAAGATATTTATATTTAAGAAAATTTTATACAGCAATGCAACTTTTAGAGCAAACACAAGGTCATATTTACAGTAGAAGTCAACAATAAGAATGACAAAATAAATTAACAAAATATACAACTATTTATACAGACAACTTAAAAAATAAGGCAGGAGTTTTCATTTGAAATTAGCATAATCGGAAAATATGTCGATGAAATCTTGTACCACTCTGTAGCAGAATTCATACTGTTCCTGAAAGACAAGAAAGAGGGATCAAAATGTACTTGGAATGCACAGTAAGGTGACATGGGAGAGAAATCCAAGTGCTAAATGCAACAGGCCTACACGAGCTGTGACAGCTCCTGATCCGCAGGGCTCCGGGGGTGAGCGGGGATCCCACCGGATAATCTCCCGCTGTTTCTCTTGCTCCAGGGATCCAGTGGCCCCTCTGCTCCTCGTCCCTGGCTGATTGACTCACTGGGCTGCCCAGCATCAATTTCTGTTTCTCCATTTTAATTTCAGTGTAGTTCACTTGCAAACGCTGTCTGTGTGCATTGGATTTACCCCCTTCCCGCGCTAGCCCACTGGCTAGTCCCTGCATCCTGAACGTGGGATTTGGGGACACGCCGATGTGCCTCGTGTTGGACTTGCTGCCCTCTGAAACCCCTAACAACGCTGATGAGGGGATGTGGCAGCTGAATCCACTCATGCTGCAAAGCAGAGCCTACCAGAAGCCTTTCCATAGGCTTTCCGCAGGCTCCCTTGGGAATATCTGTTGCAATTACACCTACAACTAGAATTATTAAATCACAGAGGCAGGACCCCAAAAGATACGTATTTCATCCCTGTCTCCGTGTGACTGCACACAGTCCCTTTTCTCATGATCCAAACCATGAAAAAAATCTACCTGAAAAAGAGTATTTTGAGATAAATGCTATTAAAGTTCCTAATTGCTGAAGGGAATATGCTATTAGGCTCAAAATAAGAGCAATTTTACACATTGTTCTAAAAGATACATATCCAAGCAACTCTTATGTTTACTGATTAAGGACAAATGCCTGCACTAAGCTTCACATATTATTTGTAGTAAACTTTAAACCAGTCAAAAATATTTTTCCTGTTAGCGATAACCTGGAAGCCAATTTAAGCCCAGATTTTTTTTTTAACGCAAGATAAAGGTATCTGTTTCATAGCTTAAAAGCCATTTACATTTCATATGTTTGTCAGCAGCAAAACTCAGATTTCTTTAATCCATCACCCATTCTTAAAAACCACAGAGCGTTAAGTCACGTTGTATTTTTCGAAACTGTAGAGTAAAAATACGGATTTCTACTAATACACTATACATACAGAGTCATCATACATAATTTATTTCAACCCGCAAAAGCCTACTTTGTTCTCCTCCCCCAAGAATATTTACAAATACATGTCCCTTGACAAAGATGTTATTGGAAAGTGTCATACCAGTGTTTGCACCATGTGCGGTCTTTGCAGTCTTAAGCTCTTCACAGCTTGAAAAACATCTAAAAGCCCTTCAGCCTTTACTCGTTCCAGAATATTGCTGAGTGCTATGAATGTACCTGTTCTTCCAGCGCCAGCACTGCAACAGAAACATATTTGCTTGACATAGTAGGATAAAAAAGGGAAAAAAGAAATAATAGTGATATAGAACACCTGAATACCGCTACCAGCCAACTTCTTACTCTTTGCAATTATTTTAATCACTCTGGTCTTGCCAGGTGATTAATTATTATATTCTGCAGCCAGAATTAATCAGAATTTAGTTGGAAGCAATAAAGGCCCATTACTCACAGTTTATACACTCAAGGAAGAGCTGGCTGAGACAACACGAAGTATGAGCCAAAGTCGGAAAGACTCGGATGATGAGCTGGCAAAGTTTCTTCTTTAAATCTAAATTACTCTTCAACAATAACAACAAAATTCTGGTGGTCTCACACTCTGCTTTTTGTTTTATCGTGATAGCAGCACAGTCTTTAGGCTTTTAATGGCAGAACTTGGTTATCAGAATGTGCCCCCAAATAAAGACTATTGTCACTTGCGTTGACTTCAGTGACAAAGACGCACGGTGTGATCAAACACACACATTTCAATACATGATTTATCTCTTTTCATGGGGAAACATGAAAGGATATTATTACTTGAAACTTATTGAGGAAAACCATCATGATTTTAACAACTGTTGTGTATGAAACCGTTTCTTCTCCAACAGCAAATACAAGAAACTAAAGGCAACTATTCTGCCTCTAACTTATTGGACTATGACAAGAAGACCAATAAAGTTGTGTTTGGTATGATTGACTCAATATATTTTGACCTTACATCTATTTGAGATCATAAATCTGTAGAAACAAAATATATTTGAATATCTCATTTATTATGCCTAATATCGTAGCCATAAAAAAGAGTTTGCTTTCTCTCTCCTGATGACAGTTTTGCTGGGATGGAGCTAAAAACGGTGGCTGTGCCCTGGGAGGTAAATAGCTTTGGTAGGGAAATTTATTAACAGGCTGGAATTGGAGATTTGGTGTCAGGGATAATACAAAGTGAAAGGTTCACTGAATTGCTGAACAAGGATAAATGCAAAATAATTTATTAAATTTAAACTTTTAATGCCTTTAAATGATTCATAAGGAGATGAATCATAATAGCAGGTCATTGCTTCTACTTTATTTCCATTAAAAACAGAAAAACCTTCTAATGAACATGGCCTTGTGAAAAGATTAAGCGCAAATGCATGTATCCTCAGCTGGATATGTAAGACATCTGGGGAAAAATGAACAGGTAGGATGTATTGGATGTGTTATTCCCTTCAGACAATTACTTTTATCAGATTAAAGACAAATGCAACTTTTTAAAAGATTGAGATTTACGTGTAATTAGCTAATCTCCAGTAACCATCTCAAAGCCCCACGAGAGCCACGTTTTGGCATAAGTTCACAGCTACAAAAAGATGGAAAAATAAATGTACAAAGCACACGCATATTTGTATAGCAGCACACTTAGATCACTGCATATGGTGCTTTTCAGCTGTGTGTATGAGGCAGATAAATGTTGCTTTCAGCTAATTTCTTTTTATACTTTTCTCATATATAAGAATTTATGGGAGCGAAAGCTCTGGCCCACGGATGTGGTTGGAGACACACACATGAGAAGGGCGCTGGGAAGTGGGAACAGATTCCCGGTGTGTTCTGCTCTCAAGTCAGTCTGCAAACCCCCAGACATTGAGAGTTTTATCTTTATTCTACATAATAATCATCTTTGTTAGTGGTTCCTTAAACCCTTTGTGAACAGTTGGGGAAAAAACAAACAGAAGTTTTCAAGAGGTCACGTGACCACTGAAAAATTGCTCTTTCCATGTGCTTCCCTGCGGATACTCATTCATTTTGGAAGATGCTGCCATGAATTCATGGAGAAGTTCATATGATTTTCAAAAACTGGGAGGTACAAGCCATACAATAGGGGGTAGGAGGGAGTTTTAAACATTAACAGTTCTGTACCATAATTATTCTGTGGTTTGGGTATTTATTTTCTTTCTAATTGTTTTAAGAATCATTGGAGTGGGGTGGAAGACTAATGAAAACTGTCCCCCAAAAGATACTGGGAATTTGACCACTGTGTAATGCCAGAACAGAACTCAAAAAAAAAAAAAAAAGAGTTTAAAAATCTTTCTAAAAAGAGATGATATATTTTAGAAGAACCCTAAGAGATGTTAAAAAAAAAAAAAAAAAAAAAGACAGTCTCTAGTTAATTGACAGTCTCTAGTTAATTGGCAGATGATAAAGTTGTGATGTACCAAGTCATACTTCAGCTCCCTATTAACATTAAACATAATATTCTCTGTCCTCCTGACTCCTCCTCCTATGGGCTTTTAAGGTCACGGGTAGATTTTGCCTTTTGGATCAGAATATTCCCTGATAATTTGCAGAACAGCAGCTGCATTTCCATCCCGGTAGAACACTGGAGCACCTACTACAATTCCCCAAGAAACAGAGGGGATTTCCCAAGAATAAACACTTGTTTATTCTCTATCCATTGAGAGCAATTTAGCAAAAGTCCCGAGTCCTTTACCTAATCCTAATGTATGGGGTTTTGTGGTTTGTTTGCTATTAATAAGAGAGAGCAAGGGCAGGAGGCCGGAGCAGGACCCACCTGCAGTGCACCGTGATGGGGTGGTTGCCCGTTTGCTGCTGCTGCTTCTGCACGGCCGCGATGAGGTCGATCATGCCCTTCCCTTCGGCGGGAATGCCGATCTCCGGCCAGCCGTGGAAGTGGAACTGCCGCACCAGCCTGCTCGGCCTCTCCTGGGTGCTCTGCACGGGCAAAAACGATCCCGTTTGGCACCGTTAGCATTTCCAAATGGAAACGTGCTTCTTACCTTAAATACCAGCCATATAAGTTTTGTTCCATCCTGATAAAGGGGGCTCTGCTCGACCTGATCCATGCAGCGGTCAGGCAGACCTCGGTTCTGAACCTCTCCACACTCTGCTGCTAATTCACCTCTATAGTTTCCCCTTTTGATTTGCAGAACTGTTTCATTGGAACAGCTCTAAGAATATATGCACTTAAAGATGATCATTCTCAGCATCAAACACTTACGACTTTTATCATCCAAACAAAATCAAGTGTTGGTTTAAAAAAAAAAAATCATTTCATGAAATTCACTCACCTTTTTTTGGCATCACCTTTGTTTAAATTTTACCACACACACACACACAAGTTTTCCTTGCCTATATGTCTGCTAATTAAAAGCCGCCCTAAACAAATACTTGTGTTATGCTAATTTCATTACATAATGTGAATGTTATTTCACTATTTTGAATATAATGCAACAGGGTGGTTTAGAATGGACCTTATTAATAGTGTTAAAATTCTAATGTAAAAGGTGATGAGGAGAAACAGGAAATAATCTGAGACAAAAAAAAGAAAGTAGTTCAACATTGGTACTTTTGGGTTTTTTTTTTAAATGTGATTAGCAGTAGTGGAATTTTCTGATTCTGTGGTATTTACCTTTATCCTAGAAACTGAACTAGATTGGAACCAACATAAATAACAATAATAGTAAGTAGAATAAACACAATACCTGATTGTATGTAATTATGAAGTCCCTTACACTGATGGCATCTAAGAGACTGTCATTCTTTATTTCTACTGTTATCTCTCCGTGAGTCACGGAGCCCTCCGATGGCCAGTACTGGAAGCATTTTTCCTGCAAAATTGAAAGAGAATCATAAGTGTTACTTGAAATTTTTTTTCAGTTATCTGATTTTCACTTTTTAAAAGTGTTTGAAACACTTTTGAGTGGGGTGACTAGTAATGCCTTGGTTTATATAGCAATGAAACATTTCCATAGTATAGGCCATTAGGATAAAAAGGACACAGGAGTAGTAAATAGGAGTAGTAAATATTTCTTTATAAACAGGCTAAGAATAAAATTAACACCTAAATAGGATGGAATGTTTTTATGAAGTCTCCCAAAAGCAAACACCACTTTGCAGACCCTTATGGGAAGGCCAACAAGGGGAGCCCTGAATCTCCATCACTGAACACACAGGGATAGAGAAAGGATGCCCAAAATGCAGAAATGTCTTCAATTAATGTGAATTAGCAGGCAACAACAAATAGTTTATCTAATGCTGACACTCCTATTTATTGCATTCTGAAAGCATGACATGTGCTCTAGGTGACCCTGTGTGTGCAGGGGGTTGGACTAGATGATCCCTAGAGGTCCCTTCCAACCTTCAGCATTCCATGATTCTGTGATGGGGGTTAGGAGTGCTCGAGGAAGGAGCCTTGCTCAGTGGTACCTGCTCCCTCTCCTGCAGCTCCGTGAGCATCACGACCGTGTGGCACTTCCACTCCCAAACCATCCTCCAGAAATCCTCCACCGTGTGCGGCAGCGGGCCCTGCGTGGCGATGAAATAATCCTTCTGGCGGTAGCCCTGCGCGGGAAGAGCACGCACATCCCTGTAAGATTCCCATGACATGATTCCAAATCTGGGATGCGCTTGCAAACGCGCAACCAACTTCATGCCAAGCGCTATGGCCCTCAACAGGCAACTACACATTGAAAGGGTTTTAAGTTATCGAGAGGAAGTAATAACAAATATACTTAATTATTTCCCTTATTCCAGGGAACTGAGTAAGTTACAATCAAATATCACACACTCAATACCAGAAATGCAGTAAAAAAAAAAAAAAATACACCTAATAAAAAAGGCTTAGTCATGACATGTAAGAAGACATTTTGATACAATATTTATAGGGAAACCGTAAGAGTACTTGTATTCTAGACACATGCTTAAATCATGGTTAAATGAAGTATTCTTTAAAAAAAAAAAAAAAAAGTCAAAGACCACCGTTTCAGGCTAGGTAATTGTAGATGAGGTTTCTGTCCTGCTTTTCTCACAAGGAGGATACTGAAGCTCATTAACCACTGCAGTTATTGGCCTTCCTGCAGAACCACCATGCAACTCGCTGCCTGAGCTACAGTTCCAGTTACATATGGATATGCAACGAGCATCCAAGATCCTCAAGCACTAACAGGGTTTTATTGCTTAAGGATATAATTAATTCTCATATTTAAATAAAACTGAAACCCCATAGATGGTGTTGCCCAAAATTCCAACAGCAAGGCAGGAGCAAAGCAAGGAATTGAACCATGTTTTCCCACATAAGCTAGAGCTCCCAAAACCTCTGAGATCCTTTTACAATCCTAAATATGCTGTGCTTTTTCTTTGCAAGTCAGCAAAGTGCTTATTTGGTATGTGTTTTAGCCTGCGTGCAGATAATGGAGTAGTTAGTTCCAAATACAAATGTTAGTTGTACAGCAAATTAATCTGTTACACTGTTTACTTTCTTAGGATTTAATAAAAAAATCTTGTTTATAAAACCACAAGAATATTTAAAGTACAGAACTATTTAAACTGAAACTGAAACATCAGTTTAAACTGAAACATCAGAGTAAGATGAGAAACGTATGTGAAAACTTTCATAAGCAAAAGCCAAAGAAGAACACTAAAGGTTTTCATAAGCAAAGGTGATAGAAATCTCTTTTAAAAGACTTATCAGCAGCAAGAAAACATTTGACTTTCAGTTGAAATATATTTAAAGTTTTTATACGTACATCTATGAAGGAAGCATTGATGTAGTCTGTATACTCTTGACCTCTTTTCATTGACAGAATCACTCTATTAAAATCATCTGAAAAATAAAAACAAATATCTCTCCTTGCTTTTGCTAACTGTATGTTGACTGCCCCATTATAACCTTTGGAAAGCACAGCAAGAGAAATTTGTCTGAAAACCAGAGAGAATGATTTAAAGGTCTTATCTAGGATTTACTAAGTGCATGGAGAAGCAAGTTCAGCAACTTTCCTTTTCACACTCAGTCACCTCAAGAGGATGAATCTCAGCAAAACACAGAAAATTTGGCTACCGCAAAGGTGGAACTGCTGAATTATTTCCTTCCATCATGAAAAATATCTGATCATGATATATTTCATGCTTGCAAGCATTCTGCAAGGTTGCCGAGATGCTGCTCTTACTGTCGAGAGCTCTTGAGTTCATCCCAACGCCCTTAGGCTCTTACGTGAGATGTGGTGCTACCAGCATGTAACATGCTTAATTCTGGCCACGTTACAGTTATCGTGTATTATTACACTTTTTTTTCTATAGATACAAAGCTGATAGTCTTACACGGAATAATCTGGATGACTCTGGCTTTTTTCATGTTTGCTGGAAGATTGCCAGTCCTCATGTTTTCCTTCATTATTCGAACATTGGTTAGTTTCTGTAAAAAAACACAGAGATTCAGCAGTTCCTTCTCCTTGTCATTCTCATATTTTTAGCTATCTTTTTGGTTTAACTGTCGAAGGGCAAAACCCTTCCACACTTACCTTAAATTCTTCTTCTAGCCCTATTTTGACGAGATTTGGTGCTGTGCTGTGTGATGTCTGTAGGTGTTTTTCTAAGGATGACACATCTAGTTCTGTGTCCCCGTAGAGGTAGTATTCGAGTAAGGCTTGGTAAATGAATGAATATTGCATCTGCGAGGAGCAAACAGCAGGCACGTAAGTAGACTGAAAGCAGTGAAGCTGCATCAAATTTGGCTCTTCCTTCTCTCATGTACTTGACTATCATCAAAATAGAGTTTAAGCTAAACCGGAATTTTCTATTTCACTGCTCACATTCTATAAAATTCCATCCTTTTACGTATAGTTATCACGTCCATGTTTTCCCTAAATGAAATATGCCGTACCTGGGTTTTATCACAACCCTAATTTGTCTGGATCTTCTTCCTCAGCCTTTTGCTACTGGGTTTTGCTCAGTTTGCAATAACCCAGCTGGGTGACAGAGGCACGTGCTACTTAAATTTGAAAAGTGGCAATTCTGGATGGTTATGAAGCTACTTACGTCAGTCTGAACCATTTGCGGACGCTGATTCCGTATTCTTGACACAAACTCAAAAACATCAACTCTCTGTTCAGCGTGCATCATGTCTATTATGGCATCTATAACGATAAACGTGCCCGTTCGACCCACACCAGCACTTCAAAAGAAAAAAGACACTTAAATGAACTACAAAGTCTTCACGGATTGCTACAGCAAACACACAGGTAGAACTTAGGCCGTTTATACTGGATTGAATTACTGGGAAACACAACGTTTCATTTTTCACTCTTATAGTGGTATCAATACAAAAGGAGCTCAGCTTTTAAGCAGAAAACATCACTCTTTTTTCCGAGTCTGAAATGTAAAGATTTTAAATATAATTTTAAAAGATTTTTGGAAAAAAAAAGAATATTCGACTATCTATTCAATCTAAGGATGGAATTTTCAATAGTTTTTCCTACTTCCAAGAGCCTTTTTGTGTGGTTGCTTTGCATGAAATTTTGAAAATATTAAGTTAACAAGTTCTACACTGTTTAATGCAGCTAAATACTGTTTCACATCCCCCTTCAACAGCCACGAGAGGGAGCAAAACTACTATAAATTACACGACTTCATTGCCTTGCAGCCCTTCCTCTGAGGAAAAGGGCATGGCATCCTGTGCTCGGCATTAATAGCTCTCCTTTAACCTTCTGTTCACTTGCTTTGCTGGGATGGCAGAGAAACACTTTCGAAACCAGGGCAAAAATTTCTCCTCTGACTCGATTGTTCCCAAAGATACTAATTTTCAGCAAGGAAACTATGCTTTAAATAATACCAGAAAAAAACATCAGCAATGCATAGTGCTATTAACTGTGTGCATAGCACTACTTAGTGTATATGTGTTTGTATATATATATGTACACAAATAGTCTTAATAGTAAATGCTATGTGAATATCAAAATGCTGTTCCAGTTCTGCTCAGGTGCTGCTGAACCTGCATCTGCTGAGCCAAGGAGGCAAACCAAGTGATTTTCTCCATGGAAATCACTTTGAGGTACCGAGTCCCCTCGTGGCCTTCCCGCTCCGCGTTCCCGCTCGCTCCCTCACGGCTCGGGGAGGTTCTTCTCCCTTCCCTGGCGCCCTTCCCCTCACCCAGGCGTTTCCTCCCATGGCCGCGCGGTGACCTAGGCCTCGGCCCCGCTCCCGCTCGCCCTGCGCTCCATGTTGACTCACATTGACGGACATTTTCCTCTTCCCGGCCGGGAAGGCCCCAGCGCGCGGCTGCCTCATCCTCAGCACCCCCGAGGCCTGTGCTCGGCCTCCCGAGCTCTCCCCGCGTTGCAGCCACCATCCTGTTTTCCAAACCCACCTTCCCTTCTGCACTTAACTCTCCCATCGCCTCCCGGTCAGCTCACTTGGGAGCCGCTTTGCTTCCAGCCTTGCTAAGGCTCATAATTTTGACACTTGCATCAAAACCTTTTGGTTTTACTTATCTTCCCACCTTTAGAGTTGCCTTTGCTCTGTTTTTCCCTCTCAATTTCTCTCACTGTTTAAGAAAGTAGCATTTTAAAAACATATATTTTGGTAGAAACTTCCCTCTCACCTCCTACTACATATTATCTGCTGTTCTTTACTTCCAAATGCTAAATTTTTCATTAACACAAAAGATTCCAACCGAGCTGTTTCTGTTTTGGGTGACGTTTTCCTAAACCGCTTGCTCTGAAACACACATTATGATCCATGAGTTTCCCTTTCCTTTTCCCAGCAATTCAATATTGTCATATCCGGAGCAGTAAAGGAAATTCAGTGTCGCCTTTTTCAGTCTTTATTTCTAAAGCAAACGGAAGCTCCATCCCAGTCCTAAATGCTGATACATAGTGGTGCTGTTGGGGCCTGTTGGATCACTACATTGAAGTCACTGAGTCACTGCACATTTGTCAGGAGAGGTTATTTTTACCATTTCTTACCACTACCTACTTCAGATAGTCCAAATAAAGAATGTTGACCGGGTGAAAAACAAAGCTCAAACCCAGTATTAGCCCCCGCTGTACACCACAAAAACACTATAGGTGGGTTTTCATAGGAAAGACTATGCAAGACAACTAAAATCTTATTTTTCTTTCTTAAATCTTCCTTTAAAGACTCATGAACTCTAGCACAGCAAGTCTGAGTCGAAATGAGGGAAACGGCTGCCTGGTCACGACAAATGTGCTCTATTCAGTGGTGCACAGGGAAGCTCCAGAGGCTCTTTGAGTGTTTCTAGATGTCTAACATAGATCTAAAACCATCTCCTTAAAGCAAAGATCAGAAAGATAAAGCTGGGTTTTTTGTTTGTTGTTCTTTGCTTCTAACCTCAGTAATGGTTCCCAAGAAGACACTTCTTGCTAGTTGTAAGCCTACAGCTGCTGAAGAGGTTTTAATTATTCTTTTAATATTGATTTGGAGTTCGTTTGTTGTTTTATTAAGATTAAATTTCCAACAGTTCACCACAAACTTTTGAAAGCAAGAAACTTAAATATTTGTGACTGGATGAGTACAAATATATTCTACATTGGGACACAGGTACATTTTCAAAATTACAGAATTTAAACCTCTTAAATGCAAGTCTTCCTTTAAAAAAATCTACTCATTTAATGGATAATTTATATAGCAAATGGCAGTTTTGTTGTGGGAAAAGTGAACGATGAATTCTCAGAGGAGCAGCTGGTGGCAAAGGTCACGGATTTGTGCTACGAGTCTGTTTTTCTGACAAAGAACATATTTATGCCAAGGGCTGGATCTCACTCAGGGATAAAAACTTCTGTTTCAGTATTAAAGTGACAGCAGGAAAATGCTTTTGAATTCATTCTTACCTTGGGCTCTAGGAAGAACCTGGAATATTATTGCAACTTAAGAAAAAAAAAATCAGCTTTGTAGCCTTCAAGAGAAAATAAATATTTAGCTTTGGCATTTTACACCCGATTCCAGCCTGAGTTGGCAGAGGGGCATTAAGAGCACGTACATACCTACAGTGCACCACGATTGGTCCGGCGTGAGCGGGATTCAGCGTTTTGACCTTTTTCAGGAATTTCAGCATGCCGATAGGCGTGAAAGGCACTCCAAAATCAGGCCAGCTGGTGAAGTGGAGCTGCGTAACAAGCCTTGGGGCTTTACAGCCGTCGTGAAGCTGCCAGGAACACACAGGAACGCTCCCAGTTTGACATGTCGGGGTGCAGGCAATGATTTATATACAAAGTACTTTTATTTAAAAAAAAAATAACTTGGGTTCCTTCAACATTTAGATACCAAGTCAAAGATTAGGAGCTTTGCACATGCCAGGCAGAATAAGATTACCATTTTTTTTTTCTTCAGGGAAAAACAGAATAATCCAAGGATAGGATATATGAAGAATGAGATTGATAAATTATGTTAACAATGCTAACAATCTAAATGCTTTTTTTCCCGCTCACTTATCAAATCCTTGTGGCATTTCTTTTTACAGCCTCAAATGACTAGATTTGGGCTAAAACATGGAGCTCTTTGTAAAGCACAAGATGCAAAACACATCTGATGTGTGTGGACACACATCTCGCATCAACACCTTAGAAACCAGCTGCTAGTACCACATGTCTGCATCTCGCCAGTCCGTATTACACTTGAAAAATGAGGGCAGAAGAGCTACAGAGGCAAGGAGAGGAGAGGAGCTGGTGGTCATCTCCAACCGGTGCATGAACTGATGCACTCCAAGATGTGAGATACTGGGGAGGCAACAGCAGCAGAGCCACAGCCTTCTGCTCCACCCGCACTTATCAACCACTATCTGTTCATAAGCTCAGATGGTAAAAAATGTCTTCAAGGTGGTCAAACCCTCCCCCCTTTTATTTATTTATTTTTTTTATTCTCCTTGCTGTCTTAAGGCAGTTAAACAAGGTGCTAATCAAGGTCATTTATTTCAATTTGGGGAGCTGGTTTGCTCTGTAAACCCACACAGTTTCCCTCAAGGGAGAACTGAATCTCTGATCAGATTCAGCAGTAGCTCTGACTCTGGCCAACTAATATCCACCGACTACTCCAGTTAATCACACAAAACCAAATTCACTCTTTTTCCTTCAGTCTATGCCCCCCTCTCTGCCAACCCAAATGAGGGAGTGCAGACACTATTCGGCTACAAACAGGACCAAAACTGAGGACAACCTAGCACATTTAGTTGCAGCAAACACCGAATGCATCCTCACGCTGTGCCTGCCCCTAGCAGTACAACCCCTTCCTCAATTTGCAAATACATTTAACCAATTTTCTCAATTTCTTTTAAGCCAATATTTTACGCTGTAAGAATTTGCTTTAAAAAAAAATAAAGTGAAGACCCAGCAAGACCCTGTCACTTACAGACTGAACGCAGAACTTGCGGATGGTGTAGTCCACGAGCACGATACAATCTTCCACCGACACGCGGATATTTCCGTAAGTCCAGCAGCCTTGGTCAGGCCAATACTGATAGCATTTATCCTGCATAAACATACAGCCTGGTTTGTAACACTCAGACCAAGTTCCTTATTGATCATACAGAGAATAATACAGTTATTTGAAAATAATGTACATAATTCCATATAGGAGCATACAGAGTTTAACTATCTGAAATACTATAACTTTAACACTTTGCTCAGACTATTGATGCTTTAATTTACATGGAGAAGGGTAAGAACAGCCTTTCTTATGAAGCAGGCACTTTGGATTTTTTTTTGGCTTGGTTTTGGAGGGCTTTTGGATAATAGAGAGAATTTTGGTCTCTCGGCCCTTTATCTTCTAGGTGCAGTTAGTGAGAAATACAAGGCAGCCTCACGTGGGAGTCATCAGGAACATGAAGCTTCAGCTCTAGCTTCTCAGATTAGAAGCAGGCTCTTATAAACTGCCTGGGCTCTTTGAGCTTGGTATGGCAACACTATAGACAGACTCAAAGAGAGTAGGAGCACCACCTTGAATAGACAAAAGAGGAACATCTCTCCTCAAGATTGCTCAGTCTCCTCGTGATCTTTTCTCCATTGTTGTGAAAAAAAAAAGAAATGTACAAAATAGTTATAAAAAGGGCACTTGCAAACACTGATATGGAATATGGCTTATCACAAACGCATCCCCACCTGCTTCCCAAGGAGGGCAAACCACGACTTTATCAACATTATTTCACAACTGGCAGGAGGGGTCACCCTTGAGCAGTGGAAAATAAGGCAGTGTTCCCAGAACTAGATAATATTCCCTCCACTTCCCCTCCTTACTTTCGCAGCTATCGGGAAACCACAGCTATAGGCTGATTTGGGGAATGCATGTTTTTGGGAACACAGTTCAGCTGAGGATGTAGCATCATCAACGTAGCAAACCAACCCCACGTAAAATAAAAAAAAATAGAAAATAAATAAAAAGAATCTCTTTTTAAAGCTATTTTTGATAGTGCACTTCCTTAATTGCTTCTTTAACTTAGCTTCTTTAATCTGTGATGCAAAGATGTTAAACACATTAACATTTTAGTTGGTGTCTCGGTGTTCAGCCAACGCACTTTGAGGAGGAGAGGACAAGTAAGGGGGGAGTGTGGGAACACGGAGCAACACATTTACTCTCCTGAGAAAGAAGTGTTGCTTTTTAATTGTTAACTGCATATGCCAAAAAATCATTTTGAAACAGAATACTGAAATAAATGGAATAATGCTCTAATCTTCATCTCTAGCCAAAAGAAGAAGTCTAAATCCAGAATCCAGCCTTATTTGCACTGTGACAAAAGAAGAATTTGCCTTGACTGTGACAAACGGGCTACTGGGGACAAAACTACCATCAGATATTTTTCCTTGGTATCTATTTACAGAACTTTTACCTTGGAAATTAAAACCATGGCTTTTAGCAGAAACTCAGACGTGTTAAAAGGATGGGAAGAGGAAGTGGTGTGAAACACTAATGGCCAAACGCCAAGCTGCCCGCGGGTTTGGAGCGCTCTTACTAAGGGATCCAAAATCAGACCCACAGTTACTTACTTACCTCTTTTCTTTCCTTCAGGTTTGTTAACATGACGATAATTGCAGACTTCTGCTCCCATATCATCCTCCAGAAATCATTGACTGTTTCTTGTTTAGGGCCTGAATACACAGAGGACAGCTCCGTTGAAGGGCCATTGAAAAGACCAGGAACATCAGGGCTGACCCCAGGTGCCCACCCACAACTAAGATACCTGCAAAATTCCCAAGCTTTGGAATATACCATGAACCTCAAAAAAAAAAAAAAAAATCTTCTATTTTGCATAGCTCCATGCAGGGAAGCTTTTACTGCATGATGGGGCTGTGTCATTTCTGAGAAGTCTTTAAAACAGTCATAATCCCCGAGGTCAAGCAGGAGGGCTGAGGGGGTGATTTGTCACAACGCCGCTCTCCCTATCCGCTCTAACATGATCTTTCTTCCTTTGAACCCTCTGTAAGTAGTTGCCAATAAAATAAAATAGGGGAAAAAAGCAGCAGACCTTCATCAAAGAGCAGAAACTCCAGCTCTAAAGGCAGTAGGTTACCATTTCCTTTAAACCATCACCCCTAAACCCCATCTCATATTTGGCCATCATTCGGGTGCATTTGGCACCCAGAGACAGCCCTAAGACATTTCTGATGTTGCACATCTTAGTTTTAAAATGAACACAAAGGAGAGATGAAAATAAGTTACCTTGTGCTGCTATAAATTTATTCTTTTCTTTATAACCCTGAGGAAATAAATATTATGGTAGTTAAAAGATGAAATACCAGCATGGGCTAGAAGACAAATACCTCTTTAATATTAATTTCTACTCAAATCGGCAGCTTGGCAAACAGTGGGAAACCATTCACTTACGTCTATGTAGGATGCATTAATGTAGTCTGAAGATGGGACTCCATCTATTTGGGTCAAAATCACTCTGGAGTGGTCATCTGGAAGAGAACACGTTACAAGTGCATTTACATTAGAGCTGCAGCTTTTGAGGCCAACCAAAATACTCGCCAAGAACTAATGTATCAGGGCAAGAAACAGGCATTTAAAAAAAAAAAAGAAAAGAAAAAAGAAAAAGTAGATAATCTGTGCCCAGCAAAGTTACATTCCTGTAGCAGTTCCAGGATGCTCAGTGCCACCCGGACAGATAACCCAATGATTTAACTAAAAAGTAGCATCTTACACGGCAGGATGTTGGGATATCTGTTTTTCTCCCTGTTTTCTTCCTTATTTGCCATTTCAAATGTTCCCTGCACGTGGCCAGGCGTCAGTGACTGAAAGAGAAAGAGAAAGAAACATCACACCCAAAGGCAGCGTGTTTTAACGTGGCTAAACAGTAACCACACCTGGCCCTCAGAAAAGCCACGTTTATACGGAAGGCTTTGCGTCCAGAGTTAAACATGTCTCAATTTCTTTTGTTAAAGAGAACGACTTTCCCTCACTAATCTCAAATGAGAAGCGGTGCCCGGGTAGCTCTCACTGCAGAAAGCCAGCTCAGCAGCTTGGAGGGAAGATGCTGTTTTTCCATGAGCCACCGATCGCAGCTATTCCGGGGACGTTTTGGGGGGAAATGCCACCCACGCCGTGACTCACAGGCCGTGGCCCCGGCACGCGGGCCCCGCCAGCCCCACGGTGGCACCCACTTTAGCAGCTGCGTTTTGGGGTGCTCAGCCTGGCACAGCATTGCTGTGCTCACCTCGGGTCACCACCTGAAGCTCAGCTATTTATCTGTTGGTAAAATCAACCAAATCTGAGATTGCAGATAAATGCAGCCACGCGCTGACTTGACTGAACTGCTACAGCTGCAATAGCTAACTTGCTAAAAATGGGATTGCAGAGCAGTGAAAACAAGCGGCGAAGAGGAAGAAGCTTCAATGCGAGAATGAAGACGGACAAGGGCAGCGCATCCCGAGCTGCCTCCTTGGAGTCTGCGAGAGCTGCCCCCTCAAAACCAGGATCGGGAACCCCCTAAAAACACCAGGGTTGTGTAAAGCCCTACACAAGGGCCAGGGTGCAAACACAGGGAGGAGCTGAGGGCTTCCCGGCGAGCACAGGAAACCCAGACACCTTCACCTCCGAGCTCCTTCTTATACCACTAAAACAGGGGACTGCAAGTAAATGGAGGGAGAAGAGAAGAAAGGACAAAAAAGAAGAGAGGGAAGCTTTTTTTTTTTTCAAAAAAAGGCTACCAATTAAAAGCTAGGTACTTTGGGCAAACTAATCAAGTCCTTATTTTAGCAAAGTCCTTACTTTCCTGAGAAAACCACACACAAGGAGAGCCAAAAACTGCTTTCTGGCACAGTAACTTCTCCCTTCTCCCAGATGAAGGGCTGAAAAGGAAATGAGAAATTTCTGCAGGGCCCTACTGAACTTCCCCTTCAACAGAGGCGCTTGGGGCAGGATTTGGTCCCTAAAAAACCCACGGGGTGCACGTGGCACAGCCGTTCCTGTATTCCATGTCTTTGAGAAGAAGGGTGCCAAGGGCAGCAGGAGCGAAGGCCGCAGCTTCCCGTGCCTGTGGGATGCAGCGTTCCCGAATTCACCTCTAGGTCTCCTCGTGAATGTCTCAGGTTTTGCAGCGCTCACGCCGCGCTGCAAATCGCTCCACAGCTCCTCCTGGCTCCAAAGGGGATGAGTGACTCACAGAGGATGTTCCCCATCCCGCCTGGCACCCTGCGAGTCACAGCCGTCCCACGCCCTGGGTGACACTTCCCGTGTGTGTCACCCCCCAGCGTCACGCTGTCCACTGCGGGCAGAAAGGGCCTGGCCACCAGGTCCATCTGCAGTGCACCAAGAGCCCCTCCTGCGCTCTGCTGCGCACGAGAAAGGCAGTAAGGGTTATTTGAAAGACCCCAAAAAAGCAAACGATTGGGTTTTTGGGGTTGTTTTTTTGTGTTTTTCTTTTTTTTTTTTCCCTCTGAATAAAGAAACTAATCTTCCTCCTGGCCTATCTTCATACGCAGAACAAATAGTAAGAAATGAAACAAGCAGAAGGTAGCAGGAGTTCTCCTGTTGCGGTTGATGTATCACTGCAGTGTATACAATGTGCTTACTGAGAGTAATTCGCGCTTTAAGGACCAAAGTGTTGAAGAGAGTTAGGCACGTAGATCTAAGACTGTCTACAAAGTGTCTACAAAAACGCAAGGATTTCTACAGAATCTATGTGAACATAAAGCAAAATCACGCGGTTTTGCAAGCTCAGGCTCGTGGCGAGAAGCTGCTCAGCAGCTGGACCTTGCTCCAGGGCTGAAGAGGTTCTGCAGAGCCAGAGCAAAGTGCAGGGCTAATAAAAGCCACCACCAAAGCGCTCCCCGGTCACCCACGGGATGTGACCGCCGTGCGCAGGAACGCGGTGTGCAAGCTCGCAGGGAGGGAGGCCTCAAACACGCCATCAAACGCAGGCATAAATCTGTCAAAAATTCAGAAAGCAGCTTAATAAACGGCCTAACCAAGGCAGGCGCTGAACGCAGCAGCCACCTCCTGCACCCAGCTGCAGAGGAAGCGGGAGGATGTGGCGAGATGCCAGGAAGGGCCCGCGAGACGGAGCAGCTCAAGCAAAGAGGTGCTAAAGAGCAGAGGCCAAACCCGCAGCACCCGTGAAGGCCACGGGAGCTCGTGGGCACTTTCCATGTTGTGCGTCTTTGCGGCCAACTCCTTTCCCCCCACACGAGCCCGCACGCTGACTCACGTTGAACTCCTCCCGGAAGAGCTTCCCTTCGTCCGCTGACCGCATCCTGATCTCCTCCTCCAGGTTTTCCACCGGGATCGGGAAATACTTCTTGGGGCCCGACGGGGACCTGCTGAGCAGCATCACTCGCTGCTGTTCTGCCAGCCCAGGAAAAGGAGGGTTAGAGGCACGTTTAGATCCCCAGGCAACAGGAGAGTGCAGCTAATAAATTAATTTCACCTGGAAAATGGCAAAACAGACTTTTGCGATGAGACTTAAACTAGCGATAAAGCTGATTTTAAAAGAAAACAAAGCCACAGGCCAAGTGGTTTTTTTGGAGAACATCATAAATTCCAGGAGAACCACAAGCGGTGAAGTCAATGGCCTCACCATTGCCACCAGATTACAATGTGGCCGAGCTAGCCAAAAAGACACCGAGGAATAATAAGAAAAACTCAGTTCCGCTCAAGGTGCTGTGGCTCACGGGCAGCCCAAGGGTGACCTGAGCTCCCACTGCTTCCCGGTGCTGGCAGCGCCGGGCTGGGGTTTCCCAGGGACACCCCAAAACACCCAGATTGGCTGAAAACACCTCGCTCAGCGGGAAGCTGCCCTGGGTTACGTTTAGATGTCTGGCTTTTTCTCCATCACGTTCCTTTTTGCCCCACCACTACACACATGCTGGCTGTCTGGCTATTGATGGGAAGCCCAGGTGGGATTCATTTCAGCATCACATTTTTTTCCTTGTTATGGTATAAAAATCCATAAGGAAGATCTTAGCAGTTGCCCCAGGTTCAGCAGGTTGGAATACCTCACAGGGCAACCCATGTCGAGTGCCCCATGTTGTAGGAAAGACGTAAAAACCAGAGCTTTTGAAAAAGCCCACGGAAACATCTGGGTTCTGGGATAAATTTACTGTGGGGCTAATGGCTTGTAGTCCTCCTCTCATCCTCTTTTCTGTTTCGGTATGGGGAACTAGCCTGCATTTCACAAAGTTAAGGATTAAAAAAAACAAAACTTTTAAGAAGAAACACCAGGATCCTCCAGACACAGTCAGTGCTGGAAATTTGTATCTCAGACGGTGATAAAACCACCGAGAAGAAGTTGCTGAACCCCGGCTTGGGGTGAAAGCTCAGAGCAACCACAGGGATTCCGGGCGTTTTCGGCGCGCGGCGGCCGCTTACCTTGCTCCTCCAGGATGCCATTGGGCATCTTCTTGTCGCCGGCGCTCACCACGGCCTTGCGGTGCCGGCGGAACCTGGAAGGCAACGGAGGCCGTGAGCGCCGCGGGGCCGGCACGCGCCCTCCCGCCCCGCCGCGACCCACCACGTCAGCCGGGAGAAGCTTTTCCTGTTCATGCTCGCGGGAGGCCCCGGCGAGCGCGTGTGCACACATATATATACGCACATACACGCGCGGGGCGCCGCGCATGCTCCCGCTTGCCGCCCGCGCCGCCCCCGCGCTCGGCGCCTACCTGAAGAAGTACCCGGCCAGGAGGAGGAAGATGATGAGCACCAGCAGCAGGATGAGCACGGAGGTGAGCAGGTCCTGCTGCAAGCCGCGCTCCTCCGTGGAGTCTGCGGAGGGAAACGCAGCCGCTCGGATGCGGCTCGGGCACGGGGCGCCAGCTCCCGCCCCAGGGCATCGCGCCAGAACGGCCCCAAAATTCCTCCTGCTTTCTGCTCGCACTGACCAAAAGCCTCTCAAAGCATTTAGAACACACGCCAAGCCAAAATCCCAGCTCAGAAGATCTTTTCCCCCTTTACTCCAAGGTATTTGGCTTTTAAGATGTCAGCAACGTCTCAGGCACGGGGCGCCAGCTCCCGCCCCAGGGCATCGCGCCAGAACGGCCCCAAAATTCCTCCTGCTTTCTGCTTGCACTGACCAAAAGCCTCTCGAATCATTAAGAACACACGCCAAGTCAAAATCCCAGTCTAGAAGATCTTTTCCCCCTTTACTCCAAGGTATTTGGCTTTTAGGATGTCAGCAACGTGGTGGGAAGGAAGAGGCTCCAAAGACGAAATTGAGCAAGAACTTATTTTTTAATCAGAGTAAGTGAGTAGACCTGGTGCAAGGCTTTAAAATAAACACTGAGGTCCAAACCCAGGCAAGAGGTTTCACCAGGTACGTCTGGGTTTCGGCCAGACCAAGCTCACCCAAAAAGCCCTTGGCAGGGACCTCACTGTGGACTGTGCTATCAGATATGAGAACGAGGAGGAATTGTGAGCCTCTTACAAACACTCTCAACTCAGAATATTTAAAAAATGTTAGAACTAGCTTAAAATTACAGGTTTCAAGATATTATTAGGTGGAGTTCTTTTTTTTTTTTTTTTCATTTATGCAACACTTTACGTTTCACTTTCATTATGCTCTCAGTAAGCTTTTAATCCCATTCAACACTTCAACATATAACATGTTAAAGTCATAAAACAAATCTTAATCCAACAAACAAAGCTATGAGCCTCAGCCTACAGCAAGAGGATGCTAATCTTGCTTTTTTTCAAGTAGCCAAAGACGTCCACGGTTGTTCTAACTGTGGTGGACGCCTTCATACCTAGCATTTATTGGCCAAAGTATCTGCAAACAGTCAAAAATGCACTGAGGATGCCAAGCTCTAGTGCCTGTGCAGGGGCATGTCTTAGTTGCCTTTACCTGCACATTTCTCCATCATTTTATCAATGTTTGCTCTTCCCAAAGCTAAAGCAGCTTCTTTTTTAAATGATATTTATACATCCTTAATAAGCTCCAAAATTCCCCTCTCCTTCTAAGGGTTTTGTTACAAGCTGGCCGGGCATTGCAACACTGCCCATGCGTTTGCTAGGTATAAAAAGCTACTGCTATTTTTGTGCCTTTAAAGGAGAAGCACGCCTGGGTTTTAGTTAAATTGTGGGCACGTGGTGCAGGAAGGGAGTTTGAGTAATGCAGTTAAACAGGGAGCTCTGTAAAGACAGGGAAAGGGAGACAGTTTGGAGGGAAGAGGGATGAGGTTGCTCTGCACAGGGACTGAATGCTGCAAAAAGAGGAAGAAGGGCGAAAGGCAAGGGGGGAAAATAAACAAAAACCTTCGTGCCACTAGTGAAGCCAGGAAGTTTTAGATTGAATTTCTATTTCAGGATTCATTTTTTTAACAGCAACTCTCATGATCTCTGTTGTGTCAAAACACAGGGCTCTGGTGGGGGAGGAGGGGAAGAAGGGGACAACTAAATGTTTGAATCACCAGGGAGTCGAAAACCCCCTCATTTCGTTGCAAAACACAAAATCCCCCAACTGTCTTTCAGAATAACTCAGGTTCCTTATACTGTAGCTTTGAGGCAACGCTGGAAAACAGCAATTCCTGACCAAAGGAGAGGCCAAAAACCTGGCAGCTCCCCATGGCATCCCGGAGAGGGGAGCTCCGCTTCCTGGCAGAGCCCAGCTCCCCGTTTCCCTGCGTTTTCCTTAAGGAGCAGGCACCCCGTAAGGCTGGACGCCCTCCTCTGCATCACCAGCACACCTCTCTCCCTCCCCTTCTGCAAGGAAATTAGTTCAGAAAACCACAAAAAATCCCTCTTCCTCGCACCCGGGCCCGAGCTGCGTGCAAGGGCCGCGCGGCGCCCTCGCAAAGCCTGCCCTGGCCACCCGCACCTTCCACAGGGCCTGCACGGCTAAATGTCTGCATTATGCTAACAAAGTAAGCAGAAAACTATCATTGGGCTCAGATTTTGGAGATTTGGAGGTTGAACTATCAACATCAAGTAGGACTTTAAGGGGAAAATCAAACACAGACTCAAGTTCATTCTTTCTGGCAGTGTCAGCACACCCACACGACTCCATGGAGCTGCAAACGCCAATGTTCCCTGCGGACCCATCCTCGCCATGGGCATTTCCCACTGCTGCAACACGCAGGGAAGGGTGGCCCACAACCAACACGGTCTTCTGCTTGCAGCCCCCTGTAAATAACCATCGCTGGGTGCTTCTCAGAACCAGAACCAAACACGGAGCCTCCTAACGCCCGGGCAAGGTGAAGGCCACCAGAGGGATGGCCGCCGTCCCCGTCCTGCTCCCTCGCTCAGCTCCGTTCGGGGCTCTTCCCGGCCCAAATCGCTTCTCCTGGAGATGCATCACCACTTCCTCCGGGGCCGGGAGGTTCCTGCTTTCGGTGCAAACAAACCCAGCACGGCCACCACCAAGAGGAACTAGGAGCAGCGCCCCGTGACCCGTCGCGCTCCTCCTGCCACCGGCCTTCCCGGCTGCCTCGCACCCCGGGCCCGCATGGGAGCTGCGGCCGCTAATTAACGCCCTTTTTCCTATTTAAACAGCTACAAACTTCATTTATTCACAGACACTCAGGTGACCTATCCACGCAGGTAGCTAAATAAGCCCTATAAGGTTTCCCAGTGATGAAAAAGGGTTATTGCCCAAAACCCCACAGGTCTGGCATGCTGAGGAACACCTAAGATAACACTGAAGAACAGAAAGTGATCCACATGTATCCACCATCTGCTCAGGCGCCTATTCACTACCCTTAAAATGATTTTTTTTAATACATAAAAACTATATTTTTATTTAAGAATAAAAAGAAGGACTAGCTAACAGGCAGAAAGCTGCCCAGTGCCAGTCCCCAGACCCGCTGCCTGCAGCGGAATCTACCACTGCTACGTATTTCTATAACATTCCTATATTCTTCAAATATCTTCGAAGACACCCACTAACTTACTGAGAGAACACTATTTAAAACAGCAGCAAAAGGGCAGGGAAAGTTGTTCCAATTTCTGTCCTTCCACCTCCCACCCATCTGAAAAACTAATTACCTCTGCATGTTGCTATTCCGGTAGTGGAAAAAACAGGCCTGTAAAGAGGGCTATGAAAACGCCATGGAGAAATTCCAAAATTTTGCAAGGAAGGATGCAAAAGCTTTATTCCTGCAACTCCTAGACTGCTTTCGCATTTAAGCTACATAGGGGGCATTTAAAAATAAAAATTCTAGGTATGATTAATACTGCATAACCAATAATATTTCAGTAATTAAAAATTATTTGAATGCTATTGGGCAGCAACATATAAATAAATACAATAGCTCCAGTACTGAAAATGCAGCAGCACAATATACATGCCCACCTTTAAAATGAGAACAAAAATAATCAATACTTCAAGTTTAAAAAGTTTTAAAAATCAAGCTCGCTAAAATTATATCAAAATGCTATAACTTGAGACTATTCCTTTCAGTGTAAAAAAATGATCTTAATGTTTTGGATCACTCACCAAATCTGCATGCAAAAGGAAGGCTGGATCCTTCCTTAGTCTTTTAGAGTCTTCTTGATATTTCCATCAGCAATGTTTGGTTTTGATTTTAAAAACTATTGTTTTGGTTCACTGGTTATTGAAAACATTAGCTATCCCATCACCTTGGAATGCAGCAATGTATTTCCAGTCTGCCCATACTCACTACAAGACAAAACTCTTCTTCTCTTCCTACCACAGAGAAATGTTAATGTGCATTTAAATAATAAAGAAAGCTTTGATTTTTTTAAATTGGTTTAGTCCCACTAAGCAAACCTAACTGGTACCACCAAAAATAAGATGCAATTAAAACATGGCAGATAAGATTGCTTTAATCTGTATTATCCTGTATTCATACATTCTGCACAATTCGGAGTTAAATTTGAAGGCAAACAGCACCTATGAAGAAACTGCCTTTTTACTCATTGTATTAAAAGCAATCCAGGAAGTGACACAAACATGAAGTCACTTCTCTCCCCAGCCCCTGTGCTCACATCTATGCGGAGGAGCATCAGTCCCAGCTCTCCCAACGCTCTGGGTCCTCACAAGAACCATGGCACAGAGCAATGGCAAACGCTGGTCTGTGCTTTAGTGGATTCATTTAATAGTAATTTCAGATCTGAAAGCCTTAAGCAGGACACCACGAGGATGTTCATCACTGCTGCAGTTGTTGCTAGAGCCTCCCTGCTCCTCCAGCCTACGCTTCTCCGAAGCTGAGGCCACGCTGAGGTTTGTCTAAGGCGTGCAGCCCACAGATGGATCTCTAGTGCTCCCTAGAGCCTTAGACCTTGCTTAAAACAAGGCCTGAATCATTGCAAATATAGAAAGAGAAAGAAAAACCTCTTATGAGATGGCTTGTCAGCAACAGCACTGAAGCAGAAAACTTCTAAGTAAAGACAGGGCCAAGGAGCATCAGCTTCTCAACTTTGAAGGGGCAAAGTTGGGTTTATGAAGGGTAAGAAGAACATACAAGTAAAAGGTAACATGTAAACAGAGAATATGACAGTAGGATGTCTTCATATCTCATAACTTAAATAAATGAAACATCACTGGCATTGAGGTAGCCCCCTGCTCCACGGCTGCAGTATGTTGGGAAATAGCGGGGCCTTGGAGAGGAAGGAGCATGTGCCAGTGCAGTGCCCCAGGGGCAGAAGATTGCCAGGACCTCGCCAAAACCAGCCGCCCAAGTTAAGCCGTGTACTTACTTGTCGTTGCTGTTGCTTTTGGCAATTCAGTTCCATTTGGTGGTAAAGCGTGAACGAGCAGAAAACTAGCACAAAGCAGCAAGAGTGAGCAGGGGTGTTCCATCCTGGATCTAGGAGCAAACAGAAGCGTGCGATGAATTTAAATATCAGTTTTCCTTCTTCTTTCAGAACTAGATCACAAGGAAAAGCAAGTGTTTGTTTTAGATGAGGAAAGTCTTAAAACCTTCTTTGTACTCTCCCACCGTTTTCACACTTAACTTTCATTTCTGATGCTGAGACAAAAAAGAAATGCAGGCCACGCACATGGCAAAGGCGTTAGAAAGGTTTTAAATCCCTGAGCAAGGAGAGAACGTTCAGATTCTGCTCAGAGAGAGCAAGAAGCTCCACTTGGGAGCTCTGCTGCTCCCTCTGGCTCTACGGATACAGACACCTATGAGCGCCCAGGCTGACATATAGACGGGAGATGCTCTTCCTGGGAATATGCCCTGGCCACAGGTCCCCAGGCTGCACGGCAACTCACTGGAGCTTGGCAGGTACGGAGACATTCCCATCTATCAAGACCAGGAAACAACAGAGGTTTAGAGCAGAAGGAGCAATGAAGCTGCTGCCGCATGGGGGACTAGAGAGCAACTTGGAAACCAGGAGCTTGCTCTGAATTAACAGCAGGAAAAACTGAGCTTTATGTGGAGGGGAAAAAAAGAAAAAGTTGTTACTAATTAACTTTATATTTATCCAGTCCCTATTGCCTATTCGTGGCTGCCACCTCGGCCGCTGCTCAGTCCTGGTTTGGAAGATGCTCTTGGCAAACCTGCCCCAAAGCGGGGCTGCTGCTCTGCAGCCTGCACCCAGAAGGTGCCCTTGCCACTGCCAAAGTGCAAAGCACCATAAAAACACACAGGATAAAAAAATCCTGCCACTTATCAACATTTAGGGCCATTCTAAAGTCCTTATGTTCACTGGGAGATGGGATAACCCACCGGGAAGGGTCTCCGGAGGCCGGGCAGCGCAGCAGGCTCCAGCTGTGCAGCCTGCGTGCCAGCACGAGGCCCATGCAATCCAGACACTTGGCTCTGCTATCTCCAAACAACACACAATTTTGCAAAGAGAAACAATATCTTAAGAAAAAAAAAGCTCAGAAGTGTGTTTCTATATTAATTATTTTCTCCTCTGTGCATTTTGCAGACGTCCACCTCCCCGCTGCCCAAACACACCAGCCCCTTCCAAAGCAACTGCAGCTGCTGGCAGCTATCCCAAACGCTGCCAAGGGGAAAGAGCCTCCAAGTTCCCATGAAATTCACGTTAGCAGGCACCAATGCGGTGCCAAGAGCCTTGCACCTGCGCGTGCTGACGCCAGAAGGCAGCACTTGCCCGCATGCTCAATGCATCACGTTTATCAGGACAGACACATCGAGAGCAGCTACACGAGCGCCGGGATCCTGCTCTTGCCTGGAGCCGTGAGAAGGCACTTTGTGGTGATAGAAAAAAAGGACTAAAACACATAGCAAGGTCTTGAGACCTGCCATTACACCAAGGCAAATGCCGAAGTGCAAACTTTGCACTGGCTTAGCAAGCTTTACTTTTAAAAACAAACAAACAAACCCCCCCCAAAAAACACACACTAACAAAGAATCAGGCAGCCCAAAAAAAGCAATCAATCTCCAGGGGAAAAAAATACAAGAAATACAGAGACCGGCAGCAAGGTCCTGCTAAGCAAGAAGCAGAGCCATGTACATTGAAAGAAGTCTCTTGCTTACAAAAAATGGAAGAAAAAGAGACAGGTATAAAATACGCACTCATTACCCGTCTTTCACATGGCCTAAGGGCATCCTCAAACTGCAAAGCAAGTTCCAGCTTGCCTGGGAGAAGTAGGAGCTGCTTTGATAACTCCATGCGGATACAGGGCACTGCAGCCTCCTTATATCCTCAGGTCCTTATCTGGGGGCTAGGCATGGGTAGCTAGCTCAGGTACTTAAGCTTTAACTCCTTAGGATAATATTTTCTTTTTTTTTTATTTTGTAGTACAGGATTATTAGCTATTCTTCATGATCTTACGCCTAAAAGGCTTTGAAATCCACTTTGAAATTCCCATTCCAATCACAACGCTAAGTCTGCACTGTTAAAGAAAATAACTCCCCAAGCCTAACAGCAAATTTCACAGCGTGACCAAAAAGAAGAAATCACTGGAAAATTGCATAGCTAGCTCAACCCCTGCCAAGGAGGCAGGGCATTAAAGGCTCAACACAGCCTAACAAGCACTGGCTCCAAAGTCCTGCGGGAATGTGATGCCTTTGCAGGGCTCCATGCAGCATTTGCATTTGTTCCTGCCACTCCTCCCACGGCACAGGATGCTCCCCCAAAATGCGCAGGAATCGTGTTATTTTGGGGGTATTCCCGGGTGTGACAGCCATACGCGCCGCGTGGCACCGCGGTCACTACGTGGCGTGCCAGGTCAGAGCAACAACCCACCAGAGCTCCGCTAACACACGGCCTGCCATAGACACAGGTTGCCTTTCTAAAGCTTTAGTTTGTAGCTACGGTTACATCCCAAGTTTTTGTAAACTTAAGAGATGTGAAGGCATTTCGAAGTTGGCAGATGCTGCATTTGCTCCCTGTTGCAAAGGGAGCTGTTCACAGCCGCAGCATCGTGACTTCCACCACCCCAGAAGAACCAGAAACATCAGTGGCATCTCTGAAATCTATTCACAAAACTCTGGAACTCCCCAGCTTGGTCACATCCAGCACAAGCACTTACCTGCAGCAACCTCTTCTGCACGGGAAGAGGTCTTCTCTCCTTGCTCTGCTGCTCCTACCTTTCACCTGCCAGCTCCCAAACGCACTAGTTCTGCCCAAAGAGCCCTTCCAAAGCCAAGTTGCCCTCAGTTTTCCAACAGCACCCGGTACGGTCGCCTACCTGGAGCGCATCCGTTCAACGTGACGGCACAGTGACCACGGGGCACATCCCACCGAGCTCTCCTAAGGAGCTTGGCCAACGCAGGTGCCACCCACATCCGCTACACACTTAATGTCCTCTGTTAAATTAGCTGTGATTTATTGCCGGGTTGAGCACAGGTACTTTCTCTTTCATTATGTCGTTGGGCTTCCCCGCTCCACCCCTACAGAACAACCTCTTAACCCATCACAAGGACACGAACACCTTGCCTAGTTAGAGTTTAACTTGACTTGCATGTGACGTCCTTCTTGGTTGGGATTTTATTGCCCCATTATGTCATGGGGTTGGTTACACTTCAGTGCTAAGCCACCTTCCAGGAAATTATTCATCCAGATTATGTATTTACAAAATCACCTTAAAAAGCAGCATTCCTTTCCAGCACTGCTGCTCTTCCACAAAGCTGGGAGAAACCCACTTAAGAGGTGCAGAACAGCGTATCATGCAAAGCATGGTATTTGCTACATGTAATGGTAAAGGCAGCATCAGATGGAGTATATAGCAGTTATTCACAGTAAATGAGGAGTATTTACTAGCACAAACTCTCATAATGGACCTTAAGCACCAAACCAAACCCCAAGAAGTTCTAAAGAAGTTGCATGATTTGGTCCACTTTAAAAAATAGGAGCTTTAAAAATAAAAGCAAAAAAATAATTAATAATCTTTTTCTCATCACACCCAAATGGGCTGCAGTCCTCTGGGTAAGGCCTTGAGCATCACAGCACGGCAGGTTTCTCTCTCCAAAATATTCCCCTGGGTGGCCTTCAGTCCTGGGAAGGTCCCACTCTTTCCTCCAGCCAAGCCATTAACAAACATATCACATAACAAAATACAGGTTTGTGAAGCACCTACACTCTTACAGGTGTTTTTCCAAGTAATTACTGCCTGCAAGCACCCATTTCACTTCACATGAAGCATTCTGAAGAAGCACCACAAGAACCAGAGTCAACATTAATCCACAGCATCTCCAGGCTCTGCTCAATCCACGTCATGCAGAAAAGCCCAGTTACAGCGGTTTGGCTTTGATAAACACACGCCAGTTCTTACACACCCCTTCAATACTCTTAAGGTTTATTATATGTTTATCTTTATTATATTACTGTTCCCGTGTTTTGCCTAGAATTGCGGTTATGCTGAATGCCCTCTAAAACCTCCAGCACTTCCTTCATCTCCATCCCAAAATGGACCGAGCCCAACATCAAGGGCCTGCCAGCAGCCAACGAGATCTGAAACACGAGCATCACACCCAGCTGCACTGGATATATGTGTCTATATATATGTATGCGTGTATATAGACATGTATATATACACACCACACATTTATATATATATAAAAATATATAAAATGACCACTTTTACCATTTCCTTCCAGCTAACATGCTCAGTTGCTGTAATGGTTTTTGCAGTAAGAAAACACTGCATAAAACCATTCCACCACACGAAAACCCACAGCGATGCTAATTAGAGAAATGACTTACGGAAAACCAGCGACATTCTCCAACTTCTGCTAACCTCAAAGTTTATGAAACAGTTAACAGAACTTTTCACATCACATTGGCACTATCACGAGTTAGTCAGATAATTTTTTTTTATCTGGGGAAGTTTATAAGAAAAGCCATAGCCAGCTTTCCTTGTCACCTATCCATGCAAAGGCACCCGCAGAGCTACCACCCGAATTGAAACACCTGCAACATCCCCAGCACTGGGGCCATGTGGGGGGCAAAACACAGAGGAAAAACACTGAATTTTTGTGAAAGGACCCGCGAGCCACTACTAGGCCTATCCACGGGCTGGCTTGCTTTCCTCCTTCACATTCCGATGCGACTCCCTCTACATAAATATGCATCCTCTGTCCTTGTTGGTCTAATTTTAGCTAACCAAAAAAAAGAAAATAAAAAAAGATGTGTACAGCAAGGCTCTACATTGAATTATTTACTGTTTCCCCCGAGAGTTCACGAAAGGACTAAGTTCATTAGCACAGACAAGGAAGAGAGACTCACCAAGCACAAACCAGTCTCTGCAGGGCACTCCTCACAGCGCCTGTTTCACTCCCACAACCCATTCCCAAGCATTTCTTGCACAATTTTATAGGAACAAACGTTCAAAATTGACCAATTTTAAAGACTCATTAATATATTACATAGTACTAAACATTTGCCACAAATTCATTATGCTCTGTGAGGTTTTTATGAGGAAGCTTACGAACGAACACCAAGATTTGCATTTTAATTTCAGCCTTTTTTCTAGCCGGCACCTTCTCCCAGGAGGCTTGTATCGAAAATTAAGTGACAAATTAGGGTCACCTTTCCCCGTGCCTTGTCAGCAAATCAATTTCTGCTGCCTTTCAGATGGAGCTCATGCATAAATTAGACGGTTTGCAATCGATTCGGAGAAGGAACCCGAGAGCAACGGAGTGAAACTCCAATAAAACCCACTGGTTAACCCGAGCAGTTGCCTTTTATCCCATCCCAGCGGCCCTGTTATCCCGGAGCTGCAAGAAGACTCATCGCTGTTCAAATGTTCCCTTCTCGCCGATCTTGGTGAATATTAGAAATATTGGAAAAATATTAGAATGGGCAGTACCCGCTGCATGGCCAATGCGCCCCGTCACAATAAGAGTGTCCTGGAAAATCCATATTTAAAATCTGGCTGCTCGCCGATCCCGCAGCAATGCCCCAACCCTCTGGCTCTTTGATTCTAGCTACAGCCACCAAGGCAGCACATAAACCAAGTTACAAAAAGCAAATGCATGATAGAAACAGCAGTAACTCAAAGAGCGATGACTTTGGGACACGGGAGGCACCTCGTGCTCTCATCCGCTACCCACCCTAGGCCGCCCAATAGGCCACATTTTCCCCTCAAAACCAGGGAAGTTTCCTGCCACCAACGAGGGCTGCCGGGAAAGACGCGCGAGAGGACGACGGCGTCTTGGGGAAAGAGAGGTTTATCCTTGCTCAAGCCTGAAGGAGAAAAATTAGTACCATAAAAAAGGCACTCAACCCAGCTAACACCAGGAGGGAAATGCTGATGCGTGCTGCTGCAGACAGGGGGATGAGACACAGCCAAAACGGCTTCCATCTTCCCCAAAATATCCTCCCAAAAGGCAAAACCCCCCATTTTCCTGGCAACGCTGCCTTGTGCCAAGTGCCCCGGGAGGGAGACCTTCTCTCCAGGGAGCTGTTCCCTTTCGGCATCCCTCCAAAAAAGAACTCCCTACAGGAAAGTTCAACCTAAATTCTGAGTTTTCCCCTTAAAACAGCTGCATATCACTGCAAAATTACTCACGGAGGCCACATACTCTTAAAGAATAACAATAAATAGTAAGTGAATTGATCTGGACTAAAATGTAACAGCACAGCCACTCTCTGCTCAACAGGCAACCAAGCAGATCAGCATGGCAGGACCGCCACGAAGCCATCAGGTGTTCTCATTTTGTGTTTAAACTATTGAAGTTCTCTGTGCTGAAAACTGGCAACAAACCTGTTAAAGAGGAAAAAACAAAAGCAAAACAAAACAAAAAAAAACCCACACTTTTTTTAAAAAAAAAAAGAATGGACCTCAGAAAAAAAGAGGAAGGAGAAGTTGGGTACTTGCTGTAGGGCTCGATGCTGAGACACGCGATGCCTTCTTCATGGGAGAAGGAACTGCCTCCGTTCCCCCAGCCGGGCCAGGCTGCAGCTTTGCTTTCACTGCCTTTATTCAGATGTCATGGGAAAAGGGACAGGAGCTCCGAGGATGAGTTTGAAGCAGCCCTCAGGAAGCAGCTGACACAGGTGCAGTCCCTCTGCTCTTGAAACTCTGCTTTTACAGGCGCCTTTTGCTCAAAATGCACAAACTGAGCCCCAACGCTGCTGGGTTCCGTCCAGCCCAGCGTCCAACTCACGCTTGGGCAAGAAGCTCTTGCTCCAACTGCAAAGAACTCTGCCAGCTAGAGGCCATACCGGATAAATCCACCTGGAAAACTGCTGATTTCCTCCCAGCAAGGGGTGAAGGAACATGGCACAAACGCTCAGTTCTGCAGTACATTCCCTATGGTTATTTCCTAGCGCGATCTGCAACAGGACAAGACGATGCTTCTTTGCATGGTGATGCCTGAGCTTGTCCAGGGACTGGGTTCAAACCGGGCTTAAATCACTTACCTTATCTCTCTATAGAGAGTAATCGGACCCCTGGTGCACTGAAAATAAAAATGTTTTATGAACATTTAGCCCTGTTAGCTTTAAAATAGACCTGCTCTTGGATCTGCAGGCAAGACCACTGTGCAATGGGACTGGGAAACGGCTCAGAGGAAGAGCAGGTGCTGGTAGGGAAGTAACTGCACTTAAAGCTCGGAAACACACTGCACAGCTTATATGGTTCTCACCACACTCACCATCACCGAAGGATGCAGACGTTCCTTAGCAAAAGCTGCCCAACAGAGCACTCGAGCTTGCAGAAATCTCTACATTAAGCAAAAAATAATAAAAAAAATGGAAAGATGAAGCTTGTCACAAGTGGGATGCACTTCTGCTAACACCGTGGGTTGCACGGAGTTAGGCTCAAGGCAAGAAGCTGCAGACTGGGGAGCAACACGAGGGTGTCCCAACGCAGCGCCGAGCAGGGAGCGCAGAGCCCGCTCCCGGTGCCGGGAAAAGCCTTTGGGAACGCAGGGAAGTGTCAGCTGCATCCGGCACCCCCGGTAAGGGGGTCCCTGCCCCGGGAGGTGTCACCTACCGCGTGGCCGGGCTCCCTCCGCGCCTGCATCTCCGTCACCGCCGTCCCCGGCGCTGAAGCAAGCGGCTTCCGCGCGGCCCCGGCCACCGCGCGGCCTGCTGACCTCATACAGGAAACACTGCACACCAAACCAGAGCGTTCCTAGCTGGGTTTTCTTCTTCATTTGCCGCTGAGCACGCTACTTCTCCCTCCACTACGCAAGATCTGCTGCAACGTTGTCCACAAGCTGCTACAGGGCTGTGGGGTCACCTTTTTTATTGTTTAAAATCATCATCCTTTTGCACTTTTCATGGACAGAGGTGGGACAAGCATGCAGGTCTTCGTGCAAATCCAAGGAGCCCCCTGGGGAGTCCCTTGGTAAAGGGGGCACCACCAGAACGATGTCCCCTGATGTCCCCGTGCAAGACCCACCAAGGACGAGCGTGTCACAGCGTGTGACCAGCGTGTCCACGTGCCCGCGACGGAGAAGAGGCTCTGCCAGGAAAAGAGCAAACTGCGGGAAAAGCAGCTTCACCTCCCCAGTCACCCCTGTGATGGCATTTTATCTGTTCTGCTAGGGACCACGAGCAGGAATGCAGCACCACAGCAAGGAAACGTCCTCCAGAAGTGCAACACACACTAATGCTCGGAGTATATTTAAAGTGTAATTAACATGTTCAGAAAATATTGCACAGACCAATGATCTTGTGCTACTACAAAAATACATATGCACGCAGGACCCACAGCAAGAACTAGCTGGCTAAAAGATGTAAACTTAGGGTCTTTTAATAATCTTTCAACACTGTATTTTTACAACGAATCCCTCTGCAACGCCATCTCCACCCTTGAGAAGCTGCTGCACATGGAGCATCTTCAGCATGAGGAGCAGGTATCTGGAGCTTTGCTAACTCGAAAAATTACTTACTTACAACTGTAATTGGTAACACTGAGAGGAAACCCATGCTCACAAAAGCCCATTTGACTTCTATAATTAATCTGCCTGTAAGCTGTACATTTTCACACAAAAAGCTTAGGACTGAAGCCTTTATACATCAAGAACCACACAGATATCTCTTCTGTCCACAGCCTTTATATGGATTTTAATTTTTCCTTCCAAAAGAAAACGTAGATTCCCCTACTGGAGCATTACTGAATTTTTCTCTTTTTTTGACCTCTTCTGAATTAATTTCAGATTCCATTTTCAATCAGTAATAATTTCCACCTGGACTTAATTTGCCTCATTTCACGCTGGGTCCTCTTGGATCAGTCAACACCCTCCTGATCACCGTAAGCACATGATGCACAGACTGCCTGGCTTATTCTAGAGGTGCTGAATGGAGATGCTGCACACAGTGTAGCCACTGCAACTACAAAAATTCGGGTTATGACCCCTCGAGTTCATAATTTACTACTATACCAGACTAGGAGGACTTGGTTAAGGTCTTTGATGGTTTCTTGGCCCCCCTGCCAGGTCGTTCTGTTCAAATTCCAGCCCTGCTCCATGCGCATTAAGCAAATCCACGCTCCCTTCTGCGCAGCCCATCCTAAAGGCAACACAAAAGCTGTTCTGCTCCAGGAAGTCTCACTTCTTCCTTGGTGGCTGAAAAACTCTTCCCTGGCAGTATCACTTCCTGAAATTACCACTTAACTCGGTTTTCACATCTGCAAATGCTTTGAGAGCAGCACCCTGCAGTCTGGCACAGGACCCACCACCTTTCCTTCAGTGATGGCAGAAAATCAGCTAAGAGCTGGTCCTTATTGGAATCAGCCACATAAGGAAGCGAGTCCCTGGTCAGGCCTGCAAGAAAGACCCAGAAAAAATATCAGAGAGAGATCAGAAAACAAAATACCACTTCAGAGCATATCAGAGTTACCAAGAGCACCTCGAGAAGAAGGTGCATTTCTCTACCAGCACTCCCAGATAGGAAAGCCTTGAGAAAACTTCAGCTTCCACAGCCACAGAAGGATCTCTTCTGAAACAGTCACTCAAAAAAACTAATGCAAACTTGCTATAGTACTAAATCTAGCCAAGTGCACTTTAAATTTGTCCTGTTCCTTCATGCTAAACACACATTACAAAGATACCAACACCCAAAGCAAGGATGGGTTGCAGGTTACGATGCCACGAGGACGGAGCACTGACCGTGCAGCTTGGACAGGCTCTGCAGCCTTTAAGTTTCCAATCCTCTCCCAGCTTCAAGGGTTAAGAACGAGATCACTTTTATTTAAAACCTCCCCACCCTTTAATAGAATAGTTATCAGGTAAACATGTATTTAGGTCACTGGCTTCCCCGCCTTCTCCAAAGTGTGCCACTTATCCAAAATACATCTCTCTCTGGGAGAGCTCCTGGATTTCTTGAGAAAACATGTCGGTAGATCCAGCAAGCAAGAACATGCTATTTATTTTGTTCTCATGGGTTTTTTTAAAAATATTTACATCAGATTTTGCCCTCTCAAATGCCATATAAATATAAGGAGCGTCCTTTAATCTAGAAATAGGTTTTCTGGTCATCTGAGATATTTATGAGGAACTAATAATACCACAACTTCTGTAGCAAAATTTCTCCTGAAAAGCTCAAGGAAACACAGTACCAACCACGGCTATGCACTGCTGCTTGAAATAACAGGTTTTATGCCACAAATTTTAGGTTTATGAAATCCAATTAGGAGCTAGAGACTTTCTATGGCTTTAGGGATGTTATATGGCTTTAGAGAAAAAGCAGGCTATCTTTTCCTAAATATGCAAAATGACAATAGCAAAATCTTCAAAATTTAGGTCCCCAGGGAACATGCTTCATCTATTGTAGACCTTCCAAAATAGTGATTTCTAGGCTCTTTCTTACTTTTGACTATTTAGTTAATGTTTCTATTTCGGCCCACTATATTACGCATCCATAAAGATGTGCAAATGCTACTGGAGTATTCAGACATCTAAGAGTTGGTTTGGGGCATTTTTAAGGTTTTCACTGTGCAACAGCAGCCCTGCAGCTTGCAAATACCATGGATCTTGCCCCACTTTTCCCTTCCAGCCTAACTGCAGAAGCAACCCGCCACCCAGGCCTGCAGGCTGCTTCCAGCTTCTAAATACCACCGAAAACTCCAAATTTGATTTATTCCAAATAAGCAAAGCACAAGAAATATTTGCATGCACCCATGGCCAGATTTTAAATACCAGCCCCTCCTGCAATAATGCAGCTCAAGGAGTTAGGGTGCAAAATGCTAAAACACAAGGTAGAGTTGAAGCCCAGCTTGTAACACGGGCCATGCAAAGGGTCACTGTGGAAAGCTGATTACAACAGAGAGGCAAAAACAGATTTAAATGTTTAAAACTATATATTTAGATTTAAATATATAGTGGGGTTGCTCAGTCTTCAATCCCATGCAGCAGCATTCAGCTGGAAGTGCAGAGGAAGCAACTTCAGCCTCCCAAAAGAGGGGATTCTAGGATGAAGCGTCTACGCATGGAAGTTTCCCTAAATACATTCCTGCGTACACGTTTCCTCACGCAGCCCATAAATTCTTAAGGCATGAGTGTATTTAAAGTCACTCAACCCCCCTGGAGAAGGCTGGCAGGGAACAACTGGGTTTTCTTAATGCTCCACTACAAATTATTTCTACAGAAGAGGATTACATGGAGCACTATTAAGCAGAGAATTTCTTGGAACGGTGCTTTCCTGAGGAGCTTTCGTTATGAATATTGCAAATCCTAAGGACTTTAAGAGACCTAATTCAGAGACGGCAGCACTTGTTCCCTCCGCTCCGTCCACCCTCATCTTCCTCATCAACCCGTCCCTACTCTGCCCTCAGAGGCTCCTTCCTTTCAGCTTGTTTGTTTGCATTCCAGAGGGGGGGAAAAGCCACAGTTCCACCACAGATAAGCAGGAAGGTTGGAAGATGCCAGCTGGCTTCCTCTGATCGGAGAGCTTTACGCCTGAACTTTATTTTCCTTCCTGGATATTGATGCCCTGTTGGCTCAGAAGAGGGAAGAGGAACACGCGCAGTGACCCACTACGGATCCATCTCCTAGAGGTCCATGCGTGGGGCTGAGACCTCTTCTTTTTTTATCACAACTGCAGCATGAAATAACAACTCTTCCATTTAGGCCATTTCAGCTAAGCTTTGCTCAGACTCCTCTTCTGACTTTTTCTAAGATGTGTCCTCTGACGGAAAGGAGAAATATTCAGAACACACAAAGTTGGCCCCCAAGAAACACAACAGACCTCAAAGTACTGCCAGACCCAGAGCACATCCGTGTGGAATTGCAGTATCCCTCGTTAACGGCATCGGGATCACTGAGAGAGCAGCGTATTTAAGGATCATTGCCAAAACGCACACCTGGGTGGGAGGGATGGAATTCTGCTCCATTGCTTCACTCGAGCAAAAACCAGCTGAAAAACAAAGTGCTTACGGATAGATAGCTGCCAAGGAACACTTTCCTAAGGCACGTGCTTCTTTTCGTGGATTTCTGTTTTTCTTTATACACCTGTAATCTTCAATTCCGTTTAATCACCGCGGAAGACACGGTTTGTGGGAAAGCGAGTAAGTTTTTGCTCGGGAAGAGGGAGGCACAGCAGCGAGCAGGGAAAAGGCAGAGGAACATCATCGAAATGAGGACAACGGAGCCCGTTTCCGTGCCGCTAAAGACCCACGGAGCTAATGGAGGCGCCCGCGGCCGGAGCAGCAGGAGCTGCTGCAGGAAACCCCGGCTCTTCCCGCAGAACTGCAGCCCGGGATGCAATCTCGTCTGCCCAGAGGCAGAATCTGTCAGAGAAAAACTATTTCAAGTGCGCCTACATTTAAATTACTTATCTCTATCACTCTAATTGCAGTTTAATTCAAAGCATAGCAAAACTGCAGAATTTTTGAATGCATCTGCTGCCACATGACACTTTGATGCATCCAAAATTTGGACATGCCTGTATCTAACATGTGCAAGGGCTTATGGAAATATTACCATGTTGTGAAATGCGGTGTAACACCTGCATGCTTGCAGCAATGAAAATAGTTAGATACTTTTCTATCCCATTCTCGGCAATTGGAGGATTATAGTGCATTTCTATCACTGCTTTCCTAGCCAACAGACAAGATATATTTAATGAAATTCTACATATAGATGCAATGAAGCCCTTGAAATTGCACTGTCATTACAGGGACTCTGCACAGGGTCAAATCACACGGAGTTCTCATAAAATAAAGCAGCAGTTTGATTTGTTTGGGTATTACTTGTGCAAGAGCAAAGGCTGAACCTCTGTGACAGAACACGAGACCCAAAAATCACACCTCACTTATTAAAACCAGCGATCAAATTGCCTTTATTGCAAGGTAATAGTCGCTTAAACACTGACAACTAAAAATATTTAGAAATATAAAATCAGGAGTTCTCAGATGTGGTAAATCATGGTTTGACTAACACAGTCGTGATGATATTTAGAAATAATAGGATGGATTGTGTCTATGCATCATTTTGATCATTAAGGCTTATCTATACATTCAGGAAAAACAAAACAAAACAAACACCTCCACTTTCTCAGGAAGGAAGTGGCATAGGGAGCTCATCTATTCAACATCCACTTTTTCCACGTATAAACAAACAGAGGAAACCCATCACAACCTCCAAACGTTAAAAATGGGAGGAAGGGGGTAGGAGAGGTCGCTCCTGCTTTGCAGGCTCCAGCTTAGGAAAGCGAGATGCGATGAAGTGCAATCCATCTCTTGGAAAGAAGCTCATGACAGGATTAAAGGTATGGAAAGAAGCTATTTTGTCTTTCTGACTAAACACAATTTATTATCTTTGTAAATTCCCAGGAAACCCCCAGGACTGTTTTCCAGTACCTCAGTGGAAGAGGTACTTCCCAATTATGCAAAGGGCTAAAAATAATCCAGCAAGCTCCTCGTTCCTATGGCAAAAGTTGCTTGTCCATAGATAAATTAATGGCTCCCAGCAACCAAGTTTACCAAAACAGCTCACACTTCCAAATATCACAGGAGTAAGGCACCAAACCGGGTCTCCAAAGCAGGTATGGAGCAATTGTAGCCTCTCATCTCCTCTTCCATCAACACAGATCAATAGTTAAAATTCAGCAACCAGAAATAACATAAAGAGATCACTACTCTTCACTTGAAGCATTTTTTTTTTTAAGAAACTGTCACTAACTAAAAAGGAGATTTTTTCTTCTTCTTCTTTTTTTTTTTTTGGCAAGCAAACCCTATTTTTAATTAAAAATGGTAAGATAAACTTTACGTTTCTCCCAATAGCATTTATCAGGTTGGGCTGAGCAGAAGCTAGGCGAAGTTGGTGTCATTAAAACACCATATGTAGTATCATATGGTATTTGCTTAAATAGCTCGGTTTCCTAACAAAAGAGGACTCGAAATGGTAATTCCATGCAAAATAAGCGTCGACTCCAAAGGGCACACCACTTGCAATTACCAAATTTCCTTTTATATTTAACAAAACTTTAAAAAATGTAAATAGCTGATGTAATTCAGTGTGCTTTCTAGTATTCTAGGCTTACTGAGAAGCAGACCCTGTGATGTGAAGGGCCCTGTACATGCACGTGCTCAAGGGCATGTGGGTCCCATCTTGCACTTTTTAGTTTATAATTCTGCGTGCAGTAGCTGCAATGAATGCTGCATTTCTTGCCAGTTTTTTTGCTTTCTTCCCATTTATATTCTACTCGACCTATGGAATGGGATTGCGAGCAGCACTGCCAAGGCATCGGCAAGATGGCTTTTTTTTTTTTTTTTTTTTTTTTTTTAGAGAAACTTTGACACGAAGATGTGACAGCTCTATGGTCAGACACTAATAATAATTCTTGGCTGGGAGCAAGTGCGAAAGCGCTCGTTTTCACAGCGGTTTTCAGCGGTTGCCATGGCGATGCTGCAGCATCGCTGCTGCGCGGGCCGGGCCTTCCCACGCGGGCCGGGCGGAAACTTCAGCCAAACCTTTCCTTTTCCCACCAGGTTCCCCACCAAATTGCACGTGCTGAAACCCCCCCAGTGACCCACACGCTGCTGTGCGGCTCCGTCCAGGACCAGCACATGGACTAAGAGGCCCCGGGTGAGGGGACAACTTGCCTTAGCACCAAGTGCAGGTGGACGAGGAGATGAAGTCCCACCAGGGATGGTGCTCAGCAAGAGTAAAGCCTTGTGCAAGCCCCTGGATATACGTCCTTGCTTCACAGGGAGGAAAGCAAGAGTTGTCACCCTCCAAACAAGCTGCACACTTGGGAGCAGAGCAAGTTCATATGTTCTCCAAGCAGAAAATTAGAGGAGAGCTGCAAGCTCCTTTGAGGAAGACTAGGTAACATGAGGCTGCAAAGATGCAGGCTGCATCTTTGCTATTGCAGACACAAAACCACAATTTAAAAGCATTCATCTTGCTAATTCCAAAGGGCAATACAACCACAGACTAATTTCCACCCTCAATTCCCCCACTTTCTATTGAAAGTTTATGCTGCCTTCAGGAAAACCACAATAATTCCTCCCACCCTGGTTTGGCAGCAGGAATTATGCGACCTCCTTATAAGCTCACAAATCAGGAAAAAAAAAGAATGCCTTCAACAATCTGGGTTTCTCATGTCGTTCCTTCTCCTTCCGCAGCAATCAGAAGTTGTATTATACTGCGAGAATCATTTGGAGAATATTTAATTGTTTTTAACCTAATTATATATTCCTAATGAGCTGCTTCTCCGGCGCGGTTCCTCGCAGCGATGCGTCAACAGCAGGAATCTGCCGAGGAGCAGCGCCCTGCACTGCTAAAAATAAGCACGTTTGAACACAAACGAGAAGGGGCTTAACAGATGGCCCGGGAAGAAAAAGCAGCGACGGGAGCTCCTCCTTTCCCGCTGTTGCTCCCGAAACGCTACAAAAGCCACATCAGCCGAGACAGGCTCCATGGGGATGGCACAGGAGGCTTTGGGAGGGGACCACGTTGCACGGGATGGCCACCTCCTGTCACCAAGATCCTCGCGGTGTCAGCATCCTCCTCCCAATGCCCTGCATGGAACCACCTCTGCTTCCCGCCCAACACAGGATCCTACATCTTATTCTCACTGCCGGGTGTGTTATTCCATTTCCAGGGGAGGAGATCCCCAGTTTCTGCCCACCTTGGAGCTCCCCTTGGCTGAGGCCCGCTCACCAGGGAGGCAGGACCTCACCGCTATTGCCATAGTCATTCCCAGGCGGGTTCCGCTGGGACTGCCGTTTGTCCCGCTCCATTCTGATTACAGGCAGGAAGAGTTTATTAACTGCTATGGCAACCTCAAACAAACCATCTTGAGCCCTTTCACATGGGAGAAAAAAAAGAAAAGAAAAAAATAAGGTTATTTAAAAGTGGCAAACATCACTGTCCTATCCACAGGCCACGGTACAGCAGGACTTCAGCCTGACACCTAAAAGCAACAAAAGAGGCAACCACGCTCATCTCCTGAGAGCGGCTTAATGACAGTTTCCTGCAGAAGAACAAGTTTTCTAGGTCAAAAGCCTCAAAAAAACCAGCTTGCAGTTCAATGAAGACAGATGATTTCTTGATGAGTCTCATTTAATAATTTTGAAATGAAAACACAGCCAAACAGCATCTTGGAAGCTCGTTCAGAAGCAGCAATGATAAAAGAGCATTTTCTTCTCCCCGTGACCTACACGACACAGTCAGCCCCGTGTTCCCCTCTCCTCCTCGCAGGCAATAACAGTCCCGGGCTCTTCCCAGTGCTCACGTGTAGCTTTGGAAGTCACTGGGAATTTGGCTGCCTATGGCATGACAGCGATGCCATTTAATGGCTCCACCTGGGTCTGCTGTCTGCAAACAGCCCCAATAATCCTCGCTTTCCCCTTGTCAACAGCCGTATACATTTACTGTCGTGCTTTCCAGAAAATAAACTGACATTTTATTATTTGACACATTTAAAGCATCGCTGCTGGGTATTACTGCGTACGTGCCCAAGCGCTGAACACACCAGGTTAGCAATTCCTTCCTTCCAACACCATTCCCTAGGAGTGCAAATGCCAGATTGCAGATAGGCACTAACAAACACAAGAACAACTGCACATGATTAATAGTAATAGGAGACTAATAGCATAATAGCAGTATTGTTATACAGATGCATTCCCTTGGGAAATACTTAGCCTGAGCAAGTTTGGAGTGCATGTTGTTCTATCTTGCAAAAATCCATAATTCTGCAAGGATTTCTAGAAAAAAGGTTTGCTTTTTCTCATGCAAACTCTGTAGCAGTTGCATTTCAGCATACAGGAAGAGACAGGGAAGAGGAAAAGAAAGAAAAAAATAGGAAAGCACAGGCCTCGAGCCACTCAGTTTTGCAAGATTAGAAAGTTTTTTCCCATTGCAAAACTAGCTGTTTTAATAAAGACAGGTATACTCATTTTCTCTTACACTTACCTTGTACCTTGCACAAGCACTTCCCAGCCCCTACAAACCCCAGCAACTCCCAAAGCCTCGAGTATTTTAAATAACTCCCCAATTCCCTGTGTTTCCCAGGTGAGATAACAGCAGCCCGGTGCTTCTTCCCACTCTCCCGTTACCTTTTTCCCAATAGAGGTGGGAAGCAAGCGGTGCTGCCCTGCAGGATCCATGTTTGCAGAGCGGCTGGGTGCTATTTCTGGGGTATTTTAGCCAGAAATGAAAAGCGCTGAGCTCTTTTATAGAGCCCGGGCCCGGCGCTGACGGCTTTGCCGCGTGCTGCCGCCTCATCCCGCGAGCCGCCGGAACGATCCCAGCGCTCCCAGCCGCTCGCACCGCTCATATTTTCCTCCTGTGACTGGAAAAGGGAAAATTCCGGCTGCCGGCCAAAGCAAAAAGGTCTCAAAACGGCCACAGGAAAAACAAAACCAGGAATGAAAAAACCAACCTTGACAATTAAGGGTTATTTAAGAGTCCCCTGTGTGCTGTCAGGTCTCCTATCATCAGCCCCTTGCAGGGAGTCACATGCAGAATTCCGATTGTTTTTTTCCAAACAAGATGTAGGGAAATGGCACTGGAGAAGGAAAGAGGAAATTCATGTTTGAAGATGCATGAACCAAACTGCAGGACCCTGGGGAGAAGCACCCCAGGTTTTCACCTCCAAGCCAGGGCTGTTTCAACCTGAGCTGTTTTTATTTTCCACATTAAAAGAGGCCAGAGCCACCCAGCGATGACAAAGACAGCAACGTGAATACAAGGCCTGAGACACGCAAAGCAAGGAAGGAGCCGTCTGAGAAGCCACAGTGCCTACAACAACCACGTAACTCGGGCTTATTTTTAGCAGGATGGAGGGAAGGGGAAGGTAAGATCTCCTGGGCCTGCTTGGTGGGACAGGGCGTTTCACAGAACAAGACCACAAGCCAAAAATAAAGTCGCCTTTTTTTTTTCCTTCCCCCTTTAGGCAACACCACGAGCATTTGCTAACTGGGGGGAATGCAGAAGGGGAGCCCAATGTGGCAAAATGAGGCTTAATGAAGGCTCCAAACACCTAAGAACTTGAGACCTGATGAAACGAGAGGCACAAGATGATTTTTTGGCAAGGAAGCCCCTGGCACCAGCACTGCTGATGCTGAGCTTGCTCGAATCGAGCCGACCCCTTGGTGAACACAACAAGGATAATTTACTCGTGGAGCGACGATCGCTGCGTGCCAAGAGCCCAAACCCCCAGCCCAGCTCGTCCAAGAGACCCGGGGAATTCTTGGCCTCCTGCAGCATTAACACAACTACTCCAGGGATCAGAGCAAGGTGCAACCAGACACTGAGCAATGACACAAAACACCAAGGTTCTGACTCATGTCATTGACTCACCAAGACGCAGCAGGGGTTTTCAGCAACCACGGCAGGGTTATTCTGCTGGAAACCACAAGTTCTGGCCTGACAGCAGATTCGGACTCCAAACACAGCAGATTCGGGCTCCAAACACGTGTTTTCCCTGGAGCTGCCCCGTACTGCACCGCTGGGGCTCACAGGAAACGAAGAGCTTCGCCAGCGCTCCTCAACGCCTGCGCTGCTCCCCGCATTTCATGAGATCTCTCGGGTTTTCATTACCGGCCTCGCACCAACTGAAAATTAAAATTTAAAAAGGTCAGCTTAAGGATCTTCCTAAAAAAAAAAAAAAATTCACAGGAGGGCAATTAACATAATAGAACCAATATTTTGATATCATGATTAAGAGCAGCTCATTTTCAGCATTTTCCTCAACAGCCGATCAATTTAAGACGCAATTACGAGCAACGCAATTATCTGGCAATTTGCTCCCTAAGTGACTTTCAAAGCTGGGAGGCTGCGATAAGGCCACGCGCCTTCGGAGGGACGTCGAGCACGGACGGAACGCGCCGGGAGCGGGATGCTCGCCAGGAAGGCGAAAGCCTTGCTCGAGGAGCGACATCGAGGCACGCAAACACGGCAAAACAAAGTTAAGCAAAAATTTTAAAAAGATACCGTGTCTGTCGCTCTTCTTAAATTAAAAGCACAACAGCATGCATGCATTACAAAAAAAAATATAATAAACTATAAATATAGTATTTATTGAAATAAAACTATATGCAGAGGATGTTTTCTAAAGCTACACATGCCCACAGAGCAGCTCTGCTGAGCCACGCTATTCTGCCAAAGCAAACTCTGAACTTAAATGCTGAACATCTGCTTAGAGCAGTCCTAATCATTAATAATAATGCACACAACAAGCAAACGGGCAATAAAAGAGTCACCATCTCCAGGGTTTTGGAATAGTGCCTACGTAATTGAACAGTGTTGTATGCAGACGTGAACTCCATTTAATAAGTCATTAAGAGGATTTTTCTGGGGAATTTTTTTGGATTTTTTTTATTAATAGTAGCAAGCCATTTAAATATTAAGTATAGCTTCCCAGCAAGGCTTTCAGGTGGACGTCAAAACTGGGTATCACCGAGTAACTCCAGCTACAGAGGACCTCGGGGCATCTGGTCCCATCTCCTGAACCTCCCCAAGGGCCTCCCGGCTCTCCCCATCCTTCACGCATGCAGAACACGCCGAGTTTCACTCTGCACCTTCTGAGAGGTCTCGCAGATGTTAACTTGTATTTGGTAGTTTTCTTCATGACCCAATATGTAACTTTAAACGGTCTTGGCCAATGTAAACAGGAAAGAAAAAAAAGAGATGGCTGCGTTCAAAGGTCAGGCTTTGCGTGCCGTCAGTGCTCTAGATGTACAAAGGATGTTTGTTCGGATGTTTCAGATGTTCAGAGAATCCCAAAGCAGGCTTACATTAGCATCCAGCTTTGCTATCGCATCTTTAAAAGCAAAGAAACAAACTCTCCAGTAAATTGCTTCTTCGTGGCTAGAAAATGAATAGAGGATGCTCTAAGAGCCACAGCAATCTCTGAAGGCTTCAGATGCTCGTGCAGAGCCTTGGATTAGGTTTTCCGGGGGCCTGCCCAGCCTAATCATGAGCACTTCCAAATTACTAAATTTATTCCAGAAGAGTAATTCTGCAAAGGATTTTACCCCGTGGTCATTCATAGGGACTTATTTTTTATGCATAAAAGAGATGAAACCACCTTCTAAGCATTCACTGCGGAGCCAGGTTGGGATAAACTCCCTCAAGAACTACAGCCCCAAGCAGAAAGGTGAAGTGCTGCAGACCAAGTGCCCTCATGCTTATTTATTAAAACAAGCTAAAGTAGAATCACATCTATATGACTTTCCACTAATTCCATATACTTCTGTTTTCCCAAGGATCACAATTCCAATTAGTGCCACATGGTGGTAGCACCACGGAACACGTGCCCGGCAGTGCGCCCTTGCCAAGCGTTTGGGGTTGGACACAACTGCACGTGGGCATAGTTGATGGGGTCCAACCATGCCCGTTTAACCCAGTTTCCTTGGAGCCAAAACAAGCAGCCTCCATCCCAACATCCAAGAGAATATCAATTGGCATTGCCTTTCCACGGCAACGCAACATCTGCGCCTGAGTATTGCATGCCATGCCAGTGGCTTGCTAAGCCAGTTAAAACACACAACTGGTACGGTATTCGTTTCATCACAAATGCATAAAATGGCCCATAAGACAACCAACTGTAGCAACTGCCATGGGTAGAAGTCCATCGCCTCAACACCCCGCACCTCCACAGCACCATGGCCAACCTTGAAGACACTTCCCATGAGCATGACCGCCAAGCAGGTATTTATTGCAACCCACCTGCAGAACAGCAGGAGATATAAGGGGCAACAAACGTCCCAAGCCAACTATTGGGGTCTTCTTTGCAACCCTTGCCTGCTGCTTCAATATCTCCTCATTCCCCAGGCTGGCAACCCTAGATATCATCTCAGTGTTGAGTGTTTCCATATCAATCTCTATTCTGCCTTTAAAGCACCAGCTTACACAACCATCACATGCAATAAGCGGACAATTCAATCCAATGTGCTACTACGGCACATTAGATATGCCCGTAAAGAGTTCAACTTTTGAAAAGTTAACCAGAAAAAGGGAAAAAAAAGACAACAAAAGAAGAGACTCCTGCGTAGGCTCAAAGTGCTGAGCGCAGCCCTCTATTTCCCTGAGAAAGTTGTGCGGGCTCCTCATGAATAACTCCTCCACACGGCCCAACACTGCCGCATTCAGCTCCGGAACAAAACCGGCATTATAGGGAAATATGCTGCTCACAATCCTGGTGTAACATCACCCAACAACAGCGCAGTGTCAAAACCGGCATTTTGCTTACCCTAGCTCCAACAGTGACATTTCTGGCTCTGTGTAAACAACGGGAAAAAAATCCAAGTTTTCTTCTGCAGCGTGGGATCATGTTTCTAAGGCCCAGTTTCAACACGAAATAAAGATGTCTAAATAGCTTTTAAGTTATTGTTTTATTTCTGTTCTATTTTTCTATCTATTCTTTTTCCATCGTGAATTACTGCCTATTAAAGCCCATGTGTACAACTGCAGATCTCACAGCTGCGTGCACGGCCCAAAAGCACCGGAACTTCTGCCTCCAGCAAAGGGCACTTTCCATACCAAATGTCACAATGTTAACTTAGAGCTGTCCAAACTCATGCACATGAACAGAAATCTGCTCGACATCTCGGCCACACGGCACCTTACACTTTCATCAAAACAAAAAGCACCAGCAGACAAGAAGGTTTTTCAGGAGCCCCTGAAAATTCAGCGTTTTTGCTTTTGCTGGCAGGCGACCCTGCAGATGCAGCAACAGGCAGGAAAGCAGCACGCTGCACACCCAGGAATGAAGCATAAAGCTCTTTTTTTTATGACTTTTCCTCCGACTTAGTAGTATCGGAAAAACAAAGCTCTGGCTATTTAAATAAGGGATTCAGATAACATATTTATGAAAGGTCAGTGTTTACATTTCGACCTGCGATGTCTGTTAGATCCAACACGGACAACAACAGAGATAAAAAAAAAAATTTGCATTGTAATGGAGTTGAAATTCTAAAAATACTGTAACATAAAATAAAAAGGGCAAACTCAGATGCAACCTTAGCTTTAACGTGACACCTCTGCATGCCATGAATATGGATTTTGCATTTTATACATAAAACCACAAGTTTATAAGTTGCTTGGGGACCTTAGAAGAAGGCAGAGAATAAATAGAAATTTTAATTAAAAGCAAATTGCAGGGTCTCCTAATCCAAGAAACAGTAGCAAGTCCATGGGGACTTCTTAGGATACGGATCCTTGAAATTGCATTCCTGATAATGCTCCCTAACTCCAGTTTTCTTCCCTCACTCCCTGTCCCCCCCCACTACCCCCAAGGAGGCTCTCAATCTGTACAAGATCAGGTTTATTATGAAAATTCTGCTCTAGTTTCTAAAAAAAGACTTTGCTCTACTTTCAGAGAGGCCAGAAGCACAAGCATCCACGTGGAGCAGACGAAAACAAAGAAATGAGGCAGGGAGCGGTTTTCCCACTACAGGGAAAAGAGGAGCAAGATCCCACTTTGTGCTTTCATGGAGCCATTACCAGCCTGGTAGAGCAGGCTGGAGCTCCCTTCCTCAACCAGCTCAAATACAGCCCAAAACCACGCTCCATGCTCCAGCCTAAAATGCTACGAGGAAACCAGCTGCATCTTACCAATCTCACAAGTCAAAAAAAAAAATGCATTGAGTGAAGCAGAGGGTATAATTGTAGTGATTGCCATAAGGGGTCATACAGCAGGTAAAATAAGTCTCAGGTCTCTTGCAGGGTGTCCCTAGTTCACCATAGTTTATACCCATAGATAAAGAATGAATTTACAGATATTAAGAAAAAAAAAATCCAAACCCAGTAATGTTTAGCTCATTTCTATCTAAAAGGCTTTTAAAAATCATTTATGTATTTGGCAAATCTATTGAATTCTTCCATTAAGAGAAGCTGCTAAATCCTAACCTTGTGGAAAAAAAAGAATTGAAACAACTAGGAAAAAAAAAAAAAAGGCAAGCAGGCAAAATGCCTAGAGACTCATGGCTTTGATTTTGACACTTGGGAATAAATAGGAAAAATACTCAGCTGACCTTTTTTTTAAAAAAAAAAAAAATCAAAACATCTTCCATCTCATGTGCAAATTCCAACAGCTGAGAAAGCATCCCAAAAAGCAGTCTCCTCAACTGGTGTCAGCATGTTTTATGTAAATACTAGTTAACAAGGGATGTGCGTTTGCTGCGATCTTCTAGGGCTCTGCTTTAGAGCTTACCTTCCGTGTTGGAGAAAAACTGCGATCCCAACAAGCGCAAGCAGAGAAACACAGACAGGACGCAGGAGATTCTTCCTTCTGGAAATAGGAAATACTTCCAAGAAGAAGTATTTGTCACAGGTCAATTTTCAGAGGAACACAGCTACCTGCCTGGTCTAACTACAGCCCATAATCAACATCACCCATATCCAGCAAGTCACAGCTCAGGGCACGAGTAAGTAGCTGAGGACAGGGAGAATCCAATTAACAACCGTGGACTGGAAGATGACGTTTATACGACTACAACAGCCCTTGTGCAACAGAGCAATGAGGAACACTGTCAGTTCAGTTATTTCAGCCTTGGCCTGTCTTTCCTGCTTTGTTTGCAAGTTTTTCCATTCAAAAATGTCTTTGCATGATGCCTCGCTGCACGCAAAGACCCCAAAGATGGACCAGCTGCTTGATGAACGAGGCAACTGGTCAACCCAGTCTCAGGCACCAGCTGCAGGTCCTATAGATCTTTATGTAACACTCAAGTAGAATATGAGTCATTTCCACAGATTTAATATTTCTGTTTGCACCGTGGATTCTTCCAGTGGAAGGAGCCATCCTTAACTCCGCTCCTCTCTGGAAGGATGAAGCTCCTGAGTGTGCTGTGATGGACACTCATTTGCTGTTGGGATGCAGAGCAACAAACGGCCAAGTCCCTGGTAAGAGCTAGGAAGTTACTTCCTTAACTCCCTCCTTCCACAACCCAAAGAATTCAAGTTTACTGCTCTAAAATGACAGATTGCATTAAATATTAATGAAGTAGTGCATGTGTGTATACATGCATTTTTTTAAATCAACTGGAGAGCCTGAAATATTATTCCCAATTCGATGACAAATATCCGTGCATGATGCTTTCCCTCTGGATTTTATCAATCTGTGCTCTTACAGAAAAGCAACTTCCAGACAAGTAAAAACAATGTTCTCATTTCTGAAACATTCAGATCTTTCATAATAAGACTCTCACAAGCAGCAGAAAATTTGAATATCATCTTCATCTTCGTTTCAGCACTAGCCCTTGGAGAGCCTCATGTTAGCCCTAAGATCAGTAAGGAAAGTGCAAATAATAAGGAAAGTGCAAATAAAAAAAAGTGCAATACCGCGAGCTGCACTGTCGTCTAACGCGTGTTCAGGAAACATGATCTTTTCCCCTTGAGGATTGCCAATTTTCACTATAACTGCTTTGATATTACGTAAACAGATCGCCTCTGTTTCTGTTGACTTTGAGAGCAAACACCATGAGAACGATGAGATTGGGAGCAAGGCTTTAAGAGCAGAAGGTGATCCCAAGTTTGTTCTCTATCACGTTCAGGGGCTCAACTCGAGCCTACTGCCTTTGGGGAGCATTTCATGTTTGTGTTTATATACACTGATTTGAATGTGCTGAACACATCTTAGAGGGACTGGATGATCCGAGTAAGACCCTGAAGATGCTCAGAACAACGTCCTGTTGGCCTAACAGGAGGTGGAAACTCAAATCTGCATCACGTTTTGTCCCTTTTGGTTATTCTTCCATAAAATTATCCATACAAGAGAAGCACTGAATCCCTTCCTGCCTTAAATCAGCATTACTACTGGCTCTGGGAGCATGTCAGATGGCAACGTTTGAAGCTGGGATAAACAAACAGAAATCCAGATGCAAAACAAAAACTCCTGGTGGGAAGGTAAAATGAGAACAGATGCATCGCCCTTCAAGATAGACGGAGATGTCATATGGAGTCTCTCTCCTCTATGGAAGCGTGAAGAGGAGGCAGGTTCAGGGTTATAGTCTAAAATGCCTTCAGAGCATTGATTTGTTTTCTGGGATCTCCAGGAGTTGCTCGGGGACCGACACTATGACCTGCAAGCTCCAGAACCCCATAGCCACCGACACACGCGCCCCACACGCTTCCAGGTGAGGAGCACACGGGATAGGGATTTAATCCAGAGGCACCATAAGCACACGGCTCTGCAGCGCTCCCCCAGAAGCCTGTGAATGCACCAGCCCAACGCATTAGAGGAAAACATCTAAAACCCCCTATCCTGGTGGGCAGGGAGGTAGGGGACTAAATCACCTTTTTTTTTTTTTTTTTTTCTTCCTTTTTTTGTCAGTGGCTGTCGGAGAGCTTTAAAATCGGATGCCTGCAGGTGACCTTGATCACTTCCCAAGTGGAAGCAAATATGTGGCACCCAGCTGTCATTAAGGCGTTAAAGACTTGGGTGTAAAAGTGAAGAACACCCAAATCTGCCCTCATTTTTCTTGATTTGTGTCTCCCTGTGTGCCTATGCTCATGTAGGAGACGGTGCTTGCTGGTTACGTGTCCTTTGGTGGCACTTGGTGGCTTTGCCATGGGGAAGGTCCTGACGTCCTGTACTGCGGGTGGCACCAGCTCTGCAGCATCCCTGGTGCTCTCGTGGCTGCTTTTTACATATATTCATCATTCTATTACCGTAGCCCTTGTGAGGGGGAAAAGGCAACTTCCTTAGCTAGCATCTGACAGCGCTGGCCTGGAGGTTTAAACATGGAAAAACATGGAGGCTTAAACAACATGGAAAAATCCCAAGTCACTTTTGCTCGCAGTAGCAGCCACCCCTGTGCATCTCACAGCAGGGCAGAAACAAGGGGCTTCTGCCCTTGCCTTTCTCCTGTGCTGGCCCCTGCAGCACCCGACTGTCATTCCCTGCCTCCAAAACCCACATTTGCCAACTAGAATTCCTGCATGAAGTTACCTATGTGACCAAAGAGAATCTGGACGGCAGCTCTTTACTCTACCTGAAACACAGCAGCATTCAAGCACACTGCACCTTTACCCAGATAAAACAGCTACACTAAAAAACTGTGGGCTTAAACATTATATGGATCAACATTTAAGAAAAACCAGCTCCCACAATGTAGTTTTCCAAGAGACCATGTCACTAAGAACCGCGTATACAACTGGATGCTCTGCATGCACTTTGTAAAAACAAGCCCAGAAAACTCCCAAATCCAACACGAGGCTCCTCCTGAATCCACGGCTTCTTCCGAAGCAAGGCAAGCTGGGCTCTGCTTGGAATGTTCTTGTATTCCTGAGGATATCAGATCAGGAATATTAAAGGCAGCCCAGAGTCTTCCTAATGACATCCCGTGCTTCTCATCACATTAGGGCATAAACCATTCATTACCTGCTTGCAAGGCTTGGGGGAAAAAAAAGAAAATCCAGAAATGGAATTACTGGGAAAATTGGGGAGTGGGGAAGAAATCCCTCCCCTTGTTACCACTATTTAGTGTCTGGCCAAGTGTCGAGCCCTCCACGTGCCTCAGCTTCAACCTGACTACCTGTTTCCCCAGCACAGGACACAGCACATAAAATACCTGACAAACTCCTATGAGCAATTCGTGCTTTAGTATGCAAAAAGTAAATGTTTTAGCATTTAAAAGAACAGACGTATGATGCAAGTTTATCTGTGTTTCTAGGGAGACCCGAGAAGCTAGAAAACAATAAAGGAGAAAAACCTGCGAGTTGTGGAGGTTTCCATGGGAATTCTTGACCGTAGACGTAGGAATTACACAAATGCCGCTGAGGTTTTCTTTGCTTCCTTCCCCCTCTCCCAAATTAATACAATCAACATCTATTTAACAATTTTTGAAAATTTATTAGCTAGTGCTCAGCTGCTGCAAATTCATGAGCAATAAATTCCCAGTTCCCAGCAAAAGCAGTATTTCTTTTGGCATTTCCAGACTATAAACCTCCAGGCCAGCGCTGTCAGATGCTACCTAAGAAAGTTGCCTTTTCCTCCTCACAAGGGCTACGGTAATAAAATGATGAATATATGTAAAAAGCAGCCATGAGAGCACCAGGGATGCTGCAGAACTGGTGCCACCCGCAGTACAGGACGTCAGGACCTTCCCCATGGCAAAGCCACCAAGTGCCACCAAAGGACACGTAACCAGCAAGCACCGTCTCCTACATGAGCATAAGCACACAGGGAGACACAAATCAAGAAAAATGAGGGCAGATTTGGGTGTTCTTCACTTTTACACCCAAGTCTTTAACGCCTTAATGACAGCTGGGTGCCACATATTTGCTTCCACTTGGGAAGTGATCAAGGTCACCTGCAGGCATCCGATTTTAAAGTTCTCTGACACAAACACAACATTTAAGACCAATAAACGCAGTAAGAGCAGCACTCTGGCTAGAGGCAGGAAGATGCAATATCCTAGATCCAGTTTTAACTCCGACTTCAGCACTTAATCCTCACTGCATCACAGCGTCTTCATCCCTCCAAAAGCCAGCGTGTCGACCTAATTATTAAGACAAGCAGTGCTATCAGATAGGCACTCTATGCAGGATGTGCCTTGCAATAGCTTTTAAGCATTTCTTAAAGTAAAATGAGATGCACAGTGATTTTCCACAAATGCAATTGTAGAGAAGGAAGATTTTCAAGTTATCCACCCAGAAATCCTGCTAGCAGCTCCTATTAAGCATCACTCTGCTTTCTTGGTCCCATTGGCCTTGAATTATCAGCCACCATTTTTCTGACAGAATCAAACACACCTGCAGGGAAAAATAAATGAGGACAAGGTCTTTTCAGTAATGCAGACAGATACCTGGAAATCACATGAACCTTGTCGGCTCCGATACTGCACTTGGTGCAAGGATGCACGTGCCCATTGGTCAGCATACGGCTACCTGTTTTGCACAGCTGTGATAGGGTTTTTAATTAAATGAGGGAGATCCTGGGCGAAGATCAGAATCCAGCTAATCTCTTCTAAGCAGAGTGGGCGTATTTGGGAAAACCGCAGCATGTCCGAGTTACAGACAGCTTCAGGAAAGTATTTTTAGCCCTAAGAGGAAGGAGGAGGAAAAAAAAAATCTGAGCAGGGAGATTATGTTTAATAAAAGTCATTAGAGACTTGGAAATTAGTGTTAATTTGAAGCCCGTCGGACACCCGCAGATGTTTGCGGCCCGACGCCGCTGCGAGCGCCGCGCGCCCGCGCTGAGCGCGTTCCTGCCGCCTGGTCGGCACGGTTCCTTCCTTTCCCACGCTCCGGCACTCGCTCCGGCTGCTCCTCCCAGCGGAGGAGCTTCCCTGGGACATGGACATGAAGCTCGCAGCAAACCGCAGCCGCACGCACCGATACAGCCACCCTCCAACAAGCCCAGGACGAGCGTCGGCTCCCAAAACGCAGGGACCCCGCGCACCAGGAGAGCTTCCACTCGCCAAGAGACTGCTGCAAGAGCCAGTCCTGCCTCTCCCCCTGCAATCTGTTATTTATCCTTATGAAAAATTACTCCAGTTCCTCCAGAGGGAATTATATGAACTTTTTTCCCCCCTCTTTCTCTTGGAGTAGGCGGTGGGCATCAGCAGTGCAGCTTTATTTCAAGCCATTATTTACATTGCATACAAGGATCACTTGGGGAGCAAAACAATTCCCCAAGGCAAGGCTTGGCCACGTGCGAGGCATCATTCCCGACGGGAACACACCAGGATTCCCAGGCCACACATCAGACCACACACGGAGAAGCACCCGTGTTGGTCCAAAGCCATCCATTGCACCCCAAAAATCACAGACTCAAGCTCCGTTCAGCTCCATGATTTGGGACACGGGAATTTTTCCACCACCCTGTAACGCTTTGAAGCACCAACACTGATTTTGTGAATTATACTGGAAACCGGTGACCTCCCGTGGGAGGCACCGAGCTTCTCCTCTTGCAGCAGGAGCTGCCGGGTTTGGAAACCCAACTCCAAGGCAGGGGAAGTCTGCTGAGAACTAGGTGATTTTTCCAAGGACGCACTCCAGTTTCTCCTTGCGCACATCCTACTAAATCAGGCTAAGCTGCAGGGACAAGGAGCTCAGCAGAGGACAGCAATTCCCAGGCTCTTCCAGCACAATCTCGGGTCACACGCACTCGGCTTTAAATAACCTCCTCAGTTTGCTTATCAAAACCACTAAGAAAAAAAGAGGAAAAAAAAAAAAAAGTGAAAAATCTGACTGCCAAGAGCTTTCCTGCAGATCCTACTGCATCTGGCACCAGGCACTGTTTTATTACAGGGAGAGAATTACAGGGGGAAGGAGTTTGTCTTCTTGAAATCCCACGTGCTGGAGGTACCAATTATCTCCAAGTCACACTACCACAGGCTGGGATTATTAATCGTTTAAGATGAGTATTGCAAATAGGTCACTATTTAAATATAGTTCCCCCTTCGCACCTCTTTTCTCATTTGTCCTCCCAGAAACATTGAAGTTCCCCCACACCTATATATATATATATATATATATATATATATATACACACATATATATATATATACACACATATATAATATATATAAAAAACCCTTTCCCAATAGCTCAGGGGGGAGCAGAAAGGGGACAGAAGTAGGAGTTTAGCCAGAGAAAAACTGATTAGCCTCAAGTGCTGGATCTGTGGCCACGCAGCCTCCTCAGAGGTTTTAATTCAGCTTCTCCACACTCATCAGCCCTTGTGTAATTTTAAAGCCATTTGAAACAGCAAGACAGGTAGTTTGGCTTAAAATTAATGAGCTTTTGACAACTGCAAACAAAGTGATAACGGGAATCCATTTAAGCTGATGCCTGTGTTTAACAAGACAGGCATATATCATTTTAACTTGTTTATGCAAAGGCAGCACCACGGCGCTTTCACCGGGATCTCTCTCCCCATAGCACGTTACAAGCTTTGCCCAATCCCACAAGATCAGAAGAATGAAAAGGGGTAGAGAAAATATTTAATTTCTGAGCTGCGGTAATTCAAGTGATGTTGTGCAGTGTAATTGCACACAGCTAGGAAATCCAAATCTGGATTTTAAAAAAGCTCATTTATTACCCGAGTTGCATCAAATCCCTTAAAACAGAGAATGCAAACACTTTCATTCTCTGTTTTGCAAAAGCATGCCTCTAGCTCAAGCTATATATATTTATATTTGTATACAGCTGCTCTTCTTCAAATACCCCAGTGAGAGGGGCGCTAGGCACTGTATTGAGCTGCAACTGCTTTCCACTTTACCCAAGTTTTCTGGATAAGTTATTTCAGATTAAAAAAAAAAATTAAGAAAAAAAATTCAAGGACCAGCACAGTTGAAGAAAAACCCAACCATTCAAATACTTGAAGCTAATGTATCTCAAAAGAATGAGATTTTGCCATGAACATGCAGTTGTGCATCAGTGGGCTTGCATCCAAGTACAGCACAACCCGAGATGTGCTGTACTGCAGGTGCCCAACTGCGTCACCCCCTCGAACCAGCTCCCGCCGATTGCTCCTGCTCCCAAAGGAATCCTCTGCAGCCAAAACAACAGATCCTGAAGGGCTTCATTGATGAAATTACTACACCTTCGCCAAGTAAACTGAATTACAAAGCACAACACTACGTGCACGCCTTAAAATATGCCCCATATTGTGCATAACTCAGAAAAAGCAAGCTGGGTACCAGTAGCTCAATAAATCACCACAGCTGGATCTCTCCTGACCTTTGCCTTAGCCACATGTCATTTCAGCTCCAATTTACACACATTTTCAGACTTGCTGTACAAAGAAGATAGATATATCTAAGTGTATCTCTTCTAAATGCGTACATCTCATATAAGATTTTTTTAAAATATTGACCACTACAGTATTTTAGAGCCCACAGGAGCTATTGCTTGTTAAAGAGGAGCAGGGATAGATGTGGATCGAACCCAGAGACAGGATGAGGGTGAGAGCAGCTCGTGCATGGAGCCGGTTGGTGGCCCTGGCCACATGTCACCGAGCATCGCCCAGCGGCCCAGCCGCTCTCCGAGACAGCTCCGGAGCAGCAGAGCGAGCTTCCCGCACGGAGCCGAGCGGGAATAAGCAGCTCGGACACGGTTTGGAGGCCGGAGGCACCGCGCGCTCCCCTTGCTGCGTTGCTCCCGCGTGCATTTAAAAGCGATGCCTCGTGGAGGGGCAGCACCCTGCTCACTGCAGGGCCCCCAGCACAGCTACGGGAACGGCCCTGCCACCCAAAGGAACCGCTGCCATCGCTTCCGCGCCCCTCCGTTTGGGCAGGTCACTCACAGTCACCCTGACAAAGCTCCCGAGGGCCCTTTTTGCTGCGCAATGAACCCAAACGCAGGGCACCGAGTTCAGCAGCCCCCGCCAGGCCGCGGGTTTGAGGGCGGCTCAAGCGAAGCCTCGGCGGAGCCGGGGCCGCGTAGCCCGGCCGGACCGGGGCTCGGTTCCACGCGGGGTTCCTACCGCGTCCGTGTGACACCCCGCACGGCTGCCGGGGAAGCGTCTCCCTGGGATCCCACGCGGGTAGGGGCGGGACGGCACCGCGCGGCTCTCCGCGCTCTGCTCTTCGCAGCCCGCACACCCGTTTCTCCGCACGCAGCCGCGTCAACGCGAAACATCCCCCGACCTCCAGCCTCAGCACCGGCGCCTCGCGCTCCCCGGCTACCGCAGGCACCTGCGACCCGAAGCAGGTTTGGGTCCGCGAGCCAAGTGCTACCGAAACACAGCGCACCGCACCCGGCTTCTGAGGAACCACCAAGTTCCCAGGAAGGGAAGCGGGCGGGCCAGAAACAAGGAACGCGTTTTACGGGCGCAGGTACCCACGAGGAGGACGGCAGGGGAGCCCTGAAGTCACGGTCGCTTTGCGGGGCGCGAGCCCCGCGGCTGCAGGGACCGGGGACGGCGCTGCCCGCGGCGCATCCTCCGCCTCGGCAGCAGCCTGGAGCCCCGCGCCGCGCACGGGAAGGGCACGGAGGAGCAGGGCGCAAACCCCGCGCACCGCCACGCGCGGCCATCGCCCGCCGGGGCGGCACCGGCGGGGCGGAGCGCGCACATTTGCGCGCTCTCCGCGCGGCCAAGGGCCGGCCCGCACCCGCCGCGCCTCCCGCATCGCCGCCCTCCATCCCCGCTCACCTCGGCGGCGCCGCTCGCCGCCCCGCTCAGCCCCGCTCCGGCGGCGCCGCAGCCCCGCGCGGAGCCTGCGCGGCCGCGGGCGCCCCAGGCCAGGAAACCGCCCCGCGCGCCGCCCCGCGCGCCGCCCCGTGCCGCGGCGACCCCTGGCGGCCGCCCGCGGAGCAGCAGCAGCAGCAGCAGCAGCAGCGCGGGGACCCGGCCCGGGAAGCGTCCGCGCGCGTTCGCGTTTGGAGTGGGGGGGAAAGGGGAATTTACCGGGAAATTCCCGGAAATTCCCGGGGTTCCTCAGCCGCAACAGGCGAGGAAACGCACAATGGCGCTGTGCAAAGAAACTGGCCGTGTTGTAACAGCAGAACTTACTCGTCTTGCACCCGAGGATGGAAGGAGCCGGGGGCACTAAGTCCGGCTCGCTGCTGTGGTTTCCTATAGCCTCCTATAGCCCTTCCTGCTCCAGAGAGCCGTAGGGGAGCTGGAACGTAGCCGTGCTGCTCCACAGTGCATTAACAGCTCCAGGCTCTTACAGTCGAGTCTGTGCTGCTGGTGCTGGTTTTGTGCCGAAAATGAGGGGAATATTCGAAAAAATCAGGTGAGCTGAGGAGTGAAGCCTTTTTTTCAGTTCTCTCCTTTGAAAAGTGGGAGAGAATGAAAAGAAAAGGAAAAAGAAAAGAGAAAAGAGAAGAAAGAAAAAAAAAAAGAAAAAAGAGCCGCCTAGCGAGCAAAAGGTGGAAATTGTCCAACAAGTGGCTGTGGGGCCCTGCGGGTTTCCTTCATTTAGGGAAAAGCTCCCCAAATACTTTATATGCCATTTATTGGGAAGTGGCCAATATACCCTTGGCAGCACTGCAGTGCCTTCACCTTTATGGATGCATAAAACTGAATAATTTTGCAAATAAGCCAAAAGAATTGGCGGTCAGATATGTCAGGCTTCAAATAGAAGTGATCTCAGTAAATTGCTGTTTTTAGAATGATAGATCATTAGCTTAAAGGCCAGTGGAGCCCTTATGAGGTCTGAGCTACAGGGGAATCAGGGGATCTCCATCGAAATATTCAGGAAAAGTGAAGAGGATTTGGAACACTGCGTTGTGGTGCAGCAGGAACGCAGCCCACGGGTGCAGCAGGGGCTCGGATGGGTCGGCTCTGCCTTCCTCCCAAATAGCAGCTGTGCCTCCAGCTACCGGGGCCAGACAAGTCTTCCTCCTCCTCCATTTCAGGATGGAAACCAGGACTATCCATTAGGGATAACTGCTCATGCAGCCGGATGTTCCTTTGGAGGCGTTGGTGGTGGCACGGTATTCCAGATGTCACCGCTTCCATGCCAGCAGTGGCTGGTTGGTGGTGGAGTCCTCGACTGAGGAGAGTCTTTTTCTGGGAAGAAATCCAGACAACACTTAAGATATTGGGATGTGTGTGTGTGTTTCCAATAGTGTGTAAGGAAGCTCGAAGCGATACAAGGGAGTCTGACAGTGCCATGGCATAAATCCACACGCCGCTGCTTGTGGTTACATCCAAATCTTCTAAAAAACATCCCTCAAAAAAAAAGAAAAAAGCATCAGCCCCAAGCAGTTGTTGCAGTCATTTTTCTTTTCGGTTCAGCTTCAGATTTTCCTCTCCAGCCACAGTAAAACTCATGATGATTTATCAGACTCCCCTCACCTGGGCCAAAGGGCATAAAAAACCAGCGCTCCCATCACTCCCTGGCCATGGAGCTCCCTGACAACAATGGAAAACAAAAAGGATGTAAAAGGATGGAGCACAAAGGTGGTGCCCAAGGAAAACCGCAGGAAACTGCCAACCAGCCCATCATCTTACCACGTGCGATTCTTTTTTAATATTATGGAAATGAAAGATTTTAACTAAAAAATTGAATTTGGTAAGCTGCCGCCAACAACCTTAGGCTTTAAAGGCTGTGGTAAGCGATGGGCAGGTGCTCGACCCTGGCTTTTCACCAGCTGCTGGTTGAACAGGAAGGATATTTTATCAGTCTTTAAAAATACAGGTCTTTATGCCTGTTCTATGCTATGTTCTGTGGCAATGGAGCAACCTCCTCCTCTAAAACTGGCTTCTCTGCTTCACTGCAGGGGCTAAGAGAAGTAAAAAGCCAAACTACCGTCTGCTTTACGGGACATTTTCCCGGATTCAGGAAAGTTTCGGCAAACTGAAAACGAGACCTTTGCCCATCGAATGCTACCAGCACCTGGACTCTGCTCCATGGAGGCCGGGAGAGCGCAAGGAGCAGGCTGGGAATGTCCTGGGAATGCACCGGGAACGCTCCGGGAGCGCAGCGCAGCGGGGAGCGCGCTCCTGAGCTTCCCCTGCCTTGTGTTGGTTAAAATTTAACTGCAGCATGCTTGTTCCGTACGCATTTTGGGTTGAAAAGCCTCCATTTTGATGCCTTAATTCACGTATTGACTGGCTTCTGCTGCACACATATGCTAAAGGCTGGGTAGCATTTCCATCCTTCTGTATAGCAGGATTATGAAGTATATAAGTTTCAGTTTGAATATACATGAAGCATTTAAGTTATTTATGAATAAAACGTACACATTTGTAAAAGCAAAACCATCAGAAACATCCTTAAGTTACATATAATGTATTAAAAAAACAGACGTACAAAACCATACCATAAAAAAGCCCAGTTGCCCATCTCAGAAACAAACTGCACTCGTTTCAAATGCAATTACTGCTTTAAAGCTTTCAAGCAAGAAATCAGAAGAACTTACACCTGCACAACAGCACTGCCTTGCAAAGGTGACGCTTTTCTCTTCCCGGAAAGCGCTGGCTAGCTCAGACTCCCAAAACTTCATGGTTTTAGTGTATTTGCAGGACAAACAAGGTGGCTTTGGGGAGAGCTTTGGGAACGGAGCTCAGCAGGTCTCTTCAGCAGCGCCTTAGAGCAGATTGACTTCCTGAAAGTGATTTGCAAAAGAATCTGGGTGCTGCAGTAGCATGTTTTGTTATAACATGGAATAGCTGTATTCAGGTAATACAGAAAAAGCCCTAGGAATCTTTTTTTGCTTTGGCTTAACAACAAGCTATTAATTCGGGATTCAGATTTCACAAGGAAAAAACAAAAAACAAAAACAGAAAAGTGAATAACTAGCTGACTGCAAATTCTCCAACTTTGGTTTCAGTTTTGCACATGGTTTTAGATCTGAAACCATGTCATTACTATCTCCTGTTTAAATCAATCTGGCCAGAAGAAAGTCAGATATTACAGTTTATAGCCTCAGAGTCCAGGGCAGGGCTTTTCAGCATTGCTACCTTTACTTATCTGCTATGTCATTAAAAGGCAGGAGTATTTACAGTATTTCTTTATCCCTGGAGAGTACTTGAGCCAGAAACCAGCGTGTCGCTGGGGTCTGGGCTGCAGAGGACCTGTGGAGCTGAAGCCCCTCAGTGAGAAGGAATTCGTGATCCTTGCACCTGTAAAACAGCTGGTGCTTTTAGGGAAGTTTTCAAGTAGAACTTCAGAAAAGGAAAAAAAATAACAATAATGAAAAAATAAAGACTAGGAAAAAGTTCTGACTGCAAAAAAAAAGCAAGAAGGGGCCAGAACATCCCCGCTGGGAAGGAGGAAGGAGGCCCCAGCGGGCCGGGAGGGAGGGATGCGGCGGGAGGAGGGATGCGGCGGGAGGGAGGCGGGAGCGGGCGCTGCGCGGACGGACGGACGCACGGACGGACGGACCGTGGCTGTTTTGCCGTAGCGATAGCAACTCCTGCTCTCCCGGCCAAAGTTCGGCTCCTCCACGTTTTTATTGCCGCGGCGGTTTCCGGGGCCAGGCGGGAAGGACGGGCGGCCGCGCGGACGGACGGGGGCCCATGCGAGGAGGAGGCGATTCCCCGGCAAAATGCCGTCGCGGGAAAAAACGCTCCTGTTCGCCGGCGCCTTCTGCACCAGCGCGGGCTCCTTCGTGCTGCTCTGCGTGGTCCTCGCCACGCGCTCCTGGGTCACCAGCGACATCCGCTTCTCCCAAGCCAACTCCTCCGTGACCGTCACCGTCACCTACGGGCTCTTCCAGGGCACCTGCGAGCAGACGGTGACGGGCGGCCTGCAGATCTCGGAGAGCCCCCTCCAAGGTAAGTGGTGCTGCTGGGCCCTCGGACCCACGAATGGCCACGAGCCCCTCGGGGAATTCGAGTGGGATAAGGATGAGAGCCAAAAAACAAAGTACCAGAGTGCCACGGAGCTCTCGCCAGCAACGACATGCAATTCCGAGCAAGGAAATCCTGTAAAATAATAACTTTGTGCACAGGAGGCTTGAGCTTCAAAATCACTATGGAACAGAAAAACGCTCATGCCCTTTTATTAAAGGGTTTCAAACCTAATGCAACTTCCAGAACTTACATTTCATTAATTGAGTAATTAAACATCATGCTTTAGGTCTACATGGTGTTTATCTATGTGGCTTATGTATGTGCTGGACATGGGCACCAGAACAAATAAAGTGACCCTTTTATTTTCTCCTTTGAGCGTCCCGTTGCCTCGGGCCATGGCTGGTTTTCTGGGGACGGATCCAGCGCCAGGGGCCCTGGCACGGCCATCACACAGATTTTAATTGCAATTAGTGGGAAGCGCTCACAGAGCGCTGGCAGGAGGGCAAGTGTGCCGCTCTTTGCATGGGTCACACGCATGGAATTTTGTGGGGGGGTTGCCCCCCCCTTTTTTTTTCTTCTCCAAATGTAGGTCTCTGTGCTTATCATTTGCTATTTCCCTTCAGTTCTCACATACAAACCGTTGAGAGATGAACAAAACAGGAGGGTTTAGGGGTGCTAGCTGCTTTCAGCAGCGGCTGCAAGAAAAGCAGGCTTTAAAGAGAGCCAAAACAGGGATTTGCCCCTCTCCCGTGGTTAAGCTCATTTATATCCGAGATAAAAGGAACCAATTTTACACCAGTGCTTTTATTAATGGCAATAGGCAAGTAGATTGGCAAAAGCCCTCGCAGAGACAATAACTTGCTATCTTGGATACCACGCCGTTAAAAGACATTTCCAAGCGTAAAGATAAAAGGCGAACAGAGGAATACAGTTTCTGCAGGTTTACGGAGCATGAACCACCTAATCGAGGTAGCCTCTTATGATAGACTGCTATTAATGAACTTAATAGGGTAATAAATCAATACGGCTGCATTGGAGGCCCTGGAGATGAGCAGAGTGGCCTGGAATAAATTAAAAGTTATTTAATAACTTCTAATAAATAACTTTAGTCCTTGAGACCCAATTATAATTAAATATGACTCATAAGTGATCCTAGGCCTTGTTGCCAAGGCTGCTTAGAAAATAAGACCTCAAGGCTGGGAGCCTGGAGCTGCTCACATTCAAGTCAGTAAAAGTTTGAGAAATTATATATGATTGAAGAAGAGTTAAGGGTGATTGGAGACAAAAAGATGATGATACAGGAGGATCAATACTCTGCTTTCATCCCCTCATATTCGTTTTACCGATTGAAGAGGATTACCTGCTCATGGGTTTGCACAGAGCGTGTTCAAGCGGATCAGCTATTCTATACACCTTGTGTTCACACACTGACCACTTTAATTGGAAAATAAAAATCCGCCCGCGCAAACCCAGCATTTTCTGCAGGCCTTTGGAAAGGCCTCGAGCTGCTGCTTGCGACAAGGGGAGGCTGCTCGGATTCCTGCCCTGGGTTTTGTCCAAGACAAACAAATAAGATGAGTTAGGGGGTAAAATAGGTGCAACAGATTCAACTAAGTCCAAAGATGCTCTGGGTGATAAAACTGTGGAAGGCGGATGCGGAGAAGCTACACAAACCCATTGCTTTCAAATGCAGACAATTTATTTCCTTATTTCCTTGTTTCTGGACCTGGGCGATGCCCGGGCTGCCTGGAGCAGAGGGCAGCTGGGGCTGGGCTCGCATTTAACTTAGTGGCATCTCCCAAGTGCCTCCCTGCTCCCTAAATTTGCATTTGGTTTATATAACACTTCCTCATTTGCTGGAGCAGCAGTTAATGGATTCTCCATTTCCCGGGATAACATATAAAATGAGGAGGAAGCTCTCCTCCTTTCTTTCCAATAGCTCTTCTTTCAGCTATGAGAGCTTATTTTCTTTTTTATAGCTGCTTATTATTTTTGCTGATGTTACTTTTACTGCTGCAGTTTCTCCAGTTTATGCACCAGCAACCCTGCAGTAACAGCCTGGTACTAAAGCAGCCCAGAAAGGAACTTCTCCTCGCAGAGGGCTGTTTGACTGGAGCAGGAAGGCCCTGTCACTGTATCTGTGGGATTTAGGCAAAAACAGTCAAAGTGATTACAGTCCTGCTGGGATTGGCTGTATGTGCCATGTATCTCTGGTGATCCATGCCTACAGGTACAGAAACCCAGCAGACTCCACTCTGCACACACACGTTGCAACGCGCTGGGTCCGAAAGGGAAGGTGTTGGGATGCTGGATGTGAAGATGCCCAAGTTGGCCATGTGTGGTCTCCATCCTTCCTTTCAAAAGAGGGGAGGACGAGCCACCTTTACTGCTATTTATGCAGGGTGTGAGCACTAGCTCAGCTATCAACCAGGTCCCAGTTTGTTTCTCCATGAAGGACCAAGCCAAATCTTCCATTACTATTTTGTATTCACAACCAGTCAGCTGTCCCCAGTCATCAGGTCTCCAAGGGCACTGGAGCACGTAGCCTTTCCTCTTTGGGCTTGCTCCATGCAGGTTAATGATTCACCCCAAGCTCCTCTCTTCCAGTCACCGAGACGCTGAAAAATGCTGAAACAAGAGCCACGAACGTGGCCATCATCGTGTTGCTGGTCCTGGCGCTGCTGAGTTCCCTGCTGAGCGCGGGCTTCACGGGCATGAACGTCGTGAGCAATCCCTACCAGACCTTCCTGGGACCCATAGGTGTCTATACCTGGAATGTCATCAATGGTGAGTCACCAGCATTGGGCCACCACACATGGCACAGCCCATGTGTCCCAGCATGCACAAACTCAGTGTATGGAGCTACCATACACAGCGTTGACCCTAAGTGGGACCGACTCCCTTGCCAAGGACACAACTCATCTGTGACCATGTCTAAGGCATGACTCATTTCATTGCAGGAAAAGGAGTCCAAACTGGGACAGATTGAGTCCAAACTAGGACAGTTCAAATCCTAGACGCGGCCCACTCTCTCCAATGTCTGTGCTTAGTTATAGATGCTTGGGTCAAAGAGGATGAAGCTCATGCAGGGTCCCCTGACCACCGGTCACCCTGGCCTTTCTCACTGTTGACCACCTACCCACCACATGCAGGAATATGAAGTTCTCCCAGATGAATGAAGAAATTAATGTTTAAAAAAAAGGAAACCTTTGGAAAAGTAGCCTTCTTCCAGCCAATTTGGGTTTTCAAACTCGTGTCTGCTGGGATACCTGAAGACACAGTGCCTTTTAAGCACTGCTAGAACTGTATTCCTTGCTTTAAGTGAAGCCGTCAATCAGTAAGAGCTGGCAGGGAAAATGGCAGTGAGAAAGGCCCAACAGCTGTAAAATCATTTAATGCATGGTGCTACACACCAAGAATAAGCTGAAAAAGTACAAGATTAAAACAGAGTAGAAAAATATATGTGTTGGGTAGGACCATGGGACAAATTCTAAGCTTTCTAAGAATCTACATCACCATTCAAAATACTACCATTTTGTGGTGTTTGTTGTTTTATGGTCCTGGGTTGCCTACACACCACATCTGCCCTTTAAGATCTAATCTACAGGATGGATACTTAGACCTATTTCTGTGTCTGAAAACAAGCAGTGAGCGCTCAGCTCGTCTCGAGAGGATCACATTTCCCTCTAATGCTGGGTTGGCACTCAGGAAACTTGCTTTTTTCAAAGCACCTGATTGCTGAGTGGTCCTGAACTGCCGTGTCCATCGGCCTCACCTTGAAGCCACCTCTGAAGCCCCCATGGGATGGGACCCTTCCCACAGGCTGGTCCTGGGGGCCTCCGACTTGCTCTAGTGGGAAGGGAAACATAAACCACAACCTCTGGATGGGGAAGAAAGGATGGAATACTTGCAAAAAAAAAAAAAAAAAAAAAAAAAGCATTAACAGGAAAGCAGACCCCATGCATTGAAGGAGTATTATGGCTTCTTTTTACAACCCCATTAAGTGCTCTGACCTGGAAGTTTATTTAACCAGGGGCATATCTGCATGGAAAAATTATGCATTGCTTGCTGCGTGGCTGTATCTTGAAGGCTCTTAATTTTCACACTAGAGAGCTGACAATGACACAATGTCCTTCTTGCGAAAAACGGAGCCTGTTTCAGCAGAATTGGTTGTAGGACCCTATACCTGGAGGGAAGAAAAAGAAAAATTTTCATGGATGTGCAACAACTATACCTCTGTCAGCACCATGAAAACACATAAAAGCATTATTTAGCTAAATCTCAAAGTAACAGGCTGTGGGAAATAGGGAAGAATCTAAAAGGTCCTCTCGTTTAGACAGCTCAGAGTCCTTGGAAGGTTCAGATTGGAGCTCAGGGCAGCCCCAGAGCAGGGTGAGCCCTCTGTTCAGACCAGATTGCTCAGGGTGTTATGCACCTGCGTACCCCACCGACATGGATTCATATCAAATAGGCATCCTGCAAGTGACCTAAGGGGAGAATGTATTACACACATCAGCAGCAAAAAAAAGCTACATTAAATAGCCTTATCTAAGAAAAATCAATGTGAATCCACTAATTTTGGCAGGTCATAGAAATAGCTACTTATGTCACAACGTATGCCAGATACTGCTAGATACATTCCTTAATTATATCCATATTTTATTAACAGAAACATGGCAGATTCCTCTGTTGTAGTCCAGGCATTGAAGCTGCTTCAACCAGAATACTTTTGCTTACAGGAAGCTACATAAATAATACTGCATTTCCCCCTTTAACATTGGCTCTTGTGTTTTCCAGGGATCCTCACGCTTCTAGTCCTGATCCTTTTTGCGGTGAACATAGAAAGGAACCGCCTCTCTGTAGAACTGGCTGAGGTTTGCTACACAATTCCAACAACGTACATGAATTCGAAAAACACATATGGATATTCATATTGGATCATGCTGCTTATCATTTTCTTGAACATTGCTACTATTATCATCATATATTTCTATGACCACGCGAGGTATTATAAGAAGAAAGAACAGGAAAGACCCATTGAAAATGCACCAAAAGATGTCATTCTGTTTTAAGGATATTGACTTCCTCGACAGAAAGAGACTATTTATGTGGGCAATGACGGCCAATCATTTGCAGATTGAAGCTGCGTGTATAGTTCAATTAACAAAATAGCCGATCGTGTCTCCGGAGCAGATTGATTTCCTTTGTAATGCTGGGTATTAGTGTAATGCCTATAGGTTTCCATCGACATGCCTCAGAGCAGGAGCTACTCACAGGAGCACCTCTCAGGAGGGATGAATCCCACGCACCTCCCGGTTTCCAGGGAATCTCTGGAAGGGATTTGCTAGCGGAGCCACGGGCTGGCAGAGGGGATGGGGCACTCGGAGCCTCCATAGCACAGCAGCAGGAGGGCTTGGGACGAGCTCTCCTCCATCCCCTGCTGCTGTCCCTTGGCTGTGGGTCAGGGCAGAGCCAGCCCTGCTCCCAGCCCCGCAGCGCCGGTTCCCATCTCCCCGATCCTGGGCTTTCCAGGCATGGCGGGACATCAACACGGGCGTCACACGAGGGCATTTCTGCCTCCTCCCTTGGGCCCAGCTGCAAAGACCAAAGCTACCCTTTCGATTGTACATAATTTGGGATCATAAAGGACCGAAATAGTGCAAATGCCAGAGATCTTGGAGGTTACGAGAAATGATCCCAGAGGTAGGAATGGTTCTTTTGGCCCTGCAATCCTCCCTGCTATTGCTCACCCCATGTGTAGAGGTCCCTTCCTGCACTTTGTAAGCCCAAGCTGGGCTCCTCTGGCAGCAGGAGGATGGGAATGACCTGCGCAAGGTGGAAAAGAGCCTGGGAGCAGCATGGGCGATTATTAACTCGTAGCAACATTAACAAAGTCCTCTCTCAGCCTATTTATAGGCTCTGGATTGGTGTCATTAGCAACGCCGTAAAGCTGCACCTTGAGCAGGCGTGGTGGCCCTGCAAGCTGCCTTAGGTCATCGCTTGCCCTGACGCTGGGTTTCTTAGCACTGTTTTGTAGCCAAATCCGTCACCTTCAGGTCCATTTTCATTAATAAACGTATGTGTGGAGGATGCTCGTGAGCACACCCAGCCCCAGAGCTCCCTCTTGGTCCCCGCTGGGGAAAGGAGCCCGCAGGTGCCACCTTCCCTCGCATGAAGCCATGGCCAGGCCACACATGCCAGCAGCAGCAAAGCCACCACGGGGCGGTCCCCGACCCCTCCTGCCTCTCATCCTGGCATCCGTAACACCAAGTTTTCGCCGTGCAAGTTTCCCTTTCTGGAATGATTTCACCGTGTTGCTCAGCGGGAGGTGAAGCAGCAGCTCGGATGGAGGACCGGGAAGATAGGCAAAGCAGCAGGTTAAAAAGCAAAGAGGGTCTCTACATTTCCAGGGGGAGGAGGGCCAATAAAATAAGAGGTGTAATTCCCTCCCTGCAGACCTGCAGACGCCTTGCTCTGCTGTGAGCGTTTCAGTTGAGTGTCGGGTGTTTTGCAGGTGGCAGCCAAGCACCCATGGCCTTTGCTGTGGCTGCAGAAACATTCGCCTGGTCACAGCGCAGCCAGAAAACACAAACAGTCCACTCTAACATGAAGCTCCTGGCTCTTAAGTATATATATATATTTTTCTCAAGATGGCTCCAAAACCATGACTTTTGTCCCAATGGGACGGTGGCGGGTTTGCAGGGGGGTTGAGTGTGGAGCTGTGTGGGAGGGGACTGCACGGGAAAGAGCGTTGATGTTTTAGAGCAGAAAAGGCCAAAACAGCAAAGCTGGGGCAGCCCTTGGGTAACTTCAGGGCACAAAAGCAGCTGCTTCCCACTAGGCCTCCAAGCGGGAACTGGACCAGGACACCGTCCAGGACGGGCCCTGACCTCTCTGCTCGGGACTGCATCGCAGCTGGCAAGTGTTTGGGAAGAGAAAAAAAAAAAAAAAAGAAAAAAAGGAGGAGTTTCCCTTTTTCTAGTAGTTTGGCTCTTGCGAGCCTGCCGACTCTGCAATGAATAGAGCTGTGTTGAGCGCTCATCCTCCTAATGAGGATCCTGGCACTCACCCTGGGGCAGCAAGAGAAGAGAGGGTTTGCGCCACCAGCCTGCTGCGTGCTTGCAGGGGACAGACCGAGCTCCCGACTTACTGAGCACTGGGTAATTTTACACCTTCATGCGAGCTGGGACTTCAGGGATAGAGAGGCCTTATCCCTGAAAAATCCTGCATCCCAAGGAAATCGGTGCTTGTCTGCAGCATTAGCAGCAGGCAGCACTGAGCAGCACCCCAGCAAACGCCGGTGTTTTGATCCAGGCATTAACCACGTTATTGCAGAAAAGAGCAGCGGGCGCAGAGCGGGATCCATGGAGCCAGCAGCGCTTGGACGGGGGATCACCCCTCTTGTGCTATTTAAAATCCTCCGCTTGGGGCAAGATCGTCAGAATTAGCAATCGATGCTCGAAAGCGAGCGCAGCACCAACAGCACCGCAGTTATTAGCAGACTATCAGAGTTAAAAACAAGTGTTTGCTCGTGAGCACTGCATGGCTGCACTGGTGCACACGTTTCATCCCCAAACAAAGCTGTGAAGAACTGACCTCTGCCTTAGTCCCTGCCTGAGCAGCCTCACCGTCTGCAGCTCAGGAGACTTCCCTTTGCATGAGGGACAAAGCAAAGTTAGCCATTTTACCACACAGTGAAAAAAAAAAAATCAGTGATACAATAATACAACTTGAACTGGAAAAGCAGGCTTAGTGACAGTGAAATGTGTCACCCGACAGCTCCTCCCTTCCTTTCCATGACTCACCCTTTAAAACATTTCCTTTAAAGCCACAGCCCAGCTGGCAGGCTGGCCGTGGAAGCGCTGCCCGCAGCACCCAGGCCAAGGGCTGCAGGTGGGGACGCGCACGTGCCATAAGCAGCAGTGGGAACGCAGTGTGTCCCCACTGTGCCGAGCTGCCCTGGCGTCCCCACCTCCGCTCCCCTCCAGCACCGCAGCATCAGAGGGTGCAGATTCCCAGGAGGAGTCACTCCAGGACGTGCAGCTCCTTTTGGCTGGGCAATAGTCACGCTGGCAGATACGTACGTGCCCAGCGTGGTTCCAAATCTGTAAAACGGGCTGCAGACGGGCAGCAAGGCAGAGACGGGCAAGGGCACGGAGCAGACCTTGGCCGCGCATCGTCTCCGTTGAGCTTAGCTGCAGGGACACCATCCCCAAAGCAATATCGGTACCCAGCGTTCATCTGCTTGTGGAGATCATCCTGAGCAGGCGCGTGAGCTGCTGGCAACATATAGGCAGATACAGCCATCTTTTTGCTGGAAATCGTCTAATCGCCGGATCTGGCACAAATGATGCAGGTAGCCATTGGGATGGGCATGCATTGAAATATTGCAGGTCAGGTAAAGAGCCCAAAAAATCTCTCCTGTAGGAAACAGGCCCAGGAAGTGAGGAAAAGGCAGGCCTTGAGACTGGCATTAGCGGAATACCTGGAATCCCATTTCCCTGCTGACCTGTGCCATGTGCCAGACCTGCGCTGGGAAGCCAAGCGGATGCTCCCTGCTGCTATTCCACCTTCCTCCTGGCTGTTTACCCAGGAAACCATAAGAGGGCAGCAACCACCTTCCCAGGCAGGAATATCGCTTTATTTTTATTTATTTATTTTTCCCGATTGAGAAGTGAGAAAGAGAAGCACTTTCCTAGCTGCCCATTGCAGAAAGTGCAAAATGGGCACCACTTGACAGCACCAGTGCTGCCTCTGCAGGCATCAGATCCGTCTGTGGCTGCAAATGCCACCAAAGATGGGTGATATCCTAATTGCAAGCACTTCAAAGGAAAAAAACGGTTACTTCAATAAAGCTGCAGCTCAATTTACTAAGGTGCCTTGGATTCAACATTGACATCGCCTTCATCTGGTCATGCATAAAACATGCATCTCTGTGCATGCCCCCTATAGAGGCCCTGTCTAGCCTTCGTACTGAAGCCTAAGGTTTTATACTTAAGATTTCATGGCAAGGAAAAATAATGCATATGTAGTTAATAAAATTATGTTATTTCCTGTGCTTCAGAGTCCCATCGTGTAGGGTTTTGCTGTCAAAAAAAAAAAAAAAAAAGCCTCAATGCTTGAAGTACCTATAGAAGTTAATTATTGCTCCTAAGCTGGAAATGGCACAAAAAGAATTTCCAAGGACAATGTAAAAACATTTCATCACATACCTACCTCTAACAAGTATGTGTGCAGACATTAATGTGTATATTTATATTCTTCAGGTTAAAAAAATAAGATAAACGTATTCAAAGTCCATGAAAGAGGTGGGCAACATTTGCTGTTGCTCTGTGCACACCATTAAGCTGCTCAAGAGTAAGACCTAAAAAACCCGTGCTAGAGCAAATCAGGAAGGAAATTCCTTTCCGTCAACACATGGATTAAACACAATAAAAAGACAGCGTAAAATTTGTTATCAAGACAGTAAATCTTTCAGCGATTTCATACACCTTCAAAAATAAGTTAGAGCCAGCCACAAGAGACTAACCAGAGAGATGGAGTTGTCAGAGGTGGAGACACAACTGGGGAGAGAAATTCTAAACCTCTCCTACAGCTATTTTGCCAATACTCCATCACGTAAATTTCTTTTAAGCATCTGAACCCAGAAGGCTTCCCCTGTGTGGGGAAGATCCAAGACCTCGTTGTATCCAGAAATAAGAAAGAAAGGGTCCTTCCAGGGCCAGCATCTTGGTGCCGATAGCCAAAGTGGTGGCTCTGCACCCAGTAGCAATCTAGACTCCCTTGTCAAACCCTTTTCCATGTCTTTATGTTCTTCCCAACTTAGAAGATGGAAGCAGAGCTACTGAAACCCATCTTCTCCTCTCCACTTGTAGCTTCTATAGCTTACCGTGCTGGGAAAACTGCCTCCAACTTGATGCAAAGCAATCGGAAACGGGAAAGAGTGGGCACTTTCCTTGGCTCAGCGGGCTTGGATCGGGTTGTGAGCACATTAACACGACAATGAAGTGGGTCTCTCAGTGTTTACCCTGTAAGCACAAACGGATGGGCATCAAAGTATCCTCAGCTAATCCCCTCTTCCTTTCCCCATCTTAGCTGAAAGAGAAGATTGGAGCAGCCCAAGAGGAATTTTTGTTTTAGCCACAAATTTTCCAGAATATTTTTGCAGCTTTTCAGGAAAAGCCACAGTCTTCATACTAGTCCTCTCAGCACAGTCACTATCAGGGAGTCTTCCCTACGCAGTTGCCTTTGTATGGGAAAAAGCAAACTCTAAGAACAAACTCCTAAATTTCCTTTTTCCCCCTTTTCTACAGCTCAGTCATGATGACGTTTTTCATGTAGCGTGGTGGCACTAATGCAAAACCAAGCACACTCATCCTAGTCATTTTTTAGTCTTACAGACTTAATAGATACAGCTCCTGTCTTTTTTGACATTCATTGAATATTTATGAGCTTAGCAGGAAAAGGACAACGTATTGTGGCAGAACTACTAAAATATTGCAGGATGAGCCCTCGTGGTTTAAAATAACCCGCCTCCCTTTTCCAGTGCGTGGTGCCACTCAAAACCTTGCGGGTCCCTTCTCTCCAGGGCCTTCTCCTGCGATGGGAGAACTTAGGATACGGGCTTCATCTCCTCTGATTTCACAGAGAGGCTATTGCTCTCCTTGAGGGGCTGGTGGAGATGTCTGCCTCTATGCTTAAATGTTTTGCTTGTATTTTTTTTCCCATGTTGAATATTGTTTAGTTCTTTTCTTTGCTTAGATATATTTTAGGCCTTGTCTTCTTGATGGGGTTGCCAAAGACTGAACATCATCTTGATTTTCAAATTAATGCTTTCATTTAAAGATGAGGGATTTTTTTTTTAATGGAACAGTTCAGAAGTTCCTTTTACAGACCATTTCTTTGGAGAAGAGAAAAGGACCATTTATAGACCTGCACCCATTCTATGCAGGTCTATAAAGCTATAGCTGCTTGGCAAACACCTCTCAAACAACAGTTTCAAATTTATTAAGAATATTTTGCAGCCCATAAATTGCTATTTTCCTGGCAAGACATGTTACCTGCCAGAGAGCTGAAGAGCTGATGAGAAGAAAACTGACAACCCATCTTCATCCATCTCCATCTGTCCTCTGCAAACGTGGGAAGATAAGGAGGGCCCCGTCTCACCACGCCGACGTTTGCTAACTGATACCATCTTGGTAGTTACTCATCACCACTCCTGGCTTCATGAACTGAGACATGCTGAGGTGACCAGAGCTCCTAGATTGCAGAAGAAGATTGGTTTAAGACAACTTGCTGGAAACGAGGTTTGACACAGAAGAGGAAATAATAAAGATAAGACGGCAAAGGGTTATCATTCACACCAGCATTTAAATGGACACATTAGTCTAGTTTTAAATGCTATATTTAAATGGCATTATAAATCTCCTCTGTTGCAAATGTCGCGGTGCTCCCTTGCAGATCAAACTGCTGCACAGTGCATTGGATTTTAATAGCACCTCTGTGTTTAATATGAGCTAACACATCAAATGTGCTCACAGAGGCCAAACTGTCCTGGAAGCAAGCATGCATTCAAATTGTTTTGCTGGAATAATGCAATAATGGAAATAATTTCTGTTATTAGAAAAAAAAAAAAAGAAAGAAAAATACAAAAAAAAAAGTTACTGAAAGGAGACTGTAGCTTCTGGTTAATTCTGAAGAGGATATTTATTGTGAAACACAGCTTGACAACCCTTTCAAGCTTTAAATTCCCTAACATCACAAGAAACGCAGGGAAGGCTCTTAGAAAATCAAGTGATGTAAGAGAACATCGAAGTCCTTAAGAGATGGGGGCAGCAGGCTAAAGAAAATAAAGTATAAAAAGCGAAGATGAACTAGGGAGCATCTCCTCTCTTTTACTCAAAACATTCTCTTAAGGCAAGTCAGGGAACAGGGCACTGACCTTTACTGTAGATACCACTTTTCATCCTTCTTTAGAGGAAAAACATGCTATCACTCCTAGAAAGGCTCTCTGGTAGGGAATTACGGGAAGGAGAAAGAAAAAAAAGAGTAGAGCTTTGTTTCATCTTGTGCACTGACTTGTTGAATGTCTCTAAAAAAAAGCACTATTTTCTCCAAGAAGCTGGCAAACACCCCTGCCAAGGAGGCAGAAACCTTCCTTTGCATGTGCCCATCTGCCAGGTTCATCCAATAAACCAGCTTCAACCAATAAAACATGCTTTGCTGATGCAGACTGTGGACTGAGGTGAAGTTCAAGCACAAATACGTTCTCCAAGACCCTTTCTGACTTTCTCATAACATAGTCTGTGAGATCTTCCTCTCCTGTGAGTCCTCCTATGCAGCTGTAGATATTTGTTAGCATTAACTGGTGCTACCAGACTCTCCTCCTCTGCTATGGAGCAATTTGAGATCCAAAGACTGTTTTACTGCAGGTTGCTCTGATCTGACAATGTGATAGATTCAACTTAATCAATTACACAGGAAAAAAAAAATATATAATGTATCTAGGGAATATTTAAACCTACTTGGAAGATTCAACCAGGTGCAATGATGAGGGGTTGTCCAGGGGCAGCTGCAGCAGGACCTGCTCCCACTGGTGTCAGATGCTTTTCTGATCAATGGAGGGGAATTTGCCCCAAGGGGTGCTGCTGCCTCCAAAGCCTTTTTAGAGGAAGACATAGAAGCTGCTGCATTCCTTCATAGAAATGGGAGGCAAGTCTTGTTTTGAAAGTCTAACAAATAAAAGGCCTTAATTTATCAGTGTCAGGGCAGGGCAGTGGTCTTTTAGAAGCAAAAAGAGCCTCCTGGTGCCTAATGGTGATGAGCACTGAGATGTGATTAGATGGGAAGAGTTTCTCAATTGAAACAAGATCAGTTTTCAGAAAAAAAATAGTGTTTTCAGGCCAGGATGTGGCAAACTATCATAAATAATATTAGAGGCAGCATTAAGAAATATTTCCAGCAACTTTATGATCTAATAAATGGTCTGCAGCTCCCACTAAATCACCCCCTACTTCCAGCTTTTTAGAGTTTGGCTTGTGCCCCAAAGGCTAAGGTTTATGTTCCTTATGACGTTTTTTGCTTACCTACCACCAGGCTTCATGCTTTTACTTCCCATGTTTGCTCCTCTGCAAATCCAACACTTGGACTTTCTCAAGTGGCAACGTGCTTAAAAAAGAGAGGAGGAAAGTGTTAGCTGAGCCAAACTATCCAGGGAAGTATTCAGGTGTACTGAAGGAAAACAACCACCACAAAAACATAAACAGAAAGAAAAATAAAGATTTTCTCAGCCCAGTTGTTTTTGGTGCTGCTTTTATACTTCCTTCTTACAAGCATAGAGAATTAAGTAGGAGGGCCATGAAGGCCAGCAGACACCCGCATCCTAAAAGTCTTGTTAGGACATTTCAGAGAAGGCTATCCAATCTACTGAAGCTTCATTGCAAAATGTGCAGATATATATTGCAAATAAAAAAACCCATACAATTTATAAGCTAATAACTGAAATGAGGAGGAAAATTCAAATGAATTGTATCAAGCAACAGAATTTTAAAGGTGTTTAGGTGCTAGGAAAGATCTCCCTAAACATCTAATGTACCTTAGTCAGAACTCCCAGAGGAATTAAACGCTTCTGAATGTCACCCAGGTACTTCTAAAGTGAAAATTGGCTCTCACATTGGCTCCAAAAGCCACAGATTGCTTCAGAGTGGCTCTTCAGAGAGACAAGTCTTTACAGAGCCATAAAGATGTGTAAAACAATAAGGTTCAAAGCATTTTTCTTCTCTGCCTCCTAGTAGTGTAAGAAGAATCTAGCAAATGCAATGGACAGAACGTGGAGGAAAAGAAAAGAAAGTGTAGAGGTCATGGGGGTCTAGGGAAGGGGTGAAAGAGCACAGGAAATTATAAGAGAGAGAAGAAGCAAGGAGGAACGTCATTAGGTCAAGGCTTGAGGATCGTTGCAGATAATGCTGCTCAGCAGAGCACTGCCCACAAACGACGAATTAAGTGTTTTAGCTATGTGTGGCCAGAGGCTACAAAAAGGATTGGAAGTTTTCTTAACCTACAACCTGTGTTTTTCTTTGGCTTTGGGAGTCATCCTTGCTACACTGTGAAAACTCTCCAGTCTTGTCTGAAAGCAGAGAAGTCTACCATGAAATCCTGGTCTGGCTGAAAACTGAGGGGTCTCTGCAATGAAAACTAAGCTGTAGCCCTGTTGCTGCCTTAGTTTCTGTAGACCATAGCTTCTATAACTTAGCTCCTCTAAAGCAGGCGTGCTTCTGTAAATTAGCTTTTTATAACTTTTCATTATGCTTCAAGCTGCTTTGCATCAGAATGAGAGCAAAAAAAAAGACATATAAAGTTATGAAATAAGTCAAGTTGTTTTACTAGAGGGTCGCAGTCCTCCAGGACCTTCCTGGCAGAGGGACTCACTAGTTCTTTGCTCCAAGGGAAAATTCGGGGCTTGCAGGACATATTCGCTGGGATTCAATTTCTTGGCCAACTAGACTGTGGAGTTTGATTGTGTTTTCTCATTAATTTCTCCCCAGTAAATCAATGCCTGTTGCTGCGCTGCCCTGCCCGGGGCTCTGGCGCTGGTAGAAATGAGCAACCCAAACCCCCAGGCTCTTAGCTGGATTTTGTCTGAATTATGATTTATTATTTAATCTGAGACTTTGGCCTGTGCTTGATTTGGGCACTTCAGGGTTTCCTGCACCCATACCGATTTGTGTTTTTCTGTGTGTTTAATACTCTTGTCTGGAGTTTGGCAAACATCTCTGCAAGGACAGCCTTCACTAACAGAAATGATTTGACAAAACCAGATATTGCCTGGGAGCTACTTAGTTCCCAAGCACTTTCCCCATGAAACAAATCCAAGGGCTGCCATGGGGAGGCAGCACCTCCAATTGCAGGTGCACACTAATTTTCAAAAGTAAATCTATATTTTGTGAAGTCTCCTTCTCTGAAGATACTCAAAACCCTCCTGGACACAACCCTGGGCAACATGCTCTGGGTGACCCCGCTTTTGTAGGGCAGTAGATTACAGTTTTTGTCTACTTTAAATCATAATCCAGCAGTTTGAGAAGATGAATCTATGCACAAATAACGAGTCACAACTGGCACCTGTCTCTTACAGAAAAAAGTAATTCTTTACTTTGGTTTTTCCAGCATTACTGCTAGTATTAAGAACTGAAGGCAAATAACTGTTAATCTGGATGACATACTAAAGACAGGAAAACTTACTGGAAAAAAATATACACCATCTCCCTTTTCTTTATGATATTTGTTCATTTCCCATCCAGCTGTTAAACTATGAAAGCAGCATCTAACAGTTCTTATATTTGTAAGGTTTCCAGCTGCAATTATAAACCAGAATTAAACATCTCCAGCTACAAGGTCATTGCTGGGCACTTGTAGGACTTGCTGGAGCTGAAGTCAGAGGGAAAATTAAGCGTTTTCTCTGTGGAGCGGGTCAGGACCACAGAAAATGGGTAAATAATGTAGGCTCATAATGTAAGAAATTAACGGCAGAAGGTATCTTCTGGTCATTACTCACAAATGGGATCTCCAGATATTGCCTGCAAGGAAGCATTCCAGGTTCCCAGCATCCAAAAGGGAAGTGGGACATGCACACGCTTTGCTTAAAGAGAACAACAAAAATACCCCAAGCATCTTAGATACAGTTAGTCTCTTTGGCTTGTTGGGTTGTGCACTCCCAGTGGATGATCCACAAGCAGCAGCTAAAAATAAAAAATACAGTAGTCGTTTAACTGAATCTCTCTGCTTTTCTGAGGCTGGAGCATCATGTTACTATAGTGACAAAGAAATAACATTGCAGGGAGAAATAGATATAATGGTACATCAGAAATAAAGAAAAAGGGAAGGGAAAAAGCAAACAAGTAAAGAAAGGTTCTTGCTTCATGCTCTAGTGAGCACTATTTTAACAAGAACTTCTGGCCTAAAATGTAAGGATTTATAGAGCCCAAGGATCTAAGGTTAGACGCGTTGCTTCTTCCCACGTTTCTAAAAATGGTTTTACCCTCTGGTGCCAGGTATAACATTATGTTGTCTGTACTGACACTAGTATTTCAGCCCATGTGGGAAACACTTGGGTAAATGTATTTTCTGAAAGAAAAGAAAACACTTTAAGACCCACAAGTATTTTGCCCCAGGAAATTTCCTCTTAATCTTCACGATGACACGTCTCCCAGGCACTTCTGAGCACTTTAAACCATAGAGGAGGCCAACAGCTCCATTCCCAAGGTATTTGGTTTCTCCCTGCAGATTTTTGCAATGATTATGTGACTTCAGATCTAAAAGGCTGCTCTTCTTGCCATTAAATGATAGCTAATTGGGAGGGCATGCGGCAAGGGGCTCAATGGAGATGCTACCTCTAGATCAGCTCCTTTCCCCACGAAGGCAGCCACAAAGACAAACTTAACAGAAAAAAATATACAAATTTCAGCCAATATCTCTTAAAGAATGCGATTCATAATAAAACAAAGTGTCCAAAACTAAGCCACAAGTCTGTTTTCTTCCATCAGAAATCAAGATTAGAGAAGCAAGAAAAGAAAAAACATTTTTGGTGCAGAGAACAGCACTGTCGACTGCTTTAGCATTTGGTAATGTTGCAGCATTTTGATGCCTTGGCTAGTGTTAAAAAGGGAACAGTACATTATTACTTTGAATTATATTGACAGTAAACACAATCTGAAGCTGTTTCAGCTGCTACATATGGAGCAAAGAAAGGTGAATTGATGGCTTTTATAAATGTGAGAAAAATACCAAACCCAGAATTTTATGTCTAAGTGTTTACAGCAAGCCGTTTTCCCATGATAAACACCTGCAGAGCATTGGCAAATGATGAAATGCAGGCTTGCTTGGGGCTGGCAAGAGCACGAAACAGGGAGCAGCTCTAACTCCTTGCACCAGCTGGTGGCAACAGAGACCATGGCACAACAGGGACCTGAGCTATCAGAAGCCTCTCTAAGAACAGGCTAGAGAAAATCAACAGGTCTAAGAGTTAGCAGGTCTAGAACTAACATTAGGTCAAGTCTCTCTTCCCAAATCAACCTGGGGTTTGCTGCAGCGCTGTGGGAAAAGGTGACTTTCAAACTGACATGCTTTACCCTTCTCCCGTTGCCTTGGTGGGATGGTATCTGACCGTTGTGCTTCAATATCCCTCCGCAAAGGCATCGAGAAGCTGGTTTTAGTTAGTCAAACTTTGAATTGATCTAGGGAGCCCAGAAGTTAAAGGACAAGAGATAGAAATCAAGACAAACAGTAGTGACAGGAACGGGAGCAAGATGCCGGTGGTAGGAAACTTGGGAAGACAGCATTCCGAGTTGCCTGTCCGGCGGTACAACACCGCGTCTTCACCTGGCGCAGAGGCAGCAGGACTAAATCATGCCCTGGGGCATTTTTAATCAAATAACAGTATATATCAGGAAAGACGGATTAAGTTTTAAATCATTCTTGCAGTAAGACAAGCTGTCAACATTTTACCTGAAGTTTTCTGGCTGTGTGATATTTTAAAAAGAACCAGGACCTTGCTAGAGGCTCTGCAAGAGCTGCTGTGTCCTAATGAGCTTTTCTTTAACATCGTACAGTTTGTGACAACATAGAGCCTGGCATTTGAGACATTTGCTCAGAATTTGCTGTCTACATAACTGAGTCATAGATGTAGCCTAAGATGACTCAGAAATACTTTCCTTTAGAATATGAAATATTAGTCGCTATTGATTCTCATTGAACAGATCTTCAAAGACTTGCTGAAGTTTGGAAAGCAGCCTGAGGACCAAACAAACCATTGGGGAAAAGTGTTTTCTTCTTTTTTCCTATCCCCTGTCCCCAGGTAATGCACCCATAGGAAAAAAAATATGAAGGGTCGTGTTGCACTTTAGAGTAGAGGTACCAGGGAGCTGGGGATTGACCTGGGACTGTGCCTAGGGAATGGCAGTACACAGGATATCGGTGACACTGCAAAAAAATCACATCCTAGGCTGATATACACCTTAGCCTATAGGCAACCACTTAAAAGATCTAGTTACAAGGCCCTTGTTTTCTCTTTTTACTCCTCAAAATCTTTGACCACCAGAAATGGAGCATTATGACATCTCCAGCTGGAGCAGTAATACGCAGAATGTTTTCAGCGAAGTTTGAAAGAAAAGTGTATTCAAAAAAAAAAAAGGAGAAAGTTAAGGTTAAGCCTTGTCTCAGCACAAATTCTCCTCCAACAACTTAATTTCGAAGTAGAGGCAGTATCCAGTGGATATATCCCCAGCAGAAAAAATGTTCTTCCCACCACTCGGCATCCCCAGAACCCACCTGCCCTTGGAGAGCTTCCTGCAGCAACAGGAGCAGGTGCTCTATGTTCTGGTTTCTCATGTAGGTAAGAAACTTTCCTTGCTGCTATGCTAACTCAATGGACATTTTTCAGCAGCGACCTCAGAATATTTTTGCTCATCTGTATTTTTGCTCGCTTTCATTAGCTTTTAGAAGTCTCTAATTAGAAGGAAAAAATGCAAAAATACTGGTACAAGCCATGATGCAGGTGGATGCAGTCATGGATACAGTATGAAGGCAGGATTTCTAGAACCAGCAATGAATCTCTTACAAAAATGCTTCCAGTAGCCCATAGGGACACTATCCAAATTGAGGGTTATGTTATTTTGTATACAACAACATTCACTTAGAAATGGGAACCTAGTAGACCTTAGGGGAGCCTATTTTAAAAATAATTACTATTTTGTCCATGCGTCAGACTATTTTCTGCCTTTCCATAAGCTGTCAGCTTTTGGTAAAATGTGTCTTTGATACCCAAAAAACACAGAGGCAATATCATTCAGTTGCTTTGTATTGATCGATTGTGACTCTCATGGCAAAAGAAAGCAGTTTGGCAGAAACAACACACAAAACTCGAGAGCTGGAAAATGTTAAACTCCCTTGCAATAACTCCTTCTTTCAAATCAGAGGAGCCAGCTTTGAACAGCAGTTCAAAACACCGTACCAAAACATGCTGAATTATATGTTTTTTTTTAACCTTGCAATCACTGGAAGTTGAAACAATTCAACACTTTATAATCAATCTCGAATTATCCAGTTCTATGGGAGATCTAATTGTTGGGAGAAGACAGGCAGCTCCCCGGAACTTCCCATCAGAGTTTTCCAGCTGTGAACTCCAGAGCTAACAAAAGGAAAAGAACATATTTCAGCTTCCTTCTGGAGACAGCTATGGAAAGGGTTTTCTATGATAATAAATAAAACATAGTAAATTAATTTTTTAGGGCCCTGAGCTACCATAACATTTGAGGTATTTCATAAGCAGCATTAGAACCATAAAACATACAACAAGAAGCACAGAGAATCGAAGGAACATAAATATTTAATGTTTTATCACTGTGCCCTGCCAAAAATGTGCTCAGGTCTTAAAAAGATGTCTCTGCACTTGTCTTCAGGCATGTAATCATCTTGCAAGGCCACGCAGGCGATATGGTGAGTCTGCACCACTCGGGTACCTACTTGTGCATGGAGAAAAACCCCAGACAACAGCAATTTCCTCATCTCCAAGGATGGGAGAGCTCAGCAAGACACTAGAGTGAAGGCAAAACCCGTGATAAAATAAGATTGGTTCTCAGATCTTTGAGATATTGTGTGGGTTTTTTTATTTGATTTTGCTTCATTGTGAGTGTGATTAACCCTGTAGATATCAGTGAGATTCTGAATTACAACAACCACCCAAGTGGCAGGCTTAAGTGCAGTTATTGTGCTGAGTACAGCACAATACAGAGGAGGAACATATCTGGAGTTCGTGTACTGGAAGGATTAATCATTAATTCTTCCTTGTAAGGGGAAAATAAAGTTACACAAAGTTTCTAACAAATCAAAGCTCCGAACACAATAGCAGAGTTCAGGTTTGGGTCTGGACTGCACATCTTGGACATTTTGCAAAATGGGAAAAATCCGATTTTGCAAAATCGGTTCTCTATAACATCCCCATCACTACTAAACCAAAGCCAAAAGAAAGATTGGACTAATTCTTCTTTAAAAAAAAATGTTACCTCATTTCATTCAAATATCCAAGGATTCAGAAAAAAACAGTGTGTAAGATGAACGCCTTTTCCTGGTACTCCTTCAAATGGAAGATACTTTCTACTCACGCATTCCGATGACTTCAGAAGCAAAAAAAAGACTGCTTTAATTTGCTCAGAATTTGGCTTATTGCTGAGACCTGCCAATTTCTGCTCACTTTTTAAATTCCTCATTTTATTCTTTACAACTAAATGCTGAAAGCCAAATATTGTCATTCTGATTAGACAGGTTTGCTGGGAGTGTTGTGAAAGGAGCTGGCTCCACTGTACACAGAAATGCATTGAAGTATTAGCAAACTTCGAGATGACAGAAAGGCAAGCTTGAGCACCAAAAATTTTATTTCCAGATGTATTTTTAATTGATTCTCTGTGAAACCCACTTTCTCCTACTCTTCTTTTAATTCCCCAGGTTTAATTTCCTGATATTTCAGTGTTCACTTAAGAGACCTGCAATGTAATGAGTTCATGCAAAACTATATCACGTTGGTGTACCCAGTGTAACAAAACTGACTCTAAATGGATGGGCAATAATTTATACTTTGTAGATATTGCAGTGTATGGGTGGTGATATATTCCAAAGGGTGGTACTGAGCTTAATTAATGACGCAAACGCAGGAAGCCTATTTGACTCCAAATGTGTTCATTACTGTTCTTTAATGTATGTAATTTATCCACAGCAATCGCTGACATGAGCTTGAGGAGATAACTCAACCAAGCATCATTTTACCAATGGCAATGGGATGATGCTTTCAAGACCAATATTTGTTTTAAAATGAGAAGTTGTCTTCTTGATGGAAAATAATGATCCCAGGAGGCAAGAGTCAGCTATGGATCTCCTAAAATAAGGTGGAAGACCGGTTGTCCTCCAAAAGGCTGTTGTCTTGCTGGCATTCTGTCATCTTCAGCTGTACAATGGGCAAGTCTGAGATTTCAGCATCCCTGACACTGCCCATCATAAAGGTATATTAAACCACAGGAAAAAGACATGTGGAGGGCAAAAATAATCTCAGGCATCTTGCCTCAAACTTGACAAACTTGACATGCTTGACAAGCACAGTTCACCTCTTGACATGGGTCCTACTCAAAACGTGGATAGAGCAGGAGTGTTTCCCACAGAGTCATGGTAAATAAGTCAATTTTTGTGGAATATTAAAAAAAAAAAAAGAAAAAGCAATTTCCACCAGAAAAAGAATGAAACCATGAGTCTGCATAATATTTGCATCAGTAGTTCACAGCTCGTGGGGGCCAGCTGCAGGCTGCAGAGTGCGAGGAGAAGGGCACTTGCAGATACGCAGGGTTTTCTCCACTCTTGGAGAGCAGCCAGCTTGACTTTAACCCATGGTAGAACACATCTTACAGTACTTTCCCCGGGGTATATGGTTAAAAAAATAGCCGAGGCAAATTTCTTAGCTGCTGTTTCTGCCTGCCAGAAATGCATGGGCTGCTTATTCTTACTCATGCTGCAGGGGACTAACCCTGGTCCCTTACTTCCTTCAGAGATCCCACTTAGGAAGTTCTGCCTTGGGAATGAGCAACCTCTGGCTGACTTGATTGTTTTTGACAGCCAGATGCTTTCTATTTATTTATTTATTTGTTTATTTGATTGTTTTTCATTGCTTCACCTTTGCTCAGAGTACTCTCTCTGATACCTCCTAGAAATGTCTTCTGGACAAGACGTGGTCCCTCCGGCCTCCCCAAGGAGGTTCATTCCTTGGGAGGTGGGACACAGAGGACCTAAATCCCAATGGCCATGGCAAGGAGCAAGGCTTACTCATGTAAGTAATTTCTCTTGTGTCAGTGAAGCACAAATGCAAAGAAATGTATCTTGGATTTCAAGCATCAATCCAATTTCCTACGCCACATCATCACACTAGGCAGAAGGCAGGAGGAATGAGTGTAATTTTTACCTGTATTTCTTTTCGAGATGAATTAATGAGTTTCTGCTGTCATTTGCGGCAGGAAATATGGAGAGGACATATTATTTTCAGGATCACAGAAGAGGGAGAAAATTTCAGAAGCATGAAATATCTCCCCTCGCTTAGCAAACCCTTTTGTTCAGTTATTTTATAGCCAGCAGGAGTAGAAAACTGTTGCAACCTCCTCTGAAAGCTGATAACTACCGTAAGAGATATAGGAGGGATTTGGGTCACTTTGAGTGATAAAAATCATCAGTGTGCTCTTCACCCTGAGCCGTTTCCAAAGCTGGAGCATTGTAGGTGTCACGGCTGACTGATGCGTAGGGTGTTGGGGTGACCTCTGACTCCGCGCGCATCCGTCTGTAAGGCTATCCCATGCCAGGGGAAGCAGAGGCAGCAGGCGTTCAGAAAAGGCAGGACCTGCAGCCCTTACGCCCTTCAGAGACTCCCAGCATGAAAATAACCTTCGTTTTGTCACTTGAGGCAGCTTGTCCCTCTTGGATGGGTCATCACGAGCCCTTCCCAGGTCCTAGATTTGTGCCACGATTGCAACTTCGTCCTTCTCCAGTCACCCCTTGGTGAGGAAGCCCTTAGACCACATACCCCAAAGCCTGAGGGAGGTAAAACATGTCTCACCCTTCAGTTTTGAGGTGGAAAAACACAGGCTTCTACTCCAAACTCATTGCTGCTGGGGAGGATTTGCAGGAGCCAAAGCAATGGTTGCTGCTCTGCTCCATGGGAAGGCAGGATGGTGGGGTGCGTAGCTGCCCCTGCCCTGGGGATCTGTGTGTCCCCCATGTTCATCTTCTCCTAACCCCTTGCAGCACACCAGCTTGATTTTAAAGACAAAAGAGGCACCATGCAAAATATGATGGATTGGGAGGCCAGTGGGGATGAGGACATGGATTTCCTCATGTAAAGAGATAGGGGTAAATGGAGCCTGTGGGATATAGCACTGGCCTAATTTATCTTTCTTTGATCACGTAACCGATTTCCTACCAGAATGGTGCAGTACATCCATCCCTGTCTCATCACAAAACACAATCCATGCAGAGATGACAAATGACCTGAGAAAATGGGGCGTGAGCACCAAAAGATGAGACTTGACCTCGCCACTGCTCATGCTTTTACCTATTTTTGTGTCTATTAATTACACTTTATTTATTCTTTTTTTTTTTCCAGAAAGCCCCCTCTCAGTCCCAATTAGACGTCACGTTCGTGATTTCTGGGTCTTCCTGGCACGCTCGTGGCCTCACTGAAAAACAGAATTGTCTCTCCCACCAAACAAATCAACAAACAAATTTGGCCTCTCTAATTGGGGAAATCAGAAGTACAAAGGCGAGACCGCGGGCGCTCTGGGGGGAGCCCTGCGGGCGACCGCGCCGCGTCCAGAGCGCAACGCAACGGATGAGAGCGACAAAAAGGCTGTGCCTATTTGCAGGAGGCTACTTACTTAAAGCTGAACACGGTGGCAAAAGTAGAGAAAAAAGGACTAAAATAAATAAATAAAAAGTGTGTGGGTGGAAAACACTAATGGTTGTCTAGAGGGAAAAAAATCTCCATAGTGCAAAATATACCGGAAAGGTTGCAAAATCTGCCAGGTAGCCTAGATCTCCTGGGCACAAACCCATCTCTGCAGACTGGGCTCCCAGTGCCCAGTTCTGAACAAAGCAGCTGTTTCTGCCCCCAAAAGCCACCTTGCCCAGTGCAGCACGAGGGCTGTGAGACAACAGGTTTGCCTGAGATTCCAGGACAGGTCCCACGTCATCCTAGGGGGGATGGATTTGCAAGTGGCAGCTGTGTCATCACATTGTTTTAGTAAGATGAGAAAACTGCACAGACCCCAGGTAACATTTCTCTCTTCAAGCTACTTGGCTCTAGTGAGAAGTTTGCTTTGTTTTCCTGTCTTCTTCATTAGGAGCAATAAAAACATCCTGGACTTTACAGTGAGGGCGTCAAACTGAATACAGCCCCCCCAGAAGAGTTGAGGCTGTTAAGATTAAAGAAAGGAATTTCTATTATCTCACACACAGCTTTTGATTAATGAATTTTGGCACACGAAGGTTTAGGAGGGGTTCCACAGTGTTTTCTGAAGAGTCCTGGGCAAGCAGGTTGCTGCAACACTTCTCATGTTGGTCTTTTACTCTCAGAACAACTTACTTCTGAATGCGTTCCTGCTACTATGGCCTTGCCAATAGTGGTATTTGGGAGTTCAAAATACCAAGAAAACAATGGAAAAAAAATTATTGGCATTGCATCCTTCCTGATGGCTTTCCCATCACCAGTTCTGAGGGTCATCTAAAGCACTTATTCACAATATAGCCTCAAATTCAGGGAAATCCTCCCACCAGCATTGCGAATCAACCTGCACAGCACGGCCACGTATGTGTTTTATTTTTTAAAGGAGTCAGCAGTTTAAAAATGGACATATGAATCTGAAACCCTTAATTAAAGTATTAGAACATTTCACCCCAAGGGCTGTTTCTGTCTTCATTGCGATGCAAACAAAAGCGCCTCAAGGTCTATCTGAGCAAAAAGACTGCAAAGCCCCAAATCAAGGTTAAGTCAAAGCGGCCGCGGGTCGATGGCCGCAGGTGCTGGAGTCAACGTGCGCCTTAAGCAGCTGCCGACCACAGAGCAGGGAGCAGCGGAAAGTCAAGTGAGATGCAATAAACTACTCTGCAGGAAAGCAGAGTGCAAGCCCAAACCTTCAGCTTTTCATAAAAAAATTAAGCATGGGCTATACTGGACGATCAATTGATAGAGAAGGCTCCTTGAAAGTAAGTCTCGCCATCAGCAACACTGTTGGTCTGCAGCTCTCTGCACGTAGGCACAAAAAGTAACAGCTTTATTTACCTTAGAAAAAAATCAGCGGAAATCTCAAAAGCTTAAAATCTCTTGGGAATCAGCAGCATCTTGCAAGATAGACCTATAATAAAAATTAATCTGGGATACATCATTTCTATCAAAACCTGATTATTTATGAGTGAATATGGGCAGCTGAGACTTGCTGTAGCTTGCAGGAGAGGCTGTTTGCACCAAGTTCTTTCCAAAATAGGCTTGCATGATTGCAAAATTAGAGGTCTCAGTGTGAGAATCTGTAATAAACTCACATCTCCAGTTACAAACACAAGTACTGGATTTATCCGTACAATCCGGCTGCACAAAACCTGATGCTCATGCTGCTTAAAAACTTTTGTGAAGAAATACGCTAACACAGTAAAGCAGAGGGAAATTGTAATGCTTAGAAAGGGTGACTTGTGTGGAAGTATAAGATAGGATGGAGATGGGGAATAAAGTCAAAAACACGTTTGATTTGCCACTTTGGGTTTGCACTTATTATGGACTTCCCCTGGTAAGTGATAATCATTCAAAGAGGAGGAATTTATTGCCTTTGTGATTAGGATAAAATACAAATAAGATTGGACTATAGAAAAGATTAAAATACACAGGATCAAAGTCAGTAAAATCATTCACAGATGAAGGACTGGGAATATGCGAGCTCTGATCAGCCCTTTCCCCGATAGGCACGTGTGCGCTCGGGAAGCGCTAGCACAAGGCAGAGCACGTCGTCCTGCGTGAGGCTGCAGCAAAGGGGCCATGTCCAGCAGACTCAAGAGCAGGAGGGACCAGAAACGATGCCCAGCTGCAGGACTCTGGCATCTATGGAGGCTTCTTGTGACCCCGTTGGGTGCTTCGAGCACCTTCACCCCACTGCCGAGGCTCGGGCTAAGGCACGTGTCGGGATTGAAGGCCTCCTGACCTCCCTATCTGCAGTTCAGTGACAGTGTTTAGTGGCCCTTCACCCTCATTCCTCCATCCTGGGGTGTACGTAGCCCATTCACTGTCCTCTGGAACCCACGCAGCCACTGTGGCCTCTTGGAGATGGGCCCTGAAGGAGCTCAAGGCCGAGCTTGGTGGCTGCAGGGAGGACACGGTGGTGGCCACACAGGGAGGAGATGGAGCTGCTCGAGACCAGGAGGAGCAGCTGGTCCCACCGCGGCCACAGACAGCACAGCCACCACCAACTCTGCTCTCTGCTCTTGCGTTGCATCCGTCTCCTCGTGCAAACCCAGGGGAGCCCCTGGAACCCCTCCTTGAGCCAGTGCATTTGCTTAAAGACACCACGGCCTCCCTTCTCTTGTTACACTGGTTTATTTTAAAAAATCCTCTTTTTTTTCTTTAAAATACACAAAAGTGGAAAAGTTAAAAAAGTAGAAAAACATAAGCACAAGGATATACAGAGGATGCACACTCAGAGCCATCATCTCAAGCAGTCCTTGCAGAGAAGACCCTGCAACACGAGCGCAGCCCTTCGTCGAGCAGCCCAAGGACTTCCATCAATCCGAGAAGCCACGGCAGGAGCCTACAAAAGGCTCAAGCACCTGCAGACAACTCCAGTTTTCTTGTGTGGGTTTGACTCCACTTTCAGCGCCTTGGACCAGCTCTTCTTGTCCCAGCACAAATGGTGTTGGGGTGGAAATGCCCAGCTTGGTCCCCAGGGCTGGATCCAGCACTTTATCAAATCTGAATGCCTGTCAGAGACACATATCTGTTTGCAACAAGGGATTTATCAAAGGGGATCTCTGGGGGGAAAGATTCTCCTCTTCGCTCGCTACATGACCTGCTCACCGCAAACCTCAGTCACTGGGGAAAAAGGGGGCTTAAAACACAACCAGCTGCAAAAATAACTTTGGCACGCTCCAATGCTGTAGTTAAAGTTTCCCCTGATGAAACAAAGGTTTGAAGCCTTGGACAGTATCCTATCCACCTGAAACAAAGCTAAGGGCATTGCAATTTAAATGTTCTCTAACTGGGCTGCCTTAGAAAATAACACCACAAATGTAAGCAAAGAGATTAGGGCTGAACTGCTTTAGAGGTGGTTTTGAAGAGTAAGCTTTCTTGCATGAAGTTTTTTCTTCCAAACAGCCCATGAACAGAGGAGAAACTTAACTAAACTCCCACAAACTTCCCCCTTCTTCCTGATGGGGCTGCCCCAAGCTGGATCTCTGCACGATGGGCACTTTGCAAAACTATTGCGCTACAAAAGTCTTTGCTCATAAGGTTCATTCTTTGTCTCCATGCCAACATCTTGCATCTTCCACCTGTTAGCTTCCTGCATGATTTATTTCATTTTGTTGTTGCTGGTCTTTTGGTCAGATTTTGCTTTTTTTTTTTTTTTTTTTATCTAGTGCAGAAAAAAATCTGAGCTTCATGTTTTGGGCTTGCTTTCTTGTGAACTACAACAGTACCATTCTTACTTTATTTAACAAAACTACTTTTGCCTGGAGCTAAGAAGATATGGGGAAGGAGAGCACAGAAGTGAAAGGCAACATTATATAATTCACAGTTTTGTTCTCTTCCAAGTAGAGCGCCTTGGTTGAGACCCCAGAAGACAGCAGAGGAGGGAGCAGAGAGCCCAAAGCATCCCAAGGATGGAGGATGACCCCTCTCCGCAGGGATGCAGGCGGCGGGCGGGATGCTCCGGGTCGCAGTGGTCCCGGAGGCCGGAGCGCCGTCGGGGGGAGGCTGCCCGTCGGGAAAGCGGCAATTAAGGCGCTCCTCAGCGGGGATCCGGATTAATTTTGGACGCTCGATTAAATCCCAGAATCCGCAGAGAAATTACTGTCAGGTCCATGGGCCGGCACAAAGATGCGCTTTTGTGCTGGGCAGAAAGAAAGGGGGCTGTTCGGGTCCCTTGTGCCCCCTCCTGCGGCAGAGCCGTGCTGTCTGTCTGTCCCTCCGTCCTCCTGTCCCTCATCCCCTCCGCTAGCCCTCCTGTCCCACCCACACGTTCAAGACCCTCCGCGGACTTCCAAAAAAAGGAGAAAAATGGGGACACCCCTCCCCGGCGTCTCCCCCCTGCCGCTTTAGCGCAGCCCACGGGGCATTTTCACCCCCCGCGGGTGCGCAGTTTGTCATCCAGAAGAGCAGCGATCTCGGTCGGGGGGGACCCCCAAAAAGGGGCTTTGCTTTAAAGTCCGGGGCCGAGATGGGGGTTCGGGGAAGGAGCGAGGGGGCCGCCGTCCGTGTCCGTCCGTGCGGGGACAGACCGACAGCCCCGCTCCTGCCGCTCACACGTCGCGGGCGCCCCGCAGCGCCGCGACCCCCTCGTCGGCTCCGGCAGCCTCGGGCCGCCTCCTCCTCTTCCTCCTGAAGTTGCCGTTATCGAACATTTTCCCGCAGTTGGGATCCAGGGTCCAGTAACTCCCTTTGCCTGCGGAGAGAGAGGGAGGCGCTGGCAGCGGGCGGGCCGGGCCGGGCGGGCCGCGGGGCGCGGGCCGCCCCTTACCTGGGTCGTCGTCGTCGCGGGGCACCTTCTTGAAGCAGTCGTTGAGGGAGAGGTTGTGGCGGATGGAGTTCTGCCAGCCCGCGCGGCTGCGCTCGTAGAAGGGGAAGTTCTCGGCCACGTAGCGGTAGATCTGGCTGAGCGTGCGGCGCCCGTCGGGCGCGCTCTGGATGGCCATGGCGATGAGCGCCGAGTACGAGTAGGGCGGCCGCGCGGCCCCGCGCGCCTCCCGCGGCCCGGGCAGCACCAGCCAGGCCGGCCCCGCGGGCGGCCCCGCGCCCTCGAGCCACGCGTAGGGCCCCGCGGGCGGCGGTGGCGGCGGCGGTGGCGGCGGCGGCGGGGGGTACGGGCCGCAGCCCCCCGCCGCCTGCAGCAGCGGCTGCTGCTGCCCGAACGCCTGCATGGTGCGGGGCGCGGGGGCCCGCGCGCGCTTAAGTAGCGCCCGACCCCCCGCCGGCGGCCCACGCGTGTCCGCGGAGCCGCCCGCCCCCGCGGCAGGGAGGTGGGGAGGGGAGGGGGCTCCCTGCGGGGCTTCGGGGCCACCGTCTCGCCCTGCCTTTTTTTTTTTTTTTTTAAGCAATTAAGGGGGAAAATACCCTCCCTGCCCCCAAATGAGCCCCGCTCCGGTCCCACCCCGCGGGGACGGGCACAGCGCTGCAGCATCCGCTGGCCAGCGGCTGCGGGAGGCATTGACCGGCCAGCAGCAAGGCCGGAGCCTGAGCCCCCCGTGGCTGCAGGGACGCCTGGGCCCCGCCGTCGGGGAACGCTCAGGACATGGGGGAACGCAGAAACGGTGCTGAGCTCCCTCTGCAACATCCCGGGGAGCAGAGCCGGTGCCGGAGCTGCGCGGCTTGGACCTCCCGGCTCGTGATAGACCCCGAGAGCTGCTACAGGTCGAGCCTCAGCAACACCAAAAGGCACCAGGTTGAACTTGGGCAGTGATTTTGTGGCTTTGGTGCAAGCCATCCCTGCCCGACTAACTCCCTGCCCAGGCGCTTGCAGGTCCCGACGCCGGCCCGCAGCCTCCTCCAGCCCTGGCTTTGCAGCCCTCGGACGAGCCCGGCGCTCTCCAAACCGCTCCGTCCTCGCTGGAAGGCACCGCAGCTGCTGGGCAGGGGCTCCGCGCACCACTTAGTGCCCCAATACGAGGATTTTTCCAGAGAAGCAAAGGATTTTCCTCTTTTGGAGCTTCTAGCATGAAGTTCAAGGTAAAATTCACCTTTTGTGTATTGCATACCGTGTAATGATCCAGCCTTGGTGGCACATGACAGCCAAGAACGCACATGGGTAACTGGACTTTCATTTTTTTTTTACATACACTACAAATGTTTAAGAACTATATTTCTTCTGTATTTCTTGTTCTCCTATTAAAACATACCCTTTTGGTTATATTTTCTCCCTTTGATGTTAAAATACTGAGAAGAAAATCATCCATAAATTGTTCACCTTGGATAGAAGAAGTAAGTTGCAGAAAAAGGGATTTCCCATTGCATTCCTGTATTTATTCTTGCTCTAGAGCACACTGGTCTTTCTGAAATTACAGAGAAATGCAGATAAAAGTCATGACTTTACCAACAGCCACAGCAATACAGCGACACGTACTCAAAGGGATGCTGATCTGTAGCAGGGAATTAAAATACTCTAGGCTGCATCATATAAATAAAATAAATGCCCATTCTTAATGCGTCGATCTGTATTTTTTGTCGGTCAACACAGGTGTGAAATGAAGTACATTTCACTACATCTTCCTTGTGTTTTCAGGAGCGTTCTTATACCAAAATATTTCTTTCTAAGAAAAGCATATGTTGTATAGACATGATATTTATACTTATATAAATACACCCGTATGCCCAGGGGACTCTTTGTTGGACCAACTGCAGGTGCTTTAGAGGGACCAATTAAAGCACTTTTACGCAGACAACTTAAACCCAGAGCCCAACTCTGCCCAGGGACACGGAGGGCTGAGACGTGGAGAGGCTCCAAGCGGGATTTGCCAAAGTGGATGGAAAAAAGATCCATTCGCGGCCAGGAAAAGAAGAAGGAAAAGAAAAAAGAAAAAGAGTAAAAGGAAAGACTTGAAGTTTTTTTTTTATGCAGACACTGGTAGTTATTTGTATTTTGGCACCCCCGTGGCACTGTTTCTGACAGTTTTCTTGCCCGTTTTCCTGCTGGCTGCAGAGCCTGGCCAGGCGGCTGCGTGGCTGCAATGACATCTAGTGGCAATCGGGACTCCTGAGCCGCCGCACAACCCATTTGCTTCCCTCTCATACATGAAAACCATTTAAATAGCCCTTTTTATTTAATTTAAATATATATTTTTAATGCCTGGGATGTTCTCTTTTAGAAATATCTGTTGTTGTTGCTGGCTTTGCTAAAGCTCAGCGTTTTCCTCCACCCACAAAACTGCAAAGATTCTGGCCCAAAACGCTGCCCCTGTGCACAGGTCTGTGCCCCTCCTGGTGCTTTGAGGTTTCCAAAGCTTCCCAGTTGCCACCTCAGAGCCAACATTTCAGCTCTGCTCTGCAAAAGCCAAATTTCATTTACTCCCACAGACCTCCCTGTTACCTGTGAGACCCTTCCTAAAAACAGGGCAACTGGTCCATGGCTCTGCAACCGGTGTAAAGTTAACACCAGGAATGCAGTAAGTGTCTTTTTGGACCCAAAGCTTCTCCAATACCAAGTGTCTCACTGCTCCTGGCCACACTTTGCTTCAAAACCTGCAAAACTACTGAAATTCTGAAAATCGGCCTCGACCACAACCTGAAATTCAGAAGTTGTTGCCTTAGAAATAAATCCCCTGCAACATCATTAAGGAGCAAAGGTGACCCAAATCATTCACTGGTGAAGTGAATACCACCGTAGATCATACTGCATGGTTATATATTCTGTATATGCCATATATTTTTCAGAAGAGCCATTCTAGAAGTGCTTTTAAAATGCTACTAGTGCTATATTTCATCTGTCTCCACCTATAAATCCAGGCAACCTGAGAAATATGATCTCAAAAAAAAAAGAGCCAAATTATTATCAAGGCCTTTTTAGAAATATCTGCAATGACCTAAAATAACTTTTTCAGCCTGGCGATTTTTTATACAATTTTTAATTTCCCCATTTCATGATCTGCCAGAGTTAGAAAACGTGGCATGAAAATTGAGGTTGTATAAAAAATGGCATCTCTGTAGCTTGTGTTGTGTACACTGCATTTCCATTTCACTTCACATGTATTTTAGTTCATCAGTGAACTAATATGAGTGAGTCCCTTCCGATTCCCTGTGCTCATGTCTGTTGGTAGGAACTGCCCTTGATCTGCTGAATGCTGGAGGTGGAACCTTTTACTGAGAAAAAGTGCAAAGAAACACTATTTTACATATTTTCAGTAAGTTCATTCACTGCATGTAAAGAAGCTGCTTGGTTATGGCCTAGTCTTTACTACAGACCTTCCACAGATGCTGGAGCAACGGGCCGTGTAGACCTCGTTTCAGGGGCAGCACTGTGCAAGGCTGCAGCAATAGGAAAATTTGTGCCTTTTTATTTTTTTTTCTGTTTTCCAACCAAATTCCCGTGAAATGGTAGCACAATTCAGGTTGTGGGGTAGGTGGTGGACGTGCTCCACCAACCTCATTCCTGCAGCCACTGCTGAGGGAATACCTGGGGAAAAAAAGGGCTTGGAAACCAAAGTTCTCCCAGGCAAGGCTCAAACCTTGGGAGCTGCTCGCCCTGTGCAGGCAGGATCTGTCCAGGGGTTTCCATCACCTGGAAAATGGCAAGGAGGAGAAAGAGCTGGAGAGACCCAGCGAGGAGCGTGTCCAGCTGGGAGCTGCTTTGGCTGTTTCTGGGACAATAAACACCTGGGACGACTTCAGTTCTCAGTGGTTGCAGTTTGGAGCTGTGTCATGTGCACAGAAAAACGATCTTAGGAAACAGCAGATCTACCACCAACCCTCGAGTTTTCTGGGCTGGTGATTCCTTCTCATTAATGATAGGAACTTCCACATAAATTAATGTTAGAAGCTGTCCTTGAGGTTCAGCACCTTAACCAAGGTCACACCGCTCAGTTTTACAGTATTTTCTAACTCTGACTCTGCTTATAATGTCCCCTGAAACCTTTTCTCTTTCCCACCGTGTGTCTGTGGGCTCCTCGTTATGTATTTCAGTTCAAAAGCACAAATCAAAAACGGTAAAAAAGAAAAACAGAGGAGGAGAGCATGGGTTTCCTTGATGCGTTTTGTAATTTGTGCTTCCTGCTAAGAATCCTGTGATACGACATCACCTCGAAGTCGTGTTCATGGCTCAGCGAGCTGAAAGATTCCGCTTTGAAAATCCAGGCTGCGTCCGTGTCCTGCGGCGTATGAGACGTACCCGTTCCAGCTCGCACCTCCGAGCGGCTTGTGTGGCTGGGGGGGAACGACGAGATCAATTGCTCATTGAAGCCTTTTACAGACAAAAGCGTCAAGGACGCGACTTCTGAGGAAAAACTCTTGGGCATGAGGCACCATGTGTGCCCAACATTGCAGAAAACCCCATTCTCCAGCTCCCCAAAGGCCTCGGCTCTTCTTCCATCCCTGCAGCACCCCACTTTCCCCATAGAACCCCTTGAAGTCCTTCCCACCACGCTCCATGCAGGAAATCCCTCCTGTGGCATCGGGACCTGCTATTACTTCTTTAACGGGAAGGTTGGCAGGGCAAGGGACATGGGACAGCCCCGGTCCTCCATGGTGGCCACCGCATTCGTGCTCTCCCACCTCCTTCCAGCCTGGTTCCAAGCACAGATCCTCCTCCATCCCATTTACTCTAATGGATGCGATTCAGCCAATTAGGCTCTTTTTTCGCTTCGGTTTCGCAGCACTGTAACGGATGGCATTAATACGGCCTCATGGGATTAATTGCCTGTAAAGTCACTTGGAGACCTTGGATGGAAGCTCGGGTGATATTAATTATGGTTATAGATATTATGCTGTTAAACAGAAGTTCACACATTTATTTGAAAGAAAAAAAATCTGAATGCAAAGAACTACAGCTGCCCCCAGGCTATTTAATTACTTCATTGCCCTTCATCGGCAAGGTGATGTCTCAGCTCTATTTTTCTTCTCGCGCTGCAGCATTTCCAGCCCCTCAAAGCCCAGGCCCATGTCAGAAACGCGGCTCACTGACTCATAGAAGTCAGAGATAAAAAGACATTGTTCACTCGATGATATCTCCTTCTGCCTTTCCTACAACCCACATTTCTCCTTTTCTGAAACGCTTTAATTTTGTCCTCGTGCAACTAATTTGCAGGTGTAGAAAGTCAAGATGTGTAGGGACTCAGAAAAGGCAGCATAAAACAGTGCAAAACTTTGCAGAAGTCCAGTGCTTATTGCAAATATGAACCAAAGGTGGTTTTCTTCTCAGCATGACATGCTGCCTTTTAACCAATGATTAAATTGGAGGGCAAAATTAACTGCTGCCTGTATATTCTTGAATTCCCCACCTTAATCAAGCATAGAAATGGGAGTTCTTTAGGGCTGTTATTGTTATTATTACCATGATTACTGCTACTGTTATTATTATTACATCAGTTTGCACTGCAGTGGGATGGGGAAGAGGTTGTTGCCCTAACCAAGCCCACAGGTGCCTGCTGGCTCCCAAAACACATCTCACAGTGCTGCTGCCTCAAATGGGCGAGGAAAACAGAGGCACCAGGGAAAGAATGAGATTGGAGCGGTCCGCATGGAAAAGCAGGGCCACAAATCATCATTTGTGTTATTTATTGACATCCCAGAAGATAAAATAATCAAGGAGGGGGCTATAAAGGATGGCAAGGTGACTTTGCGGCAGGGAACAAAGTTTGTTTAAATATATTAAATAGCAGCAGCAAGGTCAGCACCATCTCTGCTGGATGAGTGCAGGTGCTGGGGCTCAATACTGTAAAAGGCATGATAGGTAGATGGATGGATCGGGCGAGAAAGGCCTTAAAATGAAGATATATTGTTTGAGCTTGCGACGTACGCAGGAGCGACCCAGCGCACACGGTGGCACAGCACAAGCAAATAAGAAAATGGTCTTTGCAGGAGCAGCTGAGTGGCTAAAATGGAGAGTAGTGTTGCATGGCAAAAATACAAAGGCCTCAAATCAATTGCAACCCAACAGCGGGAGCTCCTCTAGAGCGAGAGCCCTGCCACGCTTAATGGGTGCTATGTCTGTAATTAAGGTCCGTGTAATTAGTCTCGAAATGTGCGTAGGGGATGGAGAATAAGAGGCTGTCTGCAGGGACTTCTCCGGAGTTGTCCTGGTGCACTATGTGTGCAGCCAGGCTTGAATTCCCTCGGAAATTCGGGAAGGGCCTAAATCACACTGCGAGTTTATAGGCAGCACTGGGAATGCCACATGGGCTCTGCTTCTGGCACTGTGGCTAGCAGCTGCTCTGCCCCTTTCTCTCCACAATTCAGGACTTTTAAAACAAACCTATGGTTAATATAACTTGCGTAGCAGAAAATGTGAACTTTGGTACCCAGAACCTGCCATTTCTTTGACATCTTTTGGAAGAGAGAGCAACCTCTATTTGTTAGCAATGTTGGTTATGCTGGAAAGCTGGAGGTGAAAACCCATAATTGCAAAATTGTCGGGTTTAATCCCTGCTAGTTTCTCATAAAGAATTTCTTAGCAGTGATTAGAAGTTTGCTTATGCGGGGTGATTATGTTGCATAATGCATCTTCCCTTTGAGCAGCTAATAACAACAGCAATGTATGTTTTGGCACAAAGAGGTTAGGAGTTTATTGAAGTTGTAAATTATGGATTCCACTAATGCAGGGTAATAAGATCGAGCAGCACAGTGTGAGCATTGGATTAATCATTCTCCCAGTTTTGTCCAACATTGTGTAGTTATTAGATGTTTTGTGCCTTATGAATCTTCTTTGACCTTCTCCTGCAAATTCTCCTTCCTATAAAAATGAATAATTTGCAGAGAATCATAAGGTGGCCACAAGTGTCCATAAAATAGCAGGGTGCTGCAAAGGCATGACCACAGCTTGCAAAATACAACAGACAGTGCAGATGTCCCGGGGCGACCGCTCTGTCCTGGGCGCTCAGCTCAGCTCAGCGTGAGCTGATGAAAAATAATAGTAGCCAACTAAAATCTACATTGGTAGTATGTCCAAATGCAGCTTGATAATATCATGGAAAGCAGCAAACATTAAATAAAATCTTACATGCAAATTGAAACCATCACTGGGTGTGTAAGGGCAATAAGCATGTGAGTGCAGAACTGATCCTGCAGGATCGTTGTCATCCTCCTAAAAATACTCGTCACCGCCGTTTGCAGGACCAACATGCACAGCTTGCTTCTTTGCATTTGGATTGCTTGCATGAAAAAACCACTTGCATTAAGAGAAGGTCTGGAAAGTGCACACGTAAGGGTGCTTCTGGGCCTTGAGGTGAGGTGCCCGGGGTGCGGATGAGCCCCTGCTCCATACAGAGACCCTCCTGGTGCTGCACCGGGCTCAGGAACGATCTGAAACCTTGTCTCTCATTACTCTCTAAGGCTTGTTTGCTCCCATACGGCCAAACGCTTGTTTACTTTGCTCGTTAGCAGTGTTTCCTCATCAGCTCTGCTTTCTGGGCAACCCAAATTTCTGTTTTGTTTTAATTTTTACAGAGCAACATCTGTCACAAGTCATGTCCTTGTTCGCCTTTCTTACACTCCCCTGCTTGTATTTTCTCCCACAGAAAGTTCTTCTCGCCCATGTGATGCTCATCTGCAGCCTGGCCACGCTGGGAGGCAATACATGCGCTCCAGAAATGAGTGGTGCCCGTTCCAGAGGGATCCAAAATGCTACTGAACGTGCAACCACATGGGAATCAGCTTTGGGAGCTTCAACCATGGGGCTGAGGCTCTTCATCACGGACACGTAGCAATGGTGGATCTCACCACAAGTGCAAGGGAAGGATGGGATTTTCCATCAGAGCTTCTTCCACTGGGTTTTATGTGATTGTTATTGAGTGTCACCTTCATGGTGACCGTGCTGCAACCAAGAGGAGGTCCCAGCACGCTGGGTGCTGTCCAGGTGAAATGTCAATGCACCCCAATTTTGTCCCTGTTTTCACTATTTCCATGTTTTTTTTTTTTAATTTATTTATTGTTCTTCTACTTTTGCCTACTACTAAGATGGGAAATGGGACAAAATTTACAGAATTCCTAACAGCAAATACCCTAGCTACAAAAATCCCTTAGATAAAAATTCTTTTACTTCACTTCCAATGCATAGGATGATGTGACTCACTTTATTGAAAAAGAAGATTGAAAACTTCACAATGTGAAACACTTTTAAATAGAAACACGTTAAATTATTTACTGTCTTAAAATAAGTATTTAATGGAAAAGCGTTTAAAATTTAATTGACTGCTGAGATTATCGGTTGAATTATGTGAGGCATCCACATGGTGTAAAGCTTTTCTTGTAATGGAAAACACTGGGAAAAACCATTTTTATAAGTCGATTTGGAAAAAACAACAACAAAAAAGGTAATGAGAGATTTGTTGAACAATGTAGTGCCATGTTATTACTCAAGTCGTTAGATAGAACTGAAACTGCAGACTTTGGCAAGTGGAGGGTGAGCAGGGTGTTGCTTAAACGTTGAGGGACCAGAGTTTCTGTATGGAATTTTAGATGGATAATTGCATAGCTTAACTGAGTTCTGGTATGGTGAGTAATTAAAGTTTAAGTGGTGACTTAGAGAAAACTTAATAAAAGTGTAGACACTGCTCTTGTATTTAGCAGATCCTCGTGCCTCCTGGGCCGCTTTTCCCGAACGGCGGATGCTCCTTAGCTGGATAACACGGAGTCCATCCTGTCCCTGTAAGAGCTGGTGTTAAATATCTCTTGGGAATGCAAGACTCGGAACATTCCCCGTGTTTTCCTCCCAACGAGTGACTTCACTCTGTATTTCTCCCTTACAGGACAGGTCTGTGTGCACGAGTTTTGCAAGAGGAAGTCTTCCACCTTGCAAGGATTAATTCTCCTGCAAAATTATCAGAAATTACAGAAACTAAATGAAAAAAAAATACCCTAGGTAATCATGTACCAATGAGAAATTGTCTGGGAAATATCAGTTGAGTCAACCGTTAAAGGAGCAGTCCAGGCTATTTCCAGATTATTTATAACACTTTGCATAATATTAATAATATTAGGACATTGCCAGACAATGTGTCAAATTGCCATTCTAATCACTGTACCAGCAACACAAATGCACTTGCAGCCAACCACCCTGAGATTAATTTGGAGCAAACCAATAAATTCTTTGTGTTATTTCTTAAATTGTTGTAATTTTACTTTGGTTTCGCTGGCAGCTGGGGTGCTCGCATAGGGCAATAACCATTCTTTTCATCACGGCACACATTTAACTGACGTTTCCATTTATCCAGGGCCTTTTTCAAAAACATTTATTTAACCAGAAAGTTCATTACAGTCACACTGAAAAACAAAACAAACAAAACAAAAAAGGAAAGCTTTTGTCTCATACAGTTTAACTGCTGGTCTGTGCTTATATTGCACAGCATGAAAAGAACGCTTTATTCCAGAATTTTCCCCTTTTTCACACTTTTGAGGAAGGTAGCAAAGGGAAACCTCATTCAGAGCAGTTAAAGGCTGTAACATTCTGAAGTTCTTGCTGTACGAAAGCAGCAACGTGCACCCTCAATGAGATCATTTCCAAGGGCCCAAAGCCAATTTGTTTTATTACCTCCAAAACAATGAAAAGGTAATGAGAGTATATGGGAACTGTCATTCCCCGCTTAAAATCTGTGGCAATTTATTCCTCTTTTAATGTGCAAGACTTGCTCTGTGTTGGGCATATCCGTGCCATGACAGCAGCTGATGGTTGTGCATCATCTCTGTCAAGCACCAAATCTCACAGTAAAATACATCATATCAATTCTTACCATTCCTTTAAAGAAGTCTTTTGGGCAGAAAAGTATTGCAAAATGTTGCTTCCTATATATTTTTTTAAATAACATTTCTGTTAAATAACTTTTTTGTGTGTGAAATTGATCAGATTTTGTGAAATTTCATCAGCTCTAGCTCCTAGATGGCTGAAGTCAAACGTGATGGATTTCACCTCAAATTGTCCTCGTCCTGCTACCTGATAGTGGGAACTCTGGCAAGAGTGTCAGGATTTTACTTCTTGTGGATGTGTGTTGGGAAAACCATCAGATTTGCTGTCAGGATGGATAGGAGGATATTTCCTCTCTCCTATGTTAAAATTTAATAAGTATCCAGAAGGAGGGTTGGGGAAAATAAATCAACTTAATAGCCTGATGGTAACCTGCTGAAATACAGTACAAGACCTTGGTGAACATCGCTTTAATTTCATTTTTTGCATGAGCAATTTGCAGAAAGCTTCACAACTGAGCAATGTATGCAAACATTTTTTAAGAGAGACTGTTGCATCTTTTATTCTATTAATTCATTTATCAAAGGGGAATAGGAGCCCAGGGGTTTATTTACATCGTGCCATAAGTAAAACATGGCAATCTGAAATAATCCAGAGCAGAAATGTGCCAAGAGAATTGGAAAAAAAAACAGCTTTTCTTGCAGGTGCTAATGTGCTGAATCAGAAGTGAAGCTGCAGAAACAGTGAGGAAATAGAGACATGTGTAATGCCTGACACGCTACAATTTTCATTTTCCAGGACAAGCTTTTCTGAACTGTGCCCTAAAGTATCTGTTTGAATTTGACTGAAGGTCAAGCCTTCTCTTGGTGAAATGAGAAGAGCCGGTCGCGCTGCACGTCGGGGAGCTAATGCAAGGACAGCTAATGAGGTCTGTGCAGAAACCTGAATATTAAACAGGGATTGCTGCATAGCTCCTACCCCACGCACGTTGCATAATCCAGGCCTGAGGGTGCCCGGGATGCGGGGAGGAAAAGCCCTGTTTTGGGGGACGGCAGATCCCCAGGGAAAAGGGGGACGGGTGGCACCGCACGGGGGACGCTCCTGATGCGCCAGCAGCGTTGGCTCAGCCACCCCAACCCATCCTGGGAATGCTCGGCCTCTTCCACCAGCCTTTAGGATAATTATCAGTGCAATTAGTATTACTATGGAGCTGGCAGTATTGTATAATGCAGCATTCTCAGAGGTGCTAGTTAATTTGTCGTTTAGAAGATAGATGTGCATACCCAGGCAGCGCGGATGTACACCGGCATTTAAAGGTGGAATTGCTCGGAGCGCTTCACCAGCCACCGGGTGACTCGGAGCAATCCAGCCTCCAGTGACCAGCAAAGGAAAAAAGGTTTCCGAGAGCAAAAATAAGAGCTAATCAGATATGTGCATATCTTCAGTTTGAATTTTTCATACCCTCTGTTAGACTTCAAATGATTAACTGAATTCAAACATTCAATTACTATTTGTTCATAAGAAAACCTCTAATTGAATGATAAGTTCAGAACCCAGAGTGACCTCTGTGGATGCTGAAAAGAGACAGATATGGAAATATCTCCTTGCAATGAATGCTGCACTGAGAATACTTGAAATTCTTGTTTGACTATGGAATTCATTTCAGAATCAGGACTGGATGCTTTGAGATTGCAAGCAGCATAGATACTTATGTATCACATCCTCAAATAGAACATATAAATAACTTTTTAGAAAAAAAAATAAAAGGATGGATGAAATATTGATATTTTGGGTTTTAATAAACCTACTGTTCTCCACATCCATGTCCTTTTGCAGGTAACTGTGTTTCCACTCGCAGCTCCCACCAGCTTCTGGTAGGCAAGAGCTCTGGAGAAATCCCTCTTTTGCTGCTCTTGCTGAACAGCAATATTGTCCTTAGGCATTTTAATAGATATGAAGAATAGCACACACACAGCATGGGGAAAGCGCATAGGACAAATAGGTGCAATTTTCTCACGTTTTAAGGTACCACGTCTGCTGTCAGCTCTGACAAATCAGACACCAAGGAGGTCCTCTCTGGGCAAACTGCTCTTTAGCAAAAGCAGTATTTTAGTGTTGCCTAATGAGAAATTGGATCATTAGAGAAATGTTAGTTTCCAACGAACAACAGGAACAATTAATTCAGTCTTGCATCATGCAAGGTTGCAACTCACGCTTATTTGGATGGAATAATACATCACGAGAGGCCCAAAGCAGGCCTCGTGGGCTGCTGTTTTGAAACCCAAATGCTTGCAGAATACTTGGGGGCATTCAATAATTTATCACTATCTCTCGTTAAAACCAATAACATGAATTATTTTAAGCTTTGGTAATTTTATGGTAAGAGGGAAGACAAGGCAGAAACTTGTACTCTGTGCAGAATAAAATTCAGTAGGTTGTTTTTTTTGGCCCAATAATGGCTCACATATTTAATTCATTTAAAGGAATGTTGAAATTGTTTTTAGTTGCTTTTTTTAAACCTTTCATAAGGGAAGATCATCCCCAGACTTAACTAAAACCAAAAATAGGAAGTGAAATAAAAACATCCCAGCTTACGAGTTCTAGCAGCAAATATTTCTAAAGCGAATTTGGAGTTATACTTCAGTTAGAAAGCATAGGACGGAGTTAATTCTCCAGGAATTGAAAAGCAGACTCATTCTAAGCTTCTTTTGAGGGTACATGAGGTGAATGAATTCTGGGTTCAACCACCTTACACGAGGTTATTTCTAGTGGCTTTGGTGGAGGTGTTTATGCAGGGGAAGGCTCTGGACCAGGCTTTGGCAGATGCAGCTCTGCGCTGACGACAGCTGCCGTTAGATGAGGCCTAATGAGCTCTCAAGACACTCGTGCACAACTCGAATATTGAGGATGAGCCTGGACGCCGGGACAACCCAACGCGCCCGCAGCCAACCCGCTCCTAGACATCGCGGGCAGAGCGCTGCTCCTCATTAAGCCTACCCGGTGGGGTAGCAATTAATCGCATTTTAATGATAGATTAATTGACTCTGAGAGAATTTAAGGGATTAGCCTAAAGCAATGCAAACATACCTGGACCCCAAGAGCTCTGGGTCTTTAACTCTTTGCTTCGGAGGTTGCACAGGTTGCACCTGCAGGTGAGCTTCCCTCCACGGGGGGAGGTTCTGCTCCATCCACACAAGCAGGTCTTCCCATTCCCATCACCTTGGCTCGCCCTTCTGTAGTGGCCACCTACTGCTGATACTTACATGCCAAAATATGAGCTTTGAGGGCCTTCTTGTCTTTTGGATGTATCTGAATAAAAAATAAGAAAAGGCTTGTTTGCACTGCAATGTTTCTGCTGTGATATTGGCATTCGGGGGGATTCAGGCAAAGACTTTTTCACTGTTGGCCGTGGGAGTTGCTGCTGTTTTCAGTGCCTGGATTTTCGATTTGTTCATGAAGGCAACACAGCATCTCGAAAGGCCTCCAGAAATGTCTTGTGGCAAAGAAAACCGGCTGCATCAGAGAAGCAATGAACGGAGAGTCTGCCAGCACTGAGGGGCTCTGAGCATCCTCCCAGGACACTCTGGAGGTCCTGGCTGGACCAGGCAGTGGGGAGAGCTCCGAGCCAGAGGGATGGTCTGGTCCCAGAGCCTCATGCGGAGCTGATGTGCCCTTTGCCCAGGGATGCCGTCCCGGCTGCGATTTCACCTCTCTACTCACTACCATATTTTGTAACCCCTTGAGATCCCATGTAACCCACACAATATCCTGCGCTTTCCATGTTTATTTTGCTATTAGTTTAATCGCTTCCTTGCAAACCTGAGGTTGACTGAATGGCAGTGGTGTCCTGGATGGGAGGAAGGTGGGAAGCCATGGGACGGCGTCATGGAGCTCTCGCCTTTGCCTGCCTCCTGCATGCCAATCTTCCACTGGGGAGTCTAATGATAACATGTGGAAACTAAAATGTATTAATCGCATTATTAGCACTGCCTTAATTTAAATATATATATTATATATTCAGGGTTTTGTATTCAGTATTCTGAAAAATATCCTGACCTAAAAAAAAAAAAAAGTATCACTTTCAGCTTGGTTGTGGACAAAATAAAAAAGAGAGAGTTTGTCATTCTTTCTGTGCAAAACCCTAGTCATAATCATCTATTAACCAGCTGGTGGCAGTGTTTTCATTAGGAAAAGATAAAAGGCATTGCGCTCATTTTCCCTATAACCTGCTCCATCAGCTATTAAAGTGGAAGAACCTTAGTGGTTACTTGGTTTCTCCCATTAAAATTCTGAGAAAATCCATATGAGAAATAGGAGCTCTGACTTGCTGCAGAGGAGAACTCTGCTATTAATAAGTTATATAACGTCAGGAGAGCCGCGATTCGGCTTTTCCCTTTCCAACTTGGCTGCTGTTTGTGCTGCCGGAACACTGCTTTGTCAGAGGGAAACTCGCTTCTCTGTGCAACTTGGTTTAGATTTTGAACAGAGATGTTAAGAACGAGATAAAAGCGTGACAGATTTAATATTGTTTTCCACCCACTGCCGTGCTTTGTGTTTTGAGAGCAAGTGTTAGAAATTGTTTTTTGCAAATGAACCCGCTGCGCTATTTCCTTGCTCTCCCCACGCAGTTGGCGGTGGAGCCTTCCCATCGCTCTCCTGAATCTTAATTTAAAGCACATCATGGCTGTGTGGAGGAGAGCTTCCTCTGTACTTATGGCATTTATTAAAGAGAAATAACAATTAAACGGCATTGATCAGAAATTACAGTCAAAACACACATAGTCTTATCTGGAAACACTGCTCAGGCACCCATCCCACCTGAAGCTCCCCATAATGATGTGCAATATTTACAGTACTTTTCCATCCCAAAATAACAGGTCCCAAGAATACTAAGTGATAACTGAAAGCTATTCTGACCTCCCTGTCTGAGAATAACATTGCACTCCCATGCAGAGGACCCAAAATCTCCTCCCCGTACGTGACAGCCAGGCCATCTGTGCCCATTCCATCTGCTAACAGGCGTCTGGAGCCACCACGCATGTCCCCAGCCCGTGTCAACGCTGCTGCTGTGCCTGGGAACCACGACACATGCGTGGGAGAAGGAAAGGAGAGTTCGTAAGCGGGCTTTTAACTTGTGCTCAACAACACGGGTGGGCATGGACTGCAGATAGATGGACAGATGGATGGAGAGATGGAGAGATAGATGGTTAGATGGTTGGAAAAAATGGATAGATGGATAGATGGGTGGATAGCTGGATGGAGAGATAGATGGATAGACAGGTGGAAAAAATGGATAGATGGATAGACGGGTGGATAGCTGGATGGAGAGATAGATGGATAGACGGTTGGAAAAAATGGATAGATGGATAGATGGGTGGATAGCTGGATGGAGAGATAGATAGATAGATAGATAGATGGATGAAGAGATGGGTGGATGGATAGCTGGATGGATGAAGAGATGGGTGGATGGATAGAGGTAGATGAGGAAGGGACATCAGAACGGCATCTCGTGAGCAACACCAGCGCAGACTTTACTGCCAGTCCTGATGCTCCACGTTCAGTGTCCCTCGACACCCCCATGGCCAGCTCCCCAGCATGTGCTCCATGGAGGGGATAACGTGATCGGGGCAATACTTATGGCTCATCACGAACCACCGCAGTCTGATTTAGCAGAAAGCTCTCTGAGGTGGGGAACTCCTCTCCTCTAAGCACTGTGAACGCTCAGTTTGCTCTGGATTATCACTGCCTGGACAGGGAAGCAACAACAATCTGAAACCTGGAACAGACATGAACCCGGGAGCAAGACCAGTGAGCTGGCCGGAAATCCCTCTAGCCGTGACTTTGTCAAGATTGATTGATTTCCTCAGATCATGCAATTTTTTATGAACAGGCATTTTTCAATGCAAAAATGTTGTCAGAAGATTTCTGGCTAGCACTATTTAATGCCTTTGGGTTTTTTGTTTCATTTGTGGCGTTTTTCAATACTTGATGATTGAACAGTTTCTGCAAATGCTTGGAATAAAATTTGCCCATACAACCCCCCCGGGACCTATATTTCATTGAATTGTTCCTTTCTCATGTTGGAAAATACTGTAAATATTTTTCAGTGAATATGTGATTGATGTTTCAATTAGCTTTGAATTTGCATCCACCTTGGTGTTCTTTCGGGTGAATATTCCTATGAGCTCGTTGAATGATCATAAAATTAAGCATTGCAGGCAGGAGTGTTTGTGGAAACACACTTGGTGTGTATTCCCCAAATCCTTCTCCACGGTTAGGCAGCCACAGTTCCCAGGCAAGACAGAAACCCACGTGCAAGCTGGTAGTCCCACCATAAATAACCCAGCTTGAAACCTGCTGGAATCTGCCATCAGTCTACAGTGTAAAACAAACCCCAGAAAAATGGCAGGGAACGGGAGACAAAAAGGCATTAAGTGATGATGTGTCGTGCCTCGTCCTCATTCATCTCTGGCACTTGCTCCCCAGCAGGCACGCGTGCAGATGCTCGTGGTTTGCCCTGCAGCTATCACGAGCAGAATCACTTAAAACAGCAGAAGACTTCTGGAAAGTCCTTGCTGGGCTCCAGGTGGTCCATGGGAGCCGCGCTCTCCCTGCGCATCCCAGGCTGTGTTTGAAGGGATTTAGGATAAGACCGAGTCCTTACTGGGAGGAGCATTTGAAAGCAAGCAGCATTTGAGGCTCGGATGTATTTGACTTTCCCTGGGACTTGGACCTTTGGTGCTTTTGAAACGCACAGATTTCAAATGTACTCTTGTATGACTTTACACTCAAAACCCTGCCCAGTTGGGTAAGTTATGGCCAATCTTTATCATCCTCCACAGCCTTTTGGTGCCTCTTCTGCCTCCTCGATTGGCTTAGCTGACGTTAGAGGGCACTCTTCCATTTTACTGCTTGCTTAAACGTATTTTAAATAGCTCTTATTATAATGTGCAGAACCGCAAGCACTTTGGCAGGCTAGGGGTGAGGGGAGAAATGCATTGGAAATGAAATGATGCTATTTTCATTAAAAAAAATACTACTGCAATTCTTCAAACATATTCTTTCAAATATCACATTTGCATGATCTTTGTATGGCTAGGAGGATATGCAATTTGGAAAATATAGCACGTATTAACTATTTCACGTTGCAGTAGCTAAACATGAAGGCTCTGTGATTTCCCAGCAGGAACTGGAGTGAATTAATGCAATGCAGCCCTTTCTTGACATTGCAGGGCTTTAAAATAGAGGTGGATAAAGGTGACTACTCTGCACCTAAGCTTCATGATGAACATCTCTAAAATCCTATGATCTCTTAATATCACTCCACAAAATATTTTGAAATCAAAGAGCAGCCAAAAAGAAAGATGTCAAAGACCAAAAGTTACTTTAAATCATGTAGAAAATGTATTTCTGAATCCAAGACTAAGACATGTCTCATAGTCATAAAACCATAAACCATCTATAATGCCATTCCAACATTCAAAGCAGTAATATTCATATATCAAAGCTGAGGTGCTGTTAGCTTCCAACTTTTTTAGGATGGCATTCATCTTTATGACAAAAATAATTATAGAATGATAACCTGCAGTGACTTCAAGCACACGCAGAAGAAAACACTGCGGCTCTTATCTCCAGCCCCACCAAATTTAAAAGACCAAGCTTGTGATCGTGAAAATGAAGAAAGAATAAAATACCCATCCGTCATAGGTTTTTAGCTCTCTGCTAACTCTTTCTTGTGCAAATGTGCCGTGCAGAGAAGGATTACAAAATGGGGACATTTCTCGGAGATCCCTTTTCAGCCTGTGCCTTCTCCTCTGCAGATCTCCTCCTCCGGGCCATCATGTGCCCATTCCTTCCCGTAGGTCGCTACGGCTTGCACTGTTCTAGCGCAGACACATACTGATTAATTAATTAATTAGCTTCCTCTTGCACAGGCTGGATGCAAGCCTCATTTGGCCCTGGGCTCCACTGCCTCCAGGCTGTCACTTCTGTCACGCAGCCAGCACGAGCGTTAATGTCCTGCCAGGAGACATAGCCCAACGCCAGGCTCCAGAGGCCACCGCTCTGCCCAGAATCCATACACTGGCAGCAGAAGTGCAGGCAGAAAGTTTGCAATGCATCCCCACATCCCATGTGTTCACACACTAACTACATCGCACTAAAATAAACTCTTTCCAATTAATGCTTGCTTGTCGTCAAATGCAATAGTTTTCAGCCCTGCGACACTTAAAAAATGCTAGCTACTTATGCAGTATCTCTGCAACCATCCAAAATGCTCTGCAAGGTATTTTACATGAGTAAAAAAATGGAAAAAAAATGACTAGGTTTTAGCAAAATAACCACATTAGACTAGTGACCAAAAACTCCATTTCATTTTAAGGGATGTATCCTTCATGGTATCACTGATTGAGTAGTACCACAAACTAAAAGACACAGACTCATCGTGGGTGATGGGGAATGAGCAGTGAGAGAGAGATAACTTGCACTGCGCCACTTGATTTACTTCTGAGAGCTTAGTGAAGATAAATGCAGCTCATTTCCTAACATAAGTATGCAAATGACACCTTAATTATTGATCATAAAGAGTGATTTGCAAAGTTCAAATATCCACATACTCAGATTGACATGGTACCTTGCTTGCAGAAAAACAAAAAAAAATCTCCCTAAACTAATGACCATGGAGCCAACATGGATCTTCTGCCTGACTCCTTTTTGAGTGTCCCCTCTCCTGGAGAGGGAAAAACACTCTGTGCACAGGAAAGAGTGTGTCACCTGTGGGCCAAAGCAAAGGTTTGGTGGCAGAAAATGGAAAAAAACAGCAGCTTGAGCTAAGAATGGAGTTGGGATTTTGTATTTGGTGGATGGGTGCTCAGATTACATCAACTCGAAATGGAGACGGTGCTCTGAAGTGGGGAACTTGCCTGACTGCCGGCAGCAAGGGGCATCCATGAGCAAGTTTACAACAGGAACACGTATTCTTGGAGGGGCAAGAAAGGAAAACACATCTGCAAGTGGGAAAGGAGAAATCCTTTTGGTTTATAAGTGTCTTTTCATAGACCAATTTCACCAGTTCTACCCACATGGGTCATTTGTCTTCTTCCATTTAAGGCAGTTTAAAGCAATCAGCAGCAGTTCCATGCATCAGTTAGCTGCTTTGTACTTGGCTTCCTTCAGCAATCAAGATGTGGCCTCAAACTGCTGCATCAGCTCCTGAAGTCAATTGTTTTACATTACCCTAAGTGGCTACAGGGAGCCTCATTAAAAATGGACATGATTAGATGACAGAACCAAAGGTAACCAAAGATCAGAGAGAATACAAACAGAGCATTAAGAAGAGTTTGTTTTCTTCAGCTTGTGCTGATTTATTAAAAGATATAAAAAATACAGCACGTGTAAGTCTCTTGCACATCTTGAGGGAAGATGATAGAAGAGCAGAATCCAACACTGTTCTGCAGGCTGTGGTTGCAGCACGCTGTGACAGTCCACATTTGGCATGCCTTTGATGCCAAAACCTGAAATTGAGTCAAAAATGGGCAGGCAAATAGCTTATCCCCTTGACTTACATGCTGGTTCTTTGCGCTGTGGAGCATCCCAGCCAGCACCAATTTCTGTCTCATTATGCGAATGACTTAGCATCCTTCCTGACAAGCCATGGTGTCTTGTGCAACAATAATTTGGCCATATTTTGGATGTGAGAATGAATTTTAAACTGTGAAACATGAAATGAAGTGGCATTTCGCAGGATGCACTTTGCTAGGCATCACTGAGCAGTAGCAAATCTGCCCACGACTGTGCTGCTCCGATCCTCCAGCACTCACACTGCCAGCAGAAAGGGCTAATTTGCAGACCTGGCTAAAACCAGAAGACCAGCACCGTAAAATATGCCCCGTGTCAAAGGGAAAGGCCACCTGGTGAGGAAGGTTTTTGCAGAGCAGGCAGCTTGGTACAAAGCTTTGGTACAAATTCTTTTATTCAAAATATGGCTCTTATGCCAACTGAGGATGCTTGATATTTTTGACACATTTCCATATAGTTGGGAATGTTACCATAACTGCCAGTATGTTTTTCTTTCGGCCATTTAGAAATATCTTTACCAGATATGGGATGCAGTTTAAAAGTCGATGTCTGTAAGTGAATTGCGTGTCTTAGAGCCCACCAGAGTGAGCAGAGATCTGTTGCTGCAACCAGTGCATCACCGCATCTACAAAACGGTGCAGAAATACCCTTCTCAGATACCCCATCACCGTGACCTGCAGATGATACTGAGAACAGGCCATCAAGCAAGGTAAAAGTGCCCCTACCCTGCCACAGAAAAGTCCTTCCAATGCAGCTGACTCTTACTGAAATAATTCATTACTCCAGGTTTCCATTTGCTCTAAAAATATTCTAAAACAGCACTGTAGAGGCTTATAAATGAAACATTCATCTCAGAAGCACAAATACTACTAAACGACAGTGATTTTTCCACCAATGCTCAGTTGTACTTTTACATATTTTCCCTTTCTCCCTGCATTTTGAATCGAGATCCATATTTCCTTTTTATTTATTTTGTGTTTTTACTTAAAAGCAAAGAAGATAAAACACCACAACGTGCGTGACCGGCATCCACGAGCTAGCATAGTTTTTCCGAAAAATAAAAGGGCAGAGGGAATGAAATCAATCTAGAGTGACATTCTGTCTTGTACGTTCTTCTCTGTGCTTAATACTAAATTGTCACATAAATCCTCGTAGCCCTTGGATTCAGATGAGTATCGCACCACTAATTGTAAATTAATGGCTACTAATGAAGAAAAGAAGCCAACTGTTGAGCCTTACAGAGGCAAATGTGGCAAATGTGAGCACGGGGCTAGCGGAGACTTGGGATGCCAGGATTTGGCTTCCTTTTGGAAATAAAAAAAACAAAGTTATGAGCCCCAAATTGAGATATGGTGGGTAAAAGGGACAATAGGCACGAGCTACCAAAAAAAAGGAAAAAAATCAATGCGAATGCTTTCTGGGAAGAAAAATCTATTAGCGAACATGGCTCGTATGAGGTGTTCAAGGGTTGCCATAGTGATTCAGTGGCTTCGTTTGACCGGCCGTGAGGAGCGAATACAAAATAGTGGCAGAGCGAACGCGCCGCGTGTCTGATCCAGAGCCCATTGAAGCTCTCAGCACCTTTCTGTTGACTTCAATGAGGTGCGGATGGCGCTTCAAGAGCGGCACTTGATAGCTCATTTCTTTTCACATCAAGCCCTTTCATGTCCCCTAAAAGGTTCCCATTGGAGACAAGCAGAAGGTAGGGCTCAGCCTATGAGGTTTTGGAGATATGCTTAATTTTAAGTACAATCGACCCGGTGACTTCAAATCCAGGAGGGAATTAGACAGAAAAGTCTTTCCGTCAATGCAAAGGCAGAAAAATCCTCCCACTCAAAGCATCATTCATAACTGAATACTGAAGCAAACAGTCTGACACACACTTTATTTTCACAATGTTGAGAGGCTACGTGGATGCTTTTGTTCTGCTCACCAACTATATTGCGTTGGGATAGGACAGTGAGCTCCCCTTAGCTGTTTAAAAAAGAAAAAGTAAGTAATGCCATAATGGTTTGCTATTCAATATAAATTTAAACAGAGTGAAGCATTCTGTCAGACCAATAAAAAGTATATCCCCGACATTTCTTTCATCTTTTTCCAAACTCCTTAAGTGTTTAAGCAGTCGGCTCATCAATGACATATTGCATAAATGCTTTGCTATTAGGAGTATTTTTTTCATTATGAATCTTTTAAGTGCCAGAATATCTGATAAGTTCAATTTTGATTTTCTTTATAGGGCAAACGCGTAATAGTTGTCTTAGATTCTTTCTGCACTCTGATTTTTATCTGTATTTTATTATGGCAATAATAACCTCTAATACACTCTTTCATATCTGCCTTGTTCTTTCTTAAGGTCAAAATTATATCCAGAACTAAAAGTGGCAAGAGACTTCTTCCTGTCTTCTTTTCAGTAGTTTAAGTGAATACATTACCATCTGCAGACATATAATAGCAAATTAGGAAATCTAAATAGGAAAAAAAGAATTTCTTTAATATATGCCTGGTAATCAGAAAACCAGGTATTGGTATTTCATTAAGACAACTAATTTTCAATCTCACGGGTAAATTAGATGCTATTACATCAGGTTGTCTATTTCCCTTCTGTGCCAATAATCTGTGGTGAAGGAAGAAACCATGTTCCTCCGGCTGTGTTCAGGCAGACTTGGCTTGTTTGTGTTTTGCTGGATTTGTGCTTTTCCTGCACTGAGCCTGCTGTAGAGCAGGGCTCACCCCATGGGAGCGCAGGCTTGTTGGGCAGGTGATGGGTGCCAAAGCCAGGGTTGAGATCAGAAATTATGCAGAAGCAGGAGGGGAGATCACATCTTTCCCCATCTTCTTTGGTGGAGACCACCCTTTGGTCACCAACACCTTGTTAGCTTCAAAAAACTCCCACAAACCCATCAGTTGTGACATTGCTCATTGGAGATGCCTTGATCAACATAGTTTCATGTTTGTCAGCTGGAGAAATAATTGAGTAGAAATAAAGAAACCCACCTACTTCTTTACATACAGAACTACACCCATAGCCGAGCTCCGTCTGGGCATCCCTGGCTTCCAGACCTGCTCCTCAGTCCCTAGACAAAGGGACCTGGGCAAAAATCCCTCTCCCTGCCCCCTAAACATGTTCATCATTTCTCTTTCTCTTACTTTAGCTAAGAAAAAATAGAAAAGGAAGTCAACAACAAGCCTTTTCACAGATAAATGCGTCTCCGCTCCATGGAAAGCAATTTATTGAAGCATGTTAATTATGCTACAAGCCAGCATTGCTGTTGACTTTTGTATTCTCCTCTTTGCACTGAAAAAGAAGGCCTATGCCAGGTTTCCCATTTCCATTAGCATAAAAATTAATGTGCTCAGCAATGGCACCCTCAGATCCTTATTTGCTGCCAGAGATCACGAAGGTGACACTTCATACTAAATAAAGCCAGACTTAGGGTTGGGAAAGAGCATTTTGTGAGGGTGTGAGCATCAGCCACGTGGGCTCCTGCTCTGTGTGATCGGGGTGAATGCAAGATTTACGGCGCTTGGTTGCCTGCCAGCAGAATATTCTTTTTGTATATGCAGAGGTGTCTTAAGGCAAGGTGGTTTCACAGGGACTGACTAAATCATAAATAATGGGCTTTTTCTTGAAGCCCAGATTTTTAAAAAGGGGCTGGAGATCTTTGCAAGCAGGATAGAGGCTCACTACCTTTCACTGCAGGATTTGGTCGTATATTTGCAAAATAAATGAAAACAAATATATTTTTTTGCAATTTTTAAAGCTTCACGTATGGTTTTGTTGGCTTGCAGATAGTCGGGTTCATCATAGGTTGCCAAGGCAGAAACATAGCTGTCTGCAGAAAGAAGTTAACTGATCCTGGGGTCCCTTTCGCCTGGAAATTACACAAGTCAAACTAAATTGCACAAATCAAACTGCATAAGAATAATAATTATCCACCATTTCCCTTATAGATTTCTCAAGGTCTCAATTTCTAAAGGTCCCTAAGTGTCATCTGAACAAGAGATGTGTGAATAAGTGACCTAGATGCTGGAGTACCAGGTCCCCCAGCCGAAGATCAGCAACAAGATCTCCCTCATCTCAACATGGAGATTAGGGAAATATTAGAGAGGCTCCGCGTGCTGGTTTGTTGTTGCTCTGAACTCAAAACACATCATGCAGACACTCTGCACCGACGCTTACAGCCGCTACACTGCTTTGGGGACACATCCGCAAGGCGAAATTCACACAAATGCAACTCAGCAGGTGACCTTTCCTACAGAAAAGATTTACATATCTACAGACCAAATGACTTTTTAAAAGTTTTTTCTTTAATGGAAAAAATAAGGGGAATTAGCCAAAGGAAAACATGCATTCCAGTGCAAAGCTTCCCAATGCTCTAACTCAGGAACTAAAGCCAGCTCTGACATTTCCATCAGTTTCACTTGGCTTACAGTCTTCACAGCAAACATCTGGGTGTGGGATGAAGATGCTCACATGTTTCTCCCCACCAGTTTTATCATAGAAAAAAAAAAGAAACCACACTGGAAATGATTTTAAACACAGAGTTAAACATCAGGTGCTAAAATTAAGAGCTGGGTTTCGAACACTTATTTATGACTTTGCTCTTCGAAAGGAAGTTTTTTTAATTCCTGATCCAACCCCGTTGCGAAAGGACCTCTTGTTGAAAGGAGATTCCAGGTGAGGCTTCAGGAAAACCCGTTCTTCGCTCCTGTCCGCCTTGGCTAAGCAGTTACTCAGCAGGACGAGGCAGTAATCAGATTTCCCATACAGCTGGCAATTCGAATAAAAAGGATTACTGCTCTGAAGATTAAAAAAAATAAAAAATAAAATTATAATTTCATGCATTTGCCAGGACTTGTTCACTATAAAAGGCAAAGCAGAAACACAAAAACAATTTATGCCTAGAATGACAAGGATGACCTAGTATTTGCTAGGGATTCATTGTAGACAAAATCACATGTTTTTTTCATAGCTTTACAGAAGAAGTAACTAACTAACTGCTGCATTTGTGATATAAAATACAGCCGCTGTTACTGTTACTTTAGGAGCTGTTTTCCATGATATTGACCTGCTGTGGCAGGTAACGTAGGTCCCCCAAATACCATGCCTGTTTATTGATGTAAAAGGAGAGTTTTTGGTTAACAATGCAACTGCACCCGGTTAGCACCCGTGTGAAACCATCTCGTCTTAGTGACAGATAACAGAAAATGGAAGCATCTGTAAAGCAGAAATTTGGGGGAGAAGGGTTTCTAGCAGTTACAGTGAGTTATTGCAGCAGTTATGACTAGAGTTAATAACGACAAAGGGGAAGTGGATTTGCGAGAAGGCTCGAGTAAAATCCACATAGCATTATGTTTATGCTCCTTGTAACTTGACGTTACAGAAAGGCATAAACTACATAAAAACCACACAAATTGAAATTGCATTTAAAATAACATTGAATTTAAACTCAAATGTTTCTTGACACATCTATAGTTGTTAGGTACATCTTTTATCCTATCATGATTTACAAGCTGGTGTAAGGAACATACACACTATGCCTTACTAAGATGAGCTATAATTCAGCTTGCTACTGCTTTTATTAATATTTTTATTAAAGGCTTGCACAAGCTCCTAACCATGCAGCCTTATTTTCCCACTTCTTGGGCTGTTTCCTCCAAGCTGAGGTTTCTCCCTGACACGGATAAATACTTTCTGCCAGAAACACAGGGAAGTTCCCTTCAGAGCCGCTGCCGTGGCTGGGATTTGTGCCCTTGAATAAGCAGGCTAATGTACGTGCTACGTCTCTGCGCAAGGCAGTGATTTGTGCTAAATAATTAAACGCATTTTCCCTATCATGTTGTTGCTGCAACGAGCCCGGCTGGGATGCTCCCGGGAGCCGCGCGAGCCGCAGCGCATTCGCACGGTCCTGGAGCCCTACGTTGTCTGTCTGTCACCATCATTTGCTCGAGATCAGCCCCTGGAACAATATTAGTGCTCTTTGCTTTAAATAACCTGGCTGCTTCTCTTTTACAGACCGTTCAGCTCCTTTTCATGGTTCAATCAAATTCATATCCCTGATCCTAGGGAATGATTTTTCATAATCTTATATGAGACAACAACAGCGCTTCTGTGCTCTTCACCTATACACATAATAAAAATGGTTAATCTGTTCAGTTGTAGAAGTATACAAACTAGCTAGCAGTGAATTAATCTCAGAACCATACCTAGATTATTGTATCTATTTTAGATAGCCAAGAACGATGCCGAAATGGATGACTGGTGTTTTTCTCTTTTCCATAAAGCACTTCGATTTCTGCAAGAGCTCCCCACACTCTAAATTAAATATTCAGTGGATTTCTCACATTATTATTTTAGAAGCTTGCATATTTTATTAGTAATTAAAGGAAAATAGGAGCTATATTCCAGGAAAATTAGATAATAATATTTATCCCATAGCTTTAATATAAGAAGCTTCTTATGATTAATTAAAAATATTAATCTAAGAAAATAACTAGGTAAGGACAATGAAATATGAGACCTTCAAGTAAGCAGGGACTAGGACTTACCAGGGAAGGGACAACTGGGTAACCCGAGCACATGAATATTGCTGAGATCCAAAGAATGAAAACAAGGTTCAATCTGCATAGACTTCAAGGAAAAAAAGAAATCAGTTTACATTTAAAACAAAGCCAAGCAAAGCTAGAAGTCTATATGTACATAAGCCCCCGGACGCGTCTTTACCTGATCATTTTTTGCTCGGGAGCGCAGCAATGCATGTGCAGTTGTACTACCAAACTCCTCACATGTCCCTTCAGCTCCTCCTTGGATGACCATTTTATACCAGAGTTCAGGAGCGAAAATGTCATCAAAGCTGATTTCATTATGACTAATTGGTCCGTGTTTGGCCTTTTATTCTTGTTAAATGGGAAAAATGGCAAGAAGGTGCGTTCAGCTGCCATCACAAAATCACCAGTTGGTTTCATTTAAAACGTCCCATTAAAATGTCTCTCAAGCAGGTTGGCTGTTCAGGCTGTATCATCTGCACAGATACGGTCAAAGGTCTAAAGAGTCCAAAAACACATTTCAAAAATGGTGCCAACTACAAGAGATCATATGAACACCCTACAAAGACTGGCTGCAAGGGAAAAACAGTCAAAATGCAATGAGAGGGGAAAGTTCCTCAGAGAAATTTATATATACTTACACGCATAGGCATATATATACACACATACATACATGCATATATATAAAACATACTATTATAATTATATATATTATTACATTATGATGCATAGCTGTGCGGCATGTGGCCAGCTTGTGCTCGACTTGTCCTCACTGGCAAAACTCAAGGTGAATTAATCTAAGTGAAGATACGGGTGCTCTGGAAGGAAACACTTTCCCACTCCTGGAAGATTTGGGAGCTGCTATAAATTAGGGTGATTTTGACTAGGACATTGGGCCTCCTGATGCAGCTGAAATTAACTCCAGGAAGCTGAACACAATGAGGTCTTCAGATGAGGCCTGAAGAATCACAGTGGCATTTAAGATCCTTTATCACTTTTAGAGAAAAAGTCACCATTTGAGCCAATAAAATGTTTGAACGTTTTTCATTGCTGCACAAGATGGTACTGGTCATGTCAGTGTTTGACAGAATCCAGGGAGTCTTAACTGACTTCTAAAATGTACATGTTTGCCATTGCTGCTGCAGTACTTTAGGATCCTTCAGGACCAACAGAGCTATAGAAATTCCAGACGAAATTAGGCTGATTTGAACACCGTAGTAAGCAATGCATTTATAAAAACTGTCAGGAGAACATTTGACTATTTGCATATTCAGTATATGTCCTTCTATTCAGAGAGAAAATCCTTTCATTGGAATTGAACATCCCGTCCCGACACACACGCAACCTCCAACTCCAGCAGATAAGCGGATTAGCTCGATGTTTTTGGTACAATGGAAAGCACTTTGGGTTGGATTCTGCAATGTTAAGCATCGGTTTCCACTGTATCTGCCTTTCGTTAACTCCATTTTAATATAAAATTAACCTTCATAGAACATTCTCTGTGAAAGACAAGGGATGAGAGGAGACTCCTGAAGTTCAGGGTACCCAGGTTCAACGTGGGGCTGTACCACCCACTCTGCACAACCTTTGGTAAATTGACTTTTTTTTTTTTTTTTGCATTATTATTAATAAATTCAAATTGCATGAGTTCTTAGTGGCTTTCCTTCATGCCTGGCCAGCACCTCCTTCTCCCACTTTTATTGCATCCTTCGGACGCGCTTTGTGGACTGTAGGGGCCAAGCAAAAGATGCAGGAGAGCAGCTCATTGGAAACACAAGGGATTGGGCCAAACACAACTCTGCCTGCAGCCACGTCTCTGGCCCCCATCAACTTTGGTCACATTCAGAGCAAAATTAGCAAATAAACTTGTCCAGGTGCTTCATATGGCAGGTGGGAACGGGGGAGACCTCCGTGACAGCAAGTCTCCAGCATCCTTTGCAAAATCAATAGCATCTGGTCTGAACAGGAGGAGGAAATCTATGCTTATCTGAGGGTTTCTCTGTATGTCATTCCTGTCCGTGTTATAAATGATCACAATATGACCTATTTTTAACACTTCCTCAGGATTTGGAATTATTTTTGAGACTGATGTAGTTACGTAATGTCTGTCTCTCTCACCTTTTAATAGCTACCATAATTTTCTTTTTCCTGTGAAGAACTCATTGAAATTGTGCAGGTTTCGTGAGATTTTTATTCATGGACAAATAGATGCGTGACCAAACTGCCCTTCCTGTTTGATGAGATAGTCTATGAAAATTATTTTTATCATCTAGTTTCTTATGATGACTTTATCTATAACAAAATTGTTTAACTTGCTTAGAGCTCCTGCTTAAAAGCCGCAAATGTCACCTATGACAAACTGCTGTCCTCATGATCTTACTGTCATGGGGAAAAGGCAAGGAATGTGTTTTCTTTTTCCTGCAAAATTGCAGAGAAAAATCCACATTATGAAAAGTTTTTACCACAAACTGCTCTTACAGGAGGCAGATTCACATTTCAGTGATGCTGACAGGAGTGCTTGAGACATTACTGATCCTGATTTGTATACTTTAAAAACACAGAAATACCATAAAATTAGTTACTTTTTATCACAACAGGAGGACTACTCAAATATATCACCTTTCATCTCCGTGTTTGATTAGATTTTTTCTAGCTATTCTAGATGCAATTCAACCTACACAACTGTATTTGTATGCATAAGGTGTTTGCTGCAATGTAGATGCATTCCAGATATTCCCACTTCAGGTTTAGAGGGAACAGAAACAAGTGGCAATTGACATTTCTGTCCTCTCTTCTGCCTGGAGAGCCCCCAAGGTGAGGCCCTGATCTCAGGCAAGGTTCACAGGAACCATTAATAACCATGATAAACATCCCCAGCCCACAAAAATCTGTATTTTTGGGGTCTAAACTAGCAACAGATTCTACTTGCCCAGTGACAAGGGTGTCTTCCCTCCTGCTGGCATTATTAAGGGAGAATTGCTGCATTGCATCCCTTTGCTGCTTTGGTTTGGGCTTCTCTGTGTCTGCTTGGAAAAACATATCAAGCACATGCAAAGTCTTGCAACTTAATAAGGCTAATAGCCCTATAAGCTTTAGAAGCTGCTGTTTCCTTCCCACAGTAGCAAACCTAAAATGTTTAAACTGCTAAGGCATGCCTCTGCTGAAGGAGCAAAATAATGGAAAGAATATACCCCAAATCAGCAGCATGGGCCATTAATCAGCACCCAGCCCTTGGAGGAGCCCAGCAGCGGGGTCAGTGCAAGGGAAAGGTGTTGATCTTGTTTTCCCGTCGCAGGATGCTCCCTGCGACACCGTGTCAGGCTTTCTTTGCCACCTGGAAATTCTGCTCTGAGCGCAGAGTTTTTCATGCTCGCTTGGTCATCAAGAAGCGCGGGCAGGCTGGCTTGCTTGGGGATTATAGCAAGGTGCAAAATGGAAATTAATCATCCTTGCGGGCTAGAAATCTGCTCCTGACTCGGTGATAATAGGAAATCCCAGCAAGGTACGGAAAGGCAGGGGAAGCAGAATGCAGCAAACGGGGTTTTCCCTTAGGTTATTATTGCCGTTTTCTCACTGTCAGCAAGGGAAGCAAAGAGAACTTCTCACTTGTGCAGCTGAGCAGATCTTGTCCAGCGAGGCACCAAGGAGCTAAGAAGTTGCCCTAGGCCTCACCATTTCCATGCAGCAAACGGGGAATTTTTTTAATCCCTTCAATTTCAGTTAAAAAGAACAAGGTTGTGCACTGATGAATGACAGGAGCGTGGAGATGTCCATCGCAAGCTGGGGGCAGAAGGGATGCCGAGTCCTCCCCGGGGGAAGGAACGATGGGAAGAACCAATGACCATCTGAAACACCCCAGGCAAGACTTACCAAGAGCAGCGATGAGTGGATAGGATAAAGTGCATATAACCAACAAGTGGATGCGATGAGGTGCATCTTTCCCGAGTCCTTGGGGACTGCGTGCTCTGCCGTGGATAAACACTTCTGTCGCCTCCAGTTCCCTGGAAGCTGTGCCAGCTCCGCTGCATTTGAAGGCACTTGTCTCTGCAGAATGGTCTCCAAACAGGGACTGCTCCTGCACTACGCTGGCACACTCCAGCCATCACTTTAGAGTCCCACGGCTCAGTTTTCCATGCAGTTCTTGCTATCGATAGGAGGGACAGGATAGGGAAATCAAAGAGGCATTAAAAGGCGAGGGAACATTGCCGTTCTGGTCTGATTCTGGTCTGCTAGCTTTGAGAGGACAGATATTTGGGAATGAGGAAAGGTGTAAAAAGCAAACAGTGCTGGAATTCATCAGGACCAGGGCACGGAATTTATGGCCACGCAGGTGATGTTCCTTGCACCAGGGCATGGTGCAGCTCCTGCAGCCAGTCTGAGGAGAAGGGCAGCCCCAGCATGGCTATCAGAGCCAAAGAAATCAGCTTTGGAGTCACATTTAGAAGATCCTGCCCTCGGGCTGATTCCAAAGCAAGTGTCATCATTGACATCCTCGGCATTTTAAAGTCTACATAATAATCTGCAATTATATTCTTATATTTCCCAGTTACAGTTAAGCACACGGAGATTATATGGGCAGATAAAGGATGAGTTTCTGCAGACAGGGCTGACAAACCCCTCGCTGCCTGTATGGACTTTGGTGCACGGTGTCTTGCAGCCCCTCTGTGACTTGCACAAATGTCCTTCTGCTGACACCAGCTCCATGTTAAGTTCTGCTGGAAATGACAAGGATGATGCTTTTGGCAAAAAAAAATAAAAATAAAAATAAAATAACCCTGTCAGAAAATATTTGAGATTTATAAATGATATTAAATTTTGTCCGATTCTTTAGCATGTCTTCATAAAAGAAGTATAAGGAAGAAAAAAACCTCTCATTATTTTGTATGCACAACCACCAAATGTTAAAGTCATTTGATAATTTATCTAGAAATGAAAATTAAAAAAACTCACAGCAGGCAAAACTTGCTCAACCCATTAAGGACAGACTCAGCAACTGAGATGTGGCAGTAATTAACATTTCTGCTGCGCTGATTTGTGTGCGCCCGTGGAATTTATGTCTTCTGAAACCTCTCCAAGACATTCACAGGAGGCTGCTGCCTAAGAGAAGGTGTCAGCCCTGAGCTATAAAGACACCTGTCAAAGCTGAAACCTGATTTCGGGTCATACGGAACAAGGACCTCAATGATCTGAGAGAGCTTGAAGAGCAGGAGCGGTAAAGATGAGAAGAGAGCCTAGAATGACCAGGGCGAAAAGCAAGGCCAGCCGAATGCACAACATCTGCCAGCTGCATCATTTCCTACACCGATAGTCCCATTCCGTTGGCTTCAGCAGATGCAACGAGAACAGCAAAGAAGTGGCCTCTGCTTCAGTGCAGAATTATGAGAAAATGTTCAGATCACAAGTCAAGGTGGCTCATCACCTCCTGAACAGGCTGGATACCCCTTTTCTCCAGTGCTCAAAGCATTTTCCACCTGTCCTACCTGCTCAATTCTCTAACTCTCTGCTATTTTCTTTCCTCTTGTCTATAGCACTTCAATAAACAAGGAGATTGCATCCTCTTTAACAGATCATCCTCCTCCACAGAGAAGCAAAGCCCCCCTTGATGGAAACGACCTCCTTGATAGGAAACAAAGAGGCGCTGAACCCTGGAGCAAGTTCCACACTGCGTCCATGCCTGCGCTTGAAAATTGGGCTGGAGCAAATAATAGAAAATCCGACCATTTTCCTGCCTTGCTCCGAGCCCGAGAGGAGAAGGGAGGAGGTGGCACGTCCTGGCGCCGCGGTGCCCTTTCCTAGCGAGGATGACGATGGCAGCGATCACATCTTGATGCCTCCCGCCGCCGCATGAAGGTCCTCGTGTAGGACAGGGCTCGTGTCGCTGTCATGCAGCCCAGTGCTCAAGCTGACGTGCCTTTTGCCTGCACATGTGCTGCAGAGCCCCACTTCTTGTCTCCACCTCTTCTAAAAGGCTTCCTCCAAGAAAGGACGATGCCAAAGGCCAGAACTTGTGTTTTTCCTCTCTGAAAAGCTGTCTCCGCTGACTCGACTTTCCTCGCTGCTTTGGCACATGCTGCAACTCTGTGACAAGTTGTACCTGCTTCCCTGCTTGCTTTATATCACTTTATTAGTGCTTAACCTACTAATCTGATCTGTTTTGCTGCCTTTATGCTCTGAATGCCCCTCTTAATGTCAGCATCTTCAGGCTCTTTACTAAGCTGTCCATCTCACCAGCTAAAGAGCCTCGGAGGGGGCAGTGGATATTCTCTAGCTCTTACTGCAGGCTTTCCTTGCCCCAGGCTCACAGGAATTGCTTCTGGACCCACAGACCTGGAAACTACCATCTCCGTTCAGCTGGATGCTGCATTGACCAAACAAACCCGCAGCCCACAAAAACATTCCAAAAAAAAACCCTTCCTTTGTCCTTTCGAAGAGCCTGCCTGCTGACAGCGAGCTTTTATTCAAGCAGCAAAAGTTTGTGCTTTTAAACCCAATTCCCCTCACGAATGTACACAGAGGAAATTACACAACAGCTCTCTATATTACACTTGCCAATAAGGACCGAGTGGATCGCTGCAGTCCGGCGGAGAGGCTTGGAGCGCATTTCCCTTATGAGTGTGATGATATTCCCTGCAGAACGCATTCCGCAGACAGCGAGCCTGGAGAAAGGGAACTTCCCCCCGAACCTAAAGCAAGCACCAACGCAGCGGGCACCTCCGGCGCCCCGAGCATCGCCACGGCTGCGGAGCGGGTCTGGGGTTGTGCTGGTCTGAGGTTCTCCTCTATGGAAAGCGACACGCGCCCCATGCACGAGGTCCTGAAGGGCATCCAACCACGGGAGCTTTGGAAAGGAAAGCGCACACAGTTCCCAGGCTCTCTGCCACGGCAAGACCATGTTACGCATTGGACGCCCCTCAAAACTCAGATAACCCTATAACACTACACCTCCCCAAATTTATAATACCAGGGTCACCTAAGCCAACGGGACAAGAGCTAAAGTTACACTGGTTCAACTCATCGCAAGCGTCTCGTATGAGGGCAGCACGCTCCTGGGAAATGCTGAAGCTCGTGGCCTTGGGCGTATTTTCACTGCAGGCAAAGGAATCGGGGTAGTTTGTGGGTGCCTCAAGCTAGCTCAAGTACTGCTAACGGAGCATCAAAGATGTAATGCAGAGAGGCAACACAAAGATTTCCCAAGTCACAGCAACGTCTCGTGGTTCAGCACTCCTGTGGTTACACAGTGCACTTCTCCGAGTTCACACGTGAATTTTCAATGCCAAATTACACACTAAGCTCTTCAACCACATCGCTGCTTCGCGGGCCCCGTGGATCACCGTCCGCAGGCTCGATGCTTCTGAGTCAAATGTCAGGGATGTGAAATACAGCACCTGGTAACTGCGAATTCCCCGGGGCCGTTTTCTGACCTAGAGCCTCTCCCGTCAACCTGAGGACCCTGGTGGGTGGCACCGCGTTAGCAGGGGATGGGGACAGGTTTTGACAAGGAGAACACAACATTCACGCAGACTTTGTGCTCCCCACTATGCTTCCTATGGCCGCCCCATTTTCTGCAGAAACGAATACAATAAAAGAACAAAATATATCTACTGCTTTTCCCCAGTACAAAGTAATCTTCTGTTTTTCCCTTTCCTAATTTTTCTGTTTGTCTTTTTTTCTCCTACATCACAGCTGTTCTCTTGAGAAAAGGGCATTTTTTAGGCTCACCTGACACCTGTGGGTGCTGAGCACAGGGTCACACACCGCTCACTAAAGCTCCATCCACTTCATCTTCGGTGGCAGGCTGAGCAGGACCATGTATCTTCCCAACCGGAGTAGTCCACCATTCTTTATTGTGGCCAACACCAGACCCATGAATCACTCACATGTCAAGAAGAAAATTCCAAAACTAGTCCAAAACACCCTCACTTCCGTAACCTCACCAAAAAATAGCGGGATCTATTTGCTGGTGACAGTTTCTGCTGGCACAAACGGGACCCAGGCCAGGCAACCCCTGCGCCTAGCTAGGTATGAAGATGCTACAGTTGCCTGGGAAACCGCTCCATGGGATCACTAAAACACATCCTATATGTTTGCCTTCAGACACAAGGTTATCACCTCGTCTATGAGCAGCGTCAGGAGAAAATCCTGACCTTGGGTACACCTACCTGCAAAGATCAATTAACCCTTTTTGCGGCTGAGCTTCTGCAAAGCAAGGTACCAAATGCTCCGTTGCCCATCACCAGCCAGCCCTTTCCTGTGACCATAAGGTGGGTTGCATTAAGGAACCTCACTCTTAACAGAAGACATAATGTTCAGTAGCATATTAGCAGCAATTGAAAGAACTCCCTTGAGTGAGACCAAGGATGTATAACCAAGGGAGACGGAGCTATTCCAGGACAGGGATTGTTTATTTGGATTCTTTTTTTTTTTTTCATATTTGGAAAATCCCTTTTGTGTTTATTTTTAAGAAAGGACATGTGCAAGGCATTTTATTGCAGCATAAAAGGCCAACAAGCAGCTCTGTCCAACGCCAGTGGGGCTGTGAGCTGGGTTTCAGAGCAGATAGAGCAGGAAAGAGCAGGATTTTGTGCAAAAGCCCCTCACATTTCTGGCAGACGTTAAACAAGGACTCCCGTATGATTTTCCTGCTTGCTTACCTTCAATCAAAAACCCCAACATTGTGCTTTAATTTGTCCTGTGGGTGTAGTGAGTACTTAAGCTAGAATCCAGGCCGAATATCCTCTGTCTGCAATGTAGGTCGCTGCCGGGGAAGCCGCGTAGGGCACCTGGGGTGATGTTGAGCTTAGCTACCAACACCAAAATTACATTTTGTGCACAAGGTCTCCATTGCAGGTGGTTTTCCCCTGAAAAACACAAATCCTGTGGCCCAATGGAGGGGCTGAAGCTGCTGCCTTCCAAACCCAAGCGAGGGGCTGTTTCTGAGGCAGGGGCTTGAGGAAGCCAAGGGAGCTGCTCCTTGCTTACCCCAGAGCCCTGCACACCCTTGAGGGCTGTGCAAGGAAGTGCAAGGACGCCGGGAACACGGCTTGGATTGCACGGAAGCAGGAACACGGCTTGGATCGTGTCTTGGATTGCGGGCGCGCGCCCGTTCCTGCAGCCATGCAAGGGTGAGGAGGTCTCGGGAGGGACATTAGAGGAATTACCGGGATCATACTCGTAATGTACACGGAAAATGGAAGATAAGGGCTATAAACACCAGCTTTTGAGGGTGTTAGCCCATTTTGTTTTGTTTGCTTTAAGTCTTTGGTTAGTGTCCTTCCCTTAGAAAACCACCACAAAACAAAGCAATCTCCCTCTATTGTCTCTGCTACACAAATTACAAGGTTATGTTCAGTGTTTCAGGCGTGGGGCTGAATATCATTAGCGTTACGTCTACGTTATCATTCACTGCAGTGTGAATTCCTGCGGTTTATTATGCTTGCGCTCACATAAACGTGATTACATTGCACCAGGCTATAAATCCCATGTGCTGGAGGAGGAAAGGATCTTTCTTCTCATAGTTATTAGACTGAGTTTACACACATTCTTACTAATTTATATTATGCCTTTCTTGTTAAATATAACAATAAAATATAATTGAGTCTTCCATTCCTAACGCCGACTGGTACTGCTGAAAGCAGCGCATGTAAATTTGTGTACATGGGAAAATGAGCTGGAGTCTTTGGAGAACTCCAGCCAGACCTCTGGTCTTCCTAGGCTAGAGCTGGGACAGAGCAGAAATGCTTCAATTGGTTTAATGGGATGTGCTGCAAAAACCACAGTCAGGTCCTCCAAACTGCACCAACAAACCTGAATCTCGAGTAAATCTCATGCAATTTGGGAAAAGGCATGTATTTTTTAAGCATACGGGAGAGCAAACTGATTCTGGATTTCAGTCCCAGTTCTTGCTCCATATCACTGAGGTTTTCTTCTGCTGTTAGTGTTCGTTTTGTGCTCGCTGGACACGGCACCAGGCTGCAGACTGGGAGCTGCAAAGGACCTTCCTTTTTTCCTAGTGCTGTTGCCCACTGCCAAAACAGCTTCAGAGAGAGCTGCAGTCCTAGTCACACTTCAAAACCACTGCATGGTGATTCGGGGATGTAGCTGAGCCCATAAATCCACTTTTTTAGCCTTATCGTCCTGATGACAACGCTGAAATACCCCAGAAGAGCTCCCTTCCACAGGTACCCCGATGCCACCAAAACGCTCCCTGAAAACAGTTTGCTGATGCAGAGGAGACAACAACCATCCCAAGTCAAAGAGCAGGCCAATATTGGAAAGCCAGACAGAAATTCTGTAGTTTCGCTATGAAATATCTTGTGCGACAGCTCAGCAAGAAAATGACCTGAATGCCAAGCAACCAGCTAAAAGACCTTCACGTACTGTTGGACAAGCTGTAGCTTTTTATAGCTGCTTTCTCTTCTCTGCCTTTCCACAAACAAATTGTTGCACATTTTTTTGTCACAGAAGGTGATGGAGCGAAATATAAACCAGTAGTGAAACCAGTTTGCAGGTAGCTTGGGTCAGAAGGACGGCGACATCAGGAGCTTCTGGACAATAGTCTGAAAGCTGGTTAAAAGCCCTGAAATGTCACACGTCACTTTTGTGTCACATCAGCTGCTCCTCCTTCCTCTTCTACTGCACTTTTAGATGAGTTAAGTGCTTGGATGGGAGCATTTTCAGAAGAAATGGAGATGGCAAAGTGCTACCTCCACCCAGCTCACTTGCTGGTATGTCCTGCCCCTTCTGTCCACCTTTTACCCCTGAGAAAGCTCCACCAGCAGTTGAGATGAACAGTTCTAGGATAAAAAAAAGGGAAAAAAAGGAGGAGGAGAAAGCTCTCAGATAGGAAGCAGAGAGCACCTTGTGCTGGGCTGGGTGAAGCGCGTGGCCGTGACGTCCTTTTCACCATTTGCTGGTTTCTGCTTCGTTGTGCTTGTCATGACCAACACCCTGAGCAGGGGAACGTGCTGAAGGCATCAGGTCTGGCAAAACCAACCCAAGTTTGCCCAAAACTGGTGCAACTGGATGTCCGTAATGTTCCATTTCAAACTATGGCAATAAAGGAGACCTCAGTGATTTTAGACAAAGTCTACAAACGTAGGTGTTTCATGCAGTAACTGAAAGGAATCATCAAATAGCATATAACACTTGAAAAAGTGCCCACGTTGCTTGAGCTTCATACGATACACATGAAAGTGGCAATTTCATAAATTCCCTCTAATTCCCTAGCCTAAATACCGCAGAATACCTGCAACAACAGCCATAAAATCCTCAGATCTTTTAACTACTTTGCCAAACATTTGCTTTTACAAAATGAGTGCAACAAATTCAGACATATAAAAACCTCCTGTCACGATAGTCTGCTGCTCCTCACCGACATGAAATGAGGCTCCCAGGCAGGCACTGGGGAGTTCTCCACGGGGTGGAAACTCTTGTCTTTGCTGCGGAATCAGTTTGGAATTGTGGAAAGAGCTTTTTTTGCCTAGATATCTGCTCCTTGCAGTTCGGTCCTTAGGAGCCAGTGGGCTGGGAGAGGCCACTTGGGTCATCAAAATCAAGCAGAACTTCTTCAGTGCTCAAAACAGCTGCAATTTGCTTGGAATTAGCTGAGGGTCTGAGCTGATCTGAGTGATGGTCAACAGATGCTGATGTCCTGGGTGAGCAGCAGCTCGGGGACGTGGACAGGGGATGGGACCCAGCAACTGGGTGAAAAATGGAGAAAAACCTGGGGAAAAACTCTCTGAAGTGAAAAATCTCACCAGAAACTGCTGGGGTGCAGCACGTACCTCCAAACGGGGCCCTTTAGGAGATGCTGCTGTTAATATCAAAGATGTGTATGAAAGAGAAAGGTGCAAGCAAAGGTACAGACACACTTTGGGGAAGATATGTGGAAACTTTGGTACTTAAAGGGGATGTTTTGAAATCACTGTTCAGCTAAATTGATGTGGTCTCACTTTCAGAACCAAACTAATTATTTACATATGATCACTAAGAAGTACCCTTGAAAAAAGTATTATTCCCATGTAGCTAGAAAAAAATGCATGTTGATTGCTTAGGGCTTTTTGAAGCTTAGAGCTTTTAGCTTTTTTTTGAAGCTGATGGCTTTTTTTGAAGTTTAAAGTTCCTTTAAACTTGCTCCTAATGTTCCAGGAGGAAAGATCATTGGGAGCTTTGATGCTGCTCAGCAAGAGCAAGCCATGGAGAAAGTATTTTCAACTTCTCCTGTGTGATTTAAGAGCTAATTTGAACATTCAAAATGGCTTTACCTCTCCCAACTATGCAAGGCATAGGCATATAATGTAAACTTAAAATAATAGGTCCCCGTCTTAGAAAGTCCTTATCAGCACACATCATTAAAAAAAATAATTAAAAAAAATACATTGGGACAAAATGAAGCAGAAAGGAAAAGAATATACAAAGTAAGAATCACAGAACCTTTACCATAAACTGAAAGTTGATAATTCACATTAATTATGAGAAATGTACAAATTACGGAGGTCGTACCTTAAAATGCCGCTGTTTGGGACCAGCAGATCATACCAGAAAGTCTGAGATCATCCACTGTTTAATCTCTCATCCATATGTGTTAATTACTTCTGATAGAACAGGAACTCTGCTTTTCAATAAGATGATGTGAAATACAAATAAATTTGGTTCTAATCCAACTGCATAATAATGACATACAATAAACACAACCAGTATTTATGGCTATACAATATTGCATGCCTGTTATTTTGCTTATTAATTTAGAAACTGTTTGTTAGTTTTTCTAAACCTACCACACACCTTGGAGAGATTTTTTTATGCATTTAACTCCGGCACCAGGAGGAGTGTGCCAGTCGTGGGGATGTCCTATTTCATTCATGACAGCACAAAATAAAAATGTTGACACTTAAATGCCACGCTCAGATGATAGACTCACGAGTCGAGCAGCCAGGTAAAATAATTCAGGGCATCCAGCTCATTCATAACCTCCTGCCACGACTGTCACTGAGCCGAGAGGCCTGGGACACTGTGAAGAAGCCCAACAACCTATGGGCAAATGTCAAATCTATCCTCTGAAATGAGGAAGGAAGAGTTACCGTGGAGGTCTGGCCAGGACAAGGAGAAAAAGGTCTTCCTGGGACATTTTCTCACTCTACTGCTTCAAACCATCCCCATTTAACAGAGATGTCAGATAGTATCTCAGTAGAAAATGCAGTGGAACGACTGCTCTGCTCCGAAACACGGCTCCTAATTGTCAGCACAGTCTATTTCACTCTTCATCAGCTCCACACACGGGGCCGGGGCTTTGGAGGAGCTTAACTTAGCCAAGGGTTCGCGGGAATCAAGGTGAAACCTATTTTGGTTTCGCTGAAAGCCAGCACAAAAAGTACTCTGGAAAAACCCAGGCGTGCTTCGTAGGAAGACACGAGTCAAAATCATCAACATCTCATTTGTACTCAGCTATTTATTGCGTTGTTTAAGTCATATGATCCAAAAACACGTCATTAAAGGCACCTTTCAGGGCAAAGACGCTACAGTTTTAGCAGTCTACCCCTGCAATGACCATGGGCATCGGACTTGAAACAAGAAATTTCAGGCCCTGCACGTAGGACTCTAACAGAAAAACAGAGCAATGATGTATGGTTATTGCATTCGCACATCTATTTTAGTTGCACATGCATGTAAATATGAACATTTTTGTAAATATGAGCATATTTGTAACATAAACACATAAATAACAATAACAAATATTGCATTTAAGTGCTTGCTTCCTGCTATCAAGATCACTCACCCTCCTTGCACCTTGCTGGTGGCAGCACAGGTCCCGGTCCAAAAACACTGTCACAAGTGTTGGAAACACTCCAATTAGAGGTGAACTAATTAATGGTTTAAGGTTCCTGAAATAGCACCAGGTCCACCTTTTGGGGCAGACAGATACCTGATTTTTCCAGCATAATTCTTGTATGGAATTATTTATGGAATTGTATGGAATTATCTTGTAAGGAGAACGCCTCAAAATATGCTACTATATCAACAACTTGCTCATGAGTTTAAGAACAAAATGTACATTTTGCCAATAATGATATTGTATCTTAGATATTTAGAGGCTATCTTGGCAAAGATTACAGTATAGTGAGCTATGACAGTGATGTCCAGACCTGTTGTCTCATGAAAGCAAGAAAAATAACACAATTCATGAAGAAATTTGGAGAAGAGTGGAGGTATAGAAAGGGTAAAATAAGAAAATCTTAACTATTGCAAAATTTGATCCACCTGAATCCATCCATTCTCTATTTTTTTCCATCTGAAAAATTAAAAAAGCGCTCTTACATACAGTAGGGATGAAAACACATTTAGTACAGATGCTAAAAGAAAGCGTATCACTGAACTGCGAAGTGATTATGTTGCACCCTTGGGCAATAAGGCTGTCATAAAATTTCAAAACAAGACGTGAGAATCTAGGACAGTTCTGTTGCTGGGTCGCTGTATTTGCTTTGCAGTCACATTCCCTGTTTCCCAGTTAGAAATTAAATTGCAACATTTCTAGTATCAATTCATCTACTGTCACCGAAAATACGCACAAAAGCGCGACTAAACGCGGAGGAGAGGGGGAGGACGTGCAGCACCCGAGCATCTTCCATGCGGGGCAAACACAGTCGCGGAGCAAACGGAATGTGTGAACACGAGAACGGATGGCTCGAGTTCAAACCAAAGCAGCATCCAGCCCAGACACTCCAAACGTCGGTACCAGATGCTCGGGATCAAAGAGCGCAGTGGCCCCCCTTTGCTAAGGGAGTGTTCTGAGTATATCCTCTCTTCTGGCAAAAGCTGTCAATAAAATCGGAGCGAGCAAGGGAGAAGATGCCAGAGTAGCTGGCATCAATCTGCCTTGGACACAGGGCTTGAATCCCAGCATCTCGCTGATTTCTGCCCCGCGTTTGGAGCTTATGATTTGCAAAACGGGCAGCGCGGGCGCCCAACGCTGTGAGCTCGGGACAGCGTCTTGCAAAGCCCCCAGCCAAGCAAGCACTGCCAGAGCCTTGGTCCTGTCCTAAAGACAAGATTTTGCAGCCCGGATGGAAATCTGCACCATAGCAAAGTCATGCCCTTCGCAGCACACAGCAAAGCAGCTGCTAGGAGTGCTGCCTTCGGTATCTTTGCATCTTTAATAGAATAAATGCAACAGCAAAACAGCAAATTTACCAACGGTACAAATTACGAGAGCAGTGGAATGATAGCAATAAATCCACACAGACTAGATTTTTTAATAACTAAGATTATTAACATGGTCAACAGTGAGCAAGATACAGTTGCAGGCAGGTAGTGAAGGGCAATAAACTAGTGATGCCTCCCCCTCGTCCTCCTCCAAAAAATAGCCACTCTGCACAGCGCGTCCAATGTCAGCAGAAACGCGGCTAATCCAAGAGCAGAGCGGGTGATTTCCAAAGGTAATTGATGTCTTTTTAACCCACAACTGTCAGCTTGTATTGAGAATAATAGAGCCCGACAAGTCCAAAGTTAAAAGAGAAATTGTAAAATTGATCCGCCTCGGGTTCTGAATGTTAACACTAGGTTGGCCTTGCACCTTTAGCGGGCTGGTACCGAGCAAATATATGTCCTCAAATAAAGGAGGAACAACAACATTTGTATCATGCTTGGAGCAGAGAACCGAATATTCCGAATCCTGCATTTTCCCCTGAAGTGTATTGGAATGGTTGAGTCCCATTTTCCTTGGCAGCTTCCAGGCTCCTGATAAGGGCAGCGTGTTAGGAAGTGGAAGTCATCTAGAATGATAAAATCAGATCCATTTAAGTGAAAATGCTTTTAAATCCGCGTTAATACGCATTCCACCACCTTGCCAACTGCTCTGTAATGCAGGGAGGCGGGCGAAGGGAATTTCTGCATTCAGAATGCAAAAGGGGGATATACCTAAATTAACAAATTAAGGGAAAACCCTCGTGACCTCAGCAGGACCTTGCCAGGCGCACGGCCGAGGCAGCACCTGCATCCAACAAGCCGAGGGAGTTGGTTGGATTTATGCATGATGGAAAACGTGGATTTAAGTAATAAGATCTAACATGTCCACCAGAGACCTGGAATGGGACTATTCATATACTGATAGCTTTATCTCTGCAATGTAAAACCTAGATACCTATGGCACTATCAAAATCTAAATACCATAGTTGCAGCCGTTTAATTTGGTGGATTAGGTTAGATAATTTTTTTTAAAAAAGACTAGCATATTATCAGAAGCTTGTAATCTTCAGTATTAATCCAAGAGGCAAATAACAGAGAACTCAGCTGCCAATAGCAATTTCAGATTAAAAGTTTATCTCCCATTTACACAGAAGCTTTTAGATTTTAGACTAAATGCTTAAGTTGTAGTCCTGTTATTAAAGACATGTTTGAGCAAATACTGAGAGCTAATTTCTGTGTGCTCTTGCTGAGAGAATCTAGAATTCAAGCTGTGGGGGATTTTTTTTCCTTCCCACTAGCTCTTCTTTTCACATTATGTGCAAAACCCCAAACCTCCTTCTTTGCCTAAGCTTTGAGCTATGGAAATAGCAGCTAGGAAACAAACTAATTTTTCCCCTCCATTATCAGAGAAACACATGGATTTTCCTGTAGTAACATGGAAGTTCTTCATCCTTTCCTAGGATTTTGTGCCTTTCCACATGAGTGTTTTCCCTCTTGAACCCTTTGAGCTCCATCAAACCCTTCTTCCCTGCCCTGCAGTTTTCTCTCATCTTTCTGCAGCATCTCAAGGCTCTTTTCCAGTTGCAGCCAAGGCTGCAGTGGGGCTGGGAGGCTACTGGGCTTCCAGGGAGAGAAATGGGAAAGAACCTCAGGAAGACACTTGAAATACTGCATATCCCCCAAATCCCAGGGAATTTCCCTGCAATTCTCGGATGCAACCGAGAATCTGGAGCAGGGAAGCGGCTCTCCCTCCGCGCGGGTCTGTGCGGTCACCGGTCACTTCCCATTAGGCTGCACCCAGGGCTAACGTTGGTTGTCAGCCAGAAATAACAAACACGGGGCAAAAATAAGGTCTGCGCAGAGGGTAAAAAAAATACATTTTTTGGTACTACTTTGGCCTCGGGGAAAACAGGCATCCCTGTGAAATGCCAAGGAAAAAACACTGCAGCTTGGATGGAAAGTCCAGCCTGAGTATTTAAGCATGACGGATTAGTGAAATAAAATGCAAAAGCTTTAAAAATGCCTGATATTTTTTTTTTAAAAAAAGTTATTTTAACACCAACTAATCATGGCTTTTGGAGGAACCGAGATGGCTGCAGGGCTCCACCAGCCTGGAGCTTCCCCCAGGCTGAAGGCAGCCTGGTGGCCCCTGCGTCACCCGAAACCACCTCGGCACCTCCTGGGAGGTCCTCAGCATCTTAAAATTATTATTATTTTCATGCAAGACAGAGAAAAAATCAGTCTGCAGCCAGCAAGTTACCTTTGACTGAAAATGAGCTATAGATTACTTAGGGCAACTCGAATGCACTGATCATTTACTTGTTTTTAAAAAAAGAAGCATTTCTCTAACGCTGGTCTTGCTGAGTGCAGGAGGACCAAGCTCAGCTCACTGTGCTGCACTGTCCCCTGCCCCTGGGCAGAGCATTACACCCGCACCAAGAAAAAGAATAATGTGCAATGGAAGCGATGTGTGCAAGCGCTGCGGGCACGAGCGCCCCGGCATCCTCGAGCCGTTATTACACAGCTTAATGCACTCATTTACATTGATTAAATATCGAGGAAAAGGCTCGACATGTTGCCAGGAGGGATACCTGTGCAGAGCGATTTCAGCGGATTTGGCACAGCTGAGCTGCACCTTAGGAGAGGATTTAGCCCTCGTCCTCCTTTCTGCTTTTAAATTGCACAAGGTGCATGAAGCTCGCACGATCCTCACCGTATTTCCCATCAAATAAAGCAGAACTTTGTATTTTCGAGGTTTTTAGGAGAACTGGCCTAATTTAAGACACATTTTCCACTATTTACCTTCATAATAATAATAATAATAATAACAATAATAATAAATCCTCTCTCAGCATTTTGCTTAATAGCATTTCCAGCTGCCTGTGTTAGATCTGATGCTTGACCCAGGTGGAAGCTCTGCCAGAAAAGCACTGAGCTTCCCAGACCTTGCTCATCTCTGCATGGACCATGAGGTCCCTCGTGAAGGGCACGAGTGAACTTCTCCTTAAAAACCTTTATTCCTACTTTTTCCCCTCTTACTCTCTTCTAGCAGTCAAGTTAAGAGTAACATGCTACACAAAACATCAAATAAATTTGCCGGTTCTACCCAGGAATAAATGCACGGCAAGAAGTTCACAGCCAAGTGCACCAAGACAATACGGGCAGACAAATCTCAGCATGAGCATAAAAATAAATGAGGACAGGCCTGCTGGGATGCTGGTCTGGAGGAGATACCCAGCTCCTCTTGTGAAAAAAAGACTTTTTTTAATTTGAAATTTCTGCATTTATGCATGATTTCTTTTATGTTCCTCTGATGGACTTTGAGCACATGCGACCAAAATTCAGGAAAATGTCCCTACCTAATACACAATAATTGCAGCTTATAAGAACTTCCTGTATTCTGCGGCCACTTCTCCTGCGAGAAGAGCCCCCTTCCCAAACCAGTATTCATAACGTTAAAGCCAGTGCTCATAAGCATTGGGAATGGCACAATTTGTGCTAATCCGAGGAGCGTTTTGCACAGCCCAGCACTGTAGGGATCCCTTCACCTCCCCTCTTGCTACGCTGCTACATTAGAGGGTTTCGACTGAGCCCTGTCCGCATGTCAAATGCCTTTAAAATGGTGCTCGGGTACCCATTCCTTTCCATATTCCACCAAGTATTTTTCAGTGGAGACATTTTTTGCAGCTCAATTTCCTCAGCAGTGCCACAAGGCCTTGTCAATGGTCGTCGGGATGATGGAGAAGGAAACAATTTCAATGGTGATTACAGCGCTGAGTAAAATAAGCACCCCCAGAAGAAAACAAGGCCTCGGAGAGCAAATGTAAGTCTTGGAGGAGCTGCCAGCAGCAGGAGCACAGAAAAGGCTGCCTCATCTGTCGGGAAGCAATGTCACTTCTGATCTTGTCTGCTCCGTTCCGTTGGGAAGGGCTGGCTCACGTGTGGATAACACTAAATATTCCCCTCTGATGGAGACAGGCAACAGGACGCAGCTTTGGAGGGGAGCAAGACGAGCATCTTCTCAAGCATCTCCTAAGCATCTTGACCTCCTGGTCTTGCAGGGGCAGGAGATCCATAGTGCTCACTCGTGGTCATGTAATTATGACCCCTATCAGAGGCTGGAGCAAACGGAATTTGGGTTCTCACACTTTAAGGGAGAAAAGGGGCAATGTGCCAGCAAATGCAACAGTCAGGCAAGTCTGTTGGCAAAAATCCACCAGCAGCTTCTCCCCCTTCCCTCAAGAACATCTCTCTCATGGTGGAAAATAAAGACTTAAGTCTACAGGGTTGCTCTGAAGTTCAGCATTTAACATTTCCGAGGAGTTTGGATTTCTTCTGGTAGCTCCCCCAGTGATTACCAGCAGAAAGGGTGCAATGAATTCACATGCTGCACCAGCTGTTTAGTGTCTTGGGAAGAACATGAAGTTGTCTGCTTTTGTAATTAAAGGTAATTTTTAAATGTCACCTATATATTTGCCTGCCACTGTATTAGTACTGATTGCATTTGTACGTATGGAAATAGAAGTGTCTATTAAGGGGGCTGAAGACCTGGGGAATGGGCTGTACAGGCCACTTATTGGAACCTGTCTTGAGCTCCAGCTCAGAGGAAGCTTCATTAATAATATAGAAGGGAAATAATAAGCTGTCAGCATTGCAGGGTTCACACATGTGCACGGGCCAGCTCTCCTTGCATTGCAATTCACTGGGTGCAAGGCAAGGTGGAGACGGACTGCAAAATCAACGTGCACCCCTCTCACTGAGCTTAAACACACTGAGCAACAGGCAGGAGATTTCTCAATGCTGGTACTCAAAGGAAACATTAAGAATAACCAAACCACCAGAAAAGGGTTCTGCATTTACTTAGGAAAAAAAAGCAACTTCACAGATCTAGGAAAGCAGCTCCTGCTCCACCTCCCCGCACCCACTGAAAAGGAAATACTCTGTTTTTCTTCAAAATGGCATCCAAAATTATTCCAAAGCCCAGTGCAGGATGGCAATAATTAGACTGTAAAGAAAGAATGACACCTATAACACCAGATACTATCTAAATCTGGTCTACATAGACTTAAATATCAAACCAGTTACGGCTTATATAAGATTTTTTGCTTAGTTCACCTGATTGTGTCAAATATGCAGATGAGGAATGACTAGCTTATCCACAGGAACTTTGACTAAAAATAGATATCCTGAGCGTTTGTCACTGGGACAGCTCCTACCAATGCTGCATCGAGCTTCCCGCATGGGAGAATTCCGAGGAAGAGTCATGGCAGCCAAGGGGAAGGACATCTATGGAGAAGCAGGATGGTGCTCACCACGGTGCTAACGCAGTGAGAAGACCTGCATTAAAAAGGGAATGTTTAGGTATGTGCAGGCATGTATAGACATAACAAACATATAACCCAAGTACAACAAACCCGGACTCATTTGGATTTTGGCTCCTACATGGACTCCTTACCTGTTACCTTCAGTAAGAAGAAAGATCTCCAGGCTCATTCCTGCAGCACAGACACATCTAGTGCCAACTCTCCCATGCTCTGCAGACCACAAAGCCACACACCTTGCTTGCAAGGCAAGGAACAAGCCCCGTGCTGGGATCAGACAGATTTTAACAACATTTTGACACATAGCATTTGCTCTCTCACCGGGGACATTCTTAGTAATCATAAATGTCAATTACCAAACCTGGCTTTAGATCTGACCTTTGCATGGAGCTTTCTGTTGAAAACAAATTTGATTAAACACAAACAAAGAAAAGTCCCCAACGAAGCTTTCATGGTTCCGCACAGGTTTGATGGGAACTGAAGTGTACCCTGGCAAAAACTCCCCTCTTAATCCAATGCCAAGACTCAGAGAAATAATATTCAGAGATTCTTCTTTTTATATATGAGCTGCAAGTTAGCTTTTGGTAGATCAATATAAACCGAAATTCAACAAGCAAGAACAACAGGCCATCACAAGCTACTCTCTCATCCTACTTAGAGAGCTGCCACCACCAAGTTTCTTTTCTTGGGAAAATTTCCATTGCGGAGCCTCGTGGCATTGCTCCCCTAGGAATGGGGCGCTCCGCCGGGCTGATCCCACACTCCACGCATGAGACAATCCTGCCGATTTTCATGACTCCTTTTGACCCGTGGCCTGCAGGAACGGACAGCCTGCTTTGGACCTGGCTGTTTCCAGCTGTGCGTTGCAAACGATGGCAAAGTGTTGCGGCGATGGAAATCTGGCTCCCAGAAATAAAGGGACACTCTGATCTAGGGTAACTGCTCAGCAGAGCATTGGTTCAGACAAGCCGATGTGAGCAGATCACATCTGCAGTGGTTTCATCCATGAACGATAGGACTTGTCTCAAGCGGGTACAAACCTGGTGGATGCAGCTAATGCCTTTGACAAGGTTGACCATGGAGGATGGGAAGGGATCGTCTTGCCCAATGGTTTGCTTTCAGCAGCCTTCTGATCGTGCGGTATTTCAAATTTAAAGAAAGCTGAAAGTCTGTTCAAGAGATTAAATTCTGGGTCTGTTAAGTGTCACATCAGATATATCTGTTTTGGTAACAAATTTACAGATATCTGTAGCAGAAAGGTTGACTTGAATGAAGCGTCATAGAAGCACAAGGACAAAGGAATGACATCTAGATCCGCAGGTCATCACGGTCCCAGCAGGTCCACATGCAGCTCCTCGAGGTGGCCAGAGGAATGTGAAGGACAGATGGCACCAAGAATGGACTGAGGTCATTAGGAGACGATGGAGGGAAGGTGAAGAGCAGAACTGGAGCCATGCAGGACCCGCAGCGGACACGGAACTCTGGACAAGCAGGTGGCCACGGGTGCCTCTGTGCTTGGGAATACACAGGCATGAGAAAGTGTGAGCAATATCAACCAGCTTAACCTTACTAACCCTCCTCTCCAAGACTGTCCTGTTGAGCTCTTCTCCACCAGCCAAGCTTTGCAGCAGTGTCACGAGGAATCCACACGCGTTGGGATATTGTGATACAACATCACCGGGCTACGGAGGCGGCAAATACACCGAAGGGAGACGAACGGCCTTAGCAGGGCTGTTCATTGCTTAGAGACTGTAACTGAATTAACTGCTGGATTCACTGAAGTGCTTTTACAACTCTTCAAGGAGGGTAATGATTCCTTCTGGCTTGGTTTTATACGAGGAGCAGCCTAGAAACTGTTAGATAGTAAAACAGAGACAATTCGGGTCCGAAAAGGAATCCAAGAGTCTGATTTTGAGTTCCCAGTCGTGAAACACAGTGTGAAATATAGGTATGTATGAGCATTAGAGTTTATGATTTTGAAAGTGCAATTTGAAAGGGCAACTCCTGTTCAAGGAGTCTTGCAAAGCCAAACTGTAACACCTACTTGCACAGGAAATTACTAAGGACAAGCAAAATCAAATATTTCACAAGAAATACAAATCCACGAGCATCGAGTTAGAGACTTTCACCCATTTGAAAATCTGCCTCTGTCCTTTAGAAAGTGGAGCAGAAACACGCAAACTTCACCAGCACCTGAACACAACCTTCAGCACCAACAGCGTACAGAAATATGTGTTTATAATGTTGAAATGTGGATTTATTTCAAGACTGGATGTACAAAAAAACAAGCATACCAGTGCTGTGAGGGATCAGAGGCTCTTTCAAAACTCTTCTGAAAGCAACACAAAACAACGAACGTAGGCGTAAATATATCTCTATATTGAGTCCCATAGCTCCTGAAACTCTGCAAGGATGAAAAATATCAAGGAAATCCATTTTCTTAGACAAGGTTTTAAAATAATCTTTTATTTTTTGAGTCAGTGGTATATTTAAAAACAACCTACTGTAAGAGTATAAAGATTGTAGATAGTAAAAAAACAAGTGTGATGACAATAAAAAATGCTAGAGTATAAAGTTAGTTTCCTTCCTCCCTCCCAACACCTCATCCCATCATTGTCCAATATTTTTCAGAGCCTAATATCCAAAAAAAAATTAGCCTTTTTTTTTTTTTTTTTACATGTTCAGCAATTAGGAAATTAAAAATATGTAAGGTATTATTTGCAGGTATATTAAACCATTATTACATGAGAAGCAGGCACCATAAAAATTAAACATTCTGAAAACCATCATATATACAAACTCTGTACAGAATGATGGCACAAGGACAAAGTGATTCCGTTCAGTTCATCCTAATCCATAAGAAATATTACACATAAAAAAAAGGGGAGGGGGAAAAAAAAAAGCTCTTCCCAGTCTTATACTCAACCGTTCAGGTTGGCAAGAGCAGGATGCTCTCCCTGTGCATCTTGTGTCTTTTCCTATACGTTCGTGCCTGTCAGTGGCTAAAACTTTGTCTCAGGTTAGAAGCTGACCAGCACCAAGCAGAACAGCCACTTGCATGAGCAGGTCAATGCCTGAGCGCTAACAACTAGCTTTAAGCAGCCCGTCGGCAGCAGCTTATTTATAAGACATAGTGATTAGGAAAAAGAAAACAAGGAAAGGACACTTCACAAATAAGCTGTGCCTGATTGGAAGCTCCCGCGTGTGGAGCACGGCGAGCCCAACGTTGCTGCCGGCTCCGGGGGTTATTTGGCACGAGATGAGGGTGTTTGGGAGCAGGGCGGCGCGGGGCTCTTTGGAGGCAGCGGGCACGTCCCGGAGCGCCGTGGGGCACCGCGCGCGGAGCGAGGGCACCGCTCGCGCTCGGGGACGCGGCGGGCGGCAGCTCCGTCCTCACTGCACGATGCCGGAGTCCACGGACGTCTGCTTCCGCGTGGTCTTGGGAGGCGGCGGCGGCGGCGTCTTGCTGGGAAGCGGAGGAGGAAGGTGCTGGAAAACAGGAGCGGCAGGAGGAGGCGTCACCCGCGCGCTGTGGACACGGCCCCGCGGCCTCCGGACACGGAGGGCTCCGCGCCGGGAGCTGAAAATATGATTTTTGTCTGACAATGAAAAATCTCTCAAGAGCTCGTGATTAATTAGCTCGGTTATTTCAGGAAAAATCTTTTGAGAGCGCTGGCGAAGTTTATAATTCCACACTTTATATCATGATAGAATATTGATTTCTTGGGCTCTATTGATCGCCCACAGCCCCTGAGTGCTACAGAGCTTAAAAGCTCGGTTGAAGTAACAGCTTCATTACTTTGCCATTATTTCCAGATTTCACACTTTCGGGACACAAATCATTCTAAAAAATAAAGCGAAACTGTTTAAATAGACAAGTGCCTTCACAATTCACCCTTAAATAGGCAGCCTTCTTCAAAGAGTTCCAATCCGAAACCCAGATTGTTTGGAAATGGAGGTTTTACATCATTTCACACAACATACAACAGAACAAGAGTTCTCTCAGATTCCACTGCTAAATAGACAATAAAAAAAGAAAAATATTATGGAGATTATATTTTTTTCTCCCTGTAGAGCTCAGCCGTAACTATCCAAAGTGAAATCCATGCTCAGCCTCTCCCACCCCATGCCTGGGCTCTCACTTGGGCTCTTCCCAGGAAAACGGCTCCGGGAAGGAGCCCTAAGCCCAGGTGACACTGTGGCTCTGCCAGGGTCCCCGGCACTGCTGGGGGACCCATCCGCAGGGGTCAGGGTGCCAGGGTTTGGGACTGCCCCGCACATGCTGCAATCGCAATGGTCACGCTGCTCCTGCAATCCCTGCTGCAGACGCTGCTGCTGGAACGAAAACGGGGCTCACGGTAAAACCGCAGCCGTTTTCAAGAGCAAACGTGGAAGCTATATCCAATTTATTGAATATTTACAATGCAACACAGTGCACGACACTGTATGGGTCAGAAAATCATGCCAATGTCCTCATATGAAATCCAGATAAAATAAGACTCCTACTTTACTAGGCACAAAATTGAACCTCCAAAAAAAATGCCACTACTTTCCTAAATATGGCCAGAACCATGAAACACTGGCTCTCCTTGACCAAATATCTGATTAACCTGGCACGTTAAGGCAGCTCCTGAAGCCCTGCTGAGGCACCTGGGTGGTGCTTGGCCTCACTCATTTCATGGGACCTTTTCTTTGGAAAAACGGCCAGCCACCATCAAGTATCCAAGGATGGGTCTATGGACAAGACCTTTGGAAAAACTGGTTAAAGAGGATAATTGATTTATAATAGGATAACTATTGAATCAGTCAGTTAACGGTGATGGCCTCAGCACTCACCACACACGAACTCCTCACCGAAGACATCGATTTCCCAACTCCAATAAACCAGGTGCCCCCTTAAAACACTACAGAGCATGCAGCCTCCCGCAGCGTTCTCCTCTCGGATATCTTCAACTTCACACTTATCATCAGACAAAGCCAAATCTGCTGATAGCATCATTTGTGAAAAGCTATTTGGAATTTAACTAACATTACGTTGGCAATAATTCTCAATTCAATTAGAAGAAGGACATTTCTCAAACAAATGAGCCCTGCATATTGATCACAGAACAATCAAATTATCCCTGAAAACCTGCTACTAAAGAGCATATATAATGCAAATAAAATGAGAATAAGCTAAATATATATGCTATAAATAACAAGCACAAAACCTGCGAGAGCTTAGATTCTGCAAGCAAATTAGGCAGAAAGAAATAACAGAGATAGGTAGATAATTATTATAATTGAATTTACAATTTCCATTAGAAAGTGGGATAAATTTAGTACATGTTCATTTATATAATAAGCTACCATGGAATATATTAAGTAGGCCACGAAATGCAAGTCCCAGGGCCACAGCACCCGGGGATGAGCAAAGGGGGCCGGTGTGGGCTCAGCAGTCGCCCTCGAGATCCACCTTGGAAAATCACTGCTAGGCCCACAAACATCACTGCACCCCTCTTCCCCTCAGAAACTTTGGAAATAGGAAAGCAAGCTTTACTTTATTTATATATTTATACATTCTATTTACTGAAGTGCTACGTTGCAGAGCTTGTGGTCAGTTTTCAGTGGCTAACTGTGAAGCCCTCACGTCTCCCAGCATGTTTTTTCTTGCTGAGCTACTGATAGTGGCTGCTGCTTCAGTCAAACCTATTTTTGGGCACACTCCCTGACTCACGTGTACCTCAAGGGAAGCAGAAACCTTATGTAAAAGGCACATCTGCAACACAGAAGCAATCTGTTCCTTCTGTTTCCAACATTACATTGCTCCCATTTGTGTTTTTTTTTTTCCTGACATAGAAAAGAACCAAGTCTAAAAACATTTGTCTCCTTTTGCTTATAGAAGCAGACTAGAGCACGCCAAGTTTGGCCAGGTTGCAGGAAAAACAACAAGGAGGAAAACATTTTTACTCTGTGGAAGAGCAAAATATATGAAAAGATTTTCTTGGTCAGAAAATACTGTAATAATAATAACAAAGGCTGTGAATAAAATTTGAGTTTCACAGGTGGGATCTTGTGCCATTCTTGTAAAACGAATCCTTTCCTCTACATCTATTTTTATTGAAATCAAGTGGTCATGGACATGGCTAACTGAGGAGATCACATTGCAGGCACTTCTGTTTTAGGACTAATAGGGATAATTGACTCTTAAGCAGTTCAAGTGAAAAGAAATTGGGATGTCACCAACACAGCACCCTGCAAACACTTCCCAATATCGGGTTCTAAATTGCAGGTTTTTGCCCAGATCATTGATTTGGGCAAGGAACGGTGTCCCATTTCTGTTTCTGCAAATTTTTGTTTCTGCAAATTGTTTCTGCAAATTTCTGTTATCTGCATAGAAAAATAACACCTAAGGTGACTCCAGGAGCAACAGCACTCACATGCTAACAGGGTGACAACGCTCCGGAATCGCAGCCGGCAGCACCAGCGCGTTCCCCTGATCCAAACTGAATTACGGACGTTTTAAGCTAATTGACTGCTTGACCCTATGTGTGAGGTTAGGTGGAAAATCCGGGCTGCAGCCGTGCTAAGGGATTATTTAAACGCTGCACAAACGTTGCCGTTTGCCCTGAATTGCATCCCTGCCACGAGGTGCCCTTGGTGGGGACGGTTTTGGGGACAGAAGGTGACACCGAGCGCGCGGCCGCGCTCCCCTCTGCCTGGCGCGGGCTGGGCCGACCAGTTCTCATCCCTCACAACAGAGGAAAAAAGGGTTTTCTGCCTGTGTCAGAGCACACAAAACCATCTTGGAAGGGGAATATCTTCTGGATACGCGTTGTATTTCTGTGGGAAGCCTGGGCTTCAATCCCCTTTTTTTTTAATGGGGTATAGACAGAATAGGCTAAATCCAAGGATCAATGTCAAAGAAGAAAACAGCTGATAACACTGAAATAATTGCTCCCTAATTACTATCTCCCTTAGTAATCTGAGCTGGTTGCCACACTGGGCTTTGGGAGCCACTGTGGGACTTTTCAGGTCTTTTTTTTTGCTCGCTGCAGTTAATGTAAGAGATGGGGAGTTGTCAGCACTGATGCATTGGCATTGCAAAACACGTTAGAAATCCTCTGGATTTTAACTTGTGTGCAAATGCTTCAATGCATGCACTTAAGCCTGAGTGTTGCTAGTGCAAGAGTCAAAACCCGCTGCTGCCAGCACTAGGCACGTGGGTCTGCTCTGGGTCTTGCAGCAGCTCCTGCTCCAGCCTCTGCTACGCGTTGCACCCAGGTCCACATCTATGGAGCGAGGGATGGAGATCTCCTCCTCAGAACCATTATCTACTGCTTAGCAAGTGTTATAGAGGGTATTATAAATGTAAGTGCTCCTTTGTCTATTTTCTTTGAGTTTCCCTTTTCCACGGGAATACTAAGTAGGCGGTTGATTTTTATGCAAGGAAATGTATGAGCCCATAAAGAATCCGGAGTGCCTAAAGGAATCCCTTGATATAATAATCATCCTTGCTGGAGTCATAGGCCTCTTTTTTTATGTTCCCATATATTATTAAGAACATTTTTAGCCGAGCAAGTCATACAGTGCAAGAAAATATATATAAGGGTATCATGGTTAACAATGAATAAGAGGACAATCAGAAACTTATAATTAGATGATTACCGGGATAAAAGGCTTAAGTGCACTAAGTTAATGCTGGAGTCCAAACAATCCAAGATTACAGTCTCAGGCACTATATGACATTACTGCCTGCGCTTTGATTCAAAGCACTGAATATTCCTTGATGCATCTATCGAGGTAGGCTTTTTTGTCCCCTACACTTTTTAAAAAAATAACTTACCAAAAGGCAAACCATACCAAACCAGATGATAACTTTTAATGCTGGGAGATCTTCCCAAATTAAAAGCTACAAAGATAATCTTATCTGTAATATTGTTCACTGTTTTTTTCGTTATTGATACAAATCACACATAATTTTAAAATATCATCACTTTACTGGGCAGATAATTATAAACTTTAGTTATTTCCCCAATGCAAAAAGGCATGAAAAGCTGTCCGTGGGGATTTATGCATAGCAATAATAAGAATGTGCCCATCTGATCATGCCCAGCACTACTCATTTGCCTTTATGTCCTTTTAAAACTTACTTCCTGCAAGCTTAATAAAATGAGTGTGCAGAGCGCCTGGCATCAGAGTACCCTGAAATATTCTAAGAGTAATACCTGGGGCTTGGTGAAGAACCTGGTTCAGAGTCACTTTCCAGCCTTCTTAGCTATATTCCCTATGCTTCAGAAGTTCATAAAAGTAGAGATGCCCTGGAAAGTCTTAGACACTGAACTAAGCAGATGTAACTTGAATTCAACCCCACGCCTAAGAACTGTGGTCAAATCCTGAGCTCCTTTGGCCTTGGATGGCAAAATTCTCCATGCTACATTCTCCATTATTGCTCTGAATAACCCCCCACGGACAGCTTTACATGCCTTTCTTACAGTTCCTAGATAAATAAATAAATGATAAATAAAGAAATGAAACCCTGCAAAGAGGCAGGTCTGGATAAAACCCCACGCTGCAGAGGGGCACGGGAGCTGCACGAGGACCCGCTTAGAGCAGCATTGAGGCCAAGGCAACCCTGCAACCCCACTTCATGCCTTACCACACACTTTAGCATCTCCTTATCTCACGTTTCTCATGTGAAAAACGCACTCGGGTCTGCAATCCTGAGCTAATACCACGACCTAAAATTAATGGTGTATCATACAAATGAATTTGCTACCCGGAGCTCGTGGAGGAGGTGAGGAGTGTAATGAATGTGAAGGCTAATTTGAATTTCTCAAGTTTCTTCATGACGACTGATTCCTTAGGCAATCCCTGCAGTCTCCCCGTAGGGCCCTCAACTGCCTGCTCAGGGACCGGGGCTGCCTGTGGATGCTCTGCCTTTCCCGGCGGCAGGATGAGCTCTGCCCGCGGGTTGTTGCAGCACAAAAACGAGTGTAAGGGCAGGAGGAGGTGGCAATCTCGGGGACTCACCCTCTGGTGCGCAGGCGGGGACGTCGCGGGGCTGCTCGGGTCGTGGCTCTCCAGGAGGTTCCCGTAATCTGCCATGCTCCCCTTGAGGGGCAGCGGAGGGGGCACGTCCGCCAGCTCCGGGCCAGACATCCCGTTCAGCTCCAGGTCTGCAAAGGAGGAACCTCTGGTGAGCGCTTGGGATAACCCAACTGGACCCAAGGCTCCGGGCTGTTCCCAACCCCACGGCACTACAGAGAGGCAGCCCACGAAACGTCTCTGTGCTCTCCCTGCCTCTACAGAGATCTGCACTGCAGCTAGGGAAGGATTTCTGAGAAAAGCAGCACAAACAAAAACCCTTCCAGAGCCTGGAAAGCAGCTGTGCCAAGATGGGCCGAGTTTTAGGATACACCCTAAAACACTTGCAAAATCTCTCACTTTGGAATAGAAAAGGAAGAGCTTGCTTCCTCTCAGAAATATTCCCAGCTCATATAAAGCAAATAGAATTGTCTCAGTTGTAAGCTCTGCATTTACACCTTGTACATTAATAAACAAGCAAAGTTTTGAAGAGTACATCCAGACACTATAATGATGCCAATCTTTATTTACCTTTTTATAGCAAACTGGTAGAAAGCTTTTGGTAACTAAAACACACAAATGAAAACCTGTCACTAATTACATTTCTCTCTCAAAAATTTCCAAACTCCAGATAACTGTAATAAATGAGCTAAGGTGTTCAAGTGAATAAAATCATGGAAGAGGCAGTAGAAACATTTTTTTATTACTATTGGCTGGGTAGAAAGTTCCTTTCTCGGAGAAGATAAATCCAAACAGGTACGTGCAGCAGAAGGGAAGAGCCTGAGGGACAATAAAGCTGCACTTATCAAGGCCCAAGTGCTAGAGGGGTTTTGGTGTTGAACCCAGGGTGCATGGCAGGGTAATTCAGCACATGCAGACCCCGCTGTGAGCTCTGCGAGATAAGAAACTTAATTTATTTTGGTCAAATTAGGGAACCTGTTTTCATTCAGAGAATGAAAAAAAAAGTTATTTTTATTTTACAGGGGTGATTTGTGAAACAAGTGGAGGACTTGTTTATGCAGATGCTTTTATTGCGAGGATGCTATCAATGTCTTGCACAATGGGCCCTTTTATTGTTCTCTAAAATGGGCTCTGACTAACGCAATTTAACTGTAAGGCAGAGGTATTGATTTGTCACTGAAAACTGTAATTTCACCCTCCTTCCTTTCACTCGAACTTTCAGTACACCAGGAACGAGAACCTCTTCCATCCCCAGCTTTCAAACTTTCTTCTCCTGCATCAGGCTGAAAAGTGTTATTTGTCCTTCAGGACCTGAAGGGTTTTATGGGCCCTTTCTTTAATACTTCTCATTTTTTCCAGCAATCCTTGCATCTTTCATCACCTCTCCCATCCCTCCTGCTTGTTGTCCTTGGTTTTTCATACCGACAGTTTCTCCAGTTTCCAAATGTTGCAGTATTCATCATGTTTTCCAACAGATATTTCCACCAAAACCTACGTCTACTAAGTCTATATTACTAGAACACATAATTTGAACACAATGCTACCCAATTATTACAAAGTATTCACACTGAAAGTGAACTACCTTGTTAATTTGGTATCAATTTCCCAGACATGCTGCATGTTTAAATAGAACAGGCATTTGAGGGCATAAGTCCCAAGGAAAACAGCTTTGTAGCATAAAGGCTGCAGGTGTGACGATGCATATTTGCTTTATTTACTTATTTATATTTACCAGAACACCGGGAGATCTTTGAAAAATTCAATTTCCTAAGGGAAAAAAAAGTTATTTTTTGAGAACACAAAGACCTGGTTTACTTAAGAGCTAAATCTTAATGCTGATCCTGCATATTCGAGGCTGACATTCGGCAGCTCCATGCTAAGACACATGAGCAAGTTTCACAACTTGACTCCTTTGCAAGAGAGCACTGAAACCCTGTAATTATGGGCAGAATATTTCCATCCACACAAATAGTTAATAATAATATACATTATCTAGATGACTTTTTTTACCTCTTAACCTAATGACCAAATTTTGTACTCCATTCTCCTACACTAGCAAGCAAGCAGAATCGCTCAGCAGCCCTTAACTGAAAGGGGCTGGCTCTTGCACCAAAGTAAATGTGGGATTGCTAGAAATTTCAGTACTATATTTCTGCAAACAATTACGGAAAGGTCCCATGCATTTTGCAGCAAAAGCGTTTATACTGCATATAGATAAATTGCACATAAATAACATAAATCTCTAGAGCAAGACAAATATTCTCCGAAATATATGATAGTTTCCGATACCTTTTTTAAAAAAGAAATTGCTAGTTTTAACAAATACAAGAAGAAATAATCCTATTCAAAGAATCTTCTTTGCAGGAATATACACAGTTAATTTTTCTCTGTATTTTCAGTTTTTAATATGCAGGTGATTTTTGTATATCAAAACTGGAAAGAAAGTTGACACCTATCAAGACGATTGCTTTGGGTGTCTGCCTACGCCAAGGAGATGCTGCATTGATTTGTACTTGCTTCTCCTCTCCCACATTAGCTCTGCAGTCAGTAATGTGAAACCAGCACAGAAAGGGCCCAGCACTTGAAGGCCAACTCTGTTGCTGCAGGGCTGTGCAACAAACACGTCCCTGCTCACAGCACAGGTATTTGCTATTTGCTGTGATGATATTTTTCCAAAATGCTGAATATTTAAAGAAAATGTGTAAATATATATATATATATATATATATATATAAAACAAATTAGAAAAGTGAACTTGAGCAAACAATATTTGTTTTCTTAAAGCTGACCATCTAAACTGCTCTTTACTAACACGTAACTCTGGTCTCTTGTACGGGAAGTTGGGTACATGTATCAGAAAGATCAATTTTTATGAGTGTGTGTGTGTCGAGTGGCAGAAACAGAGAGCTCTGAAAGTCAGCTTTGGAAAAGAACGCTGTAAAAGAAATAAGTGTTGTAATACACTTAGTTTTGTGATAGGTTTCCAAAAGACTGAACCAAGCATACAGTGTTTTACAGAAAAGCTGAGCGACAGATGTCGGAATGTCAAATGAAAATAGCTGCAAAACACAGACATTTTATTCTCTGTCTTGCATTCACTACAGAGCAAATAAAAGCTCTTTTAAGGTCCAAGTACCACACCAATTTTGGACATCTATTTAAGTAATAATGAATCGTTATTTGAAAAGGGAAAGAAACACAACACAACACAACAATTTTTCTTGCTTTTGTAACATATTGAAATATTTTTTGTTAGTTAAGAAATGCAAGAAGTGTAACATTGAGAGGAAAATTCTTGTGTCTGCAAGTCATATTAAATGGCTGATGGTACAAAGACTAAACGAAAGCACTGAAACCCAAGATGTTGAGAATTTCTGAAGAGAAATATTAATGAAAAAAGAGATCTTAATACTAACACATTTCCTGAAATAATTATCCAGTTCATAAAATTGTAATCTGTTTGCAGAAATACGGCTGTATGAGTGAGCACTATAAAAAGATTCATGTATGAGGAACTTGTAGAAAGATGTAGGAAGTTATTGTCCTTAGGAACGTCCTGCTGAGGAACCGTATCTCTCTCCTGGAACATGGATTGGACACAAATCTGGGCAAAGGGCTCCAGGTGACCCTGCTTGAGCAGGATGTTGGACTAGACTGGGATCTCCAGAGGCCCCATCCAACCCCAAGCGCTGTGAGATTCTGTGAGTTTGTGGATCTAGTTAGAATGCAGCAAACCCAAACTTACTGGACTGCAGGCTGAAGGACAGTTTTGTCCGTGGGGTTATCGGGGGCGGTGTGAGCTGAGAGCTGGGCGGCGAAGGAGACACGGAAAAACGCCTCTCGCTCGACATCACGTTGATGACTTGGCTCTTTGGTCTCTGTGGTCTCAGCGGGCTGATCTGCAGATGGATAAAACCCAGGAGAAATTGTAATCGTTTCCCTCCTGCACGGCCCAGAGCACAAGCAGACACGGGCGGCGCGTTGGCAGCTCCTCAAGGTCATGCAGAACAGGAATCCAGCAGTAACTGCTCCGTTTCCCCACCACTGCCCAAAGTCTAGCAGGGCAATGATCACCTTCAATACTTGTGATTTAACGCAGTATTTCACAGCTCCAAATGTTTTTCCCTTCTTCTCAGGAATAGCAATGAGGCTTAATGCAGGCACCTTGCCTTAGCCTGGCATATTTTTCTGAAGCAATGAGGCAATTCCCCAAACATTGGCTTAAAGTGTACGAGAGCTAAGTAAGTCCATAGCCTCGTATGTGAGTGCCTGGTTTGTCAAAGTCTCTTTACCAGGAGATCACAGCAAGTGGGGTCAAGCCTGATGCTGAGATTGCGGGCAGGAGAGCTGAGCTATCCTAGCAGGACAAAATGGAAACTGGCAGCAGCTCCTCCTGTTTTTTGAGCAGTTTTCTCAATCTACATTTTATTTTTTCAAAAAGTCTTTTGAGAAGGAGGAATTTAGAGCAAATGTTACCTCATCTTTTCAGGACACAAACCCTAACAGATGTGTTCCCTCTATGGTCTGTATCTCTGAGGCCTGACTCCAAAGGTCTCTTCTTGCACGATCTTTTAGAACAGGGTTTTCATGAAATGGATAAGCGCTGTATTCACTTCTCAGAGGTATATAATTACAAAAATGCAACAAAGAAAAATGGACTAATTGGTAGGGCAACCTGAAACTCCAGAATCAAGAGAAAAATGACGACTACAATGGAACTTGAGATCAAATTCATAAGTCATTCTGCTCTACGGCTGTTGATTTCAAGCAAACTTTAAATTTTACGTGATCCTGATAAGCTTGGTCCTCATCTCCCAGGTTCACATCAATTACGGTTTTGCTAGAGAGTATGAGCTGTAGCTACTCAGACCTTAGGAGGCTGCTAATCCATAGAGAACCCACTGCTAATGTTTTTTATTCTAATGAAAGCAGGGTCAATAGCGAGCGGTGTTAGATGTCATTAAATCAATAAAATATACAGCCCAGTATTCTCATTTCTAACATGAGCTTTTGAGTTGTCTGTTACCTACCTGGCCCCAGTATGAGATTTGTTATGAACCCACAGAGTGAAAGAATCAACAACGGGAATTTACATTAAAGAAGTGTATCTGATACTTAAAAGAAGATGTATGTTGCTAGAAAACTATAAAGACTTCACTGATGATCTTTGTATATCAAAGAGTTTAATTTATCTTTTGATAAGATCAAAGCAGTACAAGATCTCTGCAATTAAGGGTTGGACTCTGAACAGTTGGAAGATTCATATGAATATAGCATTTTTTGGGAAAAAAAAAAAAGTAGTTAAGGTATAAATCTAGATAGGGCAGTGCCTGAATCTTACCTGCTGCCCAGCCTGCTTGCTGCACCTCTCCCATGACATGAGAAACCCAAGTGCCTTAAATTTTTGTTTATAAAGCACAGCAGCAATATTACTCTGGGTAACAGCACTTTTGGGTAGTTTAAACTTAAAACGGAAACTTGGATACAAAGCACCTCACAAAAGCAGAATGATGGAAACATTGAGTTTTAACCCACGGACGATGGTGGGACACATACCTGTCCAGCATGCAGCCACGCTGAGACAAGTCACATTTTATCTTTACACAGCCTGTCATCGTATTTCTAAAATTCCTGAAAACATTTTTTCTGATGGTACTGTTTTCACAACACATGCTGCACAGACAGGGAGGAGTTAAAATTAATAAGAATAAAGATAGGAATTTGCTGAGAAATAACAGGGATAAGACTCAGGGAGTGCTGCTAATTTACAGATCCAAGAGGGTGAGTGTCCAAAAGTAAATGAATCTGCCCTTGGTACACTGAGGCTGGCTGTTTCCAATCCCCCGCTTGTCTTTCACATGTTTGGGAATGTCCCCAAGGAGCGTTTGCTCCGTAATTGTCCCAGGGACTGAGGTGAGTGCAGCTGAACTGCGGATCCCCAGGGGACCCTTCTTGAATACGTGTGCAGGCCAGATTGGCATTCAAGGCTGTGAATCTTCCCTGATCCACAAGACCTTTCAAAGATGATGACAATGACCTTGCAAGGACATCAGCCAGCTCCCCAGCATCCTTGGAGGGGTCCTGGCTATTCCAATGGACTCTTGCAAGCCTATCTGCTTTAGCTGCTCCAAAAATCAAATTTCCTCTATTTCTCTCCTACAGTTTTCTCTTATTTCTCCCTCTGCTATTAGGCTTGGGAATCCAGGAGGTGTAAGTGCACTCTTAGCATTTTAGAGGCTACGTTTAGAGGTCAGTCAAGATATGATTGATGCAATGCACCTCCAGAGCTCGCTGCACGCTGCCAAAAAGATGAGACATAGAAATTCATGCAAAATTTATTTTCTCTCTGAAAATGTTCTCGCAATGCTCATCTGACTTGGCTTGGCAGGGGGAATCTCCACTTCAGGACATCAGGACTGATCCCAAATTTACTGACATCAATAGGAAAACCTGTCACCGACTTCAGAAGGGTTTGCGTGAATCTCCCGAAATGCACAACGAATTTTATACACATTTTTGCTAAGCTAATACCAAGAAATAGGGCTAGTTTCACGAGTGATTGCTCAAAGAGGAGTAGCTTCAAAAGTCCAGGGCAAATGCTACGGCCACCAGTGAAAGACTGTGCTGAATTAAAAGTCTGCTGTGAGAGGACACATGGAAATCCTTACGAGACCATTCCCATTATTTCTTGAGGGCAAGTTTTTAATACACTGCCACTAAAACAAGAGCCCACTCATGAGCTTCACAGATACACTTAGAAGTTCATACATCGCTGCTCCAGCTTCAAGGGACTTGCTTTCCATTTAAGAAGTAAAACTTCTGAAGTTACCTAAGCCTTTAGGACAGTTTCAGAGAATTAGATACATGCCAGGAAGAGAAGGCTTAAGAGAGATATACTCTATAGTTAATATCCTTATACACAGCCACCAGAGGAACTGCTCCCAATTTTCTGCTCAAAATAGCCTTTCAAGAACACATAATTTCCATGCATGAAATGACCTTATAACATTTCCACCAGAAAGTGTCTTGCAGTAGTCAGCTGAAACACGAGCAAACCCATCACAATCTACTGGAAACCATAACTTCAAGAAACCGCTAAAATGGCAGCATTTATTTTACTTCAGATATATTATTTGTTCCTTCTACTGAACAGGAATATGTAGCTTTTGGTGGGTTTTCAAATAATACACCTTGATTTTTTTTATATCTAAACTATTGATTATGAACTATATTAACATCATAACATATACAGGCAGTGCTGTTTTTACCTTAAAAAATGAACTTAATTGCAAAATTCAACATTTTTATTTAAAAATAGGAAGAACATTGCTCACTACTATATAAAGTAATAGGAAGAACATTGCTCACTACTAAATAAAGTAATACTTGCTATCAAAGTTACCGTTTCTGAAAGGATCACTGCTTCGGACTGCTGCAGAGAAATATCCGTAGATTTAAATTCTTTATCAAATATTTCTTGGTGCTTGCTGTTCCTTTTCTCCTTCTTCTTTTCTTTCTTATCTTTATCTAGGTCATCCTTGTCCAATTTATCTTGAGACCTAGAATGCATCTTTTTTGGTAGGAGGGGCTCAAGCACAAACCTAAAAAAAAATTAGACTTAGATCACTAATATATTATTTTCGGCACACTTAAGTTTAATTTTCACAGTCCTAACACGAGCCTAAATGGTTCATTTTGGTTCAAACATGTTTTGTTAATCCAGGAAAACTCATGAGAAAGCAAAGCGAGGGCAGAAGTTCATAAAAGTCGTAATTGTCACAATAAAATTTACTGCTGAGCTGCAGAAGGATCGGGCCTGCCCATTTCCCTGCCCTGCAGTAAATCCCCTGCTTTACAGCTGTACAAACTCTGGAGTTTCACCGCATGTGTTTCCATAAAAGTGAATTTATACCTCGACGCTCCCCTCTGCCAGCTGCGGCAGCACAGCCGGGCAGCGGCACCGGCACGAGGTCTTAAAGAATTAAGTCTCCTCCACTTGCCATGCACGTCAGAGCAGTTCTGGGTATTTCCTGAAAAAAAATTCCTCCTGGACACCTTTTTTTTTGGTGGAGAAAGAGGATATAAGTATTCTTAGAGAAGGAAGTTGAGGAACTACCTTAAAGCAGGGCAGCAAGTTGGGCATTGGACATGCGCAACGCGAGAGGTTTTGTGATGGTTACAAGTTGGCCAAATTACAGCACATTTCCAGGGAAGAAACTCATGGATCAGGTGAATTTTCAGTTTAAGTGTTTTACTGGGAATAACTAAGGGTTAACTTCCAAAGAGAGGATGAGCTTTCCCATCCGGAACGCTGCTTACCTGAAGCAACTGCAAAACAGGGACACGGAAAACAGGGTGGGAATATCCGCAACGCTGATGCAGCGCTGCCATAACCTGGAGGTCTTACACTCCACCACTACTTTTTAAAATTCTGGCTATGAAGAGAAAAAAACCTTAGGGGTGTAATGAACTGCTAGAGGAAAGCATTTCTGCTTTAAGAGTTTTTATTTTATTTTAAATAAAGCACTACTCCAAATAACATAGGAAACTTTTTAGCTATTTTTTACTCCGTAATTTAAACAAACCTCTCCTCTGCCTCACCTTCTTTAATAGCTAGCTTAAAAAGAAGTAGAGAGAGAAAGCAGGAAATATTCTCAGCCTGGCCTAGAATACTTTTTAAATTGGCTTTGCATTATAAAATATTAAAAAACATAACCTAGCTAAAATTATGCTAACAGATTTTAAGAGGATGTCACAAATTATCTCATCAAAAACCAAACCAGGGAACTTCAAACAAAGAAGAATTCCCGACTTTTGGCATGTTAGCCATCCGAGGGCTGCCTTGGCTACGTGCCGAAGCACAGGGACAGAGCCACTGCCTCGCATGTGGGTAACAATTTAGAGGAGGAATTGCCACCTTTTAGACCATGATTAATTGCTTCCCTTCAGAGTATCACCCCTGTTACATTATTAATTATTTCTATGCAATGTATAAACACGGGCTAGTATCCATCAGCAGGCCATGGCCACACTTAAAGCAGTTTGGGGAGGTGGGAAATGGGCTGTCACAGGGACTTCCTGGGATTTCCCCTCTCCCAGATGAGGCTGAGTATTCCTGTGGATACTTTGGAAGGCCCATTTTAAGCAGTGAATAAATGAAAGGGTTTTTTTTTTTTTTTTTTTTTTTTTTAAGATCACAATATTAACAATAAGAGGATTTGGGAGTTGTAAAACACTGAGTCAGTGTCTGCTTTGACTTTTTACTATTTAAAAGCTATAAAGCTGGGAGACGGCATAAAACATGAAGTAGGGTGATCTGAGCAAAATGTTCCATCAGCTGCATTTGCACTTGTTTTGCTTAGCTCCATCTCTAACCTCAGAAGTAACATAAGAGTGGGGAACTGGAAGGAGGGGATGGACAACTGACCATAAAACCAACGAGCTACGAGGACATGGGTTAACTTCTTCTAGCTTAATAGTTACAGAGCGCCCATATAACTCTTACTGTCTGTTGCCAGCTTTTAGAAGTCCTCCACTAGGTTATTTAATCTGATGATTTTCCTGCTCCTGCTCCACTGCTCAAGCGAACAAGCACATTCTCAGGTTCACTTTGCAATGAAATTTGTTCATTATGATGTCCTCATATTTATTATAACTATATTGCCCCAGGCTCTGAGCAGGAGCTGAGCTGCAAAGGGATCTCTGGGAGTTTCATTTTCGTATTCATATCGAGTTGACTCATGAGATCCTCCTAAACTGCTGAATGACACAGACTATAACACAGCTGGGATGGAGATGCAAAAATTAACAAAGTAACACTCAGCAAAGAAAGAAAAATGCATACAATTAGTTTGAAAGTAAGAGGGAAAGAGGTAGAGGCAGCAAGAGAGAAATAAAAGATGAGACATGGGGGAGAAACACAAATAATTTTCTTCCGAGATGCATGAAAGTTGACCTAGGGAGGCAGATAGCCCCAAGTTCAAGCAAGACAACATTAGGCATGAATTAGTCAAGAGGCCTGGTCATCCCTGATAAAATTGTTGCTGTCCTGTGTTTTTACAAAGATGATTTACTGTGTGTATGCTGTGGAGGGTAATGTAATGAGATCTGAATAGCTCTCTGTTTGCACTTCATTCCCAATGGGCATATAAATTGTTTGTAATCAAGGTAAGTATCATGTTGGTCCTTAGGTGCTGTACTTAATTTTATTCAATGCTTTTGCTCTCCAGTCAGTAAATAACAAGCCGTGAAGGAGCACAAGGGACATGAACATTTCCAGCGCATCTCCCTAAGCTAGCAGACCTTCAGGAGACTTTTAAAGCTCTGCCACAGGGTTAAATATTGCCCTTCTGCATTACGGGAATGGTGGGGTGGAGAAAAGAGAGAGAAGGAAGTTCTGAGGCTGAACGGACACTCCAGACCGAAAAGAGCTTCTTTCTTTTGAGGGATGCGACTGTGATCCAGGGCTCAGCCACACAATTCCCAGCTCCCGTGCGGAATAGCTTGGTAGGGCTTGGAGCACAGCCTTGCTGTAAGCAGCTTTTCTTCCGAGAGCAGCAGTGAGAAGAAACGACTGAGCAGGCAGCTAATCTCTTCCCTCTCCCAGCCTACACCCACCTCCACCTCGGCGAGCGGCTCAACACGCGCTCCAGCCAGCGCTTAGCGAAGGATCAGGGCTCAACCAGACCATCTGCCAGGCTTAACAGGTGCTAATTTGGCTCCTGTTTGTCTGGGGATTTTTGTTGGAATGTGTGGAGCTTTACCGTGATGCTGCCACCACGGAGGAGTTAATAGAGGCTGCAATGATTAATACCGCGACGGCACCGAGGGCTGTAGCAGCTTAGGAGCAGCCTTGCATGCTGAGCCCGGCTTTGCAAAGAGAAGCCCCGTGTCTTACCCGTCGGAGCCGGGCCGGGAGGGCGTGCTGTCCGAGGACACGGAGGAGACGGAGGCCACGGAGAGGGGCCGCGAGGACGAGGGCATGGTGAAGGAGCGCACCATGGAGCGGGGCCGGCTGCCGCGCCGCTCGTCCAGGCTGGGCGGCTGCGGGGAGAGAGCGGTGAGCGCGGAGCAACCCCATCCTGCCCCGGGTTACACCAGAAACCACCCGCACCCGCAGCCAAACCAGCGCCAAAGAGGGCTTAAAACACAAAGGGCATCCACTCGGGTCCCGAGCTACACCCGCACGCGCAATTCTAAACGTTTTTCTCACGCTTCATCTTCTGCGGTGGAATTTACCTGCTCTTTTCTTTTAACACACAGAATTTAAAAAGCAGCTACTTGCAAAGAACTTTTGACCCATCTCTGCAACGGAAATGATGTTTGGTATATTTAAAACAACCCATTTAAAATGATCTTTTTAAAAAGAAAAAAAAGTGCTCTGACCAGATGTTTATGTCAAGAAAGCCAATTTGCAGAGTAGTATCTTGGTAAAGAAAAACACAGACGAAAGAGTTTTTTAAGTGCTGACAATTTTAGAGTCCTGAATATTTATACAAGCTTTGTTAGTCATTAATAACTGATATATGCATAAAATAATTGAGCTCCTTCAGACAACAAATGAGAACCTCATGCTGCTTAATTACAGGTAGATTTTCCACTCTGCCAACTACTGGCAAATTGGTGCTGTACAGGGAAGACAGAAGCGATAAAACTCCATCAATCCTGACAAGTCTAGAGGGAAACCAGAGAGATAAGAGCTCCTGAACCTGCCTTGCCCAGTGCCTGCCTGGTGATGCCAACGTGTATTATTGAAGTAAGCGAAATGCAAGGTCAATTATTGTCAATATTCCTCTTCTTGGGAATAAATTGCTATTTGATACACCACCTCCCTACATACACTGGCAAGACGGCATTTAAAGGGCAGCAGGCTGGGTGACTCTTAGAGGGACGCTATAAGGATGGACAAGTCCCATGTAGGATGTTAGCGTTGCTGGTGCAAAAATGCATCGTTGCTACAGAAAAAACTGAAAACAAATCTCTGATGAGGTTCAGTCTGTCATGACATTTGACGGGATGGCTTGCCAGCTCAACAGGATGGTTGTCCTGGGCTCTGGGGACTTGGAGAGCCTTGCCATCCCCACCAGTTGCCTACGTAGCCCTAGACGTTCTGCGTCTCCCCGAGGTTTGAGCACCAAGCTGAAGCTTGCTCCTTCCCTGTATCCCTATTTATCCATTCTTCAGATGAAATCCCTATGGGATTTTCCAGGGAGAGCTTTGAAAACCCCTTTACGGGTGGAGGAAACCCCTTTATGGAAATCCCAGCATACATGCCTCTGGTGTAGCATCCGTAAGGACATGGACATGCGCCCATAGAAACAGTGCCATAAAGGCACGTTGCAGTGACTGCTGCTTATCTAGGGAAAGAAATGAAATTGGAGAACTTGCGTTTGCTTTCTTTTTTTTTTTTCCCCAGTTTTGTTCTTTTTCTCAACCTTATTTCTTAATTTATTAAGGACTAGACTGCCGAATAAAAAGTAGGCTGCTGCCAGGGGAAAGCAGGAACGTGAGGAGTAAGGAATATGTCATCTTACTCCACTTTTCTGCTGTCTTGGGAACAGTCACTTGGATTCGTAGCCTAGCTGGGAGCTCCCATCTCATAATCTTGCCTGGGAAGATTTAAGGATTGGAAAGAGGGAAAGGCATGAAGAGGACCCATTTTTTTCTATGATTCTCTATGGAATCGTGCTGCAGATGCCAAGTGCAAGACAAAAACACAACTGCCAATGTCTGTAGTCTCATGGTGTAGAGAGAACCTTTAAAGCTGAGCTGCAAGTGGAACAGTGCCTAAACACATACATTAATTAATACATAATTAACTAACACATACATTACACCGCCAAAAGCGACAACCCAGCCCCAATTTAACAGCAGCCCCAATTTAACCCACAGTATGGAGAGCATTAAACCAGCCCCAGCAGTCTTTAGTCGGGACACCAGCTCAGCAACTCAGCCTTAAACAGCAGTTGCTTCTCTACTCCTGGCTTTTTAAAAACTGATTCATAAAATAGCATCTGTTTCAGGAGTTTTTTTTATATATATATAGAATTACCAGTTATACTGTCATTGTTATATTGTAATTAAGAAGGTGTCTGAGAGCTTTTGGCCTCCTTCCCCTATGTGCAGCACAGAACAAAACCTAACTAGAAACACTACCAAATTCTTGTTTGTGCCTTGAAGATGAAGCAGAAGTAGAAGCTGGAAATAGTTTGGTTGAATGACAGAAGCATGAACTCCAGCACCACTAAATCTCATCAAGCAGCAGCTAGCTGCTGCCTCCCTAGTCTTGAGTGGTGGCACCATATGGGAAAATCAGATATCAGCTACACTCCACAGCAGCCCACTACTGAAGAGCAGGGCAGCCCTGACATCTCAAAATGAATTAAAACAACACCGAGGTGACATCCAGCTCTAGAACCACCATGTGTGGGGTGCAACACACGGCCACCACAGTACCTCCTAGGACCCGTTTCTGGAAAGTTTTGAGGTTGTTGAGCAAATAATGTCCATGTCCAACAGTGAACTTCATGCCATAGCTGCTATAACCCCTAAATTAGAAGAAAAATCACTTTGCTCTGTAGGATACTTAATTAATCCTGCATTAACATTGCTTCTGCTAATCAGTGAGAGTTATAATAGAGAAATACAAAGTGCCCAGCAATTTAAGCAATAATCCCAAGTATTCTTTGAAGCATAAAGCTTGTGGATAACTTACAACAGTTCTCACACCATACTGTTTTTCTACTTTTTCCCTAAGCTGCTTGAAGCAGGCTTCCATCCGCTCATGGAACGGCCTCAGCGCTTCCGTCACCTTCTCCCCATGGATTCGGATGCCTTCAGCCAGGAAGGGAATCTGGGAATCAGAATAGGATGACAATTAGCGTGCCAGTCTTTTGCAAGTGAAGTATTAGTGCAAGTTTTCTGCATATATTGCAGGAGGAATGAAGGATTTTACAGAAATAAAAAAAAGGGGGGGGAAAAAAAGACATATAAAGTACAACATAGTAAAAAGGGTACTTGAGGAACTTCACACATAATTTCTTTTGCCTGTACTACCCACAGTCCTTTAAAATTGACATCTCCGTCGTTCTGCTCAGTGATCATGTACTAGGGGCATATCTGAATTTATCTGGGAGCACTGACATTCCTGATATATTACATTCACCAACCCCATATGTGCTGTATATACGTTAAAGGAGCAGACTGATGAACGATAACTTGCAAACTGGGTTATTAATGCTAGTCCTTTCCCAGCTTCCTGAGAATAAAAACTTAGGGAAGAAAATATTGATACGTTTGCTTTAATGAATGCTTTTTCTCAAACTGCAAAGGAGCAATATCCTTGGATATTTATATATATGTATATGTATATATATATATGTATATATATAACACAGCAATATTAATAAAATGTGTAGCACTCTCTATAAAAGCTTGCACTTCCCCTCAGTGAAATTATTTTATTTTCTCTGAGAACAAAACAGGAGAGAAAGAATTAAATGAATTCTCTTTTGTAACTGAAAGTAATCATTTATCTGCAAGGCTTCTGTCACAAAATATCCATGCCAACACAGGATTATATAATTAGTTCATAGCGTGGAGGTGTATCTGACCTTTTAAAATGTTTTGAGAGAGACATTTTCATTCCCACAGCTATCCAGACACACCAATAGAGTTTGCTATCTCAAGCTTAGGAAAAATATTTTCTCTTCCAGGTCCGTTTCAGCCCACACAGTGCTCTGATTCCAACTCAGATATTCTCTGCAGCAATCAAGCTAAGAAGCTTCTTCTTAATAATTTATAATTAAATCATAATACTGATTAAAAACAGATTTTTCTAATAAGAGTGAGCAGCAATCAGAATGAGTAGCTTTATTAGTAAGGAGGATAATAAATACACAGATGAATTACGGCTGAACAGGCTCAAGAAATCTTATCAAGATGATTCCATGTGTTTTGCTCCTATTTAACAGGGCACAGCTGTTACTTCTCTGGGTAGGTTTTTTTAGGGGAAAAAAAAAGAATGACAGTATTTTTCACTATAGCCACTTTTATTTATAGCCATATGGATTTGTACTCCATAAAGATTTAACATTAAAATCAGCTAAGTAAATGAATTTGAAAATGTTCCTAAATATCAGGCCAAATTCTGACCCTCTCATTTTGAAGGGCTGAGTGGTCAAATGGCTCATTTATTAAAGAGACTTGCTGACAGAGCAGACAGCTCTGCGATCATTTCCACGAGGAGAAAATGTCCTAATGAACCTCTCCTACAGAGCCAATATCTCCAATGTGGAAAAACAAGGCCATATGAAGCAAATATAGATATTTTTTTCTGCAGGTAAATGCTGCAGACATAAAAAAAAAAAAATGTCGGTGCTTCTTTGTGAAGGAAGCAAAGCAGTAAAGGTGCTTGTCAGCTCGAGAGAAGGCACCAGCTCTGCGAGCAGGAAAGCAGAGAACATCTGCGGGGAGGAGGAGGCGGCCGCTTGCTGCTCCCTCCGGGAATTCCTTTACTGGCAGCTAAATTTCACATTGCTACAGAATTCCTGCCAGATCTCCTGGTCGGAATACTCGCCCTGCTCTACCCAACACTAGTATTTTAAGCATTTAGCAGTGGAAAGAATGGGCTTTCAGCCTGTTTTGTCACTTCGGCCTCAGCTTCTGCCACTGACTTGGAAACGCTTCCTGCTGCTCCTTTGCACACACGGACACAGGGAAATCCTCTTAAGGGGGATACTGGATTTTCCACCAGGATGAATCTTTGCAGCATGAGGAGGCAGAGGCACCAGTCGCTCTGCCACCAGCTGCTTTGGCTTTGGAGCAAGGGATGCGTTTGCTCGTGGGGGTGTTTTAAACTACCCTAAATGGGGTGTCCTCAGCTTTGGACAGGCAAATGAAAAAGTAAAGACAACAGTGAGCAGCTGAACCTAAAGGAGAAATATAAAAGAGATTTCATAGTTCACAAAGATATATTCCAACTTAGTGTTTTTCCTTGTTTTTGTAAAAAGATCTTTCCTGCTCATGTGAAGAGTATAAAAAGGTACCTAAATATTAAATAGCTTAAACTAAAATCTTTGACAAAATGTGCTTTTAAAACTGTTAACTTTTGTCTGCTTCAGCTCTTTCAGTGATGTAGAAGGGGCACAAGATCATTAGTGCAATGCACTACTTGTTGCGTGCTGTAAATTCACTGGCTAACGGCAGGGTGGGCTTCGGTACCGTTACAATAGAATAAAACAGCTGCTTGAAATTAGGTAGCTGCATAGAAACGTGCTTTTCTAAGTGAAAAAGCACTAACTTGGCCAAAAATAGACATTACTAATGATATTTAGCTGAAAAAATCATAGGCAGAAAGAAATGGAGAATGAAAATTCACAGGTATTATGAAAGCAGCATGTCCTCCATGGCAGGAATGTCAAAGGACGACTGAGACAAAGACAAGGTAAAGGGGTAGAAAAAATAGTCAGCTGATAACATGATTGTCAGACTACTATTTCATATATCCAGATTGATTTATACTGCATAAAGAAAATCTCTATGTGATTACAAAACCCCAAGAACCACAGTACCTGTTATTGAAAAATGAAAACTCATTTTTACTTTCCATCACTGTCAAGTCATTGATGAATTTGAGCTGCTGACTTAGTTGGGAAAGTTTCCATAACAACTCTTGCTCATTATATGATCCAATATTTATTTAGAAATAAGCCTCCCTCTCTCCTATGGGTTATGCTATATGTGCTCGAAAACTGTGAAATATTTTTGGAAGAGGTTTAAGTCTTAGGTTACCCAACATGCACACCCAAAGACTACGCTAATTCCAAAGCTCTGATTTCCACCGTGAAATGGCTAGACCTTCCACTGGAAAGTATTGCAGATAATAAATAGTTTCTCTTGATCCCTTTTCTCCATCCTTCTCAGTTCCCGTTGTTTAGAAGTAAAATACTGATGGGAAATTGTGCACTTAAAACCACTGAATAATTAAAATAAAATGTGATTAGCTGGAACAGTAGTTTTATTTTAATACACAAATGTCAGCAAAGTCTTTTCTGAGGAAAAATGTGTCTGTAATTCATTTAAAATATGGCTATTAGAGACAAAGACAGAGAGTTGACATGAAGTCAGTCTTCTGGGATCAAGTTATTTTCCACTATAGCAGTTAAAAGCTCCTAAAATCCTATCTTCTGTAAAAACTCACAGAATAAAAAATAAAATAAATAAAAAGATTTTTGGCAGACCAAAAGACTTTTTATTCAGTGGTCGTTTTACAGCCTTCAGAGGAATTTTTTGTTTTTTTGTTTTCAGTGTTGTATCTTTGGTTTTACTACCTCTAAAATCGACTCCTCTAGAATGTAAATTATTCCCTTTATTATAAAGGCAGAATTGAATATAAAAAGACAATGAGGTCCTTTCTTCTGCTGCAGGAAAAACATTCCTAGTCACTCTGGCAATTTTTAACTATGATAAAATTATCTCGAGACTGCTGAAAAAAGGTCAGCATACAGCTATGGGACAAAACTGGAATTGCTTCCGGTTTGTCCTGCAAAATATTCTTTAGTGCATGAAAATCAAGTTCTTCATACAAAAAAGATCCTGCTTTGTTTCAGGCATTGGACTGGAAATCTGGGTTGCAGTCCTGGTTCAGAAAATATTACCTGCATTAAATTAAATGACTTCTGCTTTGGCCAATGATCATAAAAATACCAGGTAATTTCATCACCCATTATGGTATTTATGGATCCACAGCATTTTTATGCCATATTAAGTTATATACATATAACATTCCTCAGAATGGCTAGATTAATTTCCTACCTATAGTAGGTTAGTTTTAGTAACTCCCACATTTAAGATTCTGTGCTAAAAAGTCCTATAAGGGTACATAAACAACACAGGAAAATAGCTGTTTGGAGAAAGAAGGGAACATGGGAAGCAGCTCTCTTGGGCTGTGGCAGGAGAAGGTGAGGTTTGTGGGCATTTCAACCCCAAACTTAGAGAAGTATTTCTGCAAGCAACGTTATGAAACCCAAAAAGCAAAACTGAACTGCCAGTAGTGCTAGGCAACATCATTACAAGGTATCTTCTCATTTAAGGGACATGGGATATTTTTTCAACAGGATGCATTAAAAAAAAGGTTAATCATGTTTGCTACTTGTGGGTTTATCAAATGACAAATTATGCCATATTTGAGAAGATGAACTTTAGCTCATGTTCTGAGACAGTTTTAAATGCCAAAGAAGTGAACAGGGTGAACAGTTTGATGTCTGAATTTTCTCAAAAGTGACACTACGCTGCCTTTGCAGGATACTTGGCCCCTGACCAACATGACTTAAAAATTTTTACCTGCCAAGCTATCAGATCCTTCAGTTTTTCAATCTTGTCATGGTCCTCCAGATGCTCATGCATATATTTTTCAGTAAAAAAGGCCTAGACATAAGAGAGAAATGAGCAGTTTTTTCAGAACATGAATCAACACCCACTCCCAACAGCAGCTTAAACCAGCACATACTCACTTCATTCACGTTATTCAGACACGGTGCCTGTGTGTGCCACCTTAATATGATTAATTTTCATAGTATGAATAATAAATACAGTGTTTACAGCTTCCCAGTGTTAATATCTCATCCCATATAGCTTTTAACAGTTTATTTGTAACAAGCCATTAAGATTACTTAGAGAGATTTGCAACTGGCTGGTATCTCAGAAGTCATCTCTATTACTTGATTAATCTTTATAAACTCATGTATTTGAAAGCAAATGAGAAAATTGCAATCAGTTACTTTGGTCACCAAAGTTCACCCAGAGCGTGCAGCAAAGCTGTCATCAATCTCAGTTTGTGACTCCAGCGAGCAACCATCCACCATGTGCCTACGAGAATTTGCTGGCAGTTAAAACATGCTTGCTGCCCAGCAGCTTTTCCATCAGCTTGGAAAGGCAACAACGCATCCAGAAATATCAGAAATACATGGAAGACACTGAGGAAGGCAGGTCCCAGGCACTGTTTTGCCCTGGAGAAGATGCGACAGGGGATGTTGCTCGTGCGCTAACGAGTCCAAGGGCAGAGAGGGGACGTGGGACAGGACGGTTGACTTTGACGTTACCTTTTCGTAGTTTGTGAACCCTCCCATGACCGCAGGATCCACAATGCCATTAAGCAGCATAGACAGAGGGTTAATAGGTAGATTTGGATCATTCAGATGCTGTTGAATCATATTATTGATCTTATCATTTGTTAACTGCATAGTTTCTATTGCGTTTTCCAGCGGACTGATTTCAACCTAAAATGACAACAAAAAGAGGTTTTAATTAAGGAATAGAGATTTTACCAGCCAGGCTACTTCAACAGACCTGGCTGCCAGCCAACCACCATGGCTTGAAACATTTCTGAAGTTTCACAACAAAAGATATTTAACCAGCGACTGGTAGAAAGAGCTGTTTCGTGCAGTTAAATGTTTGGTATGTATATATATACATATATATATACACACACACACACATATATATATAGTGATAACTGACATGATTATCAACATCATTGGAGAAAGTTTAATGAATTTCGCTGCTATAGCAGAGATTAGACCTCAGAGGCATGACAGGGCCACAAGATGAGAAAGGCTCTGACAAGACTCATGACTTTTTTTTGCAAAGATTATGGAGAACATCACGGATTAAAAACTGATAAATTTTAGAAGTAGAAAGAAAAATCCAGCTTAATGCAACAGTAAGAAAGAAATGATAACTTAATGTGGATTTTCTGATGGAAAATGTCTTCTTAAGCAGCGCAAAAATCAAGAAGGAGTTTTTGCAGGGATTATTTTGGTGTATGTCCAGGGAAATAGAGTTTAATATGTGGAATAGATGGCTTCTACACTATCACGCTTTCTTCCACCAGGCCACATTTTCTTCTCCCTAACTGAGATACCAGAAGAACGAAATTTTCTCTCTGATAGTCTCGACCTCAAGGCAGAGAGATCCTCCGACGCCTTCATGGGGTGAAACAGTTTTCATAATGCATAAAACCTGATTTTAATTGACTGCTCTCCAACTATTATTTATGATCAGACACTGTGTTTTTGGGACCGGTGGCTGTTGATATTGAAAAACAAGTTCAAACATTTAAAATGTAACTAAAATAGGTATATTTAGTGAGCAGACTAAAAAAATCTCTGCTAACTAGAAGCAACTCACAATTCCAAAAGTTCTCGCTGGAAGACCGAAGTCGGAGACTTCTTGCATTTCAAAAAATGACGTGTTAAGAATAGACAAGAAAGGTTAATTGGGGCCTGTGAGGAAAAAGCAAGTGTATATTTGATTACACCCTGATTTACATAAATGCTACATAAACAAAGCTGCACTTCTACCTACCTATCACTTGCTTAACATGTTGCTGAGAACCACTTATAATCAAATCTCTTTAGTTGTTACTCTCACACCTGCCATCTGATTACATCAAGGATGCTTTAATTAGCGTTGTAAGGGAATTATTTTAAGGAGGGAAGGTAAGAGGCCCCATGTGCTGCTGCATCTGCTACCCAAACGCTTGCAAGATGCCCGGGCCCAGTGCTTGCACCGTCAATACGGCCCTGTTCAGCACGGCAGCGTCACGAACGGCTCGCGCTGCGTCGGGAACATCCCACGCTAAATTTAGCACTCTCGTCACTTTTATTAACGGGCTTATAGCTAGCCAATAATTTGTTGATGAACCATTGCTTTTAAAGCTCTTGACTATCTATAGAAATTAGCACTCATTGAGCTGACAGGCGTCTTTGTGAGTTTTCTATGTCGGCAATCACGGCTCGCTTTCTCGCTCGCCTTTCTTCCAGCGCTCGGACAATCCCATGGCCCATTTTTTTCCAAGCAGATGGAGGGTTGTAGTTTCCAGCCTCCTATAAGCTGTGCCTTGGACCCTGTTGAAAGCTATTTATTCCAAATTTCCATACTTGCAATTATGAACTTTCTTCCAAGGAGCTTGCTAATTCTGAGCACTGAGCAATCTATTTATGGCAAAGAAAGAATCATATAGTCCTGATATATATTTGCAACACTTTAAAGATTAAACATCAAAACAAAGTATAGCTTAGTAACTGTGCATTTTTTAAACGCACTAACTGTAATTCAAAATCCAGTTTCCAATTCATGGGCTGACCTTGGCAAATTTTTTCCTCTAAAACTGTTTGGGCCAAACTTCAGCAAATCAGATTCAGAATAATGAACGCATTCCGTGTAGATAATGAACCAGCTGAAAAAGTTCAGCTAAAATTGCTCAGAAATAATTAAAATAATTAAAATAAAAACAAATACGTTTGAGGAAATGATGCCCATTTCTACTGCTTATGTAATATAATATATTGAATTTATTAAATTAAGCCTCTTTTACCACTGATTTGCTACAACCTCGCCTCTTCCTTTAAAGAGGTTGCAGTTTCATCAATAAAATATAAAATGGTCACAGATATTCCAATTCACTGTGTTTAGCAAAATAGCAATGATATTTGTATCCAAACTCAGAATTTAGGATGAGAGAGGTGCAGACTCTGTGATCACGTTTCTAGCACCGCAGCTGACAGCAATCTTGAAGAAAGTCAATACCAATTTTGTAGCAACTACACCAGAACTTGGTCAAAAGTTATCCTTTGCTGTCTTCCCACATATTATTAAGTTCCCTTCTGGTATCATTTTTCAACCGTGTGACTAATATAATCCTTACTTACAAAAAGCTTATAGAAAGCACTCTCGCAGGATTTATGCACATTTCTGTGACAAGCCTAGCGTTAAAGGTGCATGTATACAAATTGCTTGCATAAAGCAGCCTGTCAGGCTCTATTCTTAACTCGTGAGGAAAAGAGACTTTCATCAGACTTGCCAGGCCTTCTAAGCCATGCTTTTGGCAATCAGGAAGATAAATACAATCTTCTCTATCAGGATTATATTGAAAATGCAAAATTCATTAAAAATTCAATGTGTTTTATACAGTTGCTTATTACTGTCAAATATCACATTCATATTCTGTTACTATAGATACCACAGTAATTTTCTGCATTACTTCTGTTCATCTAAATACAACTGTCCAACATAACCTCAATGGAGCAGTGAAAAAGGTTTTAATTAATCATATGCAAATTGTTCTTTCTCTTTAAAAATAAGCCTCGCAAGGGAGATTTAAAGACTGCAGTAACAATGCTTTTACTGCTACTTAAAAATTATAGCTGCGTAAGAATAATTTAATCGTTAAGACATTTAATGGACATGTCTTATCTAAACAGTGTAAGTTGTGCAACCAGAGAAATGCATATTTTGAGTTAGCCAGGCAGCTAGGGTGTATTTTAGCTAACTATGGAAAATAAAAGCAACATAAACGTGCTTAATGTTTAATCATGAATGATAGGTTTATGAAGAAATGCAAACACGTAGAGTGCAGCAGGTCTGTGGTATATTTTGCATAAATTGCCATTGAAGTATCTAAATTCTCTTTTCCAAGATGCAGGTTGGCTTTTATGTAACAGGGTCATCAGTTCTCCTTCATTTCAGGCTTATGGGCAGCACCACTGGCTCTCGGGGCTCACTTGCCCAAAGCCAGAAGTTCTTTCTAAAACTATTTGCAGCCTGTTCTGACCTGGCCCTGCAGCTCGGGCACTTGGGCCCACTCTGCTCCTTGCACGGGGAGGGAAGGAGCATTTCTGCAGCCACCCGCAGCCCATCTTCCACCTGAGCCTGCAGCGCGCCGGCGAGGTGACTCTGTGTCCCTGTGTCAAACGCAGCTGCATTGATTGCTTGTTCACTCAAGCCCAGTTGTGCAGGAATACATGCTTGCTACCTGTGCAAAAAACACGCTGCTTTGTGCAATTTCAATAAAGCAAAATTGATCTTACCATGAAAACCGATTTCACTTCAAACCACCTCAGAATCCCGGGCAGCTTGTAGGCCGTCACGTAGATGGTTCTCTCGATCCACATATTCTGCAAATGTGACACAAACCTCTCGTTACTGGATGGACGCCTTTTGTCTTAAGCACAGACTTAAACCATCATCATCATCATCAGAGGAGCCGCAGCACAGCAGGCACGGAGAAGGAATGTGGGTTTGGAGACACTTGCACAGCACTGGTGTCAATCCGAGGTGGCACCTTGACACTGCTCTATCAGTTAGCAGAGAAATGTTGCTCTCTTCTAACCAAAGGAGAACATTATGTAGAAGATCCAACTGTCCACCTACTGCACAGGCTTTTCTTTTAGTTTAGCTACCAGGGCTTTTAAGGACTATCTTCCATCAAACCACGATATCTTGACTTGATATAGGGAAAAGAAGCTTTTTTGCCATGAAGGCAGCGGAGCAGTGGGACAGGATCCTGGGAAGGCTGCACCACCTCCATCCGTGGAGGTTTCAAGACACAACTGCATAAAAGCCCTGAGGAGCTGAGTGGACCGGGCCCTCCTGAGCTCCCCTGGTGACCTCGAGGCCCCAACCTGAACTACCTGGTGCTTCAGCAACGCAAACTGCTGTGAACCTCAAGGGCTTTATTTTCACATCCTTTTGCTGTTTTTAATTTAAGGATTGACGATAATTTAATGTTATTTAACATGGATGACTAGGTCCCACTCCTACACAGAAAACTAAATTCTTTGCTTAAGAAATGATGAATGAATTTAGCATTTTAATTACTATTATGTTACTACTAACTGCTCCTACTAGAAGCACCGTGAATAAAATGATCTCTATAAAAAAAAGGTAATCAGTTTTATGCAACCTGTTCTCAACGTTTTGAGGAATACAACCTGTGCTCAAATGAGTTTTATTGACCATTAGATGAAACATATGGAGAGAAAAAAAGAAAAGAGGATTGCTGGAAAAATATCAGTTTCAGAAGATTCCTAACTGGAAACTTCATGGCAAGAGAGGTTTCAGCAGGAACACCTATATTTTAAATCCTAACAGTTTTGAACTTCTTTATCAAGATAGTTTTTAACAAACTAAATAAATATTTGTGCATTTTTTTCCACTGGCATAAAATAGAACACAATAAATTGCTTTTTTGTTGAGCTTCTAGCAAGTACAGTCACTTTACACCTAGAATTTACTTTTAAATAACCAAAACAGAGAATGGTTCAGATTCTCAGAATGGAGGGGAATAAACAAAACCCCAAAGTATGATTATTATGATTTTTTTTTACCGCAAATTCATTATCTGGGTTTTTCTCTCCTTTTCGAACAGGGCGTGAATACTCAAACCGTTGGACTTCATTGACTCTATAGAAACTGGAAAAAAGAAGATCCCAGGAAGAGCATAATCAGTATCAAATATTTCTAGTTTAGCAATTGTTACTTAACTCTACTTCTAGCAAAAAAAAAATATGCAAGTGTAATATATTATGCAAGTATAAAAAGTATAAAATCTTTGTGAGATGGGTGTTTTCAGTGGGTTACTTAAGACTCCTACTAACAGCAAGGACACCTGCAAAACATCAGTGCAACGACTACGTTCTTTGGCTGCAGATGTACAGAGGACCCCAAAGCACAAGCCAAGTAAACAAGAGAACAGGCAACTATCTGTAACAACACAAGTTTTTCCAAATTATCTGAAAATAAACCTTATTGCGCTTCAGAATTTCTTTTAAGAATCTCATTAAGAATTTAATTAAATTTAAGCTCCCAAAGTGACCGATCTCATTGACCAACCAGCTCCACGCACTTGCACAGGTCATTTGAGGGCTATCCAAGGTACAGTTTTTATTATTTATTAACCAATAGCAACTACTAACCTGGGATGCCATGCCAAGGAATCAAGCCCTGATGCACCCCTCCTCACCAAGTTTTCCTGTCACTTATACACATGATTTTCATTTATTGCTTATGGACAGACTGGAAGAACTACTCACTCCACGTAGCATTTGTCATACAAAGAACTAATTTAAGTGTTAGAGGGCAGACTGATAAAACCGTCAAAAAGCACCAAAACTCACCTGACAATTTGTTCTGACACTGGCTTGTGAAATTTAGGCGGTAAATCAAGCTTGGGCTTTACAGTAAAGCACTGAATATCTGAATTCACAGGTTAAGAACTGAAAAAAAGACCATTTCAACTACGTAAAACAGAGAGTTTGAATAGGAAACAGAGAAAACTCGAGCAACAACCAGATCTACGCGTGGGTCTGCTGAGGACAGAAGGGCAGAGGCCCCTGCTCCGGTGGCCAGGACAGCCAGCCCGGGCGCGTGCCCGGCTCCACGCGTGGCAATGCAAGGATACACTGGCCGGAGGAGGTTTTGATGTCCTCGCCCGGGGGAGACGTCGTTTTCATCTTCTCTGCGTTTGGAAACTGCGTGAGGAGCCTGGCTTCGAAATCCTCGCGGCGCTCGTACTCCTTGCCCCGGTAGATGAACACTTTGTTCTGCAAACGGACCGAGAGGCAGAACTCCCGTTAGCGGGACCCGCGGCAGTGAATGAGGAGACATTTCACATCCCTGAAAGGACGTGGAATCATCTTTTATAAATACTTGACCCCGACTCGATAAAGGCATTTCCCTAACTCCAGCACCAGGAGCACACGCTTCCCTCCAGCGCCGGTGTCACCCCGCTGAATTCACCGGATCTAAACACACGATTGAAGGGATCTATGGCAGAGTGGCCCATTGGGAACGTGTTAAGAGAAATGATACTGTCCATGAAACCCAGGATCTCCCCAAAACCCCCTTATCCATCTTCCAAAGTAAGGATGGAAGTAAATAAATAAATCAAGGTGCTCTCTACACCATTTTTTAAAACGGTGAGCAAGCAGGAGTTGCAGACAGAATTATAGACATGAAATGAGGTCAACTTTAGTATGTAGGTCCAAAGATACCAACTTTTTTGGAAAGATTTGTACACTATGGACTGTATTAGACTATCAGTGTTAATAGACTATATTAGTCTCTTAATGTTTTGCCAGAGTACTGTGGTCTGAACAGAGCATAACCATCAGGTTACTAAATATTGCATTTATTGTATTTTTCCATATTGATTTCTTCTGCTAACAATAAAGGAAATCAAGATATATTTTATACAGTTCATGTACCAAACACATCAAATTCTAATGAAGCCCTGCATATTTATAAACTGATCAAACATATTAAAGTAAGTTGGGACATGAATGCAGTATTTGATTCTGAATATGCCTAACCTTAAGTTCATTATTCATCTCAGAATGAACACTCTGTGAGAAAATCATATAGCATTTGTTATAAAGCAAGCGTCACAAAATCAGCTAAAAGAGATGAAATAATTTTCCTTTAGCCTACCAGCTTTCACTCTGCAATGCTCTCTGCTGCAGCTCAAAACAGATGAAAACAATACTCTCTATTTGAAAAAAGATATGAAGGGCAAATGTCTAGGAAGTACATTATAATTCACAGGGAGCATTACAATAGGAGAAAAAAAATTTGTAACGAGCATTTTCTCGTTCAGCAAGGCACTTAATACCCAGATCTTAAGAGGTTTTCTCCTTCATTTATTAAAACCTAACCATTTCTCAAGCATTTGGTAAAACATTTCTCTGCACTTACAAAAAAAACATTCAGTTGCGTCCAAAAAAAAAAAAAAAAGGCAGTTCAATATTAATAAAGCAGTTTGACACTATTCTGCACTGTATTGCTTGGACCATGCAGATAAATACAGAGCTCCAGAAGGAAAACTGCAAGTGGTACTCTGCACATTTTCAAGTCTTCTTTTTAGGAGTAGAAAAAAAATATTAATTCAATTATTTTTCAGAGGATCAAGTTGGTTGACCCCAACAATGACTCTTTTTTTACCTGATATTAAATATTTTGCCTGGTAAAGTCCAAGAGTCTAGTAAGATTTTAAAGAATTCTTATTTTTTTCTTACTGAACACAGCACAAGCTCGATGCCTGCTAAAAGAGCGTTTCATGTGCAGTGCTTGACACGTGCTCCAAACGTGACAGCAATCCTCAGCTTTCCGTGTCGGCGTCTCTGCAGCATCCGCCTTTTTGGTCCCAGAAATGGTCCCGGGGCAGTTTTATTCCTTTCAGCTCAGGAAACCCGAGGGCTCGCTGTGTTTATGGGGTGTATAAACAGCATGAGGATACCTGCAATGCAGCGCCCCACGACACGTGCAAAGCCACAAGCGTCTGCCTCGTTGAAGAACTTCTTCCACACGATTTTGGCTAGTTTGTGGAAAAGGGCTCACACACGACACGAAAGACTCCAGTACCTAGTTTTACCTCTGTATTTCCTCCCTGCTCCCATTTTGACCAAGATTTTGGATGACACTTCACTGTTTCTGATGGGATTACACAGAAATTTTCTCCACTGCTGGACTGCATGCCCTTCAGACGTGCTCACAAAATAAATGCTTGGGCTGCACCCTTTGCTGACCTTATTGGATTTTCCAAGTCAGCATTAACCTCTGGATCCATTCACCCATCTCCCTCTGCTCCCTGTAACTTTTTAGCACAAATTGTAGAAGCTGCTCTACAAATATACAGAATGGGGACTCAGTCCATAAACTCTTGTGAACACCATCCACAATCTGGATTAGATTAAATCCAAGCACACCACAGACCAAGGCACAGGGGGTGCTTTTCAGTTCTGCTCCCACTCCATGTGCCCTCCACTGGGTTCCTCCCTTTTGAGGCTGGGGAAAAGAAACCCTCTCTCATGTCCCAAGCATTTATTTGAACAGCAGCCGACTTTTTACAAAAGAACTCCAGAGCACTTGCAGTAAATATTTAATTTCCTGGGATTTTTTTTGCAAGCCTTTTCCTTCTTTTCTGAAAACATTTTCAGTTTCTGTGAGAATATCTGATCATAAAATCTCCATGCAGAAGGATCACTCTACACAACTCTCTTCTGAAATCATTCTTTTTTTTTTCATTACTTTTCACACTTTTAATACATCATAAAACATCTAAAGGAACTAGCTGACCACAAGTGGTAAAAAGTGATAAAACCAGCTTAATCAGAACTGATCAGCACTGGATTTATCCCTTCAGACAGACTGTAGCATTTGCCTGGGCTTACCCTTGGTATTTATTAAGGTATAATATGCGAGTGTTAAAATGGAATTATTCATTTATATTCAGGAACTCATCTCTTAAACAAGTATTTCCAGGAGGAAACCCTCTAGCAGCCCCTGAGACTGAATCTCCGAGTCTTCTGGAGCAAAAGTAATTTTATTCTTCTGTCTCCTGAACTGCCTTAATCTACTGGAACTCTTCCACAGGGGTTTAGAGAGAGATTCTTCCTAAACTGAAAATCCTCAGCTTTTAAGGTAGATATGAGCAGCAGAGTAGCTAAAGAGCTATGCATTATTTCCGTGTCACAGGCTACCAAATAGGAGAGATAGATAGTCCCAACAGATGGCATTTAGATGTTTAAGTCACTAGCTCAACTCCATAGCAGTCCTAGCAATAGTGGAAGAAATCTAAAACAGTTGATTACTGTCATCAACTAAGTGACCTGTGTTGCAAATAGATGCACGACTCATGAATATTTACAGTAAAAGACTCAATTTAAAGATAATGTGCATGTTTCTGGGTTGTGACAACAACTTTAAGCGGTTAACATGCAAAAAATCTTGCCAATAGCATGTAGAGAAAAGCAGCAGCTGTGATGTTTAATTCCCATTTTGTTGTGGGTGCTGGAAAATGAAAACATCAGATACAGAAATACACATCCACCTGTCAGGCAGAAACGACACCATTTCTCATGCTGCTGGTCATTACCCTGTTCTACAGCCTGGCAACATTTTCCTTGCTAGTGGGTATGTTTGAAGAAAATGCTCTCTTCAGAAAGTCTAATTTCAATCAAACAGACTAATGTCCGCTTTATAGAGCTAAAATACAACCACTGTTGGCAAAAGAACGTTAGATAGATGGAAATAACATACCAGTATTGGTCATTGCTCTATATGGAGTATATTTCCAAAGCAAGAGGCCTGGCTATCATCCGTGGGAAAAGGCCAACACTCACCCTTATGAATGTAGGAAATCCCTGGCCATAGTATCCAACAGCAAAATAATCTGGTTTAGGTCTTATCACTTTCACAATGTTTTCATAGAACTGGGCTTGCTTTCTCTGAAAAATAAATAGAAGAAACATATTTAATGAGCCAAGCTTCAGAGCAGATCCTACACCTAAGATAGAGCTGAAATTCAAGTAACAGATGCCTCTCACTTGCCCCTTTTTGTTCACTTTTCTAACAGATATAAACTGATATTTTGCAATACTAGATTCCATATCTATGCTTTCCATGCTCATCTTGGGGAAGCTCAGGATTTAACCCCAAGCTGTTGAGGAAGTTGCAGAAATTGCAGCTTCAACTCCCAGGGGTGACAGTGCTGATGTCCCCAGCCCTGTGTCCCCTGCCCATGCGACACCCAGGGCACTCAGAGGTTTAGGAGCAAAAATGCTGTCAACTGCTTATTGCTAAATAATGTTGCTCATCTCCATGGTACTGACTTCCCTGTTTGCAGCTGTTGCATTTCGTTATATTTTTCTAGTGTTTCCATTCCATATTTATAACTACTTATTTGTATATGGAAAGCATGCAGTTGGAAATGGCAGAAAAATGTAACTTTTGGAATAAATAGACACATCAGATACCATCTGTTTTCACAGTGGAATCCTTTATCTCCAGTGATGGAATAATAACAAACATACAGCCTTAAACGACCTGTTTGTTAACTTATATTGAGGCTATTGTGTTCCATGGGAGAAGGAACTCCAATTTTGGGGCAGCTTTATTACTGTTCCCATATGACAGGTATCTCAGTTCACCTGTAGCAAAAACTATTCTGTCTTTTGTGAATTGTCTAATATTTAATATGTCTGGAACAAAACAGACAACAGGGAGAATCAAAAACTCTTCTCCTGCTAAATAAACAGGTAAACTTGGGTTTCAACAAGTATTTGAGCTGAGAGTCCTACATTTCCCAGATTAAAATGGGCAAGCTGCCTTACACGGGCAAGTTTGCTACCTTGGGCATATACACCACTGCGGGCTCTGAAATTACTTCACTTAATAGAAATAATAGCATATTTAGTGCATGAGAGGGAAGGAAAAAAATCCATAACTCAATGTTTTTGGCCATCCTCTACGATGTATGAAGTGCAAATTCAAGCTTTGGCTCTGAAGAATGGCTCGATATGATGAAGAGCAGTAGCCTCAGTGACAAGAGCGTCTCATATTCCCATTTGCAAGCAGAAAGATGATGGAAAATTAACAAGAAGGGACTCAAAAATCAACTGTCTGTGGTGTATGAGTATTTTAAAGAACTTTTAGTATAAAAGGCAGCATATTTGACAGTGAGGCTCTGTGGATAGCAGCACAGCCAGTGGACCAGCAAGGCTCTTCTTGCATAGCAGAACACCTACAAAATGCTCTATTTGTAAATCTCAACCTCCTGGGGCAAAAAGCAACATGAAACCAGACCTATTGGCTAGGCAAACAAATACAGCCCCCCAAAAAACCCCAAATAGTTAAAATGTCTATTTACCAGAGAAAGAGAACCATGAAGAAGGGATATAACAAAAGAACAAGGCATGCAAAAAGATAAAGAAGCCATAACATTGGGAACGGTGCTATTCCCCCTTTTTCTTTAAAAAAATGCTTTTGCAGAGATGGCCCCGAGGCCATCAGTGGACAAACAGGGTGCAATGACACCATGCTGGTGTCCTGCTCAAACAGAGCAGGATAAAGTAGAGAAATAACTAAAAAGTTAAGGAGCAGCTACTATGGTGAGCGGCAAAGGGCAAAAAATGAGAATAAAATTTATCAAAAATTTGGAAGCCAAAGATTTTCTGAAATAAACTGCAAACCAACTATGAGAATTTGGTTGAGAAGTTTGGAGTGAAAGTGCTGGCTGCCGTTTAACTCTTTGATGCGAAAAAAGGGCACAGACAAAACGAACAGGTAACGTCAGGACAAAAATAACTAACTCTGTGCATGAGGACTTGGGCATTACTCATACCTAAAAAGAGAAATGCGAATGTGAAAATACTCTTGAAAGAGAAGAAGGACTTTTCATGTTCCCATTTGTATTTAAATTCTAGATTTCCTTTTATATCCCAAAAAATCAGCTTAAAGTGACTGCAGAATTTTTGTCCTGGTTAAAAACATACACATAAATATAACCTTTTCAGACACTTCCGTGATAGTCAATTCATCAGCATTTGTCTGAAAAAGCCAAACTAACCACCTACTTTTGCATTTTATTAAGATTTTTTTTCAGTATTAATCTAAAAGCTTAAAAATTAAGATCTGAAAAAAACTGTTACAGTGCCTAAGTCATTTTCAAAAACCTACCAGTAGTTCACTGAGTTGTTCATAATCAAACATTTCATTTTCATACTGTTCTGCAAGTTCTTTACCCAAGGCAATGGCCTCTTCCCACATCTGTTGGAAAAAAAAGCATGCAAAAAGAAAGAAAATAAAATCTTCAATTATATACCTTAGTTAAATAACAAAATCAGAATAAAATCCATCTTAATATAACACAGTAAAGTGTATTGTGTCACATGCCTGAAAACGCTGTGTATAAGATGTGCCAAGTGGTTGCAGGAGCTTTACCCACACATGTTTCTCTTGACCACAAATCAAGTAAAATGATTGAGATATTTCAGAATAAAGATGACTCTGGCCAGCCCAACTAGCTGTGTAAACACAACCTGCCCACCAAGAAACCCAGAGCCTGGGACTTCAGATAAATGTTGGTTATTGTGGTGTATAATCACCCTTCTTGCTCTAATATCTACAATGGATATTAGGCAGGACAGGCAATTTGCAGCTACTGCTTTTAACAAATATTCACTGGCTCTTCTTCTTCTCTTGTTCTTCAACCATGAAATGCAGCAGCCGTCTCAACTGACCCCAAGTAATTTAACAATATCCATCAGCTCTTCAGAAGCCAACAGTCTTAATGAGGAGCAGTGAGAATGTTTAAACAAGAGTATTTTCCTTTTTTTTTCTGCTTCGAGTATAAAGCCACCACTCCAAACCAAAGAGGTGCCTAAATTAGCACATGAGGAGATAGATCCAAGGCCAAACTTGATGGTCTGTCTCTGCTGTTGATATCCAGCTGGCACTGCTGACCTCACTTGGGAAAAGAAAGTGTCCCAGCTGGAATGAGTTGGAAACCAGTGTCCTTCATAATTACTCTTCATCTTAAATTTAAATAACCTGTCCACAGCATCTAACATTCTCCTTGGTATCATGACACACATTGCCCATGCTGGGGACCCAGGAAGTGCTGCATCTGCTACCTTTTTTTCTGATTTTTCTCATTTCTACAGCCAGGTTCATGACATTATTTTGCTGGGGAAGAGGACATGAAGGAGTAGGAGTTTCCTACCGTTTGTGAAGAGCTTTGAAGATTCAAAAAGGCACCAGAACACCGAGCTACAAGGAACCCCACCTGCCCATGGTCCCAGGGCAGCTTTTGCACTTGGGAACACAACTTTTGGAAAATGGAAAGTTTGCCAAGTTTTCACCCATATTACATGCCCAATCCAGAATCACAATACTGAAACATACCTTTATCTCTAAACAAAAATTAACATGACTTTAAGAGCAATATTTAGGAATATTTAGGGGAGAAAATAAGCATATTCTTACATTTTAGGCTAGGTTAATTTTGGTTCAAAGGAGCAATATCCTGCCACTTTATAGAAAGTAAACGAATATTCACAGTTGTTTGATAAGCCAGCAAGTGAACCCTTTTAAAAATCATTTAACCTTTCTCCACTTTGAATGCCGCCTCCTTTTAACTTCAGTCATCCATAACTTCTTCTGCACATTTTCATTTCAAAGCAAACAGCGCTGCCGTAATTTTCATTGCACCCGTTTTCACTTTGCATGCTCCAAATTTAGCTCGTCCCTCTCCAGAGCTGACGTGTTTCTGCTCTCTGTCTCTGTGAGGCTCCTTAGGGCAGTGATGCTGAAGATGACAAATATTCAGGCCCACTGACTAAATTACGACTTTGACAGAACTATATCTCTTTTGGTGCTTTTTTTATCCCTGCTGGACAAGACTGTAAACACTTGAGCATGTGGTCTGAACAGCTGAGCAGAAGGAGCCTCCCCCATGTTGAGCAGAAGCTTTAGATGTTGCTGAACATAAATATTAATATTGATTTTTGCAAGGGTTACAGACCAGAGAGCCTAAAAAGTGTAAGCAGAAATTAAATATGGATATAGATTTAGTTTAGCTCAAATACACACTCAGTAGTTGCACAGCCCTAGTATTCTTCCATTTAATAACCCTTCCTTATCTGTAACTGAATAGGAAAAAATAGGAACTAAATAGAAAAAAAAAAAGATTCTACAAACAGGATTTGTTTCTGACTTAAATTACTGAAATTACTTTTAACAGAATTCTCTAAAAGTTAGCTTACAAGTTAGACCAGTGATATGCTGTTGCATCATTTTTAAATGAAACGCAGGCATAAATCAGAGATAAAAACCTTTCTCTGCTACAAATAGGTGATATAATTGCACAACTATGGGATAAGTCCTGCACATCTGCCCCTGCCTAAACTTGTTCCAGCCGAAGAATGTGACCAAAGGACCCACTCCATTTTGCTGCTGCTCCTTGAAACCTCCTGCCCTGGTTTAAGATGCCCTGGACGATCCTCTGCAAAATTTCTGTATTTGCTACCGAGCAGTTTATCCAGGTGAGGACAACACGCTCGTGGCAAAGGATTCTCGTCATGACACCTGGATTCCTGAAGGTCAGTAACTCCCCACCTGCTGCCGCACAGGTTTCCCGCACTGGATCTTTTCCCAGCTTTTCCCAGGACATGGCAGGTGGTCTGGAGGAGCGGGCCATGCAGGGAGCTGCAGCACAGGATTTCTGTGCTGCACAGCTCCTTAATGCAAGAGACAACCTACCTGGAGAGGGTACAAGCAAAAGTTTGTGATATTGGAAGAAAAACGCTTCTTTTATGCTGAAAGCACTGGAAAAAAAATGTGCGTAACCTGAATTTTGTTGAGTGGATACAGGCTGCTAATTTTTATGGGGAAGACTGAGAATGCTGAGGGAGATCTTTTCATGGGAAAAAAAAAATCACAATTTATTATTGAAGTTCTTGCTCATTGTCCAGAAAGAACTGCAGCGCCTCACTTCATTTTTGAGTTCTTTAGCAGGAATGGAGGATCTTAGGGTAGTTTTTAGCTCCTGCTGAGTTAATGGCCAATAAAAAAGAAATATTCAAGGATAAGAATATTATCATGAAACATTTTGAAGTATTAGGGGAATTACAAACACTGCCTAAACTTCAAATAATACTAGATAACCATTAGGAAAGGTTAATATCCTTAATGAAACACTAGAACATCATGTTTCACTGTTGTTAGCGCTGTGTTTAAGAGGTGCAAGATGGCTGGATCCCTTTGGAACAAGCTGCCACAGTCACTGGAAGGGGATCTGAGCAGGGCCATAGGCTGCACATCAGCCTCGTGCCAACCCTTTGCAAACAGGAGAATTTCTCCAGCATCCTGTTAGCTGGAAAAAAAGAGCATTTCTTGCCATATCCTGTGAACTGCAAAAGGCTTTTGAAGGCAATTCACCCCCCTTCCTTTATTACTGCCACTATTTTTTCTTCTCATCATGATATGCTCAAGCCTGGCAATTTTCAGCAAAGTCCTTGGATTAAGTGCTTTATTGGAAATTATGAGGCTTCAGCAAAACATTGGAAGAGCAAACACTTCAAAGGATAGGTTAGACTGCAGTGATAAATGTGAAGATAAAGCTTTTAAGGGCAAAAGCCCAGGGAGATGAAGACGAGACTGAAAAGTGCAACACGAGGAAGGGAAACGATCTGGGGGAGAGGGAAAAGGCTGCAAGCATGAGGGAAAGTCATCAGGAAAAACAAGGTGGTGTGGAAAGGAGGAGCTTGGAAGGGTAATGGAAAGAATTACTGAAAAGGGAATCGAATCCATAAAGTAGGAGGGCAAAACACAGAAGTTGTATCTGCAAGTGGTAATTTAATAAAGGCTAGGATGAGCTTCAGCTTTAGAAAATACTGTTTGCAGCACTGAAGGTCAAACATAAGCCAAAACTCAAGACTGCTAAAAAAAAAAAAAAAAAGCTATTAAAAACAGAGAGCAGAAGGAGGAAAACTAAAGGCTCCGCAAGCTCCAAAAGGAGGATATTCACGGCAAAGTATCCTGTTCCCAGGCAAAAGGCCCCTGCTCAAGCTGCTTCTGTTCGGGACTGCTCAGGTGTTCTGCTCCAGAAGAGGGATATTCCTGTGTGCAGTGAACAGGATCTTCCCGCAAATCACGGAGCCTCTGGAAAAGCCTGGCAGCTGCTCTCTGCTCCTCTTCCAGCAGCTCCCGCGGCTTCGGGAGCAGCATTCCCAACACGGCAGCAAACGCCCCTTCCCAGGCCTTGCTGCTCATGGAGTGCTGCAGCTTAAGCAACTGCTGCACTAAATCTGCAAACCACGTTGGTGAATGTGACAAGTTGACCCAGCCTCCTGCAAGCACATCCCGAATGAGAGGAGGATCTTAACTCTCTGAGAAAAATATCTTAATTTTAATAAAGCCAGAATTTCCTTTGAACGTCCTGACTCTTGAAAATCCAGGGAAGATATTCATATTCTCAGCGTATATTGGTTTTCTTTCCCTTTTCACCGAAGGAACGATCAGGGAAAGTGTGTCTTAAAACTGAACAGTTTGCTTACAAAAAAGAAAAAAAAAGCAGCAGCAGAATCCTCTGACCCAAGTTGTGCCAAGGAAACGGGACTGGGCGATCACTGCGGTTCCCTTGATCACACAGTTCACAATAAAACAAAGAGAGAATAATACGGTTGCTTATCTAACTACAGGGAAAAGGGGCAGTCACGGAAGTGTTTCTTTGGGAGCAGACAGCTCCTTCTCTTACTTGCAGCTGCACAAGTGGAGGACAGAAATTAAGGATGCTGGCTCCGCCTGGCAGCGCTCCGGAGCAGGGAGGCCTTGCTGGGAAATGCGGCACCCGATGCAAAGGAAGCAGCAGGGATTTCGCCTCCTGTTTATATAAACAGCTCATTAGTGCCCCAGCAGAAATGGGCACGTACAGCCTTAAGAGGGGTTGTGTTCAGCACAGATGAAAGGGAAGCACAGCTTTTAATTTACAGCTCGAACGCGGTGGCCTGGCATTCCGAAGAGCAATTCCCATCGACTGTGCGCCAGCACCATAAAGAAGGAACTGCAAACCTATCAAAATGTAAAACAACAACATAAAGATATGCAGCTTCTGGCCTCTCCTTTCAAGAGCAGAGTATAATACTAAAATCGATCTACTCTTAAATCAAATATGATCCAAATTATAATTAGGTTACTTCTTAACAGCTGTTAAAGGGGTAGTAAAAATTTTATGGGAAGGAGAAATGTGCCATGGAAATAACCAGTATTCCATGTATGTCCACAAAGACTCCCAGCGCAGATGGTCACGGGGGACAGTCACACTTGTCCTGTTTGAGCAGCCCAACTCTATGGCAATCTCGAATTAAAACTTGTTAGCACCACAGAATAACCATTTCCAAACACAGCATATAGGACTTGACCTTTTACACAAAGATTCTATCAAAATACTACTATGGCTTAGCTAAAATCTCACTTGGTAATAAGAGGTGGTGGGAAAACATTCAGGTTCTGCCAGAAAATGACATTTTCACTTGCACTAGGTTGAATGATGTCATGAAAATTGCTTTTAAAAACCTGCCTTTATGTTTCTGAAGTATTCTGGTGCAGAGATTTCCACCTATTTAGACATTTTGTGCACAAAATGTCCAAACACTGATACATCTCTAATTCTGTGTGTCTACCGCATTCCCAATCCTCATCGCTGGGGATGGGTAACACCAACACCCACCGCTTCCCACCGCAACGTCAAATCCAAGCTCGTCCTGCAAAAAGGAAGCGATTGCAAAGACCCAGTCTCATCCAGTCATTCTCTCCTGGCCCTTTCCTGCTGTATGAACCACGCAGACATCCGTCCTCCCAGGGAACCACTCTGTGCTCACAAGGACACGCGAGGCTGAAGCACCAGCCGGATATAACAGCACCCGCCGAAGAAAATACGTGTCCCAAAATGGGAGGCATCACTACTTATTTTTCCTCCTCGGTGCAGCACCGTATGCACATATATTTATCCTTAACACAACACTTATAAATGTACCACTGATTCCTCTTTTTGCTACTACTTTTTTGTTATTATTATCCCTAAGTGCTGGCGGGCAGACTGTTTAAATTAAACACTCCAAGTCATAACTCAGAAGAAGTTTAAAGCTCCCTGAAGGTGACTGGATGCAGGCTGTGTTTACTGTTTGAGAAAGACAAAGAAAAAAGCAATGAAACACATCTGTTTTATTTTTTTTCCCCTTTTTACCTTGCCCTTGTCAAAGTAATGGATAATTTCTTGATAGAGCTGATCTTTCAGCTGTCCTTGAGTAGCTGCCTGGTATCCATCCCGCTGGGTGAGGTGCGCTGCACAGGCTTCCTCCGACCACTAAGCATAGGAAGAAAGAAGGGAAAAATGAAAGCAAATCAAAAGTGCTGAAATGTGGCAGTGAAATTAGCCTAATTAAAATACACGTTTTGATTTTAAACAGTGATACCACAACTAATGCAATAACCAAGCCTCTGCTGCAGTTGTGTCATTCGATTCCTTGGGCACAAGGATCATCTATTTGAATGCTGTAATTAGAGGCTAATTACCTCTACGAGCTCAAAGGAAACTTTCTGAAGTGGCTGCCTCTCCTCGCCGTGACCTTGCGCCGCTGATGGGCAGGGTTTTGCTGGGAGAAATCCTGAAACTGCATCAATATGGGTGGAAAAGGCTGCAGATCCAGCCAGGAAGGAGCGAAGCTCCCCGGCATCTCGGGAGCCAGGGAAAAGAGCCCCTGAAATCCCAAAGCCTCCTGTACTCGGACGCTCCCCCTTTTCCAGCTTGCCAGAGGGTTTGACCACGAGAGCAGCCTCGGAGGCTGCCGTGTTCCAACAGGCCACGTTTCAGGGGAAGCTGCTTCCCCACAATCTAGCCTGGTTTCTGCAAGAAACTTCTGCGTGCTGCAACTTGAACACAAGTAGCTCTTGCAAAGTTTGGAAAACTCCACTGCTTTTGTGAAAATAGACCTTTCTTTTCTCCAGCAAAGCCACCTTTCTGAGCAATTCAGACACCGTGGGACCCTACACTGCAGGGACATTTTTCTTTTTCCAGTGTCAATGTCCTGCGCTAGTTCTCAGCATCTTAATCTTGAATAACTTGGTTAAAAACAAAATTAAAGTCTCTGCTCTCGTGCGACCCGTCGGCTTGCAGTAACTCCAGGGAAATCCATGCTGGCCCCCTCCCCACGCAGAGCCTTCCTGCAGACTAAAGGTGAATTTCTCAAAAGCCCTAAGTCTTGACCTAAACAGGATCCCATTAAAATCCATGTGAGGAAACACATGGCTGTGCCGTGTGTCACTGAAAAACCTCTCCTCCAGCTAGGATGGAAGAATCCAGGGATGCTCCATGGCTTCAGGCTGCACACACGGCCATCCTGGAGCCCCAGGTTTCCTGCTGCTATTTTGGAAGCAAAACTGAGCTCCCCTGTCTGCTGCTAACTCGTGGCACTGACAGGATATTACTTTAGATAGATCAATAGCCAGTTATCATAAAGTATTTCCCAATGATAACATATATTTATTTACAAATAAACTCATGATCCTCTCCTACGTTTTGAGAAGCCAGGATAAATACTACCCTCATGTTTCCCATCTTCTATTGATTTGCATTATGGGAGCAGAAAACTGGATTTATTTAGGATATTTATTTCCAGTAAATAAAAGGAGTAAATAAAGGTACTCATCCAGTGTCTGAAGACACACTGTAAGAAAGCAACACTAGATAAGCTCTAATTTAAGGTCATATAAAGCATATCGATTAAAGGACCAGGGGCATAATGGGTAGAAGCCAGAATGACATTTTCTGGCACTGTTCATTCCCTCATCTTGGAGCACCTGGAGAAGAGAAGGCTTCGTGCCTTGCCTCAAAGCCTCCCTCAAGCAGGGTGTGAGGAGGAAGGATCATGCAGTTTGGCAGCCCTGCTCTACGTCCCTCGTGTTAGAGCAGCCATCCCCCTGCTCGCAGGATGATCCAGTTGCTCTTCCCAGCTCCTTCCCACAGCTCCCGGGCCCCTTCCCGGCCGCTGGAGGTGTCGGAGCCACCTCCTCAGCCCGGAGCTCGACGCGATGCCTCCGGGCACGGAACAGCCCATGTCCAAACACGTAACACCCACCTGCCCTGCTCTTAGTGACATTATACTAACACTAACATTGCTATGGTGCTTTTACGGCCAGACGAATCTCGCTGATATTCCCTTTGTGCTGCAATGCTGAATCATTATTAAAACAGATCAAACAATTCTCAAAGTATCTCAGTTTAAACAATAAAGTTAGGATTTGCCTCATATTTAGTCTTACTACATTTTGAATGCAGTTTACGCAGCGCTGGAGTAAAATAATTCTCAGTGCATCCTTTACAAGTATTTCATTCTGCTCCTTCCAACTGCAACTTTTCAAAATAGATTTTTTAATGCTAATGTTTCTCCCGAGATTGCTCAGAATAAATCAAAGCTTGCAAAGAATCACTTTTGCTGCACAGAATGGAATAAATTCCCTTGAAGAGAGGAGGCACCGACAGCAAAGTCTCCACGACAGGGCGCCCGGCCGGCAACGCAGGCGCCGCCGGCATCGACGCAGCCGAAGGGGAAGACGCGGCTCTCGGGGACTCTCTTTGTGGGTCCCTGCCCTCCTTCGAGCAGGGGACCTCGGCAAATGCTTCAGAAAACACCAATCCTCACAAAATTCAGATTTCTATTTTTCCTTCAACTGCCTTTTTAAAGTCTAGCTGTAAACTTGCTGCTACAAACTCAGCAGCGACGTCGCTATCTTGAAGATGAGATTTCAAGACAAAACGTCTGCTGAAAGCACTGCTGAAACCCTCCTTGGTGCAGGGCGTGTGGCCAGCCCAGTTCTGTGAACCCGCTGCGTGGCTGACAGAACTGCACATATCAAAAAGATTTTGGTGAAATTCCTGCAGGATCAGACGTGGCTGGTTTGCACTACACAGTGCTAAAAGCTTTATTCAGCTGTACCATGTATATGATCCAAATCAAGGTAAATTTACAGCTCCCTAAAGCATCTAAGGGCCATCTCCAACTCACTGGCACTTCTGCAAAAGCCATCAGTGGACGGTGAGTTTACTGCAATACATGCTTAGATGCTCCAGGACTACATAATTGTCCCATTTAAAAGTAATTTGCATCACAGTTAGCGTTGTAACTTAACCTGCGGTCTCTCCTTGATTGCACTGCTGCTCAGTTTAGATCAAGATCAGCAGCCCGTGCTCTGATACACTAATGACACGGGCTGACTTCTGCCTCAGCACATTCTAAGCGTGCAATAACATGCGACGTGGCAGCAATAAGCAGAGCACAGAGAGCCGCTCAGCCCCACGAGCAGAGCGGCAGCGATCCCGGCCTCGCGGCGTGTTCGAGCGCTCACCTTGAGGAGCTTGGCGTGCAGGAGCAGCGTGTAGGCAGCTTCTGTGTAGTTGTCGCATTCTTTGTGCAGGTCACAGAGTTTGTACAAATACCTACGAGTAACGCAAGCAGCGGCTCTTAACACGCAACAAAATAGTTTGTTTGGGTCATCACAAAAAGTAAATTCTATGCTCCAATAGTTAAAATATCTGGGATTATTTAAAGCTCCTACTTTGGTATTTTAGACAAACTTGTCAGACCATTTATATTCCTATTATTATTTATTTATTTATTCCCAATACTTATAAATGACTTGCAAAAAGCAACAAATCCAAAGCAGATTTTATTTAAGTACTATTTTTTAATTATTCAGATCTAGAGACAGAACCAGGTCCTGCTCCTGAATTTCAGTATTATCACACTTCTGGCTGGGGATTCTCTTCAATTGTTTCTTTTCTTTTTTCTTTCTTTTTTTTTTTCTCTCCTTTCCCCAAAGTTTAGAAGCATCTGAGAAGGAATTCATGAATAATATTTAGATATCAAAAAGCGCAGTAAAAACACAAACGTCATCACTTTAGCACATCAGTCTAGTCAATTTTAAGCCAAAGTAAAAATAGAGGAGTAGGTACCCTGAGGTTTCCAAAAAGCATGACAACGTGTTGCCATTTTTACTTTAGATGACAAATAGAACTTGAAAGGCTCCTAAAAGTTTTAAATTTAAAATTAGTATCAGTCATCATATTGATAGTCCTTTTTTCTTCCCCTCTAGCAGTCACATGTTTTATAAGTCACCAGAACGTAAAATTATTTCTTAGTTTTACTTATTTTCTTTATAAAGGCATCAGAATAAAATTAGTTAGAAAAGGGATACAAAAACAAAACAACAACAAAACGAACTCGTGAGTCTAATTTCTCTTACTCACAGTTCTCGGTGAACTCGGGGTACATAAGCCCCAAAATAGGTAGGGTTTTCATTACCTCTTCCCCACCAGCCCCCAAATGATCACTTAATAGAAACAGAATTTTCTCCAATTAGACTACAGTAAGTCAGTGGTCATGTTTACAAACCTTATGTACATTTCTTCTCTCTCAATCTCTTTGTAGAAATTCTGAAATACAAAATCATTTTGTTACAAAGCCTTTGATTTTGCAGTCAGAAATGTATACAGAACATGCTCCAAATTAAAAATTCATAATTGCATAACATCGACCTCAAAACTGCAAAAAGAAATTTGCCTCTAGTGATAGAACACGAGTTATTTAACTTACAAAACCTAATGCTGTGATGATGTAGCATATTAGGGCTTATGTTTCATTGCAAAGGTTAAGAATTTGCAAGCAGAGTGTTGCTAGAAATTGCTGCTGGCGTTTGGGAGTCACACATCATTAACCACTTCCAATTGAAATTTGGTAACGTACAAAACCATAACTTTTAAGTAACTGTTGTACTATGGATTTAAAACTCCAAAGCCTTACTTGAGCAACACACAATCTGCTCTTGGATGCTAACATTTTTCTTTGGAAATAGAAAGGGAGAATAAATATTATTTATCTGGTTTTGTATGCCACACGTCATCACCACCTGCCCTGAAGACATGTCTGAATGCTGCTGGTCTTGAGATAAACTAGTTAACACTGGGAATTTTCCAAATGCAGGATATGATAAATTTGGCAAGATATTGAAGGCATTTCTGAATCTAATTTAAAGTTTGTGTTGAAAAGTTAAACTACAGCTAAGGAAACAGAACAGACAGAAATGTATCCTTCACTGAATAAATTTAACACCAGTGAATAAATTTAGTATCAGAGAATATTCTTCGCTGATAAATTTAAACAATAGCCACTGGGTAGCCACTAATACATAAGTCCAATTCAGAACTGTTCCCATCCAAGAGAACTGTAGTAATGTGATCAATACTGTGTATCAACCAAACCAGACCACACTCACCTGAAACTTCTATAGTCTGTTTTTTAAATTATTTGTGGAGGTCTTTTTTTTTTCTGTATTTTTTTTAAATTAGGAGAGATTTCTGAGCTGGGGTATTACTGCTTCCACACGGAAAGCACGATGTGTGTCCTGTGAGGAGGAAAACCTCAGCTTCTTAAAAAGAGTAAAATATCCCTTTGTTTTAGAATTGGACATAGCTAAAAGGGAGGTGTGAGATGCAGGGTGGCCCCTCTCGTCACCTACCAGCACGTTGACGGTGCAGCTCATGCGGTTCTCCTTGTTCTCGTCGTGCATGATGGTCCGGTAGTCCAAGAGCCGCTCCATCAAGCGGACAACAAGTTTCACGAAAGTTTCCCCACTTTTGGCAAGGTACTTGTGCTTCCTGCAATGCTCCAGGAGACTAGGAGACAATTACCCATGCCTTGTTAATCACACACAGGGAAAAGAGCTCGACTCAGGTGCAATTCTAAATATTGTGCATCATTAACAGATTTTAATTATTTCTGGGCTGCAAAGTTCATTGTAGTCTAATTGCTCTCTCTCTCTCGCCTGACTTTATGGTGACATAAATCCGGCTGCTGATCAACACTTACATTTTGTCGAATAACACTTTGTACTGCTCATCTCCTCTGCCTCCTTCCACTTCGTGATCCAGTTTGGTGATGATCTCATTTTCAAACTATAATTAAACAAAGCAAGCGTAAATAATCAGACGGCAAACAGTTCACATCCTAACTGTGCCCTGAACGGTTTGGAGATTGGTTGGGCATCTCTGTGAGAAGTTTCAAAGTTTGATTGCCTTTAAGAGTTTGCAGACCCTGATATTAGACTTTTATCTGCTGTGATCTACTGCCCTACAAGGATCTTTCAGAGAAGAAATCATTGGACATGTTGCTAAATGGTGTTTAAATAGTTGCATTAGGAAAGACTAAATCAGGAGAGCAATGACAAGAATGAGAGCAGCCAAGCAGCAGACAGAGCAGGGCACGTTGTGACCCCGGCAATAATGATCCCGCCAGCCCCGCGATGCCCACGGACGGGCACATCCCCGAGGAGGAGCAGGCCGCGAGCTGGTACCCGTGGCCATGAACTGCCTTTTCAGCGCCCTGTGATGTCCTCTGGCACCTTCATGCCCTCCTAGGCCGTGCCGACACCACGAAAATCCCAGGATCAATCCCTGACGTTTGAGCAGGCTGAACATCAGCGACGCCAAACTCCCCAAGCAGATCGCTTTCTGTCTCCCTCTCCAGGTATCTGTGAGCTCTCCAGCACTCAGGAAGAGCCACATCATTTCCTACCTTCATAAGGCAACATGGTAGGAAACTTATTTTTCTATAACACCTGAAGCCCGTCAGAATTACCTCAACAAGCGAGCAAAAAAATCCCAAGTTCAATGACAACAAGCCATGCGCCAACTGCAAATTCAGGGTAATTTGCTCTTCCCTGTGATGCCTCCTCGGTGCCACGTGGCCATCGTGCAACCCCGGCTCGAGCCTGGAAACCAAGAGGTCCAATTTCCACTGGGCCACGGGCAGACTGGCAAGGCAACCAAAACTGCAGCCTCAAGATGACTCTTGTAGCCCTCCAAAATGCCATATAAGAGCCAACCAAATAGGCAAACAGACATCCAGTCTGCAAAATTGCCTAGTTCGGTGAAGTTTGGTAAAGTGGCATTGCCGAAAACAGCAACTTAGAGAAAGAGAGCTAGGAAACCTTAACTATATATCATACCGTGTACGCAACGACAAAATCAACTAAGTAAGCCAACAACAGATATTGCATCTTAAAACAATTTTGACTGCTCTGCTTGGCCAGATTTTAAAAAATGACCCCCCTCACAATCACATTAAAGCAGGAGTTCTAGAAATTTTGAATATAACTCTCTGTACCCACCATGAACCAGTGAATCACAGAAACACCAACTGGAAAAGACCTCCAAGATCATTTAGGCCAGACTCCTGGCCAAAGCAAGATTATTGCCACACTATATCAGGCCAACTGAGACTTTCTTTTAGCCAAGTGTCAAAAACCTCCACGGATGGATGATGACACAGCCTCTCTGGGCAACCTGCTCCAGCGTTGCAGTACTTTCCTTGGGAAGAAATGAATGAAAAGTGAAGTGGAATAAGATTCTTAACACAATGAACGCATTGTTCAAGAAATGACAGGAAAATGAGAAAAAGAAGAGTAATGCATCCACCCCCTCGATGAAGCAAACACAAGCTGAAATACGTTTCCCATAGTACAAGGCTATGTCAAGTAAAACACTAAGGCAGTACAATAATGAAATCAAGAAGCCACAAAACTCTTGTTCTCTAATAAGACACAGAAAGAAATTGTCCTTCGACACCACTGTGAAAAATGACACTCGCAGCCAGCATCAGCCCTTTGGGTGATGTGTTTTTTAGAAAGCGATTGCTCATACCAGGAGCAGCAATTAAATTTGTCATACTGGGTCTTGAGCATCTTCTGGGTATCAGTTTGACTCAAATTCCTATAGATCCTTTCTCAGTCCATCTCTCTAAACGCCCTCGAACAGAGCTTGAGTTGTGGCGTTTCTGCCACCAAGGCAGAAAGGACCTTTACCAACAGCTTTGCTCTTTGATCACTCTTGTTAGTTATCAAGCAACTGATATGGCCTGGATCAGCCAAATAACTAAATACTATTTAATATAGTTAAAGTTTCTTCCGGAGCTCTCCCCAGAAGTTAGCATCCGTTTATGTTGTGGTCTATATAGCTGTGGTATCCCATGATTTGAGGAGAAACAGTGCCCAACAAAACCCAGTGACTGAGACACTGCATCCAGCATCTACCGATACATTCTCTATGGAGACTTTTTTCCTTTACTTTTTACAGCAGATGTAAAAACACCCAAGTGGGCTTGCAATTATTGTAAGAATCATACAAAATTTACTCTGAACTGAAGAACAGTCAAATTTTCGGGGCTTATGTTAGACCAAATGACTCTTGCTCAGGCTGCTTTCGGGAGGCTGGGAAATTATCTGGCACAACCTACGCGTTCGATGCACATCCTTCCATTGGCAGCGAAAGCCTGAGGGGTGATGAGATGAGAGGAAGATTATGAAGAGCATCTCCAACAGGTCGAGGGAGGGGATCCAGCCCCTCTGCTCAGCCCTGGTGAGGCCACATCTGGAGTACTGTGTCCAGTTCTGGGCTCCACAGGACAAGAGGGATGTGGAGCTGCTGGAGAGAGTCCAGCGCAGGGCCACAAGGATGATCAGGGGCCTGGAACATCTGCCCTATGAGGAGAGGCTGAGGGAGCTGGGCCTGTTCAGCTGGAGAAGAGAAGGCTGAGAGGGGACCTGAGCAGTGCCTAGAAGTACCTCAAGGGAGGCAGTGAGGAGGATGGTGCTGGTCTCTTTTCAGTGGTGGCCACCGACAGAACTAGAGGTAATGGCCGGAAACTGAAGCACCAAAAGTTCCACAGGAACTTAAGGAAAAATTTCTTAACAGTGAGGGTGCCAGAGCCTGGAACAGGCTGCCCAGAGAGGTTGTGGAGTCTCCTTCTCTGGAGATCTTCAAACCCGCTTGGACGCAGCCCTGTGCCACGTGCTCTAGGTGACCCTGCGTGTGCAGGGGTTGGACTAGATGACCTCGAGAGGTCCCTTCCAACCTTAATGGTTCTATGATTCTATGATTGTTGGAAATTATTATCAGCTCTTCCTCGCAGCTGATCAGGATCTCAGCTGCTCTTCAGGTGACTGCTTGAACGTTGGCAAAGACCATAGCCATTACTTCACTTGTCTGCTGTGATCTCCCACTTGGAGAAAACAGAGTTACGAATTGATGCAGGTTATCCAGCTTCATCAAGGGGCATCTCAGCTGGTCTGTTTTGGTTTCAGGTTTGCCCACAGTATTTTTAGGCTACATTTGTAGCCTAGTGGCTACACTGGTGGAGAATTTAATCATACCTATAGATGGTTTCCTCTTTTCAGTCCTCCAATCCGCTATAAATATGGTTAGATATGGGGCAATACTGAATCTGCCATAAAATAAAGTACCAGATAACAGCTCTAGAAATTAGTTCCAATATAGAAATAGTACACAGTTACTGTTAAAAACTGCTCAAAGGTTGCTATGAAACTTGGCGCTAATTCCCAACAGTTTCATCTGATCCATTTATTATTTCCTTGCAGCTTTCTAGCTAGCAAATAGATTAAGGGGCCATTTAGCATCAGATGAGCTTGGAGATCACTGGCCTTCCTACACTACCTTTCTTGCTTGTGCTTCAGGTGGGCTGAGGGAGAAAGACATTCTGCAAAAGGCCAGAAAACAAGAAATACTTAAACATTTACACTTCGGCCTTAGTGAATAGCCTAAAAAGCTTATTTATTGAAATTAATTTAATTTGCATGTTCAGCAGGATTACAGAGGGGAATATGCAGCCTCACAAAACCTTGGAGAAGTCATTAACTTCTGTTCTGCCTGCCAATCCATAATGCGGGGATACGGATGCTAAGACATGGCTCAGCAGTGGTAAGAAGATTTAATAATGAATTATAGGTTGTAAAAGTTGAGAGATACTCAGATAAATTAGCTCCTACTTGTTAAAGGGAATTATATTAATCTGAAACTCATTGATAACCAACAAGAAATGATATTGCAAATAAAAATGCTGGTATTACTGCCTCAATGACACACGGATTTATTGCTATCTGTTAGAATTGAATTAAAACTGTCTCCTCTCATTTTTTCTGGTCTTTACTCAATTACTTCTCTTCATAGCAGACGACTAGCTAGAGGTACTTTAGCTGTATCCACAGTTTTATTTTAGCAATCATATATATTATGCACTCATTTCTTACACATTCCTGTATGATTTTTGCTGCCTTTTTGGCCATGGCTCTACTCTGCTAAATGTTATTCTGCAAAATGGGACAGCTGGATTTGGTGCTCTTAGGGCTTTTGCTCAGGCCATTCCTTTTACACCATTGAAGCTATCACCCTTGGACACTACGGAAACGTGATTCTCCCTAACGGTGCTGAGCAGCCCTCAAGCTTGATGCAGCGATCACTTCTTCATGATCATTACTACAGAGTGGACGGGGGCTACATCTCGCAGATTTCATTTTTTACAGGTACATTATTCAACAAGAAATGTAATAACACAGTGGAAGAAGGGGAATTCCTTCTCACCTCATTCTTCATCTTATTTTGTTAATAGATTTTGCCTCTTAAAATAAGCTAATGCTACTAATTACTAATCCTACTAATTGCCAGAGCAATTAAAAGCAATCTTACGGTGCAATATCATGAGAAAGGGAAGACGTGGCCAGCATCTCCCTCTTGTCTAGGTGAGGTACCTCTCCCTCCTCCTCCCTGCTTCCTCCATGGGTTATTTTGGACAAGTTCTGGCACTGATGGATGTCTCCCTGAGTTGGGTTCAACTCAAAACAAGCAGAAAAATCAAACGAGCAATGAGCAAAGTAGAGAAAAGAAAAGTTTGGGGTAGGCAATCAGACAAGAATATTCAGAAGAAATGGACCTAAAGGAAGCAACAGATGGACAGCATAGGAGACAAACACGGGAGCTCACGGCTGGATTCCACATTTGAGCTGAATGACCGTCTCACGATGGAGTTTCTCTCCTGCAGTCGCCGTGGGATCCACCACCATCCTGACCAGCCCTTGAACAATCAAACCAATTCTCTTTCATCACTTCTGCAGCTCTGACATATTCTCTTTGATCTAGAGGGTTTGCTCGTAAAACAGGCAAAGGCAAAAAGCAGAGCAGAGAAGGAGGTGTTTTCTTCTACGAAGCTTCAGTCCCACACAGACTTTGGAATCAGATCCATGCTTTGAGGTACAGGCTACTTTGAAGCCTATATAAGGCTTCAAAGCACCTCAAGTGGGAGAGGACAAAACTGGGCAACTCCAGATTTTAATTCACCAGATCTTTAATTCAGCTCAGTAAAAAACAGGAATTTATTCTTTTTTTTTTTTTCCCCCCTTGGGGCTACATATATTGGAAGGAAAAAAAAAAAAAAAAAGAAAAACATTCTGTCCCTTACTGGTTTTACCAAGCAAACCAATTCAAACTGAAATTAAAACAGTGATGGAAAAAGCTGTCCATAATGCAGGCCATCAGAACATTAAAGGTTTGCAAAAAATTTTAAACTCCTTCCCCACACATCATGATGTTTACCCATCTGCTGGAGAAGTGGAGCCAGGTTAAACCCTCGTGGATGTGACGAATGAGGTTGGGTAACTGGATTAGTGGCAGATGGGTTTAACAGCAGCCAACCACCCAATTCTCAACCTCTCTCTGAGAGCAAAGCTGGACAGTCATCTTGGTGGTGGCACCACCATGCATGACAGAATGCAGAGCATTACCCAGACACGTTGGGCATGAAAGCTTGCCTAGGTAGTGGGGATGCTTGAAAAAATCATTTTACATCTGTTCCTGTTACTTAGAAGACAGCAAACACTGCAATCAACCAAGTTGTGGTCAAATGACATAGAAGAGGCTGTGGGACTAGATACCTTCCCTGCATCAGTCTGCAGGGAAGGTCATGGGCCAAGCCTCTAAGACAAGTGACAAAGCAAACGGCACACCAGTGACAGCACGTGAGGGATGAAGAGGCCACCACCTATGGAAACTGCACACGGATGGGGTGTTAGAACCTCACAGGAAGCCTCCTGGTTCCTGAGAAAACTGTGGAACAGGAGGAGACTGGGAAAAGCCAGCCTGGATTTATCAAAGGTAAATCATCTTTAACCAACGCGTCTACCTTCTATGATAAGACAATTTGCTCAGTGGGTGAGGGAAGAGCTGTGGATTTTGGCAAGGTGTTTGAAACAGCCTCCCATGACATTGTTTCAAACACCTTGACATACTTGTAGACACGCTGAGAAGAAATGGACTCAGAAGACAGAGCACAAAATACACGGATAACATAAGACTCGGGTCAGAGGGCTCTGGATTATCCAGGGATTTCCAGAATTCCCATTCAACCTAGTCTTTCTATCATTCTGGGATTCTCTGCTGTTTACAAACGATGATCCTCATCACTCACATCAAAGATTTAAAATCGCCAGCATGCTACATAACTACATTACCTGCAGAAATGGATAGATTGATTTTTTCTGTTAGACATAATGATGCATACAAAATATCCCAGACAAGGGTTTACTGCCTCTCTACCTGTCATATCAATGTTATTTCCATAAAGAAAGAGGTTATGGTAAGATACGAAATATATGTTGACTACCTGCAATCCAAGACATCTCTGATTTAAGGTATTTTTCTTCTCAAAAGACAAAAAGTTAGTCTTAAAATCTTTTAAGACATTCATTTATTAAAATCACCCAACTATTCCACATAAAGCTGGTTTTCTTCTGTCAAGAAAATATAGGGTCATAAATTTAGCTATAAAGTTACCCTGGGATTTTTCATGATCCATATAATTGTGCAAATAAAAAATGGCAAGTAACAAAAGAGAGTATCTGACAGGGAAATGTTTAAATGGCAGCCCAGTGAGCACCTCAATCTCCTCCGTATCATCAGAGTCAAACATAAGAAAGAATGATTAGGCAGTAATTGGATGGAGCCAAAACACAGGTCACAACCTTTCCATACAGCACCCAGCACAAAACAAATCCAAGTAATAAAGCTGATGCCACTTTACATGTTTAATCATCCCACACAGATATTCGTTTATTCTGGCTACAGATTTATTACAAGCTGATTATGAATAATGGTTCGCAAGGAAGTATGGAAAAGGTTAAGATTTCTCATACAAGAAACAAAACCACCAGTTTTGTAAAGGAACAAAAACAACGAAGACATGTCCAACTTTATAGTAGAATTCACAAGGTCATATCCTGGACTGACAGTAATTTTCGTAGAGCAATGGAGCTACCATGATTTATACCATGAGACTACCTGACTCACACGATTCAAAGTTTGTGCAGCCTATCTCCAAAGCACTGCTAATCCTTGTATTTTGTCAAATGAAAAAAAGGGAAAAAAGAAAAATCTTACGAGAACCTTGCTGTGAATGCGCACGCTTAAACTCAATCCATAAGGTAAAATTGCAAGGGAAAAAGTAAAATGAACAGTGTTGAGAAACTTCCACTACTCTTGCCTCGCAAAAGTTGGAGCTCTCAGGATAAAACTGTGCATGTTTATTCATGGATTTCTTTTAGATTTTAAAAGTAAAATAGAATAAAAATGCTGCATTAGTACTTTACATTTCGAAGTGCTTGTATAGCATGAAGAAACACGGTTACTGGTTGGGTAGCTTTTTTCTCCCTCTTCAAAATCCATAAAAATATAAAGAGTATCAAAATTATAAGACACTAGAGGTGATAAATCCTTACAGGTTATAGTTTCTTTCGCTATAGCATCAGGATTTCTTTAAGTCTAATTTCACTCCGATGCAGACTCCTCTCCTGAGTCACAGTGAAAATTTAAGACATCTGCCTTTGCTCTCCTTTTGTATCGTAAAGAAAGGTTTCATTTACTTCATGCAAATTTTTGCCTCCACAAGGATTTAAAACCCTTAGATGAAAACTCTATAGCCACTCAGACTTACAGAAAATAAGCAAACCCATAATTATATTTTGGTTGAGTAAAACAAGAAATATCAAGAATTTTTACATGTGTTCACAGAACAGTTAATCTTTCTTACAAACTTCAAATATTTGTAGCCGCCTGCTTACCATCTGGAAGCTTCGAGTCGAGTGAAATTCACACTGCATCATATCAAAGAATATTGGGATTGTAGCCTTGCGAAGCTCCGTTTCAGGGATAAGCGTCATTTCTAATATAGGCCCCACCATTTCTGGGATGAACTTGATTTTATGCTGACCTTTAAGAGGAAAAAAGCATTTCAGAGTTAATGAACAGCCACTGACTTTGGAAGAAGATAATTGCTTTAAAAGCTGTATCAATAAATCCTCATATAGCTCAAATATAACACCGAGTTTTCCCAGATTTGACGCTACTGCTGAAATACACGGTATGATTTATGACTTGAGAGAGGAACTAAAGGACACATATAAACCTAAATTAATAAAGAGTTGTTCAATCAAAAAAAAAAGATCAAAGTGGAACTTGGTTCTATAATCCACCCACCCCTATTCATGCAGTTCTACAGGATTTTCTTCTCCATACAACTTCTAGACGGGCTACTCTACTCTCCCCACTATGCTCTTCCACATGGAACAAAAATTAAATCTAAACGGGAACATGAAACTTCATACATATTTTAAAAGCACCCAGTTACTCTTCATATCATTGGCTGGAAGCGTAGAGAACTCGAATTACTCCTTTTGCAAGGTATCTATAAGATTTGTGAAACATAGAGCTCACACATGGAAGAGGATACAGAAGTCCCATGTGTTACAATCAAATTAACTCTGCAACACTATGGATGTCATCTGATTTTTGCAATGAAAAAGTGAACATAAATTTAAAGAAACCTGTACTGAGTTTTAACACACACAAGCGGTGAAGCTTCTCACCCAGGCAACTGCAAACAGATATTTACAAGAAAGTGCAGCAGGAATGAAGTTAATGCTGCATTGCTGGGGTTCAGATCAGATGTCTCTAGAGCTGAGCTCATTTAAGAAGCCCTCAGCTTCCTCCATTAAAAGACTGCTGTTTCCCAGTGCCATATGACAAAAAAATGTATTTTAATCCATCCACAATCCACTACACTAGCAAGACTACTAAGGCACAAACTATGCACGTATTCAATTAGCAGTTCATTTTGACCAGGAATAACATATGCCCAAACAAATGTAATCAAGAAGAAATTCCCATCATTTGATTCATATCGTCATATGAAGAAATTCATATAATTTAAGTTGCTTGATTTGGCAGACATGAGGAACCTACTAGCATGTTGGTAATGCAAATTAGGACTCAGCTAAAAACTGCAGCTTCGTAGGGGCCTGCAGTGCTGCTGCTTGGTGAGGAACACCAGGAGCGGGCAGGAGAGCTTTCTTGCTGCCTTTCCTCTAAGGATTATTACACTGGGCCTCTTAGGTGACAGTTTTCTTGTATTATGCCTGAGAAGTGTCAGAGCCAATATTTCAGACAACAAATGATAGTGACAAAAGGTATTCGTCAGGCACAAATTCAATGTCATAAAGTTCCCCAGGTGTCACACTGGGTTTTTCATTGCTTCCAGCACAGGGATTCCCACCGAAAAGTAAATACTACCTTTTTGGTTTAGATGCGGAAAGCAAGTGAATTTAAACTTTTAAATTGGACACTGTAGTCCTTGCTGAAAAAGGAAATGACTGGACATGTCATGCAATGACAAAACGGTGCCTTGAAGAGAGAGCTGTAGGCCTGGCCTGGCGGGACCTGAGCAAGAGGGGCTAAGGGCATCCATAGGGTTGGCTTGTGGTCACAGAGATCCTGTCTGTAGGAGCCACCAACAGCGTCTCGTACAGCCGGACTGCCTGTACCCAGCCTGTTGGCACCCACAGCCTGTTGGCACCCACAGCAGCACCGTCCTGCAGGTGACCACCAGCAGAGCCTCGAAACCAACGGAGCGCATTTCGGAACGGGAAACGCGGGAGGCCTCGCGGGGCAGACGCGTGAGGGTTGTGAGCAGAAAGGATCAACGCTTTGCGATCTTGGCCGATCCCTCGCCGGCCGGGGCACCCGATGGGCTCCCCGCTCCATCCCGGGAGCGCTTCCAGGGCCGCTTCCCGTGCCGGGGGTTCCTCAGGAGCCTGGAACGCAGGGCAGTGCAGGAGGGGCTGGCCCTGGCACGGGGAAGGCGCAGCAGCATCAACAGGCTGCAGAGCAGAGGCTGATGAATATGGAGAAGCTGCTCTGTGTGTTGGCTCCTGCCTTGCCAGGAGACGTGCTGCTAGAGCATGCGCACACAACAGTACTGCATTTCATTAGCTGAACCAAAACCAAGGCATTTGATTTAATAGCTTGCACAATTTTCCTTTTCCACATTCCCCTGTTTTTGGGGCCCTAAAAATCCACTGAATAATTTGCTAATAGCTTCACATCTAGCCTGGGTCAGCTCTCAGCATGCAGGACTAACTCAGAGCATGTTACCTGCAATGACTTTATTTATACTATGCTTAAGGTTTAGGTCTATTTTAAATCCTGGCTTTCCCTCCACCACGATTAACATCTCTGTCCAGACCCCTTTCCTGATGTCAAGTACTTGGGGCCCGTGGCAGCTTCCCTGCATGACAGCAGCAACAATTTCAATTATCTTCAGGCATTTAACTTTCCAGCTCATTTAGATGTTGAGTAAAAGCAATATTTGTTTTCTTCTTCTCTCCTTTATCAAGGATATTATTTTTGATGCAATTACAATTTCTTCAACATTTCACTGTTTTAGCCCTCAAAAACTGCTTTGTGTGAACCAGTGCCAAACAGGTATTTTTTATAAGTTCCAGTAACAATAGTTCAGCTACAGTTATAAAGGAAGTTGGATCATATACTGAAATTCTAGTTGTGATATGGCAGGAAAAAAGCCAACAAAAACTAACATATATTGCCTTCTTTCTATGATAAGTGGCAGCCCTGTCTTGTTCCAGACTGGAGAGTTTAAACTAGGCAAATATTATATGTTAATCATGGTATTTGGGAGCAAAAACTAATGAGATAAAACAATATTTTTTCAGGCTTATCCATACCCTTTAGCACATAAAAGTCAAAGTTAGTCAGCTTCATCATATTTTGTGCACAATGACAGACAGTCAAAAAATTATATGCTCAAGCACATGCAAGAATTATAGCTTTTCACTTCTGATTTTGTTTCTGCGCATACACACTAATAGTTTGACTAATGTAGTGAAACTCCTGAGATAAAGGCATCAAGCAGAGCGGCGCCGACGGCCGCTCGGGATCCTTCCTCAGTGGATGCTGTGACACTTGGGAGAATGATGAAGAGCCAGGAGGACAACCCGACCAGCATGGACTGCCAGGGCTCCCCAGAAGGGCAGGAAAAAAAGCCTTCCTTTAGGAAAAGTAGGAGGACTTTATTCGGATGGGGGTCCACTCTCTTGCTTCCCTTTCTTTCCACTTTTGGTTGGGGAGAGCAGCAATTTACTCATTCCCTCCACAAGTGAGATCACAGTTAACAGCCTGTGTCTGCTGCAGACTCGCAGCATCAGAGCTGGAAGAGGTGAAGAGGCTGCCCACCTGGATAACCTTAGCCTGCAAGGCCTGCTGCTTGGAGCAAAGAACCTGTCTGATCAACTCCATCAAATATAGATGGCTTTCGTGAAGGCACAAAACCCACTTCAGTACCAATCAATTCAAGTCTGCACAAAACTGCACCAAAAATGATCATTATCTCCATGTAAAGCAATTAATTAGGTTGTTCAACAGCAGCCAGTGACAGTAGCAACAATCTTGATGACTCCACGGTCACCAGGCTGAGTAAAATAATCCCACATGGAAACAGCTACATGCTTGCCTAGGTATCAAAAACCATTTCCAGATTGGGTTCAGCAAATCCTTGGAAAAGCAGAGCAGGTTGCCAGAGAAATTAGTAAAATGACACATAAGTAGATAACTGCAAGCTTAGAGCAGCGAGAGAGTTAGCTAATCACTAAGGAAGAGGATGCCAGGGTTGGAGCCTGCTGACCCAACGTCAGGCATGATGCTGAATTTATTATCTGTGTGTCAAGTCCTATATTGCTGTGTGCTGGGCTTTAAGCTGTTCTCTTGACACTTACTCACAAGAGAAACTTCTAATAAAAAGTGAATTCAGCTGCTCTCAGAAGGCTTTTTTCATCATTACAGCAGAGTGGATGCAAACTCTGGGATATCAAATAAGTACGGACCTCGCATTTCCTTCTTCTCCATAGGCTGAATTTTTATAAGTTTCAGCAACAACAGTTCAGCTAGAGCTATAAACGAAGTTGGAAAAATGCATTTATTCCTGATAATTTAAGGAAATGTTGATAAAACTCTGAACAGCTTAAGTGTCTCCACTGTTAGGCTCAGGAAAATGAAATCTGGCAGGTGAGTACATTCAGGTCACAGTAAATGCTCTGTTTTCTCATGAAATGCTCTCCACCTACAGCTAAGTTACAGCCGCAGCCCGTACGCCGAGCCGTGACCGGCAGATGCACAGAACTTATCCAGGAACTCGGGCACATCCTCCTTTCCGTTCCTCCCTCATCTTCCCCAGCCTTTCCGATACAAAGGAAACTGAAAAAAAATCAGATGCTGGAAAGCGGTCAGGGCAGCTTCTTTACACCCCTGGGGCCTCTGCATTTTGCTACTGCCTGCTGGCAGGGATCTGTGTGTGTGCACGTGCCTATGGAGACAAAACGCAGTGGAAACCGGGCAGCAGCCACGGCCAGCGCCAGCCGCGGGGCCGTAAAACCACGGGAGAGACCCACGTCCTGGCTGCAGGAACCCATCTACCCGCGCACGGAGTAAGCTTGCATGGGAGGTGGTTGTTTCTTAAACTATTTGTGTTTGAACACCTTTTGGAGCCTGGCTGTATTTCCACAGATAAAAGTGTTCGGTTCATCTATAATGTTTTTCGCCTCCACGCTGAACCATGCTGAGCATCGAGGCTGAGGCTACTCACCCAGGTTGTACCACATGTCCCTGATCTCGAAGCCGATCTGCCTCCTCATATCACCATATCTTACAAGAAAACAAATACAGAGAGATTAATCAAACATTAGGAAAAAACCCTTTTCTTTCTCAAACATTCCGCTCCCGGCACAGGGAGATGCTCGGAGGCAGTTCCTGCTGCAGACAGGGGAGCAGCAGCCCCAGGGATTCACTGGCAACGTTTCTACTTTTCCAGTTGCAGCAGTTGGGGGAAGCACAACAGCAGCGTCACAGCCCACGACACATTTTATTTTTACACACCCTGAGCAAGGCGTTGTGCTAGAAAATAGAGGGAGAAACACCCCGTGACATCTGGGTCACTGACGCCACCCGTGCAAACTCCTAAAAGTTCCCTAAACTACAGACCACGGAGAATTTGTTTCCATAACCAGATCAGGATCTTAACGAACTCCACGAATACAGGCACGTGAGGCAAAATATTGATATTTTAAAATTATTACTTCAATGATAAAATTGGCACATTGGAAATATCTGGCAGCTTGGGGAATTGTTAGGGGATACTTGTGAGATCCGCTGACATTATTATGGATTAAATAAATTCTTCTCTATCATTAAACATCTGCTATTAACTATCATTTATACACAACAGTTAGTGAAACTTACCAATTACAATAATTACATTTTAAAGCATTAAATGCTAGAAGTATTAATTGAAATATAAGCTTTAGGAGGAGGGCGAGGGTGATATAGGACTAAGTGAATATTTACATCACTTTGGCACAGAACTGACAGTGGTTTCACACCCCAGTGAAAGTCAGTGCTCCAAGACCACGCATTTATCATTATTATTATTAATATTATTGCATTATGTGCCATTTCCTGCCTTAGATATTGCCCCCCAAACGTGATTAAACTGAAATAACAATTTGTAAGATTATTATAACAGAGATTTACAATTCAGCCAACTTCATCGAGCACCATCTCCAAATGACTTGTTTGCTTATAGCATCCGTGAGAAACGCCCATTCATTTCTTGCACTACTTCAACACTGTGCAGTTCGATATAAAAATAATCGGACATATTTTTTCCCATCCAAAGGATAATCTGTTCACACAAATGTATTGCCAGGGCCCCACAGCAGCCAGTTTTGATCTACCTCTGCTCCAAGGGACAGACTGAAGCTCTTTGGTTTTTTTTTTTTAAGTGTCCTCCCTGCTCCGAGCCACACAAGGGCACGTCGCTCCCATCACGCGCAAGGGATTCTGCTCTATGCATTCTGCTCCTAAGGACATGACGTTTACTCGCTTTTTACAGCTTGATTTGCTTCTGCAAGTGTGTAACCTTAATGTTATTCAGGAGTTTTATAACCCCAGTGCAGAAGCCTGGGCTCTGCTTCACCCCATTTTTCCCTGGAATGGGCAAGTATTCCCGTTCCACCAAGCAAGGCCCCGAGCTGGGTGCCTGTGCGCTCAAGAAGATTAAAAATTCTGTCTGAACAGCCCGGGAAGGCAAAGACTCCCCAGTTTGAATCCAAATGAAATTCAATTCAATCCAAAGTCCGAATTGGAAGTAGAAATTGGCTAGTGCAAGGTTAGCATAAGCACAAAGTGAAGCGTTTTTTGAAACAACAGTTCCGTAATATGTTAGTACTTCCAAAAAGTCTTGACTTTCGGAACATCCTGCAGTATAAAATACTATCTTCAGCAGTAATGAATCGTGTAATTTAGATCTTGATTCGAGGGTAGAAACACATGCAATACTTGATTCGTATTTTTAAAACCAACCTTTCATTATGCCCTGATTGCATCTCAATTTGAATGGATTTAACTATGAAATTAGTCTAAAATTATGCTAATAGACCTCAAGCTTTTGTCCGTGATTTAGAAGATGAATAGGACTTACTTGTTAAGTATTTTTGCTCTTTTAGCACTTGAAAAATTCTCCAGTTGTAGAGACTCTTGTGTAAGAAAAGCAACTGCCAGGTGAAAGTAGTTGTTCCAAAGCTGAAAACCCCCAAAATGACAAGGACAGGTACCGTTAATTCTCTGAAACACTTTTTCCGCACATCTACAAAACAGCTTGGAAGCATCTAACTTAAGCATATAAATATTTAATGGCAAAACAGCAAACACCACAGAAAAACTGCTTCCTAAGAAAAACTCGGCGTGCGTGTCCTCGTGTGTCTTTCCCAGGAAATGCTTCCCAGCCATGAAACGTAACTGTGCTCTGATGAGTTGAGCAGTTACATACCAGCGTGAGGGTTGCTCTATTTAACAAGATACCTATATTTTACATACGAACACCATTTAACAGAGCACATATTACTTGGTTTTCATGCCAGGGCCTTCTGCAAGCTGTACAGGGGCAGGTGCTGCTTTGCAGGATGGGATCCATAAGGTGCTTGTGGGACACATCTGGGTTGAGGTTCGAGTGCCTTAGCCCAGCCTTTGTGCACTGGGAAGAGCTGGACGCTGAATTACACATAGGACAAAACCACAGCCTGGGACAGAAACGTATTACAGCATTAACACAAGGAAATCGCTCGGTGTTTTTCCTACCTGCAACTCAAAGTTGGCTTGATCGAGAAACTTCTTGTTTAGCATATCTGCGTACTGATTAATTGCTCGCAGGAAGACTCTGAAAGATCAAGAGAAATGACACAATAACTGCCTGGACGTGGCACACGGGGCACCCCGCTCTGCGAACGGCGTTGGGCACCGCCGCGAAGCCGCCCGCGTCCCGCGCCGACGCGCGCCAAGTTCATCGGGCAGCACCCGCAGAGGAAGAGAAACGCAAGGAGGGTGCTGGGTAAAACCACTTCTCTCTAAAACATCTCAAGATCATCAAAAGACCATTAAAAATTCAGTTTATTAGCAAAAAAGTGTGAACTATTATTTCAAGTTTCAGTATCTTGACATTATATATAACCCATACTCCAAAACTGCCGGCAGTTTAACTTGCAGATCGAGCAAAACGCAGTTTTAAGCACTTATGAGCCAGACACTGTTTTACTTATGGCACAATAACATACAAAAACGCTCCTGATGAACAATGCTTTGAAGCTCCTCCTATGCTCTACTTCCAAAACGTTAATTCAGTAGCTGGTACCATTTACTGCTCTGCTAAAAGGGACGCTGCCTCAATTACAATAAGGGCTGTCTTGACAACCTTGAAAAATAAAGCCAAGTGGTATAGTATAAGTAGGTCACTACATATTCATGGTGCTGAAAAGTAAACATATTATTCCTTGGTATCCTAATCTCCATTTTTCAAAATAAACACTGGATTCCTCCGGGAAACTTGGAATTTCCGCTCTGCAAGTGGTGGGTAAGGGGCGGACAGCGGAGCGCGCCTTGCGCACAGTCTGTCCGTGTGACAGTTCCATGTCCCCTGGCACATGTGCATGGTTTTATATATATATATATATATATATATATATATATGCAGGCACACGTTCATATTCACACACGCAAACTTTACAGCATCCCTCATTAGCCTAAAAACCTCACACGTGAGCACGTGCCCCTGCAGAGATGCATCCCCATTCCCGGGCATTGCTCACGGTGCCAGCACAGACATCTGCACACAATTTCTTTAAGAGATGTGACAAAGGAGAGGAGCTCAGCCCAGACAACAACACGCTGCAGACATCTGTGTTGTAAGTCTGTGATTCAATTACTGAGCTGTAGCACACACTAAGATGGAAGTTAGAGTTCTCCCGTAACCAGAATATCTACAATTGGATATTTAGACTTCTACCCAATTTTGTGTTCTGAAAATACAGTAAATCCATGAGATCCGCTGGTCTTCCCCAAGAATTAGCAGTTTATGATGGCAGGAAGGACTAGCTCATGTACCTTGCCTTATGAAGATAAAATCAGTTCTAACACGGGGAGGATTATGCCTACAATTTAATTATGTTGCCTTAAGATATCCCTGTAACGCACTCAATCTGCTCCATCTAATTAAGCCTCGGAACAATCTCATTACTTTACATAACATTATTTTCTTTAAGTTGTAACTCTCATTTTTCCCCCTATATTAATTCTAGTGAATACAAAGAACAAATAATGTGGAATCCACCATACACTGCAGCTGCAAAAACACCTAGACACAAAATATCCATGAAAGAGCAGCTGGAATGGAGTGGCACCAGCCACCTCTGCCCCTGGGAATGTTGTCCAGCTTCAGGGTGAGAGCTATTCCCAATTTCCTGCAAAGGAATATCCAAAAGGAGGAGGCACAGATTTGCAAGGCAGTTTAAAACGTTAATTAAAAGCATGTTAAAAATGTCAATTTCAAATCAAAGCAAAATTAAAGTCAACAGAAAACAAGAAAATCTTGATTTTTTTTTCTGGTGAAGGTGAAACTTAGATAGAAATACTTGAATAATGTTAATTTAGATTTTACTTTTAAGTGTTGGTTTAGGATAAAGCTAACTGAACTGCTCTGGAAAAAAAAAAAAAACAAAAAAAAAAACCCACACACACAGATCCTTTGGTTTTATCACCAAATTCACTTATTGCAATCACATCTGCTTTGGAGATACATGAACACCAAGATTTACTCCTGGATTTTCTAGAACAAAACAACAGGATAAGCCACTTTTTAGCTGCCTAAGACCTCCAGGCTTGGATTGGGAAAAAGTGCTTTTGTGGAAGGTCAGTTTTGGTTGATGAAGGAGCACATTCCTGATGGGCAGTGCCTGCCATAGAAGTTAAATGTTGAGAAAAAGAGGTTTGGGGAGAGGAGTCGATTGCAACGTGGCCTATTCCAGCAGGAACATCACATCCAGCAACACTCTGCAAGAGAAATGCCAGGCAAAAGACTTTATCAACCCAATTAAAAGAAGGAAATTAACCTTTCCTAAGATGTGAGTTGAAGGGAAGGAGTGTAATTACAGAAGAAAATCACTTCAGGGTACACTAAGGAAAGAAAAGCCATTGTTAAAGGGCATAAATATCTACCAAACAACAAAATTAAGTAATGACCTGGGGAACACAGGGTGGATAACGACAGGGATGGCCCCCAAACCTACCAGCAACTTTGGGGTCTCCTATAGCTAGGATGCAGGTCCTGTGAGGAAGGCACTCTCATTTCTTCCTGCTTCTGTGAGGTTCCAGCCCCGTGTGAGGGTTTCCACAGCCCCACAGGGTTCAACCCGCTCTGTGCTCATGTTCTTAAACAGCGTGCCACAAAATAATGCAAAATTCAACCTTTCGATCCTCTAATTTCACCTTTGCAAAGAGGCCCATTCTCCTAAGAACAACCCCACTGAATCCCAGAGGCTGTTCAAATGCATCACGAAGAAGAATCTGGGCTTTGAAGGGCAATAATGAATGACAACAGGACAGGGGACCCCATTTTCCAAGCCTGGGAGCAGCACCTGGACCAAAGGACTCATCCAATCTCTCTTTCTCATGTAAGATCTTGCTTTGCTTCATTCTCCCTAATAACTAACCAGGTGCCCTGATCTGCTGCTTCATCCATGCTTAGAAATATTCCCTGCCCCATTTTCTTCCAGTCAGCCTCCCTTGCCGTTGAGAGCATTTACAAAAAGAAGAAAAAGAAAAGCAAATGAGAGAGATAAGGAGTGCTGGAAGTTGCACGATGCTGTAACACACCTAACTCATGGGGTAGCACAAACGCATAAATCAAAGTCACTGCAAGTTCAGTAACTCTGCAAAAATATTTGTTCTCAGAAATAATCTGTGGAGAGACATTCCAAAAGGAGAAGAATTCTTACGGTGTGTTCTTTTTTGTACCTTATGTTGTTAGCTCTAACATCCAGGGACTTCGGTTTACACAACAGGTAGTTACGTAGGACGCTTATAAGAAGGAAATGTGAAAATGATACAAGCTGACACAAGTGTGTTCCCCAGGAAAAACATCAAAAAAGAAAGAAATAGGGAGGAAAAAAGAAAAAGAAAAAAAGGCAGATAGAGGGGAGGAAAGAGAAAGGCCTGAATGACAGAATGATCATCTAAACAAGAGTATACAGAAATAGCTTAAAATAATGTGGGTTTAGCTGGTAATTCAGCAGAAGGGATTGGGAGTGAGGTTACACCGGCACTTTTATGATTTAATTCAGATGGAAGGATAATGAACGCTTTATTGCGGCTCATCAGCCTCCTGCACATCACCATTCCCTGCATGCCCGAGCTCTTGCTTCGCTGGGAGATGGAATTTGCAGCACATATGAGACGGACTGCTCTTATCTTGTCAGACCCTGTATGCAGCCACAGCCCCAGACCTTGAAATCCCAACACAACCCCCAGACGTGAACAAATGTGCACCAAAGCATGAGCAGCAAAGCCGTCTTCTGGAAAGCAAGCGCTCTGAATACCTGCAAATTGGGTTTTTCCCCAACTTTTTAGCTTAGTAAAGCACAATTCATTAAAAAACTTATTATCTGACATAAATTAAACATTTTAACTGCTCCCATGGGTCCTTTGCTCTTGGCATCATATATAAGTCGGGTGATTCTCAGCACCCCGACCCGTGACATGCAGGGACCTCATGCTGTGATCCCATACACACATTTTGAAGGAGAACCAGGTAAAAATAATCGCAATGTGCACATGTGAAGGTGTCTGTGTTCCAGCATCTCCCCTCAGTCTTCGCAGCTCCTGCATCCCTTCTCTGGGGTGGATGTTGATATGGAACAATGTCCACCAGAGCACATTAGCTTGCCAGAATCCTTTCTTGTTTTACACTGCTGCATATGATACTTCTCTGCACAGTTCATTTCTCTATTTTTAAAATAATCTATTAAGAAGATTATTCGCATTATTTTCTTTCTAATTATCAGGCTAAATCAGCCAAGACCCTAAAAGACCCTCGATGGTTTGCTGTTTAGAATGACACTGCAACAGCAGTGAGGACTTGTTAAACACTGCCCTTACCAGAACGGCCTCCTGGGACACCTCACACCCCTGCACATGCCCCCTGCTCCTTTATTCACCTGGTTTCCACACTCTATTTCCGAGGCCATTCCAGGATGTTATCCGTGATCCATGATCCGTCCCCTTCCTGCTTTGTATTCCGCGTTGCGCATCCCGCAGCAGGCGGATGCATGACAAACAACGGCAAGTTAAGGAATTCTGAAGGACAAACCTGCGGCCTCACCGTCAAGAACTGATATCGTATAACATGCACAATGGATTATTTCACAAAAAAAGAAAAAAAAGCCTTTCCAGTACAGTTAACTTGCCCCCTAAGATCAATTTGGCAGAAAAAAAATGCAGAAAGAGACAGCTACAGCATTGGCCAATGAAGTGATAAATGTGTATGGAAAACAGTTTGAATTTAAATTCCATTTAAGTGTCCTGGCAGATACAGCTTGCCTACCCCACCAGTTAATCATTAGCTGAACAAACCTGTAAATTGGGAATGGGCCGTCGTCCTTGCTGGAAGCATCTGGGAGACGGGGGAAGAGAAGATCATTAATGTCAAGGTGGTGGCCGCCCCCAGGAGAAGTTGCCTGTTCCAGGCTCCTTTCATGGAATCGGGAAGCACAAGGGTGGGAGGCACCGGCAGCTCCCTGGGACGGACAGGGCAGGTTGCACAGGGCCATGTCCAGAGTGGGTTGAGCATCTCCAAGGGTGGAGACTCCATCACCTCCTCAAACAACCCATTCCTGGGCTCTGCCACACTCCACCGGGCTGCATGGACATCCCGAGGGCAAGAGAAGCACCTGGAGTTTGCTATATTCTTCTTCAGGAGCGCCACTAAACTCTGTCTCCTCTAAATTTATCTAAGATGCAACCTTACATACTAAATTTCACCTCCTAGAGAATTTTATGGCAGAGTAATAAAAGCTTGGAAATAGGTTTTTTTTTTTTTTTTTAATAGGGGAAAGTACAGGAGGATTATATAATTGAAAAGTTTTTAGCTAAGGCTAAAACTGAGAACCTGGGATCTACTACAAGGTGACAGCATTACTGCCTTTTTCCCCCTCAAAAAAAATTAATATTCTGAAGAAAGAAGACTTAGTGAATTTAAAGTGACTTCTTCTATTATGGAAGTTGGCAAAAACTTACAACAGATCTTATACTTAAAACATAAACATAATTTGTTCTAGTGCTGCTGGAAGATGTCTCTGCATCCAGGTTAGCTATTAAAGAAGCTGTTTCCATCATAATGCACTGCGCAATAAAATGCAAAGAGTCTGCACGGAGCTGCATGCACCATCACCCTCCATGGGCCAGTTGAGTTGCTGCAGACACCGCGTCCAAGCGCGTGCAGACCCCAGGGAGAGCTCCAGCTCCACGTGCTCCAGCACCTCTGCTCTGCAGCCCGTTGCTCTCCTGCACAAACACCCCTTTGGGCACAGAACGGTGCTTTGCAGAACTCTGGTTTCAAAGCTGGGGAGGAAGAAGCCTCTGAGACAGCCCCTCTGCACCAGCTGGAGATGGGCCCTCAAACAAGGCCAGAGCTTGGTCTCCTGGCAGGAGTCCTCACTTCTGAGGTGATCTCGGACCGATTGCAGAAGTGCAACCCAGGCCACGGATGTGGAGCAGAATCCATCAGTCAGGAGATGTTTTCCTGCTCATGCACTGCTTTCTAAAGGAACAATTAATCCAGAAAGGGAGATAATTAAGGGAGGAGAATGAACTCGTGAGAGGTGGGCAAAGCCCATTGCAAGCAGATGGGCCAACACGGTGAGGTCCTGACTACAAGCCAGCAGTTTCCAGGCACGTTACAGTATCTCATCACTCATCCCAAAGGAAGCGCTCTGGGGTCCTGCTGACTGCACTGTCCTGCAATCCACACATTTCCATGGATATCTCGGTGTGCATGCAGATGGAGGCTACTCTAGGTGATTATGGATAAATCAATAGAATCGATTCCCTACACTTCAAAATATTTGACACTTTCATCAATCTTGCAATCAACTGTTAAACATTGGTGAATGCTAAACAAATCGCATTACGCTTCGTGAAATATCATCCGATTTTTCCCCACGGACTTTTAATTTACTTTATCAAGAGCCATCACAGAATACTAATGAGGGATGGGAAAGGCATTTGCAGACCAAGGAGGTGTCAAAAGGCCAGCTCAGCCATTTAGGAGAGCACAGTGATACTGCACATGGGAATGATCCATCTTGCAAGGAAAGTGGACGCTCAAACCCATTGGGCTTTACTCTTTTACCAACCATTTCCAGCAGGTCAAGAGAGGACTATTTCTGACACTGCATGGACCAAGCATGGCAGTTTCTGCATTAAAACCACCCTTTTGGAAGCATCATGGTTGCATTTGCAGCCTATGGCTGTACAAAAGGCTGCAGAGGATCTGTGTGTACTTGGATAGGCCAATCCTCCCCAGGGTTTTACAGCTGCTGATTAGTTTCTGCCCAGGAAATCTAAGCCTTAGAGGCCAGTGCAACCAGGGTTGCAAAAAAATGGCCAAGCATTTCAGTAAAAGCTCTTTTTAAAAGTAGTTTTGTACTAAATAAGTTGGGAAATACCAAATTTTCTAAATGCTTAGAACAGAATAGATCATGGCCCTCCACTGGTGTTCAAAAACCAGGTAATGTGCATACATGAGAAGACATGTACATGGATGAGTGTCCAAATACTGTCCTCATCTCCCTAGAGAATTATGAATTTTAGAAGATTACAGCCATGACATGCCACCAAAACACACACATGCTCCAGGAGGACTGAGTTTCTTTGCAGAAAACCTGAAAAATGCTGCATTGCATCGGGGGAGCAGCACGTTTTTAGAAGCGCTGCCCTGGGAAAGGCTGCAGCCGATGGCAGAGCACGAAGCCTCTCCCCGATGACCTCCCCGCTCACACAGGCCTGAGCCGCCCCTCGCTCCTCCTTCACACAACCACAGGATCACAGTGATGGGAAAAGGCCTTCAAGACCATTGAGTCCAACCTAAGAGTCCCCAAACACCTCAACCACCCGGTTCCTGAGTGCTGCCACTGACCCCAGCACTTCCCCAGCAGCCTGTTCCAAGTCTTGACAGCTCTTTCCATGTGGAAATTCTTCCCCAAACCAACCTGAACCTCCCCTGGTTGAGGCCATTGAGGCCATTTCCTCTTGTCCTATCGGTAGCTATTCTAGAGAAGAGCGACCCCGTCCAACCTCATCCCAAGGGAGCTCCTATGAGCTATATACTCATCTCCTATGATCTACGGGTCACCAACAATCCCAAAGGTGTAAAAAATGGGCTGCAGGGGGGACGCAAAACAAGGAGGGAATTTCTAGCACTCCCAATTAAATGTTGGAGGATTCAATCCCCCAAGGGTTCAGCTGTTCCAACGGTGCCCTTCCAGCAATGCCAACTTGGAGATAAAGCTCTTCATTTTTCCTTTTCTCTGGCCTTTTGGAAAGAAAGAACAGTCCTGCTATTTAGGTCACACAATTTAAATTTTACCTGGGAGAAACAGTGAAAGGGATGCTATTATCTCTTTTTTATGTTATACATAATATATTTTTATGTTATGATTACTTTTAATACTTTATTGTTTCTATACACTTATATATACTTACATATTTTAATATTTCCTCTCCTATATTGCTCCAGTGAAACCCTTCAGGCACAGTAAGGGTTATACGTTTACTGAATCCCATAAAACATCAATTTTTTCTTGTAAACAAGAAAAGATAGAGCACAAATGGCAATGACCAGACAAGAGCCTTCGTGGCACACAAGGGGATGGCACGCGACGTGTTGCAGGAAGGGTAGGAGATGCTACTCAGCACATTACGTATTATATTAGGCACAGCAGTGTTTTTCCAGGCCTGTGGTGCCCTGCAAGGCTGCTGTGCCACCAACATCCCATAGATATCAAAAATGTGTGTCAAGCCACAAAACACAGAGGAAAACCCTACCCCAAACCCAACTAGTATTTCTATCCAACGACTAAATCACAATTTTTCATCATTTCATTACAGTATATTCCTTACAAAGCCTGCTGAAAATACCTTTACAATTCCAATAAAACTACCACCTTAGAGCCCAGATCCAAACATCATCTTGACTATTTTTCTAAACTACAGTGGAATTATTTCATGATACACAAACAGAAAGAAAGCACAAGTCCAAATTAACCTTACACTTATTATTCAGTAGCCTAATTGCAATTACGTGTCAAGAGCAACGCTGCTTTATTCTGGTTTGTACGTAGTGGATTGAACATTTTTAAATGAGTCAAAAAACCCCAAACATCAGTCTGTGTGACAAGTTCTAAGTCTGGGATGACCACTTGGCTGCACATGGTCAATCCCGTTATGGAATTCTTATTTAACTTGTGCAAGTGGGAGCTCCGTGTCAGAACAAGAGCAGCTTTAACCAACACACACGAGCCCAAGAGCTGAGACATCCTGCAGGACAGACACCAGTCTGCACATCCCAAAGGAAGCCCAGGGCTTTTACCCCTGACTCCAGCGGGGCCAATGCTTCTTCCCAAAGATTCCAAACAAACAAACTAACAACCACAATTACAGGTTGTGCGAGTTAGAAAGGAAGTTAATGGACCAAAGCGCAGCCAAAGTGAGCCTAAGGAGTGACAGGAAGGTTATTTTCCTTGTGCCCATGTCCATGGGGTTCAGCAGGTAACATCCAAACACCACCCAAAACCTGCTCACCAAAACCAACCCACCCACCCAGCCCAGAGGCCTCGCACCCTTTCAGCAGGGCGCTCCAGCTTGCTCGGCACACGATAGGGAAGGATTTCATGTAAGTTTGTCTTGGCAGCACTCTAGCTGTCTGCCTTTCATTTAGGGCTTTTTCCTTCCTTACCTAAATAGCTGGAAGCCCTGACTAGCAATGAGACAAAGTCTTGTCCCTGAGAGGTGCTGAATATCTAAAACTCCCCTTGGCTTCGCTGGGGATCCAATGGAGACACTCCTGGGATCAAAACCCAGCGAGCAGCAGGTATCTTCACAAGAAAGTACCAAGAGTTTCAGTCCATTTGCAAGTCTCTTATTAGCAAATGGAACTTTAATACTGGAATGCAACATATATTTCACATGCTGGATGAACCAATCACATAGGCAGCATAATACTTCATGAATTCTTCCTAAATTTCTCATTTTGTGTTGTCAGTTGGCTTTGCATGAACCAGAGCATCCGAACCTGCAAAAACACTGCTCTAATTTCCAAGGGGCTGCCTGCAGCAGCACTGACAGCCGGGCCTGCTCCATCCTTATCACCCCCTGTGCATGTCAAAAGTGAGCAAGGGCCTTTTATAAATACAGGGTTTTTTAAAAAAAAACTCTCTGCCAGTTGCTTATCAACTCACACTACAAGTATCGTTCTCACCTTGATGCTCATTTTCGTGTTGCGATTCCCTGAGGTTTTCGCCTTAATCCTTGCTTCCCGTTTCCAGCCCTACCTGCGTTGCAGACTGTGTGGCCTCGCTGCAGCGTGGAGATTTTACCCTTCAATTCCTCTGGCAAACAGGAGTTTCTTAGGGAAAGGGAGGAAGCAAACGGTTCCTAGAGACCTACAGCCCCATTTTAGGGGCTGGGTTAGAGAGATACCTCTTCTCCTGGCTGTTTTCCTAGCAGTCTGAGGATATTGAAGCACCATTAGGGTGAAAAGAGAGCCACAAAGGCACATTTAGAAGCCACATGTGAAGGAGAGCCCAAGCAGGTCTCTCCTGTGACCACCTGGATCTGAAGCTGGACCAGCAAGTGCCCTCAGGACCTTATGGCAAGTATCTAAGTGCTAAATGATACTGTCCAAAAATAAAATAAAATAAAAAAAGGAAGGCAAATCCCAACACATCATGTCCATCAATAAGCGGGGGAATCTAGGAGAGAAAAATCTTTATATTTATATCTCGATATTTATATGTTTAATATATACTGCCGCACTGGCCAGGCCTACAGAGTAAGGCACAGGCATCAGCGGAGCCAAATGGGGAAGGAAACAGAAATAGCAGTTACTCAATCACTCAAAACCACAATTTTGGCACATTTTTATCAAAATTCTATTAAATTTGTAACTGAGTTGGTTACTATTCTTGTGAATTATTAAAAATTCATGCAGAAACAGCAAAATGCCATTTTACAAGGCAGAAACCACTGCTGTTTAATCAAGCTGCTCCTCCTACCATGATCACCTAATGTGCTGCAGCCGCAGGGCAGAAAAAGCTTGGGGTAAAAACAGGGGGATTTGAAACAACACACTGAAGCAACTACCAATATTCTCATCTTACTTTTATTCTTGCACAACTCACAAGTTTTATTCTTCCTTCAAATGGAAGGAGAAGGAAATTGGAAGCAGGAGGAAATACAGTTGAAGCTGTTATTCATTTTCCCCCCCTGCCAGATAGGAATTTTACGGTGAGGAAACCTCAAATGGAGGCTATTAGGAGATCTGCTCTCCACCAAGGTCCAAATTAATCTCTCAGAATTCAAGCAGCAACCACTTAAATGTGATAACTCCATATACTCCCAAGGGATGGGTGGGACAATTCAGTTGGAGTCAAAACTCCTTGGCTCTTACTGGAGCACCTGCAGATTTGGGCAAAGTTTTCTCAGCTCATTATTTGTGAAAGAAGCTTCAGCTCTGCCCCTCAGCCTGCAAAAACTCCATTTACACAACTGCCAGTTGCCACCTCCTGGTGAATCCCGTTGGATTGTGGAGGGGACAGTTGTGCACACAGTGCCACCAACAAAGGCAAAGCATCCCAGGCAAAACAAATGGACCCAAAATAGCTCAAATAGCCCCAAAATCCTGATAAGCTAATGGGGTCCTTACACCTCAGCCTGCACAACCAGCCATACTCCTTGAGGATGGGCAGGGGGAAACCCTCCTGCTGGCTCTTCTTGCTCATCTTTGAGGCACAAAATAGGGATTCTCCTCGAGCTCGGGATGCACAATTTGTAAATTGCTGTCACGAAAAGGTGACTGATGGAAAGCAGCTCGCAAGAACAACCTGGCAATGCTAAGGACCCCAGTTTGGCCCCAGAAAGTCAACAGGAATCCCATCCCCAAGCACATTTCCTGCAACACTTACCCACGTACGAGGAGAGGAACGCATTCCCAGCTGCTTCTCCATGGGAATATGTAGGAAGAAAGGTTGGTGTGGCCAAGGATGAAAAACAGTGGTCTAATTGCTTGATGGATAAAGGATTTTCTGAGGCCAGCCAATATGGGAATATATAGGATGAGTTAATTGCATCAGTATTGTGGATTGGGTTTAGAAGATATGGGAATACAAAGGGTGAGATGTTAATAAGGATCAGCTGGTGAAAGGTACAGAGATGTGGGGATGGAGGGATCACCTGGGAAGGTTGTTGAGAGACCCTGGGCCTAGAAGGAGCTGCTGGGCTGCTCTGGATCCCCATAAAGGGGATATAGAGATCACCTGGGAAGGCTGAGATACCCTGGGCTTAGGAGAGAAGCCTCTGGGCTGCTCTTGTTCCTCACACTTCTCCTTTGCAACAAGAAAAACTTGCAACAGAAAATGCCATTTTGCCAGGCAGCGAGAGCAGAAATCCCTGGAACTGCTGGTGACAGGGGAGGATTCTGCAGCACCTCCCAGCACCGGGAATGCCAGCGCTCCCACACGTCTCCCTTTTTATTTTTGGGCATGCCAGTTATTCGAGTGTCTTACTGGAGACCCTCAAATACTGAACTACTCCCTCCCAGCCAAAATGAGCATGCTTGAATTTGTACTGGTTTCTTTGGGAGAAGAAAGCAGGGAAATGGAATTTCTGAGTTTGCTTTTTAGCAAACATAAGGAGAAAACTAGAGGGCAGAGCAACTGATTTTACAGAAAAAGTAACCAAAAAAACTGCCTAAAATAGACTAACTGGGCAAAAGCAAAGCTTTGCTTTTTGAATATACAAACATTTTGCTTCTGAAGAGGGAAAGGTTGTGGTTTTTACATTCTGGAAGAGCAAAAAATTAACGTAACCCTCAGTGCGAACAAGCAGCACTTCTATCACCTACTAAATAACTTAAATTGTGTAACAGTATTATTGCAAACAAAGCTGACGTGGAAAAATAACAATTTCAAGTGAAACTCGCTTCACCATCAGTTTTAAAAATAGGTATCACATGATGCTGGCTTTTACCATTAAGAAAAATTGAGACGTGCTAACAGCCTTTTTGATTTAACACCTTCAGCTTCATTTAATTAGCTGCCTCACACTTGCTTTTTATAAGGAGCAAGGATCTGCACCTGCTTCTTCATGCCATGTAGGGTGTGCCAGAAAAAAAAGACAAAAGCAAAAAAACAACAACTAGAAAAGAGACATTTTATATTTGGATGTGTGACCCTGACATCACTTCCAACCATTGCTTACATTCGCAGGATTCATTCAGGTGATTCCAGCCACATCACAATGGCAGAACTGGGTTTTTCCTAAGATTTCTATAGTGGCTGGTACTCCTGGGCCTTATAATTTTGCATTTCTTCATTTGCATCCCCAGCGCTTTGGGATGAACAGCTGGAATATCCATTATATATATATTATATATTATATCCATGGTGAATATTATTTCACCAATGGAGAAATGAGATCCCAGGAAAAAAACGCTTCTATTAAAACTAGCTGCACAAAGAGGAGCACAACTATTTTCCAGAGATGTAAAAATTGTATGACATTTTATATCTTCAGATATAATTTAAGAGCAGAATCTTAAAATACTTCTGTTCTTCGGAACAACCCACTTTTCTACCTAGGTACCTTACATAAGCACATGCATAATCACATAACTCACTGGTTTCTAAGGCAGGGCAGGAAAAAAAGTCCAGTTTCAAGAATAGTTCTGACTTTTCAAACCGTTTTCCCCATTTCTGCATGGGAAGACGTTTGTGAGATGCAGATGTTGCTGGATGCTCCTGCATCGCTCTGCACCGGGAGCAGCAGCACCGGTGCCTGTGGGCACAGCGGGATCCGGGAGGCACCTTCCTCCTGGAATTCCATATTCGCAGGACGTGTTTAATGTCCTGCACGTGTTTCCAGCTGCTCCGGCCACCCCCTCCAGGCTGAACTTGCCGTTTTAAACTCCGGTATCCCCTGCTCTATTTTTTCTGTTTGGAGAACGCTAAGGAAGAGCAGGACTGCTCACATTGGAAGGCTTTGCTCAATCCACTCCTCAACCAAATTACTGTGTTTTTTCCCAGGCTCTTAAGCTTTGCTATACAGGTAATGACAGAATCCCAAGGACAATGTAATAATCAGGAAGAATAACGTCAATTCCCTGGAATCAGATGGTTTGTTCTCCTGGTCACCCTGGTCAAACCCTGCATTCCCTTCCTGAACCAACCCAAAACTACCCGAGTTTCTCTTTTTGTAAGAGATCACTGGAATGAAGCGTCTGTCCCCAGACTCCTCCTCGTTCCTCCTCTGAGCCCCAGGAAAAGCTCCCAGCGGCTCCCAGCCCTTCAGCACAACAGCCCGGCCACATCCCGGGATCTCTGCTCCGGGAAGCGCGTGGCGGCTCCAGCTCCGGCCTGCATCTCAATCCCAGGGGTCTGCTAGGTGGCCGTAAAGCAGCCATCAGAGAAGCTGTCAACACGGCCCATAAAACTCTTCCTTTTCATCTGCTCAGAGCCTTCGCTCCCACGCACATAACTCTTCCTGCACTATGAAAGCCCATAAACCCCACGGTAACTGCAATTTACAGCCCAAGTATCCCAAACAGAATTATTAGCAATTTTCAGCAGTAATGCTCAAAACTCAGGAAGCGTTTTCCTTCAGAGTTACCTTAGCTCATCTTTATTTTTAGGCACTGAATGCAGCGAGGAGCCGCTTGTTAGCAGTTGACCATGTTCAAAATGCTGCTGAAAAAGCAAAGGGGAAGAGCCGGGCCAGGTCACCCCGGACGTGTCCCTGTCCCTCCTTCCCCTCCATCAGCACTGGCTCCTCAGCAGGTCCTCATCTGCCTCACGTTAAACCCTCCTGCTTGGGGGCTTGCACAGCCACATCTGTAAAGAGAATATTAAGTGACACGCAGCCGAGAGCAAAAAAGTAACTATTATTCTACTGAATGTGAAGGCCTTTGTGTTCATTTTGGCATGATATGTGGCGACGCAGCACATCATTATCTGTATTACTTAAGCAAATGCTTCCTAGTGAGTTAAGGCAGAAGGCAGGACCTGCCTAACTAACTCCGTGTTTGTGAACGTTCCCTGCAAACACTCCCATTCACACTTCTCTCCATTTCCATCCTGCCCTCGTATTTACAACTCTAAAAATCAGCTCCCTTTAAAAGTTGGCTCCTGTTTTTCATCTCACAACAATATTCAATCTGCAGAAATAAATATCTTGCAAGAGTGACGCAAAATGGCATTCTTGGGTATTTCTATGGAGATGAGCCACTACTTTTAGCAGATGGAGCTTATTCTTAAAGACTTCCTAGTTTCCTTCAATCAAATCTAAGGGACAGAAAAAAGCCTCGCCTGAATTCAGACATTTCTACAAACATAAGCTGGCATAATAAAAAATAATTTGTAAATTAGGGATGAACAAGTTAATATCCTAAGTGAGGGCGTCGCGTCCCATTTCATAGTACTCCAAACCTTCAGAATGAGGAAATGCAGAAGAGCCATTTTTGTGTTTTAAGGGGAAAAAAAAAAGAACAGGAAAAGGAGGAGCAGGAGGGGAAGTCCCTTCTACACTTTGGCTCCTGCTTCTACCTGGTGCCACGGCTGCAAGGCCAAAACACAGGCAAGGGGACCTGCAAAGGGGCTGGCACAGCCCTGAGGGCCACGGGTCGGAAGTCAAGATTCAAGTTATAGTGGATTTTATAATAAAAGTAGGAACTGTAATACCAGATTTGATATAGGTAAACACTGACAACTTTATAGCCATGGTAGCTGGCGGTGAGCACAGAAGAGATTTCTCCGGGCAACTAGTAAATATAGTGTTTTCCCTTACACTTGCTCATAGTATACATAAATGTGCCTCACAGATTTAATAAATGTCACAAACAAAATATTACAGAAAATCGTGTTAAATAATGACAACGCTGCAATTATTGAGGGGAAAAAAAAAAAACAAGGCTTGAAAATGCACAGCCTGTCACCTCCTCATCAGGCAGAGGGAATCTGGTTGTAAAACGCAAGCCCTGTCACTCTTTCCTTGTTGTTGCCACTGAAATTATACGTACAGCTCGACGTGGGCATACGGCAGCCACTAGCTTCTAAGGTCATGAACAAAACACACCATTTAGCCTCAGAGGAATGTAGTTATTTTATCATATACATACAGCAGCCTACTGCACGTACAGCTGAAAAGCAGAATTTTGGTGCTACCCTTAACGTGCAGCGTGCTCCAGACACCTCCAAACAGCCCAGGACACCCCAGCACAGCCCCCTGGCCCGGTTCGAGTGTGTGCATCGCAGATGGGTGACAAAGGCAGCCCCTCTGCACACTGGGTTTTACTGTTTCCAAGCAACCACGCTGCTCCAGCTCAACCCGACACTGCTCTCCCCTCGGTACTTACTTATTCTGCATCATGTTCATTATGACCCAGTCGAAGGGATAGACGTTCTTCCCGATGAGATTCTTGAACATGATGAACGTTTCCATCAGGAAGTCCTAAAATGAGAGAAAATATTTGGGTTGAGGCCACTTAATCCAAAGGAAAAGACAGATGTGGTGGTGAAGTCTGTTATCAGCAACCAGATTCAAAAGGCATCTACTGTCCTGTTGGATAGAAAGCCGTTATTCATATACAACACACACAGATACAGCCAACTGATATTTCTACACAATATATAGAAATTCTCTTCAAACTTTCCAAAACCAGCAGTGATAGTAATCCTGCATTGTAAACAACCCGCTGTACGAGCTCAGGAACAGCAGTGGATTCCTGATTTCTCATGGAAGCCTTGCTGGAAAGCATCAATCTAGGAGCGACGAGGACATCGGAGCAAGTCCCACCACCCCTCTGGGCACGCAGCGGGCAGCAGCACGTGTACAGATGTGCACAGATGTGCACAGATGTGTACAGATGTGTGCAGATGTGTGCACCCCCGCAGGCCCAACACAGGTGGGACCTTTTTGAAGGTGGAAACCTGTTAAAACCATTCTGGTACATCATGGTACCTCTGGTAATTGCTTCTGCGAGGGAAAGCCTGACCCAGAACAAAGTTAATTTGGTAGCATAAACCAATTCATTTCTGCAGAGATATAAACAAACATCACTTTGGAACAGAAGCCTCATGTACTTTACAATGTAAATCCTCCTGTACAACTTGGGAATCTGTAATTACTACCTAACATTTTAAGTTATATCAAATGCTCGGAGGAAAAAACAGCCAGATAGAATATACCGAAAAACATATTTGATCCATTGCACGTAGGACTAAAAACTTCTATTCTTGTCCAAGAACAGAATACTTTTCTTTTGGCGTATCCTTTCAGTAAGAGCATTTATACCCTCTATCTTTAAAATGTCAAATTTATATGAAAAAGAAAACACAAAAATTTACATTCACTGGACTTTTAACTAAGGCTGTTTTTTTTACATAACCATTTCAATGAAAAACAAATCTGAAGTTACAGCTCTCCTAAGAATCGTCCATACGTGAGAGCCAGCAGCTTTGTCGGATTTTCTCTCTTGATTTATTGCTGCTCTTGGAAGTTTCTCCTGGCTCCTAAATTGCTAGGGATGGGGGAGCTGCACAGATGCTGAGGACACAACATGGAAATGCCCTCGGAATGCCTATTGGCAGGACATGGGGCTTTCCCTTGGCAGTGCCATAAATGCTGCTGTCCCCAGGAGCGAGGAGAGCCCATGGGCACACAGGAGAGCTGGGACCTGGCCCGGGGACGCCTGGGCCCTTCTTCACTCCTTTAATCTGCTGGTTCCTCCATAGGCACCGCTGCAACCAACGAGCCACAGAGGCCCAACAAAGCATCAGCGGATGCAAGAGACACAGTTTTAACCTTAGTAAATTATCTCCTGCTTCCTTTTTCCCAAATCACAGCATAACATCAAAAAAAAAAAAGATGCTTTGACATTAAAAAGATTGGAAAAAATTCAGAACCTCTTGAGGCTCATGAGATGTTGCTGTTGTGCAAGGCAAGATTCACTCTAGACAAATCCGCCCTCCGTCCAAGAGGCGGATTGGAGCTCGCACCAGCTATTTTTCAGTATTTTATGCATGCAGATGTTTGTTTTCCTGGTCGCCTGTTAAGGAATTCCTCTCTCTACCCTGATGTGTCCCAGGCTTCAGCCGTGGAGCCTCTGCTCTCCTTGCTGGTCGGGCTGCATGCGGCGATGGCTCCGTTTTCATGCCCTTTGCTGATTCCACTGTATATTTTCATCTAGCGACTTTTACATTTTAATAGCCCTGTTTTCACCTGTTTTTCTTTAACACAATCCAGTGTAATAATTAACCAAATTGCTCATCAAAATAGAAAGCTTCTGAAGCCTACCTCCATTTCATGGATTTACAACATTGCTTTCTCTCCAATTTTACCCTTCCTGTAGAAAAGCAACTGGTTTGCACGAGTCAACCTGAGCAAAACTCAGCTTTTTGGGAGGGAGCAAGTTGGAAAGAGGAGCTGGGAATTCCTGGTGTGTTCCCATAGACACTCTCAGAGAGCAGATTTCCAGCACTTAGACCACAGACTTGCAGTCATTAAAACTGATTTTAGAAAAGCTGTGGTAAAGGAGCAAGGATGCAACTCCTCAGCACCCTTCACTACAAATGCGAATCCCATCCAAGATATCAGGGAAGCAGAATTCCCAAATAGACGGGCCTCCTGCAACTCCCAAAGGGCAGCAAAGCCACCCCAGCTCCATCCGGCTGATCCCGTTCCCAGCAGACGGCTCCACCTCACGCAGGGATACAGCTCCCACCACCTCCCTTTTTGGATGACTATGATTTCAATTTCAGTAAGTTTTCAAGCTTAATGAAATTTGCTTGCTAAAATACGCATGAAGCCAATATGAAAAATAAAGCTCCTGCCTCAGCATGTCCCCCAACCCGTGGAGATCACCTCACGTGCAGCCTAGACCATGTGTCACCACTCACATCAGTGATTAGCCAAAGCTGGTCAGCATCACCCACCCCAGAGCTGGGCACTGTTAACCACCTTCTCTCGTGCTGCTAAAGCCCAGGGTCCCAGGAGCACAACGTGTTATGGGGGAAGAGCTGTGGTGCCGGAGAAGCCACCTGAGCAGCTCCTTGGAGCTGGCTCCTCTGGAGACCTCCCGGGCTCCTGGCACTGTCCTGCTTGTGTTGGGAGGAGCATGCCAGGAATCTGGCACGGGGTTTGCTGTTGTTGGGAATGCTACATCCCCAACGCCTACGTGGAAAGTGTCCCCAGAACACACAGGGGTGCGAGGGGGAGAAACCCTTTGGCCCCAGGAATCATCTCAGTGATCTCAGGCAGGATCTCCTGTCAGGATGATAACAGGCTTCGAAACAAGAAGTTCACCTTTTGACAGAAATTGCTTAACATGAACAGTTTTTAAAGTTGAATCTAAACAATATATTCCACAGAGAGCTGTGAGGCTGGTTTTGATGCATCCCAGCTCACCTCCTCACGGATATTTAAGGCCAGAGACAAGCACTACAGTAATGCAGAGGCAGTGGCGCCTCCGGGACACGGAGCGCAGCGTTCCCAGCAGCATCTCCAGCGGCTGCTGCGGCAGGAGCACGCGTGGGTCTGGAGGCTGCAAAGCAGCAGCTCCCACGTCAGCCCTTCCACTCACACATCTCCTCCTTTTAAACAAAAGGCACTTCTGTTTGAGGGAATCCAGTCGCACTTTTAAATCCCTGTTATCTCTGCGCCTTCGGGACGAGATGAAAACCCGTGTAATGGCAGATGCAGAAACCACCTCCATATGTAGACGCGCGGGTTAGCATTAAATCCCTCCTTAATCCAAGCTCTGAAGAGTGAGGCAGTCAAAGGGCCCTGGCAGGAGAGCTAAAGAAATTGTCGGATTAAAGAGGAGCGGAAAAGACATTAGTTGTTAAAGGAAGAGGCTTTTTCCCAAGAAAAGCTGCCAGCACGAGGCCAGGTAGAGCCCAGGATGGGAAGGGCACCAGGACACAGCGGAGGCAGAGCCGAACACGCTACGAGCGCGTTACCCCGTCATCCCCTGCGCGATAATTAACTTTATTCAGCAGAGAAACAGGTCACTCCCTGCACCCTCCCTCCAGTGCAGGATTTGCAGCATGTTGCCATCACACCTCCATTTGTTTGACTAATATTTTTCAAATGAAAAATACCGTAATTTGCCATTAACGTATTACCCATTTAATGTGTTACCAGATTAATAGGTATGTTGGCTCCCATTAACATACATTACCATTTAATCAACAGTATTAAAATATTTTAAAGGTGCATTTTAGTGAAAAGTAGAAAGATCCTACAGCAACGGACAAATAGAGGAGTTTGGATTCGTGTATCTGCTGACTACGAACCACAGTTAAAGAGCACAACTGTGGAAAACAAGTAGTGGAAAACAGTGCATAGGTGACCAAAAATAAGGTTTTAAGAGCATAAAGTATAATTTCAACTACAATAATGAACAATTTACACAACTGGAAGAAAACACAGCGAGCCAAGTAGTTCTCCACGTACGTGTTAATCGAACTCTTCAAACACATAATTTTAAATAGACTGCTTTACCAAATTTCAAATTCATAATTGTTCCCTTTTTTTTTTCTGTCAAGAAAGAATTGACTTATAGAACCATCCATACGACAAAAATCAGACAAAAAGAAAAGCGTGAACTCCTCCTGCTCCATCAGAACAACCCCAGCTGTCTGAATGATGCTTTTTCCCCTACGTTTTCTCGCTCTGCGTTTTGAGAGCAAACCCCTTTACCTTTTTTCCATATAAATCTATGTAGACACTTCTAATCATTTCGGGGAATTGGTCCTTCAGGTTCCATTCCAGACCCTTCTCTCTACTTTTTCTGCTTTGTTACATCCTTTTTCCCTCAAAACTGGATGCCGTGATTGAGAGCGGGGGATTTACAAAGCAGATTCATAAAGCCTTTGGAGCAGGCACAAGTAGAGGGAACAGGAAAGGATCTAGCACCTTGTCTGCAACATGAGCTCAAATCTTACAGAATAGGAGCAGCAATGAGAAGAAAACCTTGAAGATGAAAGGCGAAACGTGGAAAGCCCCAGCACAAATTAATCACGCCAATAAAAGACCATGGTTTTCTATTGTGTTGGGTCGGGAATTGGAAGGAGGAAGGATATCTAAATACCGGCCATCTCGAAGATTAAAATACAGCTGAAAGCTGCTCAAAATGCCTCGGAGAATCCCCAGGAACAGTGTGGGCAATGCAACCCAGCGGAGCAGACTGCAGGTCAGCCGCTAATTGATGGAGCTCGGCCAAGGAGTTTGGTAGCTACTTTGCAGCACGCTCTTGCCATATGGCAATGATAGTTGCAGGTCATTAGAGAGTTATCTCCTTAGCTATAAACTCTCTTCCATTATGCTCTAATTAAGTCGTGTCGTAGGCTTAGTTGGGCTACTGAACGATTCTGAGGAAATGAGTTTCAATTATTATTGCTTTTTTTAACAACCAAGGGCATCTTTAAGGTTAAAATGTTTTGTGCAATTTTTAAAGCTAGCAGTTCTATAAGTAAAAGCTATTTAAACAAATGAAGAAAACTGGGACATCTGGAAGATTTAATAATAAAAAATTCTTTCCTCATGAAAGCTTTGCTTTCTGCCTCTTCCTAAACAAAACAGTTTTCATAATAACTTGGCATTGCTATTTCCTAATACTTTAATTACCTTAAATCCAGCATCTCAGAGCTTGTTTTCAAATATTAAACACTTCCAGAGACGAACTGCATTCCTATAGAAAGCAGGAAGGTTAAGACTGCCCTTTGCAAATTCAGAAGATGTAAGAAGTCACAGTGCTTGGATACGTCTTCTCCTATCCTATCGTGTAATTTGAAACATGTTTTGTTTTCATCTTATAAGTGTAATTAACAAACAGGAACTGGAAAAATGATATATTTATCAGGAGGTAAAACGCGTTAGACTTACCACAACATCTGACCTCATCTTTCCAAAAGTCTTGATTAAATGAGCGTAGTGATAATCTTCCATTTGCCTTAAAATGGCAGTCATGCACGCAACGAAACTCCCCTGCAAAATAAAAATATACACAAATCAGTGAATTAGGACAGGGCAACATACCACTTGGTGCCAATACATAATATTGCTGAGCACTGAGTAATGCAAGGACATAATCCTAGCATTTAAATTCGCTAATGGATATGCAAAATTCTGCTGAGAAAATAAAAAGCAAATTTGAAAGCCTGGTTCTTGACAAGTTTCTGTTTATTGGTTTCATGGCTTTACCAGCCTCTTCACTGAAGACTTTGCAACATATTCTTCATATAAAAATTGCTCAGGCATTAAAGGCTTTGGAAGGTAATAAATGCTATTGCCAAAAATGTAATACAATTTCAGTATTTGCATTTGGAAAGTCAATACCATGTTCAGGGAAGAAATGCCTTGGAAGTAATTCCAGTGAGCATCCCTCTCAAACCCCAAGTTTTAATTTCATTAAGTGGTATGTTCAGGCATGGTGATGCTTAGAAATGGATGAGAAAAAACATCAAGTGCCACAGAAATATGAGGGCAGTACTGAATGTATCTCTTTCTGAGAGAAACCATGAAAAAAACAGAAAGAAACGACAAAAAATAGCCTTAATCTTCCATTTCTGGAACACGGAGACATCATTGTAAGTACCCAAAACCCCTATTATGTGAAAAAAAACACAGTTATTGCTTCTGTAAGTTCCAATTTGATAAATGGCAAATTTGATTCGTGCAGACCCTGTCCAGCTCTATCTGCTGCCCAGAGGCTGATGGTTGCAGCAGGGAAGTCCGGAGAGTGCTGGGAAGCAATGAACAGAATTACTCGGAAAATACATTTGGAAAGTTTCTGGACTCTACCTATAGTTCACAATAGTGAATACGTATTTCTGACTCGTTCCCAAGGAAATTCCACACCATGGACAGCATCACAGACCACACAGGAATTGTCTGTGCTTTCCCAGGCAGCCCAGAGGTTTCCTGGTTACTCTGCAGATCTGCATTATCCGCAGCAGAAGCATTTGTGAGTAGCTGAGATGAAGCCCAAGACGACGTTAGTTCCTGCGTGTGGAGCCGCCTCATTTGCACCCTGCTCCCCCAGATCCCGACGGATAAATTCCCTCCTTTGCAGAGGGAGTTTCTACCCGAACTCCCGCCCAGCAGCTGTTGTCTGTTCTAGAAAGTTACTTTTTCTCTGCTATGCCAACGTACCTGATGAGTCTTTCAGCACAGGCTAATGATATAAATACAAAAGGGAAAGGCGACCAAGGACCAGGACATTAAATGGGCCATTTACGACCAGGCTGAAGGCATAATTCAGCCCATCATTTAAAAAAGGTTCTGCAGATGGTTTGTAAATGCCCAGGAGAACTGAAGCCAACCTTTGCTCTGCTCAATGTGCCTTCTTACAGATCATCATTTACTCAAATAATCTGTAAATTCCCTTGTTTTCGCAAGCACAGAAATGTATACTCAGCTTCCTCCACATAGAAATGTCACCTGCACTCTTGCAAATCCAGTCCTTTCCACTTAATCCATCAGCAAACGCACAGCTTCTGCTTCTCTCTTATTTTTTTGCAAGAAAGCAGTTTCTATTCTGCAGGTTTGACCACAGCTCTGCGTTTATCTACCTGTGGCTGCTCTGTAATTGAAGTTTATGCACAGGCTGCAACAGGAGGAAGATGAGTTTCATATCTGAAGAAATTACTGTTAACCTTCTATATGAAAAAAAAAATCGTGATACAACTATGAAGTTTCTAAATGCATTTAAGTTTGCTTTTTTTGATATGGTAACTATATTTCCTGCCTGCCTCCTCTCTAAGGACTCGTGTTTGCAACCGCGAGCGCTCCCCGCGTTCCCGCAGCGCCTCCTCCTCGTCCTGCAGCCGATTCCCGGCGGATTCCGGCCTGGCCTGAGGAGCTGGAGAGGCTCCGGAGTGCCTGGAAAGAGAGGACTGCAGAGGAGGATCCTCCTGATTCCCACGTTGAGGATTAGGGAGGACACAGGGAGGCTCAATGCGTGAGTCCAGCTTTCCACCTCTGCACGGAGCAGGACACGACAGCGCGAGCGCGTCTGAAAACTGCAGCGTTTTCTGGACAAATAAACACAGAAAAACAAACCAGCTTCGAAAAACACGAATGGAACATGACTGTGAGAGAATTCCTTGTCACATTTAAGTATTATTCTTAATACTTACACTACAGAAACTTGCACTCTTAATATTTAACACTACAGAAACTTGCTGTGCATTGTAATGGCAGCTTGGGCTGAGCTCCAAAAGGGGAGGCTCTGCGCAAACTTTCAAGGTCCTTGCAAAGTTAATCAACATTTTTTTCCTGGTTCCCTGCATAAAATAATGAAATATTCTCCTCTTAGTGTCATCTTCCTAATGAAACAACTTTTTTCTTTGATCCAGTATTGCTCCTTTAAGCCTCCCCTGCAGAATACAGATCCAAACACGTGTGCGTCGCCACTGCAAAATTTATCCTCAGATGTCCACTGGTAGGAAAATCTATTAAATATTGCAGAAGAGTTTACCACGGGTCATACGTTTACTTTTCAAAATTTCCCTTGCATTTAGTGAGGTACCATGGCAGCCAGCGCGCTCTTAATTACAGTGCTAATAAAACTCTGCAATTGTTTACAGGCAATATTTGTACAGTAGGTGCTTTTTAGCACAGCCCATTAACTATTTAGCAATAGCTAACAACATTATTAAATTTTAATCCTAGGTTGATATTTAATGTCCATCAGATTCGGCGACTGTTGTCATCGTCTGCAGTGGGTCACTCCGAGCAATGCAAAGAACCAATATTCTACTAATTCTCCAAAAAATTGCCGTGGATTTCGAAGCATTCAGAGCGAGACAGGTCCCGCATGCAGTACACGGAGGCCCCTTCCATGCATTTGGGGAGCAGTTTAAGCCAACGCTGCTTTTCTCATGAGTAAAGAGATCCTACTTTAAGTTGCGTGGCTGGCTCTCCTCCGCAGAAATCTCTAAGTTGGCCAAATTAAGCTTTTTGTGTCTACAGAGAAAATCTAGGAGACATCAAAACCGCACGAAGTTCAGGGGTGTTTCATAGAAAAGCCTAGCTTGAGAAGTGCCCATGAAAGAGCCCTACCCAAGTCCTGTCTGTAGGACGCCACTGGGAAGTCCCCTTTTGGCAGGTCCTATTTTGGCTGCTCTTAGCAAGGTGCTTCCAAGGCAGGCCAGGTCTGAGGGTTTCCAAACTTCCTTATGCCAGAGCTGCTCCAGCCACCCTGGGCTTCGTTGTTATTTAGGTGTATTTTGTGTAACCCTTACCAAAAATGCTCATTATCCACCTAGTTTCTACCAACTGTGGAGCTGAGACATTTCCATTGGTGCAACAGCTGCAGTTCTTCCAAACCTGTTCGAAAAGCATTTGGGGGGACAAGGAGGTCCCACCTGAGGCTTCCACGTGTGGATGAGTCGAACAAGGAACATAGGCACGAGGGGCTGCCTCAAATGTGTGTTAAGGTCACCAGAATAAGAATATTGCCTTGTTTTATATGCAGTCCTAGCTGATTTCAAGGATTTTGGGTAAACAGCATTAAAGATTTATATGAACGTCTGATGTGCTAATGATCTGAGCAAAAATGAAAATTGGAGACACGACAGCAGCCACCAGCGCGGAGCCCCGCGCGCCGCTCCGGCTGCCGCTCCGTGTGCCTGGAACGGGGAGGCTCCCGCGGAGCTTCCCGCCTCCCGCAAGGGCTTCTCGGGGAGCCCTTCCTCGTGGAGTCTTCATAGAATCCCAGAATGCTGAAGGTTGGAAGGGACCTCTAGAGATCATCTAGTCCAACCCCTGCACACGCAGGGTCACCTAGAGCACGTGGCACAGGACTGCGTCCAAGCGGGTTTGAAGATCTCCAGAGAAGGAGACTCCACAACCTCTCTGGGCAGCCTGTTCCAGGGCTCCATCACCCTCACCGTCAAGAAATTTTTCCTTAAGTTCCTGTGGAACTTTTGGTGTTTCAGTCTGTGGCCGTTTCCTCTAGTTCTGTCGGTGGCCACCAGTGAAAAGAGGCCGCCCCATCCTCCTCACTGCCTCCCTTGAGGTACTTCTAGACACTGCTCAGGTCCCCTCTCAGCCTTCTCTTCTCCAGCTGAACAGGCCCAGCTCCCTCAGCCTCTCCTCACAGGGCAGATGTTCCAGGCCCCTGATCATCCTTGTAGCCCTGCGCTGGACTCTCTCCAGCAGCTCCTCATCCCTCTTGTCCTGTGGAGCCCAGAACTGGACACAATACTCCAGATGTGGCCTCACCAGGGCTGAGTAGAGGGGCAGGGCTTCGGAAAATGATAACAGGCTTTGAAACAAGAAGTTCTCCTTTTGACAGAAATTGCTCTCTGCCGCCCTCGCCCTGGGCACAGCCTTTTCCCCCATTCATTCCCGCTTTCCCAACACAAAGCGACGTCCTACTTGCTTTGCATCACTGTTAGGAAGCTAATTTGACCATAATTATTATTCCCATCACCTGAAGCACTCTCGGAATGAAAGCTGCATCTGTTGCAGCGCGGAGCGTTAGTTAAACGACACGGAAAACAGCAGAACTTTGCAGCACCAAAGCGTGAATATGGGGGCATGAGGACGGAGGGGACGGAGCTGCCAGCAGCCTCCTCCCCCTGCCCCTTCCCGGGGATCTCCGAGCGGGACACAGGCGGGAACGCCGCAATGCCACACGGCTGCAGTCATCCAACACGATTAATGTTGGATACCCTGTAAATAAACTATGATGAGGACGGTGCAGAGCACAGCAAGAACCCTCCCTGCTCCACAATTGAGGATTCGCAAATACAACGGTGAGTTATCAGAGAAAAATGTCACCCCCGGTTAAGAGTGATTACACTAAAGTGGCTTCAATAATTGTGATAGACCACGGTGCAACGGATATTGTCTCTGCAGCAACCAAATTATGTTCCAACACACCACAGTGAGGGATCAGCATGACAAATCCCGGGAATATTGTGCGTCTCTCAGTGAACCTGCTCTTCGCACCAGAGAGGTGATCTTGCTGGTTGAAAACACTTCTAAAAGAAATGACCATTGCTGGCTATTGTTGTCAAAGACATTTGTTTTCTATTTTTGGTGCTTTGACTGTTGTGATATAAAATATTTAACACAACTGTTTTATTGAGAGCCTGAAAGCAACGTTGGAAATGTGTGCAATCAAAATTTAATTGATAGGAACACACGGATTAGATACCCTTGGATTAAAATAGGATCGTGCAAGGAGGGAAGGCAGGAATTTCTGCAAGAAACTGCAAGAATTTCTAATCAGTGTCAATACAGACAGGGTTCATTTTGTATTTGTGTGTTACCCGACTGAAAACCCCATTAGAGGCAACATTCCCACTCCCTCCTCCAAGGGCAGGCGCCCGACGCGGCGCTGCCGACAGCGGCTCTCTTGGTGCAGCGTCGCTAATTGAAGCTTAATTTTCTGTGACATTTCCCAGCACTGTAGCAAAATTAATAATGTTTAGGCAAATCCACATAAGAGAAATGCAATTTCCAATGAATTCACATTGTAATTTAGACTTTCTGTACCAATATTGACAGATAAGAGGAGCTCAAAATATTAGTACCTACTAGCTGTAAGCAGGGGATTTAGCAGGAGTGCAGTTGCTCCTCCCTGCCCGGTGGCAGCACTGGTCAAAGTACCAGGAATTTCAATATTTTAACTTTACTGTACGAACAGAAATCAAGAAAATCGTTACCTAAAGGGAACTTCCTGCTGTGAAGTTTTGCACAGGGTTCTCCCTTGTCCAGGAGATATATTTCCTATACAACTTCTGCATCTCGTTGTGTCTTAAAATACGTGAGCAAGCTTTTCAGGAGCTCCAAGGAATTTGGTGGCACTTCCTTCCAGACAACAGAAAGCAAGACGCTGAGATTTCAATATTTTCCTACAGGCTAGAGGCCGTCTGCAGGCGTTTAGAGAAGCAGCCCTATGCCCATGTCGTGATGACACCGTATCAGACCCACCTCTAGCTCTTCCCACTTAATTAAGCCCTACAATCAGTGGCAGGTTAGTAAGAACACGAGTTAAAATAGGGTAAGATTCATCTGCAGACCTGAAGGCTGATAATACATGGTTGTGTCTCGAAGATAATATCATTCTTCCCTCTAAAGTTATTAAATGTGGATTTTATTTCTTCAGAGTAACCCGCGGTTCTTGGGGGGATTCCTGCAGACAACCTGGTGCTAAACAACGCGTGGCAGCGGGAGCTTCCAAAACCCCTCGTTAAAGGAACAGGGAATCAATCTACAGCACGGAATGGGAGCAAAGACAGCAAAACTTCTACACCTGGGAAAAACAAACCCTTTCAATCCATTTTTTGGAATTGCTATTTGCAGACGTGGCCGCAGGGTCCCACAGAGGAGGTTCCACTTGGGCGCCAGTGCTGAGGGGGTCTCTGTGGCCCCCGGCCCGCCCAGGACGTTGGTTTTCCACCTTCCTTCCTAACTAACCCGCTGTGACTGAGCACAAAACACGGTCCCATGGTCGTTCCTTATGGCGCCCACTGCCCTTGGCGCATTCAAGGGGTAACGAAGCGTTTTTAAGAGCTGCTTTTCCACCACTGAGGTAAGTCCGAAATTCAATTCCCGCCGCCTTCCGATACCATCCTGGCAGAAATCATCAGGGAAAAAAGAAAATCCTCTCACAAATAAGAAGGCATTTATCATTTCCTAACACAATAACACTTAAACATTAAGAATAGGATTAGATGAATATTCAGCTATGTAATTGCTTTAATACACACATAGTGTGTGCATTGTGGTTAACAAAAGCAACCTAAGTCTGGCCATCTTTTTAATTACACATCCACACCTAAATGAGAATTAATCTGTCTATGAAAAAGCAATTAAAATCATAAACCCAAAACAAGATTAAAATCAGTGGCTTAAAACGTGTGGACGTAAAAAGGAGCTTCCTGTGCTCCCACGGCAGGGCTGTGCCGGAGCAGCGTCCCGGGAAGGGAAGGCGGCATTCCCGGGAATGCGCGCGGAGGCAGAGGGGCCGTTTTGCTCCATGGATCCACGGAGCTTCGCGACATCCCCCCGGATGAGCAGCTAGGGCTGAGCACTTCCCAAGGAAAGTGCCACCCGGATGGTAGGAAGGGATAGGGATAAACAGGAGCACGCAGGTAAAGCGAGGGCCAGGGAAACGCGCCGAGCCCGGGAGTGCTTCTTCCCCGCCTCTTTGGCTGCTACTCACATTTAATTAAAATTTTCCTGATAAATATTTATGCACGTGGTACTTCTTCAGCTGGCTGCAGTATGGCAACAAAAACAAGGGCAAAAACATATCCTCATTACTATATATATATGTATATATTCTTTTTTTCTTTTTTGCACCGGATCATGCAAGTTGCAAAGTCCATTGCAGAGCCTATTCTGCTCCTCGGTCACCAGGCAATTACCCGGGTGCTTTTCTGCTCTCTGCCAACGCTATTCCATTAGATACAACCCGTGAGAACAACTTACCCGCGATGTAGACAGGAGCAGGTTTACCACGCAATATCTTTTGCCATAATTAAAAATAATTAAAAATCACAACATTACCGTATCATTAACATATATCTTCGTTAGCGTCGCAAAAGACAAACATGCTGATTTACTTCTAGTGATATAATATAATAAAAATGGGGAAAATGGAAGGTATTTTAGCCGAGAACACGTTGACCTGCCGCCAGGCCCACCCACAGGAAGGGCAAGGCTGGGGTCCGTGCTGTGTATTCAACACAAACACATCAACGTAAACATTTTCAGGAGATTTCTGATGCGTTTGTTGGAATGAGACCTTTTGTTTCTCTCAGGGTATCTAATGCTGCTATTGAAATAAGGTTTCACGCAGGTTTTCCTGCCTCTGGCCTTGGAAACGATCGGGAAGGGGTCACAGGACGAACGCCGCGGCCAGAAATGCCTCATTTAGTCAGAGAGACAAAAGTGGACAATGAAATTGTGGACAGTAAATCGAGCACATCTCCATACTATCAACACTCATCATTCACTTACCGTATTATTTTAATTTTTTTATTAGATTTGTGTGTTTTACTTCAGCTTGTTTCTCCTGTGCAGTATTATGCTTTAGTACCAGGCTTCCCACCTTCCCAGAGCACACCAAGGCTCTCAAACGTGGCCTTTTCAAGCCATACTCAAAGCAGAAATGGGTCAATATTTCCATCAAGGAAACCTCACTGAGGACAGGACGTTTACAGGACTGTACAAAGTTTAATGGTTCTCCATGAAGACAGAGAAGGTGCATTGAGTCCCCCTGCTAATGAAAAGGATGGTGTATAAAGCAGATAGACAGGGCTTCACCAAAGAACAAGGGGGGGTGGCTGATTATTCACACGATCCGCATTATTTGCCTGTCTTTTCGTGGTACCTGGAACGCTAGGATGAATTTAAGATGAATCTAAGCCCGTTCCGGGTTTCATTAGGAGCCTAGGTCTGGATCTGAAAGCAAAAGCATCACTGGAATTTTTTCAAAGAAAGCAGCGTTTGTCCCTCCACCATAAAGCAGTTGGAGGTATAGCCCTGTGATCTAACATCATGACACAGGGAGGGCTACAGAAAATCCTAACCAAGTTGGCATAACACTCCTTTAAGAAGATGCTGTGAGGGCTTACAGGTTGATGAGACCCTGGAGAAGAGCACAACTCCACCCTGGCTCTCGCTGGACAACCCAGCGGTGATTCCCGCTTCCGAGGGGCCAAAGGGCTCCCGGGACACAGCGAGGAGGGCACAAATGTTCAGCAACGACGATACCAAGTCCCGCAGCCTCCCCAAAGGCAGCCGGGGTGCTGCGAACCCCCCGTCCCGCCCGCACGCTGCTACTTCCAGGCACTGAAATCCTCCCGTCTCCGAGCTCCACCGCTCTGCGGTTACTCCCACCTCCCAGGTGAGGGGCAGACACAAGCACGGACCCGCCTAGGGTGTCCAGGGTCACAGGGAAAATACTTAGCACGGAGGAAACTATAGAATTAAACTCTCCAACGCCTGTCCTGGGACTCGTTCCCTCTGCGCCCTCCTAGCCGGGCAGCTCTATCCCTCTCGGAGCAGGAGCATCTCCAAGGATTTGGCTCTTTGAGATCCAAGCGAGCTTTGCCTTGGCCTCAGCTGCATATTTAACATTTTGCCATTTTTCTCCCAACGGCGGGTGCGCCTAAGGAAGCGGGAGACGCAGCGCAGGGAGCAGCGCCGCTGCCACGGAGCGCCCCAACCACCCCGACCTCAGCAAGGGACGATCCAGGAGCATGAAAACAGCGGCTTTTAGCCGTGACATAATCGTAGTATTTGTCCCAAATGACTGCAGAGGGAAAAGGCACAACACTGTTCATGCCTCGATGCTGCAAACGGAGCAAAACTCCAATAAAAAGGAGGCGGGAGGAGGCCGTGGAGGCGGCAGGCTAGCCCTGAGCAGGGATGTACAAGCTCAGTGCTGATGGTGGCAGCAGACACGGACCAAAACCACCCTGGCGAAGAGCTCGCGCTCCACCAGGAGCTTCATTCCCGAAGCAAAACGAGGCAAATCCCGAGCAGGGCAAAGGCGGCCGGTGCAGGGAGATGAACCCTTGGGAATGCCCCGGGGCCTCTACGCGCGCGGGAAGGAGCCGGCGCTGCCGTCCCCGCGTGGCCTCCCCTTTCCCGCGTGTCCCGCCTTTCCGCGCGTTCCCATCGCAACGCGCATCCCCACGATCACGAATCACTCGTGCCCTGTTCCACGCGCCAGAGCGCTCCTGCTCACCAGCTGTCACTGCTTCACACCCACGGCGCACACGGCGACACGGGAGCGGGACACGAGAGCCCCGCGCACAAGCGCAAGGGGCTTTTTAACCCCACAGCATCTGGGTGCAGCCGCCAGCGTTTTGATGAGACACCAGGACCGCCAGCGTCAGGACAACGTGACCATGGGAAAGAGAAAAAAAATGCGGTTTAAAAACTGCTTTTCCTGTCGGAGGGCTTCCTCGCGCGCCTTGTGAGGGCTAAGGAGCAATAAACGCTTCGGGATGTCGAAGCTCTCCCCACCAGGGCCACCTCAGCGCGGGGGTTTCTGCTGGGGCTTCCCCGGCCCACGCCGCTGCCCGACCCCTCTCCCCGCCGGTGGCACCGGTGTCGCTACGGGCAGCACCGGTGACGCGGGGCGGGCGATCGGGCTGCGCTCGGGGGCCGAAAATGGTCCCTGCAGAGGCCCGGGCGGGCTGCCCGCCCCCGGGCTGCGCGTGCTGCTCCGCGCCGCTCCCGCGCGCGTTTCCACGCGCTTCCCCCGCGCCTCCCTGGAACGGCAGCGCGGGCTGCGGGCGCCACGGAGGGGTGGCCACGGGGTGGCCGGGGGGCGCGCGGCACATTCCCATTCCCGGGAAGCGTCTCCCTCCGGGAAGAGCCCGCGCGCCCGCAGCGCCGCCGGGGAGCGCGGCCGCCGCGCGAGCGAGGGGCTTCCGCACGAGAAGGGAACGGGCGACGATGCCTTCATCACTGTTAAAGCACCGCTCTTAATATCGTTATGATGAACGTCGTCACCGTCCACATCGTTACCGCGGCACCGCCGCTGTCCCCGCCGTTGTTGTCGCGGCCGCCCCCCCGCGCGCAGCCCCGCGCGGCGCCGCCCCCCGCGCCCGCAGCGCCGCCCCGGCTCCTCCCCGCGCCGCTCCGCTCCGCGCCGCTCCGCGCCCTCCCCCGCGCGCTGCGCAGCGCCCGCTCAACAAGTTGCCGCTGCCGCCGCCGCGGCCCCGCGCACCGCCCCGCGCGCCGGCGGCGGCGGCTCCTCCCGGCGCTGCGCTGCGCTGCGCGGCCGCCCATGGTGGTGCGCGCGCCCGCGGCCCGCGCGCGCCCGCCCGCGCACGGACATGCAGCGCGACGGAGCGGCGCAGAGCTCGGCGACCCGCTGAGGCGGCACCAGGTGGGCGCGCAGCGGCGCGTTACGCAACGGGCCCCGCTCGGGCAGCGCGGGACAGCGCGCAGCGGCGCGGGGAAAGAGGCGCTTTGGGGAGATGCAGCGGGGAGCGCGCGGGCAGCGCCCCCGCTGCGCGCGAGCAGAGCCGGGGCCGCCGCGGGTCCCTGCGCGGCTCCCGGGGTCCCTGCGCGGCTCCCGGGGTCCCTGCGCGGCTCCGCGGCCGAGCAGGCGCCGCGGGCGCGTGTGACCTTGCGCGCAGCAAGTTTGCGGGAGCCGCGCTCCGGGCAGCGCGTTGCTTCCGCGCGGATCGGCCGCCCCGCGCAGCGCGCAGGCCGGGGCGGGCACGGAGCGCGCGGTGCCCCGCGGTGCTGCCGGCTCCGCGCGATGCATCAAGGTGGAAACGGGGCCGCGAGCTCGACAGCTACCAGCCAAAACCCCGAATAAGCACATGGCGCGGAGCCGGCCCCAAGCACGGCACGGCACGGCACGGCACGCGCTCCCCGGTTCAGCAGGGCGCATTCCGAGCGAGCGGATTTGGAGTAAAAAGGACGAGGAGGAGGGAGAAGCGGCGCATCCGCGCGCTCTTCGTGCTGGGCTGCCACTGTCTGTCTGTCTGTGCTGCCACCATATCGCTCTCCTCGGGTGCAAACAGCAGCGTGAAGTTCAAAGTTGCCTTTTTTCCCCAGCACTGTAACTAGCGGCAAGGAGATCCAGTGAAAATATCTCGGTGCTTAGAGGTTACTGATGTGTCATCTGCAGGCTTATGCGAGCCGCCGATGGCATCTGTATTAAGCGATCGCACTAAAATATACCTGATTTATGTTGCTCATCCAAATAGTCACAGCGAACAGCTGTAAAATAAAATTACTGCACAAGAGTTGAAGGTGCATTGAAAGCATTTCGCCTCTCTCTGATGGTGAGGGCTGACTTTGACTAAGACGATGTTTTCCCCTGTGGCTGAGGACGTGGCGATGCCCTTGGTGAGGGGCGCGCGCTCCGGGGGGCCCCGCGGGTGCCGGTGCCGCTGCTCCCCGAGGGGCCGCCCCGAGCCCGGGTGCGCGGCGCGGGGGGACGCGGATCCGGGAAGGCCGCCCCGGAGGCGCCGCGCGCGGCGGGAGAGGCCGGCGGCAGGGCCGCGCGCTGGGGAGGGCACTGCGGCGAGCGCAGCCGCCGAAGTTACTGAATCCGTCTGGTCGGATGGTCTCGCCGAGCGCTCCAGCGCAGCCCCCGTTTCCAGAACTGCTTGAAAGTCTGTGCAGGACGTGAAAAACACACGAGCGCGGACCTGTTTCAGAGAGTCACTACTCATCTGTGTGTCTGCGCGCTCAGTTTTCCAACTGTATGTGCTTTAGGGAAAGGCGAGCGCACGGGGATCTGGAGGAAGGCTCTCGGGGAGGTGAATCCAGCAGGAAGGCTGTGTTTGGCTTTTTAAAAATTGCAGCTGGCTCTTACCCTGCGCAGAGCAGTGCCGTGAGCCCTCTGAGGATGCGGGTTCCCCGGCCCTGGCAGTTCTGCCTCCTCGCTGCGACCAGGCAGCCTGTGACTGCAGAGGCTCCGCTCTGCGGCCACCTCTCCTACACGCAGGACGGCCCCTCTGCCGACCCCGCAGGACTTGCAGGACCGCGATACCCGCTCCGACGTCCGCGCGGCTCCGTGTGACCCTCCGGGTTGAGCAGCGCTGGATGTGCCCGCGCGGGAGCCGCGATCCGCGGGCGAAGGGCAGCGCTGCTCCCGCATCCCTGCGAGACGCGACTTGGCGCCACCGCGGCCAAGCTCCGCTGCTACCTCTGAGCATTTGGCCCCAAACTCAGGCCATTAAAAACAACAAAACAGAAAGCCAAACATCTCACAAGCTCTGCATCCTTTGGGCCAAACATGCAGGATCCTGTAGGTGCTCCATGAGACAGGCCAGTCGTGTACAGCAGTTAACAGCCCAGCCAGCAACGCGCTCAAGGACACGCAGACAGTCACCCGGATGGCAAAGGCGGGCGGTTTCCTAAGGAACTTTCTATTTGAAGTGAGTTCTCGGTAGTAATCTGAACTCAGAAGGCCATGACTAGCCGATTAACACCTATTTGAACCTTAAGGAGCAAAACAAGCCAGAAGAGTCACCCTTCCCGTTCAGGAGAGCAGGATGGAGCAACCAGCCAGGACGCAGAAGGAACCACTTCAGTTGGTGGCTGCACCCCCAAGTTCCCTCCCTCTCCAGAGGGGTGGTTGGCTTCTTTTTTAATCATCTAAAGACATTTTCCTCCATTTGTATTTACTTTTTTTTTCCTATTTCATCTAGTCCAGGGATTCATTATTATTTGCACTGGAATAATGCTGATAAATTCTCAGCCCTAACTGTTCTTTTCAGAAGGGAGCCGAATGGTTACTCTTGTTTTTGTGTCTCTGATTGCAGTAATATGTTCTTAAGTAATGCCAGTACACCTATGAAAGTAAACTCTTAAAGAGCATGTAAAGCAAGATCATTCTTCTGTGGCCTAAATGAATAAGATGTGTCAAAAATAACAAAGCAGGATTTAGATGTTTCCTTTCTCCCTGTTTGCTTTATGCCAGCCTCTTCTCACCTCTTCATTTGCTTTTAACCTTCAGGAGAAACGCAGACACCTAGACAGGAGCTGCACTGTGCAAGACACAGTCTGGAACAGCCCTAACTGTAGAACCTATAGCAAAAAAGGCTTCGCCATAGAGTCAAAAATCAAAAAACCAAGTGTGTTTTCGGACTGCTTAGAAAACTGTGCATTTAGAGTTGGGCCCTGCCTGGATGGCCACGGGCTGGACGGGCACATCTGCTCCCCCAGCGATGGGGAGCAGCAAGGAAAGGGACAGCATTCCGGGCAAATTAATAACGGCGGGGCACTTACCAACGAGTAAGGAAGGGAATTTAGAGCGAGCCCAATTTTGCCTTCAAATCGCTTGTAATGGGTTGCTCATGCCCGTTTTGCTATTATACTCGTTATTTTCTCCTGCAAACCGAATCGGAAATGAACGAGGAGATACAAGTAAAGAAATCTGAGCTAGGAATCAGCTGAATACATTTTTGTGCATCAAGGCCATCAGCAAATAAAATAGAGCAGTATCTCTGAGGAGCTGACAGAGGGGCAGATAAACCAGCCAGAAGCTGGAGAGCATCATTCAGCAGAAATTATGCTTGAACTGGCTGTTACGGCTGATAACACGGAGCCGCTCCGCAGACTGGGCCCAAGCCCTCCAATTCGGGAGGAATCCGTGCATTTTAGGCAGTTTTAGCTGCACAAGTTGCTGGCAGGAAAGTGGATCGTGTTCCTGCACTCACACTGGTGATAGTTTTACACACAAAGGCACAATAAAAACGATGCAAATTATGTGAGTAGCAGGCAGCTCTGGTGCCTGCAGCTTTATTCAGGCAGTTCTTATTAATAGGATGGGAGTTCTCAGCTACTATCCCACACTTGACATAAGCAGAGTATATAACTCAGGCTGACAAATGGGGATATGAATATTCTTAGAGGATATTTAATTAGTTTAATACACTTCCCAGTCACTCATAGCATAAAATAATCTGAGGGTAGTATTTCAGCACGGACTACTTATTTCCAAGCCTTTCTCCAAATTGTCTCCTGAGTGCATGAAAACAGGAGGCCCCTGCTCTACCTCTCCAGACCCTCTGCCCGGTCACTGCTCTCCTCTTGTATTTTCCATAAAGTTCTTCCCAAAGGGAGGCAACACCCTCGGTGACCAGGAACTACCTGTTTGCATCCGTGTTACCTGTTGCTGTTGAACCTGCCACCCGATTCCCCCTCAGTTCCACGCTGACGAGACCCTGAGGCTTCTGCCCTTGGGACCTGGGGAACTGGCGCCGAGTTCCCAGTTCTGAGACAACCTCCTCCCTCCCCTCTCTTCCTTCCTGCTGTTTCTCTAAAGCATCTCAGAAGTTTCACCGAACCCAGAGCAGCTTCACGTCACTCTTGTCAAATCGCGATGATTTTTGTGCCATCCTTGGCCACGGCAGGAGTCACCGTCAATGTGCCCAGGTCCAACCAGGCACTGTTAACTCACAGTTTCAGCAGAGCCAGAACCAGGGGAACCCCCAACCCGGCAGGGCCTTTCTGTCCTGGGAATGCAGAGCCCTGCACTGATGCTGCGCAGCTTCTCCAACGGCTCCGAGCGAACAAATCCTGAGGCTGGAGCAATTCACCCTCTGCTTGGTAAAGTACAGGGTAATATAAACGCAGCAATAAAAACAAATGCCATAGTGGGCAATAAATAAGGAAGTTCAGAGAAAAAAAAATCAAGTTCAACGCCTAAGGGCTTCCGAGCTGACTTTTAAAATAAGCATTAGCCTGACATTTACCATACCTGCTACCTCTGTTACTCTATATGAACGGTTCTGATGCCAGGGTGACAGGCTGTTCTGCCACATCAGTGTCGTCCATCACTAGAAATCCCGAGATGAAATAATATCAATGTATAGGTGGATGCTATTTTAAACACATAAGTTTGGCGTATAAGCACCCTTGAATGTATCTGGAGAGCATATCTGATCCTCAAACTTCAATATTAAAACTCCACAAAATACTCGTATCGCACAGGAAAGGTTTCTGCCCACAGCTAGTAAGTGATTCAGCCCGTTACTCCATCCCACCTGGTTTTGAAGTTTGCAGCTTAACAGCAGCCAGTCTAACAGTGAGGTTCCCCTCAACAGACTGAAAATACCTCCCAACAAACTGAGTAAACAATGTTAACATCTGAAAGTGGGAAAGCAGCAATACGGCATTCACGGCATTCTAGGTAACTCAGAAGTAAGAGGAACATTTAGGTTTGGAGTGCAGCATCCTCACATTGCTATTTCTAGTGCATGTGCTATGGGATATTCAGAGTTCACATGAAGCTGGGCTTCCCCTTGGGCTATACAAAGCAAATTTGAGTTTCTTTCAGATGTTTGTTTTTAACAGAAAATGCCTATTCTTTTCCTAGGGGTACTTACAATAGGACTCATGGGCACCAAATAGTAGTTTTTTGAAAAACAAGCCTGCATTATTAAACTTTATGGCAATACATGTAAAAACAGCAAACGGGGCAGGGGAGACTTCTCCTGAGAAAAGACATTCCACAAATGTCCTTTCCTGAGAAGGGACCTTCCTCAGCACTAACCACCTTTCCTTTACATGGCAAACCCCAATTAATTACCTACAATCCCCTGCATTATTTTCTCTTTAAGCTATTAAATAGGCACGTGGAAATCTCCGTGCGTTTGGCCTGGGAACACACAGCTACAAGCGGCGCCTTCCAGCAGCACCTGCAAACTGCAGCCTCTTATCCACTGCGGCTAATCCTGTGGGAAGTTTATTGATAAACTTCCTGGAAGTATAAAACATGCTCTGGGAACCTGAGACCATAAAGGAGGCGGTTTCCAAGCCTGAAGGTTGACTTACTGACTTATGGCTTCTCCGCGCATCACTGTATTATTATTATTATTTAATAGATCATTTCCCCATTCAAACATAAGGGAAAACGGCTTAAGGGTAATCGACCACGAGCTGACAAACAAAGCAAGGGTAGAAAATAGAAAAAAATAAAACAAAAACAGCTCTGTGTTCACTTAAATATTTAGCCTAGCAAATCAGGTCAGAGAGGCAGGGTTTGCTCTCGGTCATTACAGACAAAACCAGGGCTTGTGGTGCGGGGAAGCCTTGTCCAAACCCTGAAGGAAGCGGAACAAAACGCTCCCAGATAAACCCTCCTGGGTGAAACATGGACTCCCCGTCAGCTGCCGGCTGCGCACGGACAGTCCTCCCGGGAGGACCAGGAACGAGCAAGGCTTGGAAAATGTTCAGTTCTTTGGAAAGTCACCATTGGGAGGCACAGACACCTAGAAAATCCTTAGTCCAAGCTGCTATCGGGAGCAGAAGCCTCTAGATTAGCTAAATCACCTAGGCTAGTGCAAGTGGGAGCATTTCCGAAGAATCAATTTATTGGCTATTAAAGACACTTTAAATTAACTGCATCGCAGGCCTTGCTGCATCATCATTTATCTTATTTCCATTCTGTAAAAGCCCCTGCTTTCATCTGTTCTAAAGACTCAATTAATTTTGCCTGGGATGTCATTCCAAACCAGCCCAGGGCTCTGGCATTCCCAAAGATGATGGGATGTGAAAATCGAGGCGGTGGCTTCAGTTCAGAGGTGTGTAACAAAGCATCAGGCCAGGACTTCCCAATAAACCCTCTGTGCTCAGGGATTCTGTTGGCAAGTTAAAGAGTACAGAAAAGTCCTGGCGCCAGGATCTTCCCGAGCAACGAGGAATTCTAGGAGACATTTTCACTAGGACTTTCAGATGTAACAGGCAGTTTTTGGAAGCTGCCTCTCAGATGTGACCACGGAACATTTCACAGCTCAGTGTCACCTGGTCCATATGTCACCTGGTCCATGTGTCACCTGTTCCATGTTTGCTGCAACTCCTTAGCAGGGCAGGGACTCGCATTAGCAGATTGGAAACACAATGGCTCCCATAATGGCTAATGGACACAATGGCTGTTACCTTTGTGCATTTTATTTATTTATTATTTATGTATTTTTGTGAACTTACTGGTTTAGCAAATCATTATGGAACACTTTCATAACTATGCGAGTAAGTGCAGAGTTTGTGGTTTCACTCACAGCTTTTTCCTGGTGTTTTAGCACAGTACAGGTTACATTGGTTACATTTCAAGGTGACCGACCCCCAGGTTTGTATCTCACAAAGTATCTCATTGCAGCATTCTGAATCTTCAGCTTTATATATTAAGATGGATAGATAAATATTGCTATTTCTTATCACTGACATCTTTGAAAGCTGTATACCTGTGGGACAAACCAGTTGGGTACCAAAAATCTAGCTGCCATACTGCTGAGATCACAGGTTTGAGCTGTTCAGTTTTGCTTTTTCTTGGTGTTGGACTTTCTTTCCCTTTATTGCACAGTGTTGTTTAGAGATATAATAACGTTCCCGCTTCCTCAGGCTGAATTTCCTAACAGGATTTTGAGTGCAAAATAGCCAGGAAACTGCAGCTGTGACATGATCAAACTTCTGTGTGACTGTGCGTAGCTGACACGTAAGGAATATTTCCAACAATAAATGGCAATATAAGGAAGATTACAAGGTGAGGCTGAAGCGCTCAGCCAAGACCTGGATCCCCCTGCTTGGTTTGACACTGAAGGAGTAATAAATTCGGTGGGTGGGATACGGGACAACCTATTCCCTAAGCCTGAGAGCCCTGCTCGAGGAAACCTTGCCATGTACAGGTTCAGGTGTGTTACTAACTCCTGGAAAAATGATTTTATTACTATATGCTTTAAATTTTCCACTGCAGATAGCTTCTCAATGGTGTTTTCCTAACTGAGAACTCAATATAGTTCTGAGAACTCAAGAATTCACTCACTGGGGTTGCTGCCACTGCGGTTGATTTTTAGAACATAACCCTATCGCAGCATTTAACTTTTCAAGAGTTTCAGACTTTTTGCTTAATGGAATAACATAATTTTACCAAAAACGTAGTTCAGTTACAGTACTTAGAAGTCCCTGTGCTCTTATTGCATTTTACTCCCAGCCCCCTTGGGAGCACGTCAGCGTTCATATGGGAGCTGCATGCAGACTCCTTGGATTGAACAGGAACCTGCTAATTCAGCAAAGCTCAGCCTTGGAGAGAAAGCCGGGCAACAGCAGATTAAACAACAACGTTCAAGTGGGGTGTAAAAACAGGGTCTTAGCCATTCCCGGCTACCACAGGTCCCATGTGATCCGCACAGAGATGGAGCTGTTGTTTTCTTGCTCCGTGCTGCATTAAGCAGTTGGCACCTTTCCATCCTGGAGGAGATGCTTACGTTTCAATAGCAGAGCAGGTCGTTCCTGCGAATCATCCTCACAGTTGCCTTTTTCTTCTCTTTCCTTTTCTTTCTGAAGTGCTTTAGGAACCTTTGCGGGTAAGGAGCTCCTTTTATAAAGGCATATTAATGCCTCTAGTGAAGGTTGGGCTGTTTTGCATTACAGGCAAAAGCTTGATTTATGCACCGTTCACTTCTGCTCCAAACTTCCATAGCTCATAATCTTTATGCACGCGGCGGCGCCAGCCACTTGCTAACAGTAATTAAGCTTTATCCAGATTGTAGGTTAAACTCTGAAAAGGAATACCCACACCTCTAATGACAAATTAAATAAATTCCATGTAAAGATGCAGAGTATATTATGCGGAGAAATGTGCTTTGTAAACATAAGCCTTGTTAAAAACAAGACCACAGTCTCCCTGTCAAATGCTTGCCTTAAAGGAGAATTAAAGGTGATCAGAACTATACGCTTTGCTTTTCCTTGCACAGACAGACTTTTTATTCATTTTCCCCATATAATTGTGTTAATTGCCAAGTAAATTTATACGCCTGGCTTCCTGCCAGCTTAAATTCCCTTCCGTGGGGGTCACAAGGTGCTGAACTGGCACCATCGACCAGGGACAGCAATGCTGCCCATGGCCCGGGCGCAGCCCTAGGCCATCACAAAAACTACTGATTTTGGGGGGTATTGGTTTTTTTTAGTAGTATCATCTTTCCTTTATGACCCTGCAGAGATCTCAGCCTACTTACAATCCAGTTTCTCTCCTTCTTCTTCTATAAAGCAGGAGTTACCAATATTTAACCTCTCTGGGTAGCAGAAGGTTTTGATAAATCTCAAAATACGCCAGGGTAAAGAGGCGCTATTTTTCTAGCAAAAGCCTGAAGTCTAACATCGAGGATTATGACTTAATTAAGAGAATCCAGCAACACCGCTGCGAGAGGCAGATGTTTCCACCAAAGCCCGGGAGCCCCCGCATAGTCTGCGGTATATTTGAGCTAAAGCAGCGTTCCTGTCGTAACAAACGGCTTTTCTGACCTGTTTTTTTTTCTCAACACAGGCATCATGGTGAGTAAGGAGCCCAGCAAATGCCTACTCAGCAGCTCGGAAAGCGAAGTGGAGCCAGCAGCTTCTCTCGCCCTGGAGATGAAATACGCCCTGGACCCCAACCGGCAGATCAAGAAGCGCAACAAGGCCCTCCAGGTGAGGTTCAAGGACATCTGCGAGGCGCAGAGCGAGCAGCAGCGGGACAGGCAGCTCTCGGCGGGCCAGGACGCGGACAAGCGGGAGGCCAAGGCCATCTCCTACAAGACGGCGTATCGCAAGTACATGACGGTGCCCGCGCGGAGGTCCATACCCAACGTCACCAAGAGCACGGGAGTCCAGACGTCGCCGGACCTTAAAAAGTGTTACCAGACGTTTCCCCTGGACCGCAAAAAAGGGAATATCTCTAAAAGCGCCTCGGCCGTGGACACCCTCAAGAGCCAGAACAACGGCTTCCTCATAGAGCTCAAGGACAAGGAGGGCTCGGGCTCGGCGGAGGCGCTGCCGCGGGGCCGGCCGGGGGGCAGCCTGCAGACGGCCGCCTTGGTGTCGCACGCGGCGGAGCGCGGCGCCACGTGGAGCGGCTGGGCGCCGGGGCCACCCGCGCTGCGCGACGCGGCCGAGGCGCCGCCCGAGCAGCCGGGCCGCGGGGAAGCCACCACCACCGGCGGCGGCGGCGGCGTCTTCAAGACGGAGGTGGCCACCGTGTACCTGCCGGCGCCGTCGCAGGGCGGCCGCGCCGAGAGCGCGTGGGCGCTGTGCGCCGCCGCCGAGGAGGCGGCCGGGAGGACTGCGCAGCTCAACGGCGTGCCCGCCGCCGCGGCCAGCCCCCCGGCGCCGCGCTGCCCCGCGGCCGCCTGCCCCGAGCAGCCCGCGGCGCCCGGCGCCGAGGGCCGGCCCTGCGAGGCGGCGGGCGACGAGTGCCGCCAAATCGTGCCTCACACCGAAGTGGTGGACTTGAAAGCACAGCTCCAGGTGATGGAGAGCCTCATCAGCTCCAGCCAGGAGACCATCAAAGTGCTGCTGGGCGTCATACAGGAGCTCGAGAAAGGAGAAGCGCATAGAGAAGGGTGAGTTCGCGCTCCCGCCTTTTAAATGCCTTTTTGTCGTGTATTTATTCTCTGTGCAATGCCCGCCGGGTTGCGCCTCCCATTCCCCAACGTTGCCTCCTGTAGAGATAAGTCCCACAGAAACCTGCCCGCAAAGCAGCAGCCTTGGCCTGCTGGCGTTGCCGGCACGCAGCCGGGAGCTGCTCCACGAAGGACGCGGCACCTTCCCGCCCCACATCCCTGCCCTGGCCGCCACGGAGCTGCTGCTCCTTCTCCCGGCCGCTTTCCGAGACGGGATCACCAGCAACCGGCAGCATTAACCACAGCACCTCGCCCGGAGCACAAAAATCATAATTCTGTAAGAGACTTACATTTTTAAGATTAAGGGATATTGTTACAACTCTTACTATAATCCCATTAATAGCGTATGCATCTTGTTCCTTTTACTTTCAGCCTCTGCATTTTTAATCGTGTTTCTTTCAGCACAAAATTCAATGATAACTTTAGATATCAGCTCTCCTGTGCAGCAGTCACACTGCTTGATATGTGCCAGTCTCCTGGGCGCAGAGAAGTTTTGTTTTGCTTTCCTCACATTACTTAAATCTTATGCACATTCCAAATAAGCTATCGCAACACATTATGTTTAGTCCTCAGCCACATATTCCAACCTCTACAGTGTTGCCTCTCACATTAAGAGAAGCATTTAAGACTTACTTGCCGTAACTTCCTCATTTTATTCAATCGATGCATTTCAAAATGCGTGTGTGTTTCTCTGCTTTTCAAAACTTCTATAATGAAATCATAATTTGACAGAAGAAACTTGGATGCTAACATTATAGACAGATCTTGCTGCTCTATTTGAAGGAGTACATGCTTTAATTTGGGTCAAAAAAACTACATCTTAGATCTAACTACCTCCTTTATAGGAATATAGAAAATACCCTGATAAGCCTGAAGTTTCAAAATGCCTTTGGTGACAAGTGATCTTAACTGTTAGACAAGGTTGTCAGCACAGCCTTACCAATTTTAGTTTGTTTTGCAGATGGTTATGGTATTTTTAGAAGATCTTGTTAGTGCTTGAATATTTAGACTGGGAAGCTTTTACATCCAACTGCAAGGAACCAGGGCTTACTACTTCTCTATTTTTTTTTTGAATAACAATAATAGAGTGTTTCTCTGAGTTTATTAACTTACAGAAATTGCAATAGGATTGGACAGAAGTGACATGCTGCTTGTCAAACCATAAAATACAGAAAGCTGTTTCATCACTACTCATCACCCGACCATCTAGCACTGTGATGTGTGTGACCACAAATACACGCAGTCATCTGCTATAAATGCAGCACTTTCCATGCACTTCCATACCAGTTTTCAGCGTTTGCCTAAGGATTCAAGAGCAGAGCCCCCAGATACCTTCTTTTTTCCCTTTTCACGCAGCCAGCAGGAGGGCTGCCCCCGTGCCTTCAGCACACAGGAGCTCCTGCCCAAACTCAGGGCTTCTCACAGGCCCTCGGAAGGTGTCCACAGCCCCAGCCCCAGCCAACTGACGTCCTAAAGAATAGTGGAAATCAATCTACACACTCCGTTTCTTGCCAGTGTCGTTACTGACTCCTATGTACACACGGGCTCGTGTATTAGTCTGCAGCACTAATTGTATTTGATCACAAAGGCACTACTTATAACTTACTCCTGCTCTTCCCCCCTGCATAGGCCTCCCTGGCGATGGTAAAAATTACCCCTTTTCTCCACTTAAAGATGCATCGCGCATTTCAAAATCATTTCAAACATGTCCTGTGGTGTGCAAGAGACTGCTAAAATGGTTTTTACTGATTAGCTGCTGCTAATTGTGAAATCCCACCAGTGGCAGCTGCATCCGTGGCAGAGGCTGCTCATGGAAATTGGAGGCGCATCATCCACAAACCAAAGTGAGACTTCCAACACGAGCTTATTACCCAGCGTGTTGTTAGCAGTTAAATGTACTAGCAGGGTGAAGATGAAGTATTTCTTCATCCCCACTTCCCTCAAGTATCGCTGATAGGCTGCCCCGTCCTTTTCTTCTAATAATTCTCCCCCTTAATTGCATTCAGTTCTGTATTTTTTGCCCGAGTGACCCACTCAAGTCCTTGCTAACCGTTAGGTGACTTGCCTGTGTCAGGCTGCCCGTCTTTGCCCCTTTTTATTCGGGTGTTCCACCAGTTTATAGCCAGAAACAGAGTCTTGCTGCTGCATCTCTGCTGCCTGAAGCCCATGCAGGCCTTCCATCTACTAAGGCAAAGAGCAATGTTCTCTGCTTACAGCACTCTGCTAGTTTGTGTTTGTATATTAATTCCTTACAATAACACACATCAGGAAACAACACAAATTGCTGGTCAAAGAAAAAGGAAAAAAGCTTAATCTCTCAATCAGATTTTCCTCCCTTCAGGAAAATCCCTGTTGTTTAAGTGCTGTTGCGGTGCCGTGGGACTAGTGCTCCGTGGATTCATTTTCCCTAATACGCTGTAGGTCTTGAACTGCCATTACTGCGATTCAGCACTAAATGAGTCTGCGGCAGCAAAAATTGTATCAGCGTCTCTGAAGACACCACTCTCATCCTTTGGGTGAATATCATCCATGTATACTTTTTAAAATGTCAGTGCTACATTATCCCCAATTAGCGATGAGATTCAGCGCTCGGCTCTGCTATAAAGCAGCCAAAAAGCCAGCAGGAGGAGAGCAGCCGAGGGCGGGATGCAGGGATGCGGCGGGAACATCCCTGCACGTATTGTCACTTACTCATCTTTGGCAAAGTGGCTATTCTGGTTTTTATGCAGAAAGCTCCACAGACACCTCAGAAGAAATGTGCCACAGCAAAGGGTGGTCAGCAGTGCCCGTGCTAGGCCAGGCCTGAGCAGGAGAACCGGCTTCAGCGCAGGCTTTGAGCTCATCTAGTGGGCCAAAGCACTGGGTTTTGGCTGAACACTGCATGATGCAAAGTGCAGCTTTACCAACCACCACCACTGGCTTTTGCTCTGGATGATGCTTGTGTTATCATCCAGTAAACCAAAAAGAATTTCTACAAACTATAGACTTGCTTGTATGTATTCACACACATGGCACTGGGTTTATTAAAGCAAATCCCCATTAGCTGTGTGCAGACCAAGGGCAGGACAGGGCAAGCTGCACATCGCTGATCTCAAAGCTGGCTAGCTCAGGACTGCCTAGAAAAAACCCATCAGAAACGTTGAGATTAGCAAATAATTGTAAATGCTTCGCAAGTGGAGAACAGCACTAACTTTATATCCGTAACGTGAAAAGTAACAGTAATCTCACTATACAGTAAATCAGTAATTTTAACAAAGCTCTCAATTTACCAAATAAAAATAAAGCAGCAGTATTTGGACACCGATAGCTCAAACACTGCACAGCATCACTGCACTGCGCAGATGCGCTGTGCATCTCACAGTGAGATGAACCACATTCAGGGTGGCTTTTATTCTATTTTATTTTATTTTATTTTATTTTATTTTATTTTATTTTATTTTATTTTATTCTCTTTGTTGACAGACAGATGCGCGCGAGTTTTCCGATCCCGTGGGCACACGTGAAGCAAGCGGCCCAGACAGGGTGTGCAGGACAGGACAGGGTCTGCGGTGCAGAAGGCTCCTCCAAGGAGCTTTTCCTTCCCGTTTCCTCCCAAATAGGGCTGGATTTTTGTGTCTATTCTCATTTCTAAGCAGCAGCAACACAAACCCGCGCGTTAGGGTGCGAGTTTGAACCAAAAGCGGGGAGAGCTTCCGTGAGCGCAGAGGGCAGGCAGCGATCCCGGGTACGAGGGCCGGGATCACCTGCATCCCGACGAGCGGGGCAGGCTGCAGGCAGGAGCCGGGCCTGCGGATTTGCCTCTCGGAGCCTCCTGTGGGGTCAGTGCTGCTGTTGGGCCCTGCTGGAGGGGACGTGGGATGTGACAGGGAGCAACAGCCCCTGCTGTGTAATGGAATCCACCTTTACCGGTGAGAGGATGCTCTTAAACGCTGGGCACTTTCTTACAGCACTTGGGGAGAAAAGCAAGCACATATCCGTGCTGTCCGTCCCATGGAGACGTCAGCTTCACTCCAGCTGTTACTCCAAGAGCACCTCTACGTTTTCACCTCTTTCCCCTAACCAGGGTGGTGTTTCTGTCGCTGCCTCTTTGACAGCTTGTTTTCCTGAGCATGGAGGTACCAGGACGTTTTGGGCCTTGTAACGATTCCCTTCCCTAAGGAGGAGGCAGGAAATCTCTCCAGCTACAACTTCCTTAGCCAAGGAAAACAAGGAGTTTGTTGCATAAACTCGTGCTCTGTAGATCTTGCAGCCTTTGGGACAGGAGCCTTTTGCTTTCTGGAATACTCTCGTTCATTTATATCCTTTCCTTTCCCACTGGCTTCACAAACATCACCCGAGTGAAACGTTTGACTCCCGTAGCCTACATCCCTGCATCCCTGCACACTGCACGTAGTGAGCGCCGCTGTCCTGGTCTAGGTCTGTCAGCAACAACACCCCCTTCGCTGACTTCTCCTATGGCCATTCACACTCCTCTTCTCTCTCTCTCTCACCCTTTCTTTCTTTTTTCCAATTATACAGTTAATTCTAATCATTCACGGCCACCTCCAGATCTGGGGGTGTATCCAGAGGTGCATCCATCACTCCACACGCTTTGAGCCATATTCAAGCAACCAAAACCCCCTGTAAATTGATGCCTTTCCAGGGCCACTTCCCGAGGGCAGGTTGAAGGCTGCAGGGCAGGTAGCGTAGGGCTGTTTCCTAGTACAAAGAACAGCTCCTTGCCTGGACGTGAGCAGCGCCAAGGCGCACGGCCCTCCAGCCTTGCTGAGCTTGCTGTTTTGGCTGGGGTTTTTCCTAACAGTTGAGCAAATTTGTTCTGTGGCTTCTAGTCCAACCTCCAGCTGACCCTGGGGCTGGATGAAGCCCCGGGCACACGTACAGTTCATTTTGGAGCACGTCCCAGCTCTTCCCAATGGCCACGTGCTGTAACCCTCCAGTTAAAGCTTTGGGTAATCCTGCCACAATCTCTAGCTCGCAATTATCAAACATCCCTCGTTAGGAAGGGGCCGGTAGGACGGTCTTCAATAAGCCCAGGGGAACAAAAATGAAAAAAGGAAGTGGTAGCATCATGAGGATGTTTGCTTTGTTGAAGAAACAGCACAAAAAGTAAGCAGCATCCTTTTAACTAAGCTACTGATAGGCTTAATGGCTATTCTGGTGTCCCCAAAATGACATTAGGAGCAGTCTGACTCTCACAGTATATAACTTGTTTTGCTAGAACATTCTAGCTGTTTAGCTACATATATTGTACAAGCACAGTTGGAAAAAAGATACTAAAAATCAAAAAGAAAAACAGTATTTGAAGTATTCAAAGAAAAAATACTTCGATTTATACCTAAGTGAAGGCTGAGACTTTTCCGTCACGCTGACAACAGTGACCAAAGGCCAATAAAAAACCAAAGTTCTCCATTACTCACACCTACCATTCCAGTCTGGAAATACTGGAGAAGTCTAATAAGGAGCGATTCAGAGCAAGTAAGCAAAGCTAAATACATCCCTGGGAACTGCCACAGAGCACGGGGGAAGCCTTCCCAGCGGTCACCGAGCTGCCCAGATCACGTACCGGCAAGGAGAGTTTTTCTGGTCAATCCATCTTTTAGAGAGGATCTTATCTAGGTGCTGAATTACCAGTTTTCACTTTATGCAATCAGAGCAACCCTTTAGTAACTGCATATTGACTGCCAGTAGTAGAAAAATCCACAGACAGAGCACTGAGCCCTGTATCTATCCAGCCAGGTAAAAATGCGACAAAATGAGCTTTACGGTGTGAAATCTCTCCCCGCGGTTGGTTCTCCACGAGATACATCCCCAGATTTCCGAGTGGCACCTTCTCCCGAGCCCGGCGCGTGCTCAAGGGGCAGCCAGGAAGAGCAGCCGGCGCCGGGAAGGCGGATGCTGCCCGGCACATCCCTGGTGCTCTCTGCCCTCTGGTAACACTCCGGTGTGTTCGGAAAGACGAGGATTGGGGCAGCTTTTTGCCATGTCACTGGCTGCACTGGCTCACCCCAGCTGTGAGGCCCTTTCTGCTTCTTTCCAACAGCCTCAGGAGATAGTACAGAAGCTGGCAATATCTGTGAATTATTGGCCCACGCTCCTCGGATAGAGAGGCCGGACTGCAGAGATGAGCAGAGATATTTTGATATTAACAAGGCCATTTATACCCCCAAATAGCTCAAGCTGGTCCGACCTGGGTCATTTCCTTGGCACGGGAAGAGCGCAGTCCCCTTGGCTGTCACCTGCCCCTGCTCTTGGAAATGATGAGGAAACACCCAATCTCCCTGCTCCCGGGCTGAGCGTCCCCCTCCTTTACACAAGGTGTAAGCGCTGCACCGAGCCAAGGCGGATCCAAAGGGTGTGTTTTAATCCAGCTGCTGACCCCTAAATGCACCATTAGTTCACACCTGGAAATACCTTTTGGTCTGACTGAGAGGATTTGCTGTGTGTGACAACCAGGGCAGCCAAGCTGAGAGAGGTGCTAGCCCTCGTAGACTCCTAATTCCTATAAAACTCCGTGATTTTACTTGGAATACGTATAAATTTGTTTGGTTCTCAGATTCTTGGTTTTTTTTTTTTTTTCAACCAATATGCAGCCCTATTAAAACCTGCCATTTTATAAAAATCCTCCGCTCCCTGACTAACCCTAGTATAATATAAAATGTATTTACGGGGTGAAAGCACTTGAATTGCTGTCTTGGGAGTCATGCCATACGCCCACGGCACAAATACCTCCCAAAGAAAATTAGTCATCTGCTTCCAACTGCCAAGCCCCAGTAAAAAAGACACCAAACTACTGTCTTGGAAGCAGGCTGAACATCTCACCATTGAGCTTCGGCACATTTCACAGTATTTTCAGAAGCCAAGTGAACATTTTCAGCCCTGCAATGAAAAGGCAGATAAAAAAACCACAGTAGAGAGGGATTTGGGTGTCGTTCTAGAGGATCACTGTGATTCTGCCTCCGTTTTGCACCGTTTGCACCATCGGTTAAACAGCACGAAACTGCTCAGGGTTTGCAGGCGGGGAAGCCGTAAGGCAAAGCAGAGCGAACCGGAGCATTGCAGCGCTCTGGGTTTGGGGTTTCTAACCCAGAAGTACCGTCACCATCTAAGTGCTCTGAACGCAGTGGAGACATCCCAGCAGTGTGGCCAAAGCAATTGGAGCAGCTCTGCTACTTCCCAAGGGGCAAAGGATTTTCCAGAAATTCTCCCTGTGGCTGATCCTAGGTGTGTTGTGTCTGGACAGACCTGTTGCTCTGATGGCACCGTGTAGCTCTTAAGCATCCCGAGGCAGATATTCATCCAACAAAAGTGTATTTTGCTGATACAAGTGTGTTTCTACAGGAAGGCCTCCCAGGCAGCATCTCATTTCCTAGATTAGGCTAAAGCTACAGAACTAAATAGAACTTATTTTAATCTGCAAATCCCATACAAGTGATTTTCTCGTTGTTTCCATAGCCAGAACACGACTTGAGTACTCAAGTCCCGAGGACAAGGACCAGGCCCGCAGCTTGCAGAGCTCATCCCAGCCTGACAAAAGGCAAATTACATTAATGGTGAAGTACGGGCACTTCTTGAAGTGCAGTGTTTAAGTAGCATTAGCTCTTCAGTGTTCTGCAGCAGGAAACAGTGGCTCTGAGAAGGTCACCACTAGACTACTCAGTTTTAAACCATTACTCTGCAAATAACACCTAGCATTGGTGTGTTTGGCTATCTGTGCTGCAAATAGTGCCAGCAGAGCTAGGCACTGCACGGAAACGAGGTACCTGCTTACAGGCACCTTGAAGGAGGAGCGTGGCCGTCACTTCTGCCACTTCAGAACGACTTCAAAGGCTCGCTGCCTTCTTACAATCATTTGTTTCACTCTGTGTTAATGAAAATATCAACAGGAAAACCTTCCTGAGCAAGCCTGTGTGTATCTGGTGGCCTCCCACCAAAAGGAGGTGAACGTGGGCACCGTGTACGGCGTGAACCCATGGCAGCGTGGCCAGGCTCTGCGGCAGAGCGTGTCTGCAAGGCCCCGCCATCCACGGAGCACAGTCAAATGAGCCATTCCCCACGGAATAAGGGGGGTAGCTGTACGGGAGCCCCCTTCCCAACTGCTTTGGAAGATGTTCTTTTGTGTTTAAGAGATGCCCAGGACACCTGACCTGGTGCCCAGTCACTTGCTACCTGCTCAGCCCCAGAGGGTTTCAGCCCTTACGAAGCTGAACTTCCCCCTCAGCTCTACAGAGGCTCCAGCTGAGAGCAGCAGACAAACAACTCCTGGAATGCAGGGAGGATTTTCATGAACTACCGCTGGCATCTTCAAAGGGGGCCTCAAGCAGGTGCACCCATTCCGCCGCCTCTCACAGGGATCGGGAAGGTGCAATTCCCTTAGGCTCCTTGGAAAATTGCAGCCTATTATTAGTCACTGCCAGCCCCTGGCAGCAAAACAGTTGCTCTTCATTATAATATTTTAATACTTGGAAGTGCTAATTGAGGTTAAGCTCAGGTTGTGCCAGGAATGCTAAAGGCGTCCAAATGGAAATCTCCTGTAAATAACGGAGCGTTTCGGGAGCAGGTGGGTGTGCGGAGCCGGACAGCCGCCCCGCGCCCCTCCGTAGGGCAGCGCCACGGCCGAGCCGGCCCGGCCGGCTCCATTGGTGCGAAATAGAAGGCAGAGGGTGTCGAAGAAGCCAGTTCTTCAGGAACAGACTGTGCGTCCGTGTGCCCGGAGCACTCGGGCCCCTGGCAGGCGGCAGCGCCTTCGTTCCCCCTCGGCAGCGCGGGGATGAGCGGCGCCGGCCTGCCCTGCTCCACGACCCGGGATATAGGGAACCCTTCCCATCACGCGGGTTTTTCCTTGTTGTTTGTGAGGAAAGCGCAGGATTCATCCAGCTACGCAGACAGGAACCTCATCAAACTAGACCATTTCCATCGCTATGGGCAAGATAAGTATTTTTCCAAGTAGATCCAGGACATCTTCCTGGTTACGACTGCTAGAACAAGCAGGAAGGTGTCCCCTGTTCTGGGGACTCCCGTTTGGGGGGTTTCTGCCCTCACAATCCATGGGGCTGCCGTTCCCGGCTCCCAGCCCGCCCTTGGCCAAGGCAGTTTCCCTCCACCCTTCACCTCCAGCCACAGGAGCGCTGGTTGCAGAGCTAACGGTGGAAACACTGTTCCAAAGACAACCCCACGAGGACTTTTTTTCCCAGATTTTCAAATAAATTAGTGATTAAATCACCCCATGCCTGCCATCCTTCTGTCTTTTTTTTCCTTCTTTCTTGAAAAATGAATGGAAAAGGGAGAGACTACAGTTAGATATTTCTTCCACTTAAAAACAGTGAGGCATTCTGAGAAATCAAGATGTTAAGTTTGTTAAATTAAGCTGCGAGGCTTAATTTGGAATCATTTTTATATTAAGAACATTGCTCACAGGAGCTGCAGCCTGGGGACGCTGGGCTCCCGGGCATCTCACTCAATGCAAAACGAAGCACTCCACTTTGGATCAAAAATAATCCAAAACCAAATTTCATTTCTCTTTGAAATGAGCAAATTTTCTGAAGGATTTTTTTTTTGGTGAAAATAAAAATAAAATTACATCTCACATGTTCTATTCTTACAGGAAAAGTCTTACCGATTTACCAGGGAAGTAAAGCTCTAGCCTGAGCTTTTCAATAAGAAACAAGGTTTCAAACAGGTCATCCAGGAAAAAAAGAAAAGCACAAAAACCACCCCCAATGACTTAACCATTTGCATCAAAGGACCATCCTCACCAGCTTAGCTAGGCTGTGTTACAGCACAGATTGGGAAATGTATTTTTAACTACTTGAAAGCCTGGAAGCACTGCTCATCTAAAGATCAGCCACAGGCTTCAGGGATGAATTTAACAAAATTACTGGGAAGAGCAGCCCAGGGAATGAGAGCTGCTGGACCTGGGGGTTATTGCGGGGCCGCCGCGCTCCTGCGGACGGTGCCGGCGGGATCAATAACCTGGACCTGCCTTCGGAAACGCTGCGCTGCGAGAACCAGCTGGAGCAGCGGGCAGAGCGGTGGCACTTGTGCAGGGTGACGTGGGGACTTGTGCAGGGTCCCTAATGAAGAAGTGAAGGGGTCTACGCTGTCCTGCTGACGTTACCCACGCGGAGGCACCGGACAAGCCCCGCGCTCCCTTCCTAAACCCTCTCTGCAGCATCGCCCAAAGAGGCTCCTCGCAGCCAGCCCATGAGCTTCAAATGCCACCCCTTTAGTGAGGATTTGCAGTTCTTGACTAACAGCCTGGAAAAGGGAGTTTTAAGCGTCCAAGTTTAATGCTGCAGTGACAATTTTTAATGTCAGCTTCTAAAAAGCTTGGAAGGAGAAGTCAGGAACAGGTACTAATTCATCCCTCTTACGGGCAATAAAATCAACAATCAAGTCCAAATCAGTGTTTTCCCCACAAAAGGAATGCTAGAGAGGAGTGCAGAAGCCCCAGAGAAGCTCTGCTCTGGCGGCAGCTCTTCCTCTCCCTGGTTTGCACCAAGTGGGGCTGCACCTCTCACCAAAAGGCAGTTTGGAGGCTCCTGCGTGACTACGGGGATAACTTGTAAATCCAGCGTCCAAGGGCGCTTAAAATACCAAAGAAAAACACTGCTAGAGCAAGAAATCCAGCTTACATTTTGCTTTCAAAGGGGAGAAAACTCCTCGTTATTATTAAAAAGGCAGATTCACCTCCCTGTTAGCTCTAGCGCACGGCGCTGCGGAGCCGCAGACCGTCCCGAATGATTTATAACCCCAGTAATCACAGTGGAAGTGTCACCTGTGGAGACAGGCTTGGTTTCATAAGCTGCACATCCACCCTCTGCCTTCAAGCTAATACTGCTAAATTTCCTTCTCCTTCAAAACACAAATTTTATATAAAATACGGCAGTAATGTTCAAGCTATATTCAAAGCATTAAAGCAATATTCAAGCATTTAAAAACACTCAGGAGAAGTGGCACAGGATAAGATGACAATTTCCAGAGAAAGGAAGGAATAAAACAGGGACAAATTTTGTGCCTGGGTAATATTAATGTCCCTGAGAGTATGTTCACCAAGAAAATTAAATAGCCTGAAGTACTTAAGAAAGGCGGATTTTCCATCTTCAGTACAGAGGCACTAAGCTATTGGAGTGGTACCTTTTCCTGCTAGTGTTTTATCCGGATTTGACATTTTGCCACGTAAGAATTTCGTTATATTTACTCCGTGTACAGAAGAGTATCTGTGTCCATACCAAATATTTTTCCCAGTTGACCAAGTCGGACAATATTTCAGTAAACTGAGAGCTGCTCCTTCAAACCGAAGTGAGACAGAGGACAGATACCGGCTATGTGAATAAGGGATGTATCATTTAAGTGCCTTTTTTTTCCCTTTTAGCATATAAACACGAGCACAACTCGTCACACTTCATTGCAGAGGGGGAGAATTCCTTACCAGCAGTCACTTTCCAGTCTAACATTGTGCCCATCCACCAGTGACTGGCAGATGCTCTCGCCTTTTGTACTTGCAATAAACTGGAAGTCACCACGCGGGCACTGCTGTGTCTGCAGGAGCTGGAATCTACCAGTTATGATTCATCATCTGAGCACCTAGAAGCATTATCTAAATAGAGGATCCTGTAACTTGACGTGCAACATGTAACCCTGTGGGTTTCTTATTTTTTTAATTTACAAACAATAATGGACAGATTTTTTTGTGTTTTCTCCTTCTAATCATTAAAAACTCATTTTCTCAATACCAGTGCCTTGCTATGTGCAGGGAAGCTGAACCGCCATTTTTTGCTCCCAACTGGCTAATGACCAGATTTTTTATATTCAATACTAAAGTTTAAAGAATGACGTTTTGGTTACTCCAAAAAGCGATGATGGGGGGCAAAACCATGTTAAAAAAAATCCTTTCTTAGCGACCTCCTATTTTTGTCTTGGCAGGCTGTCGTATCGGACCGGTCAAGACACAGCGAACTGCGACACGTGCAGGAACAGCGCATGTATCATCTATAGGTGAGTCAAACACTTCCCATTGAGCAAAAGCAAGGCTTTACTCAGGTATTCCTTAATGCAAGACCAAATGTTACCCTCGATGAAATTATTTTAATAACATGAAAACAGTTCAAAGTAAATTTTCCTTCGGTAAATTCACAACATTCAACAAGAGACTGTGTCAATATTGACATTAAAAGACAAGGAAGGAAGGAAGGAGGAGAATAGGTTTATGTTAGAGGACGTGTGTGGGGCTCATTCAGGCCTCGTTGCAGTGCACACCAGGACAGGCTGTTGTGCTCAGCACCACCGTGGAGCTCACGGATGGGCCGACATCATTTCCATACAGCTAAAGATATTTGACATCTTCTGCCCAACGCTTCAATGTACTTCCCATTGCTTTTTGCAACAGCAAACTATCTTACTTTAAAGTTCCAGAATTCCTGCTCGATATGTTCGACTGCAACAGGATGCGTGTGGGAAGCAGGAAGGGCTCCCAGGCCGAGCAGCAGGTCGCTCTCGGCCGTATGAAGCCCTGCAGAAAGCCCTGCCCAAGGGCCCGGGACGGCCGAGCCCTGGCCAAGCCCGCGAGCCCTCAGCCCTGCGCCCAGGTTTGCAGCCGAGTCAGGATTATCCTCCTCTAGCAGGTTCCATTGCACCCTTAGAGCAAACAAAACTAATGCAGAAATGCGAATTTGAGGTGTTTCCCTGCACAAACACTGCCAGCGGGTTTGGGAGCCCTGGCTGTTCCCATCTCCTGCTGCAATAGCCCTTTGGACAGAAGCTTTCGGTGCTTGGCATTCGCCTACGGCATCGTTTCCAGTGGGGATTTTAGCAAAAAGCCAGTCCAGCTCCGACAAGTGAGGGGACGGGGCTCTGCAGGCGCCAGCGCAGAACGGGGGCAGCAGGGGACGGAACCAGGAGGACAAAGGGGGATAAAGCAGAATTCACTGACAAAACCAGCGCCAGGACAGAGGCCTGGCAGGGCCACCTCCCCGTCCCCGATGCTGCGTGGGGACGAGGCGGCTCGTGCCCCGCGACGGCGCTCGAGCCGCGTCCCGACGGAGCAGAGCAAGAACCGCAGGGAACCCGGGCGTCCCCGCGGCCCTGCAGCCTAATTCCAGCGGCGGGAGCCCTGGGACAGCCGGGACACGAGCGCTCCCTCCGAGCTGCAGCTCCAGAGCTCCCGAGCACGGAGCCGGCCGCACCGCCACCGGGGAGGTCACTGCCCTGCGGACACCGCGCGGGGGACGGTGACGTGACCCAGCGCGACAGCCACGGAGCTCTGCGTGCAAGAAGACTAAAGCGACTACAGGACTCCACAACCTAAAGTCTAAAAGGGATTCTTCCCATTCTAAAGCCCAAAAATGCATTTTTAACAATACGGCTCGTTTGCATACAAAATTTCCATTTTGGGGTTCCAAATCTATTTTTATATGATTTTTATCTTTTCTGTTGATTTGGAAAACAACACATATTTACATATTTACTGGTATCAAAGAAAAAAAGGAAAATTATTAATTTATTTTTATTTTATTTTAATTTATGAATTAATAAGAAACTAGCAAGTCTCTTTTTTTGAGCCTCACCAAATGCTGTAATAAGAAGCCCTTACTTGACACATTTGAGCAAAAACAACAGTGCTTTTTCAGAGTCTAGTAGCATCGTAGGAGGCTGCTGGAGGAATCACCCCAAAGGTTTGTTTTAAAGGCAACGGATCACAGGACAGGCCCGGTCTCCTCCGGGTAGCATGGACTGTGCTACATCTCACGGAGCTGCAGGCCCAAATACAGCAGGAATGCCAAGTTTTTACTCAGCAGCACTGTCACTGTTGCTGTCTTTAAAAAGAGTGTATGAAGCCCCAGCTACATAGCAATGGGCACTAAAAGGTTTCCTACATCATGTTGTTCTGGCCAGAATATAAATAAGTAGTCAAAAAATGTTATTTTAAGTAGTAAAAAGAAATCACAAGATGGTACCACTGACATCAGTGTTAAATGTCCACCTATTCTGTTAGTACCAGCGTCTCGACCTGCGCTCACAAAACAGTTTCATAATCTTTTACAAACCAATCTGTATCCCCCACAGAAGTGCTTAAGGACAGAGGGTAATTTTTATACATTGGGATACCTTGTGAGGACCACGACAGCTCCAATACTCAAGTCTGGCAAAATCTCCCTCCTAAGCAGCAGCGTCGTTGCTGTCATTGCTGTCGTTGGTACGCAGGAACTGCACAAACTCTATCCCACCCCAAACCTGCCTGCACTAAAACCCGCCGAGCCTGTTTTACGCTGTGATTATCTTTTTGTGGAACTGCCCTTTCCATTCTGGCTTAAATTGCCATCCCTTGTGAATTTTAATCCTTTAACAGGCAGCTATAGGAGAAACTGAGGCTTCTGTTTATTATTTTGGGCATTATTCTTCCGTGTCCATCATCATGGAGATATTCTTCAGAATTACCTCCACGGAGGAGCATTTTGAAGAATTCAAACTAGACTTTCCTTTGGTCAAAACACATCACAAATGCTCAGCAGTATTTGACAGAGCTTCCTTAGCTTCTGAAACTGTATTTTTTTAGGCAAAATCATGACTTCTGCAGAGAGGAAAGAACAAACTAAGTCACGACTGCGCTATCATAGTTCTTGGAAGAAGAAATACTCAAAGCTGCACCAGCCGTTAGCTTGGGTACTTTTTACTCCTTTGAAATTTCATCTGCTATTTTTCAATATTTAATTTTGCTTTTGATATTAAAGTTCTCCTGAAGAGTGCTCCAACTATTCAATTGAAGAGATTATTAGAACCTGTCTCAATCCAGCGCCGCCAAGTGAAACAAGCTGACAGGTTAAAGTCATGCTGATACAATTTAATCAGGGAAAATAGAGTCCACACGGAATTAATTCATTTGTGATAGTCTAGGAAAATTATGATATAAATATATATTAAGCAAAGGTGTAAGATATCAGTATAGCAAAGACAGGTAACTAAGTGATTACTAGAGCAATTTGCACCCTCTTATTGCCTACCCAAGTTGCCTTCGTCCTCATCTGCTCCGGATTGCAGGACGCCTGGTAGGAAAACGTGTCCCGGAGCGGCTGGAGAGCCCGGACAGCGCTCCGGATCCTGGGCATTAGCGGGATTCAGGTTAAACCGGAGAACTGAAAAGAAGGATCCTTGTAAAGGGGCGTTAACCCAAATTTGCAGGTGATTAGTGCTTATCTGGGCCCTGCTTTCAAGCCAGGCACACGCTAATTCCCGTCACTCCGTTATTCCCCCACATCCAACTGCCATGGGCAGCGACGCAGGTGCCCTCCGACCACCACAGAGATTCAAAAGAAGAGATTGTCCAACGGGAAACGTCCTCTAAGAGCTTCAATGTGCAGCCGTGAGGAAAAGGTTTCCCTTCAATCCCAAACAAATCTCGCTCTTTCACTGACTACTAGGAAGGTTATCCAAGCACTGAGGCCTTCCAGGGCCTTCCCAGGAGTGCCGAGGGGAGACCCCACAAACAACAACCCCCCAAGCAGCCCCCAACTTCAGTCGGTGTCTCTGATTCCTCTCCAGGAGGAGGATAAAATCCTCTAAGAGCAGAAGGTGTTAGACAAGACGTGCTCAGTTTGCCAAGGCTGCAGGGCTGGAGCCTACCAAAAATCCTCCTCTATCTTCCATTATTGCAGCCTGTTTGGAGCATTCCCTCTGAGCGGGACGTGGCTCCTGCTGGATACGCTGGCACTCATCCAAGACAGGGAAAAAACAAAAACAAAAAAAAAAAACAGCCATAGCTTCCCTAATGGTACAGCTTAACCAGACAGTAGCAGAAAGGGCTCTGAGAACATGTTCAATGCTTATCAAAAATTAACTGACATCCAGGAGCAACAAACTCTCACTCATGCACCACGGAAATAGCAAATTCAGTCACTGCAAACCCAAGGAAGGTCAGAGGTGGGGCTGGAAGGGCAACCTGTGCAGCTGCCCCAACGGGTCTGTCTTTAGTTTGATCCTGTCCTGTTTACTGCAAAGTATGAAAGGAGGAGGAAAACTCCCGTGGTTCATCTTCATCACACTTCTGAACTGCAGGCAGGACACTCTAGGCTGTACAGGGCAGCTGTACTGTAGAGCTGGGGTGTAGCTTTCCAATGCGAGTTCACACTTCCATGAACAGTTACCCTTATTTCTGTGTAGTTTTAATGGTTTAATAGTTCTGTTGTTGTTGAGTTTTGATTTAGCTAGAGCAGACCCGCAGCTAAGCCCAGGGCTCCGCATCAGCCCCTGCTTTGCTCTCGGCGTGGGCAAGAGGAGATCCCTGGCACCCGCAGCCCCTTGCACAGCTCTCACTTCTGCTGCGAGAATTGCAGAGATCTGATGTGAACATTTATTTCGTATTTAATTTTAATAAACTAAGCCCTGGGAGAGCAATGTCAGATGCTGTCTTAATAGAAATCTCTCTGTCGCTGTAATGGAGTAGCTAATTGCTTTTTTTCTTCCCCCATTTTTAGTGTGGAGTTGGATTTTAAGCAGCAAGAAGATAAACTACAGCCAGTTTTGAGAAAACTTCATCCCATTGAGGAAACTCAGGTTGCACCTTTGCCTTATTCTCAGGAGAGTTACTCCTCTACTCCCAAGCAAAAATCCAAAACTGAGTCAAAAAAGCACGGAAGATGGAAACTCTGGTTCCTTTAACCAAGTCCATGGCACATGGAGCTCAAGGCCTTCTTTGAGAAGTATCTGGAATAATCCTCTCCCTCCCTGGAAAGGGATCCTGGTAACTCGGTCCATGTTAGCAGCCAGCGTTGCTGGGACCCCCCTGGCAGCGTTCAGTTCTCATCACATGTACCAAAAAGGCCTTTGTACCCAGGAACTACTGGTCAGGAGCGGGGCAGCCAGGGCCACCTCGCCGACTTCTCTCCGCAGTTCACCAACGTGGGATGTAAGCCCTGGAGTGAAGTTTGGACAAAGATGGAAAGCAAAACTGTTTTTCTCCCTTTAGATCTGGAAGCATCACCTTTAAATTGTAGGCTGTCATCCTGTACACAGCTAAATATCACTATTGTTTTGAAGCCTTTTGGGGGTTTGTTTTGTTGTCTTTAAACACCAGTGAGGAGAAAAAAAAAATAAATAGGCAAGCCTTACGTTTGCTCTTCAGTTTTACCAACCCTTGAGGATCGGGGAGTGCAATTTTCAGCACACATATCCTGGACAAAGCACAATTTTTCATGTGGTCCGAGACCGTGAATAATCAATCTTTAAGGTGTGACTATATGTATATTTGCCTTCATGTGTTGTAAACTTCAACCGAGTTCTGACACGTCAACCTTGTCCCATGGTTTTTAATTTAGCTGCTGTCCATCTGCGCCAGGAGGCTCCCCCAGTCAGGACATGCCTCGAGCCACCCCGTGCGACAGGGTCAAGGCCAGGGGGCAATAAACTGCCCCAGATGTCACTTTTATATCTTTTGGTGCCCAAAAGGTCTATATCAAACATTCTAGAACAGAGGGGAAAAAAAAAAAAAAGAAAAAAAAAAGCTATGATAAAAAGCTCTACGGATTGTTGGCATTTGCCCTAATTTAGTATCTTTTTGTAAGACAGGCTTTGGAAAACCTGTACACAATTGCAGAAGGCATCAGGAATGCTGAGGCATGCAGGATGCTCTGAAGCCTGTTCAGAAGGACGAGGCAAGTTTCAGGGGTGTTTATTTGGCTGAGCTTTCCCAATAAACATAGTTTGTATCTAGGTAATCTGGTAGTTGTACTTGCTTACAGCCTTGAGGAAATGTGAATCAAATTTCCCCCTGTTTAAAAAAATGACACTTAAAATCTTGCTCCGAATTACATGCTCCTTTACCTATTTGCTAATGTTATAAAACTCTTATCTTGCTTGAAGAGAAATATTGACTGCCAGAAGGGGCTAGTGAAGGGGACCTTGCCCTTCTTTTAGGGGTGAGGACAATTTGTGTGACAGGCTGGTTTGCAAGTGACAGGCTCCGAAACTCCATAGCCCACAGGGTCATTAAGATATTTACCCTCAGTCTTTAGGCAGACTGTGGAAGGAACATAGTCATTTGCAGAAGATTTTGCACATACTAAACTTGAAATACTTTAATTTATGCTATTTTTTTTCTTAGCTGAAGCTGAAATCAGTGACTAATTTAAAAAAAAATGACGAAGATTTGTTATTTACTTCAGGGGAAAAAATAATAAGAGAAATAAGTTAATATGAGAACACAAGTGTGGAACATGTCAGAGCCACCTTCACTGCTTTAGTGGAGCAATCCCCTCCGTAGTAAATCCCAGGAGGGCTACAGGTTCCCACATGTAAGTAACAATATCCTGAAATCTCCTGTGAAAGCTGAAGGATTCCAAAGGGTGATCTTGTGTACTGGGAAGGAAGTGCAATTGTTTCATATGGAAAAACGTGTGTCATGTATTTTATATCATTTTTAATTAAAGCTATAATACTGTTTACAAGGCAGCCCACCTTACATGTGTTAGAACCCAAGCAGTTCAAAAAACTACCAATCAGAAAAGCATTTTTCCTAAACAAAGAATCTCAAATACAGCTCCAAGAAGAAAACCCCGTGCTGTCCAGCATTGCAGGTAGCTGCAATGAGGAGGGAGCTGGCGCGTGCAAACACACCTGGCGCTTTGGGAAAGGAAGATGCAGCTCTGTGGCGGGGGAGCGCTTACAGATTGGTAGTGCCAGCTGAGCAGCAGCTTTTCCCGTGCTCCTGTGCCCAGGGTTTGTGTGCAGGGACACAAACCCCAGCTGTTGTCCTGGGACACGGCAGGGCTGGGATCTCCCCCACGCAGAGGAGCAGCCCCTGGTGAAGGGTCTCGGAGCCGCCCGGGGGGCCTCGGCGAGGCTCCTACACAGCCAGGCTATTTTCTTAAACAAACGGCAAATTTTTAATTTTTTACATTTTTTTAAAGATGAAAAAGCTAACATACATATAGTCTTGCTTAAGATTACATGCCATGTTATATCGTACCATACAATGTAATTTGTAATAAAACGTTTTTGCAAGTGTGGAAGATGTATCATATTGTATTACGTTTAGGATCGCTCAGGTTAGCTACGGAGAGACACTTAATTCTTTAGAGCTTCTACTTCAGTGCGACTGACACGGAGCCGTTTGCACCCTCGTGTGTAGGGGCTGTTTGCAGCCTAGCCTAGAAGATCTTAGGAACTGCAGGTCTGAGGGTATAACCACGAAAACGCCTCGTCCCCGTCGCTGTGCCACGTAACGCAGCTTCCCCAAGCCCTCCACAGCCTCGGGCACTGCCACACACACGTCCCCTATAGGCACCGCTCCCTCATCATGCCTAAAATACTATGAAGTCGATAAGCCCTGCAGCGGTTTTTGATTACTTGCTATTTTCCGAGTCTGCCTAGTTTCCATTAAGCAGTTACATTCTTTGTTTTAGATCTACTAGGAAACACAGTTCATGTAAGTAGCACTTGTTTTCTTAAAGAAAAAGAATCACTGTAAGAAATAGCTGAAAAAAAATCAGGATAAACTGAAAAAAGAGTCATGATTAAAACTGAAAAATCCTATCCTAAGTACAAAGTGTTTGCTTCTTCTTGCTTCAGATGCAAAACCACCATGGTGCGCTTCACTTTGCTCTCTGTCCTGATGTTTAATCACTTAAAAATGAGTCAAGTAGGTTCATTTTTCACAACTGCTTTAAATCAAGCACAGGTTTAGATTGCAGCCCGTGTTTGGCCCCTGTGAGAGCGCCCTGCAGCTCTCCCATTGGCAGGACTGCCCCAGACCACGTTGTGCTGGGGCTGCTGCGCTGGCAGAGCGGAGCGGGCTGCTCGGGACAGTTCTCAGCGTTACTGAAGCACCCATGAAACAACTGCTGCTTATGCCAGGCCCTGCAGCGCTAGACCGGGCTGCCGTTCTGGTTAGGTGGCCACGGCACAGCCTCGTCCATGCCCATTTGCCCTGCTGAAACATTATTCATTTCCCAGCATAAGGAAAAGCTTGGCATTAGTGATGGAACCAAACCGCTGCCGTCCTGCAAATCGCAATGTTGCAACCTCAGGTATTTTTGTTAAGGAGGAAAGCAGGCAATTTAATAAAAGTATGATTTTTTTATATCATAGAAGTGAAGAAAATGCATCACCTGCCCAACAGCTTGGAGCTCCCTGTACCTTAAAACCCTTAGTTACTGGATGAAGATATTATGGAGTATTTGGAAAACCCACGCAGCAACAGAAGTGGAAAAACAACCACCGTGTTTGCAGAGTCACCACCACAGACGGCAGAGCCATGTCCCTGACCCCAGCACAGGGGCTTTGGTCAGCCCTGTACAACCCATCCACCTTCCAGCACTATTTTTCCAGCAGGAACTGTGTATCAGACACAAAACTCCACACTAAAATACCTGGAGGCCTCACGTTCTACTGCAAATTTTTGTCCCATATAAAAGCACATTATACTGGATGGATTCAAGATGCTTCTGCCGCTCCTGTTACAAAATAGCCGAGTTTTAACTTGATTAGTTCAATTCTTCACAGCCCCCGATGATGGGGAAGGGAATGCCAGGAAAACCAGGACACAACCTGCAAGAGCATTCACACAATAACCAAGAGTTTGCCCTTGGTGATTATACAGCTCATGCATTTCACACGCCGCTCATCCCACAGCGACTGGAATCACGTTATATAAAGAATGTAGAATTGACCAAACCTTAGGAACACAGTAAGATCATGAATCCATGATTTTGCACTGCTGCCTAAAAGAAAACAAGTGTCTGGTGACAAGGATTGCTGCCTTGCGTTCAGCTGAGCCACTCCAAGCAGGATCCTCCCAGGAATTTTTCCAGAAGGAAGCTCTCGGCTTGTATCCTCATGGATATATACCTCCTTTTTAAAGCAGTAAAACCCAATCTTTCAGAATTCTTTTGTATTTAAAATGCATTATACGACAATGTTGGGTTTTGGAGAGCCTAGCTACGCTAAGATACCTGCGTTAAGACAACAGAGCTAAGTACTCACATGCAGACACAGCAGCTTTACTACACCAATACAGTTCATTTATGCAAGGAATGGGTTACCCATGTCCTGTGCTTTACTTCTTTCAAAAATAAACACACGCTTTTCCAACCCTCCTCCTTTATCTAAAGGATAAAGGATCCCTCCGGAGGATGAAGGATCTACAGGGATGCTCCCAAAGAAGCCGCCCCTCCGCTTGTCCCGCGCAGTTAATCCTGGGCGGCTCCTTCCCTTCCCGCTGGCACCAAGTTCCTGCCTCATCTCCCGGGGCTGCTGTCCCAGAGGGCTCAGGATTGACCCCCAACCAGCAACCGCCTCTTCCTCTGACTGCAGCAGCCTCCTCCCAGCCAGGGCCAGAATTTTAAACCCTCTCAAGGGCTCCTGAATATACCCAGTGCCATTAACCCTGCTGCCTAATTACAGTGTCTGCAGATAGCACGATTTCAAGCTATAGTCATGATCACTCCATGCATTTTTAATACAAATGTATCTAGTTTAAATATATATATATATATATACAGACATGAGATTTTCAAACATAATTTAGCAAATTAAGAAGGGATAATTAATATCTAAATCATGTTCATCAAAACAGGAATTAACTCACCTACTGCATAACTGTGGCTACCTCCTGTATTCCTGTCTTCTACTTGACACATGGGGGAAGTAGAAAGAGGTTTTGCATCCTCGCACAGAACAGTTTAAGATGTCTATTCTGTATATTGTTAGCGATTTCTATGGAAATCAACACAAAACTAGTGGCAGTACTGAAATCTTCAGCCTTTTTTTCTCCTCCTCCTCTTGCATACCAGCATTAGTAGAATTACAGCTACTTATACCTATTTGTTGCTCCAACAAGGGATCCCTCCTCACAAAAGCTATTCCTGAAACTCAAAGCAATGAAAGCAGAAGACGGGGCAGAAATGTTAGTGCATCGGGCACTAAAAACACTGGAATTGTGCTATGCTTGCAGGCACAAGGAGGGACAGCACTAGATAAAACACCTGAGGACAAGCAGCCTTATAATCAAACAGGAAACATCACTGTCTAATTACTGGGAGAAATGAAATAGGGGAAAAAATTGCAGACAAAGAGAGACAGAGTTAATGCAAGGACTTTGCCAGATATGCCAAGGACTTTGCGAAGAAAGGATTCTGGCTTCTGCTGGGCTTAAAACTTGGTGAGAAAAACACTGGAGCTCCCCTGGGAGAAAGAAGCACACACAAATATACCCCAAAAAGTCAAATTAAAGACTGATGCTCAGAGATGCAAAATCCACTCCCCGGTGACCAACTGGCTGCGCATGGACAGCCGGGTGCAGATACACGTGGAGCAAGAGGCCATCAGGCAAAGCGAGGCCACCAGGACCCCTCCAGCACCCACAGGCCTAGGCTGAGGGTCTGTGACAGCGCTGGGACAGACACAGCACTTATTCCAGCATTTCCTAACATTTGTCCCAATATAATGACGCAGTTGGAAGATTAGGCGGCTCCTAAATCCTAAATCAGCCCCCGCAGTGTCTTCCCGTGCGGATCTGCCGTTACGGTATCAGCCCCTGCTCCGGATTGTCCGGGCAGGAAGGTTTGGGGGCTCCCTTGGCAGATACAAGACAACTTTTCACAGCTTACTGAACACTCCAAGACGGCTGGAGAGGCTTTGATTGCTTTGCATCACCTGGGATTTAAATCCTATTACAGGCCCGTTCAGAAAGATGTGACAAAGGTATTTAAGTTTACATCAAGAGACACTTACAATGAGCTCCGAATCACGTCCCATGGAAATGACTGTTCTATTTACTGTCCTCAATAGCTTCTCCATGATTATCTGGACATGCCGTTGCGTTGGTCCCTAAGGAAAAAGAACAAATTAGTGGTAACTAGATAGAAGAGATATCACTACGATTCAAATATTTATGTTTGCCTTCAAATCCATCTTTCTTGGGAAAGCTAAATAAAACATCACTTACTGCTGTTGATCAGAAGGAGAAAATTAGTCTCTGATTTTAACAAAGACCATTCAAAGTCTATTTTATTAATACATGCTACTCATAAATTTAAGTGTCCTGTTGCAGTTATCTAAATGAAAAGCAAGTCCCTGGCAATACAGCAATGCTTATGACATTTTGTTACTTAACAGCTTCATTTTCCAAAGTCATTTTTTTCCAACATCAGAATCCTACAGCCATCACCAAGGCCTGGCAGCCACTTCTGCAACAGAAATCCAGCTCAACAGAAAGACACTAACAAAAACGAGTAAAACTTTAGGCAAGGAACCTCAAATAGAGCCAATTATTACAAATTAACAGTTTTGTAGCAGTGCATGCAGAAGAGGAAGGCAGCAATTCCACAGCCAAGCTTTAGAATCATTTTCCCAGAGCAGCATCCAGGAAAAGCAGCATCTCCACGTTGCTGCCTGAGCTCTATTACAAACATTCTGGTGAACCAATTTCTTCCTTGCCCTTGGCTCCATGCAATTACAGCCCCCCCCGCCTATCATCACATTACACGGAGCTACCAAGGGCATATTTGCATATGCAAATATTCTTTCTTCATATATTTGAAGAAAGATCCATCATCATTCACAGCTACTGTGACAACACAGACTTCTTCCCGCTGCTGAAAGCCCTGGAATAAGCTTGCATTTCTAGCACAAACAGCATCCACAGGGAAAAACACATCTCCCTCCCAGCACGCTGGTGCTCTCTGCCCTTCGGCTCTCCCAGGAATTTTCTCTTGGGAGTCTCCGGTCTCTGCAGTCCTGGCTCTCCTGGCTGTTTCCATGTCTTTATGCCCCTCCTCGCTGCAGTGTTTGTGTCCTCTCCCCACAGCCCTTCTGTCCTGGCAAAGGGCTCTGGCAGGGGCCAGCTCCGAGTTCTGCTCCCATTGTTCCCGAGCTCCTTCCCAATTCCCAAGCTCCTTCCCAATTCCCAAGCTCCTTCCCAATTCCCAAGCTCCCCTCAGTCAGCAGGGGCAGGAAGGGGGCGGCTGCTGCAGGTGCAGTCCCAGGGCCGGGAAGCAGCGGAGCTGCCAGGAACAAACTCCCTTGCTGAGAAAGGAGCTGCTCCCCGAAGCAGTCGCATCCAACCACTTCAGAAAGAGAAGCAAAAAGAGAATTAAGCCAGAAACATAGTCAAGACAGACCGTGTGACCCCAGAGGTCCTTTCTGACTGAATTAGCTGATGGTTCTACAGAGCACTGCAGGTTCAGGCAGCAGCTTCATCAGCCCAAACCTTCCTTCCTGCTCTAAGACAGCTTCGAGTGACTAAAGCTCCCCAGGAAAGCACCAACATTTCCGTATTTGTCTGAAGTCAAGACAAGACAGAATCGGGCTATTCTGCAAGCTACACATGCACACAGCAGCCCACGGCACGGGTTCACGGGCCACCGTTCATGCCTTCATATTCCGACCACGGGGGCAGTCAGAGAGGAGAAGCCACAGTCTAACTCACGGCTTTTCTTCCTGATGCAGCCAGATCTCCTCTACACCTTAATGTACTTGAATACACAATACTTAATGCACGTGAATACACAATACTTAATGCACGTGAATACACAATACTTAATGCACGTGAATGTGTTTCCTGCAGCAACACAGTACGTGTCATGCAGGTCAGGCCACAGGCAATACAACTTATAGGTGTGTTTCCCAAACCGTTTGTGGAAAATCGAACGTTTTCCACCTAGCAGAGGCTGGACACTGCATAAGAAAGAGGTTTGATTCACTATGCATTAATGTCTGGAAAAATGTTAGTGGATGATAGTGTTGTAAGAGAGGCACCTCAGAAACAGTAAGAAACACCATGAGACACCACATCCCTGTGAGGGCACGTCTAGAAAGAAGACTTAAATGGAGAGGGGCTTAGTGAAAACTAGGAAGAGGCAGGGAAGAGAAGAGAGAAAAACCCGAGACCACCTACTTCATCAGTCCCCGCAGCACCCATTTCTGTAGAGTGCTAATCAACCCGGGGACAGCAGATACTAACCACGTCTTTCTTGTAGAGCACTTCCAGGATGTTACTAAGCAATTGGCAGCAAGCCTCCAGATCTTCTTGTCTTTCCAAGTGATACTTCAGCTGATCTGTCATCGTTGGCAGCAAGATTTCCCTGCAGTCTGCACACAAAACATATGGTTATAGGCACAGCTTTATAAATACCTCCAGAGCATCTCCTAAATATACAACCTGCTTCAAATTTTAGAAAAAAATAACTTCCAGACTTCCAAACAATCACCTGCATTTCAGCCCAGGAGATAAAAACCTGAGAAAGTCTCAAGCAAAGGAGAATAGAGTCATCAGGTTAGGAACACTTGAATAAATGGCATTTTTTCCAGACAGTTCCCAGTTAAATATGTATAAGTATATAAACAGTTAAAGATGTATAAGTATATATACATACATATGTATAAGCATATAAACACTTAAAGATGTATAAGTATATATGCATATATGTATGTATGTCTGGACACTCCCATTCCAGCCCCTGCTGCCAGGAAATCTCTACCCAAAACAGAAGTGGTTATTCTTGTTCATCACCACGTACATCAGAGCCCAGGCTGACGCAAAGGGAACCCATGAAGCTGAATTACACAGCGGCCGCCGAGCCGGCCGGGTGCCCCGTGTCCCCTTCCCTGTGCCCAGGAATTCCCGCGCGTGCGGAAGGAGCACGAGCTCCCGCCTGAGGACGGGGCATGACGGCAGCGCTCCGTCCGGGATTTGCTTGCAGAGCATTTCTTAAAAGCAAAAAAGAAACAAGCTGCTGCGGTGCACGCCAGCGAGCTCCATCCCAGGGCTGGGAGAGGAGCCAGCAACCTCCTCATTCCACCTTTCAGCTCCCACATGGAAAACGAGGAGAGCCGTGTACAGCACCCCCAACTTGTGGTATTTTAAGAAAATATTCTTCACTACCATACAACTCCTGGACGAACAGGATCACCAGGGCTCTCATTCAAAGACCGCTTTCCTCAATGCAATTTTCTGTTCAAAGCTTCTTGGTCATTTAACCTGCAGCTTTGCAGCTTTAAGGAGGAGCAGCTCAGTGTGTCAGCTGAAGTTTTTGCCTCAAAAAACAGGCATTGGATCCTGCCAGGGATTTACCTAGTCAAATAGGACTGGCCATGAACATATCACATCTCCTCATATTCATTTTCATTAATATCTACCCATGAGCCCAAGAACCAAATATAGTACCCAAGAAACAGCTCCATCCGAAGTTCCCATTATTTGTTTATGCCTACATATTGCCCCAGGATCTACAGAGATCCTGAAAGTGAAAGGCAACAGTGATCTCTACAGTTAGTTGGCCCGAAAGAACTGATCAAAACTGCACTGAAACATTATATCCAGAAAAAAAAAGACCTTAAAGATGCAGGATTTTTTGTTATGGTGTGAAAAAGTAGTATAAAAGCATAACAAACACCTCTGAAAAAGCTTATTTACAGAAACATTCACTAAATAATCTAAACTACTTATATGAAGACAAGCGTCACCGCTGCCCTGGTATGGCAGGCAGTGAAATACGTGCATTGGAAGTAATTGTTTCCTGTCACATAGTTTAAATGCATAGATTTAAACAAAAAATAATAGTATCTCCTTGAACAGACAAAATACCTGGCTCAGGAAGCAAACTCAGACAGACTTCCCTGCGTTATCCCCGGGAAGGAAGCGTCCCGGCACAGCTCCAAGCGCTGCAGCAGGGAGACGCGGCTCCTCTTTGCAGAGCCTGGGAGCTGAATCAATCTTTAATGACCTTCAAAGGGCCCTTAATTGGAGGCCTGAGAACACCTCGTGTCCCCGTCGAGCCCCGCTCTACTGAGCAGTCAAAGATCAGTCTAATATCTACAGGTGTGCAAGGGTGAAACCACAGCTGTGCCACCTTTCCTTGGGAAATATATTCAAGTTGAATTTTGGAGAGAGGAGAAACTAATTGATTTGTCATCCTGCTTCATCTGGAATCACATAATCTTCAGCAGGGACTAAGATCTTTTGGGGTGACTTGGGAGCACCCGCAGCCACCACGTCACTGCCCCTGCCTTCCTCACCAGCAACCTCCTCCTCCTCTGCTGCTGGTGACAGTGTCTGCGGGTCGGATAACGCGGGGACACAAAGCGAGAGCCGAAGCGCCAGGACACGCTGAGGGAAGGCAAGCTGGGGAAAAGCAGCACTTATTTGATCTGACATTTATTAGTACCGCAGGGCTTCCTCTACATCAAGAGCTGTTAACCACACACCCCGAGCGCTCCCATTCCTGCAGCGTTGGGATTTGCTTGCAAATAAGAAAATGGGAAAGTTGACAAACTCCCAAGTAGCGCTAGGATAGGGACTGCATTCCCAGATTCCAGGACACAGATCTGCCCCAGGTTACGGCCCCAGGCACCTGAGAAGTGGGCAAGCAGCATCCCTGTGAGCCCTTCCCAAGGCTGCCCATCCCTCCGACTGCTCACGGAAACTGGGAGCTAGAGAAGAAATACTAGCGACACCCTTATGTTGCATACTAGCAGGGAATGCTGAATTCCAATTGGGAAACTGGTGATAATCTGCATCTCGCAGGTAACAGAAACATTTACAGACTGAGTAACTTTTACCTGCAAGTTTTGACTGTCTCTTACTGTCACTCAAGGCCTAGTTGTAGAATTATGGAGGAAGGTGGCCAGCAACAGGCACTGGCCTGATCTCCATCCCTGAACACCTCTTCGAGGCCACTTCGACCCATGTTGGAGGGCGTCGACCTGGATTCTAGTTATTCCGGGAGATCAATAACTTTGTCCGGTTAAATCATACAAAATTGGAAGGATCTTGCCTTAATTTTGAACTGAAATATGAACAGCTACTGGATTCAGTCACTGAAACAGCTGCTTCAGTTTTGCCGATAGCTTTGAGGCTTCCCAGGTACATCCAAGGGAACTCACAAGAACCAGAAGGCAACAAATCCTGAAGATGGACCCCAACACTATAAATATGTATTTTTACAAGGGCAGTGTGCTCTACAAGAGGATACGGTTTGAAATGCATCCTCAGCTATAAACTACTCGGAAAACATCTGGTTGATTAACTCCATTTGGATTCTTTAGTTAACCTCCACCAGGCTGCTGTGACGAATCCGTGGATCCCTGCATTGATTAACGGGCAATCCCGATGAATCCAAGGTCGGCAGCGCTGGTCTCCAGCTCCCAAGCCGGCTTGGAAGAGAGCTCCTAAGTAGGAGACAGGGATTACAGACAACAAGACTTCAACATCTGCTCATCCTCGAGTGCACAAGCCCAGCCCACAATGATTAATGCCACAGGAATGTGCAGTGAGAATAAAATATTAAGTTTTATATAAGGATGCTCAGGAGGCATCATCAACTTTGGAGTAGCCAAGCAAGGACTTCCGTGGAACACGGATCCGGGGACTATGTTACGGCTGGAAACACGTAATAAGTTCCTGTCAGTTTTGCAGACACTGACAAATGCATTTCTTTGTTTTATGGATCATTTAGTTAACGCGGCCAAATGAAAATTATGCTTAATAACCTTGCTCCTTTCACACAGCATGGAGATAACGATGATCATTTTAGGGAGAATTAAACAGTAAGGAATCTTATAAATGCTTTATGCTCTCTACTAATATTTAATAGGCAAACAACCTTCTAATAGAGAAATCACTTGGTTTTCCAACTATTTAAGAATACAGCAGCCACGTGGCTCACTTGGTAATTAGCTTAAAGTCATTTGTAAAACAAAGCAACAGAGAATACAAACATCTCTACAGGACCGAACAAATCACTGTTTACATACAACAAAAGAAGTATCTTTGGAAATCTTAGTTTTAACTACTGCAAGTATTAACATACTCAGAAGTGAGTTGTAACTGCTCCGCTGCAGAGGCGGATGCACTTGCACTCCCTCCCGCACGTGCTGTGCTCACCAGGTCCAGATTTACCTCTCTGTGGCAGTGATGATCACACGAGAGCTTCCTTACGCTGGGTGGATTGAGCTGATTGCTGCTGTTTTGGAGGGGAGACAGACATGAAAGGATGAAGGGAGGCAGAGCTGGTTACGGGCAAAAGCTTTTTGCTCCAAACGCACGGAAAACCCTTTCTCTGTGTGTGCCAGTTACAGCAAGAGAGACACAAGAGAGCAAGGAAAGGCAGGTCACCCAATAGATCTAAAAAACTAGGCCTTTAGGCCAGTGAATAAAGCCATAAAAACGGGCAGAAATGGCTCCCCTTGTATTAGCAGGGAATCGGTTTGAGGACAGAGAATCTTCTCCCCTATTTCTGGGCTAGAAATCCAAAGCACGAAGATCTACTACGGATTTAATCGATATAGTTGATCTCTAAATAATCACAGGCTTGGAAAAATACGGTCCTGGGAGTTACCTGGCTGGGATTCTCCTCTGGAATACGCACACCCATGCACTCTGTCACCCACTCGAATGTAAGGAGCCAGGGGGTGTTTTAGCACCGTCCAGGCCACCTATCCCCCCTGGCTCCTTACACTTGACAACTTTTGAATTTTAAGTCCTCTCAAGACACCACGAATTCTCCCTGATCCCCCAAGGCGAAGCTCTCGGGTATTTTCCCCCCACAGAAACGTCCTGATGAAACGCTATCCCCTTTCCTGCAGGTTCCTCAGCTTTCTATCAGCTCCACAATCCGCTATTGCACATTGCTCCTCAGAAGAGAGCCTCATTTGTGTGATACAATGCAGGATTAGGAGGCAAGATTGTTGTATGAATATGCAATCAGTTTAAAATTAGCCTCATTCATTCTACAAGCTCTGTTTCAGTAATAAGAGCTCAGACCCACAGGGCTAAGTGGAATTTGACAATGGCTGCAGATATTGGCCTGAGTTAGTCGAGTGAATCTTAGTGTTTCCAAAAGTTTTCCTAAACAATTCACTCTCTGGCCAAAAATAAGGCACAGAATTATCAGAGGCAAGAGGGGCCTCTGAGAGGTTTTTGTCGACACAGAAGAATATGTGAGGCCACACACAGCCCTGTAAAAGGGAGGGCAGGACAGTGCAGAAACATCACGAGCTCCAGTTTTATGCCACTAGCAACAAACCTCCGAGCAAGCCTGCAAGGGTTTGGATGTGGGAGTATTTTCTTAGCTTTTACTTCATAATTTAATCTAATATTTAAGCTAATAATTTAATTTTAAGCTATTTACAATCTGCCCCCTACACTCACCCACCCTTTCGTTTAAGTGGTCCTTGGAACCCCCTTCTGGGCCACCTTGCATGCAGAAGCACATGCAAACTTTGAAGGGGAGCTTTGTTTTTGCATATTCTATTTAATTAATCTTCATCTAATAAAATAAGAACATGCAAATAGATCACTTCATGTAACTGAGAACGATATTCCACAGAACTGTACTACACAAACACACAATTTCCAAGGATCAGAGATTATCCACAGAGGAACGGAGAGGGCTGCATGTGCAGCACACAACAGGCGAGCTTTAAGGATCGCTTGGAGTTAATATTCTTTAAAAGCCAATTTCACTAACCTATTACTAGTACTAATTTCCTTTTTTTAAGGAACCATTTTTATTTGATCCCTTAACTACCACTGGAAAAAGGTTTATCACGTATTTACCCACACACACACACACAAAGCCTATTCTGATAAGGCCCGGGTACTAAATCCTTCAAAACCCATGAAAAGCAACACGTGGTATAAGGCATTTTCCTTCAAGCAAAATCTCCAATCCTAACTTTGACATTTTCTTGGCTGCAGAGCACACTGCAAGCAGCTCTACCAGCCACATCTTGCTATTCTCTCCACGAGCACCAAGCTCCAGCTTTGGTAACTTTTCAGAATGCTCTAACACTCCCCAATAAAATCTTCAAAGTTAAAAGAGAACAAAGCTGCCTAGAAATCTTCCTGTAGCTTATTTCTTTTCTCACACTGATGGCTTGCTTTCCCCCCATCATTTCACAATGCTCATTTCACAAACTAAAATGATAGGTTTAACAAGTTAAATAAATTCTGCAGAGGCTGTTGTGTTTCACAATAAAAAGTGCCCCTCTGGGGCTCTTAAAGAGCTTATAAAGCTCCTTGAAATTTCAAGTAGTGGTTGTAGGTATCAGGTCGCTTCACACACATTGGGAAGTAAAAGATTGGACCTTTCTTTACAGCTCTCTCCAGTGTCTGATCCAGACATTCTTATATAAAACAGCATCCGTGCAAGTATTCCCCTGTTGTTTAAGTCCTTGGAGGATTCTGCATTACTCAGAATGTCTCATGAAATACATCACCTATAAACAAGAGAATGAGAAAATAAAACGAAAGAAAATGAGAAATAAAACCCTGAGAGCTAAAGTGTTTGGAAAGGGTTTTAAACTGTACTTACAAAATTCACCCACTTTGAACGAAAAACACCATCCAAACGTCAAGCTTGTTCTGTGAACATTATTATTTATTGGTACCGGAGCAAAGTCAGGAGAACAACTTCAAATGCCAAGCAAAACTACGGGTAAAAAGCCGTAATTCCAGCTGTTACCATCAGCCCCATGGAACCCCACAGCTGCCAGGAATATGGACTCAACCTGCACCCAGCAGAGCAGGCAAAGTCCTGGGAAAACAGGGAGCACGTGCAGCACGGATGGTGCCTTCCTGCCTCTTGCCAAGCACAAGGAAACACATGTTAGTAGGTCCAGCCAACGGGCCATCGTCGTGGTTAGTCATCACCCGACCTACTGGAAGACCTGGCAGCACAGAGTCAATCTAAGAGAAATTCCTTAAAATCAGAAAAGTCTGTTATATCAACACATGGCACACGGGACCTCGGCATTTTTGATCCAACAGAAGAATCCTTCAATTTTTCCTTATGGTTGAACCATCAGTGCCTATTGCTCCCTCATTACATTCTTCTGAGGGCAAACGAGCACTGGTGCAGCTTCCTGTGAGCTGCATCACCTGGGAGGAACGAAGGGTTTCGCCCCAGCTGAGGGAGCTGCAAGGCGCCTTGGGCTCGCCTGCTCACCCCGAAGGAGAACACAGCACAGCAGGACGCTCGCCACACCGAGGGCTTTGCACAGTTTTACTTCAGGTACGAGACAGCTTTATAGGGAAAGAGCCGTGCTTCGAAGAGACATCAAAACTTTCTGTAAAACTGCACTGAGCACAAAAGCGGAAATAATTTATGACAAAACTACACCAGTTTCGGATTTAGAGCACATGCCAACAAGACTTAGGCCCCCTTTGAATTAAGAATTACAAGTTATTGCTTTCATTTCTTTATGACCAGTACCAAAAGCCAATCAGCACCTTTCTTATTCACGCTTTCTTGCCCTTCGAAGGGCAGGAGGTGGATGTGGCCGTCCCGCCCTACTCACCGTGCTGCGTGAAGAGGTCGCTGTGCACGATCTCGATGAGGCAGTGCAGCTTCTGCACCGTGAGCCGGCTCACCGGCACGTTCAGGATGAACTCCGTGAACAGCTTGCTGGGAACAGAGGCACAGTTGAAATATCTGTGAATCTCTCCAAAGGATACACACAAAAAAAAAGAAGACACAGCGGCACGGTAGCTGCTAAACAACTGAATACTTTCAGACAAAAAAGCCTTTGCTTTGTTAAACACACTGGAATTAGACAACTCAATTCACATTTCTCTGAGCAATGCATTTCTTCTTGGTGCCTCTCTTTTTTCTTCTTTCATTTCTTTTGCCTCTCTGAGGCATCACAATACAGCAATGGAAACAGACAAGCATTTCTGCAATCAAATTAGATAAAAAGCATTGTGTTTTTCACAGTCCCATTACGATGCTCTTATATTAAAATAATAAAAAACATACTTTCAACTTTTTTTTTTTAAATCAAAAATGCTAAAACATTAGCCTTTATTTGGGTATCTCTCTAAGACCTTCCTATTACCATTTGTGTTTACTATCACCATTTATGCGTTCCAAAGCTACTAAAATGTCCCCAGAAATAACTTTGACGCACAGAAGAGCTGTCATTAGTTAAAACCAATTCATGTCCCAGCTAGTGATTCATCAATGCATCTCGGTCTGATCTTAACTATTCAAGCCTGCAAGGTTTGTCAAGAAATGCCAGACCTCTATGCTACACATTTACATCCCTCAGGTAATTATACTTCAGTGCATCAGAGCTTTGAGCCACTAGTACTGTAATGAGATTACATACTAAGGTTATGTTAAAATACATAATTTAGACCACAATAAATATCTCATTAACTCTACTTACCTAAGTTCTTTTGGATCAAACACTAATTTCACATCATTGACAATCGCTGGCAAGTACTTAAGTGCTGCCCCCTAAGAAATAAGAACAAACAGGACTGGAATTTGCAGCTCTTTGAAGCTGGAAGAAGTTGTGAGAGCAGAATCACATCCGAAGTTGCTCTGGCTGAATTATTCACCAGGCCTTCAGCTGAACCACTGTAACTTACCCCTAGCCCAGACTACCTAGGGGATGCGTCACCTAAGCGTAAGGCTCAGTGAAGTGAATTGGGGCCCAAGGCTTCCCAGGTCACCATCCTCTACCCGCTGTTTCTGTGGAGCTGCAGAAGCTCCTTCTCCTCCTCCACGACAGCTGCTGGGGGTTAATTCTGCCTCCATGATTTAAACATAAAAGCGCCCTTGTTGTCCCCCCTGCAATAAACCTCAGCAAGCAGCAGCGAGGCTGCAGCTTCCCCTCACTCCCTGGAGCCTCCAGGTCACGGATACAGTAATGCAGGGATCCACAACATACACAGCTGTACACAGAGGGGCTGCAGCAAGGCCTTAACCATCCACGTTCCCACTGACTGTTTTTGGTTTAGGGTTCTTTTCATTTCTTAGTAACAGTTACCATAGTTGTTATTTCCAAAGCAAAAGTTCTCTCACCTGCATCATTAATAAAAAAAGTTAAATAATGAAAATCCAGCAGTTAAAAATCACTGTCCAATTTAATAGCTGAAGTAATTCTAATGTGACTGTATTAAAACACACTTTTGCTTACAGCACAATACTGAACTGGCCTCTGATAACACTCAAGCCACAAATCAGACTACACGAGCAGTAACTTCAGTCGTTTCAAGGTTTTTTTCCAGCATCCCTTTGCAGACAGACAGAAGTGCCCCACTTCCTTCTGCTCCCCTTCCGCCACAGTGAGACGTATTTGGGTCTCGCTTGGATACCCAGGGGCGAGAGCCATGCAGGAGCCTCTTGGCTGCTGCTCCAATGCACCAGCAGCTGACGAGGCTGGTGCTGTTTGCCCCAAGCTGCCCCGGGGACCGTGGGGATGCCAGGGAGGGCAGCCCGACCTAGGGCACTTGGCTCCACGTTTCACTGCGAATAGGGAACATTTTATCACAGCATTGAGCCCCAAAAAGCAGCACGATTCATTCCCCAAGACAACTGTTTTATTCAGTGCTTAGTGTCTGCAGCTCATCAAGAGCAGCAGTGCTCACTGTCCTTACACAAGTCCTTACGCTTTTCTTTTTCTCCACTCCTTTCCAGTCTGAAAGGCCCCATCCCACAAGCAATTGCACTTCACAGCTGTGGTCAGAGCATCTGCATTTAGCAAAGCAGCTCAGGGCAGGTTTGATCCCGGTCCCAAGGGCCAGCTCAGCCCAAAAGTAAAAAGGGGAAAAATATTTAGACTCCCCTATCAATCATTCTAGCTGTCTTTCCAGCTAAAAATACAAGTACCATTAATGATTAATATGTACTATTTTAGAGCAAAGTTCAGGTTTATTATGCAGTATAATTATTTTAATTAAATCATTTACATATCTTTAGGTAAGATTACAAGAGGTATCAGTGATACAAAATAAGTAGTTTCCTGAATAATGTATGAAGCAGCCATTAATTTACATATTTATCACAAAAAAAAAAGCAGATTAAAGTGAGTTTGGTAACCTGGCTGAAGACAACATACCCATGCCTGCAAACTCAGCCAAAAACGCAAGTTCAGGTAGTTCTTTCCTGCAGACAACCAAGAGCCATTCACCATATCAAAGGGCTCTGCAGTACTAGACTCCTACAACAACCCTTTTCCTTCTTGAACTTTATTATGTTGCACAAAATAGTCTGCCAGGAGTGAAGAGGAGAAAAATTTTTCCATTATTTGGGGAAAAAAAATTCTCAGTATTGGAAAAAACTGAAATGATGGCTCCAAAGGTAGCCCCCTCCTAGGCCAGGTCCTCTGCCCTCGATCGCTTTGCAGATTGAATACATGACAATGGAAATTAGTTTACAGACAATGACAATAAAATTGCAAAAAAACCTTTCAACTGGGAGACTGCTTCGTACACAACATGTGAGCACATCATCGGACAAAGCTTCATTAAGGAATTTTGGAAAAAAATAGAGAAGTTTTCTGCAGCCTTTTCAGTCTTCCTGGACAGTACATGGAGACCCCTGAGCCACAGAGCCGCGTTCAGCTCCCAGGACGAGGGCTCCGGCCGGGCTGCCCGTTCCAACGTGCCCAGCGCTGGCCTGGGTCCCCTGCTCGACACCCTGCTCGGGCCAGCAACACACAAGGGATTTTTAAACATGTTTTTCTGCAGAGGACCTGGGTGTTGTGGTGGACAACAAGGTGACCATGAGGCAGCAGTTGCCCTCGTGGCCAAGAAGGCCAATGGGATCCTGGGCTGCATTAAGAAGAGCGTCTCCAACAGGTCGAGGGAGGTGATCCTGCCCCTCTACTCAGCCCTGCTGAGGCCACATCTGGAGTATTGTGTCCAGTTCTGGGCTCCACAGGACAAGAGGGATGTGGAGCTGCTGGAGAGAGTCCAGCGCAGGGCTACAAGGATGATCAGGGGCCTGGAACATCTGCCCTATGAGGAGAGGCTGAGGGAGCTGGGCCTGTTCAGCTGGAGAAGAGAAGGCTGAGAGGGGACCTGAGCAGTGTCTAGAAGAACCTCAAGGGAGGCCGTGAGGAGGATGGGGCCGGCCTCTTTTCACTGGTGGCCACCGACAGAACTAGAGGAAAAGGCCAGAAACTGAAACACCAAAAGTTCCACAGAACTTAAGGAAAAATGTCTTGACAGTGAAGGTGCCAGAGCACTGGAACAGGCTGCCCAGAGAGGTTGTGGAGTCTCCTTCTCTGGAGATCTTCAAACCCGCTTGGACGCAGCCCTGTGCCACGTGCTCTAGGTGACCCTGCGTGTGCAGGGGTTGGACTGGATGACCTCGAGAGGTCCCTTCCAACCTTCACCATCCTGTGATCCTATGACTCTGAAATAGGTGAGAGTCACTGTCAATCAAGTAGGGCAGAGTTCAGGAGCTGCCCTGCACTGCATTTGTTAAGACCCAGGATATTTCACTCGTTATCCAACGCAGAGGAGCCCATGGCAGTCAGGAGGGGGGAGCTCCAGGGAGAGCTCCAAGAGGGACCGCTCCAATACAGACACCCCCACCAAGGAGCTGCCAACAAAACCACCCTCCCCAGCTCGGGGGCCTTTCAGGCACCCCGGGAAACGTTCCCAAACAGCCACCACTCCCATTTAGGCACTAGCCCAAGCAGATGAGGTCGATGGTTGATGCTGGCTGAGCTGAGAACAAATTTCTGATTGAAACATTAAATAAGAGAAAAATACAAAAAAGAAAGAGCACGTGCTTAGCCCTTAAGGACACACACCATTTCAAATAAGCTCATGCACCCTTCTGCAGTATGAAGAACTGCAGAACACACGAAGAACACATTTTTGAGTATTCATTATTATTAAAATATTACTAACAGAACAAAAAAAATCCTAAGGCAAGACCATTACAGCATGTACTCGATTTTGCCCTCAAATTCATTGAGTGCATACCCAGTATTTTCCACCTCTTCTTGATCAAATACAAGAGTTTTGCCACAGCATTGAGAAAAGCAAACATCAGAATACTATCACAAATAAATAATAACTGCTGGAAGCATTCGTGGACCAAATGGTTTAAGGGCAGGGTGGAGAAAACCAGTTTGGACTCCAAAGTCCCCAGGCCTCTGCTCCTGGGGAATGAGCTCTCCACCCGGGATAGCACCTCACAAATAACGTCAAGCAGCAGGGAAAAACCTGCCGATGGTCCCGGCCACTTTCGCAAGCAGGGAAAAAAACAAAGGTCCAAGAAAACTGTCAAGAGGTTGGAGGCAAATTCCAAAGCATTCCAGTTTTTATTCATAGCCCATTTAAAGCATCACGCTTGATGAGCAGGCATTTCCACCTGTGCTTGAAGGCCTCCTGCCATGCTCAGAGCAGCTCGTAGCAGTAATTATGCAGACAGCCCCATTATGGGCACCCTTAGGTGTTTTGATGGATGAGGACTCTAACGACCAGTTACAAACTGCAGCCGTTGCTGTGTTTTTATTTGCTTACGGCTCAAACGCGGGTAGCAATCAAGGTTTAGTAACGCACACACTGAGAGCGCTTGTCTGATACTTGGCATTAAGGTTTCACCCTGGCTTCGCTGTGGCGGCCGGAGCTCCCTGCGGCACCCGCTCGGTCCCTGTTCGGCGGCAGCGCCGGCCTCGCTCCGCGCGCAGACCAGCGACTCAGTCCCGCACCTCAGCGTCTAAAGCACGTCCTGAAAACGTCCTTTCCAATTTCCAGTCACAGCTGACAACTGCAAACACGCAATGGCACTAACACGGGCTATGGTCACAGCAGGGTAGCACAGGTGGGCTCCGGAATGCCAAGAGTGACCCCGTGTCTCTGCAGGGGAAAGGCCCAGCTTTGGAAATTACTCATCACTAACGAGTAATAGTAGCTTCTACGAAATCCCTGCTCCAACCCAAGCTTTTATTCTGTTAAAGCCTGCAGCTCAACCAGCTCGTTATTAGCAGCAGCACAATGACAAGGCTGGCTCCCGTCTCTGTAGCACAAAACTCTCAAGGTTTTCCTGTTTCACACAATAATTGCATTTTTTCCCTTAAACTGTGACAACCACCTCACTACCTAGGGCAGCCTTCCCTTGAGAGCTTCAGATCTGAAGATGCAAAGGGAGAGGAAAGACAATAACAACCACTGAAACACTTACACCTGCATAGAGATGTGGCACAGAGAAACAAGAGGCCTCTTTACTTTTTCATTTTCAAAAAACCAAAAACCCTGAAAACCCAAACACTATCTGGAAGAGCAACCCTAGAGAAAAGCTCCCAAGTTTCTCATTCCCAAATGAGAGCCAGCAGCATTCCCAAATGAACTTTGGGACACTCAGTACTTGCCTCCCTTGCTCGTGGCTAATGCCTCTCTTCAGGAAACGTGAGCTCCTACACCCAAAAATTCAGAATTCACACGAGGGCTCAGGAAGCTCAAGGGAAGATGAGGCACTACCGTGTTGTAGGTGTCAGAGGCTGCTAATCAATCCCAGTCTCTCCTCTCCTCTTGTAACAGATTTTTCTCTATCTATCTCTAGCACAAGCTTCTTCCCCAAACCTTCCCTTTGTTCATACCAAAAAGAAAGAGCAAAACGACAATAAAAACTTCTTTACAGTAGCAGTTAAAAATGGCAATACCAACTGCAGGGTGTAGTAAAAGTGTTTTGAACAAATTCCGAATAGCTTGCTACCTGATTTCCCTAGCATTTAAATTCAACTATTTGTACTACATAAAACCAAAAGCATCCTGCTTAAAAATATAATTCCCAAATATCATTCACTTGAAATTGCACATTAGCCTTAGAAATGAGACGAAAAGTCTTTGCCAAATATAAAGTATTCTTACGAGCTCTTGTATGGGGAAGCAGTAAATTTGCTTTAGCTGGCTCAGCCTGTCCATGATTTTACTGGTTAATTTTCATCTTTGATGTCACCGCACACGACACAGACACCTTCCACACGACTGTCACCGCTGGAGGAGATGGCGCCGCTTCAGATGCGACCAGAGCCCACGGGCAGCCGGACAGGCCGATCCCGGGAATGCCGGGACGGCTCTGGGAGTTGTCCCAGGCTGCCCGGGCCCTAGTTGCAAATCGCAGCTGAAGCTTCAGAGCGGATAAAGCCTGGGTACGAGCGACACAGCGCTGCCCATTTCAGGGGATCATTGTATTGAGCACGAGGGCATCAGGCTTCCCCACATCAATTCTCCAAAATGTTGGATATCTCCACCCAGGGCTGCACGTTGGTATTTATTTTAAATGGGGGTTATGACTATTTAGCTGCTGGAAAATCCCTGCAAGACCATTTACTGCGCCCGGTTTACGTGGGGGCTTCTGGTTGTTGAGGTTTTTGTTTGGTTGATCACACAAGCTGTACACAAGCAGCTTGCAATGCGTTTCAGGATCCTGATTTCATTGCTTTTCAGTGGCTTAAGCAGTTAATGCTTATTGTCAGAAGAGAATAAAATAGGATATGAATTTGGAGGAATATGCATTATGGCTCTAAGAATGACAAGGATTGCAAGAGTCCATGAAAGTCTACAAAAGGCTGCAGCTGCCTCCACTGCCCTCCTTGCAGAGAGATGCAGGAATAAATTACTAGGAAACATTTGCATTTTTATCTAAACTTGAACCCTCGTACTAAGCTTCAGCTGAGCTCAGGCTTAAGCAGTAAAAGGTTTGGGAAATCATTATGGTGCACCAATTAGCAGAATATAGGAATAAGGAAAAAAATCAGGAAGCTGATTACACTTGTAGCCATTAAAAATAGGCATATGCACCAAATGCTATGCAGCAGATAAGTAAAGAAACACTTCCTTACCAGAAGATACTTGAAAACCAGTTTAATCTTTTGATATATCGAGCTCCAAAGGCAACCCCGCTATCACGGTGCGGGTTAGAGACAGACCTGGAAGATCGGCCAGCTCAAATCAGGGTTTTAATGCCCCTCGCTGGGCTGGAGGAGCACGAACCCCCCTGCACCACCACGGCGTGAAAGCAGCCTCCAAACTCCTGCACAGAGGGGCCAGCACCAACCCAGGCAGCCCTCTTCAGTAAGAGGCAACAAAACTGAGCTGCTTTGAGCACTTCAGTGGATAATATGCCAACTTCTCCAAATCAAGGCTACAGTGCTGGCTTTGGCGGCTTTTGTATGAAAATTTCATTCTTCCAAAGCTTTATGTTTACATAGCAACATATTTAAACGGCCTTTAACAGCTATAAATGCTAACAAATCTTCGTGCGAGTTTAGATGTGAAAATGTTTTTATCTATTTATTGTAAGAATATGTAGCTGCGGTATTACGACTCAATCATAAATTGAGTTTCTAATATTTTTAACGGGTTATTATTTTGCAGTGCCAAGAGCTCACAAAATGAAACAGATCTTGACACTCTGGAGAAAAGAAAATAGTTTTCTCTGTGCCTATGCCAGGCAACAACCACAAGCCAATATATGAAGCACTCTGTGATCAGCCCTTGGGGCAAGTGACAACTGGGCAAGCAGGGAGCAGGGGAGGTCGGCCCAGGGGGTGACTCTGGGGGACCCCTAAAGAATAACACTTTTCTTGCCTATAGGAAATACTCTTGACCTCCAGCATCCTCACAGGAGGCAGCAGAAACCACATGTCCACATCAACCTGATACATAAATTTTCCCATATAAGGAAGTTTAAAATATCATAGACTTAAGGGGAAAATAATTCAGTATCTCTTTGTTATAGCCTTATATCCTTGTACATTAATTTAGCTTTCTTTATTTATACACACTCAAACTATATGGGGCCAGGGGAAGGAGGAGCAGCTTAAATGAAAAATATTACATTTCCATGAGGACAGAAGTATTTAAATAGATAAAAAGTAATTTTTGCAAAGAACATAAGGATTAATCACTCCGTTTCCCGAGCACAAGGTCAGTTTAAATGCCTGTTCTCTTAACAAACGGGCTGAGACTGCAGTGGTCATTCTGCTTCATGCTGATAAAATATCAGGACAGATTATAAAGTTTGCAGAAAGAGCTATATTCCAGTTTATGAATTAAGCACCCCAATCCCAAGGTGTAAAGAACCTTAGTTTTCTGTGTAGGTCTTTTTAACTTCTTATCTCTCCAGACACACTTACTTTCTCCACACCTTTCAGCATCCCCCAAAACATGCCAAAGAAAAAAATAAAAGAAATCCAGGCACAGGAACCAGAGCTACTGCAGCGAGATCTGCAGATGGGCACTGCACAATGTACCTAGCAACCTAACTGCTTATCTGCAGGAGTTCTCTAAAATAACCCAACAGTGAACCCAGCAGCACAAGGATTTTCTGCGTCAGACTAATGGTTCCTGCAGGTCACAGATCCACCTCCAGCAGCAGCCACGGGAGCTGCTATTTGGAGCAAAACCGGCTGCTTGTGGCCCAGACCCCCCTGGCAGCCCCAACGTCCCTCAGGGAACACGTGGCTTTTAGGACATCCACAAACCTGTGGCCTTCAAACCCGCTCAGTGGTTTGGAGCCTGCTCATCTCGTCCCTGTCCGTAGCCTCCTGACACACTTCCTGCCCGTCTTCCAGGGTGCTGCCCCACTCCTGGATCATGACTCTGCAGATCTGTAAATACTCCCAGGACACAGACACCACAGCTGTATCCACAGCTGAGCAAGACGGTCCTTTACAGAGCCATCTCAGTCTTCCTCGTGCTTATCAATCTACTCAATACTTACACTCTTTAGAATAGGCTCCCACCATACAGTCCTAGTTACTGAAAGAGTCATAGTGCTCAGGGGATATTTGAGCTTAACAAAAGCAATCTCACAGTAACTAGATCCCAACAAAGCTAAAAGCAATGACTAAGGAATGAAAGGTGGTTGAAAGAGTGTCCACCAAGAGTTTCCAGACAAATTCAGAGGTCTACATCACCTAGTTACTACTACCACCATCTAACAACTACTAGTAGTTAATAATGTATAGTAGATGCGTTCTACCCAAGTTTACAAGGATTCAAACATAAAACAATATGCAGAACAGGACAGATACTGCAATCTGCCTTTGTTACAGAGTCTTTTTATCTGCATCTCAGTGGAATTCAACAAAACCTATTTGTTGGATATTTGATGTAATGTTTTCTTCAAGGCATAAGTCTATCGAAAAAGAAAAAAAAAAAAAAATCAGCTGCATCTACCTTCCCAAAGTAGGCATCAAAAGCGGGCCTGAGGAAAATAAAGCTTGCATCCAATCCTCATGATCTGAAAATGTTCTATTTGTAAAACCTTGGATATCATATCCAAAGCCACTGACACTGCAGCTTACTGATTTCCATTCAGTATAGTGGTTTGCCAGTGGGATGAAAACAGCTTTCTTGAAATATGTAATATTCCTATTCTGTTATCAGATTTTAGAGCCTCGGTTCTGCCTTTCAGACCAAAATATTCCAACTCAATAGTTTATCCCTACTACCTATTTTTGCTGAGAGCTCAGCAGGGTATTACTAGCTTAAGAGCTGCATGTGTTCAGTTACAAAGGATCTCTCTCCGACTCCGGTACTTTCTGCTGTGTTCTTTCCAGCTTCCTCCAACAGGAAGGTCTTGCACAACACACCACTTAGTCCCAGTCTTTCTGGTCTTTCCGTGCCTCCCAACTGCTACAGATAATTCCTCCAAGGCAGAACCATCACAAAGATGCACAACTGTAGTGTCCTCCTACTCCCGACTTCACACCCAGGTTTTAGCCCCTTTCTGATCGTCCTGTTTCAGCTGATTCAGCACAGAGGACTCAAGAGCTAGGTCCTTCAATAACGTCTATTAAAACCACAGTGACCAAAGAGCTGTTTGCTACAGTCTGGCAGCCAACTGGTAAATTGATTTAGCAGCTGAACATGACACCGGAATCGACACATTTGCTGCTGCATTGGCCTGAGACTAGACCAACTCTAGCACATCTATAATTCAATGGCTCTGCTTTGCAATAGTAACACCCATGTTCATCCAAGGCCAGCTGCAACCTTCCCAATTCTGTGACCCAGCTAATTCGGCCAAAAGTGGGCATCATATTAAAGGGAAAGCAGAAGAAAGAAGCTGTCAGTGTGAATCCCTCCTAGTCTTCCACAAGACACAAACATGAGGGGCTAAGGCACCATATCAGAGGCACTGCACAGCCTAGGACAAGTATAAGTGCCTAAGTCTATGATGAACCACACTGTCATGAGCATGTGAAAGGTAATGTCTTAGAAGGAGGTTATACTTAAAGAAGCTAAACAAGCTAAAGTTTATTTGATCCCTACCTAAACGCTGTGTTCACAAACAAGCAAGGCACCTGCAGCGGTATAAGCAAGTTTCCTTCCCGAGCACATTCTTTATACAGTCAGCTTTTACCAGAAGTCATAAGTATTGACCATATTTGAAGTAAAAATGTGCTCTTGGGCCCAAGTACCAGCACATGCTTCATCTGCTACTTCATTATGGTTTTCCAGCGTGACAAAGATGAAATGTTTTAATCACGGATGCAGAGAGAAAGCCAGGAGGGAGCTCTGGAGAACGTACCTTCACTATGACAGTTTGGTCAGAGACGCTGCTCATCATCTCATTGATGGACTTGAACAACTGCAGCAAGGACTCCCTGAAATCGGCCTCTCCTTTATTTTCATAAAGTCTGCAAAATAATGACATATGTCATAAGCACAAGCCAGCTAAAAATGGCAGCACAAAGTCTGTTGTTCAAGTGACAGATAAAAATTCTTTGTATTTATTACTTTAACAAAAAGAAACCCCATAATTTCTACAAGTTTCTTCAATGAACCGGGATTTCAAAGCAAGGTAAGGAATGGAGAGAGACTGACACAGGTTTGGCCAGCAGGAAGAGGGAGTTTGTCCTTTAAAGCTTTCCATGCAAAACACCCTGTTCAGCACTGCCCATCAGAGGCCTTCGAGACGCTCCCAGCCCCAGCGGTGCCCGCGCCAGAGCCGCGACGGGCTCAAGAGCTGGCGGCTGCCCAGGAGGAGCGAGGCCAGAGAGCGGCAGACACACACGCTGCCAGCAATGGTTGAAACCCCGCTGTGACAGGGCAGGGGACCTTGCCAAACACCACGAAGGGAAATGAGGAGTGCATCAGCTGGTTTTCCTTCCTTTTCCCACCTCTGCTTCCCCAAGACCTGACACCCACCGGCTCTGCATCCCAGCTCCAGGTGCGACGCTCCCGGAGTGAGCAGAGCTGCCCTGCGGCTCCCGAGGAACCGGCAGCCAAGCGAGGACATTCGGCCTGCCAGCTCCACAGGACATGTGGATACTTACCTTCTGAAGCTCCTCTTAGCATTTCCAAAGTGGAAACTGGAGTAAGTTTAACACGCTCAGATGTAGGGAGAAGGAGGTAGAAGGAGATGATTCACCACAGATGGAAGGGGAAGGAAGACCAGCACTGGGCCTTAGAAGTAATTGCCTTAGCTTACTTTTCTCTCCTCTCATTGATGATGTGCATGACTCACCTGTCTAAGGACTGACACAAATATACTTCTTACTGATTCTACAATTTTACTGATTTCTGCAAAATGGAATGAAGCTACATAGACGGACTATGGCTTCAAAAGAAGGAAAGTCAGGAAAAACTAGGCATCCAGGTCAAGTGTACCCAAGGGGAACCTCTCCCGGCCTCATTCCATGCTCCCTGTCTGGGTTGGAGGGTCTCCAAGGCCCATGCAGCGACACTTCCACTGCCCGGACCCTCCTCTCACATCAGCCCAGCTCTCCCCCGAGCACATCCAAGCTGCCCCGTCACCGCCGGCCCCAGGACCAAGAGCCACAAAGCAGCTCCCAAGGCGACAGCTCCACTCTCCTTGTCCACCTCTCTCCTTTCCAATGGGGTTTCAGAGGATGAACTGGAAGAGACACTTGAACATGGCACAGAGCATTGCTTTTCCACCTCAAATACCTAGGTATTTTATATGTACATTCTTCCTATATCTTCATATCTGAAAACAATCAATATTTTCAGCTCATGACGGACCACCTGCTCTTGCAACAGGAAAGGGACATCTCCTTTCAAGGGAATCACAGAGATCAGAATGTTCTTGCTGCTTTACACTTATCATTTTTAGTGCTGTCTCCATAACCCTGTTGGGAGCCACAGATATTTTAAAAAGCTACTTAACTAGTACACAGAGGAAATAAAGCCACAGAGAAATTATTAAATTGTGTTAGTCTGTTGTGCAAATTTCTCTTCCCCATTTAGGCTAGGAGTGGGGGCTATGCAGCACAAATTATTTGTTAACTCCCAATTTCAATAGGAGATTTCAGTGATCCTCTGAACAGATTAGAAGTGAAACCAATACCAATAAAAGGAGTAACTAAACTTGGCAGCCCAATAAATCAAGCTTCAGACAGACAAAAAGCTTTGGTTTCAAAAAAAATTGTAATAAAAATAAACAAGTTGGCAACAGATGTGTTTCTACTGCTAGTTACTTAGCATTCATTTATTCAGTATACCTGGTAATGAACAAAAACCCCAACTATGGTAAAACCAGGATTACACCAGATAGACAGTTTTTGCTGCCACCTTCAAAAATTTAAGGCAGAAAAGCAGCAACCCAAGCACAGTAAAAGCAACATAAAAGCAACCACTGGAATAATTTAAATCAAGTAACTGAAAGGTATTCACAAAGTTCACTTAGAGTCGTCTGCCTTCATAAACTGAACACCCCCAAGTCCCAGCTTAACTGGATGAACTGGAGCTTCCACAGAGTCGCCCGGGACGGCAGCTTCCCTAGCGCTGCCTTCCCAAGCGCCGCACACATCCAGCCCTGCACTACGGCACTCTGAGCCCAAAATATGGAATCACTCTTAAGCTTCATGAGAGATCGTGTGTTCACACGTTTCTGCAAAAGGCTAACAACGAGAATATTTCTGAACACTGCTCCACTTTACATTATAATCATCTCAAACCATCACAGCCCATAGGCAGGATTGAAGTCTTAGAGCAGAACAAATTGTGGTGTCAGTCAACAGGCAGCAGCTTCTCCGATTAAAGCAAGTCACTGAGAATTGCCTTCTAATGCTCAAGCACTCTGAATTAGTGCTTAGCATGAGGAAATCCAATGGCCAATATTAAAGGGTCATTTTGTCTGTAAATCTCATCTACTGCAAGAGATAATTATTTTTTTCTCTTTTAAAGTGATTTGCAGGACCAGCAATAATATAAGTGACATTCAGTATTTCACGAATCTCACTGCAAGAATATTACAGAAATAAATTACTTTCTCTAATTTAGAGAAGGATGGTGAAGTTGGTGACTTCAGAGCTCTACATAAATCCCTTGTAATAAGTTTGTTACCGTCTGTAAAAGGACTGAATCCAAATTAAGACAAATTCACACTGAACCTGCTGATAACTTTTTTCATATTTTGTACTGAAAATAGAGTACCGACTTCCAAATTAACTTAGAATAATTACTTATACTTGACTTTATGGATAGACGCTCACTTCAGACAACAGCAAATGAGTCAACTGCACAGTTCAGTATGCAGCAAATTGAGTGTGAAGTAAAAAACAACCCACCCAAAGTCCCTCTGCTCCCCCTCCCCAGGGCCTCTGCCACACTGACAGACATAAAAAGCACTTTCAGAAAAACTCACATGCTTTCCTCATTAAAAATAATAAACAACATCCTTCAGGACAGAATTTCTGCAGGCCTCCCCTCCAAAACCAAGGACAAACGTTGTCTATTGTCCCTGAGAAACAGCATCCAACCTCCGGCGGTGCCTTTTTCCTATACGGCTCGGTTCAAGATTAAGGGAGTCTGGCTCTCTCAGGGAATATTTGTCTCCTGAAGTAAACACTAGCTCATTAAGATGTCACTAAAACAGTAAAACAGGGAACAGTGTCTTCTATTTCCTAGGTGACTCTATAGATCATTCCACAGTGAAATACGGAACAGGAGTTTAGCTTTCACGAGCTTAGAATGAGCATTACCTAAAATTGACAGGTTTTACATGAAATTACCATTCCAAAATTTATTTCCTCCTTTTTTTTTGGGGGGGGGGGGGGGGGGGGGGTTCACACCCAAACACACACAGGTTCTCACTTTGTCCTTGTTATCAGAGCAGTAGGTATCTTTACATACCAACCTCCTGAAGGGAATGAATGCCATGGTCAGGAAGCTATGGGCTATATCCACACAAACAGCCTGAACACACTGTACATTCCCTCCTTACATTCGTGATGTGCATAAACTGGCTTGGAAAACCCAGGCTGAAATAATATCCCAAACTGTTCAGCAGTCACCATACTTACTGGTTGAACAGTATCCTGGACCGTACTATGAACTTGAAGATGTACTCCAAAGCTTTCATGGCTTTAAACAGCTGGTCGGTGATACCCCACTTCTCGGCATTATCCACATATGCCTTTAAAACTTTAGTCAGTTTTCTGTTTAAAAGAAAAAATGCAAGCTGTAAGCACTCTAACAAAGAAGAATTCGGCTGTGATGGTTTCAAAGAAGAGTTACATGCCTAAGTAATACCCATCAAGTGACAAATTATGCAGCTAAGGAGTACTTATTACATTTTTGCTTTTGCTTATGAGGAGTTGCAAACTGGGAGAGTCATTGGGACCCTGTTCTTAAAAAATGAAAAAGCCAAAGCAAACGAAAACACTATCACGTCCTCCAATTCAAAGGCAATACAGCAATTCTTGATAAGATTATTTTATATTGGATATTTAGGGGTGCTTGGGTTAAAGGGCTATTATAGAGATGCAGCAATTAATAATAACAAATCAAAAAAAGTATTAAAAATAAAATAGTTAGGTAAACACTTCGCTAGAATTATAATATGGGAGTTTCATTTTCCAACAAGGCCTGCCTTTTGCATAGCTTTCCCAGGGATTTGGGGATAGAAGCTGTGAGGTTTATTTTTCAAAACATATAGGAGAGTAGTGGGAAATTCTCTTATTCTGTATTTTAAGGATTATGATTTTGGTACTGATGCCCTTCTAAAGACAATACCACTTCAAATAACTCACTTCCAGCAAGGATAAAACAGCTGTTGTAATGTAACTATGACAACTTCTGTTTATAGTCATTTTAACTACAACCTGTGTTCCAATATACACATTAGAAGCATTAAGTACAACATTATCTACTTCTAACTAGAAATAAAGCTCAGTAGACAAGTGTTTGGATAAACATGCATTTATCTTAATAGAAATAAAAAAGCTACAAATTTCTGTATATAGTCTAGAGAAAACTTCTCTTTAAAAAAAACAAATTTGTTCTGAGTAAACAAATAAATAAATTAGGTAGAAGAGGCAGATGTGGCTCCCCCACCAAATTACTCATGGGTAATTCTCAAGCATGATTGCTAATTTTTATTTCAATATACTTTTATAGGAAAAAATATTCATAAATATTCATAAGCCAAATCATCACTTTCTTTAAAACAACAAAAACAGGAATTTAACCTTGGTGTCAATGGAAAGCTTCATTATTTCAGAAGAGAAAGGAACACTGTACTTAAACTTCCTCCAGTAGCTTCCTGCCTCTAAGATACATGGACAAATTCCTACTTAAGCTACAGAACTAAGTGAGTATTAGGGGAGGGGGCAGAGAACCACATTAGACTCCTATCAGGGAAGGGAAAAAAAAGAGATTTACGTGTAGGCTAATGTAGCACTGAAATGCTTCTTAATGTAGGTTTCCAGAACAGGGTTAAAATGTTGAAATTTTCTGTCAGCAATCAGTCCAATGATAAATACCTGAAAAATAAGCATAATTGTTACATTAGCCTCAAAAATTTCTTTAACTCTCTACATGCAGCAGTCACTTTCAGATAATCATTAAAAGCAGGTGGAGACTTTGGGTTTTAGTTATTCTCCCAATATTTTTATATTCTCCTTTTTATGAAAATTTTCTGTTCTTAATAGGAAACACTTGTCTTGACATGTACATATAGTTCTAGAAATGCCCCACACTCAGCTCTTTATCCCCTAAACCATATGAACTTCATTGTTTCCATCCTCATGGAGAGGACAACACAAGTCCAACTGAAGTGCCCAATGTATTAACTACCTTCCATGCACTAAGCTAAATTAATAAAGCAGATCTTATTAGATATGAACACCATACTGATTCATCAAGACATTGTAGTATCTATAGACTAGTCTGTCCACAACAAAACAAACTTACCAGAGCATCAAACACTAAGGTGTCAAATGTCTCACTCTCCGAGTTCTCCATCATTATGTTAAAAAGTGCATCCAGTGTGTCTTGGAGGAACTACAAATAAATACTCAAGTCATCATATTTTGGAGGAAAAAAAGAAATTCAAATTTCACATAGACCTAGAGAGGTTTGCTTTCACTTACACTCTACACACTACAAATACTTTAAAAGTTAGCTGGAAACAAATTACTTTTTAGTTGACTATCTATCCATCATTATATAAAACCAAAAAAGGAAGTTGGAAATCACACTTGGCACCTGAACAAAAGTTTAGTTTAGCAAATGAACAGAAATATTTCAAGATCCAGTATCAATGCACAGTTCACAGCACCATGCAAGTTTTGAGAACTGTTGTTCCAGAGCACAGAACAGACAAGCAACTCAGTCTCATGCCAAAAACAAAAAACCAAGTGATCCTCAGTAGCTGCCAGCCGAACAGCACCAGGCACAGAGCAGGCAGCGTGTCCTGACTGCGTGGGCTCAGATGCACAACTCCAAGTACCAGTCTCCATGCAGGCACGGGGACCTCCTGCCCCAGCCCCAAGCCCACGGCTCCAGCAGGGTCAAGGGAAGGCTCTTCTTCCCTAGCCAGTTGGCTGGGCACCCTGATCCACACGACATGGAGGCAAAGGCAGATTAGTGGCAGGGGACCCGACTCAAGCAGAGCCATAAAAGAAGTTTTGTGCATATAAATACAGTATTTCTTTGCAGGGACAACAGGTAGCACATGCATAGACTGGAGATGCTCATTAACATCATTGGGTTTACCAGCCAAGCACTGCATTTCTGGCCTTTTCTTCTGTCAAAGGGCAAAAACATGGATGAGGATACATCACTGCCACAGGGGCGTTTGCATGGCTTTGGGAGAAGGGCCTCAATGTGTTACAGTAAACTTACTAGTTTACTTACTCAAATGAAACTTTTTTTTTTTTTTTGTCTCGCAGACTAAACAAGGAAGGGCTGGGCAGGAATGTCTGAACAAGCATTAGGCAAATGCTTCCAAAGATTACAACCATAGGCAGAAAATTATATACATTGTGGGAGTTAGGGAACAAATAGCCTAAACTTCCACCTTCCTTCTTGAAAGGATTTTCTATACGCAGAGTCTGCTGGACCAAATGTGCTTCTGTGGACTGTTTACTGAATCCGGAGTTCAGTCTCATGAATTTCATGAATTCATTCAGCAGTTCACTAAACACTGCTGAATGTCAGACAGCCCTCAAAACAAGCGAATGTGGAGCCACAGGCCATGCTACTAACATCTGAAGATGGAAAACAGAGGCCAAAATGCTCGTAGCCAACTCATCACACCAATACCTCTCCTACAGAGTTGCAGTTATGTCACAGCTTCACCATCGAATTTGACATAAGAAGAGTGACAAACATCTTGCCATCCATTCATTTAATTAAAGGGCTTTTGGACACCTAGAATTTCCTTCTGAAGTACAAATCATTAATACTAATCATTAACTTGCCTAAGGAAAGAGTGAAGCACAGTTCTGAGCACTGACAAGAGAAATTTCTATCTTGTTTGAAGAGAAGAAACACTGGCGGTTCCGAAACTGGCCAGCAAAGTACATTTGAGAAGGGCAACAGCCCATGCCATGCCTGTGCCATGACTAAGTCTTTATATTTGGCCATCGTGCACAGATTTCTATCGACAGCATTCATATTACATGAAAAGCTGTAAGCACATTTGCCAGGACTTCATTAAACAACTAGAAAAATACTCCAAAACAGAGGAGACGGCAGTGACCTGTGCTCATTGTTTCTTGTTGTCAAGAGACACAGGCAAACCTCTCCCTGGCAGGGAGAGGCTAGTAGGACCAGCCAGACTATTAACCTACATCATCCAGCCTCATCGAGCATATGCACAAACATTAAAGTCCAAGCATCCATTCAAGGAGGAGAACATTTACAGGTTCCATATACTACTGAAATAACTGCAGCAAGTATCTTGTCTGATCTCTTCTTAGTCATACATGAAGTAGCTTTAAAGGAAATTTGAATGTTTTACTCAAATATGTACTTTTCATGATATACATACGAAGGATGAAGAGCTGAAAGAACAGAAAGGAACAGTTACAAAGTAGGTATTACTCATGTGTGAAGCAGGCTGTACAGAAACACTTTTTGAACATCACTAACAGATGGATAAAGTAAATAGTGGTCTTCTAAATAAAGAATTAATGAGAACAGTGAGAAGAGCAATATTAAATGTTCACTCTTCCACTGCAAGCATAAATTAACCTTTGCTGCAATTCCTACATAAAAGGATGAATAGGGAGAAGCAAGCCCAAGATTTCACGGGGTTTCTGCTACCCAGAGAGGAAGGCCTGGGAATGCAGAGAGCTGGAGAGCTCATCCTAACGCTGTTTAGTGAGGCCTTGTTTGTGCTGCATCCTGGTGACGTTTCCAATGTCACCGATACCCAACGACAGCCATCTGCCCTAACCTCTTTGATGGCCTTTGGAGACCAGTGGCAACTGCAAGCGGCAGCGCGGTGACAAGTCACAAGTGCTTGTCACAAGTGTCAGGGACGCGTTTTTAGCTATCGAAAGGTCCTCAGGAAAGCAGCACTAAATAGAACCTTCCTGAAAAACAAGCCATATCCAAGATGCTAATTTCACCTCCCTATTAATAAAGAATGGTGTCAGCGGTCTCAGATGTTTCAAGTTCCTTCAAGATGAGGCATTCATTACGCTTCTGTTAACCAAATTAAAATCCAAATCAAGTTGAAAAAACTACAGGCCCTTAAGGGTCATCTGTCCCCAGTACATTACATCTTTGGACACATTATTAGATTTGATTTAGCACAACACATTCAATAAAGTCTCAGCCTACTCTTTTCCACAAATAAGTCTCCCTTTATGTAGGTCACTACAGATACTCAGTGACCTTATGGCCTTAGCAAATGTAAATCATTTGGCTCAGCTAAGTCTTTCAGGAGATTTTAATACATACATACGTACACACACATATATATTGGTAGCACACATTAAGATGTACACACCTAAAAATGCATTTAACATTATGTAATAATTCTATGATGTTTTACCCTTACAAAAACTTTAGCATTGTGTTTTTATATACTAAAAAAATACTGAATTGCTAAAAAACACCCTACATTTTTAGAAATTTACACCATACATCTGTGTAACAGCACTCAATATCTGAAACTTTCTTTAAGCAGGGAGATGGAGATTAGCATAGTGAAGACAGAGATACCTGGTCATGGTTTCACATGTATGTGTGTGGGAAGCTTAGGGAGGAGAGAAGACTTTGATACTGTAATTTTGCTGAATTCTGTATCTCAAAGTTATTTTTAAAGGAGTTAATTTATTACCTTAACCACTTCGCCACCATCAACTTTCATCAACTGCTTCAGATTTTGCTGCAACAGATTTGTATTTGATCGCCATTTCAGGAGGCCCAAGAGATCCACTAGGAATAAGAAAAACAATCATAATGTGCAGGACAGTTACTTTCCCTCAAATACCATAACAACACTCGGGACAAACAACACCTTTATTTCCACAGCCAGCCATTTTGACTGCACAACAGCATATTTCTATTATACATCCTACACTGCAGAAACCAAGCACAATATTTCTATCATGAAAGAATTTTGCAAGCCTTCGGGAAAGCCAACTGCTTTTGGCAAGTCAGCATTAAACTCTAGACAAAGGAAATCTGACCCTTCAGTTTTAATTTTGTTGTACACAACAGCTGTGTTTAAAGATGCCAAAATGAACTTAGTCAGCCACCAACACAGCGGTATCCACAGGGCTGTGAATCCGAGCGATCCCGTTTCCAGCTTCTTTGCTCTCTCCAAATAAAATGGGAGCAAAGCAAGAGAAAACGCCAGGCAAACCATTGCAAGCCAGGCTAGTTCAGCGGGAAGCTGCCTGCTGAATAACTCATCGTGTCCAGATTCCTTGGGAGCTTCCAAGTGCTGCACAGCTAGGACACAAATCAGCTCAGATCATGAAACAAATCAACCGAGAATGGTCCTGCCCCCAGCTTGTAAATCCCGCGTCTAAGATCGTATCACTTCACCAGTCAATGAGAAATAAGGGAACAGAGAAAATAAGCCCCCTCTTTTAGCAGTTCTAGAAGAAAGAGAGCACCATTTTGCAGCGTCCTTCAAGGACAGCCTCCCATGTGCTAAACTCACTATTGTGTTTCATCTGAAAAGAAGCTAGGAAGTATTACCGACCACATCAGAACACCCACGCTTCACACCCACACAAGCACTACTGGAGATGCTACATGGATTGCAAAATGCCAAACCCCAAGCTCAGCTAAGCCAGCCTCATCAAAGCTCTCCTTTTGTGTGAGCAGTCCTCACCAAAAAGCTCAAGCAGAAACAGAGGTTTTAAAAACTGTCTTTAATTTAGCCATGAGATTACTAGGGCGCTTAACCACTCCTCCCACCCCCCAAAATAAGGTTAATTCTTATGTGAGCTCTGCCCAGGGTAACTCCTACCAGTAAGGAGAAATGCCTCCCTCAGCCCATCACCCTCAGGTGTTTTAAGCCAACATTCAAAGCAATCAAATGCTTACGAAGACCAGCAACTGCAGAGATGGATTCATTCTGATACAGAGAGTCAGCGCAGCTGCTGTATGTTTCCCCAGAATCTTTGGTTTAACAGAAGAAATACAGTTATTTTCCATGCGAAAGCATTGCAGTTCTCCACTGGATAATTCCTAATGATCACCCATTTGAGGACTCTGAGTAATCCCCAAATCAAAACAAGCCGCCTTCCTCAGTTTTGTATCCTATTTGGATCAAGGTAATTTGCAATTGTACATGGTACTTAACAGAGATGAAGGTTTCATTTTATTTCTTATTGAATTATGAAAACAAGCAGTCCAAGCTCACAGTTATGCTCTTCACTCACAGAGATTTCCATATGCAGATGTTAAAACTTTTCTTAAAACTCAGTCAGATATTTTTCCAGTCTAACTCCAATATCTTTTCTTTGAAGTAATCTTTCCTCTTGAGTTAAAACATTTGCTTTTCTTCTTTTTCATTAATTGTTCTACTTTCATTTTATATTCACATCACCTTCATTTTATGCCACTGTAGCACCCGAAATTGTCATGTCATGTATAGGCTACATAGCTCGCTCTTTACTTAATTGTGTGATTGCACAGTTAAGCAAAATCTTTGAGACACACTTAGTAGGTGTTATACACACTCTGGATGCATCAGAAGAGCAGACTCATGGATAAACCACTAGACAGCTCTAGTTATTGAAGCTCAGAGAAATTTTTCAGCAGGACCATTAATGTATCTATACCCAGCTCCAGTCTCATCACCCTGGACATCCACCCCAACAGCTGCACAACAAGCATTCATAGGACGTAGCACCCGCAGGCAAATCATGCAGAAGGGGATGGTGCTTTGATGCCGTTCTGCTCCTCCTTCTGATATTTCTAACTCACAGAATACCACAGCTCCTAATACCTAAGCAAGACCTCAGCTTGTCACAACTCAGCGAGGCCATTCGGAACAAGGAAAGCAAAATTACACATCTACACACACCCCTGCCCTCGCAGGGGGGTCTTTAACTCTTCCCTTGAGCTTACATTGACCCAAAATGAATTGGCAAAGCTAAGAAAAGGCCAAGAGACAATTTGTTGCTGCTAATCCCTTCTGCCATGAATCACTAACACCTGTTCAAACGTTAACTAATAAATACCTCACAATCATGTCCTCTCAGCAAAACTGCCTGAAGTCTCTTCAGTGACAAATTTTACTGTTTAGGAGACTTTTCAGACACTAAGGGCACAAGGTACTCAGAAGGAAAGCAACACTTATAGGTTAAAGAATGGGAATAAGTGAGTATTCAAAGAACTTATACATGAAAGGACAGTCTATATATAAGCATATCCGCATATAAGGACAGTCCGTACATACAGAAAAATCTATGATTTACTAATACACTTTCAAAATTACAGAAAATGAATGTAAGCCAATTCTAAAACACTCATAATACTTTGAAAAGTTCACCTCTAGAAGTTTCACAGACCATGAAACCATCAGTAACATTAAGTGAAGATCAAAAGTCCAAAGCAAATTAACCGCAAATGACAAAAATACTTGACTTCCTCTCGTCTTAATTTTTGTAACATTTCTTCTGTGAAAGCAAAGTCAATATATCGATCACAATGAAGTATTTCTAAATACTAATAAGCATTAGGAAACACTGGGGAAAAACCCTAATAATCCCAGCGACAAGCAAAAAGGGATGAGCAGCTCAGTGCCCCGTGCTTGCCTCTGTGTTGCACCAAAGCCCAAAACCGCTGCTTTACTGTCGAGATTCGATTCCGTATTTGTGCTGGAATTCCCAAATTATTTCTGATTTCTCGCTAAGCATGCTCTCAGGCTATGAGCCTGCCAGACTGCAGTGAATCCGATGTGCTCTGAATACGAAATCCCGGACTGTGCTTTCGCAGCGATGCCGCCGAGCAGACTGCAGTGGAACCGGGGGATGAGGCGGCCGCCGTGAGGCGAGGGAGCGCGGCCGCCCCGGGCAGGGCCGCGGAGGAGCCACCCCCGGCCCATGGCGATGGCTGCCCCACACAGAGCGCCGTGCTGGGCTGCTCCGGCGTCCTCGCTGTCCGTGATGCGGCCCGAGCGACCCCTTTCCCTGCGGGGACTCCCTCGTCCCCGTGATCCACCCCCGTGGGCGCTCTCCTCCTGCGCAGCCCCATGGCCACGGCGCGCAGGGCAGCGGGCCCTTGGGCGGCCTCCACAGATAGTTGCGTTGGGGGCTGCCATGAGCTCTGGTTTTTCCCCAGCGTTTACACACAGGCAGCAAGCTGACAAGGATTAAACAGATGTAAGGCAGTTTTAAAGGGAACAGAGTAAGGCAAGGGCACTCCTAGCACTTGACACTGCGTGGAGGCTCCTCTAAACCTGCTCACTATCTTCTGCCCAGCACAAGAGGAAGGCAGGGCTTCCTTTAAGCCATATGGAAAATAAGGACTTTTGCACCTCAGAAGCCTCACAGAACAGCTAACTTGGGCCACACGCATGACCCTACCCACTCTTGGGAGCAGCACACAAGGCAGCACCACTTGTTTTTCTCAGTGCTCTTCACATCCCCACAAGTAAAACGGTGCAGAGCACGTGGCCAGCGTTAGCCCAGCGCCAGCCTCCGCTACGTGAGGGACGGAAGTGGCCCAGGCGAGGCGGCGATGGAGACACTCCACTGTCATGCAGACACACACCACTCATCAGTGAAAGCAAGCGCACGGGCAGAGCACGGCTTGGACACCGCACTCTCGGCTCGTGTTTGCATCGCGTCCATGCAATTCACCCAACGCTCCGTAGTTCACAAGTGACAGGCCCACGCAAGTGAAGGAGGACAGGAAAGGCACAAAGTCACACATACACATCTAGGCTCAAGCTGTGAGGGACAGAAGCTCGGCAGTCTTATGAACTTACCGTTTTGCGTGAGTTTTGTTGAACAAACTAGAGTGGAAATCTGGAAGGAGTCCTTGCTGATGGTGCAGCTGCCGAGGTTCTGCATGCTCTTCCCTGTAGCAGAGTGTCCCTTTTCTTCTAGCTCTATTTTAGTGGATGGCAAACTTAGATACGTAGATGCATCTTCCAGCTTCTTTGCTTCTGCCTGCAGTGTTGCAAGTGCAACACGATACATAATTAAAAGTCTAGAAAAAAGTCTCATCAATAGAACTTTGCTTTGCAGAAGTAGAAGTATCCAATGGGTCTTCAAGAGTAAGGATTCATCACTAACAAATTTACAGCTTAGAGTCCAAATGTGACATTTAGAGGGTTGGAGAAGCACCTCTTGTCTAGCCATGAAAATCCACATAGGTATTCAGTGACAAGCCTTGCAAATTCAATTATTAAAACCTCCCTGGAAAATCATATTCAGGATCTAACCATCAGTTTGCCAAACATGCCAAAAGCAGAGTAGTTTGTATTTAGCTGCTTCATCTAATATAATGTTCCATAAAATATTTTTCTGTGCAGTTGCAATGAAATTGACGTATAACAAAGTAATTCACTGAAAGCAGATAATGCTCACACTCCTCTGGCTATTATGGAAAGACTAAAATATCTCAAAATTTTACCTTATAAACTATAAGGTCATGCTCTCCATCTCTCAAAGTTGTTCCATCGTATCTCATGAGCTTCACAAATGCCAGGGCAAATATTTTCTCAGATTTATCTTTGGCTGTTAAAAATAAACAAATAGTTGAGTATTTAGTACAAATACTCCACTCAAAACTCAAACAAAATGGATATACTCTGTAAGTACATGACAGCAGAAAAGTATCAGATGCAGAAAAGGATGTAAGAAATTGAGAGAGTGTCTTCTAGATGCAAGATAAAAAATAAAACTCTCAACCTTTCATGCATTTATTTCTTTTCAAAGCTACTAGTGAAATAAGTCCCCTAATGACCAATTTAGTCATTTACTAATCACCAATTTAGAAACATGCAACTTTAATTAAAGAATGCCTATGAAATAACACATCACACCTGCATACATGAGAAGTATTACACACCTCAAAGTTCACCCAGCAGACATCTGATTAACACTTGTTTTACAGCAAAACTTTTGCTGCAGATTTTGAAAGGCATTCATGCCAGGAAAGGCAACTGCAGTGTAATGCTATATGGAATGAGCATTATCACAGGAAACTAGGCAAGACTCCCAAATACTGCTAATAAAACAACTTCTAAAAGAGGAGAAAAAAGGAAAGAAAAGATAGCGCTCTGTCTTGGTTTGATCCTTAGCAACTCAAAGGTTCTCAGCTGCCAGACACACTACAGGAAAGCCAAAGTGAACCACAATCTCTCAAATACCTTTTAGATCAAAATTACTTCAAAATAAACCACAAGTGAATGTCAGAAGCAGAGGCAGAAGCCAAGTTGCTCAGTCGCTGAGGCAGCATCTCTTGATGTCCGGCCTCCTGTAACCTCTCTTTGGAGTCCTTTCTTACACACAGAACTGCTCAGCTCCTTCACTACCTCCCTCCTCGCCCTACCTCTCATGTAGGCAACACCCCAGCCTTTTTGGTTGCAAACTGAACAGTTTTATTCACTAGCCCTCCTATTTCACTTGGAGAATTGGCTGTGCAGACAAGGAAAGAGATGATGCCAAAGGTTAAGAGGGAAAAAGAAGTTGTAAATTACAATCTGTACATCTTTTCCTTATAAAATAAGCAGGAAAAATACACAACTTATCCTCACACTAAAAGTAATTACAGCAGTAAACTACAAGCTAGGAAGTTTATGCCCGTTCATTTCTGTGTATTTTAGCAGTGGCCTCTGACAAGAACCGCTGTGAAAAGGCTGCGTTACTTACAGTCCTGGGACGACCGGTGACGGAACGTGAACCTCAAGTGACTGCGGTTCACATCTTCAATAGGGATTGCAACCTTCACGTATTGGGAAAGGGGAAACAGGAAGGTGGGGAAAAAAAAGCAGTGAGTACTGTACCTTCAAACAGCTGCCATCACTATCAGGTTTCCTCTAGATGCATTGAAAGACAGCTTTGCATTTTCAACTATTTTTGCTTTCTCTTATTTTTTCAGCAAGAGGCTGGTCTCTTTCCAAAGTATTAGTGTTAATCATCAGCCTCAGCTTTCCATATACATTTTGAAAAATCATAATTTCCCCAGGAAGAAAAGCACACACACAAAATCCCACTATTCTTGCACCCAAGAAACAGAAGAAAAGAACCAAAACTGCTGCTACAGGTCCCCAACAGGACCTCTAGACACCCTGGGTCAGATGTTGGTGACACCTGATCTACACATAGCTACTAATGACTATGTGCATCAAAAACTCGCACCAGTTCAAGTCAGTTACTAACTGCTGTCTTTATTTTTCTTCTTTTTTCACCTCACCTTGTCTTTTATGTTGTTGAAGGCCATTAATGGCCAGAAATTATGTGAAAAATAAATAATCAAAAAGCCAGAGATGTAACCAAGATATTTCCCCCATTACTTTGCCCTGCTCCTCAGCTCCGCACCCTGCTCTGAGGCTCTCTGGGAGCCACCTTCTAGCTCCACAGGCAGCTGGAGGACCTTTGCTCTGGCACTTTAGCTTAGCAAATTCATAGAGTTACTAAGCTAAGCAAATCCATAGAATCATAGGATCATTATAGTTGGAAAAGACCTTCAAGGTTGAGTCCAACTGTAACCCTGTCACCTCCATGCCTGCTAAACCGTGTCCCCAAGCACCTCATCTAGGTGTCCCTTGAGCACTGCCAGGGACGGTGACTCCAGCTTATTCAGCAAGCTTAAAGCTGATCCCAAAACATCAATGAGTTCATCACATTGGCGACTATGATTTAGCCTTAATATCCTGCCACTGTCTTGGAAATAAAGTCAGCCCACTGCTAAGCAGATACTTGAACACCCCCATAGCAGTGTTCCTCATCAAAAGGAAGAAATTCTTTATACAAAACTCAGATCTATTTTCCTTAGTTACCTGCTCCTTAGCACAGTCAGTCATTAATATTCCCAGTTTTGTGTTTCAAAACCTTCTCCTGAAATCTGTATTCAGCTCCCACCACCCCAGGAAGTTAATGTAACATTATATACCTTTACAGTCTCAAACCAGCGAGGCTGCTTTACTTGGTAGTATATTACTGACTTGTACTCTGAGATGGCTTCATCACCAGCACCAGGAAAAATAACACTCTTGAAAACAAAGAGAAAAGAGAAAGTGTTTACATCTGCCTCAAATTCCAGTTCCATAGTAAAGAAAATCAGCAAGCGGGTCAAAGAATGGCTCAGGTTCAGAGATCCTCTTAAAAAGAGTATCAAACAGCATATATTAGTACCATAAAACCTAATAAATTTCAATAAATTACAAAGCTTTGTTGCAAATCAAAGTAAATCGAAGTAAGGACTTATGCCAACAAATATCTGGAAAGATATGGAAAAGTCTCAAATGAAAGTACATTAAAAGTTCAGAAGGGAAAACCCGCCCACAGAACGCCACAGAAGTTTCAGTTAATACCTCTAATCTTTTGCCATCCTCATCATAAACAGACACTGTAACTTCCACGTTCTTTGCTGTTGTTTTACTGCCTTTGTCAAAATCGCCCTGAACCAACGTTACGTAGATATCGTTACGAACATCACCTATAAGGAAAACGAGGACAAAGCTCTGAGCAATTGTCACAGACGGCTGTTAAAGATAATCACACGCATATACAGAGCAAAACATTAAAAAGCCACATCATCCTGAACATGCAAAACTAAATAGGACTGAAAAAAGGGATGTTTAGCTAGAACTGGGCTAAGGCTTCTAAGATTTGATCTATCAAGGTACATTGTAACAAGATGAATCAAAAAAAGACAAAAAGTCCAAATATTTCTAAAAGGGAAACAATGTTGTGTCATTATTAACAATAAATACCCTATTATTCCTAAAACATCTCAACAGACTTAGAACTGGTACTTTAATATTTTTTAAAAATGCATATATTTAACAGTCTACAGATATATTTAAGTTGGGAGATGCCTTGACAATTTCACTACTTCGGGCAACACAAGGAGGGCTTATATTTAGTTTTATGTCTTAAAATGCTCTCCAACTACATCACCGTTCAGCTGAAACACAAAGCAGGGAAATAGGTGATTTTTCAGCAATTTCATGAGCAGATAACGTGTGCCACAGGCCATCTAACAAACAGAGATGTAGAGGCACTTGCACCATATTGGGTAAAACAAGAGCAACGCAGTTAGGAACTGCAGGGAAAACTGGAACTCGGGGTGTTTTTTGGAAGTATCTGATGGATGACGTTATTTTTGTTTTGAAATGTACTGAGATATTTATGACAAATAATTATCAGAATTGAATGTCCACAAAAAGAAACATATATATGTATATACGTACATGCGTGCATGTGAATACACACACGTACAGACTGCTTGCTTTCAAGCTATTAGCCAAACCTAGCACAACATTAAGACACTCTCACGTCTCTAAACCAAGCTACCCTCTCCAAACATCTACTCTACCTACTGGTTTTTCTTCAGTGCAGAAGACATTTTAAGTAAGCCCTTGCTAAGTGAAATAACATGGAGATGAAACGAGACTAGATGCTTGGACGAGGCTCCTCCGATGTACATCAGCCCTTGCTGTTTTCATCCACCCACCCGTGCTGGTATTTGCAGCAGGTTAAAAGCCGACCACGTTAATTCAACACAAGGGCTCCCTGCTCCTGGACACACAACTCACACTCGCAGCGAATGCTGAAGCCATTTAGTTGTTCACTTAAACATACACTTCATTCCATTTCTTGCAGGATTTTTACCAGTTGCTAAGAAGATTCAGCCACAAGATAGCCAGATTTTTAAAGAGAGATAACCAGTGAAATGAGTGCTTACTGAAGCTCAGCTATGGGGACTAGCACAGCACAAGGCTCTTGTGCATTTAACCTTTTACAAATCTTTCTTTTTTAAAGAAGTGATCACGAATGAAAATATCTTAGTGACAAAAGGAAGTTGTTGAAGGTACATAATTCAGATTGCCCCCTTTATTTTAACTGATATGAAAACATCATTCTTGCTAGGATCCTGATTCACTAGTTTGTACTTACCAGGCATAATAATCTCAGGAAATCCCATTTTCCGAGCCACAGCTGTGGACCTATCCACTAAATGTGGAAACTCTTTCCTAATCTGATGGATATCTCCTGGAAGAAGTTTCAAAGTCACCCACAGACCTGCGGCAAAGAACAAATTATTAAATTTGTGTTTTTCCTCTGGTTATTAAAGAAAAATATTTACAAAAATGTTTACTCCCTCCCTTTAGGTGAAGCAGGAATGGATCTAGAAGGATCCCTCTTCCTTGTAGTGTTTTGAAAAATAAGCTTTCTTATCCCTGAAGTCTGCACGAAGGGTTCTGTAGAAATATGGCTGTTAAGCCATTAACAGGATTGCCTCGAGCTTGTATCTAACTCTGAAATTCTCAGGAGCGCTTCCTAATGAAGCGTTCTATCTTCCGCAGGAAAGACGACAAGTGGCAACATTGGTTAGACTGGAAAAACCTGAAGAAATTAAAAACCAGCCAATATCAAGTTACCAATGACGACACCACCAACGGTTGATGGGTACCCTGGATTACTTCATCCTGCCCTGATAAATTGCTTTAACTTAACTGCACTAAACTCAGAGAAGCAGATTTGCACTTTTCACTTTTCCATCAGAAGGGGCCCAAAAATGCCACCGCCTGGGGGCAACAGCAGCCTCCCACGGAGAGAGGCAGAAGCAAGAGGACGAGCTCTTACCCAGCCGGTAAAGCTGACTAGCAATTAAGTTTAAGCATGAAATTTGTAGCAGCAATTCTCAGGAAAAAAAGTCCAGAAATAAAGTGTATGAAAATTAAAAAAAGTCATCATCATTCAAATTGTGGGTTATCCCGTTACACACACAATTAACTATGCATTCATTTTGTGCACATTTGGCATCTAACTTTCTCTTCTGTTAAAGTATCTTATAAAAGGCTGTAAAAGCTGACTTGCTGCCAGGGACAGTTCCACCAGCTGCTGTTTCATTAAATAGCAACTGCACCTACAAAGACTGGCTGAGCAACTACACTGCAGCCCTTCTTACTTGTATGTGTTTTAGTAGTTTTATGGATTTTTTTTTTCCAAGGGAAAGTTTGGAACGAATCAAAGACATCTCACCGAGTTTTCCCCTTTACAATACACATCACTGGTAGCTGAAAATAGGAAAAGTACATCTAGACTTTCCTGTAGACCTAAGAGATAACTTGAGGTATCAACAAGTTAAGATTTTATTTACTATAAATTACAAAAAGTCCACAAAAAGGAGATTTTTCCTCCTGTATCTGTTGTTCTTTTACCCCCTACAGACACCATTGATATTCCAAAACATGAACCTTTAGCTGGAAATTCTGCATCAGTGCCTTAAACCAGCCCCAAAAGGGACTGAAGCCAACACAGCACCAACTAGCCTGCGATTCCCTTTAACAGGGAGGCACCGCAGTCAAGAAGCGTTGCATGCAGAAACACCAGCTTTGGAAGCAAACTCAATTCCCTGGCAGCAGAGCGTACGCTGAATTATGAACAGCGGCGTTAACAGGCTGTAAGACAAGGTAATCAACGGGGTTGTCTTGTTCTGTGGCTGTCCTCACCACCTCGGAGCACAAAGCAGGAGCAGCTCCGACGAGAGCAATTCCCTCGTCTTCTTGACAGGCAACTGCAGGGGAACGTGGTTACTAACAGCAAAAACGAGGAGAAAAAACAGGAAGGGAGAGAAAGCTCCTTCTTTCAACGTGCAGAGGCCAAGGCCCAGAGCTGAAGGGCATCAAAGCCAACTTCAAATATAGAAATATACCATGTGGGGATGGTAGAAATATAAAAATGTCCAAGTTACAGACATGGCAGAGGAAGGACAGACACCTTCGCGTTTGCACTGGAGAGGAAAAATAAAATAAAATGAAACAATATAGAAGTGGGAAACAGCAGAAGGGAAGAGAGGGGATGGAAAGGAACTCGAAGGAACAGTGCAAGTGCATGTTCTACCACCAAAGAGGAAAACTGAGGTAATTACTATGCACCTGGAGCCCAACTAAGATAATCACAAATCACAGTTTAAGCACTAAGAAGTTTTCTGTGCACAAGGTTATATGAAGAGCAGTACCTACCCTGACCCTTGTGGTTAACTTCTTTAGCAGCAATCACTTTGTTTATAACAGTCTGAAGGAAATCATTCTCCCCTGCCACCCTGGGTGAAAAACGGGATGATATGTTCAGCTGCTTGTGTCGAATGGCGTCATCCAACGCTAGCCTGGAGGATGCACATGACGACCAACACCAGGAAACAGAGGGTCACAGAGAACCAGAAGTCACAGTGACAAGGGAACACAAAAGATCGTATCACAGTTGTGACAAAGAGCATCGATTAGTCAACGCAAGACAGAGGACAGGAAAGGTAACAAGAAAGAGGAAGATCATTAATCAGAAGAATGCTGATCTACCAAAGAGAAGTACAGCAAATCTGTGTGGGGACTTCTCCCTCCAGGAGCACGCACGCTGGGCACGAAGGATGGCTCCCACCTGGGCAGGTTTTCCAAGAGAACCAGGGCAGCCTGGCCCTGCAAAACCTGCAGGGTCACTTCTGAGATCCCAAATCCAGCAGCAGTGCATGCTGCTTGAAGGAAGAGCTACCCAAAATTTCACAGAAATGGCATAGGACAAGAAAAGCAGATCATCCAAACATTTTGTTAAATTTGATGAATAAATGAAAAGATGAAATCTATAAATAAAAGGCAGCGTCAAGTGTCATTGAAGTAATCTTGCCAAGTGCTGTGACAGCCATTGTGTTGGTGGCCAGTGAATGAATACAAACAGACAGAGATATGAAAACAGAATCGCATGTGGTACAACAGAAGCGAAGCATGAAATGGGAAAGAAAAATGTGCCTCATATCTACAGCCTGAGACTACATTAGAAATAATGACACCAGTACTCATTGCATGTTTGCACATCATTCATACTGCTTGGTATAAATTAAAATATCTTTCAGGGAGAAGTATATTGCAGTAAAAAAAATTACATTGTACCTCTTTTCAAAAAGCTGATTTATACACACAGAAAAAATAAATCAGTTTTAATGGAGCAGAAAACTCAATGTTCCATTAGCATCCTGCCTGATTCAAAGATTCATTTTCATTACACACTTTCACACTAAAAAATTAGCTTGCTACTGTTTACCATACAAGAAACAAATATCACAAAAGTCACTTCCCTAAATGTCTTTGTTTCCCTTTAAAATAACGTGAGAATGTTTAACCTGTCTGTACTGCCCCTCGCCACTGCTGTACAGAACTCGAGTGGTTTTGGACACGGGGCACACGTCACCTCGCTCCATAGCCCTATGGGCTCTTGCAAACTACAAGACATCTTGAATGGGATCTATTTTCTAAGTAAAATTAATTTGATATTAAATTATTTCAAGCTTTTTTTAATATTAGCACCCTCCAGATATCCATTAGTCCATTAATCAGGGAACTCAGTTAGTGTAACTTTATCTTGCCGTTTGAACAGATGGCAGCCTGCATTTCACCCCAGGGTAAAACTAGACATTCACGTTTTAGGCACGAGCGTTCAACTTCTCCCTTCTACCTTTCCACACTCCATAGAAAAAGTATAAACTGCAGATGGAAGTGAATATTGCCAACCAAACTGACAACTGAATTTGCCAACCAAAATACTTCAGGTTTCTCAAAGTCTCCTGTGACAAAGTCGAAGAGACCAGATTTCAGTTATCCTTCACATTTTTAACCTTTGTTTGTATGCAGTTATGGCGGTCCCTGCCATGAAATTTTCTCTGCTACCAAGGAAAGCATAAACGTTACCATTATCTCATTTCACAGATATAACCCGTAGTGGGTGCTGGTAACGCTGCTGATCATTAGCATCTCGGCCAGATTTCAGCAAGCAATGTAACTATTTTAAGTACTCCCTCTTATACATTACCTCCCTGGCATCTTTATTCAAAAGGAAACAGAACAGAAAATGCATGTTTTTAACTCAGGGCTTGAATTTTCTGGACATACCGCTATTATAAATAACGGAAATGATATGAAGAAGCAATACTAGTCAAGTATTTCAACCAAAGTACTCAGAGTATCTACAGAACACTTGTACCCATCCAGATTGACTTCAGAAGCTGATTTCATACTGCTTCTGTTCATGCTCTGGACAGTTCCCTACTTACGGTTGAAATGGTATGAAGTGCTGTTTGTCCTCATCGTCGACTTTCCCATTAATTATGTCGGTAACATCCATTACTGCAAACAAGAACAAAGCGTCCGAGTCAAACGCACACCTGGGAAGGGCTCTGAACACCCTGGGGACCACAACATCCAGCAACTGCATTTCTCACAAAAGTGCAATTTAAGGACCAGCACGAGTAAAACAACATTGTTTCAAATAAAAGCCTCAATATCCAAAGAAACAGAATAGACTTATTTAACACGAGTAAGAATTTTTGCTGGTTCTAGCTTTGTATCTCCAAGCTCTTGCCTATTAAGAACCACCACAAGGACTTGCACTTCGCCAGCTTTGTAATCTCTACCCAACTGCAATTCTTCAAAGAAGCAGGAAATGCAAGAACAGCAGAGTGATAAATGTGATTAAAACCCCAACAGACTGTAACTCATAGAGTCCCCCAGGAGCTCACGCACACCTTCCCGTGCGTCCATGAAGCGTAGCACAGACAGCCCAACACCCAGCAGAGTTACCTGCTACCCCGAACGGCCGCCGCAGCCCGGACGTGAGCTTCCTCGTGTTGTTGTCCCTCAGCTCCATCCTGCCCACTCTCACTATTTGACAAACAAAACTGATTTTCTCTCTTTTCAGGTCTTTGCTGCCAAGGTCCTAGGAAACATTAGTTCCTTCAGATTACTTTGTACTAATTGAATTTCAGGTTCTATTTTAGAAGACACAAGTTTGTTGCTTAGCATTTGCTCTTGTCATATTAGCCTCTAGCACCAGAGCAAGTTATTCTCACAGTAAAAGCATCTTCATCACAGTACTTAGAGTCTCATCTTGAATTCTGTGCAAATTAATTGCTTTAGACTCCAAATCATTTCCAACAAGTTAATGACTCCCAAATACTACAGAGGAGAAACTTGTGTTTAGCACTTGTAGTAGTCACCTATTAAAAACGTCTCGTGCTACCTCTGCAGGTAATCCCTGGCAAAGACTAATCTCCCACTTTTAAATACAAATCACTAAATTCTTCAATGATTCACACGATACAAATCAAGTTCTTTAAGGTCTGTAAACCTGGCCAGCGCAGACTCTTACCGTGAACACTGCTCGGAGGTTGTGCAGCCTGTCTATATCTTTGGGGAGCCCCGAGCTCGACCACCGCACCAAATAGTTTTCACTGAAAGAAAAATGTTTGGAGAACATTTATGTGTAAACAGTTTCCCTTAACATAAGCATAAAAATCAACTTCAGGATTTGCAGAAGACCATTTTAAACACAAAACAAAAACTCTATCCTAAACAAATGCATATTTACTTAGTAGACAGCTGCTATCCTATTTAGTGCATTTCATTTATAAAAGAGAGAAGTTCTCTAGCAACAAAGCCAAGGAATTTGAGGAAGGGGAGACCCTGGAAAACTGACTCAGCTTTCTGCCAAAACGTGTGTCTAATTGAAGCTCTGCCCTGATGGGAGGGAAGACACAGAGTGAGATGGAACAGCGCGACTCAGATGTTCCCACGTGGAGGGACCCACCTGGTCCGTGCCCAGCAGGACAGCGAGGGGCTGCTGCACTGCAGCTTCCCGGCCAGCCTCGTCTCACACACTCCCAAAAAGCCCAAAATTAAATCCCTCATCCCACAAACCTCATCACTAACACCGAGCGAGCACAGACTAGGGAGTACACTCAGTGCAGGAGATGGAAAACACCCACCTGATAAATTTGGATTCCAGTGGGTCGTAGAGAGACATAAGGACTTCAGCATCTTCTCCTATTTTGCAAACTACATTCTTTAAATTTACAAATAAGGCAAATGAAGGAGTAGCAGCAAACTTGGCTTGTCTGTTGATATCAATATTCTGTTTTTGAGACTGTAATTGAAGAACAGAAGAAACAAAATTTAAACTGAGAGAACTCTTTATAACATAAATCCTTTTTATTTTAAAAATTAAGTTTGAATTGCAAAGGGGACTGTCTAAGTCTGAGAAGGACTTTAAATTTGCTTCCTGCAAGTCAACAAAGAAAATTCCAGGACTGACATACTGAAGAAAAAAGAAAAAAAAAAATCACAAAAACATAACGAGCACTTGATTCTCAAAAATAACCCCCCATGGCCACCTACCACACAGATTTACTACATAAGCAGCAATCTCCCCATCTCTAATATTAACATACAAATGCAGCCAGTTTATTAATACAGTGTACTGATGCATCAGAACTGCCTATTTTAAGGAACAATCCTTTAGAGCAATCAGAACAGCCCAAGCCATGCAAGTACTTACAGGATTTAAGCCTGACCACCCCTCGTAAACCAACCAGCTCCTTCAACCCCAGTGCTGGCAACAGCAGGCACTTAGTTTACAGGAGTTAGGTTTCAAAGAGGAGCTCTGGTTGCAGAGAGCAGCTTACTTTTTCCTCCAGCAGTCTCTCTTCAACTTGCTTGGAAGCTATTTCGTGTGCTCTGAAAAGGCTAATTGTGCTGGTCTGCTCGGGGTCCAGAATATTGCCATCCTCATCCCTAACCACCAGGTCTAAGTCAAGGATTCTACAAAAAACAGAAACACATTTGTGAACCAAGAATGCTTGAGCAAGTGCTGGGGAAAAAAGGCCACACGGTTAACATCACATTCATGCACACCTGAGAGACGAGAAAAAATCCTAAAAAAATCATAAATCATAGAAAAAGTTTGCATGCTATCACCCCCCAAGATCCCCATTCCTGGCTGAAGTCACGTTTCCAACAGCACAGACAGAACTGCTGGGAATGAATATTCCTCATCTGTTTCAGAAGAAAAACAGAAAGCCTCATTTAAACAGCACAACAGCTGGGGAAGCAATTTCTTAAACAACTAAACTTGTAAGAAATTCTCCTCCAACTCCTCTGACAGTTCAAACAAGCATCTACAGCCACACCACGTGCAAACTGGTCAGCTCATTTCTGCAGCGTTTCAGGCGTACTCAGGGCTTCCCCCAAGCCCCCACAGTGTTTGTACAAGCACGAGCAGCACAAGAGATGTTTCTCCTTCCACCAGCACGGTGTTAGCTCCCATCACTACTTCTGCAGAAAAGAGAGTTTCTGCCACAATCCAGTCCAGTAATCAAGTCCAAGAATATAAGTGAGTCCAATTTTCCACATTTCTCCAAGATTCAAGTCCAGGCTGATCTCTATTTCTCCACCTAACTTACCTAAAGCTGCTCTCCAACTCCCTTTCAATGAATACAGACCCCAAAGGTATCACCTTCTAACTCTGTAGGCACCTCTCATGAAGGGGCTGCTGAAACTCAGTCTTTGAGATGTTTTCCCATTGAGCTCAGCTCAAACCTGCAGTATATAATATACCACACACAGATCCATGGCTTATCTGAGAGCAAATCCCCTTCAGACATGACTGTCAATCACTGCAAAAGATGAAGGTGAGCTTTAGGAGATGGAGACATTTATGTGCTTGGAGGATCACTCCTTGCCATTCCCTAGCAAGAGGAAAGTCTGGAGGTGTGAGACAAAGCCTTGTCACCACAGAAAGCTCTTCAGGGCTTTAACTCCAAGCAGGATGAGCACATCCCCAGGCACTGCAGCAGCCTGTGAGAGAGAGCTCCTGAGCCCTGTCCTCACCTGCAACCTTCACCTGCTCTTCACAGAGCTCTTGGGTATCCCAGGACCAACAAGATCAGAAAAACTTCCCAGTGAGCAAGTGGTTTCACCACTGAAGCCAGAGAGAAAAGCAGTCCAAGTCTTCTTGCTCCCCGATCCCGGTGTTTGGACAGCAGCCGGAGCGGGGGATCCACCTCCTGGTTCCTGGCTCAACAGGAGCAGAGTCCTCCCCTCTGCAGAGCACGTGCAGCTGGAGCAGCCCAAAAGGCACCCAGAAATGCCTGATCACTCAGGCCACGGTGCACAAACGGGACAAGAAGCTCTGCCAAAAGAGCAGGATCAAGCACTATTTTGATTTCCTTGTTTTAGCCTTCCACATACAAGTGACACTTGGGAGAGATATGAAAAGAAAGAGGAAGATTTTTCTTAAATGCCCCAGTTTGCTTGCAGTTTTCTTGCAACTGAACAAGAAATGTGTTTTCATAACAAAAGTATTTGACCCAATTTCAGATGCACACTACAAGTAGAAATGAGTGCTTTCACTTCATCAGGTGTTTCAACAATATGCAGTGAAATTCTTCCCTTTATTTATAGGAAAATCATATTTACAAATCAGTATTTCACAAAACAGGCAAAGTTAGGATTCAAATTAGATCAGAAAATATTTATGAAATGCAAAATGAATTATTCTGTTCAGATACCGAAATCATCACTTGTGTTCATTTTAGAGGAGAGTGAATAGATGACTACGTTAGAAAGGCAGGGTATCTTTTTAGTTGTGAATATGTCCTCAGAAGTTCAACCTCAGTTCTCTGCCATTCTCTGCAGAGAATGTTCTGATCACTTAATTAGTCCATCAGAACAGCACGAACATAAAACACAGCACAAGATGTTCTATTGTATTTGAACACTGAGCATCTGGACGTTTTTCAGAGAAACTTTAACCAACTCCTTAGCCAGATGGTAAAATACAGTAGCCAAACAAATAATATCAATAACATCTGGTTAATTGTCTACTGGGGTACAACAGTCCATATCTTGGATTATAAATGCTAAATTACTTACTGAATGCAGTTACTGGTTTTTGCTTTTGTCTTTTTTTAATTACGGCTTTTGCACATAAAACACAGAAATATTGCAAGCTGGGCAGCTCTTAAGAAATAAAGCACAAGTGGCTCAAATCTGATGAATAATTCACATCACAAGGGCATTCAGAGGTTTTCAGGTTTGCTGAGTAAATTCCAGTCCCCAGGTGCACAGGGCTGCACTGCTCTCTCCTTCAGTATTCCGAACACCGTTTCAAACCCTTTCCCGATTTCTCTGGGGAAAGGTGAGACTCTCCACTTTCAATTTAAAGGAAAAGCCATAACTGTACAGACAACATAACATACCACTTGTATTGCATTTGTATTTAAAAAATGAATTTTGCTCAATCACATTTTGCCTGTTTAGACGTTACCCCATAGCCAAGAGTTAGCACATGTAATTTACTATATCTGAAGTACATAACCTGTATTATTGCTATTTTTCTAAAGCCTCACAATTTCCACTGTCATTTGTTAAACAGATACATCCTTTTATTAAATCTGTCTGGTATAAGTTGCATATAACACAAGCAGAGAACAGTGATTTAAAGCCAGTTTCTGAGCCGAACCCTTCCACATCCCGTTACAGCACAGGTTACTTCAGGACACACACAGCCACGGTTCTGGAAAGGCAGTGACAGTTATGCCACAGAAGCAAGCAGAATTCAAAGTACTTGAACAGAGGCAACATTGGCACTGAAAAATCCCCCAAAAATTTAAAAAATTAAAAAGTTTAAAAATTGCAGCTTTTATTTACTTAATTTTACTCCATTTAAAAGATGCTATATTCAATTTCCATCATTATCTTGCTATTTTTACTATAGTCAAAATTACCCTTACTCTACTACTATTACAAATGCATAAACCCAGAGGAAAAGAATCCTGTAAGCGAGTATAGGATACCAAGCTGATTGGCTTTCAAATGGAAACATTTGCAACATTGTTCACAAACCTGTTTCCATAGTCAATTTTGGCAGTCACTTTCTTCTTCAGTTCCTTGAGCTCATCCTGCGGTAAAGTTCCCGAGAGGATTTGGGATCGCCATTCAATAAGATCATATATCATGTGCCGGACACTACGGAACATTTCTCTGTTGTCTTGCTGTTTGGAAGGGGGAAAAAAAAGAGTTAGTTTTTAGGTCTACTGAGCATCTTTTGAATGGAAATGGTGTATTAAAGTTATAAAGCATGACTTTAAAGGGGTAAAAATACAGTTGCTGTAGAATAAGAGTCCAGCTTTCACTGTTACAGAACACCAGATATGAGGAATCTCATTCTATCTTTAATGTATGTAAATAAATGTAAATGTTTATATTTCTGTTTCCTAAAAACCTGGATCATCAGCTCTTTAGAACCAGCTTTCAAGGTAAAAGACACCCTATTTTAGTTTTCATAGTGATACCACCCCAGGATCCACTATTCTGAGGACTATAAGTGGTGAGCGAACAGCAAGAGGCTGAAGCTCTGCAGCCTCCCACGGGCATCCCAGCGCTTTGAGAATCTCTTCCCCAGTTAAAACTTCAGAAGAGAACTTCCAAATTCCTCAGGAATTTTAGAAAACTCTACAGGGTCCACAGGTACCAACAACCCGCGAACATTGTGCACAACTGAAAGGACAGAACAGTCGTCACTTTGGTTGTGAAAGACACCGAGACTAAGAGCACGGAGACGCAGGCGCTTCCATCTCACCGTGGAGCACCCCGGACCTCCCAGGCCCCAGCTGAGCCATTAGCTCCAGGCACTCCAGGACATACTGCACCTTCCCAAGCATCCCACGCCAATGAATTGTCCAGGCCAGGCACAGCGCTCCGCCGTCCGGACTGTATCCCGGCCTTATTTGACCCAAAACAACTGGAGTAACTAAATAACTGAGATAACGCTACAATTCCCTGCTACATATAAATGGCAACAAAAAAAAATGCAGCAAGGGCAGAAAAAGAACACAGCAGCACAAAAGCAAGGGGAAAAACTGCCAAACTGAGAAGCTTGCAAGACTCCAGTCTGTTGAGATGATCAGAAAGCTGCCTTGACTGCAGTGTGCAAGCACCTTCCCAGAGCAAAACCACCCGTCACTAAAGCTCCTTAATGCAGCACGGAAGGACACAGCGTGGCTGGGAGCTAAGGAAGGGGGTTCAGCCCCTCCTGTGCTGCAGGCAGCTGCGAGCGGGGAGGATGAGGCAGGCGGCCCCGCGCGCGCGTTTCAAACACAGGCTGTGGGCTGGACACCGGGATGCACGTGGAGGCCTAATGATTTTGATACATGGGAACGTGGTAACACATGCACACAAAAACACAGCCGTGAATTTTACAAAGTTTCGTAGATATCAGATGGGGATATTACCACATGCCTACTTAAACTTAACCACATGAAAATAATTGGCATTAAATTTAAGTACTGTCAGGATAAATTTAAAACAATCAACTTTAAGTACATAAATACTGCCAGGTACAGATCTACACTGATGCATTTTCAAAGACTTGGGGGTTTCTACTCACTAGTTTGACACTGGAAAGTCAAGTTTCTCGTAATGTAGAGTGACAGGCTTGAGAACTGTCCTCAAAACTGACTTCATTTAAAACATTCATCCACAGACTTAGAAAAATCTAAAATATCTTTAACAGCCCATGTATTCCGGATAGTCTGCAATCCGCAGTACGCCATGAAAAAGGATTTTCAGACAAGCCAGTCTGTAGCTGTGAGTAGCTACTCAACAAATTACTGCTAGATCAAGGTATCACTCTACAGAAACCTGATTCTGCATAAGAAATATCTAGTATTTGAGAAAATGCCCAAAAGCTACAATTGAGGTTTGTACCATGACGCAGAAGGTGACAACATCAGTTCTGCGTATCCGTCAGCAGCAGTGGAAATGGAAAATCGTTAGGAGCTTCCTCAGCCTTCCTACCCGGGGCGCCCGGCACCCTGCGCAGTGTCCGAGCTCACACTCACCACGTAGAGCTGGCGCCAGATGCTCGACCATTCCCGCAGCGTCGTGGTGACCTCCTGGATGAGCGGCAGCTCGCTCGGGATGACCGTTTCATGTTGGCTGAGAAGAGAAAAAGCTCACAATGACTTTGCCATCCGCCCCAAAATCATTTAATTCAAAGAAGCAGCAACTGCTCATCTCCCCAACCAATTCAACAACATGACTCGAGATTCCGTTACCTACAATAAATGTAGAACATCACAGAAACCACCCCAAGACACAGGAGTAGCAGCACATGCTGTTTCACATGGCTTAGAGGACACTCGGGGAGGTGAGATTGCACTACTGAACTCAAGCAACTTTTCTTGCTTCCACATTCACAGGGCAAGGACATCAATACGAAGCTCCCCATGCCATTTGTTACTGAGATACTAACCTTCCCAGGAAGCAATAGAGAGGAAAGACAGACAGACAGCAGCACACAATGTCATGACAGTAAAGCACAGTTGTTTTCAATCTATTGTTCTCATATATACACACACATATTTTCAAGCATGCGAATCACTACCCCTAAGTTTCTTTATGACTTGTTTCATACTTCGGGCGCACATAATTTTAAAACAACTGCTAGATCTTTTAATATTTCAGAGTAAGGTACTTAAAGGCAGTTCTGCAATCAGCAAGAAAGATGTCATTATGCAGCAATCATATGATTAGTGGCTTCGTAATTTACATATTTAGCAGTGTATAAAAATAAATCAGGCACAAAGACATAAAATATTTTAATCCTGTTTCACTCCATTTTGTACCTGGCTAATCACTTACTAATTTCATTCCACATTTTTTGTTTTTCTATTTTCCTAAGTAATCTTTTTTTTTTTTTTTTTTTTTTTTTTATCAATTTTATGAACCTTTACAGGCATGCCCAGCAGTGGTTGGTAGTTACACAGGGATCTGAATTTTGTAAGCCGTTAAATGACAAAAAACACTCTGAACTACAATCACAAGCGTCAGGCAGAGCATCAGGAGAACCACAATTCCTTGTTGAATGATAAAACTCAAACCTTAGGGGTGGGGAGGAGTTAATCTAAATAGTTATTATTCATGTAAGTAATAAAAAAGTTATAAAAAACACCCAAGTGAATTACTACCTCATCTGAAGGTTTTAAATCAATATGGAACAGGGTGCGTTCCAGCTACACGCTGACACTAGAACCTTCTGAGCCTGAGTTCAGTCACGAGTTAAAAAACACGTGGTCAACAGCCCCTTTACTAACTGGAAACAAGTCTGAGTCTGATAAATGCACCGCAGTTAAATCCACACAGAAAAGAAAATGGATTTTCATGATTTTCAAATGAAACTCACCCTTTTCCTTCAACTATTGCTTCCTTAAGATGTATATACGATGCAGGAAATATACCCTTTGAGAGGAAAAGGGAGAGGAAAAGTTATGTATCATAAAAGTAATGACACTCCGATAACAGTATCTGCTACCTAACAACGTGCCTAGACACCCTGCTGGGCCTGCACACAGAACCACTCACGTGCTCCTGGCATCGAATAGACCTTCCTTGTTTTTAAATTTGCAAGAGTTTAGTACTGTACATCGTTTCAAGAAGGTTTTGCAACATTAGCAAAAATGAACAAAGGCAGGTGCAGTGATTTCAGATTGATCCTCAGTGCTGACAGGCTGCCAGCTAGCGGGACAGCACCCCAGGGTGCGCGGGGTGTCACAAGCCGGCCCTGCAACCCGCAGCAGGGGTGTCAATTCTGCCCCATCCTGCCTCCCACCACCAGCTACCATCGGCTTCGCAAGCCTAGCAGCTCTTTGATCAACACTATTGCAAAAGACCAATGCTGCTTTCCGAAAAAAAAATATATATATATATATGTTCTACCTCAAGAGTCTAGAAACAAAATAATATTTTCAAAATAATGCAAGCACATATTAAAAGGTATATAAAGTCAAGACGAGCTTCAGGCACCTCGTCTTTTGGAGACGATAGTTTGGTTTTCTTACTTGGGGATGTAAAAAAAGAAATTCTTTGGCTGCTACGCACACATGGGGGCCAGCAGCACGAATGAGCCATTCTGGTTTTCTAAGTCATTCTCAGAAAAGCTAAACTTGGGTGCAAACAGCAGACATGAGGAAAATGAACATGCTGCAACAGGACAACTTACCTTTTTGGACTTTTTCCTTAGCGTATAGCCTCTATACCAACCTAGGAGGAAACAAGGAGGGAAAAGCATCAAACGTTTCTCAACGTCACGCAGCAGCCGCTCCTCGACACCACCTTGACTTCGTTTTGTGCACGTGGGGGGGAAGTGCGGCTGGAAACACCCCCTGCACGTCAGCTCTCCGGAGGGTTAACGGCCTCGCTTGGACGAAGAGGGTTTTGCAGCCCCAAGGGCAGGGCGATGCTGGACAGGCCAATGGGGGCACCACACGAGATGGCATTTCACATTACAACTGCCAGCTCAAGTAAGGCCAATTGCGCTTTAATTAGTAATTTACCACACAAACCAGGCCAACCAAAGAGCATTAAGTTCAGAAATACAGACTGCGCGAGTCGGTGGATTTTAAAACCCATTGAGGTTTAAGAAATGAACACCTCAAGCGTAGATGAGCCATTTGTCATCTCGACAGCAGACGAGAACACTCTGGGCTTTGCACTAGTGCTCCCACACGGGAGCAGCCCAGGCCCCTTCCCACATTCCTTGCCCCATGGATGCCCACGGCCAGGCCGGGCGCGTGGTACCTCCAGGGGCCTGCACGGGTGGACCCACACATTCAGCTCATAGCTTTTCCCCCCGTTTTATACGAACAAGCAAAGGAACTTCCATGCTATAGTTATCTCACAGGAAGACTCAATATCCCAGTTTCTAAACTGCTAAACCCCGTAATTAACCGCCCTGGTTGAGGCCCTCTGCTCCTCTCGAGGCACAGCCCCGTGCCCAGGCCGCTCCGCAGGCGGCGAGAGGGGCCGGAGGCTGCAGCAGGGAGCAGCCCTGCAGCAGCGGCTGCAGCCCCAGGGAATCGGGTCCAACCCGGCTCCCCACTGGAGCCGCCACCAAAACATTCCCCTTTCCACACATCAAGCCCATGATGGTGCCACAGGGACTCTGATTTTCAACACCAAAACACCAAAAGTTCCACAGGAACTTAAGGAAAAATGTCTTGACAGTGAGGGTGCCAGAGCCCTGGAACAGGCTGCCCAGAGAGGTTGTGGAGTCTCCTTCTCTGGAGATCTTCAAACCCGCTTGGACGCAGTCCTGTGCCACGTGCTCTAGGTGACCCTGCGTGTGCAGGGGGTTGGACTGGATGATCCCTAGAGGTACCTTCCAACCTTAATGGTTCTATGAATTCAAGGAGCTGAACTGACTCTACCGAGTGAGGCCTTCAAGGCTTTTAAGGGCTATGGAATTTAACTATGCAAGAAGCAAAAAAAAAAATAGTCTCCAACTGACTACCCAAAACAAAAGTTTACTCCATTTCTCAAAACAAACCCTAATGGCAAACAGGGAAAACAGCTAACATCCAATACTTAACTAAAGTGCAGTGCACAGAGTTAATCTCCTAACTCCATTTTTTAACACATATAGTTTGAACAAATGCTGGTGAGGGGAAAACAGCTGATGCTGTGAATATTTCCCAGAGTGACCTCAGGTTTCAGTGGCTTAGCTGTGTGTTTCAGGGTTTCTAGCCATATGGGATTTTATGGCTTGAAACACAAATCCAAGTAAGTGGCCAAAGAAGAAAAGGGACCAAAGAAACATCCATGTGTCCAAGTTGTGAAAGACACACAAAGGGAGAGCTCCAGTTCTGCTCCTGCTTCTCTTGAATATTGCACCTAGTTACTATGCAGTTAACCTTGACAAGGCATTTAGGCTTTTTTTTTTTTTTAGGCTGACATCATCATTTTAAACAAAATAAATAATTCAATCTTTACTCAAGTAATTTCAAAAACATATGTGTTTGTATCTATTATTGGGAAATAATTCCCTGACTCTTCAAATGACTTTTCTGACCCACTGCACAGGCTGGGAGCCTGTTCAGACTGGCACATTCCACCACATCCCAAAGCAGCAGGATCCTGGCACAGACAGGAATGATGACAGGGAAGTTCCCATGAGGACACCTGGAAGCAAAACCAGTGCAGATGCTAAGAGACCTCCTGGGGCACCACACACACATACTTTGTGTAGAGGAGATCAAAAAGCTCAAATAATTACCTAATAATGGCAGCTCGGTGAACAAAAGAGGTAAGAATTACAGCATCTCGTTTCCCATCACAGGGAGATAATGATTAATTATTGTAAAAATATGTTTGGAAGAACACTCATTTATTTGCATTTCTTTTAACATGAAGCCATCCCACATGCCTGAAGCCAAAGCATCATTGGAAGAGAGTGTAAAGGTCTTCCTGTGGGTCAAGGCTAGGCAAAAAATGAGTTGTCTCCACTGTCCCATGAAGGTCATGCCACTCATACATGACATGTTAAATGTCAGCTATACTACTCAAGATTCAACGTTTCTCACATTCTCTAAATAAAACTACAATATTGAACTGCACAGCATTTAAATCATCTTGCTTGCATTTGAAATTTATTCATCACTGGGTATTTATTAAAGCAGATAATACTGGATAACGGAAAGATTACTGGTGCAGTCTCCAAGGTAAATTATCCCTGCAGCAGGCTGAATTCTTGTGGGAGTTTCCTCAGAGCACAGAGGAACTTCACTCTGCAGGTAGCGACGAGCAAAGCTAGTTCTTCCTGTTGATATGGCAACATTTTTATTTTGGTGGATAGAACTATAAAAATCCTGTTCAGGTTGATACAAAGAAACAAACTTACCGGGGAAATATACCAAGAGATCAATATTTAGAGAAACAAACAAGTTAAACCACATGTTAAAACAAATCACATTTCAAAAGAAACAATGTTACAATACTTCAAACAAAGGGTTCACTTACCTTTCCTTACACCCTCCCCAATCACAGCACACCGGGAAATGTAGATCCAAGGATACAACGGAACTGTATTTTGCTCTGATCAGGACTCGGTCAAGTGAGGGCAGAAAAACGTGGCAATTTTCACAATCCCTTTATTACCAAACCTAGTGTCTTCTTTCATGGATTGAGGATCATGGATCCATATAATGCTGCTACAGCTTCACATTCAAACAAGCAAAGCATCTGAAAGGCCTGAAAACAGTCGACAGCACTAACACACAAACCCAGCTTATGAGAAAATAACTTAGAATCCAGGCAACCTCCAAATTCAGCTTAAAACTTCTTTTAGAAGCAGGCTCTTGCATTATCTGAGGGTATCTAGAAAACATCTATCACTTCTTTAGTGATATAATAGATGCTGCAACTGATCCATATAAATAAAGGTGTGAGGACATCCATCTTCCACGGAAAAGGAACCGGTAATTTATCAGGTACCTACCACACGCTTTGCTCATTCACATCTAGCACCACTTAATTCCGTGTTCGTTAAAAATAACATTTTGTCCTTTAGCAAGAAGCGGGCAATTCATCACCGAGAGGACAGGAAGACAAAGCCTGAAGGAGCCATAATCATAGAATCATAGAATCACAGGATGGTGAAGGTTGGAAGGGACCTCTAGAGATCATCTAGTCCCACCCCTGCACACGCAGGTTCACCCAGAGCACGTGGCACAGGGCTGCGTCCAAGCGGGTTTGAAGATCTCCAGAGAAGGAGACTCCACAACCTCTCTGGGCAGCCTGTTCCAGTGCTCTGGCACCCTCACTGGTAAGAAATTTTTCCTTAGGTTCCTGTGGAACTTTTGGTGCTTCAGTTTGCGGCCCTTCCCTCTAGCTCTCCCGGAGAGCAGTGTCACTGCGGGGCAGTGTCCCACTCACCTTCATACGTCTCCAGGATGTGCACCGTGTCCCCGATCTGCAGCGAGAGCTCGTCCGGGCCCCGCGCCTCGTAGTTGTAGAGAGCTGCACGGGGAACACACTGCTGTGAGCACACAAAAACAACAGAGTTGCACGGATTTTTCCCCCCACCCTCTACACACCTGGTTATTCCTCACCATTACCGCTGCCAACCTTTTTGTACAGTGTCTGGCTATATTTGGTCAAGTTTAAATCCACTAAGACTTCCCCTTACAACAAGGCTAAAAAAGCCACACATCCACTTTCTAAAAATAGTCATTTACTACTATTTATAATACCTCCTCTTCTTCATTAAAATACACCCAGTGAATGGGTTTTTGTTGATTTTGTCTGTTTTCCAGAAATTTTTGCTCATTTTATGCAGTCCTGCAATAAACTGCAGGGACTCAGAGTCACCTTTACACCCTAAAAGACCTACTTTTTTTTAGAAAAAATTAGCTCACACCTCCATAAATAATATTAGGATTAATTTCTCAGTCACACTTCACAAGTTTACTACATGAATACTACACCTAAAATTAAAGGATTGAAGAATTCATGAATGACAGAGGCAAAGGCATCAATCCAGCGACATTCCTGGGAGAGATGAGTCACATCCCTCATTTTCCAACACTGAAACCCAGCCCTCACCTTTCACACCCCGGAAAGCCCGGACAGTGTCCAACGGAGTTGTCCTGTAACCAACAAGTCTTCGGGATGCGGGATACGCTCCGACATGAACCACGGCTTGTTTTGGGAGGGCCAATCGCAGCCCCGCAGAACACACGAGCTAAGAGGTCCCACTCAGCACCATGTCCTGCCTCCAGAAACTAGTTTTGTTCCCCGGAATCTCATCCGATTCCAACTTAGGTTGGTGAGAATGGCGCTACCTGCCATGTGCTCCCAACCCTCGCTTTTTGCAGTACTCTACGGCTCTCAGATACAAGATATTAGAGCCAAGCAAATGAGTGCAAAATCTAAAAGATATGAAAAACAGACGACAGAAGCAACAAGAGACAACAAGACACACATTACAGGATCCTAAAAACATGCAAATGGAGCTGTCAGAACCCACATTGGGATGGATTAAGAGCCGGGTCGTACAAGTGACCATCTCGGTGACGTTTAAACTGGGTAACACCCAGAATTAAAGGCAGCTTGAACAAGAGACGCTGGAATTCATAGCCAGGAGCGTGAAGCGGTGTCTCATGATGGAGGGTCACACAAAGGGAGCTTTGCTGGCACGACCGGCTCTTTTCACGCAAGATGCAACAGTCACCAAGAGGTAATTACTGCTCCCGAGGCAAGCACGGGGCGCTGACCACGCAGGAAAGGTTTGATTTAAAAAGGAAAATGAAAACAGGCCTGTCCTGAAGGCAATTTCTATCCGCGGCAGCGTTCAGAGGTGCTGAGGCCAACAAGCAAAGCGACTTTGCAGCGCGCTTCGCCCAGGAACCAAAGCAAGGCTCCGACTGCTCCGCGCGCTCCTGAACCATCCGCCAGCTCCCGCGCCCATGGGGACATCGGCATTAAATTGACAGGGACGGGAAAAAACCTACAAAATCAAAGGCTTGAGAGGAGCAAACAGCAAGGCTTTAATTCAGGAGAGACAAAATGCACCGAATAAAGCAGGAAACTGGCTCACGGGTCATCTGGTCTGATCGCCTGGAGTCCAAGTCACCACTGAAATATTGGAAAGCCTGAACTACCAAGACTTCCAAAAAGAGAACGCATACTGTAGAAAGCTTGGTGGTTCGGGTGCAATATCAGGAGGATGGTTATCAAAAGCATCAACAGATCTATGGCTGAACCTGGCAAGTGAAAGTTCCCCTCTCGGTTGACGCCGCCTTCTAGAGCATCCTCCTGCTCTGAGCTCATACTTATCTTCTTCTCTAATAAGCCTCAAAGGCACAGATCTCTATTCAACATCATTGTATGCATTTATCTGTTCTATTCCACTATTGCAACCACACTTTGCTTATTTAGAAGAATCTTTTTACCCTGAATTTTCTCTTCTCCTTAAGGGGACACCTCTATAACAAGAAATCTAAGAGATACCAACAGCACCTGAGGCTCAAGGATGCTCCTTCCTGAGCTCGCCTCCACAGACATATTTCAGACTGAAATTCAGGCATTGGTGGCTCCGTGCCACTGCGGTCAGCTTGGATGAGGGCCCGCAGTGCAGAGGAAGAGGCAGGTCCATATGGCAGCTTTAATTAGCCTCGTATATAGATGTCAGCCTTAAGGGAGTCACCTTTACAGCCCTTCTTCCAAAAGACAAATCAGGCAGTCGCCCTTCGACACCGCTGCCGGGAGGTGGCACTTCCTGGGCACCTCTACGTCCCCAAAGTTTAATTACCTTTAAAAGGTTGGCTGGTGGAAAACAACCACCACCGAGATACTCACCAGCACTGTCCCAAATTTGTACATGTACATGAGAGGAGTGCAGCTGGCGCTGCCAATCCCAGGCATCATTAACCATGAGGGGACCTTCTCTATTTGTGCAATCACACCAAGTTTCCTTGACAACCATATTATAAGTACGCTCATATTGGCTTGCAAACAAACCCTTTCAGGTGCATATTGAAGCTAACCTGCCAATAAAAATGGAATTAACCAAACCTCTTTGAGACAGAAAAAGCATCTCGTAATTTGCAGGACTAATTCGCATCAATGAATAAAGAATCACCATGGCTCTTGGATAGGTACTGAGCAAGGAGACTGAAACAACGAGATTTATTACGATTTCTTCCCTAGCTAGTTAGCTGACGTGAAAGCTGAAGAGCATTCCACAAATACAGCACTGGCTGTGAACATGGGGTTTCACCTGCCCTGTTTTAGTGAACAGAACTAAGATGGTGAGGATACACCATCTTACACCAGGAGTCAACAAAAAACACACAAAGAAAAAACCTCCTGAAATCATCTCACATATTTGTACACAGCAGGAAAAGGGCCTCACTCTGTGCTTTAGAGGTACATACAAGCACCACCAAGACATCCTTCCTCATCAGCGGCGCTTCCAGACAAAGACAGGGCACTTCTTCCACTAAAACTGTTCTTGCCTCTCCGCTTCTTCTAATAAAACCACAAAGCAAACCTAGACAAAAGTAAAGAAATGCCAAAACAGAAGGATTAGAGTGGGCATAAAAAGAATAAGTTTTAAAAAGCCCCAAGAAAGGAGCACTGAACAGGGCATTAGTGTAATTGCACTAAAACCCGTTTACTACCAGAGAACACAGAACAAACCCCTCTAAAGAACTGCACCCATCACCCTGTGCATGCTACAAAATGGGAAACTAGAAGAATCAGAGAGACAACACAGGAAGGAAGGGAAAAAGCAAAGAGGCAGCACAGGCAGCTACTGACAAAGCCTTCCTCGGGTGGAAGAGGAGGAGGAAGGTGACATATCTGAGATATCTTACCACTAAAATGCTGCAGCACAATATTCCCTGGAATTACTTTGCATTAAAAGCCTACATTAATTGTTTCACCCTCTGGAAGGTTTGCAAACTACATTTAAGACATTATCAGCTTTATTTTGTGTTGCCTCTGAAAGAAAAATCTAAGGATTATAATAATGATGCTTTTTCCACAAAAGCAAACAAAAGACAGAGGTCAAAGAAATCAGACAGTTTATCTCCATTTTCTGCGAAGAGAAAACAGTGCTTTCAGTATTGCAGAAACTCCTTAATCCTCTATTACCTGACAAGTTTCTGGTTTCTCTATCAGCCTCTATCTGAGGCTGAGAGTAAGAAAGAAAACACCCAGTTTCAGGCACACGGATGTGCACGAGTGTCTGTGCTAACCAAGTATTCTCCAGCCATGCACTGAGGTCACCCTGGCTCTTGTCATGTCTAACCTCACCAAGCTGGATTCACATTTTTCCCCCTCAATATTCCAGTTATTCACAAAGGATGAAAAATATCTGCACAATATTTCCAAAGAAAAGGCAGAAGCCTTTATTTCTATACACAAGCCTTTATTTATATAAGAGCCCTTTATGCCATCCAGGCTGCATCGTCTTCTTTCTCCATGCCGAAGTGGGTGTCTGGCTGTGTGGGAAGGTCCCAGCCTCCCCTAGGAGGTGACACTGAGCGCAGGGCAGGAGCAGCCAAGGCCACCCAAGCCCGGTACCAGCAGACCAAATCCATCAGGGCTTCAACACAAGGCAGCAAGATGCTTTGCAAAACACCTACCCTCTTTTCCCTACTCAACCTGCATCAATAAATGAGGAGAATCTTCAAAATCCAGAGGAATCCACAAACTCCAGCCCTCTGGCCTTCCCCACGCCAGGTTCTGCGGCAGGGCTCACGGCAGCCCCCAGAGGAAAGAATCTGTGCTGGGTTTCCTTCCTTAACAGTGAGTAAAATAAACGAGACAGGCCCTTTAAGAGAGCTCTGGACCTACTCAGACTTTTGTTCTTGCTTTCGCTCCTCCCAGCATTTAAGGGAGACACTTCATTAGCTCCCTGAAAACAAAGAATCCGTTGGCTCTTAGCGGCCTCTGCTCCTGCTTAACTGCATCAGAGCACTTCAAAAGCTGACTAAGGGCAGAAAGCAGAAACCAATTTAAAGAAAATAGTTATTGACTACAAAAGCACTAAAAATGTGCTGTAATATACGGCTAACAAGAGGCAAACCAATCAAGAAAAGGTACTATTAATTCAAATATTTTTTTAATACTGAGACACATTGTAGGCAAAGAGTAATAATAGCACCTCAAGCTCCTAAGACTGGCTTCTGCAGGAAAGCGAGATGCCAAATTAGAAAAATAGCTCTCATCATCTCCAGCCAGATGTCTGTCCTCTGGCTAGTGGCACCGGAATCACAAAGTCAGCCCGTTGTGACATTGCCTTGAACTCCCACAACTTTCCTGCTCCCTGCGGCAAGACAGAACAGGAATTGGTCCCTGAGCAGCTTCGTCCTGCTGCAGCTCTGTCCTGCTTCCGCTCACTTCAATGCCCTCTTCTTCCTAGCCCCAAGGGCACCCTGCCCTGCAGGACACCAAGAGGTGGCCCCTTGGCTCTTGCTGCTGGCCCCATCAGCCACGTCCTCCACGAGGCCAGGGCAGCAGGCCCCGAGCTCAGGCACTCGCCCCTGAACCAGGCTCTGCCCCGAATCCTCTGTGCTGCCCCGCAGAGAACGCGCCGAGCCTGCGCTGGAGGGAAGGAGGAGAGTTAAACATGGACGGGGGAGGAACTCGTGCCGCTTAAGGACAATGCTGGCACCGGATCAAGCACGGATAAACCACCCGGAGCAAAGGTCAGGCTGTGCAATCGGACGGAGCTGCAGCTCCCCAGCCCTTCCCCGGGCCCAGCCTCGCGCCCCGCACAGCCCCAGGGCTCGTCACCCCCTGCCACCTGCCCCAGGGGCTTCGGCTTCCTCAGCCGCCCGTGGCCCTCCCTGCAGGAGGGCTCCGTCCCCGGGGACGCTCGGGGCAGCAGCGCGCGGCCCCGCGGGGCAGGGGCACAGCAAGCTCCGAGCGCAGCCTGGCCAGCCCAGAGGCACGTGCAGAGACCCCAGACACGACGAGCTCCGTCCCCAGGCCGCCTGGTGACAGGGACGGCTGCGGCCGGCCCGCAGCGCAGGCAGAGCGCCCAGGGCCCTGCCCGGACACCGGCTCCCAGCCCGCGCTTCAGCAACGGGTCAAACCCTTCAGAGCAAGGGCTGTCCTGCTAGCTGGGCGAAATATCGGTAACGGGTCAGGAACACAGCAAGTCCCGCAATATCTGCTGCTCATGGGATGAAGCAGGATCATCCTGGGTCTAATATGTAGAAAAAAACATTTTTCGGCCTTCTGCTGCTGCATAAAATCTATCACCAAAGCCCAGCTACATCTGCATACCGACTTTGGCCAACAGAAAAAAGAGAAACGAACCAAAACCACTACTCATTTTAGCTCCATCTGAAGATGGAGAACGCCTGGAGCACGAGCCGTGTTCCTTCGAGCTCTTCCCTTGCCATTGCAGCAGGTCTTTATTGCACCAAACATAATTTTGCAGAGGATGTCTTTTACTAAGCATTTCTACAGCAGTGCAGCAGCAAGCTTAATGTCACAGCTATATTTTAATAGTCATTTCAATGGACTATAAAAATCAAGTTCAACACAATAAAACAGCTATCACACTACTGCAGAAATTGTTCACAAAAAAATGGCCCCACAAAACAACATTCCCCACAACACAGGGCTGATGATGCAAAGCAAATAGCCCAGAGCTACAGGAAAGTGGCATGAGGGGAAGAAATTCCCATTTCCTACTCTTCTTCCCGCTCAGTATTTCTATAAGGGTGTGGGGAGAATTCCTACAGAAGCTGCTTTTCCAGGAAAGCTTATGGAGTGGGGAAAAAAAGGAAAGGTGTCTTAAAAAGTCAAAGCAGACAAAACCCTTAATACAAACAAAGCCTTATTCCAATGACTATTCCATGTTTTGTCCCAGTCCTTCAAGCTGCTTCAACAAGAGCTACAGAAGACGGATCCAGTCACATAATCCCTGAAGAACTTGCTCTGGATTCTTACAAATAAGAGCCAGAGGGAAGAACTACCTGCTAAGAGCTGCAGTTTGACCAATGCTTCTGCTGTTCCACAACAGCCAGGCTATTGTGGAAACAGGAACTATGACATAATTCTGAAGCTGCTTCTTACACAGAAATTAATGCAAAAATTTAGCTGTAGAGGCTAGCAAAACAGCACTGCAAGCATCAAAGATAAGAGCAGCATTTTGCAAAAACAGGGAAAAAATTGTTTTTCCTCCAAAGCAACGAGAAACCCCATGACTCGCGCCGCTTGCGGAATAGCAAGAGAGTTGGCCAGGCAGCCGAGGCCAACAAAGAGCCCCTGTTCGGAGAGGCGGCCCCGCGAATCCATCCCTGCCGCCCGCGACGCGGCTCCATCCCGACATCCCGGGAATCCTGCGCGGCCTCGGACAACTGCAGCAGCCACCGCAGGAGACTCCCCTAAACCACATTCAGTTGTGCATTCGCTGGGGAAATAAGGGAAAACGGGAATCGATAGAGGATTGCTGCTTTTAAAGGCCTGGTAATAGGTATTACTCTCTCCGTAATCCCAACATGAAAGTACCTGGAGGAATGGAAAACAAAAGCAGAGAACAGCAACAGTTTCCTTTCACAAAATAAAGTCACCATGATTTTGCTCAAGAGTAACCTGAATTTATAGTTGCAACGTTTAATTTGTAATTTAATACAAGTAGCAATTGCTCTCAAACCTTCTCTGCTGTGAGTTAGTTGATTCAACCCAATGGTTTGTCACACAGCATGAGAAAGGAGACACCTGAGCTTTCAAACAGCATTTCTGCATCTTCCTCCTGACAAGCACCATTCTCCATCGCTGGGGAACACCTTAGTGTATTTATATATGTCACAAGTGCTCTCCTGACCCCTTCCACTCTCACGACTGCCCTGTCAGTTGAGGAGCTCCATGCTCCCGTGGCCGCTCCACGGGCATCGCCTCCTGCCGCCCGACGCCCAGCGCTGCACGAGCTTCCCACCCTGTGCTGTATCTGCACAGCTTCGCTTCAAATGCACGATTTAACATGATTTAAATACCTGCCCATCCCCTACTGGGAATCTCTGACAAGGCACAGACAGAAAGGGCTCATGCAGGAGGTCTGTCTCGGTCTGAAGCGTCCTCGTCACCACCAGCTCCAGCACCGACCACAGGGCTGCCCCATGCCGAGCTACAGAACCCGGCCTTGGAACCGCACCGCTAACAGGGCTCAGCTTCTAGCACTCGAGCACTGAAACTTCACTTCGAGCTGCAAAACTGAGTCACAGACGACAAAATCAACCTGCAAAACAGCTGGCTAGGGATGCTAGGGTGCTCGCGGCAGGAAAATCTGCAAGTAACATTGTCTTCTCATCTCCTAAGACATGACACCCACTTGTTCTCTCTCAGTACATTCTCTGCCCAGCATTATTCCAATTAGTTGCTCGAAAAAGGTGAAGAATTAGTGCATAAAATGCACTCTTCTGCTGGCTAGTGCTACACTATGCTAGTCAATGTGTGTGTATACATATATATAAATGCACACACACGTGTCCATATATGTACATATGGAAGTCAGAAAGATTCAGACCTCCACTAGAGGAAAAGTAGTAGTTTCTGGTATTGCTACCTTGTAAAAGGCAACTTAAGGATAACCATTTTCCACCTACTTTGATTTCCAAAGCAACACAAAACTATTAAGCATGCTCAACAATGTATATTTGCCAAGCTTCCACTGGCAATGCAAGTTCATGCTAAACAGGACTGAATTTTTTTCATAATCCCTTTCTCATTAAAATACTCATTTTCATTGTTTTTATTGGAGTAAAAATATGCCAATAATCCAATGAACTACTGATTATTAGGTTAATTCCTGCTCCTCATTCAACTCCTCCTTCAGGTTAGGAACTTCTAACTCAGGTGAGAGCAAGCACACTATGCACTCAGTTCAGTTCCGTATGTCCAAAAAATGAGTTTATTTTTAACATGTAAATCAACAATTTAAGCCATAAACTTGCACTGGTGAAGCTTGGTGAAAGTGCCCTGCAGCACACCTGAAGCATTCCATCATTAAAACTTGGAGTTAATTTCAAAAAGCTAAAAGCCATTAAATCGATTGCTTCAGAAGAGGCAAACGACAGACTGCAGGGAGCCACGGGGTTCCACTGCTCACCCGCTGCCCACAGGAGGGGAGTGGGGCAAGAGACGATTTGAACCATTTTAATGTGGGGATCCAACTTCTTCATCTCCGTTAGGAGCCTTAAGTGTGCTGAAGAAAAACACACACACACAGAGTATGGCAAAAAGCACCTGCTGGTCCCTTGCTGCACGGGGAAGACGGCACTGCTGCGCCGAAGATGGGAGCAGCAAGGCCCACGACGGGCAGACGCAGTCGAAAAGGAAGCGCAACGGCAGAGCCCACGGCTTCCAACGCTCACCTGCATTTCCCCTTTTAGTAAACTGACCCAGGCATGTTTGAACACTATCAGTATCTTATCAGCTCTTGGGCTGATATTCAATTATTCCATTTCCCGTCTGCAAAATTATTTTTATATTTACCTAAGAGTATGAAAATATATGACAGAAGTATCTAGGGACGGTTATACAAACACAATACATGAACTTCTAATCTTAAAGAGTTTATCTTCCACGAGCAGCTCCCAGATCCGCACTCTGGCTTACAGATAGCATCAGGCCCACGCTATAAAAGCTTACGTGTTTCTCCCAGCATTTCGGATCCTCACAGCCAGGCGCTCACATACATGCACGGGAAAAGCCTGGAAGCTGCATCAAGCCCAACTGCACATTCTACATCTGATCGAGCTAATCTGCAACCTGACCGCTTTAAATCACTGGAACAAAGTTATCCCAGCTCAGTAAATAAGCTGGCCTCTCTCCCAGCAAAAGTTATTGATAAAAATAACAATTTTAATAAATCTTTTCTAGAATGAATTTGTCCAGAAACTCAAAGCCAAACACAAGCTGCATCCACAGAAAAAAATTTAAATAATGTAAACAGCTTCATAACTGAGAAAATTCTCTGAAGTCTTTTCTAAAAGATGTTTAGCTGGTTACACCCAGCCAGGCAAAGACTCCGACCTGCAGGGCACAGGCTGGCTCCAGGGTTCACCACTGCACACGCTGCGGAGCGGGGGGATGCAGGAAAGCCCTGCTCTAACTGAGCATCTGCAGCTACTGCATTAATATTTGCACGCTCCTTACCTGCACCACGGCACTGCAGCTCCCAATAAAGGAGCTCTGCCTGCATCACACCAAGGAAACTCCAGAACTCAGTGCTCAGCACACTCAGACCCATGGCAGGCCACAGGAGCCGGCGCAGGGAAAAGCCCTCGGCCATCAGCAACTTCAGCCTTGAGCTGTTTAAGACTGCAGTGCTTCGGATTAAAACAATCCCATCTAATCTAACTGCAGATGTTCCTACGATCCATATAAATGTCTAATCCTTTTGGAATCCTCTTAAGACGCTTTCTTACAATGAAACATATAAGAACAAGACTGACAAATAAAGATAAACAAGATGTAGTGTACTAAACACCAAGAGAACATTTGGCACTCTGTCAATGCACTGGAGTTGCTGCTTTCCCCTGCTTTGACTCAGACTCCCTGCCACAAAAGTGTCACTTCCAGCAACGGATCCTGTGAGCACGAGTGACTCCCACGAGACCATCCTAATAACCGCAAAGCTGAAGCAAGGGATCTGCATGTTCTGCTCCAACCCCTTCTAGGGCTTTGCCATATGTCAGCAGCGTTCAAAAAAAGGGTTAATGCTGGCAACGGTCCCGCAAGCAAAGTTCCAGTCTTCTGCGAAAACCCCGTTACTCACAAATATGCTGCTCATTTCCCAGTACATCCTGGAGGGGAGAAAAGTCTTTTTCTCTTGGCTGACAATTAACCAGCAGCATCAGGAGACACACAAAAAGGCACAAAAGAGTTGGGAAGGCCACGAGCACGTAGGAGATGGAGCAGCCAGAGGCACCTCGCTGAGGAGCTGCCAACGGAGAGAGGCCAAGTTAGACCCTGTCGCACCAACACAAACCCATGAGAGAAGTTCTTACTTGCACAGGAGCTCAATATCTCCAAAGCTTCTGCTTCGACTGGCTTGGGAAAAATGCTATCATTAAAATTGTTTTAGTTGCACCACTTGCCTTCGACTGGAAATTTCAGGCAATTCTACAAGAGCAAAAGCAGCACCTCAAAGAAGGTGGGAAAAAATAAAAAATAAGAAGAAAGGGCACTTCAGATATCTCCAGTCTATTCCACCCAATCTTCTTGGTCAAAAAGGCACCAGAAAAAAAAAACTGAGACACACAACCCAAATCAGAATAAAAATCAGAAGCAAAAAGCCCCGTGGGGTTTAGCAGAGCCGTGCAAGCAGAATGAGGGTTTGCATGCAGCACACAGGTGACCTGGCAGCACAGATCCACCCTGGCCACGCCGGAAAAGCGCAGACAGGGCACACGGGTGGGCACGGGAGGGAAGGACCACAGGAGCTCTGATGCATTCCCTGCTTTTCCTTGAGGCCAAACACTGTTTGCATTCAACACAAGGGCAAAATACAGCAGTGAAGTGAGCAAGAAGGAAGGAAGTTCAGTAAGGAGGAAAAGAACTACAAGAGGTAAGACAGTGCCTGCAAGAAATGGAATCTGTGTACCAGGAAAAACAAAACATGAGAAGCAGCTAGAGAATCGTTAGCAAAAGCAGATGGCACTATAATTATGTAAGAAAGCTTCTGATTTCCTTTTTTTTCCCTTTTGTATGCTGTTTTAGGCAATTCTGCATGACAATTCCATTTTTCAGCAAGGGATTGCTGAGCTCTCCAGCACTGCTCCATAGATCCCCAGCCCAGCCAGGCTGGCCAGCCCCAGGCTGGTACCAGGTAGCATCGCCACCTCCACGTGTCACACACCCGGCTGCAATGTGGGTCTGCTCTCGACATATCTGAATGGGAGAGGAGTCACACACTGCCTGGCACAGAGCAGCCAAACTGGTAACGTGCTCCCATGCGACCCCAAGCTCGTAGGGGAAAGAAAATCAGAAATAAAAAACCCGCTCTCCTTAACATCAGGATGTTAGTTTTTATTTATATGCTCATATTTTAAGGAGAAACCTAACACTTAAGTCAAGAGAAAACATTCAAGGGCTCACACACATCCTTACCTGCAAGTTCCCTGACCTGAATAACACGTTTAACCTTATTTCTACTCAGTTCCTAAAGTTCTTATGCAACTTCTCCTTTATGCAAAAGTATGTATCAGGCATTCCAACTAATTACCTTGATAACACGCAGTTGGTTATTAGCCACGATCTGTCCCCCGAGCCACCCGCAGCAGATCTTGGCCAGGCCACGTCCTCTGCGCTGCTCTCCATCCGCATCCGAGCCGGGCAGGCTCAAGTGTCCCCGGCCACTTCCACCGGCCCCGGCGCAGATTTCCTGTTCCCGGGGCCGTCACAGGAGCATTTCCCACATTAGCAGCTGCTTTCGTTTCACCTCGTTCCTGCTATCCAGCACGAGGCAGTTGGAAGCACCTCCTATCCTAGGGAATTGCTGACAGAACCACCCGGGTGCCCCCACCAAGCCCATTCCCTCCTGCCAACCTCCATGCGGAGTGGAAATATATTTCACCAGATTATTTCACCTCTGAAACTCCGTAATTGCTGCTGCTTGTATTACAGGAGCCTTTACACCAGAAATCAGATTTAACACACGAATTACATAAACACGGGAAGATAAATCAAATTATGCTAGAAATAATATAAATGCTTTCCATAACTACAGTTTAAAGTGCAGATAAAGTTCCAAAATTATTAAAATTATTACTTTAGAACTTTTTTAATTATCTAGTTAGCTAAAGACTTTGGTTTTCTTCCAACTCAGAAGAGAAAAAAATCAATAATTAAGAATTTCATTAAAACACTATTCAAATAATTATTGTTATAAGAGCCTTGGTATCTACCGTAGGCTAGAGAACAGAAAGGAAAGTGTTCTCAATCTTACAAAAATCGTATGCTAATGTTCTAAGCCATTGATATTCCGTCCTCCCTTCGAGGAGCTGGAAGACCCAGTATTCAGACACTGCTGCTAGTGAACCTTTATAAAGGTTCCAGACCTAGGGCAAGCTGAAGATAACAACCCAAACTGACACATCCTTAATGGAGTATATTTTAAACCAGATTTGCACTATTTCCTCCCTTGAGCTTCGGTGCACTGGCATGTATCACCCTGCAGCTATTGAAAGTTAACACAGTTATAGGTATTTAACAAAACATATTGGACTTGACTCCTAAAAGACTGCTAAATATCCAGATTTTAAAAAAAAAAAAAAAAAGCACACAGATCCTGCATGTGGTCCACAGCCAACATTGGAGAAACTCCAGAAGCGCACGTATTGCACCAAGCAGTGTTTGCAGCGCTTGCTCCCGTGGCCGCGAGCCCAGCCGGGAGGTTCTTGGAGGACCCGCTCCTTGGACTCCGCGCTGCGCTCGCTCCAACCTCCCCGCTCCGCGCAGGGACGGTCACTGCGCCCGGCGAGCGGCTGTGCCAGGCCGGGCACGCGGTTCGACCGAAACCTGCACCACAGCAAGGCCCTCATTTAAACGTATTTATGGCAAGGCGACTACCCAGGCGGGAAGGCTACGAAAGCCACTAGAAACTGCGCAAAGTCAAGGAGGAAATTCAGAAACACTTCTCTCCCAGCCCTGGTTCGAACCAAACCCAGAACAACCTGAACGAGTAGCTTGTCCCACTGTCACTGACACCTGTGTATAAGTCCTGGTTATAAGAAAATTCCCTCTCCTTTTCATTTTACAGGAGCAGGTGTCTTAACAGTGGAAAAATTCTTACACTGACTGAAAATCTCCTCTCCAAATAGGCAGCTGCCTCGGGGAGTGAAGCAGCACCTATTGGAAGCGTGTGAGATGCCCTCTCCAAACAGTTGATAACAGAATAAGAGAATAAAGCCACAAGTTGTCTCTGAGGATCAAATACAACAAGTTTAAGCTTAAAATTTTGGAAAAAGAATGAATGAAGTTTTCCAGCCAGATGTGCAGTAAACATCTGAAAGAAGGTCAGGCTTATCTACTGTCTCTATAAAGTCATGTTGTCAATTAACTGTTTCCACTGCAAAGCCTAAAGGTTTTCCACAGGTGAGCATAAAGCACAGGAACAGTTTGCAGTAAAGACACTTGGATAAAGAGCATGTCTGCCATAAGGCCACCCATTAAACTGAAGTATATATTAATACTCCTCATTTCTCTAAGTGTCTACACATTAGACCCAAGAGACAAAATTTCCTAATTAAAAATAAATACAGCATTAAGAGTTATGGGACATAGGAAATACATAGGCAATGCTTAATACATACATTTCATAACATGATATTAAGAGAAAAATCAACGAGAAAAAGTATTTCTGCTAAATCCTTGCAATAATCCCGTCATTTCTCAGAACTATACTGGTTTTAAGTTTGTGTCTGACCTGGAAGAACATAAATAGAAAGCAGAGACACTCGTGCCCACTTGTGCAGTGTGTTCAGCCCGCTTCAGTCTGCTGCTGGCAACAGGAGTCGTTCAAGGACTGAGAGCTCCCTAGTAACTGGGGATAACCATGCACACACCTAGGGCAAACTATGGCCATTCAGTCAGGAACAAGCTACTATACTTCATTTACCAGGACCCTGCACCTCCTTTGCGTGCTACTGCTAATGGTGAAGCACTGGAGCGCATCCCTTTAACAAGCAAGGCATTATGAGGAATTCTAAAAGAGCAAAAAACAAAGTTATAATCAGGACACGTTGCTTCCAAGGTCAGAAATTTGCACGCGTCTTCTCAAAAATAATGGAGGTTAATTCTTGATAAAATACACGAGGAAAAGCGCTGGCATCTGTGATTAGCCAGGCTGCAATGGCAACTCCACAGGAGCTGGGTGACAGACAGGGACCTCACGCTGGTCACGAGGATCTTCTCTAAATTCTGTCCTGACATTTATTACTGTGACATCCTGCTGTAATAAAAATGTCTCCATAATTGAATGATATCCTGAGTATTAAGTAACTCCAAAAGAAGCCACACTTAGGATGGACTCTCTAATATTTTAATAGTATTTCCACACCAAAACTTTTTATCTCCAGAGAAGATAGCTCTGCATATACTTCAACCAAGGGTAACATGCAGTTGGACTTTACATTTTTAGCAGTATGTGTCCCTTTTCCAGGAGGATGCCAAGTCCACAGAAACTTTGACTCATGCACAGTGCACACGTTATTAATAACAGTATTGGCATTACTCTCAGCAAAGCACACTTACGGGGATTAGGCATATCCTTAATTCACATAAAATGCTCTTACCTTCCAGAAAGGCAGCAGCACGGTAAGATATCAGCCTTGAACAAATGAGAACCCACCAACCTGCAGGGCGACATGACACACTGCACACACGTCTGCACTGCCCTGGGTTTGGGCATGGCAGGGCTCAGAGCCACCACGAGCAGCAGCACATGAGCTCCTCCACGTGCCACAGCAGAAGGCAACAGCTACACGTACGTGGTCACGGGGTTCATATTATCTTTGAAATGCTACTGTCCATGGAATACCTAAATAATAAATGGCATAGGGAAGCACTTGGCTGTGCTTTATGTGCTGTCCTGGGATAACGGCCCAGCTCTGGAGAGATCCTCAGCCTTCCGTGAGCAGGGCTGGAATTTTAGGAAACCCCAAACCTGGGCACCTTTCCCAAGGAGGCAGAGCCTTCACTGACTACTACAAAAACACAACACCCCCACATCACACTGGCGCTCCAGCTACCCCGTACGTTCACAGGCTCTGCAACAAAAAGGCATTTTAAATACCACATTTGAGGCAACCGCCATAGCACCATTTCTACCTCTTACCCTGGTTTTACATCCAAGGAGATCTGGAAGTCACTGAGCTCACTTTCTGATACTCTCAGAAGTGCTAGCTAGGCTCACAGATCTCCTGCTGGAGCTCATTATATTTCATCTGCATCCGCGTAAGGGAGAACACCAAAATTGCACTGCCCACATCAAAGCGAAAGCACGAAACAAAGCCCGGGGACGACCCCAAGGCCGTGGACCCAGGGACCTGTGGGTCTCCTGAGAGCCTCTAGTGCTGCTGTTGGGAAAGCAGAGCTGCTATCCAAGCTGCTCTCCAAGGACCGGCCCATTTCAGCTGTATTACCTGCCTTTCCAGGGAACTTGTGGGGAAAAAACAGGAAACGCAACTTATACATGAAGGATAAGAAACGTCGAGAGGGAAGAAAAGCTACTTCAGTTAAGCTGATCATTTTTCTGTTTTAGATGGTTCTTCCCACATTAATAAAACAGCTCTATTATCCCATTACATCCACACCCATTCCTCACCCAGCGTCCCCCAGATTTCTGGCGCAGGAAGCGAGGCTGAGTCACGTCCAGCTGCGCTCCGAGATAACGCCGCGGGACAGCCCGGCGACAGCCGCCTTGCCTGGCACATACACTGGACATCCAGCAGCGTCCAGGAACACCACGTTACCACACCAAGGTGCTTAGGCAGAAAGAGCCTTCCTCAAAGTACTAGCATCCTGCTGCGGTTTCAGCGTAGGTAACTCAAATTATCGATTCCGAGTATATCGGAGACAGCATGTGTGGAACTTGAGCTGTTACCAACACTGGTCGTGCACGCAGCACATGAGCTGAAGAAGTGAAAAAAGAAGTTAACATACACAGCATCAATAGTAAAACCCACAAACAACAACTCCCTCCTGTTGATTCTTACTTCTGCTTTACACATTGCGTATCCATACATCGCTAGGACCCTATTTAAGAAGGGACTGATGTTCCCATGTTATGTTGTTGCTCCAGTGCCAGTTATCTAACCAGACTGCTCCAGGCGTGGCCATTGCACCCACTTGGGAAGAGAATACTCTTTTCTTGGAGTGTTCACCTTAATGAGGGAGTCTCCATTCCTGTTTTGTGACTGCTTAACCACTGCATCAGTTCCCCCAACCTGCACTTCTCACATCCAGCACAGAAACGTGCAGTGCACAGATGTTCAGTGCTACAACAAGAGGTGTAAAACATGCAACCAAATGGAATATTAATCTTCCTTAGAAGAAAGTTCAGTAACGGAGAAAACCAGGATGACCATCCCCAAAAAGCAGCATGTACCAGGATCACAAAGGCAAATTAAATAGCTAAGTTTCACCACTTCTAAATATGATTCTCTCATAGCAAAGATATGTCCACCTTGAGCTCTCACACCCCTGAATGAACGTGACTGAGTTCATTCTCTAACAGATCATCATCCACAGCTGTCTTGGAGGAGAAAAAAGAAAGAAACTATTGTAGAAAAAAAAAAAAAAAACCTGCTATAGGAAACCGTGACAAACTTCTCAAGAGCTGTGGACAAAGGAGAGGATTACACAGACAGAGCACCTCTCTGAGCCTGCTCGAGAGTTGAAGCCTCAGAAGTCTCTGCAAGGCAAATGCATCCCGGCGCTTTGCAGAGCTGTGAACCAGGTTTCAGGGGAAGTGCAGGTCTCTAACCACGCGTCACTTTCCCCACAGCGGAGTCCACACCTGCTCCAGGGTTTGTTTGGAAATATACCGACTCTCCCACACCGCCCCTTGAAACGCTGCGGGCTCCAGATGCGGCCGAGGTTCGTGGAGAGCCTCGAGAACCTGCTCCACCACAGAGAAAAGCCGGGTCTGCAACCCTAGCACGTGCTAGGATATTTCCGACATCAGCCCAACACCTCAGAAATACCCAGGGATTTCTGGGTATACCCAAATACCCATAAAACAGGTATTTGCGATCCTCAGTGACCCACTGTTAGCTGCAGTATTTTGGTTTCCTCACACTTTTGTCAAGTTCTCAACATGAAAGTTACTCAGAGTTCCCAGAACATCCAACCGGGTAGGTAGGATTTGCCAGTAAACCAAGTGTAAACACAGAAATGACACTTCAGAAATCACACGCTGGCTTTCGAGGGACATACAAACCAAACTTAGAATTCGTTCCTAAAATTCAGCTTGGACTCTGCTCAGACTCAGGAACCACCTTTTCACCTAGTTATTTAAGTTGTAGATACAAGGCTGAGCAATGGGGGGGGGGGGGGGGGGGAAATTGTCAAAAGTAAAAACAGGGAAACAGAAGAAGGGGGAAAAAGTTAAACCTGATTCCGAACAGAGCAGTGAAACACGCTGCTCCCTTCCCATGGGGATGTTTTGGTCTCTTGGATCCCAGGAGCCGCTTTTGTTCAGGACGAGGCATCCCGGTACCGGACAGGCCTCCGGGAAGCACCGGCGCGCGCCTGTTTGGCCTGGCCCAAACTGTCGCTTTATATCCCCAAATGCGGCACAGCCTGCTCTGCCCGAGCAGGACGGAAGAGGCCGGGGTGGAAACGTGCTCTGGGGAGGCAGAAACCCCCCGCTGCCCTCAAGCTCTGCAGAATTAGGGCTCTTTGCACCGCACTCTTTGCCGTTATTCCAGGTGCTTCGTGGGCGCGGGGTGGTCCCGGGACTGGGTGGGCTTTGCCAACGGTCCCACGGCCTCAGGGAGAGGAACGGGGCAAAGTTACAGTTTGCTGCAAGTTCTTAACTAAAGGAAAGAAGAAAGAAAGAAATGGGGGGAAAAGGGAGTCCAAGTGAGTTTCAGGCCAATCGCGCTGGGGGGGAAGAAGAAAGCAGCGGCCCGGCCGCTCGCGCGGAGGATTCAAAGCGGCCGCGGGGCAGCGACCGCCCGGGAGCCGCGACCCGCGCGCGGCAGCGGCGCCCCGGCCCCGTCCCCCCGGCCCGGCCCGGCCCGCTGCGAGGCGGCGGGCGCAACAGGCGGCAGCGCGGGGCTCACCTACGCCGTACTTCTCCTCCCTCTTGGTGGGCACCCAGCGGGTCATGGCGCGGGCTGGCACGGGGCAGAGGGAGCGGGGGAGGCGAGCGGGGCGCCGCGGCGGGCGGGGATGCCAGAGCCCCGCTCCTCACGCCGCCATTTTCCAGCGGCGGGACGGGAAAAGTTTCTCCCGGCGGCGGAGTCATGTGGTGCGGGCGGAGCCAGCGCCCGGCCGGGCCGCGCGCCCGCCGCCCCTGCCCGCCGCCGCCGGGGAGCCCCCGGCCGCCGCGCCGCCTTTTGTGCCTTTTCTCGCTCTTTTCGCCCCAATAACCGCGCCAGGCCCGGGGCGGGGGCTGCTAGGGAAGCCTGCCCAGCTGTGCTCAGTTTGTCACCTAAGAGCTGCCTGTTGTGATGAGGGTCTCCATGCACCTCGCCTTCTCCTTTGGGTCTCCAGAGGAACCCAGCAAAACCGCCCCTAGTTGCCTCAGGGCTCCCCTTCCTTAAAATAATCAATTTGTTGAGTCCTTTTGTCTCTTCTTCTCCATTTATTCCAAGTTAGGTGGCCAACTTCCCTTATTGTCCTCATCTTAAACCTTTTCTGCCCCACAAACGAGTGGGGATACTAATTTGGGAGCCTCTCTAGCCTTTAATGGGTTTCACCTGTTTTCCTTTCCAGAGATGCCACCACCCACCTAAACAACTTTCCCGTTAATATCTAAGAGTAGCAGGCTCTGTTTGGATATCTCCACTTCCAAGTAAATCATTCTACAAGAATTAAAAACTCCCAGACTTAAACCCAGGTCACCTCTGCAGCTGATGAGGGAGATGGGTTAATTTGATAGCGAGGCGATGAACAGGGGAAATGACCACCTCAATCCCAGTCCTCCTGCGGACCCTGCGACCTGGGTCCATGACGTAGAAATAAAATGGAAATTACAGTTTTGACTTTAACAGAGAAAAATCTGTGTAAAACTCGGTGGAAAAGGGAAAGGATGAAACTTGTGGAGAAAAAAGGCACACAAGATGTCTGAGTGTCCATTGTTTTTTAGGATTACTGCTCCACGAAAGGAGAAGCCTCATGCCACAAACTGAAGAATGAAGTGGATCCTCTTTGGAGGACCGTACAACCCATGCGATATTTTTGTGGTGCTGCAAAAGCTGGAGAAGAGACTGGAGTAGCTCAGACATTAGATGGTCTAAATGTCTTTAAGGCTATTACTGTAATGAACCATTACTGAGATCCTGATTTCTCTTAGGCTGTTGAAAAGCAGGATTTGCTTCCTTGAACACTCTAGTAGTCCTGCAGATATGAGGTGTGAAGAGGTGATACAAAGCAACACACTTTGATGCTAATTTAAACATAGGAATGACTGTAATTAGCTAATGAATTGAGCTGATGCTAGATGCTCTCCTTTCTGGGTTAAGAGGTTCAAACCTGAAATACAGACTGTTGTTTTCTTCTGTTTTGAAGGACACTAAAAGTGCATTTTTCCCTTCGTGAGAGAAGTGTGGTTGTTTCTTCAAGTGTTAACTAAGGGTTAAATTAAATCTTCATACAGATGTAGGCTACTCAGTTGGAGTGTTTGGGTATGGATAGCCACACTGACTGGGAATGCCTAAGATTAAACACAGCCCAAAGCTAGGAAGTGTCGCATTCACTAGAATGAGCACCAAAGATTTATTTACAGCTCTGTCTTACCCATTAAACCCCTGTTCTGTACTACAAAATATGCAAAATAGCATATTTTGATAGCAGTAAGGGAAAGGACCATATCTGACCGTCATCCTGTAAGGGAATCAACACAACTAATCCCATGACCAACATAAAGCCCCAATGCTCTCAGTGAAGGCCTCCTTATATTGCTGTCAAGATTTCATTTTAATGAAAATATGTAACGAGCAGAACTAACGCCATTAAAATTTTGATAGCCAGTAAAAACTATCACTCCTAATTCACAATGTGTAAATATTTTACAGCTAGCTTTTACAACCAGGAAAAAAAAAGTTGGTAATGAGACAGGATGTAAGACTGAGAAAGTAAAGGATTTCTGTTTTTCTCCAGCAAACAAATAAGATTAAGTATCCTTGTGAAAAATATTTTTTGTTAAACTGTAAAATGTTCTAGCTGACATATTTTACATACTTAGACATAATATGTTTCATCACACTGTGAATATATTTTTTCATTTATGAGAAGGGAACTGAAAAATGCTTCTTTTCATAAAATCTGAAAGTTTTATTATATCAGTATGTCATTTCTTTGGATTTTCACCTTATTTTTTAATGTAGCATGTTGACTTAGGAGGCACTTGTGGAACAAAGAAACATTCTTTTTCATAAAATTAGCTTCAAGAAATACAAATGCAATATTTGTCACAAATGATACTTGAAATTCTTTTCAGGGAGATTGGAAGTATCTTTTGAGAAGGATAAATGAGAACAGAACTATTACCCTGCATGAAATATATTTACAATAAATAAAAGATACTCTGTAAATGTACAGATGCAGTAAGTTATATTTCATACTTATTGCATATGACTACACAAGAAGAATGTTTGTTCCATTGTAGATAAATATCACCATTTTTGTAATTTTTTTTTCATTTTCAAGCCTTGTAAGTAAATTCAACAGTTCCAGTCAAAATATATAACTAGTTATTGTACATGTACAGTGCAAATTCCTCTCAGTAATATTCCTCCCAGGAGTTGATGTGGAATACATAAAATCACGTAATAAATAACTGTTTTGCTTTTCTGTTTCTACCAAGCAGTGTTCTACTGGAAATGTTATTGCCTCCATTCCAGATGCTTATCAGCTACTTTTGCTACCTGGTTTTCATTTGGGGTGAGCGACCTCTCTGTTCTGCATCATTTCTCTGATGAATAGTTGCCTGTCCGCCCTCCTGGAGTGTGCACAAAGGAAGGGGTGCTTCCTGCTTGACCAAAAGACACTTTAAAAAGTGCTTTGGAATATATTGTTCTTGATCATAGATATAATTAATTTCATGAAAAAAAAAATTACCCCAGTCTTTCAGCCTTAGTCCTAATATACCTGCTAAGTACGATTTCCTTGGGGATCTCATCCCGATGAATGTGGACAGTTTTCAGGGAGAATTAAGAATCCGGGAGTGAATTCTCTTTCAGCTACCTACTGACTATCTAGTGAGGTCTTTTAAGCTTTTCCTCTAGTAGGATGACGTTTAAGATAACGAACATGGCAGATGCAGAACGGCCCCCCTTGCAATTGCCAGCTGAAGTATTTGAATTTCTGGAGTGCTGTATAACTCAGGTGACATATATTATATCTTACTGATTTTCTGTCTCCCCCTTATTAAAGATTCCTCCAATTATTCCAGGATTAAAGAATACTCTTCATTCCATTCTGATGTGTTTTAAGTGGCATTTATTTCCTTCTTGCATTTGGATTTTTCTGTTTACCAATTATGGATGAGACATCTTAGGAATATAATGGATGCTTTTTTTTAACTCTGGAGAGAAATAAGGGAATACATTTATTAGGTAGTATTTTTGATTAAACTACCTGGTTTTAGACTCAAAAATAGAGTTCATTTGTATGGAATGAAAATAATTGCTTTATAAGTTATGTTCTTTCTGAAGGTCTTCAGGCAGTTTTCAGTATATCACTTAAATACAAATGTGTAAATGCACAAATGCACAAGAAGTTATTCTTTACAAATACACGAGCGTTTCCAAAGTGATGCATTTTAGGAAGAGCATGAAAATCATGACTGTATCTTAGCTTATACCCTACTATTTCATCTTGTTCTCTAGAATAAAGAAATTTGAGATGAGCTTTAAAGTGCTACAATGAACACGAGTGTTTCTAATGCAGAGAAGAGCCTGAGCCCTTTTATTGCCATCCCTTGGGACCACGTTGGAAGGAGAGGAGCCGGGACAGCCTTTGCCACGTCAGGGGCAGGAGAAAGGCTCCTTCCTGCGGGATGGAAGCCCTGGCAGGTCCTGGAGAGGAAACTGCAGCACCAATTGTAGAGTTTTTCAGCTTACTGCAGCCCCAAATTTCTCCCATCCAAGGTTTATTTTGCATTTGCAACTGAAATGCCTAGCAACCCCGGGAGTGAAACAGTGCAAATTTCAGATCACTCAAAATTTTTCATGAGTTACTAAGGAGAGCTGGACTTTAACCCTTACTTAGCAGCAGTGGAACCAAACTATTAAAACTTTATTGGCACATTTGTCATATATTTACTTTTTATTCTCTAGATGAAATGCTGAATGCGATTTTCATAATCTCCAGCAACTCAAAGGTAACAGGCAGAATGAAATGTTCTTTAAAAAGAGCTGACAGGGAATCATTCTCAGAGACCAGTTGTTTAACTTCATATAGTCCAAATGACCTGTGATTTAGAATCTGACAGATTGCCTTGTTCAAGTCTCATAGTAAAAATTGTGATTTTTTAAGGTATTTTCTGGGACTGTAGTATATACTGGTGAATTTGTTGTTTAATATAAGCTGGATAATGATCAGGTGGAGGAGCATTAGCTCAAGAAGAAAACACACATTAGTCCTGTTAATAACGCTCAGCTTAGCACTTAACATTTTGAAAGTACTGAGCAAATATTAACTCTCTTGTGAGACAGAAATGTGTCCTCACCCCCTTTTACGACTGAGAAAGAGCTAAGCGGAGGCCAACTTTTAAAATGTGACAGGGACTAAAAAAATGAGAAGGCAAAAATTCCAGAGGGCTTCTGTCAGCTCTGGACTATGGGATTTTCCTAAGGCTAAACGTGACGCGGGAGCCGGGCAGGGCTTTGTGGCTCGGCAGACGGGGGTCCCTTTAGTCTTGTGCTGAACGGCACGAGGTGACAGGAGGTAGCGACATGGGGCGGACGTGACACAGTCTCACCCGTCACCGTATTGCAGTACGAAGCCTTTGAAGCTTCGTGATGAAAATGATTTTGCAGGAACAAAGTTTTCTTTCTGGACAGGATTCCCGCAATTGGCCTGCAAGCATAAAGTGCTATTTTTGGCAGAAAAAAAGCATCCCGGGAACTTTTTATCTAAATCTTACATCCATTTGAATCGGTGCAGGGACGACAAGTCGGGAAGGGATCAGAGGATGCCCAGGAGACTGCATGTAGTGCAAGAACCCAGCATCGCAGGAGACAAGCGTTGAAGTAAGGCAGGCAGGCAGCTCCGCAGCAGCAGCCGCCTGACGAGCGCTGATGGCCACGGATCAGGCACGGGCAGGAGCTGTTATCTCCTTCTGCCCCTCGCTGGCCTTGTGCCAAAAACAAAGCTCTCAAATCCAAACGGGCCTGCTGGGCTCTCCTATCATACCGCGGGGGTGGCAGCACTGATTTTTTGAAGAGCCCTGTTAAAAGCCTTCGCAGATGTACCATAGCACGACAGATTTTGCTGCTTCTCCTGTCGTTGGTAGAGTCCTGCAGTTCTGCCGTGTTCAAAGCAGGCGGCAGGATGGGAGCCCCCGCTTCCCAGCTGGGTGCTGGGGCAGGTCCAGGTGCGTGTGAAAGACGGGTTTCCATCGAGCCTTGTGCCTCCCCGTTGATTACAGCAGCTTCTCCAAAATGGAGCGTTATTTATTCACCTGCAAGCAAAGAAGTCAGCCACGTGCATTTGATCTTACATAAATGTTAGCCTTTCCTGCCAAGTTTTTCTCTTTTTTTTTTAGATCAGCCCTGAAAGCTTAGAAATACAGCTTTCCTTTCTCAGCTTTTCTGTCAAAATAAACCCCAAACAATTCCTAGCGGCGCTATTTTAACTTTGATTATTTCTTGTCTGCCTACCACCCAGAATTCGTAGTGATTTTGCTATGGTCTCCTTTTGACTATTAGCATTAAATATTATCTGAAAAACTAGAAAATTGGTTGTGATCAGGCTCATGGGGACAATTTTAAAATTTAATTAGGCATAAATATTCCTTCCTGCCATTTTCATCCAATCCAGTTCTTCCAAATAGCTGTGTTATTCTTCCGATCGGATCAAATCTGGGATCCTGGAAAAATGAGGAAAGAAACTTCCTGCATTTTGCCCAGGTCTCAGGTTTCAGCTTTCCGTGCCATGAGTTATTTTCCGATTACACTGCAGTTGGCCACCAAACACTAAATGGTGCATTGCTGCTCCTGGAAAGAAATAAAAGGATGAATCTCTTTCTCCATGTCTTCATCATTCTCCGGAAGAATTCCTCCCTTTTGTCCAGCTTAGAAAAACACCTCAGAATTCTCTGTTGTTATGCTAATAAAAATGTTTTTTTTTTTAATGTTCGTAAGGATACTGCACTTAGATGAGTCAAATACAGTGTTATCCAGTCCATCTTGAATGTTCTTCATCTGACTGTCTGTATATGAATAAGTACGTCTATCTCCACAATATATATATAGTGCCATAAACTGCAGTAAAAGTATTAATATTCTCTGCAGGAATCCAATTTTACTTTTAAGCAGCATTTGCAGGGGATTGTTAAATCATATAATGGAAGCTTTGTCTAGACAGTTTGCTCACTGGCCAGCTTAATTTTTTACTTTTGTTGTTCTTAATGTATTTCCTGAAAGTCTCAATAATTTGTTTGCAACCTTTTTCTGGAAACTCTCAGATTTATAGTATTCTGAACTGCTAATAAATTCTCCAAACCAAACGATATATTTCTGGAGTTTCAACATTTTTGGAGAGAACTGTTAGCTCTAAATTCTCTAGGATTATTATTAAAAATATTTATGAGTTTTTGTCAAGTGAAACATTATCAAGTGTACTGTTTGGAGAGGAGCAGCGCCTGCCTTCAACAACTGCAAGATGTTTCCATCTGATGGATCCTTGTGGTGAGGTATCTGTGAAATAAGTCAGTGCATTTCACAGTGGAAAATCCCCAGGATAACCAGCTCCAATCTGCTGTGACGGTCTCAGCATCCAGGAGCAGAAAGTCTTGGGAATTTTAACCTTAGGGGCAAACTTTGGTAGGAAGAACATGAAATCTGGGGGCCTGATACTGCTGCCTCTTTGCCCTGGCCTTGGTCCAAGCTCACTGGAAGGACTAACGTTGGCTTTGGCGGGCTGGGCTTGAGTCCACAGGTTTCAGGCCTTAGGTCTCTCCATCACAAGCATTATGGCAATTTTTACGAAATACCATTAGTTTGCAAAAGGACCATTCTCTCCATTCAGAGTCCTTGCTTTCCAGGAACTCCGTGTGAGCCACCGAGGAGGAAGTGCAGGCAGCTAATGGAGACGAGCGAGCGCGAGCGCGTCCTTCCAGGAAGCTCCGCTTCCCCTTTTCCCGGCAGCGCGGAGCGCGGCCCGGCTCCTGTGGAGCCGCCTCAGCCGGGGCTGCGAAGGGGCTCGCTGAGACGCGCGATTCCTTCCCAAGACCAAAGAAATCGGGGGAACGTTTTTACAGGGTAAATTACTGGGTTTTTTGTGAGACTTGAGAGTCGTGTTTGTCTTTGAATGTCTCCAAGCAATCCCAGCTCAGAGCAAGAGCCGCCCTAGGCAGCTTCCCGGGCGCGCTCCTGCATCTCCCATTACATTCCCCCAGGAAAACACGACATCTGTCAGCAGATACAAATAAATACCCCTAAAATACCAAGGGTTAACCTTCTAATTGAAAAATGTCCGTGCTTGCTCTTGTAAGAGCACTCGTCTCACAGCTTGATAGTTCTTTTAGTGCTACAAAAATTTAACTTTTTATTTAACCTCAGAGCAAGAAATATTTTTTTTTCTTGAGCTCTTTTTATTTTTATAGCTATCTGTCTTTCGATTAGACAGGCAGATACAAGAATTGTCTTGTAAAATTGTGGTTTCTCTTTAATAAGCCGCCCTGACAGGCAATTACTCATGCAGTATGCTCTGTGCTAAATGTTTTCTCATGCTGAGCATCCCAGTCTCTTGATTGCAGGAATGTGCTCCTGTGAATTATAATTATAAGCAAATATGAACTGTTATGTATGAAATAATTTACCAGACCTTCCATTGCTACATGATGCTGATCCCTTTCTTCTGCATTAAGAAGATATAAGAGTTCTAAAAGACTGAAATGGCTCTTTCTATTCTTATGATTTTTAAGATTGCTGTTGGTATTTATTGTGAATTATTTTTACAGAAGTTGGAGATACTTTGCATAAATAATTTCTTTAGCAGCAAAAGGCTGCTAGTGTTTTAATTTCAGGGCAAACAGAAGGTGTTGAAATTCAGCCCTGAAAAAATTGCCGTGTTGTGCAGACATAACAAGCTCAGCCTCATTCACCTTCTTAATTACTACATTTTCAGCAAACACCCTCAGACAAACAACACGAACACGTCGATGGCACTGAGTGTGGTCTTCACGTTTGCTCTGTGGCCCCTGCTCACGCTGCCCGGGTCGTGGTCCCTGTCCATGCCACCGTGTCCCATGTGCAGGAGGGTGCCGCTCTCCGTGTGCCTCCTCTCCGGGAGGTAATCCGTGAAACAACGTGTCTGTCAAGACATTTTCTAAAACATGATAAATTGAAGCCCTTCTATGCTGAAGGAATCCTTTTTCATCAAAATAAAATCATCATATTTTAATAATTCAAAAACTTACCATTTTAATAATCATTTTGTGTTTTTAAATATTTCTGGTAGAGTCTAAGAACAATGGAAACTGCATTATTTTAATATCCACCTTTTTTAGCTGAATGTAATCATTCTAAATTCTTAGCATTCACTAGAACCTCATAGTTTACTCTCATGTCTATTTACCCACAGAAGCCCATATACAAAATATTAGTATGTCGATTATACATTACATCACATTTTTAAAATACTGTGATTTTGGAAGTAGTCATAAAAGAATTTATATCCAGGGTATAGATTCCATATTCTAATGTACAGCTTTTTCATAGTGGTAATTTTACTTAAAATAAATTGAGGCCTATCACATTTATTGCGAGCATTTTGAATGGAATGATATATTTTTAGTATTGCTTTCAGATTATTAACATTATGGGTTTTATTTTTCTATTTTTTTTCAATTTCAGGCAGAACCCCATCTAACAGTAACGAGTTAGAGTCTAGCTGACACTGATAATCCAAGATACCTCATGACCGATGGAGGAAGGAGGAGTCTGTAGATAACATTTATCCCATTTATCTCAGATCCCTGTGTCAGGATGAGCCGTCTCCTAATGGGGCCCATCCTTCTCCTTGACTGCAGCCCATATAGACTGTGTAAATTGTAGACTAGACAACTCTTCAGATCCTGACACTTAAACATATACATGCCATTAACTGGCAAATCTGTGGGCTAAATATATAGGGATGAAAAATAAAAGATTTTCTTTTGAGGAGAGATTTATGAAGCCACAGAAATAATATATAACTTAGTCAAACAGATATTCACTTGTGAAGAAAAAAGACTGTACCTCTATATTTGGGGTATACTTAGTAAAAGTCTAAAACTATACAATAATAATGTGCCATGTAGCGCCTTGGCTTCAGAAATGTGCTGTGTGATAGAGGTGCACCAGGAAAGCACAAGAATAAAAACATTATCAGGCATCTTTTACGATACGAAATATTTTTATTCTCACAACAGAAACTAAAATGCTTTGGCAGAGAAAACGTGTGGGGTTATGTAAGGCTTGAATTTGGATTTAATTAAAAAAATAATGTCACTTACATGGGTATGTAAAGAATAAATCATGCCAAGCAAAAATAATTACTTTTTTAATTAAATTCTAAATTAGTGGAAGACAGGAAGGGAGCATATTTAAAGCATCTAGAATCTACCAAAGCATTTGACACAGCATGTCACAAAACTGTGTTTGACAAATGAATCAAAATGGATTGCATAGAAATGCAATTACAAGGACAACTAATTGGCTGAGGAATGAACTAAGGAGTAATGATAAACACAGGGGTGAAGTCCTGGTCCCACACAGCATCTTGGCAGGAATTTAGCTCAAAGGGCTGAAGGTTTCTGGTGACACCCTGTAGAAACAACTTCACCTTTCTCACGGGGCTGCGTACCTGGCAGCAATGAGGAGTTATGAAAATACACAAATCTTCTTTCCTCAATGCCTGTGATCACGGCCATGTCCTCTAGCTCAAATCTTTTGTAGGCAGCAGAGCTCTAGAACTTCATCCTGATTTTTAGATATACTCATTTTACATCAGTTAAGCATCAGTGATTCAGCACAATGATTGCTCTTGTACACAGTGATGTACACAGAGTAGATTTAAATCCCTGACCTCGTCTTCTATGTCAAGTTTTCATTTCTAAAGTAGTTTTTCGTCTTGTTTCCCCATGAAAATGCTACTGAAAACATCGTATCTGCCCATGACCAACCAGCAGTAACTTGCAGTCTGTGGCCATGCTTGGTTCCTGGGCCAGCATCTCACCTCCGGCTGCATCGTAGGACTCACGATGGAGAAGCAGCACTCATTGCTATGCGAGCTGCAAGGCTACATGAAAAATAAACATAAGTCACTGCGTGCCAGCCTCCTGATTGCCTTTACAGGCAATGGCAAACCTGAGTCAAATATGAGTTTGGATTGCAGATCAAGGAAGCAACAGGCAGGGGTGGCAATCCTCATTGACCTGTTCTACAATTGCACCTGCTGTGTTCGGTTATAGCCCTGCAAAGAGACAGCAAAATAGTCCAATTGGGGGTTATGCTCCCGGTTTTCACTTCATGCTTGTGAGCTCCTCCGTGCCTGATTACACGGGTGCAGAGGTGGGGAGTTTGGCTCAGCAAATACAGCACAATTTGATGAGTAAGACAGGGCATGAGAAAAGCAGGTCAGCTCTCTGGAATATATAAATGGGTGAAAATGAAGCATGAGCTCTACCTTATTGCTCAGCCTACAGCATCAGAGCAGTCTATGGAGCAGCAAAGGCGGCTGTGAATATTTATCCAAGTGCTGCCTTGGTTATGATGGGTAAAAAAAAAAATACAGTGTCTAGCACAGAATGCAAAGCAGACTCCTGTGTTCTGCTACAAAGGCTAAATGTTCTCCATAAGAAGACTTTACTGGCGTTTATGGCAGGATATATAACCTCGCAGTAACTCTGATTTCAGAGGGAGGGTGAGCACCGCTTCCACTGTGTCAGAACACTTTGGCTACCTAAAACAAGTCAAATAATAGCAATTTGGGCTAAGCTTTCATCTGGGCTCCCTCTGTGCTCAATGAAGGGAATATAATTCATCTCATCTTAAAATACGTGCAAAATAGGTCACATCAGCTGTATAAGTCAGCTATCTTCCCCTGCTGAGAAAGTCAGCCTGAACGAGCGTAGCAGAGAGCTACTATTGAGACAGATGGAGCTGGGTGAAATGCTTTAAATCTGACACTATTCCTAGACATCTTGGTTCTGATTTACTTACTAATAAGGTTATAGGCAATGGTAACATTATTTTATATTTTCTCTACTTCTTTCTTTCCTGCCTGCAGATGCTCGCTCTGTCCTTCACCCGTTGCACAGAGCAGAGGTCCTTGAGGCCACACAGTACCAATTACATCCATCAACATATACCCTCCTTCGGAGCAGGGGCTGTAGAACCCACTGGCTTCCTTTTTGGTGTAATAAAAAGATATTCTTCTTATGCAAACACGTATATAAATAAATATATCTATCTTTCCAGCAGAATGAATGAGGTCTTCCAGATGGCAGTTTTAGATACAAAGCGAGAGCATTTGGCCAGCCTGTATTTCACTATAGTAACCATAGGTTGATGAAATGGTGTTACAGGGAGCTGCTTTAAGGTTTTGCTGTCTCCCAAAAGTGGGCAGCAGCTCTACCTGCCCCAGGGCTGGGGAACCTTGGCGGCGCAATGCTCACGGTGGATATTGGTGATCAGAGCCCTCTTTACAAGTTTAGCATCTCGGCGTTTGGTCATCCAGCAGCACAGGGACCTGCGATGCTCTAGAATTCTTCATTTTTATTTCTAGATCAAAGAGGCGCCAGCGCAAAGCCATGTGTTGTCGCAGTTATGAGTAATGACCCTGAAAAGTAGAGTCTTTCCAAATTGGCTAAAAATAAGATTTTACATCTCTGTGAGAGCGCTCTGTCTTTGCTCTGGATGACGGAACGCGGCGCTGCGATCGATGGCGCGTTGATGTAGAGCCTGGCAGGGTCTGCGGCAGCGGAGCAGCTGAGCGGCCCCACGTCAGCCCTTAATCCGATTGCACATATGGTGGCCTCCCTGGAAGAACATAAAACACGAGCAGTGGAGTCACAGACCTAAAACTAAGAAAGCAAAAGGGTTTAGCATTGGGATGATGGGAAGAACAGACAATACATTTAGAATATTCTCTTTAAATAGATGGAAGGTACTGCAAAATAAAAAGTTTTGCCATGCTTCTAATGAATTCCTGTTTGTTTTTATCGGAGTATTGTCATTATCTGTTCTTTGTTTTTTGTTTCGTTTTTCTCCTTGGGAAAGTAACAAAACATAAAAACATAAACATAATTTTTTATTTCTCCTCTCCCTCCTTGTTGTGATTACAGCTCTGGATCTCTCCTCAAGTGATTCCTCATTAGTCTTGCTGATAAATGGGACTTTGCAAGGAGCAGAAATAAAGTTCTCATAATTCATTTGTTATACATTGTTTACATACATTTTTAAAAGAACATTAAGTGTTCATGAAAATGTTTACAGATAGAGAGCTTTCGTACTAACAAGTTTTAGTAAAGTTAAACTTAAAATTCAAGTTCTGTATTTTCAGTTTGAACTTTTGTTTGCAAAACTGTAGCATAGGGATTGCCCTATATCATTTATTTGTTTAATGATTTTTTGTTCTGTTTTGTTTCTTTACAGACTTACAGTCCAAAAGTAGATTTTCCGACCATCCACACCCCCAACCATCCATCCATCCACCCACCCACCCACCCATCCATCCATCCATCCTTCCTTCCTTCTCATGCTGCTCATGGTGGATTCCTGAACGTGTCTCTCCCCTGAATTCTATGAAGATTTTTCTTTCCACTTATGCTGATAGAAGATACACAGGAGTTATTCAGCAGTGTGACAAGGACACAAACTCTGTGGAGAACACTTTTATTCCAGGCAACTTGGCTGAAAACTCTAGTTATTCAGAGAAGTCAAACAAGATATGTTACATCGCTATGTTCTCTTTAATGAAGTTAATCTCCATTTTCCAATTAGGCTTTTCTTTTTATCAGTTCATACAGTTAATAATATCTAAAATTACCAATATAAATTTTAGTTAATAGTGTCTATTAACAACTGACTTTATAAGAATTTATCTCACATTTAAATATCTGTGGTCATAATAACAGAAATAATTTAGGAATAAATGAGTTTTCAGCCTTGAGCGTTTGATAGACCACATCATTATTTCCTTTCTACTGTTTTTACAACATCATAGGTGTGCATGGTACTCTAGCAGGAGCTCACAGTTTAAAGTACACATAACACAGAAGTATTTTATGAGTATTTATGAGGCCTAGAAACAGCATATAGGGAAATGCTAGAGGATTTGAATGGGCGGCATTGCTGGGTGGTTGACAGATGGAAGAGAGCCATGAGGAAGCCACTTCAGAGGAGCCTTGTGCAGAAATCACGGCTCTCCTCTTCATTGAGCCCCTTTTCTGAGAAAACAGGAGTGGAGCTTCTCACTTGGCCAATTTCTGTGAGGTTGTAGCAGATCTGAGCGACGGGGACCGATAAGGTCCATGCTGTGGTGTCCTCCCTATGGCCTAGCTGCATGTTGTGTGTCTCCTGAGGCATCCCGCGTGGCGCCCCGCCGGCCCTGCCCGGGAGCTTGGCTTCTTTCCTTCATTCCTGCTTCATTTGGGCCCCTGCACAAGCGTTGGGTGCCTGTGGTGCCACCAAAGCCCATCAACTCTTGAGCGACCAGCTGCTCCCAGCCAGGAGAGAAGCCTTCTCCCATCTCTCCAAGGTACCCGTTGGATCCAGCAAGCAGAATAAGGCAAGCAGATAGCCTTCTTCTCCAGCATCCATCAACACTTTGCACAGATATGCAGCAAATACAATAAAACCTGGTATACTGGTTCTTCACAGAAGCTCGCTCCTGGGCCCAGCTCATTCTGCAAGGCCACACGGAGCCCCCGTTCTCCTCGTTTAAGCCAGCACGGCATTAATCTTCCATAGCACAAGCTAATCTGCTTTGCAGCACTGCTCCCAGCTAGGACCAGCTCTTCTGCCAGGCTCCAGCGTCCAGTGCCGCCCTGCACTCGCCGGGGATGTCGTGGGCTTCTGTTTAAAAGGAAATGATACAAAGGGCAGCATAAAACTAAAACATCACATCGTGTTGTAGTTGTGTAGGTGTGAAGCATTTTCTGTACGTTCTCATTTTTCTCCTCTCCGTTTTTCCTTTCCTCTACATTAGCTTTGCTTTTTTCTCATTCATTGCAGTTCTTTTTTTATATTACCTGCTAACGTAACCTATATTGTTTCTGCTTTTTCAAGGGCATTCTTTCCTTTTCTCTTTTTCTCTATTTGTTTTTTCTCTTTACTTTTCTGTAATTTCCCTCTTTTATTCTTTGTTTGAAGATTATTTTAAGTGACACAAATAATGTCAAATAAATGAGATTATATTAATGAACAGATCTTGTCGCATTTCCATTATTCACAGGAAGAAATGTTCACACTAGCTGATTTTTCAATTAAATCATTTGCTGTGCTATCTGTTCAGCATATCTCTATGAATATGCATAAATGGAAAGCATTTAAATTGTTTCAGAGTCTTTGTTAATCTCAAAAAGCCACAAGCTGCCTACTAGCAAAATATGTTTTTTTACTCTTTGTGTAAAAATCAGAATACTCGGTTTTGGCCTTGATATCTTTTTCAAGGAAGCAAAGGGGATTAGACGTTTAGGAAACCATCTTGATTCTTTCCAAAGATAACACAAACCCATGCTTTTGTTGTTCAACCTGTTTCATCTTAAAAGTGTTTTTTTTTTTTTTTAATATTTCCCATAATATCTCTTCATCCCATGAGGACTCTTACCAGTAGCAAGTATGTCCAAAAATGCCTAGTAAAGAATCTGTAGAAAATTATCTGTTATTTCCAAGATAGCAAGAGTATTAATTTTGCAGTGGGAGATTTCTACTAGCTGAATACAAAGGGGACTTTTTGGGAATGAAAGTTGCTTTTCCTGTACATTTCTTTCCTATGGCTATGAAAATATTACAAGGACTGGCTTATAGGTACTAGCAAGCACCAGGGTTTCTTATTTCAAAGCCTGTTAAAAAAAGAATGTTGCCTAGCTGTTGCAATTTTAAAATGAAAAACTTCTATTGACAGCTGTAAAGCTGTACTATCACGGACACATTCTCCGAGGTTGTCTTTACCAAAATTACTTAAACCGGTTCTCCTGCGAGATTTCATAGAAAATAAGACAGCAATGCCTCCTGCCACACATCTCTCTCCTCGAGACAGGAGGCTCCAATACAAAGAACGATTTGGAGGTTATTATAGGGGAAAATTACCCGGGCTGCCACTTGAAAGGAATCGTGCAGCATAGACCTGCCTGCCTTTCCCTCCTCAAGGACCTCCACGTTTCATATTTTGCTATTCATATTGTGATCACTCTATTAGGGAACCACATTAGACTTCAGAAACAGGATTAAAATATTGTAGCAGCACATGTTTACTTCAGCACATGATTTGATTGCATTCATAGTATTTAGCTTCAGGTTTATATGGCACAAAATGCTGTGAAAATAATGCATTTTTTTCTCTACCTTTTGCTAGGTCTTTTATTAGAAATGAATGTTGCTAATCAATATTCATTATTCTGTTAATTTCATTATTTGTTAATGATGGTGCTGAGGGGGTGCTCGGCACTGCGCAGGGTTCACTATGGAGCTGCCATTCACCCTCAAGATGAATATTTTGATGGGAACTTAAGCACAAGCCTTTAACTCTAGTGCTGAAAATCACACCCCTGTATATTAAGAACAAAAGTAGCATTGATTTTCTGCCAAAAGATTTTTATTTTCTGTGAGCGTTCCTCCCTAAAATATGCTTGAATTTATGCCCTCCAGGGTTTAAGCAAAGGAGATAATTAAATGGATCCTTCAAAGCAGAGACCAACTGGTGTGATGGAAGCTGGCATTATGCGCACTTTTATTTTGAAAATTGCAGCACTGCACGTAGGTTTTTTTAATCTTCCCTCTCATCTTTTATGCTTACAAAATTATTATATCCTAATGACAGCTAATTTAATTTTGATCACGAAATACGGAATGCGTTATAGTGTGACAGGCGCACTCTAACACTCCTCACTGCTCACTATAATGTGGTTACCCTAAACACTACTGCATTTCTGTTATAATACAAAATGGCCCCATGCTTCACAATATTTCCTCTTTCCTTAGTGAGAATGTTGTACAAACAAAAGTAGATACAATTACAGAGGTACTGCTAACTCTCAGTATTTGAGTACAGATTTGCTATCAGATAGGTAGGCAAATAAATCAGTAGCAAAAACCTTTCGCCATTGTTCCTCTAGCTCTATAATTCATTTCACATCTGAACTTGTAGCTTCTCCTGGGGAATAAATCCTGTGGAGGTTAGGAGGAAGCACGAACGTTCCTGACTCTATTTAAGTAGACTGCAGTAGAGCTGAGAAATAAAAGGGGAGTCTCGGGTTCACTGGTGTCAGTGGGAAGCCCCATGAACCTGAGTTTGCTTGCGCTCCATCACACCCACATGAGTGATTTGGATAATGCTGAGGCCATGGATTAAAGATTTGGAAAGCTGCCTGCCTGGAGCTGGCATGCAACGTAGGTTGCTTTATAGCATCCCATTTAGCTTTTGTTTAACTTGTTCCCACATCATCCATGGGAGATTGTGATGTAGTCCAGAAAACCTCTGCTGGATGCCAAATTTCCACTGCATAAAGGAAAAAAAAATGATTGAACTGGGAAATTTAAATATTAAGAATCACTAAAAAAAAGAAATACACAAAAGAATTGAAAGAAAATGAGGAAAAAGGAAAAAGAAATGCAAGTTTGCTAGGGCTGACTACCTTTGAAGGTTTTTATGTTCCCACGCACGTTTACTCGTGTAGCCCACTGGGATCTGCACAGGATGGTTTAGATCTTTGTTTTCATGAAAGAAGAAAGGCAAAGCCATCCAGCAGTATGAGCTGGTTGCTGAGAAAGGCATCTAGCCCCACAGAACTACAACTAAATTATAGTATTTGACATTATTGGTTAATGGGCAATGCAGTGTTCGGTGCTCTACAAGATAGGCTGAATAATAAGTTCTGAAAATAGCCATAGATCTCCCAACTTTATAACATATTAGTGTTCGCAGCTGAAAAATGAGTTAGTAGGGATTAATCAGCATTGTGTGCTGTTATAAATTAAGGAGACACATGCTGAAGATCATCAATAAAGTTTAAACAAGGCTTAGGCAAATTCGCTTTCTAATTGATCAGGAATAGTGCCGGAAAATACATGGAATAATTTGAGCAGCAGTAGCTTGTAAGAACCTTCTGGACCTTTAGAAATCTGGAGTTTCTTTGTAGCCAAAGAAGTGCACAGAAAATCTCTGAAATGTGACTCATCTTGCAGGGTTTGGCTTGCAAGAGTCCCTCAAGAAAAGGAAGTGTTAACTCATTCAGCTGACACTGGCAATTAAAATGTTTTCCTTTTTTTTTTTTTTTGCAAATGTTATGAAATATAAATAATGCAAACATTTTAGCATCACTTTTGCTCACTGACATACACATAAATTTAGAAGCAGAACTAAGAATACGGGGGTTTTCCTATGAGGAAATAGCTATATGACTGTTTACCACCTGGCAGTAGTTTCCCTGTTTACAGGGTGTTAGTAACATTTCTGAGCTCCTAACAATATTGCCGAACACAAAGCCAAGGAGATTGGTTTGGTTTTGAGTTTGTCTTCCTTCCTACTTAGCTGAGCTCACTCCAAAGTACAGACTATTTTCATTTGCTTTGAGGTGTGCAACACATTGCTGATAGCTCTTGAAATATTGTGGTGTAATGAGTATTGCACCGTGTGCAGGCATCTAAAAGCAGTGACCCCAGCGAGGAGGAGGAATGTGGATGGTTCCCAGGGTCTCTTCTGCAATCTGGGACCGTCTCAGAAGGGAGGTGACGCTCGCCAGCAGTGTGGGAGCTCAGGGAGCCTCCTCCAAAACCCCATGCAATTCCTATGGAGGCTGGTTATGTGCAACTTGAGCGTTGGAAAGCCTAAAATAAAGCAGAGAAGCTGTTAAACATAATCAGATCAAGATAAGTAGAAGTATCCAAGAATCAATGGCCACATGTATTATTTTATCTGTCTTTGGAGAGCATGTTATTGCACTGAAGTTTTAAGGCAATTCTGATAGGAATCACATTTAGGATTTATGGCAAATAATGTTGTCAATGCTTTATGCCTCCATGTCTGCCTTCAGGTCGCATCACTGAATGGAATAAACAGGATGTCTTCATTCCCTGGTTCGGGATCCTTCACTTTTCCCGATACTGGCAACATTTTCAAACATCCTAAATCACGTCATGATAAAAGTTGGCTGTGCATGTGTCTTACTATGCTCACAGTTACCTCTGTTATCTCCTTGCCGTTAGCTTCTCATAAGTCGCCTAAGACATGAAAAAGAGATAAAAGAGCAGGAATAAACTCTCTGCCTTCTCTTAATGTCCTGCCATCATCTACTTCTGCCAGGGAGATCAGGGGATAGTTATAATACCAGAATGGGAAAACAACTACATATTTCCTAACTCTATCCATAGGGAATATTCGGGCACTGCTTATCCATGTGGTTAAGTTTTGCTGGCATTACAGCAAAGCTTAAGGACAGCAGTTGCAGGCTCTGCCCATGAGGAAGGGCTCTGAGGACGATCATCTCATCACAGATGTTTGCTGATAAGGTTTGGTAGGGTCAACTGGTATCTGAACTGGTTACTGAAGAGTTGGAGTTACTGAAGAGCTGGAGAATTTAGAAACAGTAAAGAAGTACTAAATTATCTACTTAATTTGCTGACTGCAAGTTTAACTTAATTTTCCATGTCTGAAGCAAAGCAGTGCCCGATATTTCTCTTGGGACACATCCTAACGAAGCTCATTGCCAGAGAACTTTCCCACATATTCAACCTATTTTTTTCCCATCTTAATTTAATCCCATTACTTCTGCTTATGCTCTCTCTTGCTAGACTAAATAATTCAGTGTCAGTAATTAGGTATAATTATAGATGCATCAATTAATGTTCAAGAGCGTGGCTACAATGCTATAGAAAGATCCATAAGACCTAGCTTAATTTTTGGTTTTCCAGACCCTAAGCAGTACAAAAGAAATTCACTCAGTCTCCTCCAGATTTTCATCTCATTCCCGCTTCTGTTTTATATATAGTTGAAGTTCCTAGGCAGGATAACAGAGACACTCTCATGATCTTTTCATTACACTGATGACACTGGACACTTGTCACATGGTCATCTAACCTAGTAAACATAATCAAAGCTAATAATTAGCAAGGTACATCCCTGAAGTGTAGGAATAGATACAAATATAAATATATGAACTCATTAGCATGCAAGAATTACTTTATTTGGTGTAAACTATGTCCAAAAAGAGCCATAATGCAAGTTAAACTAAAATCTTAATACCATCTACTGCTTTGGTGATTTTTTACTCTCCTGAGATTGAGCAGTGTCTAATATCAGTTCTTCTGTTTAAGGCCTGACATTTCCTTTTGCTGGATGACAACACAATCTTACTCTTATTTGCTCTTTTACTGTAATATGATATATATATGTATTAACTACTTCAGACTCAACTGGAAAAGATTGACAGTAGCTGTTTTTACAACCATATCAGATGCACAAATGCTCCATTTGAATGCTTGCCTGGCTTTGTTCCCTGTCAGTTTTTAATGGAGTTTCGAGCTGCTGTAGCCATGTGCTGCTGCTCTCGCCTGTGAAGAAACCCACAAAAGATCTTGACCTGCAGCTCTCCACCGTGCATGAGTTTCAATAGGTCCCCTGGGAAGCTCAGCTCGTGGAGCTGGGGGAAATCATTAGGGAATCATTAGGGAATCAGTTAAGGAGCTCCCTCGGCAGCCTGGGCGCTGTAGGAAGTGTCCTGCCAAGGTAGTGGAAGGGCTGAGAGAAATGGAAGTGATTGCTTCTATGGGAGTGCTCCGTTGGAAGGGAAAATCCTCCAACCTGGGCCAGGCACAGCCAGGAGCCCTTCCCTGGTGCCCTCTGCACTGTGCGGCTCCAGGGGCACCAGGCACTGGCCCTAAAGCCTGTCCTTGTCCCAGGCGATGACCACGGGTCTCTGCAGAGCCCTCGAGACCAGTTTTATCTGTCCCCTTGAGCCAGGTTACACTTCCAGTTCAGCAATATAGCAAATTCCATAATGCAATTATTCCATACAAATTGGCTTCTTATCTTTCCGAAAAGGTTTCTTTTTGTTGTTTGCTTTGGTTGATATTTCAGCCAGGAGATCCACATGATCTTGCTTCACTGCATTTTAAATCTTGAAAAAAAAAATCCCAAAATAGCAAGACTGAATGAATGGGAAGTGACCCAGGGCAATTTTACCAGAGGTTTTTATGTATCTTATTCTGTTTACTATCTCTAACATAAGAGACATCCTTCCTGACCTTAGAGGGGAAATGAAGAGGTGCTTAAACTTAATGCATTTTAAAATAATTAATCATCTATTATATATGGCTAAATTCAAGAAACAGCAAATTGCTTTTTATCTTTTATCAGGGAAAGGGTAATTTAAGTTTTGAGAAAGAATAAATCTAGGTCATTGGAAGGATTTTTCTATGGTCTCTCCTATTTTGAATAAATGAGAAATACATTTTGACTGATGAACTAATCATTCGCTAAGTACCCAATGAGGAATACACTCTGAAAAGGGAGCCGTTAGGTTTGGTGCTTCAGTCGTCCCCTTCCTGAAACAGGAGGGTTTCGTTCTCCCGTGGTATTTCCCAATACCACGAACTGGGAAGGAGCCCAGGTCCAGTTGCCAGGGTGCAAGTGCGTTATGGGTCCTCGGAACCGGTGCATGCCTGCAGGTTCCTTAAACTTAGTGAAGCTGGAGGAAAGCAGAAGTTCCTTTTTGATTTGTAACTCACAAAGCACCCAAACTACCTTCGTGTGCAATTTTGTAATTTTAAGGCGGATTTTAGGGAATCTCTAGGGACAAACTTCATCCAAGCAAGAGCAGAATGATGGATGTGCTATCTAGGACACATAGATTCACATCTACGGATACTTTGGTGAAATAAGATTAAATAAGAAGAAACTAGATTCTTTTTAATTTCCCTTGGGTTGGGTGAAGCCTCTGGAGACTGAACCTCCCCTGGAGGTATTGGAGGATTTGAGCAGCTCAGGCTCCTGGCTGAGACACGAGGTGGTTCGTGCACATCTACAACCTCCTTAATGGGAAACCAGGAGTCGCCAAGGGCCAGAGCCGCCCAAGGATCCGGAAACACGGAGGCTGCTCCCTCCTGAGCCCGGCTGGAGCAAACCAGGCTCTTTCCCCAGACGTGGCCTCGCTGCAGAGTTTTTCCCTCAAAGCAGAGGCCGCTGGGCTGCCATGGGGCTTTGGGCAGCTCCTTGGCTCCTTCCGAATGCCGGGAAGCCGGAGCCGCTCCGCAGCCGCGCGGGGTGAGGAGAACAGCGGAGCCCCTGGAAGAAAGACTCTCAACATTCATATGGATTCCAGGGTAATTTTATATTTCATGAGCTTCTTTCCTTTTCTCTTTGAGCCCCCAGGAGATGGCAGATGTTTTCAAGTATCGCATGGAGAGCAATGTGTCTTTTTTCTTTCTTTTTTTTTTTATTGTGAAGATTCCTCCTCACTTGAAAGGATTAGAAGAGGAAAATCTTTTTCTTTTTTTGTCAGATGCCTAACTCCCATCACCTCCACCGAATGCAATTTCTGAAAAGTTTGCAGGAGTGCTGCCTTATAGAGCGTTTGCCCTTTCAAAGGTATAAACTTGTTCATTAAAGCTTGCTATGCAGTGCTTGGATCCCTTATCTCCTTCAGGGATGTAGCTCATATGCAATAAAATGCAGGATCAGGGAAAGTGCAGCATGCCTGGCCTCCTCCAGGGAGTACATTTCTTCCATGCACATTTTTGTCAATTCTAAACCAAATTCAGAAAAAAATATCCTTTTAAATCAAATCAGCACATAATATTTGAAAGAAAATAAGGTCTAATCTTGTGGTTTGTAACTAAGGAAAGGTTTGTAAATAAAACTGATGCAAAAGCTGCATTGCATTTCCCCTGGCTGCATCCAACATTAGCAATAAAACACTGCAACCATGCCCAAAATCTCAGAAGAAAAGTGTTGGGACATGAAATCTCTTTTTCCTTGCTCTAGCATGAATCTATCAGCATGGCAGGCACATCCACTGAACTCATCCATAATTTTCCCTTCAGTTCCTTTCTGTTTCTTGCTTGCTTTCTATTAAAATTGAAATAATTTTCTTCCCTCCTGCATACAGATATAAGGGCGGAGAGGGAATGCTGACATTTTTTTTTCTGAAAAACTGTAAAAATGACAGTGTAAAAGTGCAAAAACAACCTCACAACATGAGGTAGTTTCAAATCTTGGCCCATGGTGAGGGCAGCGGTGGCAGCCCGAGCTCACTCTCCTGCAGATACTCACGGTGTTGGGATCCAGCAGGACAGTCCGTACCATAAGGCAGAAGAAGATATAAATATAATGGAGAGGAGCACCGAAAAGGTTTTAAAAGTCCTAGCATCCTCCCCCAAATGTTTGTTTTTGCTTACAATGTAGGAAGTAATTTACTTCTTGGCAAATGTGAAGATGGATTCCTAAAGATATTAGAGGTTACTCTGATTATCTTATTTTTCCTCCTTGAAGGGAAACAGTCAAGCAGAATCTTTGTGGGACCTACTCAAGCCACGAACTTGCAGTTGCTCCACAGTATGAACCAGGAGCCTGACTAGTTCTGGCTTTGGCCATCAGGAGTCTTTTCATTTTAAGGACCAGAAGCTAAAATCGTGTCTTATATATTTCACCCAAAGTACCCTGAAGTACTGTACTGAGTGGTGAAGTGTACATTTCCCAGACCTAAGGGAAAGGTTTCATCCCAAAACAGACATTGTGGGATTGGTTGCACAGAGGGAAAAACGTCAATCTGAATAGCATTTCACAGCTTCACTTGCCTTATCACCTTTACTTGATGCTCACAAAAATAAAATTATTATCAAAATAGCAAAGAAAACTTGTCAGTATTTCTCATAAAATGAGAAATATAAGGCTCTATTAGCGTTTCCCAGGAGGTCTATCAGGGAGAGGCAGCCCAAAGCCTTAGCTGAGCCACCCTGGTTTTGCAGTAGTAATGTTTTACGACGAGAACATTCAACAAAATTGAGCTGGAAGGAGGGTAAGAAACTGGACTCCTTCCTCAGCATGTGATGTTCCTTTGCCCATTCCCAAGAAACAAGGAAGAAAAACCTTGTAGCAAAATGAAAGCACGGTATATGGGACACTAAAGAAAAAAGATCATAACTTACTCTGTATTGATTCTATTCCCCTAGTGCAGAACCATATAACCTTAAAAAACTTCTTGTTGCTTTATTACTCACAAAAGTGGAGCAAAGTCCCAAATCTGAAGTTTCAGCTAGCCGTGTGCTTTCATAACTGAGCTGTTTGAATGATGGATTTGTAACCGAGTGATCCTACGTGCTACACAGCGAGTCCCTATAGCCGATAGCATCCCTATAGCCGACAGCATCCCTATAGTTGGTAGCATCCCTATGGCGTGGACACTCGTCCCTCCCACGAGGCAGTGGCGGGTGGGCACGAGGCTCAGTGTGGATGCAGCTACGTGTCCTACGTGTCCAAGATACAACTAGGGCTCCTGGAGGCACTGCCTCCTCATTGCCAACTGCACTCACCCAACTTCTGCTTCGTGCTGTGCATCCCTTCTCACAGAAACAGCTGACGAAGCATCACCGGGGTAGAAAGGGCCACGGTGCAAACCCCCAAGGATGTGCTTGAGAATGCAAATCGCTTGACCTACAAAGCTCAACTTCATATAAATACATGCACACACATGTGGCGGGGCCAGAAAAGGGCTGCCAGGCTAATAACGTCCTTTGATGGCAGCAGCCAGGACAAGGACCTGAGCTGGTATGTCAGGAATAATTTAGAGCTGCCTTCTGCTGCTGTGTCGCTGCCTCTGAAGGTGGGAGATGCCTCCAGGATCTGCAGCTGCATCCCTGAAGGGCTGGTAACAGCACCGTTTTGCATACTGCTTTCCACTGCTGCCCTCAAATATTTAGTGAAATAATAAGAACATTCTTGGAGTAGGAAGCTGGGAAGGAGTGAGGTGATTCTTTCAAGCTGAATAGTGCCAGATCAAGAAACCTGGGGAATAGGCAACAGAAACTTATTTTTTATGGAATATACATACGTGCCGTAGACTGAACAAGAGGCACTGGCCATACAGTTTACAGTCCATTTCCTGAGAAATACTAAATAGATGATTACGTATAACATAATATTGTAAAAAAAGGAAAATAAGCTGTGTTCTAGCATCATTCTCTGGTGAAACATGTCTAAACAAACAAATACCCTGCACTGTGCCTATTATAAGCACAAGCTCTTGAAGCAGCTTTTTAGAACCTGGTTAATTATTAAACGACCCATGAAAGTTTTGAATGCATGGCTGGCTTTTATGCATTACTCTGATAAACTGAATTTCTATCCTTAGTTTATATGGGTGACTTTGATTTCTTCTTCTTTTTCTTCTTCTTAAAAATTTTAGGGATGGAACATATGCTTGTTTTAAGTAAAATATACTTTTGTGGGACATGACAGAGAAATAATTTCCCAAAATGTTAAAAGAAGTAGAATAACCTGGCTGCAACTAAGTGCATTTCTGGTACTCAGAAAAAAAAAAAAAAAAAAAAAAAGAGGTCAAGTGCAATTAATTATTATAGGTTATGAAGAAATTGCTCTGGGCAAATTAAGCATATAGGCCAGCATTCAGAAAAAAACCTGAATGTTTAGTCAGATGGCCCTTACAGCTGAAACACGTTTTCACTAGAAGTCAAAAAATGTGTGCATTTTCCAGCTCTTCATACACCGTTTCAAGAAATCACTGCACTTATATTGCTTCTGCTGCATCTATTCAATCAGGTGCCTAGCTTTTTCACTGCACTTTTCAAAAGCAGTGAGAATGCAGAAGAAACATTTGCTGCACAAGTTTTGGATGGTCCTTTCAGTGCCAGGGTCCCACTGCGCTGCCGATGTCACTCTGAAAAGTGTGTAATAAAGCAGACCCGAGCCCCAGGTTGGGTGACAAGAAGTGGCATTTCAGATCCACAGGCTGCAGTGATTAGCACATAATTACAATTCCTATTATTTTTTTGCTTCACATTCAAATACCACTCTGCCCACACAAAGCCCCGTTGAAATCTGTGAAGTGCTTTGCCAAAATATGAGCATATGCCAAAGTCACTACTGGGAGCCTTCATATTATTGAAGTACTTTTTAAATACTTGTTTTGATATGAGGAATATTTTCAAAGAAAGTTAAGGGAATAGGATACGCTTGTCATAGAAAAGTTAGGTATGAGCATAGCCACTTCAAAAATTACGTAGTGAAAATTACACTACACTTAAAGAAACTGGAATAAAATGGGATAGAGATTTCATTGCATATTTTCCTCCTTTTGGATGCTACGTGCTTTGTTCATTTCCAGCAGGTCAATAGGTTAGCAGGACCCTCTGTGTGTTTACTGCTTCAGTTATTATTATCACCTGACTCAGGTCTTAAATACAGAGCAGATTCAAATCTTTGATTGAGTTATAGTCCATTTAAAATAAAGGTGCTGCGTGAGGAAGTACTTTAAGTTAATTAAAGATGTTCTTAGTGGAAAAAATGTAAGTTCTGTTCCACGCAGCATTAAATGGCGTCCATAAAAGTAATTATCTGGCGGGTTGTTTAATATTTGATACTACTGGACTATGTTCAGGGCTGGTTTAAGTTGAGGAGTATCCCACAACCCATGCCAGGGATAGTCCATTTTGGAAATGCACCCAAGGGACATTGGCCCGGCAGAGTCATTCCTTTTGGAGCATCTCTCCCTACTGCTTGCTGTACCTCAGCTCATCCTGAGCACATATTTAATGTAACCCTAAGCCCACGTGCTCAGTCCCGTGTGTGTTAGCTGCAATATGCTTTGAAAGCAATGTGAAAGTTCTCCTCTGATAATATAGCAGAATAAAAACTCCTACTTTGTTACAGATGAAAAAGAACTTCTGATTTCTTATCCTATAGCTTACCCATCCAGATTAATGGTTTAATATTCATGCTTTAAGGTATCCCATTCTTTTTATAGAAATGTTAAAGCTGAGGTTTTAATGGGGAAAAAAAGATCCACCAGTTTCCTGTGCCTTTGTTTGTCTTTTGCCTTGTTGCTAATATTATATGGACAATTATAATGCTCTTTAAACACTGATCTTCCTTTTAATTGCCCATTGATCCTAATTTCTAAATCCATAATATACTTCAGTGAAGTATATTTTATCATATATTGATAAATCCATATGCCATATTTTTATGATGTTATCGAAAAGAAATCTGAGGTCGATGTGATGCATAAGTTTATGATCTTATTTCTGTATAAATAACAGTGATACTCATGAGAGGCCATTTAATCTGCCTCTACTCATAATTTTATAATTATGGTCAAATATTATTCCCATTCTTGCATTTTGCTTGCTTCAGGAATAATGAAAACAGTAAGCCTAAAATGGTTCCTACATGATACTAAAACGTTGGGTTTTCACTGTTTTATTTTCTAGTTTAAAATGGGGTAAATTTTAAGCACTAAATGATTTTCATTGATTGCATTGGGACTTAGTCAAATACTTAAAGATATACTGGCTTGAGAGCTTAACAAACAGGGAGACAAGTATTTTACTTTTAATGTTGTGGATGTAGTTCAGGGGTTAGTTTTTCTTCTGAACGAGATTTTCTGATCCGGAGCATATGGGTCATTTGGCCAAGTCTGGATTCTCTCATGGGAGAAAACAAAGATGCAAGAGCTCCTCTGCTCTCTCCACGTCCCAGAAAGGATAGCTTGGCCAAGGCATGGATAGAAGACCCCAAGCAGAGCAGTCCAAATGTTGCGTCTTGCTACAGTTTCTGTTGTTGGACATACTGGCTTCAAAATGCCATATGATACTACCTACAACTGTGGACATTACAACTGTGAGAGATGAAGTTTCACAGCAAAGCTCGGAAAAATAACAAAATGTGAAACCCTGAAACATATTTTGAATGGGGAAAATAAGTTATTTACCCTGAGGGACAGCATTTTCCCTAACTACAAAAGATATGCACCAGCCAAGTCCCTAGTGCTGCCGTTACTGCCGCCTGATATAGCCAGCATTGATCTTTTACTATATGTTCTTTAATAATCGAGTCTTCCATGAACTGCCCATTCTTATTGTCCAATTTCCTGTTAGGATGACCTACTGGAGCTGCATTTTATATCTTATTCTTTCAGTCTATAGATCTGTGCTACTCTCCATGTTGTTTTTTAATCTGATTAATAGGTTCAAGCTCTACATTTATATTACCTTGTCTAACACTTGCTTTTGTCCTATCAGTCAAGTCACTTAAAATAAGGTAGTCTAACACCAAGTAGCTTATCCTTCTCAGCATTATTTCCTTTTATCATTTTTCATGCTTGCTGCTCTTTACACCTTATTTTCCTTTAAGGCTTAGGAGGATAGTCTGTTTTAAGAACTAATGTTTTAAGAACTACTTAAACAAGATGCCAGCTGTGTAATATTTTATATAGGCATCAACAGCAGCAGCAGAGAGATGGTTCTCCCTTCCTTCCTGCCAGTGGAAACATCCACACGCCAGTAACTTGCCTACAAGACCTCTGTGGATGTATATGTGAAAATGTGGCAGACAATTTATATTTTGTTTATGAAAAATGCAAAGGGATTTTGCTAAAGTGTTTATATCTAGCAAACCTATAGACTTGAGAAAGGCAGGCATAAAATTCTGTGATGACAATGACTGAAACATACAGTAGATAAATAAAATACTCCGAAACCGGCAGGGAAATGGCAAAGCTTGTTTCCTAATGGCCATATATTTTAGGATTCCTTCTGTCCTCTAATCTAAATATGCCATGGATAATCTTACTACATGGTGCAACATACAATCCCATAAACAGGAAACAGATCTAAACATTGGTACTTCATTTCATTTTTAAATTACAAGGAATTTAAAGTGAATGTAATCACCCTCGGCTGTTTTATAACAAATAGAGTCATTGTGATTAATGCCCACAATACCCAATTAATTTCCAATTAAATCACTCTTGCAAGATCCAGTAAGCTAAATGTCTACAGGCAAACCTGGCAACTCTCTTCTAAACCAATGCACCAACTGAAAGGTTGCCCACATCACACCCAGCTGGTTCCCCTGTGTTTAACATCCATTGCAGGTGGGAGCACTGCTCTGCTCGGCCCCGCTCCCGTCTCTTCTGCGCTCCTTTTGCTGTGCCCTACTTTAATAAAGGATTTTGCTCTCTCCTTGTGGGCTTTAAGAAATGAGTCAGTTTGTTGCAAGGCTTTTTTTTTTTTTAATAAAATAAACACAGGATGTGCTTATGACTAAAGCAAGCCACATAAATCCTGGCGAGGTCATTGCAAGTGACAGGCAGCACTTCGGTTGCACGTCTCCACTCGTGCAGACCCAGGGCTGACACGGGATGTAGATGAGCACTGGGAGGAACCGTACATTGCCTGGATAAGACATGTGCATGTTTTTACTTGGTCATTTTTGCTTGCATTTTCTTTAAATCAGGTGCGTTCTCTGCTGTCTGACAATATTCTGTAAAAATGTAATTTTGAACTTATTGTTACATTGCTCATATATTATCCAGGACATATTTGAAAATGTTTGTTTGTATTTGTGCCCATCTACCACTTACCCCATTTACATCAAAGAAGACAGTATGTAGTGGAAAAATGTCTATTCCATTATAAGCTATCATTAATATGTTTTCCCAAACAGACTAGGCTGAACTCTAAGTCACTCTTTGAAACATTAGGAGACTCAAGCTGAGGTGTTTTGACAGGACAACTCATATGACTAAGTAGGGTTGATTTGTGAAAGGGTGACTTGAGTTTCCAACTTTGTTCCTCCTGTTGCATCTCTCCATCCCCAGATCCAACTCTCAAGGCTCTAAAACACAATGTTAATTGAGAGCAAACAGAAGCACATGAGAGCAGACACGTTGGGATTTCCACACGCGCTGTTTTCCAAGGAGCAGAAGCGAAAAAACACGAACCGTGACATCAACACCCCTTTTTGCAAAGACACAGTAGTCCTCTGCTAATCCCATCTGCACAACTTGCTCCCTGCGTGCGACAGAGCTGCCTTTGTTTGCGGCATGGAAAACAGGCATTTCTTCACATGGGGATTAGCAATATGCCCCAAGTTGTTCGAGATAGGGTAAACTTTTTCATAGATGCTAAACAAGAAAAACAGTTTTGCAGAATCTTTCAAAGAAAAGGCTTGTCAGGGGGATAAATAGAAGGCATTCTCAGGGAAAAAAAGCTGGACGGAAAAGCTCCTAAATGCGATAATGATTGTCATTGAATTTACTAGAAGCTTAATGGGAGAGCAATAATAGCGATGCTGTTCCTTCCTCCTGGTTTTAGAGCATTAAGTAGTTTTAATGTTTACAGCTGATCTTCTCTAGAGAATAAAATCCCTGCATATTTTATTCAAAATGCCAAAACCATTAGAAGTTTTAAGATTCCTGTTCTTTAAAAGGCAAATATAAGCTAGTAAACATGGAAGTGACTCCTTTTACGAGAGTCGTATGCACTGAAACCGTTGACACTTCCTACGGCTGACAAGAAGCCATCACTTTTCCTGACATGATGCATCAGGATTTCAATCATGAGCAGAATTCAACAAGCAGAGGACGACATTGTTCATGGCCCTGCACTGAAATCATTACCCATCCCTGCTCCTTCTCGGTGGTCTTCTGCAACCCGCCTTGAGCATTGCAGCATCTGGATGCGTCTATTCACATTATAGTTATTAAAAAAAAGAAAAAAAAATCATGGACCTATCGTTTCCTAGGTTTTGGGAGACTTGGTGGGGTTTGGACTGATGCAACAATTAAAAACAGTTAGAGAGGACCTTGATACAGAGCAGCACTGGTTGCACCTTTGGCCTCAGGGACTCTGGCTTCCACAAAAGTGGCAGATGATATGAAGCCACCTAAGGTGTCTATGCCCATGAAGCACCTGGGAATAAGAAATGCATACAGCGAATGCTTCAAAAAAGCCCAAATTATCAGCTGACGAATTCAGAATAACTTGTTTTCCGGGTGCACAGTGCTTTATTGGATCCCTGCAGCCCGCTGCAGAAAGGCACAGAAATGCTGCACAACCTGCATGGGCCACCTTTCAGAGCTGTACATTCTCATCTTGCTATAAAGAAATGAGAATTTTACAGGCAAAAATGTCTGGCGTAGAGCACATGTAGTATTTTTTATATATATAATTCATTCTTTAAATACTTAAATTTATGCTAGATATTGCAAGTTCTTTTGTATTGCACAATGAAGACTCTGGTATCTTCTAGTTAACAGGGGTTATATACGTTGATTCTGCATGAACAATAAAATTGTTCAGCTGTCCTTGTTCCGCAGCTAGAACTCGGGTGCAGTTGAGAAGTGCCATGCAGGTGCAGGAGTGCTGGAAAATGGTGCAACATCCCACCGGACGCAGCGTTCCCGCCATGCGCATCTGAGGACACCAGGCTGCTGACGCAGTTGGCAGGAGGCTTCCCAAGGGAGAAGGATGGAGGAAAAACTGCTCCTGTCCCCTCTGTACTCAGCGCTTGTTTAATTTTGTGAGAGGTACGTGCTGATCAGTAAGGAAAACAGCGTTTTTCTGCTTTCCCCAAAGCTGCTGTTGCAATGTCACCGCACCCTTGCACGGGGCCAGGCTTTCACGGGACACTGTGTCCCTTCATTTAGGAAGTAAAACAAATCGCAGGGTTGATGTATTTACCTGGCTTTTTTCCCCAGTATTAGCACTTGGCTGCTTTCCTCAGCCAGCGGGAACATAAGGACATACCCCGGAAACCGCGTCCAAGAGCCAGGACATAATTAGAGCAGAACAAAACGCAGCGGCTCGCGGGGAGCCGGGCAAGCCGCTCCGGCGGGGAAGCCGCCCCGGCTTTGTGAACGCGGTGCACGAGGGCACGGGCAGCTTTCAGCACCACGACAAGCTTTCTGAGCCCAATATTCAGCGTACATAGACCCCGTGTGGGCACCCAGAGCCAGCCCTGTGCTGCGCAGGTTTCTGCATCCGCAGCATGAGCACGTCTGGGTCGTGCGCATGGATCTTGCAGGAGCGGGGCTGTGCTGTGCTGTCTGTCCTGTGCTAATGCTGTGTCAAACGCACCTCTGCTCCCAGGAGCCCATGCCAAGGCCCTGGGGCCTTCCTGAATGCAGCCTTTGTGGGCAAACTCGTTGGGCTGCTTCGTGCTACTATCACAAATGTTTTAGCTGACTTCAACTCCTCGGATGACTCACAAAGAGGCAATGGTCTCCCAGAATAAAACACTGTTGTAGCAATTTTTTTCACATAAAAGACGAGTGTTTCAGCATCCTGCATGGATAGGATCTTTTTTTTTTTTTTTTTAAATGCAAATAATACATTTTTATTGCAGCCTTTAAGGCATTATCCAGGAGATCTGACTGTACGTATAAACTAGCAAGGATCATCTCCCACAGAAGCGACCTGGAACACAAAGCCACAAAGCCTAATAGGTCATCTAAATTTGGATGAGAAGTAAATTTGTCTCCTGAGACAGCATTATCTTTATACAGTTTCTATGGTTGCTAGTTCGGGTCAGTCTACTCCTCCTCATGAAGTCTGTCTCTGTGAAAAGAAATCTAAATTAAAACAACAAAAAAAGCTGCATTGACGTGTTCTTATTCAAAATAAAAGTACCTGCCATAAGTGATGGGTTTTTTCCAGGCCACAGCACTATATCAGCAGGACATATTGGAGCTGTGAGCGTTTGAACTAATAAATAGGCACAACGGGCATCCCCACGAGCACAGGTCGTCAATAAGTGTTTTCCTTTGCAGCATGGGAATGAGGTGGAAGCCATGGAGGAGATGCTACACCTTTTCCATGGTAGGAAGCTGGATGGAAATCCAGAACCTTCCCATGAGATGGGAGAATCCTGCCTTTCACCAGCAGCTGCAATGAAAGCTCTGCCTTTCTGGTTGTTTTTAAACCTTTTGCCAAGCATTTTAAGCAGTGTCTGTTTATTTTCCTTTCTCCTGGTTGAGTGAGTCCACCTGGATCTGGCACTGATCCTGTAGACCAGACTGATGAGAGCCTTGGACCATCTCCCTGGAAGGTGGCCTCATAAGTGAGGCATCAATGGTAATATAAACCAAGAAAAGAGGCTTTGTTATTGTAAATGGTAATTATTTATGAAAATATCTACCAATACAGCTCTGTTGATTTGTAAGAAAATAGCTGTCTGAAAAAGAAAAAAGAAAAACAGAAAGAAAAGTATGAGAAATTTGTTATTGCAGCCCTGTTATGGATGAAGCTCTTTTGTTAAAGAATGATTTTGCAAAATTTACTGTGTAGGAAGATTTTCTTACTCAAGCATATATCTTATCTTTTCTAACTCTAAGGAACACTGTGTCTATCATCTGCATGCTCACTTATCATGCTAAGGAAAAAAGCTTCTGCAGAGTTCTGCAAAACTCCGGAGCTCCAGAGACTCTGGAAGACTTTTAATAAGCATTAAAAAAAAAAATCAGAGTTTTGAGGTTGGCAAAAACACAACACATTGCTTTGCAATTAGATACTTTCTTTTCAAAAAATTTACTGGGTGAAATAAGGTAGCTCCTCTGAAACGGGAGAACTGGGAGTTATCTGATAACCATGGGAAGACGGAGCAGCAGCACAAACAAGCAGGTGAAATAGGGACCAGCTGATTCATCCAGGAACTGGCAGGGCAGCGTAATGTCATGGGTGAGGCTTCTAGGTGACAAAATATCTGTCTGGAGCTTTAGATACAACAGGCTTGAAAACTTCATATTGAATATAATTGGGCAAATAATTGAAAATTTAATTGAGTTAAATGAGCGAGCTGAGCAGCAGCTTCAGCAGCCCTTGCCAGGAGCAGTCTTCAGGCGGTGCTGAGCAAATGGTCAAGAAATGCCAGGTGTGACCCTCTGGTCTTGTACAGAATCTGAGAAGGCCCCTACAAGGAGAATTTGCATTTTGAGGAAAGCAACTGAAAAAGGGAGGCTAAAAAAAATAGTTTCATCTGCATCTGCCATGCAGGGGAGAGCAAATGCAGTGGGAAGGTGAAGGTAAGGATAATTTGTAAGCGTGGGGAAATGCCCATCTGCTGAATTAGAAGTGTCTAGATATTAATAAAAGCTTTGGACACACTGTGGTAGATGCCACAGAGCTACAAACTTAAAATTCTTTAATGAGGGAATATTAAATTACATTTCTAATAATCACTTAGGTGTGATCACTTAGGTGATTATTAGATCACTTAGGTGATTATTAGATGTACAAAACTTGCTTATTGTGCTGAGACTGTGCAGATTGGTAGCTCTTGTGCAAATGGGGATCCTATAGCCCATCGCTTGTGAAGGACTCGCTCAAGAGCCACCAATTGCATGAGGCTCTTCACCATTTAACTTTCCTTACGAGTCAATGATTTCTCCTTTTCTACAATTGCAACATGTCACTGTAGAAATCTATCAGATAATATTAATTTTCTTATCCTTAAAAGTTCTAGAAAGAAAAGAAACAGTATCAGGAATGTAGAGGCTTTTTCTGTGTCCTTTGCTTTGTTTCTGCATACCTAGTAAAATTCCAAGTGATTTTTATAAATTGTATGTCCCAAACAATACAAGTCCTCTCATGTTTGGGAGAGATTATTCATATAAAGGAGGACCATTTTGTCAAAACAATAAGACTAGAAAAGTTTTCAAGATTAAAATGTCAGGGAGATAAACACATTACTTTGAGCCATATTTGTATTCCTTGACTGGTTCAAATACTCAGGCAGTTATCTTTCAAAAAGTAAACATGCACGAAATCTGATCAGCTTTTTATTGTACATGGAATAAATTATGCAAGGCACTGTAATTGACTGCTATATAGCTCATTTACACATCTTTTGATAAATGTAATATGCAGATTCCTAGTCCTTTGTGAGACATTAACCTTCCTGCATATTGATGCTGTTATTCTGGGAGATGACAGCCCTTCAAAGACTTTTCCTTGACTCCTTCCAAGAAAGGGAGTCCTCTCATCAGGAAAGGATTTGCCCAGTAATGCACCAATGATCTTCCTCCAGACTTCAGCCTTGTCATATAGGCTTCTCAATGTCAAATAATTAAAGGTATCAATTAACAACCACGTCTACGATAGAAGATGTGCTATTATTGCACAATCCAAGAAATATTCAAAAGGATGATGGGCCTCATTCGCTAGCTGCATGAATTACTTAATAGTTATTTTTCTTTTGCTAGATGAGAGCATTCCTATTGAGTCAAATGGCCAAAATGTTGGAAGAGGAGTTGGGGTGCTTATGTCAATGTCAGACACCAGAAGAGACCCATTTCTCAGGAAGCAAAGATGAATTCCCTTCAAGAGTCTGACTTTGGCACCCAGATGTGACATGACAGTCCAGGACTGCTGGAAGCTGATTAGAAATATATATGTAGCAAAGGGGTTTTGTTAGTACCTTGTCTGAGAGTGCTACAAAGTGATATAGGCATGCCCAGCTGCAGATAGTTTGTTGATACAAGGCAACGCAATTATGGGCATTGAGATCCATTTATGCTCTCGAGTCAGAGATGTTGCTTGCCTTGCTCAGCACAAGAGAATAGCAGACACTGAAGGTGAGAAATTTCAGATTTTTTTTCTGAAAGAAGCAGATACAAAGGAAGGGTGAAAGACTACATTTCTGTTTTCATTTCAGGAAAAAATCATCAAGACAGCTCCTGGGGTGCGGGAAGAAAAGCAACATTGGCAGCACATGTCTGCTGGGTTAGTCAGCAGGTCAGGGCACTTGTATCAGCCCCTCACCTGCCCTCCTAAAGGGCAGTGTTCTCACCACAGCCCTTTGCTTTGCTCATTGGTTTCATTTGAGTAACAGCAGAAGCCTCAATGGGATAATGTCAGAAATAAAACAACTATCAGTGGCAAACTGACCTCTGAGCCATTTCCTCTCATTTAGACCTGTGTGATGAGCACAGCATGCGCGGGCTGGTGCATGCAAGGAACACGGGAGTTTGCTGAATTACACGAGTCTCCTGCTAAATGAAGCAGCTGGAGGACCAAAACAGCACAGATCCTCACCTGGACAGGGAATAACTTGCCTTGTTCGGCAAGACAGGCAAGGACTCGGCTATGAAACATCTCCAAGCCATCAAACCTGGGATTCCCGCTTTGATTCTGGCTAGGAGGAACTGGAAAGTAATTAAGAAGTTGAAGCAAGAGAGTAAATGAGGGATTTTTTTTTTTTTTTTAAATCTAAATCGTGAGAATATTGAGAAGTAGAGATATTGCTGACTCTCCAGAAACGTTCAAACTAAGCTGTATCTTAGTTTAGATGAAAATCCTCCAAATTGGATAATTTTTCTACACAGCACAGAAGCCCCTTAAAATCTGCAAGTACCAGCAGGGTTTTTTTTTGGCTTAGACCTCCTCCATATATCGTAGGAGTTACTCCAAAGATCTTTTCAGAACAATTAATTCAGCCTAATTAAGCCTCACTCGAGCAGCCAGGACCTTGGAGCTCTTTGCACTGCACCATCATCAAGACAAAACGTAGCTTAGATAGCTGCCCACCTCTCTATCCAAAGATATATGCCTCTAACTCACTCCCCAGAAGTATTTTAGAAGTTAGCAACCACAACATATTCTCATTTTAAGCTCACAGAAACATAGATAGACAGAGATATGTTTAGCTCTGCAATGCTATTTTAAGGGTGGAAGCAAGTTCCTGTTCATTCTTCAGGTCGGTAAAAAGCCATAGCCAGTCTGTAGGCTAGTAGCAGTAATTTTAGTCACAGCCATCTAAAAATCATGATCATTTCATCAAGAAAAGTAAAGTTATTGGCTTAAAAATCCTAGGATTAAGATAATTATATTCATATCTGCACAAATATATGCTAAATGATATTACTTCAATTATCTTCTGGGTTTGAGTGCATAGGATGCTCTTATAGGTCGTACCCGCGCAATCATGGGGGCTTGGAGTCTATTTTCATAACTGAAACAAAGTACAAGCACAGCACCAAAAAGCGAAAACAGAAAAACAAACCACACAGCACAAGGAATTTCCTGAAACGGTGAGACTTTGCACTGCTGTAATCATGCCAGTAGACTGCATTACCAAGGGGATTAATTCCCAGTGTCTGCCTGGTTAGAAATGCTTTAAAGAATGCCATTAATGGGAAAGGATGGACTTGGAAAGAATCCGAGTGAAAAACAATTAAACAAACCTGTTATTTTCTCATTTCTTGTATGCCAAATTCTGGATTAATGAACAAGATCCACCTACAAGACCCCAGCCTTGGTAGAACATTTGATAACTACACATCTTCAGTTAAATCTGTGCTCAGCAGATGTGTCTGGAGCTGGTGTCTGAAGGGAAAAATTATTCACTCTCAAAATTACCTGCTGGCTACTGGAAAGGTTTGTCTTTCTTTTTCTTTTAAATTTCTCTCTCCTGGACACGAAGATTTAAGAGTATTCATTCTAGGTACCAATATTTCTCTGCTAAACAATAAATGAACATCTGACAATTTTTTTATGTATGCATTTTCGCATCATTTCTATGAGATGAATGCATGTGATAAAATCATTCTGTAGGCAGTGAAGGAAAGCACAGAGGAACTGCAGCTCCAGTGCAAAAATGTTCGGATGTCTGATGGCATTGATAGAGGAATCAAAGGATTTTTTTAAAAAAATATACTCAATAGTCCATTAAAATTTCCAGCACTCTCCTTGGTAATTCATCAAGGGCCATCACGCTCCTCGCAAACAAGAAAGAAGATGGACTGCCCCAAATGTTAGAACCTGCATAATCCCTAGAAGAGGTAAACCAAGAAGATGGTGAGGTCTGTAGAAACCCAGGACCTCCGCCAAATCAGGTGATAGCACTTATTTTAAAAAAGTATTCACAGAGTATTTGCTCGCATGCTTCTGTTACGACCTACTTTGGAAGAGATTTCTGTCATAGTTTTTTTTTTTTTTTGCACAGCAGTAATTGAGTAAACAGACCTAAAAATGACGTTATGGTTCCATTGTGCACACATTGCAAAAATGTGCCCTTTAACTGTTCCAGATGGATAGAATTGTCAAGAAGAGCCTATTTATGGAAGATCAGAACAAGCTTTGATAGCCTTCCATACAAAATGCACACCAGAATATTTTGCAGGATTAAAAAACAGGCAGAAGTGTAATTTAGGAGGAGGAAAGGTCTCTGATAAGCATAAAAAGACAAGTTTTGCCATTGGAAACATACAAGAAATAAACTGGCCTCCTATATTATAGCCAAAGAAAGCTAGAGTTAAATTTTCACTTTTACCTATCTTTCACTTTAGCCGTTTTGAAACTGCATACTGGAATATATCAAATATAGACACGGCAATCTGTACTATCATCATGTCTAAGCTAATTTAAGGGCAAAAATATTCCACACAAGTTCCAAACATGATATAAAAATTGCCACTTGACCGAGGAAGATTAAACCAAGTACTTGATAATGTGCCTATTTCCTCACCCACTTCACAAGTCCAATGTTAAAAAATACTAATTAGCCATGGATATTTGCAGGCAGTAGTAAATTGTTGAATTAAGCTTTCCTGTTGATAATTGATCGGCATAGACAAGCAGACAGTAGTAGTGAAGAGGCATACTTAAATATATGCTACTGACATCAAGACTAAAATTATCACAGGGAGTAGAGGATAAAAAAATCAATGCCTGAAACCTGAATTTGCTGCTCTTGCCAGTCTTTCTTTAGAAAAGTGGAGCTATTTAAAGTGAAGCTCATGATGTCTGCAACAATCCAGCTCCCCAGCAACCCCTCATTTGGAGGGTGGGGTATGGCATTTTCTTCTGACCTTCAGGAACCACGAGAAGCTGTAAAAAAACTAAGAGGAGCAGAGTTTTATTTCATTTCTTCAGTCAGCATTTTTTACAATGAGCAAAATCAATACAGCGCAGCATGTGCGTGGGGGCTTGGATGAGCAGCCTATAAAAAAAACACAGAAATGTTCAGAAAAGGTCAGGTAAAATGTAAAAAAAACCTCAGGAAAACATCCTTTAACTCCTTGCACTGCTTTTGTGACTGCAGTAATGGCTGGGACAAGAGCTGTGCAGTAAATGCTTGACAGAGGCATAACACATTATGCAAAATACAGAATCTAATGCAAAAAAAAAATCTGCTCTGTTTCTGATAAAGACGAGTCTACTGGCTTGTGTCTGATCCCGTTAATTAGCAATATGCTGTACCTTTTGGCAGTAACATAATATAAATTATCTACTGAATGAACTTGTTTTTTTTCTCCTTGCTCAAATATTGGTAGACTTAAAATTATAATGGACTGAGGATAATTTAAGATTGAGGATAATCTAATTTGCCTACTACGAAAATGTTGAGACAGGCAAGCACTTTCTTACTCAAACTACTGACCTGCCTCAATGTTCTTGAGTTCTTGTGAAATATGCAACATTAGGCAAAATTCAGGTTATACAGAAAAGAGCTGATTCTGAGCTGCCCAAAGTCAGTGTGAACATGTTCAATTTAGATATATTTCATGCAGCTGTGCAATAAAGCAGAGGAAAGGGGAGATCTGCCTGAAAACAGTGACTTTGCAAGTGGGCTCTGGGTGCCTAGAGTAACATTTTGTAGTTTGGGCTCTGTAACATTAGAGAGCAATTACCAGAGCAAGAAGTGCATGAAGAAAATCTGTAAAGGTGAAATTATATGTAAGTAGTATCCTTCATTTGGATAATATTATACTATCTAGTTCATTAAAAAATCCCTGATTTGCCTTTAATTTTAAAGGCAAATAAAAATTTGGGTTCATTGCAAAAAATGCGGATATTTTTATTCATTATATCTAACTTAAATATTCTACCATTTAGAATGAGGCAAGGAATATTATCTTTGTAATAAAAGGCAATTGAGAATCTAAATGAGAAATCAAATACTTTCTCATGCTGATTTATTTTAGATTAGAAAAAGTTAAACCAGACGTAAACATGAATTGATGAAGCATGAAAAGGGAATCACTGTAGAGTGATAAAAATCAGAGTCGCGTTGTTATAGGTGCAGATTTGCATTAACTAAAATAAATTGATCTGTAAGCTTTTCTAAAACTTAATTAATGCTGCAGAACAAAGCCGGAGATCAATTATCAGCATGATATCTTGGTACAGATAAATTTGAACTAAATTAACCATCAAAACTATATGTTATCGATATCACACTGAAAGGATTATTGTCATGGGATAGAAATGAGTCCCAGTGCAGACTGAAGGCAGCATCCTCCATTACCCACAGATGTTGGAAACGCAGGAAGTAGAGCTGTAAACTCTAATTTTGCCTCTGCAGAATGTGCATGTGCTACTGAAATAAATGAGAAGCAGAAGACTATTCAGGCACAGGCAAGATAAATATTTTCTTAAGCCCATTCACCAGCAGGCATGACCAATATTTTTCCAGAATAAGAGACTCCACTCTTGACCTGGTAGACAACGATCATGAAATTGTTCGGTACCCTGAGGAATTTATGGAAGTATAAAATTGGCAAGACAAATATGTAATTTCTTTACTTCTGGTAACTCTCCAAGTACTTTCTGCTACTTCTTTCAGCTACTTTTTGAAAAGTAGCTTTCATCTGTTTGTAAATCTACAGAGTAATTAGGCTAAATTATTTTTGGAGTTGTACAGATTAATATCATCTGCATTGTGAAGTGGGCATGAGAAATGAAGACAGCAGTGCAAGTTCTCCAATCACGAAGCCCACACATACATTTAAACATTCAGGTGTATCACAGAGTGAAATATTTGTTTTATATTAAGTAATTAAAATTATTCAGAAGTCAGTGACTTACTGCAGTTTCCACATTATTCACAATGAGAACGAGCCTGAAAACTCCTATCTCAAAACATTCCCAGCGAGAGTCATGACCCCAAGACTACCTTCTATACAGGAAATATCAACTGAAGTCAGTCATATCCACTGTATGTGAATCTACAAAGGCTCTCATGTGCCAATGTGCTAGATCTGGATTGCCTGCCACCATTACAATAAAAACAGAGTTAAGCTCTTCTCTGTTCAGTCAGGGAATGGAGGGAGGGAGGGATGGACGGACAGATGGACAGGGGGTGGGAGGGAGAGAGGCATGTTTCTGTGTTCTCTTTTTCTTACCTGCTAAGTTAAATTCTGCAAGAGCTAAAAATGAGGCATTGAGCATAGTGTAAGCACTGCTGTCATTGCTGCAGGTGGTGAATGAGCCAAGCTGTGGCCTTGCTAGGAGAGCTGGAGGTCCACAGGACATTTCTCCACGAAGATATGAGGGTACCGTTGTCATCAGCATCATCTTCGTCATCCCTCATCCTTCCTCCATGAAAGCATTACAGATTCCCACTCCCTCTTTAAAAGCTTTATTTAAAAACAACAGTGCTGCCTGAGGATTATTTTATTGCTCTTTGCCCCCGTTCCAGCCAGGGCCAGCTGACGGGGTGGAAGGCCCTGCGGCTGTCAAGCACGTCAACTTCTGCTTAATCGTGACAACCAAGCACTTCTGAGGCAGAAAGGAAGGGTCCCAGAGATGGCTTTAGATCTCTCCAATCAATTGTATTGATCAAACAGTGCTTCATTTTAAATTCTGAGCTGGATAACCCTAATTTGTTTATAAAAGAGCCTCTTTGATGATAGTCTTAATTAAGTAGAAAGCAAAATGGCATATCATTAATGTGAGGAGAGCAACCTAGACAGCGAAACAAATATCCCATCACTGCTGGCACCTGCTGGCGTTAAACCTTTTTCAAGAGAGTGATTATGGAATCACTAAATATAAAGGTATTTGTCTTTTGATCAAGGACTTCTGCTCGAGTCCCGACCAGATAACAGGCAGTGTCCTTATTCAGTGGGTTCATTGAATAGTAATGAGTGTGTATGCCGGAAAATGCAGGCTCTGAAATGCGAGGTATGAAAACATTTGCCCGGTGGCCAGGCTCAAGGAGCTGCTGTGGTTTAGCTGCAGCGGCTCTGCGCCTTGTGAGGGCTGCCAACGTCCCGAGTTCCCGCTGATATTTGCCCATAGCCACTACCCACAGTGAACTAGAGGATAAATTAAACAGTGTCTCCCCCCGAGCTAACAACTGTGCTAACAGAAATGGCAATAAATACTCGTGTGCCTCCCCCATGCTGCAACATTTAAGTATATTGGTTGCTCATGGTTTGGTATTTAGTTGCCCCCACTCCTCTGAAGTCATCTATATGCCTGGGTGAATATCGGGGTTGTTTTGGGGTGGACTAAGCTCGTGCTTATTGGGAGGCTGCTCTTGTAACCCTTCATCCAGCAGAACTGCTGTCCTTAGCGAGGGAGAGCTGAAACGCCCCAGGCTTTTACTTGTTTTTACCCTGCTGCTCATTATTTGAAGACAGCCTATGCAGTAAGTGCAAAAATGCAGGGGAGTGTTTTTATGTTCCTGTAACAGAGTCATCTCCTCTCGGAAAGATAAACTGCCTGTGGACCCAAAACGAAAGCCTTTCCTGCAGAGGGGCAGGGAACCGCATCCCAGCTACAAGACTGTGCTGTGGGGGTGTTATTATTAATAACCATATGTGCTCTTTGCAGCACACTCTGTTTGGGCACAAAGAGTGTAACATAACGACAATGCCAGGGAATAAGGGAAGTCTGGATTTCTAAACAAAACTTTTCTGAATGATAAAGCACTTACAAGCAAAACAGCGCAATAAAAATTTCAGTCACTTGGGGTACTGCTCTTGACTTTTGGGATTATCAGAAGATCACTAACTAGATGAGATTGAAATCACCGTAGCACACAATTTCCGCAAAGAATGAACTTTAAGTATGGATAGCCATATTTTTTAATAAGCTCCTTTAAAAGCTGGTGGTAGCAGCTCTCCAGCATCACCGAATTACAGCAGCACGAATGAGAGGGATAAAACTGCCCCTATACGTCCTGAGTGTCAGTGCTGGTTTGCAAATCAGACTGCATTTCTGCAAGGCGATCGCGCTGGCTGCGTGGGCCAAGCTGTCCAGCATGTCTCCACGCATTGCCATTAGGCTAATGCAATGTTTGAGTTCAGAGAGTGCAGCAGGAATAAAGAAGGGACGAAAGCTACAGCACGACGTGGTTGGATTTATTTAAGAGAGCACTCCTAGCTCCATTTCCACATCTTCTAAGTGGCAGATCATTGGCCTCAGTCGGGAGCGCAATTTTTTCTTTGATATGTAAAGATGATGCCTATGATCATCTGGGTGTGAGGGATCAAAGATAGTGTTTTTAAAGTATTGCTTTGCCATCTACACCATCGCCACAAACTGAGAAACCTCCTTCATCCAATCCAGTTTAAAAAGAAAGAGAAAATTCATTTAATTTAGCAGTGGATAATTTGACATTTGATTACTAGGGTAGCCTGACTGCAGAGCGAGGGTAGCTATTAACCCAGTAAGGCAGATGGCATATAACTCAAAATCATGTTCAGGAAGCTGCATGCTTCTCATTGAGCTAGTCACATCAAGCCGACGGGCTGCTGGTTTGGAGATCTGAGGGCTTCCCAACAGGTCCAAGAGACAGATCTTGATTTCACCGACGTGACAGGGAGCGTCGTGTTGTGAGCAGCTCTCGTCGCCTCCTGAAACTCATCTGTGCTTCTCTCTGCCTGACTTCGCTTCCACAAAACCTCCAAGGAACGTGGAAAAACACATGCAAAAGAGAAAAGTTATGCAACTTCTCGTGGCAACAAAATCTCTACCTTGCTGCTGGCTGGCAGATGCGTGCTTTTGTAGGGTCAGAGCTTCCCATGCTTTTGAGTCCACTTGGTCTCATTTTGATTCCATGAGCACAAGAAGGAGCAGATTTGCTGCAGAAGGGTTGATGCAGAGAAAGACCTGCAAGAAGCAATGTTTATTTCTAAGTGCTGTGGGTTTTTCTGAGAATCCCAAGACCACAGGGCAAGAAAAGCAATGTTATGGCATTAGCTACAAAGTAAAAGGCTTGAAAAGAAATTAATGTGTAGTGTTTTCATGTAAGAGTATTTAGAACATAATTCCAAGAAACAAAGATCAGGGAATAATAGAGTGAAGGAAGGGAAATAAGAATAGGAATAGAGACAGTCCTTTTGAGCAGATGTGGTATGAGTCCACTGAAGCCAATAATATGCTGCTCCTCATCTTCATCTCATCTTTTTCAAAGGGTTCCTCAGGAATCAGCTGTAGGAGAGACCCCAGAACATGTGGGACAAAATCCTACAAAAAACCATATGGGTCGCCTGAACTCTGCAAGTGCTGGTGCATCTCTTGCCTCGGAGATGTTGGCATTTCTATGCAGTTTTTGATTTATGGATGGACTTAAGAAAAGCACTGGATTTTTTCTTCACTGAGGGTCACTTTGCCACATTCAAATAACTTAGAAGTAAATAATCTACCGTGGTTATTTGTTTCTCCATTTTGTTTGCATTCATTATAATGTACAACCAGTTCTTGCTTCTGTTACCATGGAGGTCTTGTCTAAAGGCTCAGCAGAGAAGAGAGTTTAAAAAATGTTAATGGGGAAATTGATTCAAAGCCATTGATTGTTGCTACTTCAGTGCATTATAAACAGGGTCTCTTTTAACTATACACCTTTTTGGTATCAAAGTAAAAAGTTCACATATTTTCAAATTTATAAAAGAATTGTTGTAATGTTTTCAGTTTTAAATGGAAAGAAAAAACACTACCGGCAATATGGACAGTAAAAATAGTAAAAAGAACCATGAACAGAGAACAGATAATGTACTACTTATCTTTATTACCAGTCTAGGTTGTAAAAATATCCTTCTGCCTACTGAAATTGTACCTTCTGGAATGAGGTTCCAAAGAAAAATAGGGTAAAGCTGATCACATCTTGACCTACATGGTCTATGTCATTGAGAAATGTGTATTATTGCCTATTTGTGGACTTCTGTATAGCTTAAACTTGTAGTTTTGAAGCAACTACTCTAGAAATCTCATTCTTCATCCAGTGCATATATGGTTTGCTGGGGTTTTCTGATTTCTTTTCGCAACCAATAAATATCTTAATTCCCTGAGGAAAACAATACTGCACTGCACGTATTATCTGTGAAATATGTATCATAAGAATCTTCAGGAGCAAGTGCCTATAAATCTTTGGGTGCAATATGCCAGTGGTTTGAAGATAGGTAAGTAGGTGGGCAGTGAGGTAAGTAGATGGATCGATCAATACATAGATCTATGCAGGGAATGGAGACCAGTTTGGGATATTGTCCTGAACAGCATTTGAATAGAGCAAAACTGTTTCTCCAGACGTACAAAGGAACCAAGACTAGATTTTCCTCCGCAGAATGGAGTCTGTAATGCAGAAGAGATTCTGCACCCTCTTGTTCTCCTTGCCCTGCCTTGCTCCTGCCATCCTTTGCCTGAATTTCAAGTTCATCTTTCTCCTTGCCCATCTTTGCTTCAGCTCCCTGTCTGGTTGGTGGAGCTGCTGATTGCCCCACCAAAGCCACTGCAATGAGGAGAATGCCACTTAAAATACTCTGAAACCTTCTGGTTTTAACCTGGCTTTTGAAGCTACCTATATTTAACTTGCAAATTGGTGCTACTCTCAGAGTGTCTTTGGTTTCTCTTGTTTATTTGGACCTGTCACTGTGCCCACAACCTTATTTTGCTCAATCATCAACGTAACAAACAACTTTTTATGCATGATTTGCTCATTAGTAGCTGCTTCAAACATCCCATCTCTTGATACATAATCCAATTTTAAAAATAATTGGGAAAATGAGGTAGTATAATTAGCATTCAGAAATCTGTTTTAATCCATATGGCTCTAGGTCAGTTCAGGAGAAGTAATTTCAATTAGTCATTAATTGTTTGGGTTGGGGGAAGCAGGGGGACTGTGTGTCTTACACAATCCTGCAGTGTCACCTCCTTGGCCAAGCAGCTCCATGCGGCAGGGAATAAGTTCTTCCAGAAAAAGAGAAAGCTGCCAGTGCTTCCCTTGGCAGAGCTTTCCTCTTTGATTTATTTCAGATGTAAGGATCTCATCTTGCACCTTTTAAAGTTAGAGCAAGTTTAGCAATTTGCTCCAATGGAGGCAAGATTCGAGCTTAAATCCCAGGTTAATGCAGACTGACACAGTTGTGGGAACTGGGCTCATTGCAGTTTCTGTGGTTCCTCTGCGTGTCTATGTGTGCATGCACGTGTGAAAGTGGAGTGCTAATGCTAATACCTTGGCCATAGACCAATCTCAGTAATGCCACATAAGTAAAATTCACCCTGAAGCTTTGGCTGGAAGAGCTCTTCAGAGCCAGCATTGCAATGCCCTTGATAAGTGACTCATTTGTGGCACTGCAGAAATGGATACTCTTTTGGAAGATCTCATATTTAGCTTACCAAGATAAAGGCTTGGCAAAAAGTGCTATTCAGAAGAAACTTCTAAGGAAACAAACCAGAACAGACATTATTGCGTTTGTAAATACCTTTCTAAATGGATAAATGGAGATTATTATTGCTTTACAAATGATTGCTGTGTGAAGGTCTCAGGCTCCAGTGGAGAAGCTTTATACAACACTAATTCTGGTCATTATTTGGCATCTATAAAATAATAGCCTTACTAGATATTCTGTTCAGAGGTCTTCTAAAACCCTATTAATTGTTGTCACTACTGCCTGACTTTTTGAGAGTATTGGTTTGAAATTCAGGAGTTACAAATTTCACTTTTGCCAGAAAAGGAAAATCCTGCGAGCACGGCAGAGTGCCTTTTGTTTTGTATTATTCATTTAATAATTTTCTAGAGAAAAAGAATGACTGAGCATTGAGATTTATGCTCTTGTGTCAAGATAACTCACAATTCATCTTGAGAAATTCTGAGTGTTTTCTTAAGAAATTAAAAATAGAGTCACTTAGGGTCCAGAAGTCCACATCCACCACCAGTTTGCTGCCTGTGCATTTCTTGCTTAGGTACAGAGGGGTTTTATAATTATCACATTGCTGGTTTGGCCAACATTGCAGCGTACTTCCTCATTCGTTTTATTTAAATATAACAAGAGCATTACTTATACAGCATTATATTGCACAGTGGTGTCATGTGCATTTCTAAGCTACCTCATCCATCATTTTTCAAAGTTTTTGACACAGAGAAGGAAGGAGAACTGGCCATTTTAGATCCACTTCAGTCCCACTCATCTCTGGAGACGGAACTCACACAGAGAAAATTCCCACTGGCTCCCATTTCTTTCTCTGTATTAGACTTAATTGCACTGACTGCTACGAGGATTTATTGGATCGGCTTGGCAACATTTTTTAATGATATAAAGTGGCGTGGGAGGGCCAAGCTTGAAGCACAAGGTTGAATGCTCAGGCTTAATGAGACCCTGGACTTCAGCTTGTCTGTTTGAGCAGGGACTTTAATGGACAGAAGGAGTGCGAGGGTGAAGCCTTGGCAGCCCCGCAAGGAGAACAGCTCCCAGAGCACCATCCTGACTGCAGCCGCCTTGGCCAGATTCACCCCAGCCTGGGATAAGTGGGCACTGCCAGGGAGCCTCCGTGTTCCCCTGTTCCCCAGCCCAAAGCTGAACCCCAGGACTGAACTCGTGCTTCCTCCTATTCCTGCGCCCCAGCCTGCACACGTACCTGCCTTCCTCCCCTCGCTCGTCTTCTCGCTCCCACAGTAATTTTCTGCTTGGCACCTTGCTCCACCTGCTCATTGAACTTGTTGCAGGTTATTTATGTTGGTATTAGGCAAAATGGACTTAATCTGCACAGAACCGCATAGCTGTCATGAAGGAGAAGTAGTGCATATATATAAATACACGTGGATACGTATATGCTTTACTGAGTATACTTTGCAAACTCAGCATCCCCAAAGGATCTCGCTACCCACCTAATTTTATTCTTATCCTATCACAGAGGTCTCATTGCGGAGGATGTCGACAGGAGGGTGAAAGCAGCCTCTAGCTTTAATGACTGGCAGGGGAAATAATGTTAAATAACAGCGTGAGCATAAAGAGGAGCATCAGAGCGGGGGAGCCGGAGCTGGAAAACCCGGGCTGCGGTGGTTGTGGCTGAGCACGTGCTGCCAGGATCAGGGGTCGAGGGCTCTGCCACGAACTCGGTGTCGGAGCTAATAAATCGGCCACATCCACCTCTTTATTTCTGGCAAACACAGAGCGCTCCCTGAAACCCACCCCACTGCTGCTGCACTTCTTTATAGCTCTAAAAGGGCTGTAAGTTTGCATGCAGATGAGGTGCAGCCCTCAAGCCCTTGGCAATGTGCCGCCCAGCCCGCAGCACGGCCCGGAGTACCTCATCCTTTGGGAGGATGAAAAAATGGATTTATAGCATTAAAACAATCATTTTTTTTTGGAACTGGAATCCACCATTCTCTTATAGATTTTGAGATCCTTGGATAAAAAGTACAATTGAGTTGTACTGCTGATAGAACTCATTGTAAACACTGCATTTCTTCCTGCTTCACTCCGTAGCAAAATACTACTTGTCTGTAAGGACTGACCAGAGAAACATAATTTCTGGTGATCAAATCCCCCAAATAATTGGTCATCTGTGCTCAAATACACTTTTGGGAAGGAATTACCATATGATAGTCATTCCAGTTGCTTTCTTCTGTAAATGTTTACTGCTTGATTGCTTGTATTAGTGAAATGTTAATAAGGCAGCAGTAGAGAGAAAGAGTCAATAATAAGGTAATGCGTATTTATGGGCTGGATGTCCAAATGATCCTTAGTGCATGGTTATTTGAAAATAAATAGTGTATTGATTGAAACAACTATAGGACAAAGTGGTATTTCAACATGTGCTGATGGCTGATAATTACTTAGAAACCATTATTTTTGTTAATGCAGTAACTGTTCTATATTTAGTTTCTTTGTGTAAAAAAGAAAATCCACTTAGAAAAATATGATAATGATTTTGAGAGGCTTCTGTATTACTTTGAAAATTCTACTCCTGATAAAAACACTATATTCATACATATTTCCTGTCACAAGGATGTCTACATAGTCTCGTTTTGACACGGTCGATACCAATTTGAAAGAGGCTTTACACAGCAATTAATGTAGCCATATTACTAATACCACTTTAATACCACATAATCTTCTGTCATGGGAAAAATCAACAGAACCTATCTACAAGAGCTCCGTGCAGGAGAAGTTAATAGGGAGAAATGTCCAAGAGTAGCCTCAAATGTTAGGGGCAAAGTCTTTTATAACAATATTTTTTGGAACACTGGACTCATGTGTGTGTGAAAGAGATTAGTATGTACAGAAGTTAGAAATGCCAGACAGCCACTTAGCAAGAAATATGCAAGTCCAAAATAAGGTCTGTTTCAGCAAAATATTGTCTTGCTTTAGAAGCCACTTTGAGACTGCAGCTCAGGGACAATGAATGCTTCTTTCCAAATAGAGAGTCATGTCGTGCTTATATTATGCAAACTAAATTGTCTAAAATACTGCTTTCTAATTAAAGAGGAGGACAAAATTCATTTCTTAGAGTATGCAATTTAAAAGCTGATTAATAGAACAGACGAGGAATTTCAAATGAGATCTGGGCATATTGGAAATCTTTCCTGCATTCTCCAAATCACAGCTGCAGGTTTGGTCCCGTAAATCACAAGAGACACGTGTGGGACTTATAAACTTAGTCACCTCTTTGGAATCTAGAACTGGGTCTGAAAACTACCTGAGCCCAAGCCCATTACTTATACTTTGCTAAGAAATTTTCTCTGTAATTGCAAATTATGAGATTTATTTGCCAAGCACTGGACACCTGAAGTTTCTGTTCGGGGGTAATGGAAAAGAATAATCACCGGATTGCACCAGGAATGCTGGTCGGGCCAAAAGGATTTAGATTTCCCCAAAAGCCCTATGTTTGGGTGAAAAAATGAATGTTATAAGCAAGATGAAAAAGAGAAATAACAGAGGATTCAGTTCTTTATTTAGGTGGAGCCTCATCTCATTGTGAGTTTTCCTTGAATTCTAAGTCCAACAGAGAAAATTCCTGCACAAAGGAAGACTGAGATAGTTTACTGAGTAAGTATCAACTTTTTAAAAAATTTCAGTTTTGAAAAAGCTGAAACAGTTTGCAAGGCTGGAGTAAATCAAGTGACCAGCTTCAGTAAAAAAAAATACATATATGTATATATATATCAATAACTTAGGGTTTTGTTTTGGTTTTGCGGTTGAGAACACTATAGGACACAGGAGCTGGAGGACACATTCGCTCTCCAAATTATGATATGTCCAAAGCAGAACCCTAAGCCTCCTGCATCTGGCTTTATCCTCCTGGCCTAAGAAATGTTTCACTTAGGTCAAAGATAAGAAGACCCCAATATCTCTGTTGCACACGTTTCTTTTAAGTGGAATTAGAGACATAAAATCTACAGCGATCTGTCCTGTGGCCTCTTTCATAACTCACCAAGTCTTTTGTAGTTGTTATCATCTATATTTCAGCTTCCAAGCTGCTAAACTGCAAAGCTAAATTACATTTAGTCGCCTGCCCACAGCATTATAAACCAAACAGTTGACTCATTTACTCCTTTAGAAACCCTCTCTCGGCAGGACATCCAATATCAGGTATTAGCATTTCCTAAGCAGGAGAGGTACTTTTTCCCTCAGAAAGCAGCAGGCACGCGTGCAGTCTCATAATCTGAAGGGCGGCCAAGTTTTTGCATAGGAAGCTTTGGGGTTAGAGGGCCTTTGTTGGAGCAGCTGTAAAGTCGGCCCCGTTTCTGTAATTGCTGGTAGGAGCGTGAGAGCAGCGGCCCCGCCACGAATCGATTTATCGATCCCCGTGATTCAGGGCTCTTGCTCGTGGGCATCCGTCAGCGCTTCCAACCCATCAGCACCGCTGGGGAAGGATCAATTGCTGCCTCCCTCTCCCGATCCGTTTTAATTGTGATATCAAAGCCGGAGTAATCCTCTCTCAGGTTAGGAGACGCAGTCGAAGCCAGGGCAAAATTGCACTGTGAAAGCTGAGAGACCCTGATACGCAGATCTGAAGGCAAACTCTGAGCTCCTGAAAGAAGCAGCCGGTGATGCCGAGTTTGGATTGTTACAGCAAGCGATTCCATAAATAAAGTGGTTCCCTTCCCTCACCTCTCCCTTGGCAGCAGCTGAGAACCAAAAGCAAACTGGCTCTGCAGGACCATGGCGCTCCAGGGAAATTATTAAGCTCGGGCTCAGAGTCTTTATTTTGACATTCAAGAACAACCCGGAGTGCAGACATGTTAGCAGACATGTGATTGCTGAGCTCATTTGAACTTCTGATGCTTCTTCTTTTCTTTTTATTTGCTTTTTTTTTTTTTTTAAGTCTCCATTTCCTTCCATCCCTCCAGAGCATTTAAGTTAAAAAAAAAAAGTGAAATATCCTCACCAAAAACCGGATGGTTGCTGCGCTTAATGCAGAAGTGTAATCAGAGCCAGCTAAGACACGTGATATCAGCCTGTTAAAATGCAGGACTATGGTGGCGTTTGAGGACTTTTGTCCTTTGTGTTAGAGGTTTGTCCCCTCCTGCACTAGCTATGCAGGGCATCAAGTCTTTCCCTGCTTCTCCCTGTGGAAGATGGTAACTCCTGAGGCTTCACTGGCAGCTATTCCATGGAAAAAGCCAGCATGGGAGCTGGCCAGGGACATGGAGAGGAAAATGAGATTTCTTAGGTGTTCTGCACTGGCAACACTGCCAAGATGATGTGCTCAAGGTCTTTTGGACTTACAAGTTCCCTGGTAATCTCCTGGGTTTGCTCTCCACCCTGTAGTCCTCTTTAGCACTCTTCCAGGTCAGGTAGAGTTGAGACGTCTACAAGCTCTTCAGCTATAGGCTGTCTTGGCTCCAGGAAAGATGTCTCCTCTCCAGACTAGCCTAGCAGACAGCCATCCTCCTCCTATACCAAAGCAGAGGAATCCTGGAAAAGGATCTGGGGGATCAAGATGGGAGTTTTGGCAGGAAAGTTACTTGCTGCCCCTCAACCTTCCACGGGAAAGACTGAGGAAACTGAAACCCCTCTTGTTCGCTTTGGGCTAAATGCGGGAGGCTGGATATAGCCAGATGGGATGGCTGGAGAGGTCACTAGTGTTTTCGGGTACTACTATCCCACACAATCGCAGGGTTGATGTGACAGTCCTTCCTGGGTGTTTCTGGGGCTCCTTCTTTTGACTCCAAATAGATGCTAATTCAAGGCAAGACTTTGTTGTCGAGGTGCAGGGATAGGGAGTGGAAACTTCTCAACTGATCCCTACAATGCTCTCACGTGATGAAGCACTAGCACAGGGTATGTGGGTTAATTTCATTTCTCAAAATGCCTCAGCAAAATGCCTTTTAATTTGCCCTTCATTTATGTTCGCATTTAACTGAAGTAGTATCAGTTGACTCTTTCATATTAGTAATAACATTAATTACCTTAAAAAGGCCTTTGTACACATAAAACAGGCCATGTCACCTCATTTATATCCATAATTGGGCAAAAATTCGAATTCTTCTCACATACATTTAAAGTGAAGTTTGAAGTTGTGGGTCAGGGACAGAGATATTGTTAGTGTGGGAGCACAGAATGGAAAAGGTATATGAGGAAATAAAATTAGTAAGGAAAGAAGTACCAGAATACAAAGCAAGGGAGGGAGAGAATAAGAGAGGCAAAGCAAAATGCAGGTTCACTGAGACTGGAACACACAGCAGGTGCTTGGACTGTAAACAGGCAATAGTAGAGGATTTTGTGGCAACCCTACAGTGAAATGAGGTCATGCTGCAGACAGCAGCAATCTAGCGGACAAAGAAAGGTGCCTTTAAAAATTAAGATGTACAGAAAAGAGGTCAGTGGAGGTGGAGCTGGCATAAAGCTGCAGAGATGGATGGAGATGTATCAACAGAGAAGAAAATGGTCACAGAGCAGAGAAGGAAACGAAGCCAAATATGTCATATATTCCCTGTAAAGAAAACTATTATAATTTTTTTAGGTAACATCATCATCACGACCTTTGAAACACTGGTGCCTGGGGAAGACTGAAATACTCACCAGATATAAGGAAATCAGAGAAGAGCATAACTGACAAAACCTCTGTATTAGCATCCCACCTTTTTAGTAGACCTTTAGTAAGGTCTACTCTGAGAAATTTCAGCTTTTGACCTGCTGTTGTATGGTGTTGGGTGTGATCCGTGACTCCAGAAGTCAACACAGTTTGATCCTCAGTGAATGATTTGACTCATGTCTAGAGCAGGGCAACATTTTGGATTAAGAAAAGCAGTAACTTCGAGTAATGTGGGAATTTTGGTACTTACCGGGTGTTTGGGTGGGTAAATTGGAACTGGATCGGGTGCGTGTATTTGTTAACAATCTGCCATTAAATATTTATGGTTTTTTTTTCCATTTAAGAACCAGAATCTAACAGTTCGCCAGACTGTTTCTTCTTAGTTCACATACATGTATATGTGTATATATATATATTTACTTGACTACATATATGTATATGCCTGCGTACAAATGTTCTTAGGTATATACTGTTTCTGGACCAGAGTCTTGTTTTCACCCATTTCAACATCTCTCCCTCTTTTTTGGCAGTGGAAGACATCAGATCCACCTCTTTCTGGCTAAACATTGCTTCCCTGGAAAACATTATTTTACCAAACCATTTTATTTTACTGAAAGTTTTTTTGGTTTAGCATTGATGAGAAGCAGCTCTTTGGTCCAAGATGAAAGTCTGAATCTGTAGAAAAGGTGAGTAAGGAGAAGAGAGACAGGGAAATGGATAGAAGAACGCTCCAGATCTCTATCTCTTGGTGTCCTCCTAGGATACACGACACTTGGCTTTCATGTCCTTGCTAAGATGGAAAGTTTTTTCTTCTGACATGCAGCACATTCTTTTCTGAAATTCTGAGAACTTTCTGCAGGATGGGAAAACTATTTCTTGAATAGTTCTTTATCTCCTCATTCGGAGAGTACTGAATGTCCTGCTTTCTTCTCTCTGATGTGGAAGTGCTTAGGTCATCCCAATTTTTCGTAGAAATCATATTTTTCTCAATCTTTCTCTCACCTTTGCCATTTCTGCCCCACCCTTTTTTTCTCATTCGTATTTATCACTTCTCTTCATTTTACTTTTCTTATGTATATGGTGTCCCTGCTTATTTTTTATTCTCTTTTATGATTCATTTCCCACTGCTGTGAGTACTTCGCATGTATCAGTGGTTTCACAAAGGCTGAGATAATTCATGCATTTATCCAGCTACCTGGGTTAATGAGAGCTTATTGTTTAAAATATTTTTCTAAAATATAAATCATAAAGGGCTGTTCTTTCAGCTATTTAATTAAATGGGGGTTAATCTAGCCTACAAGAATAACATCTTTGACTTGCAACCTGGTTGTCAGTGAAGCTTGTTGCACATTTGCTTATCATTATTATGAGTTATTATATATTATTAGATTGTGTTTACAATATATTATTGTAAGTTTGTTCTAATACTCAGATATTTAGGACCTTATAGTGCTTAAGAAGTGAAATACAAACTGTGAACAAAAGAGGAGAGAAGAATTGATTGTAAACACATGCCCATGGGTGTCCAAGAGGGTTGACCAGGTGGGATGAGCAGAAATGGAGCTGCCACACCAAGACTCCCCTCTCTGCGGGCACTGAAGGGACAGGCTCTGGGTCCTGATGCATACATTTCCCTGTAGAAATTTCAAAATATGGTTATTTAATTAAGAATCACGGACTGCAGGACCCTGTCATACAGATAGTTGCAAAAAATTACAAGTTTTGTGATTTCTACAGCTATTCATTGGTTGCAGGGAAGCTTGCAAAATAATAAGCAACCATCTCGTTAGTGTTTACAGGTTTGGTACAAAAATGTTGTCCTTGTAAATGCAATAAGATTTCTTTTTAAAAACTACCATCTAAAATATTCCTCCTTGCTCATTTCTTATTACTATGTCATCAGCCGAAAGGACGTTATATTCTGAAAGACAGCTCATTTTATGGTGGGCTCTCTCCTCCGTGAGCTGGAAAATCCTGATGCCTAATGATGGCTGAGCACGTAATACATGTCAGCTCTGGGTTTGCTTTGCAGTAAAGAGGCAACCTCATCTGTGAAACCATTTACCAGAGCAATCCACTCTGCAGCAAGCAGTCGTAACTCATGTCAAGGATATGGTTAAAATAACACAAAAAGCTGCAGATTTGTCGTTGCTTTAAGATGTTGAAAAGTTGCAGAAAGGAGGGCCAACCACTTGTATCAGCTCACCCAAATCCACTCTGACACGGCTATGAGAGCACTCGTTATAGAAATGTGTGCTTTATCCAAGATATTAGAAAACTTCTCAGGTGTTTAAAAGTAGAAGGAACGATAATAGTATTTCTCACTTCTACCCAGTCTTGATCTGAAACAGCTTCATTACTTTGTAGATGTCCTGCTGCCCCGTGCTGTCGTTCTGTGTGAGCCTTTGACAGATGTATTAAGGGAAAACCGACTCGAGGAGACAGGCAGTGCCTTCAGCTCTGAGAGTGATGAGGTCAGCGATGAGGTCACCCTCAGCTCTCTGATTTTTCCTGGGTTTCTCGGTTCTCCGGAGCCTCCCTCCCTTTGCCTGGTTCTTCAAGAAACAAGATACCAAAGAAAAGGAGCGCTAAGAGGAGCCAGCAAGCTGAAGTGCTCATTTTAAGTAGTGGTTCTTGTTTATTGCATAATGAAGAGGAAAAAGTACTTTAATTAATAATAACAATTGAGAGAAGATTAGAGGAAAAATACCCTATTACTGCTTTCTCTAATCCACCTATAATTGTGTACCAAGCTATCAATGGAGCACTTAAAGCTCTAAGAAGCCAGAGTAAGAACTGGGAGGCAATTGCTCGCTTCAGCATCTCGGGTGATTGGATGTGGACACCATCCAGCTGCTGCTGTCTCTCCTTGAGTGATGTTCTTCACAGCAATTTGGTAACCCGACGGCCCGGGTGTACAAGGGTGAACCTTGGGGCTGGTCCTTGGGGTATAGTCGAATGTGTAGAACCCACCTGGGCAAGTCTTGGGCCTGGTGCAGGGCCCTGGTCTTCTATGATCCCTCCCTTGCTATTATCGTGAGTTTAGATCACTTTGACTGAAAAAAAAAAAGAAAAATGGATCTCATTGCTTCTAGCTTGCATCACTTCTTCCCAAAATTTGGAGAAGGCAAAGCTCTCCGGTGAATTAATTAATTTCATTCAATTTTGACAGACTGCTTAAACCAGCTTAGAAATGCCACAGATGAATAAACCCATCTAGGAGTTTATGATTGCTTCTTTTGGAGGGGACTGGCTCACATGCCAGCAACAACTGAAACAGTGCATTAAGGGGAACCACTTAATTAAATAACTGTTGTAAGAGCAGACAATGGTAAAATGTGAGCATTTTCTAAAAGAAAATTGATAGGAAGACTTAAAGAGCTATAAGGAATTTTATTTACATCTGCACACTTTCACAGTTGCCTTAGTGACTCAATGGAAGATGTAATATAGCTTCTACTCTGTAACAGGTATGACACACACCAGCTTTTGAAGATGGGCCAGTGCCCCTGGGTAGGCAGAAGCTTGCATCTCTCCAAGACTGGGACAGTGGTCTTGGCCATAAAGTATTTGGATGGAGGACTATTTTAATTTAATTATCCTGAAGTTTTCAGACCATGTATATTAAATATCTATTTTACCCCTCAATTCCTTAATATATATTTCACCTGCTGGACCAAATATCTCCTATCTTTATTAGTTTGAGTGGACACAGTCCACAGGTTAGCCCCTGTGAAGTGTAGGTTCCTTGCCTGCTGTTTAGTTTCCTTCTGGTTTAAGTCCAGTAAAATTTTAAGATGGAATAACAGCATAGTTTCTTAATTGAACCAGTTTGCTTGCCTTTAATTTCCACGGGAATTATTTTGCCTTGTTTTCTTTTTATTGTGAAGAAAAAAAAATCAGCCACCTAAAACTTGGACATGGGAATAGTATCTGCATTATCCTGCTAATCATTGTTGTGTTTCCCTGAACTGAAGCATACGATCCCAGCAGTCAATCAAATTGACCCGTTTAAGATTTAATTCACTAGAGGTCTGCCATTAATTGGAGGTCTTCAGAAACCCTATCCTTCCTAGCAACAGTTGCAATCAGGGAAAGTTTTGTCATCTCCTGGTTTCTGTTCCCCTCTGAATTATTTAAATAGATCAGGAATTCCTTAGAAAACCAGACAACGAAGCAGTGAGAAGTGAGGAGAGCCTTTTGTAAGCTCGTATTGGGGAATCAATCGAGTCACTTGAGTTGGGAAATGGCACCATGGATGAAGGGAAAACGTGAAGCTCCGTTTACAACACAATGAAATCACTTCTCTTTGCTTGTTGCTCCAGGTCAAGCAGGCTCCTTGGCGAGACACCGTTGTGCAGATGATGAAGCAATCAAAAACGATGCACTATAGGGAGCCTTAGCAATTTTGCATGGCCAAGGAAAGGCGACAAAGGATTGAGGTTTTGTATCTTATGGCTGTTGATGGGGGATTCTCCACCTGCTCCGAAATTTCAATGTCTCTGAAGAATGGAAGACCAGGAAATGGTAACAGTGGATGAGAGAGCAGAATACAGCCATGGATTTTTCTGCTGTTTGCATCCTGATAGCAGGCACATTTTCAAAACCTAACTTGAAAAAAATATATATTGTTAAGCTTCAACGAAAAAACTGAACAGCACAGGTAATACTAAAATCATGGTCTATTTTCTGTAATTATCCAGGCAATTGCAAATCTATAATAGGCAAAACATACTTTTTTTTTTCCTTTTGATTCTGTTTTGTCATGCAGATTTCACACTGGCTTTTTAGAAGTCAGTGCAGACTTTCCAGGACAGAAAAGCAGCATTTTTTGAAACGAATGATCTAGACCTATTGATTTACCATGCGGGCAGCTGCACAGTGGGACAGATGCCTGGAAAAGCTTTGCCTGCTCCATCCGTGGGGTTTCCAAGGTCCCACTGCAGAAAATCCTGCCTCCTGAGCAGGCCGTGCTTCAGCTGGTGGTTGAACTGGAGCCCCATTCCCACCTGGGTTATCCTGGCATCTGATGACCTTTGCGGAGAAGAGAACTTTTTGAACATCATTTAAGAGATTTTACAGACTTTAGAGACTCGTTTCTGACTTACACATATCGCCTCAATTCTACTGACATCAATCACACCTGACTTACATTGTGAGACTGGGATGGAGCCATGAAAACACAAAAGAGAAATGTTAAATTGATCTAGTCGGAAATGATCTATTTATTTTGGTGTGGCTGCCAAATCTGGAATCGCAGCCCCATCTGTGCTGCTGTATCTGCCAGGAGCCTCTGCTCGTTGGGATGGGCTTTAACAAAAACTGAAAAGGTGGGAATGGTGCCAAAGAATTTAATGTCTAAGTAAAAGCTAGGAAAATACAGGTGGCTCTCACAAAAACTCAGAGAAACACAAGGTTATGGTGAGGATTCCAAGCTCTGCCCTGGGACATTAGTTTCTTAAGCATTATCAAGTTATTTGGGTTTTCTCTGCAGGACGCATGGCAGAGGCAGCCTTTAAGGGAGATTTTGAAAGAGGAAAATAGCATTTCTCTTTAGATTTTGGGGATGGAATTTTTCAGTCCATTAGGAGTGGCATGAAATGCAATTCAAAACCAAAAAAGTATGACACCAGAGCAGCCAAGTCTGTTTTCATCAGAGCAGGGGCAGGAATTGACATTCCTTTAACTGTTTGGGTTGGAAGAAATAGGCAAGAGCAGCCAGTGGTGGCCTGTGACTAGAGGAGTCATTTGGCTGGAGCAGTGAGCCAGAAAAATTATCTGGGAAGAAAGGTGGCTCTAAGTGATGTGGTCTGGGATTTGTCAGAGGTAGAGGGTGGTTTCTAATAGTACGAGGCAGTGGTCCATCAAGATCGATACGAGCATGTTGCAATGGACAGTTGAAAAGCAAAGCTTTCAGATGGGTTGTCTAAGAAGGAGCTTAGAGTGATTGTGCAGGAAAAAGCAAAAGTTTGGCTCTGGCTATGCCTATATTAAATTATGTGAGCTAGTGATTGGACTTGTCTCTTCATAAATGCAGTTAATACTGCTTGTGGGAAGCAAAGGCAAATGGTTTTATCTCTGTAAGAGATTGCAGCTTTAGCTCCCTCTCTTTATTCTCATCAAGGTGGTTAGGGTACTTTAAAACTGTTATAGCCTTTTGTTGGTGTGTATTTCTGCCCTAATGCAGACTGGCACATTTAAGTTGAAGTCATAAGATTGTTAATGAACATGAATGTGATATAATGATGAAGCTGTAATCCAAGATCAGCAGCAGTGTTAGTCAGACCCATTGCACAGCATAGCCAGTTACTGAGTGTATTTCTATTTTACTACCTTAAAACCAATTAATATCAAAGTGTTCATTAGCAATTAAGCAGCCTATTTTTTGAATTAAAGGAACCAAAGGATATTACATGTACTTTATTGGTTTTGATAAGCACCACATCAATTTATTTTTCTCCTTATTGTAAAACCAAAATGAGTCAAAAAGCAAATGCTGCTGCTTCGTGCAAATTGCCTAGAAGGTGACCACACAGAGGAAGGCTGTCTCAGTTGTGCAGAGCATTTGTTCAACTTAGCCTCACCGCTGCGTTTCAGGCTGGGTGATGTAGACAATTCTTCATAAATGTCTTTGCAACTAGAATGTTTTCAGCTAGAGGATGTCAGATGAGCAGCTGCCATGAGCTGGCTCTCAAGGCTTGTTCTCCAGCTGAGACGGTGATTAATGATTTATTTACTAGGGATTAAATAAAGCATGAGGACTCGTAGGGCTGGACACTGTAGAGGTCTCTCATATCTAAGCAATGAGAGGTTTGCAACAAAAGGAGGAGACACACAAGGCTTTGGGTATAATCTGGGCACCAATAAAGCACTGACAGATCTGCTATTTCTTCCAAAAGAGCCAAGATCTCACCCACGTAACACCAGATCTTTGGGAGAGTAACTGCTAACTGCGGTAAAATACTATGCCAATTTTTTAGATCCTAAAATCCATGTGAAAACATATTTGAAGTTGAAAATTACTATTTCTGTTCTGAAAATAAAGGGAAAATAATATTTCCAGAAAGGTATCTAAATGAAGTTTAGAAAAACAGCTTGATGAATAATGATGAGAAGAAACAGTGTGGGACAAGTTACCAGAGCATTGCTGAAGGTAAATAACACACAGTTCAGCTCACTGTTGCAGCATGAGTGCGTATGGGAGAGATGCTTCCTACCCACATTTTGTCAGTGATTTTGCAATATTGCAATGCTACCTACTTCTCACTTTACCATCAAGCCACTTAGGGGTTATTTATGGATGCATTAAGAAAATTCATCATCTCTGGAGATGACTGCAAAAGGCCACAAGAATTTAGGCCCCAGTACTCCCACCAGGTGCACTAATGTGTATTCTGCACCCAAGTTCAGACCTTGAAAGCCACTCAAAGGGGGACTGGGAGGAAGGGGGTTTGCTATTGAGCCAGGTCTGCATTGCAGCCAAATTAGCTACGGATTGGATCCAGGAAAGTGCTGGGTCTCCTCATTTCCAGCTCAGTTTATCATAGCTGAAAGTGCTCAGTATCTTGCAATGTCATGTACTAATATAATTTAAAAAATAATAGTTACACTGTATGCAAATATTTAGTCCTCTACCTAATGCACATCAATTCTGAGCGAGCAAACTGTCCCTTCAGCCAACTTATCTGTACTTTTCTCTGATTATGTAACTTTATTTTCTCATCATTGCACCAGTCTTTTTTAATGCATAGATTACCTGATGGAATAGAAAGAAGTAAAATATGTTCTTGTTTATTCAAGGGAAAAATTACACAGGTATTTTTATTGTATGTCTTTATAGGCAAAGCAACTTGCTCAATAGGATGCAGTTTCTAAAGTATCTTCATACCTATTAGGAAAAGGGGAATTAAACAAAAAGTGTGCTGTGGTGTTTATTAAACGATAATATTTTCTTTCCCTTGGTTAAATGGTGATGCAAAATATCCTTTCCCGTAGGGTTAAATTATACTTTAATTAGGTTGTTATAAACTCACCTGTGACTTCATTTATCTTGCAAAAATAATTGTTGTTTCCTGTACATGGTGTTTGGAGAATAGTAGTTTGTATTTGTTTAAAATGCTTGTTTTGTTAAATTAAGGGCTTAGACTAATTAAAGACATTCTTAGGATGTCTCAGCTTTGTCCTAATAAATGAGATGCACAAGAAGGTTCACAGAGATAGTTCCTTATTGCCCATAAATCTGTATTTACAACAACTGTAAACTCTAGAATGTATTTTTATGACTCCCATTTCACTGAAAACTATATGGGCTCTTACTGATGCGAGGGAGAAATATTCAAATAAGAACAATTTTAGGTTTGATTGCTTTTAATTGTGCATTATGTTGAAGATACTGTAGTCATTAATCTTAAAAACTATTTAACTGAATGCAAGCTTTCAACTTTTCAAAGATTTTTAAAGTATTTTCAAGAACCAGATACTTTGAATCTGAAAAAGGAATCATGAAGATGTTTCGTTTCTAAGATTTTCAAGAAGAGAGCAATGCACACACACATACACTTGCTTATATATGCTATTGCATTTGCAAAAACCTTAAAGCAAAGCCTTCCCTCCTCAGTTTTCTTAGAAGCTCCTTACTTTTGAGTGCTTCTCTTTCAGCCTTAGCAACTGCTTTAGTCTCTTATGTGCAATTGGAATTTTGGAAATAATAAACAGGAATTCAGGAATCTCAGCCTAGATTGCCATATTAGCCAAATGCGTGCCAAGCTAAAAACAACGTTTAGATCCCCCTTACAAAACTCTTCCACCCAGGCTAGATCATTAGGTGCTGTGGGCAAACGTTAAGGCTAGGACTCAGTACCAGGAACAATATGTGAAACACACTGGGCAGAGAGGGGCGCTGGGATTTGAATCCTGGTCCTCTGGTGACAAAGAGGACTAGATCCAACATAGCCTCACTCTTCCACCAAATCTCTTGTCCGTCCATCCTGCCTGAGCTTCTCTCTGGCCACACCAGCCTTCCCATACATGAATTTTCAGGTCTGTCCCGTGGTTGCCCCTCTTCTTCCCCATACGAGTGACCCCAGCCTCTTATCCCGGCGATCCCTATTCCCTTCCCGTGCTCCAACACCACAGCAGCCCGTGTCCCCTGCAATGTGCAGATCTTTATAGGTGCCTGCTTAGAGAAACCAGCGGAAAGTCGGCTCAGGCTCGGGCATGCCTCTGAGTTAATGACTTGAGTTAAAGCATCGGCATTAACTCGGGATTTTCTGGCTTTTGACTTTTCTTTTCACAGCTTGACATTTTCCTAATGTTTTGTTTTTCCTGGTACTCTAGAAAGACAGATGGGGGGTAATGTCAGGGCAGAAGGCATCCAGCCTGCGCCAGGATGGTGGTGACTCCTGCTCCCCAGAGCTTGTCCCCAGATGTACCCCAATGGCCTGGTCCTCAGCTGCTCGCCCACCAGATCCCTCAGGCCAACGCTGGTGCATGATGCCTGGAGTCAGGGCATCTCCCAGGCTTCTCCATGGGGCCAACAAACAGAAAGAAAAGGCGAAAAGCTTCAGTGACACATGGAAAGACAGTCAACAAGGAGGGGTCGGCTCATGGACAGTGTGCGGAATTGATCCGCTCACCTCCCAGACACATCTCACTGATTTTCTGCAATGCCTTGGCAGAAAACAGATACTACCGTGATACCTAATTTAAAGGTAATAATAGACAGTCACACTTCATCCTCCTGAATCCCAAACCTGCTGTGGAGCCACACAATCATCCCATTGCTCCACAGATACACAGTGGTGTTCTCCGTCCAGTACTATCCATATCTGCTTTGAACTATGACAGATTGGGCCATGCCAACCATTTCCAACTCATGACACAACTCAGGGTATTCCAGGGATTATTTGAAATAATTACATACATGGATGCAACTTTTCCCATGACATTTTTGATGAGCAGTGAAAATCTGCCAAGTGGATGTAACTCTGATGACCTCCACTTGAAGCGCTATGTGCTTCATCCCACAGGATGCACAGCTCCTTCATACCCACATCCCAGCTCCGCTGTCCAGAAGAAACATGTGGAATCAAAAATGTTTGGTTTACACTTGAACTGAGCAGCATATTCTGGATCTTTAAAATGCAATGCAATCAATCTGATCTAAAAAAAAAAAAAAGAAAAGAAAATATATAGTACAGGGTAATTGGCAGTTAAATTATTATTTTGCCCACCATGAAAACTAATTAGAAGGATAACATTCATGATGTGAATGGCATAGATCTTTAATCTCAATATATTTCAGAAGCTCCATATACATGGTTTTTGCTCTGCATTTGCAGGGAAATTTCCAGTCTGGATTAATAATATAGTGGCAGTACTTCACAATGCCCTCCACTGTACAGGAGTAGCTATTAAACTGTCAACAGCACTAACAGATGATATTTTGATGGCAATGGATAGGAACCCCATCTTCCTGCTCATGCTAGTCAACATTTCTGTAGCTTTCAAGCACAGTCAACCCCAATTTGTCTCTGGCTCGCATTCATGGCATAGGCTGCACAGATAGTCTGAGCAACAGCTGTGCCAATCAATTTTTCAGGGAAAATTAATGTACATCAGTACACAGCTATATGCTTTATATGCTTTCCTTCTCCGTAGACGTTCTCCATGCTCTTTGCTTTGCGCCATCTACCTGGAGACCTTCAGAGAGGTTGCAGGACATGCCAGCCTCGCTGCTGAACCTGCTCTGCTGATATCGACCAGTGTAATCCCTCTCCACAGCTGCAGCCAGAGATAGCATTATATAAACTGAATGAAGATCAGCCCTGGCTCAATTTCTGTCTGGGTACAGCCTGAGGGGAAGCATTTCAAAGGATTGAGTTGGCCAGTATCTGTGTGGTTATCTTCTCTCTTTCTTCCTAACCTTTCCTTTAAAGCTGCACATAGCCTAAGGGACAATTTTAACGCTAAGTGTAGGTGAAGAAGTAGCATTATTTTGGGTGAAAGCAGACTCTTCACCTGTTGTTAGAAGTCCACCATAAGAGGATGTAAACGCAGAAGGGATCGCTATGTTCAACTCCTCAAAACCTTATCACGTTTGCAATATGGAAGCAACAGCAAGTTCTAGTCCATGCCAAAATCTAGCAAATTTTCACAGACTTTTCTATTTCTGCTGCAGTTTTAAGCTGGCAATCTAAGTCCTTAGTCATTCAATACCACACACACCAAAAGCTGAATAAAGTTGTGGCATGTCTAAAATAGTCTATAATAAAAATGTCAGAGCTACAAATAAGTTTTATGTGCAAGAACTCAGGCAAAATCAAATGATTTCCTATTCTTATGCTGCAAGGGTTTTTTCTTTAAGAAACCTTCCCTGCAGGAACAAGAGCCATGAGAAAATGGTGGAAGAAGAGATGAGTCCAATTGGGTTACTCTAGAAATCCATAGCAGGAAATATTATGAAGATTTCCAGGAAACCTCCACCAGCCTAATTTCCATGAAAATGTAATGCTGTTCTGAATAAATCTTGAAATCAATGTAAGGCTCTGTGATTTAAAGATTACAGAAATCACTATAACCAGGCAATATTAGATGTGCACTACAGGCTGCACCATTTGTAATAGCAAGTGGTTTTAAGGATTTTTTTTTTTTATTGACTGCACATTTTCCCTCTTTATGTCTGTCCTGAGTCTTTTTGTGTTTGGCTAAAGCACAGCTTCTGGAGAAGGGCCTAGGAAATGCGGAGCTCACAGCTGTACTCAGCAGCTCGTTCTAGCAGGCAGTCAGGTGCAGGACATCTACATTTTGCGAGGCAGGTGTTAGTTATTTAGCAGTGCAAGAGGTCATTACAGAAATATGTGCAAAAGCACATGCAAGCACATGTTTCTAGCTTTCCTGTCACTCTGCTCAAGAAGCACTCGAACAAAGAGCCTGCCTTCAATATTTAAGTCAAGCAAATGAAACATTCATGGGCTGCAGCTAGATCTTGTTGCTGTAGCCGGGTGGACTCGTGCCTGCCTGAGCAAGGGTGGAAATGCCCGTCAGAATTTATATTCCAGCAATGCGTTTAGAGGCACAAATTCCAAGCAGTCAGGCTAAATAAACCAAAAGGGCCTGGGCTTTAGCATGGCAGATAACCCTCGTTAATTGGGGCGAGCTCTTGCTGGAGACAAAGGCTGCAACGAAGGGCCCCGTTGGCGCCGCCCGGGCGATGCATGAATTATTCAGAGCGCCGCGGCCGCGCGGGCACAGCCTGGCTTCGCCTGTCACCATTGCAACAAGTGGCCGCGGGCCCGGCCGCGCCGGAGCCCTCCCGCACGGCGATGCCCTCCGGAGAGCGGCGACTCGCGGAGCTCGGCGGGACGACGGGGACCAAGGGCACCCCGGGCACGGAGTCCTTCGTAACTCAGATTTACTTCACCCTGAACTACTGCTCGTGGAGGAAGACTTGCTGCTTTGGTAAGTTGGTGCAACTCTTGATGTTTTGGGGTGCTCTTGTCAGCCGTATGCAGGTCACAGAACACAGAGCATGAAGCTTTTTAGCACTTTTTCTAAAAAACAGTCTGCAGTCTTTCTGCTTTTAAAATGACCTAAAGGATCCTGAAAAGGCATTCAACACCTTTACTTCTAACCCCAGAATATGTATAAATGTTATCTACAGAACCGACATTGAAATTAAAATCAAGCTTTTTTTATATTACCTTGTATGGTTTAATATATATTTCCTGGAATTCAAATGGCTTTAGCACACTATTAAAACTGAATATATTTATGATCTGAGTTTGATTTATTGCAACGAAAACTGAGGCTAATATAATTCAGTGTCAAACTGGAGAAGCTGAATAACATTATATTGCTTTTCATGAGAAATTTTGGTTCTTTCCTGTAAGTATAATGATGCTCTTTATTCAGCTAAGTACATTTCTGATTAGTTTGGGAACAGAAACTGAAACTCATATGACATTCTTATGATGCATTAACTATGCTGTTGCATTGCAAAATAGTTGAAAATCATTAGTAACTTAATCTGTTTTTCTAAGGCTAGAAAAGAGATAAATTTTGTGTGTACAGCAGGAAGTCAGACTAGACTTACTGGGCGGTGAAAAACATGAAAAAGTTTTGATTTAAAAAGTAAGACTGTAAGTTCCTCCTCTTTATACCTGCTTGTTTTTAGCTAGGTAGTACAGGTACTGCTTCTTGTACTTTTTCTTTGTTTTCCTCAGAAAAACCTTTTATATGTCATCCAAAAGACACTAACATCTTGAAGGGATAAAAGTATAGCATGGTGTTAAGTGTCTTATGTATTAAAAAAAAAAAAAAAAAGTGAAAATAGGGATATGTACATGAAAGGAGCTATGCAAACTACAGGTACAATCCTGCTCTCCATAATCAGAGGAATGACTCTCATTCATGGGAGGAACCCTACACCAGCAGGCACTGGAGTGCAGGGCCTATGTTTTCCAAGGAGATAACTGTATCTGTCTTACCTAGCTGTTCTGTAATGTACTTTTAGCAACACAGTTCTTAGTGATGTGTTTGAATGCATTAAAGTGATAATATTAAATTAGACTTTACGAAATGTCTATTTTGCTTCTACAAGGATAAAAGAGAAAAACGGAATAATGCATTACATGTGTCAGGAAGAAGGTACAAACCGCACGCAATTTATTGCAGAAATGTGCTCGCCGTGGAATAGTACTACTCACCTTGGTAACAGTATTCATAGAATAAAGAGTCTTTTTTGATATGGGGAGTATATAGGCTTTGCTTCTCTCAAAGTGGTTAGGTTCCAACTTTGACATAAAATGACCATGACCTGTATGTCTCACGGAGTACATATAGATCACCATGGAAGTGAAGTGGATACATTTAGTCCCCCTCTCTGATTTAAAATACATGAGTATGAATGTTTTTATTGCTATTATGGTGTCAAAGCTTGTCCAAATGGCACCTCAAGATTTGCTTTGCTGATGTATTTTGCTGAATGCTGCAATCGTGCTACGCTCCTCCCGTGCTCCACTTCGCAGCTCTGTGCTTCCTTTGCAAGACCGCGTTGCTCTGCTCTCCCCTGATAGTGCTACTGTTAATGAGGGAAAACTAATTACTTAAAAGCTTCTAGTACAATAGGACTGAGAAGAATATACTGTATCAGACTGTTTCTGGTGCTCTGTGAGCTGTCAACTGCTGCTGGATCCCAGCTGTACCAGCACCAATATAAATGTTATCCTATAACCACAACAGCAGCAGCCAGGATGAAATGCTTGTCAGATGGACCTGTTCTCTGAAGACACCAAAAAAGAAATGAGAGGAAAAAGCAGTGCAGATGATAGTATACAAACTTATCAATTGAAATTGGTATTTAGTATTTGTTGGCTTTTTCTTGGTTCTTTAGTTAACTTTGTGGCAAGGACTCTGAGCTTGTGTATTTGCACACTGGTAAACTATATTGGTGATGCTGATGTGCACAGGGATGTTTCACTGAAAGAGATCAGGCTTGGGTTGCAAAGCTGTTGAGGGCAGAGAGTGCTGGAAGCAATAAAATGATCTGTGTCCAAGGCCTGGAGGGGCAGCCTGGCTACAGGAGGACCTGGAGCGACCTTAGGAGCAGCATTTGCTTTCCCTGACTCCATGTAGCATTAAGTCTCTTCAGGTAGGTCCTTTCTATCACCTATCTACCCTGCGGCAAGGACAACTTAATCTTCAATTATTTGAGGATCCCACGGGCACTGGAATTACACATTAGCTTGAATTTTATGGATATTTTTTCTTTTTCTTTTCCCTTCTCCTTTGTTTATTTCATTATAAAAAATCAATATCTTGCCAAAAGAGTCTGGATGAGAAGAGGAGGAAAAAAAAAAATGCTTCCACAGGCTTCCAAGTAAATAGTAACTAAGCAAGAAAAGGCTTCCCCTCACAGGAAAAACATGGGAATCCCCGAAACCTGTTCTCCTACCAGGCACGCTGTAGGAGGCAAGACAAGCTGGGATGATGCCACAGCCTTTCGTGTGGCCACGGATGGATTTTTCTCCTCTATCTCTTGCTGAGTGGAAGATATTTTAGTTTCCAGCTAACTCAATTTGCTCTCTCTCACAGAGAGCACTTATGAAGTAGCTTGTTGTGACATTTAGTTTAAAAAAAAAATCATCTGCTTGTATGGGATAAAACCATAAATATTTTCTTAAGCAGCCTTCTCCCTTTCCTGCATCTTTAGGACCTTAGTTTCTCTTTATCATAAGGTTATACTTGGGCAGAGAAAATTATTCCTGCTTGAGCATGAGAGGCTTATTTTCCATCTTTGATCCATCCGTTCTGCTGTGACATTTCTTTGCAGATGTGCAAGGTCAGGTGATTTTGCTTTAGCAGTATATTGGGCTTCTCTTTTTGAGTTTTAGCTGATACTGTTGTCCTACATAGTACAATCGTACAGGTAACGCTAGGATACACGTGAACATTTTGAAACAAAGATTTTATTTTTCCTCTGCCAGTTCCTTTGTAGTAAATCCACGTCTGTAACTGAGAGTGGCCAGGCTCGGAGGAGTCAGTCCTGCCTTGTTTAGATGGTCGGTCTCAACCCCCCATTGCTCTCTCCAGGCTAGGTTGCAAGGCTTTCTTCTTTCATACGACATTGATCTGGTTTCACGTCATATTTCTGTCCCTGTATCTCTGCAGGGAGCGGGAGGTGGGCAGGGAAAAGTCACACTCAAGCCTATGGGGTTGGCCCTGGGCCCAAACCTGTCTCAAATTGGACTCAGTGAAACGCAACATGCATTAATCACAGTCGTGTGGTTGTGTGACACCTTAGTCACACTTCAGGCAGCTTGTAAAGCTCATGAAGTGCCAGATTCCTCCTCAGATTTTGAACTCGTCCGGGTCTTTGGGAAAGTTCTGCCTTGCAGGCGGCTTCAGGGATCATCTGGCAGTTTTTATTCCATGTGCACCCACTCGTGACACCCAGTGATGCCCGGGGAAGATGGGATGTTTCGAGCAGCAGAGCGGGCAGGGGCAAGACAAGAGGTCCCTAAACTCTGTCCTACCTGAGCTGCAGATAGTAAAATCACTCGGAGCTACACAGGGGAAAACCCTAGATCTGAAAATCAGCCTGAAGTTATTTGAATGCTGAAGGACATCAGACAGGTGGAGCATCTCTCCTGGTCCTGCATCCTCTACCTGACGAGGAAAGAAAAATTGCCTGGAGACTTTTTGTTGCTCGGCCTTCAAGGACACATACTGACTTGTCTCTAGCAGGCTTTTTTGTGCTGTGAGGGCAACTACTTGGAATTCTTTTGTTAGTTGACAAAGTGATGCCTTTCAAAATGACCTCTAGCATAAAAAGTCATAAATGATGGTGGCAAAAGCCATAAAAGATGCTTTCAGAAGTTAAGTCATTTGATTTTTAACACAAATTTAGCATAATTATGTAAGTATAATTTCCTTACATTCAAAGTATTAGTAGACACAGGCATCTCCCTCAAACCTCTACTACTAGAAACTATTTGATATTTCCGTGGTTAGAGGCATCAATGGCCTTGGAGAGAAAGACATTATTTTTCAATCAAGTCTTTAATTATTTCCTGAGTTGAAAAAGGAGTTAATCTATTACTGGCAAGATAGTCACTTCACTTGTGGGTGAATCTTAAAGCACCTTTTTAGTTGCTGTCAGAATCAAGTGATCTGTGTGAATTATTCTGAATAACGCGGCATTTTTCTGTAGCAACTGCTTTGTCATCCCTTGGTGTTTTCACATTTCTTGGCAACAGAGTTTCCAGAGCTTTGTTCTAGGAGCTACAGCGGAATTATTTTTATGACCCACTCCTTTGGCACAGTGGCTGACATCTGACAGTCCACCAGGAACAACTGAGAAAAGTGCCTGAACACTGCCAGTCTTAACAGCAATTACTGCTGCGTGTTTTGAACGTGAATAATCTTCCCTGATGTCCCTGCATGGGATGCACGACTGCTCTCCAAGTCTCTCTCTTGACTGTCCCTTGACTTGTTGATGCCGATTTACCAGCAATAACGAGGGTCCTGCTCCAGATAGGGAGGTATGAAAACAGCTACCAGTATGACATTGCTACCTATAGGCAGCCTTTGGGTGTGAATAAAGACCATCATCTTTGTAAGGGAGAGTGAAGGTAAGGGTGCAAAAAAAAAAAAAAAAATTAAATAGTGGCAAAATTAACCATTGCTAGGTATTTTGAAAGTCTTTTGGAAGATGAGGAAACCAATAAGGCATGGATAGTTTTCCTTATATCTCTTAAATGAAGCCAATGACAAATATATTGGGGGGAAAAAAGCTCGGAAGAGTGAGCAGAAGGCAACGCTAGCTGCGGCTCTTCTGGCAGCTTGCAACCCACCTGCAGTTGTGCTTCAGAGCTCAGTTTCACTGAAGATGGTCTAGTGGTCTGGCCTCTCAGTGGCTTTGGAGCTTGCAGCCAGACGGCAGCTTGCAGGTGCTCGAGCACCAGGAAAACCTCCAGGAAGCCTCAAGGCTTTCGTTTGAACTAGCGGGACGTGCCAGACTTGCTGGTGTCTTTCAGATCTTGTTCGGAAGGATGGACGCGTGCACTCAAGGGGGAGTGCAGGGGCAAGTGTTCCTCATTTATGTAGCCATGAAATGAACCTTTTTGAAGGAAGAGCAATCCAACCAATCCTGCCTGGTTTACCCTGGCAGAAACAACATCAACTGCAACATAACATCACATGGAATACCAGAGCAGTATCAGGCATCATACAAGGCCAAGGCTCAAAGATAAGGAGAGATGCATGGAGCAGCACGGTGCTGTCTGGTTCTCCCGTGCTCCAGCATTTTGGCCATGTGTGTAGAGCAAACATCTGTGGATGAGCCTGTAACTTGGTACTAGCCATGGCGCTGTGGGGAGCTAGCACTATCTCGCAAGTGTAGTAAATATTCATATTTTTGATTTTTGGTAATATTTACTAGGATTTGGCAGGCTTTAAATCAACACCAAGTCTCACAGCAGGAGAATTTTTTTTTCTTCTCCCTGTGTGATCAGTTTTTGTCAACAGTTTACTTTTCAGCCCCACTCATACTCTGAGAGTGAGGTCCAATCAATGGCTATGTTACCAGCTCTCACTTTGCTGGAATTTGGTTCATCTGTCCTTTTGCTTGTGTGACTGAGCAAATGGGACACCCTTTGAAACGAAGGAGGGGGTCACCTTCATTAGCAACACTGTGCAGTGCTTCAGAAGCCCTTGCCAAGCCGTCTGCAGGGAGGTTCAGGGCTAACGAACTGAAAATAGCACCAAGCTTGTGAGCACAATTTTGAAAATCCAGCTCCAGCAATGTGGTTTTATTCTCACTATCTGCATTTAGAGATGAGTTTGCACAGTGCAATGGGCATCGTGACTCGGAGGGTGATGTCTCACAGACTGCTCTGTGGACATACCTCTCTGCAAAGCTTTCCAGGTGGAAGAGGAGGGAGATGCAAAACCGAACAGAAGAAATTAAAAACCTGAATGCCAGAACGGACATAGCAGAACGCTGACTGCTGCTCCGGGAGATTTAGGAGGGTTGCTATGGTTTCTTTTATAGAAATGTTCCAGAAATGACTCTAGCAAACAATGCTGCGTGTGGGTGTAGAGAAATGTATCCCGGCACGGCATCAGCTGGGTGCTCCCTACTTGGGATCCCTCAACACCGATGGGTTCCCATCGCCTCAGGCAGGCTCTGCTGAGCCTCTCCTTAAGCTTAAATTGGTATAATGCAATTGAAAACTGCTCTTGTTTGGTGCAAAGTTTGGCACACGCTATGTTGTTGCTAAAACACTCAAACTGTTATTTTTTTCCATAGTATCCTCCTCTTTCTGTTTCCCCATCTCTCTGCATTTCTCAACTGAAATTTTTAGGACAAATACTGCTTTCTTCCTTTATTTTTTTCCCCTCTTTGCCTGCCTGATGCCTAGAACAACAGCTCCTGACCTAGTTCTGTCTTTTAATTGCTACTGCAATATGAATGTTAATTCCTGCTAGGGTCCAGATGCAGTGAGGCTGTGCAGCCCGTGTCGAGGCCACTGCCATCTATCTCATAGGCCAGTGCTTCTCCACCCTTTGAACTCAAGGAGCCCTAACCCCTTTAGAGAAACTCTTAAACCATTATCACGTATTTCACCGTTGTCTGCTGATGGGAAACAGAGAGCATAACTGTTAATCTAAATGCTAATATGTATTTTTCCTTTACAGCTTGGTTTATTTTAGTTTCCTAAGCTTCAGCTAAAAACACTAATGAAGATGAGATGAATGTGCTCCTTAGAGTTGAACCCTCCCATGCCCATGTGAACCTGCCCATGGGCACTGACATGGCCAAGAGCCTTTCTCTGGTTATAGCTAATTAACATTTATTACGTTTTTCATGGCCATTTTGATGTCTTATGGACAATAGCTGTGCATGCCTTAGCCTTTATTTAACTCTCTCTGCTTTATGCTGGCTATGCTTAGAGTATTCCATACATCCCACAGATTTCCCCTATGGACTCACGCTTAGGTGCTGTTTTTAGCTAAGATTTCCCTCTTCTTCCCTATTCAATTGGTTAGTGAAGGCAAGTTATCCATACGCCGCCTCAAAACCACTCCGTGCTTAGTTTTAATCATCCATGGCTGTAGATTTTGAAAGATGCAGGAAGGTGGAAAAAAACTGCACAGATAAGAACATAATCTGGTGCAGGTTAGTTTAAATCCTGAAATAGTGGGGTGCACTAGTACTCAATCACTGTAAGAATTTAATTAATCACAAAATTAAAAAAAAAAAAAAAAAAGCAGTTTTAGTTGTACACATAGGTATGGTAGATATGCTGTATAACGCAGCTTGTTCTCATGGCAAACATAACATCACTGTCTTATATTATTAGTGGTATTTGATGTATAACACAACCGTATTTAATTAGCTAACTGAAATGCATCTCTTGCCAAAGGAGAACAAATCACCTTCTTGGAGAAGTGCCTGGTAGAGGGATGAATTTTAAAAAAAAAAAAAAAAAAAAAAAAAAGGATTGTACAAGCTGAGAGACATAGAAATTTAGTACTTTAATACCCAGGACCCCAGAAAAAGCTGCTGGGCCTTGTAGTTGAGATTTGAGAACACAAAACAGCAATTTAACAGCAAGATAAATTTCTTTAAAAGGGAAATGTAATTATATCACCTGTGAACACTTTAGAACAGCAAATTCAAATTAATCTAAAACTTCTAAGTAAATTAGCACAAAGTGTTAGCACAAAGGACAAGCACTTGTACATTGGGGAGAAAAGGCCTCACGTTACGTTACCCATCCAAGGGGCTGCAAGTGCAAAATCCCATGGCCCACGGGACTGCATCTGGTGCCATCACCCACAGGTTGCCTCCTGCATCCCGTGCCCACCGTGAGGTTATTAAATAAGGTCTGGCCGTCTCTTTAGAGCCTCCGTGGGGATGGCTGGTGAGGGGAACCAGCTCAGGGACAAGGCTCTTTCCTGAGACATCCCTTTAATTTGCTGCTGTGCCCCTGTGCAGGCAGAGCTTTCCCCAGGCTCGCGATGCTCCCTGCACTGTCCTGAACATGGGTTATTTAATGAGGACTCCTGGAATGCTGCGCTGCTTTGGATGGTTTCTGCAGTAAATCTGAATGCATTCACAAGGATATGTGCAGCCAGTGATCAAACCTAATTGCCAACAATTTCACACCCACAGGATCCTTGCCTGACTTTGACATTCCTGCAACCTCATCTCTCCCAGCAGCGTTTCCAGCAGGGAGCTCACAGTTGCTAGGGGATGGTGCGTTTTATGCATTTACGCATGAAATAGTTTTAGCGTGCGGCAGAGAATTACCCGTGCAATATTCTGGTTAATATTTGCTGGAATAAAAATGGAAGGCCCAAAATGCAGTGAGAAGGAACCCGCCAGGGTTTCAGAGGCCAGGTTTGATATAGGTACTATCCAGACATCCAAATATTACTCGAATCTGTCTCCCGAGTTTAGTCAGGGTTCTGACAATTACAGGCTGTCGCAGGAGGCTTCCACTTCTGTTCCTCGCTCAGTTACCAAGTCTCACACATCTTGTATACACAAGCAATTCAAGTATTCTTAAAATTTTACCTAAGAGAATCTGTATTTCACACGGTATTTTAGCAATTTTAGCCATTAGATTATGCTCAGCATTATGGTAGTTTCAATAATGCAGTCTCTTCCTTCTATTTAATACTCGTTTTGCTTTTTGAGTGCCACTGTGTGCTGAAAAGATGTTTGCTTGAAGCTCTTTGTGACTCTTGGTCTTCTTCCTAAGTGATTAGCTGATTGCAGCTCAGTAATGTTCGAGTGCTCCAAATTATTTCTTGTGCTTCAAGTTTGCAGTGATTGGGAGTGTGTCCCTATACAACTTAAGACTTGTAAGACTTAAGTCTCATGCCAAGACTCATTAAATGTGCCTGAGTCAGGCTGCCTCTGTTCCGAGTCTAAGCTTCTTCTTTCTCTAATTTCTCATTTTTTTTTTTCCAAATGGGATTTCAAAGGCTGACTCCAAAAGAAAAAAGGTGGTGACAGACAGTTATCCTGGAAGGTCGACTTGGTGACCTGAAACTCCTCAAAGCCTGGAGGGCTCCTGCCAAATGTCTTTGTAGATGTTATCTGCGGTTTAACCAGTGACGATAACCAAAAGTGTGGATGTAGGTGGTTGTAGGACGGAAACCCATGGAAGAACTGTGCAAGCAAATACATATTTTACATAGCTTCCTGCCACCTATGTTTGTTTTACAGCAGCCAAAGGGGATATCTGGGCTGCCATTCTTGATTCTTATTTTCTTATTTATTTTATTGGAATATTTTTTGTAATGGAAAATCCATGAGCTGTCCCTGGAGTAAAGACTCCCCTTCCACCTCTCTGGCTCCTTCATGTGTTTCCTTTTACACCATAAACTCTGTAACATTTTAGGTGGCCCAAACTCCACCTTAACCATTGGTTTATTGTGGCAACTGGGGAAACCCACATTGAGCCCAAGTCCAGATTCCACTTCTTATTCCACTTAAGCTGTTTGCTCACAATCAGACAAACCAGCTGAGCAGAGCAGCAGTAGGAAACGAGTTTGGGGAGTGGATCCCCAGTTCTGGGAAGAAGACAGGATCTCAGACATCCCTTCCTTGCAGCCTTGAAGTTAAGTCTCTCATTGGGCAAGCGGTGCCATCGCCGGTGCTGTGCAGCATGAGGGCTCATTAACTTCATAGCCCTGTCTTCGAAGATAAAAACTGTTCTTTTCACAGTACTATTGTTTTAACTGTGCCCTAGCTAAAGATTACCTCAACCTGCTGTAATTTGAGCTGTTTCACTAATTGGCTTCTTGGTTCATTAGCCAAATTGTGCGTATGAGGGAAATGGGAAAAAAATGCGAAATGAATTTCCTTTGCAAAGAAAGAGTGAATAATACTTTATGTTGAACCAAACATGTTATGTGCTTTACAGGACTAGCTTTTTAACTCTGGGATGTTTTAAGCTATTGCATCCAGAAAATGGTATCTGCCACTCTTAACCTTACCACCAGATCAGGAAAATACATTTTGGAGTAATGCAAATTGTATATCTTTTTATATATGCATATATACGTAAAACCAGATTTTATTCAGAAATACTATAACAGTATTATATGATATTATTCAGAAATACTATAACAGAGGTGAACTGCAATAATCTCAACAAGTCAACTTTACTGCTGCAGAAGCTGGAGTTCTGTTTCCAATGCACCTGTGTAAGTAACAAAATTCCAGTGTGGCCCTGGTTTACTTCTTCTAAGGCAGTGCATCCAGCTAAAAATCCAAGATTAACTCCAAGCAGCTAGAGGGAACAAATTCTACGAATTCATCATCAAAGAGGCTGCTGCGCCATTTAATCTGTTTTATGAATTTTCCCCCATTGATTGTTGCGGCGTGCTGGGGACGCGGGAGGTCACTTGTGAGCTCGGAATTACTAGTTGTGTGACAGCAGAAAAACACTCAGGGAAAGGTTAAATTAAAGAAGCTGCTAGAAGCTATTTCTGCAAAAGGAATGTATATTATCTAAATTAATGGCAGTAAACCTCCAATTAGCTGAATGTTGACGCAGAATTACAGCTTTATAAGGTAAATACATGTTTCCTCCAGCCAAAGGGATGGGTAAGGAAATGTTTAGCCTGCAGACCGTAATAGGTGGTTAAAAGTACATTAACATTGTTGGTGTATTGGGGCACAATAACCTCCCTGATAGTCCTGGCAAATCTTTACAATAAATCTATTGTTGCTCCTTAGCATCAATGCAGATAATGAAACTTATAACCTCCTTCTCTAGGATATTTTCCCATAATATGGGGTGGGCAAAATCCTTGAATGCACTCCTTGCTTTTTCAATAAGCAGCAAAATTTTTATTCTATAGCAGAGAACTGTTCTGTAGGTCAGTGTATCCTGTTTTGGCACAACAAAGTTTAAGTGGAGCCTCTAAGCTGCTTTCTGTTTTGTCAATTTATTGAACCCTTGCATTATAGCAAGCATATATCAATGAGAACAGCAATTATGAATTGCCATCACAGTGTCCTTTGCAGTTTATGAGGAGTAAAATTATGAGTTATGGAGAGTAAAATTATGAGAATTATGAAGTTAATTTGAACAATTTACTCCTTGGAAAGATTAGCATTTTCTTACCAGTTGTGTCTGTGTGAAAAGTGAGGTAATCCGCTTGCCATCGGAGATAAATCCTGCTGCAGTAAAACCCTGCATTCTCTCACATTCATGGATTTCTGCAATACCCCGTTTGGCTGCACGTAGGAGTTTGAAGTAAGGGCAGCGAAGATGTCTGGCTCATTAAAACCTTTGGCATTGCCTCTTCATGTCTGTTTTTTCTCTTGCTTTAGAATACGTAACTTGGCCTCGGTCCCCTCGGCCCCATGAATATCTCCAAACGATGCCCACACTGCCTTTTATATAGGTCCCAGGATGGGAACAGAAGAGCAACACTGAGTCAGAGCAAAGATCCAGTTACATCATTACAATCATTTTGGTCTGATTCTGGCCAAAAAAATACCCCAGGGCAAGGTTTGCAAGGTCCGTGTCCCGGCTTCCTCGGCCAGCGTCCTGCTCATCCCGAGCTCCGAGGAGCACCGTGACTAGTGCTGGGGCTGGACTCGGGCTGTAAATTCATCTAACTGCTTTGGGGACATTCCTGTGCTCAGCAACAGTTTGTGGCACTTAGGTTCACAGTTTAATTACATGTTGTGCAGAGAAAATACTTCCTAAAGTGTGTGTTAAATCATCTCTACCCTAGTTTCAGTGTCGCCCCCTCTGACACTCCCACCTCTCCCTACTCATCCTCAGAAAGTTGTTTGCATTTTTTTTACAGAGCTCTATCACCTCACTCCCTTCCTGACTTTCCTTTGCCCTGAACTGACAAGTGCAAACTTATTTAGTTCTGGAATGGTAGTTTTGTTCTTAGTATGCTTTTGCTATTTCAGAATGGTAGTTTAGTCTAAGGAGTTTTTGAGATGCAACTTAATGCGTGTTGCTCATTTATCTGTTTTACTCTATATTTTTCTTGGTGCTTGGCTCTGCCTCTTTGTCAGCCCGGTCTTCTGTCATTCATTTCTGTGTAATTCATACTTAAAAAAATAGTATCTTCTGTGATTTATCTTAATCCCATCACATTTTTGAGATACCTATGATACCAATATCCCTTTTCAAAAATAAACAGGCATTCTGGACTGCGCAGCACTTCTGTATATGCTTGTTAAAACTCACACATTTAGTCCTGCTCTGGTTGCTGTTTTTGTGCTCCCTATACAAATGCAGTCTTACTTGTCTGGACTGTTCTTTGCCTTTTTTTTTTTTTTTTTTTGACCTGAGACTCTTTCTCTCACTCCATCCAGGGATGTAGAGGCTTTTAAACCCATTGACTTTCCTTCAGCTTTTAGCTGGAGAAAAAAAAAAAAAAAGAGGAGAAAAAGAAAAGAAGAAAACTATCTCAAAGAAAGAAAGAAAGAAAGAAATCTCTCCTGCCTTTAAGACCATTAGCAGCCCAGTTCTATCCTGGTTCAGGTGGAGCCAGTCTCTCTGCAGGCCTCCTTCCCTCCCTGAGATTTCCTGGTCCTCAGTAAGGCCCATTTCCCTGCCCACTGGCTTGTGGCACTGGAGCTGATGTCCCTCAGCAGTGGCACCTGGGCTGCCAGATTGGACTGGGGTATTTTTTTCTTTACTTTTTTTTTTCTCTGCATTCTTCTCTTGTCCTTCCCAGTGTGTCTGACTCTTTCTGAAGGCCGCGAGTAGTTTTTATTTTCAGCACACGTAACCAAAGACAAATAGTTCTGTTTGTTGCTGGACCCAAATTCCCAGTTGGACATCAGCCTGCCTTCTCTTTCACTCATTTTTTCTTTGCTTCAGTCCCCACAGATGTTTGGTTTACATCACTAGCAATCTCTCGGAGACATTTAGCAAGGGCTTTAGCAAGATACAAGTTGAATTCCCAAATCCATAGCTTTTCTCATAATGTGTTTTCAAACTAAGTACCTCTTGAAAGGTCACCTGAAGGCTTGAAGTACTCGAGCATATAGTTTGTTGTTGTTTTTTTTTTTATCTAGTGGTGATTGAGTAGCCATCAAGCTCATTTAAACTCTACTAAAACCAGAATAAATGGCTTTCAGGTCCATCCCTGCACACCACACCCCTCCGCTGTGTTTCTGCAATGTAGCTGCCCATGTGACTGCAGTATGCACAGGTCTGTATCTGCAAAAATAACATGTGGATTAGACCACACAAATATGCATAGAAGAAATCCCTTCATATGTGTATAAATAAAAGCAATAACCCATTTCCAAATATTTGTGGTGATTGGTGCATTTTTACCACATAAGCAGATCGACTGACTTGGATGATGATAGCTATCCACATTCCAAGTGATGGTGGCTATGATGTTTTCTTTAGTGTTGATACTGCCTGGCATTTTGGGGGAGTTTCTTTTGGTAAATGAGTCACCTAAGTGAGGCTGGTCATCATATTAACAACATGTTTGTGGCTGCTTGAGGATGTGCTGGATGGGGTCATTTATCGTTAGCTGGAGGCTCAGTTTGATGTAGTCTCACCAAGTCAGGCTGCAATAAGGACTGTTGGGCTCACAGTTCTACAAGTGATCACAAGCACTGTGTGATTTCACAGGCATTTATGTGGATTAAAGCACTGAATTGACACAGGAATGGCTGAAAATATTCATTTTTTAAAGATTAAAAGAAAAACCCTAAATAGCACCGCCAACATACTTGTGTGGTTCTGATTGCTTCTGAGACTTTTTTAGGTGTGTAGGAAAAAAACATGAAATTCTTACCTAGATACCAATTCCTTTCAATGTTGACCTACCGAAATACAAGTTTTGTTCTGTTTTAATTAATTTATTCTAAGCAGTATGATGAAGTGTGTAAATTTACACACCTTGGTACTGTTTTCCCTTTGAGATCTGCACTCCTTTGTGACTCCACTCTGTGCCTTAAAATATTTTTCTGTTTAGCCTGCAGGCTTTAATAATCGGGCTATGCATTGATAAAATGCAAAGTATTGAGTTACGGTGGAAAAACAATATTGTATGATGAGTTTTTTTCTCAGAGAAGGCAGGTCAGGTAAATAAGACAGTCATTGCTGGGAAATGAATGTTTTCATATTTTTGGTCGGTACAAAATACTTTACCTTAAAAAAAAAAAAAGGTAAGAACTTCAGAGAACTCAGTGGCAAGAAAATTCATTAATTCTGTATATCTTACTTGGAAAGCTGCAAATTTGTTTTTCATAACAGGTGATTTTAAAGAAAAGTAAATTGTAAATTATTTCTATAAGAGAATTAGCATATATTTATTTGTGAGGTAATCAGTATTTATTATAACATTTATCTTTGTAGAAATGGAAAATTAAAAAAACGCTATCTTGAATTTGTGGAGGGTTTTCTTGCTTTTAACCAAAATAATTCCCTGTTCTTAAAAAAGAGTACTAAATGCCTGCAATTCTGTAGCATCTTGTACTTAGCAGCACATGGCAGCCGTTTGTTCCCTGCCTTGATTAATTCCCTTGTTGTTTCAGAGCATCATATACCTAGTTTGTTTAGAGAAGGGGAATATGTTCCATATTTTAAAATCCCATGTACTGCATTTGAGCATCTTTTCAGATTTAATTAGGTCCTCCCAAACGGGGTAAGCCAGAGGTCCCATCTTACTGGTCTCCGAAGCATCGTTGCAAAAGGTCCCCAGATGGAGCCTCGCTCCTAACTGCTGACTTTACCATATAGGAGCTAATTACTTCTAATCTCTCCATTGATGAGACCGAGTTTTACATCTCTGGAATGTTAACGGCCAAATTTTCCTCTGCTGCAATAGGCAGGTTATTTCTGCATCCAGGGGACCGGCTCCGCCGCTGGCAGTGTCTCGCTGCCAGCCTCTTGCCGTTTGCACCATAACCATCATTAAATTGCTCTTTCAAGAAAAGCTGCTTTAGTAGAGCCTTGGTGCCCATCAGAGAGGTTTTCTCCTCAACCTCTTTCTATGCTCATTTGGACCCAACTAAAGCAAGAAATCCATCGCACAGCCCTGGTAACTTGGGCCCAGTTTATTCCAGATGTAAATCCGGCTCTGCCAATGGACTTCTGCTGGAAATGCCTGGTCTCTGGAAGACCAAATCCTGGAGATGGTCCTGGTAACTTCCCCTCCACCAGTTTGGGAAAGGCAGTGCAAATAAAGACTGCAGCTAATGCAGTAATGCATTCGGAGGAACAAGACAGTGCTAAATTAATATGACATAAACTGCACTGATCTCCCAAAATATTGTATTGTCAGTCTAGGGCATGAACAACATTTTTGCACTTGTACTTGAAATCACACAAGTGATTTTTTTTTTCTGCTTGTTTGCATGATAGATAACTCTTATCCAATTAATCATCAAAAAACTGAACGCTTTTTGCTTATTTATGAGTTTGTTTATTTTTTTCCTTTTTAAAAAGGAATGGCAATGCTATGGTTCGATCTGGTTACGCAGGCCCAAACCCCTGGAGCTCTCCAGGTGAGAGCTGCTGTGGCTGGGGCTCAGCGCGCCGTTCACCCCGTCGTGTCTGCTGCTCGGGGCATGGCTGCTTAATGCATCCTGCTCATCCCGATCCCGGGCCGTGTGCTGTTGTAGATGGATATCCACTGGGCAAGGCACAACCCAGCAGGTCTAGAATTTGCTTTTTTTTTTTTTTATTTTCTTATTACTCAAACTTAGGCTTTTGAGTGGTTAAAGCAGCACATGAATCCTGCATTAATCCTCTGATGTCAGCTGTAATTGGGGAGGATTTTAATTTAGAGTAAATACTGTAGCTGTAAAAGTCAGCCTTGTAGTCTCAACGTCCTTAAGCAATGCAGTGCTGTATAGAAACCGTATTTGTGTATAGGGGCTGATTGACATTCTCTGTTCTCCAGCACCGGCCTCTTCCCTCCTGCAACGTCAGCTCGCGTGGTCGTCACTGCATTCAATACCTCTATTATTATTATTGCTGTTATTAAGTTGAGCTGGAAAGAAGGACAAGGGGAGCTGCACTTTCATGAGGATTCAAAACCCAGCCAATTGGGTTTTGCAAATATTAAGCAAACAAATACTGCTCATATTAAACCAAGGCAGTTAATTAGACTGGCATTGACTGACGTGGGTTTATTTGGTCCCAGGTAGAGAGTGACACAGTGGATGTGCAAGATCATTGTGAGCAGCTGAGCTAATCACGGCAACTTATTCCATAAAATGCAGGTTATTTCCAAGGATTTTATCTTTTGGCAGCGGCACAAGGGGTACAGAGGAAAACAGGGAAGAGCCATGATGCAGCACAAGAGACTTTAGCTGGAAGTAAGTCCAAAAGAGAGACATTGGAAAAGGGTTTGTACAAGAATTTTGGGGGGTTTATTTGTAATCCAAATGGTCCAAACTATCCTGACAGAAACATCCATAAGGATTCATCCCTTTCCAAAGCCTATAGGCTTGCCCTGGCTCCTTGTACATGGACTCGTCTCTCCAACTGTGCAAAACTCATTGCTCTTGGCTTCAAATGGATCAAATAAACTGTAGGCAGAAAGAATTTCTCTATTCCCTTTTTTTTTTATCTCTCTCTCTTTTTTTTTTTTTTTTTAAATCTTTCTAAATACTTCAGTGAGGCCTCATGAAAAAGAGACTTTCCATCAACTCTCCCCGTGTTACAGGAGGGCCCAGAGCTCCTCTCCGGGCACTTATATTCACTGTTAACTACAGCCCTGGGCAGCTCCAGCAACCGCTGCAGTGGCTGTCGTAGTAGGGAAATTTGTGAAGGTTTTAAAGAGGACCCAAGCACTGATGTTGTGTTGGCTGCTAGGGCACGCTGGATGAAGCAGGCAGTGAGCTCAAAAACCCACGGTGGGATAGAAAGATCAAGCCATGGCAGGTAGATCTAGTTCTTTTAGAAAATCAGGCGAAGAACCGAATGCAAATAGAAAGTTCTACAAAAAAACAACAAACAAACAGAGTAGGTAATGCATGGTGAAAAAGGGAAATCTGACTTTTTTGAGATCATTTTAATACAGTCACAATTTTCCTTTCTGAGCATAGTCATGCTCTTTCAGCATCTTTATGCCCTGAGAGACTGTGACCTTAAAGTTGGTCTTAGTGGCTGCATCATTAAAACACATATTCATGTGAATGCCTTTATTCACAGAAGCAGCTCTCAAGGGGCTACAAATGTGAATATTATTATTCACATTTTAAGAATTTTTTCAGATTGGTCTTGCATCCAAATGTGCATTGTGCGTGGGAGGGTGAATCTCGAGATACTGCAGAGCGGAAAGCGTTGCAGCGAGGAAAGGAGGACGCGTTTCCTTACCCAGCAGCTGCAGTTCTGATGTTCTCTAATGCAATAATGTGGGACCTGAGCTCTTAGTTTTGCACAAGGAATGGAGTATTCGCTTGGGTGTTTGGGCTCACAACAAGGCAGCAAGGCCACTGCTCGGTGCAAGAGCAACGGCGCTGGGTCCCAAACGCTTCCTTTGCTGCTCCTGCTTGTGCAGGTAACGTCCATGACCAAAACGAGAGTCCCCGAACTGCAAATTCCCCTCCTCGCTAAGCTTTACTCAAAATAATTCCGCTGTGCTACAAGCTAAGGATCTGAGGGTCTTAGCAGTTGGGACTTTGATGGTCAAGCTTTTCTACACACTCCACTTCTGGATTGAAAGCCTGGGTGATGGTTTAAAAAAAAAGGCAAAAGAAAAGAAAAAGCAATTACCAGTTATCTTTTATTGAGCCTAGTGATAAAAGCAAAATCCATCATGCTCTATTTTCATATTACTATGTTTTTGCTTTAATCTCTAAAATCACTTGTGTTTCTCAACCTGTTGCAATGGAATTGCAAAGAGCTGATTCCAAGGTCAAACAACCCCTGGCTACATGGCAAAATGAAACGATCTATAAATGCAGAGACCTGCTTCACCTTCCCTTCAGATATCACATGCAGCCTTTATCTCACCATCGGAACAGTTTTGGGTGGCAGAGGAATTGCATAAGCTCAGGTGCCTAAAGGGGGTTATATTTAGACTGGAGTCAAGTATACCACAATTTAACATGAAAAACTTTCCACATAGCAGGAACTAGCCCGACTGCTTTACAAAACGAATGCTTCCATTATACAGAAGTCCCAGGAAAAGCCCCTATTCGTCTTTCTCCACTGAGTTTATTCCAGTTGTACAAATTATTCAGGGTCAAACTTGGCTCGTGTGAACGTTTTGTTTCTTTGTTTTGGAAACCAAATTGGACTAATACAGATACATGCTGGAATCACTACTTCAATGTCCTGACAAGAGCATCTGCACCCATAGCATCTGTCATCTCCTGGAGTCACGATTAAATGTATTAAAAAAAAATCAATAAAGTAAATAGTCTCGTTAAAGAAAAGCATGGTGAAAAATCCCTGCAGTAGGATATATATTAAGTAATGAGACACATGCATAGCAGACTGTGCACAGGTTTTCTCTTTTCTTCCTTATAGTTTCTTGTCTTAAAGTTAGGCTCATGCAAAGGCAGGTGAAATGTAACAAATGCTGAGTTCTTGAGGCCAAAAATCCTAGTTCCCATCATGCATAAGCAGCTTTATGCAAACGTGAACATTTTGTAAATGCTACCAGTCTCAGAAGCATAGTGGATTTTTTTTTGTACAAAATCCATTTGTGCAAACAATTTCTGTGAATGTTATGGCCTTTGCATGAACATACATAATGCTAAAATAACTCTTTATAAATATACTCTCTTTGGCTTGAGTCCTGCTTTCCCTTTGTTTGCTTATGCATAATATTTGCCATGTTTACAGTCTCTTAAGAATTTCATGACTATCTCAAATGCTGCATTTTCACAAAGGGATGTGATTTCAGAAACGGCCTCACTAAAATGTCGTGAAAGGCATCGAGAGGGGTGAAGGGTCCGTTCCAACAGCTCTTTCTGAGTGAAAAGTTGCTGCTCATTATGCCTTTGTTTTGAGAGCCCATTAGGTGCTCAATGGTCTTTAAGCCAAATAATATTCCAATAGCTTCTAATTAATCTTAGTGCAAAGGTAAGAACCAGCAGTAGCTCTCAGAATACATGAAAGTTATAAAGATAAGCAAAACCACAGAAACATAAATTTTGAGGTAATTTGGACTCTACTCTGGTACTCTTTAACTGTTTTTTGAGCTTTTTTGTACCAACTTCTAGACTCTTTAAGCATTTTATTCATCACTGTCTGACCTAGAACCTTCCCTTTTCTTGAAGAGGATTTTTTTTCCTTGCTGCTCGTGCTCTTGCTGCTTCACAAAATCCTCATGGGGAAATGCACCTAAATTATACAAAAGCATTCCTCTCCCAGGGTCAGAGCAGAAGAAAATGCTGAAGAGAAGTTGATAAGGATGGTGCTTTGGCTGTTGCACACCATGACCTGCCTGCAGTGTGCCTGACAGGTATCCAGCACTGCCTGCCTTTAATCCCCTGCTCCCTCCTGCCACGTTTATAAATTGGAGACCTCAGAAGTGCCACATCCAGGAGTTCCAGTGAGGGTCCCTGTTGTTAAATCTCTCCATTTACTCCCATTGGAATCCTTGGCCGGAATTACGCCAGCACAGCGCGGTTCCAATGGGTTTGGGGAGATAGTTGCTGTTTCCAGGACCTGAGATTTGTTGGCAGAAGCCCGGGCTGCCCAGAGAAACTGCTCCTGCCCATGCCACTGGAAACGGAATAAAAAAGCAAAATGGAATGGGGAAATGGGGAAAACGTGAACTCCAAGAATCGCCCCAGTGGTGGACACGCTGGGGGCGATTTCCCAGGGAGAACACTTTTGATGGCATTAGGTACAGACAAAGAACAAGGGCGATGCTCAATGAAACACGGTATTTTTTCCCTCCTGCACAGGTCCCAGGGTGTAATTATTGCCAACCCGACGAGCTCCCCGCTCCTAACAGCCCGTGCAGGTTGATGCACGACTGCTGGCTCTTCGGTAGCGGCCCCGCGCTCGTCTGTCTGCTCTGTGGCACATCCTGCAATCATCTCTGCAGGCAGCGCCCGCCACGGCAAGGTGTGCAAGCAGGGAAAGATAATTCCGTTAACAAATCTCATGATGCTCCTTGTAATGGGAGGAAATCCATCCTGACACCTTAAGAAAATATTTTTCTGTTTTGTTTGCATAATGAATCCTGCTCAGACAGGAAGATTTCTGGCTGGTTTGCTTACTCTGATTCTAAAGCCTTCTGGTGTAGCTGCTTTAAAAAGCTGCTGTGTGCAAGTGTGTTTGGGTGCCCTCCTTTGCAGCAAGGCACTTGTTCTTGCTGTGCTGGTTTTGTTGCCTCAATTGCAATAAATATTTCCAGAAAAATGCTGGCAGCTTCTTTCTCCCCCTTTAAATCCATGTTGCATTTTGACCCCATAGCAAGGCAGGGCTTGGTTCTCCTATTAGAGGAGCAGCAGGGGTACCATGAAGAGGACCCTGCCTCTGCTGTCCTCTCTTGATGGTGAGGACAGTGTGGTGGAGCTCCTAGCTCACTGCAAGCACAATATGAGTCCCATGGCTCCGGACAACCCAAGGATCTAAGGATGGTGCCAGGGTTTTTCCTCCACCAAGCAAGCCCAAAGCTCAGCAGCAGGTATCAATCAGTGCAATACCAGCAGGAACTCAGCCCCAAGGTGGGATGTCAGCCTTTGCCCACCCCTAGTTCCAGCGAATCTCTTTATTTCACTACTTGATACATGGACTTTAGGTTAGTTACTTAATTTTAGCTTAAAATTGACCAAAAAAAAAAAAAAAAAAGATGGTCTCTACAATTCTTTTTTTTGCTGCCGTTACTGTTTCTTTGTGACATATGAAGACGACCAGCAGAAGTGAATTTAGTTCTGGTGCTTCTCGACTTTCATCTTAGCTGTATCCGTAATGTCGGGATGGGGTTCCGGGTGACTCATTTCAGATCTGAGAGGAGCGTTACAAACCTGCCCAGCCCCTGCTGAGCGGGAGAGCGGTGAATCTCTAATGACAACCTCTTTCCTTGACGGTTCCTAAGGTGTTTGACGTAAGTCAGTCACAAGAAAATTTGAACAAATCCAGTGTTTTAAACTGCATGATGTATAAATGGTTTTCTTCAGTGTTTTGGATCAATGTGGTTGATCTGCACATAAGTTACAGTAGGAATAATGCAAAAAAGGAGAAAAAGGCTTAAAACAAGAGATTTTTTTTAATGGAAGGGAAGCCAGGAAGGGAACCAGGCTGTCCCCACAGGTCCTGGGGATGGTAAATCACAGTCTGCCTTCTGTGGATGATTTGGGCTGGACGCCCACAGTTGATGTGACAAGGGAGCTCAGTGATGGTCGTGACAATTTCTAGTATTTTTAGGAGTTTTCCAGGTATTTCCATGCAGGAGAGATTCCTGGAGCCTCTGGAGAAGCTTGTTTGAAGAGGCCCTTGCAGAGGGATATGGCATGGCAGCCCATCCCACGCTATTGGTGGTAGTCTGCTCTGGTAGGAGCACAGAGCAGAGATCAGATGTGATGCCAGGCATTTTAAATTTCTTAGCATATGAGCAGTGAGGGAAAATTAGCTTTCGAGACCCATCATTGGGATGAGATGGATACCTGGTGCCACTGTTCCAGCTCTGCCCCACTTATCCATCCCTCCAGCTGCCATCAGAGCCCCCCTCATTGTCCTCCTCCATCTCACCAATGTTTGCTGTGCATCCAGCAAACACCCCACATCCCAGTGAAGCAGTGCTGCAAGAGGATAGTTTACACGAGTTTCATCCAAAAGGTGTAAGAAACCCTGACCAGCTGCAAGCTGGGCTGCCCTGTGCATACCAGAGCCTTGCAGGGCGCTGCTTTGCACCCATGCCCGCACCTCTGCCATTCCTCTGTGTTTTAGTGAGCTGATTTCTGAGCACATCTTTTCTGAATCATCATCTGAGCTGGCTGCCAGTTGGCCCAAGGCAAACTCTGAGACACTTGAGACCAGGAGAATCAATTCCAGCTGCACTCTGTAATTAGGAAAACCCTGCTCTGTAGCCGGATGTCCAGCTGCCGTGCCAAGGAGCATATCATTTGGCTCAGCAAACAGTATTTGGGGAGAAACAAGTAAAAAGGGTGGAGATGCAATGGGATGAAGTTCCCATGCCCGCTCCCCTCCTCCAAGGTGGGCTGCAGTGGGAAGGGAAGCTCTGCAGTGGCTCAGACGGTCCTCGGCGTTTTGGCTCAGGTGGTGATAAGTTTCTAATGGGCATGGAAAGCCCCCGAAATGCCATTTCTTCCATGCTTGCACACCAGGGAAATACTGCACTCAGTATTTTCTCGTGGAACGAGGGTTGCAGCACACGGTGATTCGTCAGCACGGAGGATACACGCGGATACTGTCGGATTCGTGTGTCTCATCTAGACCACTGCACTCCCCAAAGCCTCTTCCTTTCAGCCGCAGAGATTTAAGCACTTTCCGTAAGCTATTTTTGTTTGTTCTACTGACGTGAGTTAATAAATGTGAAGCTTCCAAAAATATATTTAATATCAGGAAAATTACCGGAGGTTTTGCTTCCACTGTCACTTAATCTACCTCATCAAACTAGCTTAAATGACTTGCCAAGCTTTAGTATTTTCTAACAATAGGATTCCTGTAGCAATACGAGTGTGTCATTTCCCCGGATATGGCACAAACTGTGGTGCAAACCTCCACATTGAATGATTTAGCAAAGGACATAAATATTTCTTGTTCTTCTTCTTCCCACCTCATTTTTCCTATCTCTGCTGCTGCAGAAACAGCTACTTTCTTAAAGTTAAATAAGTAAGAATGAGCTGCTCTCTGTTCCAAAGAGCTCCGTGAGAAATGGGAAGCCTCTCCGCGGGTAGTCGCAGGCGGGCACTTTGATAACAATAGCTTACATGCTATATATAATTTACCGTGTGGACTTCAACAACATGTACTTGCTTGACCCTGTAGCATTCAGTCTTTCTCTTGTGCTTAAAATACATTTGAATGAAATTCATGAAAGACCATCTGGCCCAACCTGCCTTTCTGGTTTCACTTGATGTGCAACCAGCCTCCCGGGGTTCCCTGCACACGTGCCTTGGCTATCCCAAGTGAGTGGTGGCCTCTTCTTGCCACATGGATGTGTACGAGATAACTGGGGCTTTCCTGCTCTTGGGGGAAAACACTGATAACTTAATTCTTTAATGACGTGCGCTTAGTTCGTCAAACCTCTGGGTTTTCTGAGGTCTTTTCTTCACTCCCAACAAATTCTTTATGGTCTTCCATAAGCTGTCACCTATTTATTCATTTTGAGAAGTGAGTCAGGGTGTGGAGCGGCTTTCCATCATGAAGGTATTCACAGGTAATCCCCCAGTGTCCTGACACTCTGAAAATAGCCTTTCCATGAAAATCACTCAGTTGTTGCCCCTATCCAACAGTGTGTGGACACAGGTGCATTTTGACCCTCCTTGAAGGATCAGCACCTTCTTTTCACTATTGAGCAGAGCAAGTCAAGGAGCAGACCGCAGGGCCAAGGACTTCTTGAGTATGTTTTGTGCTAGCAACTACTATGACCCTCCACTTTCCCTACATTCTGGTTCCTTTTTGCCCCTTTTTTTCCTGAAGTTTATGTGTCCAGCTGTTTTCTCTGTCACTTGGGACTCTCTGTGGCTCAATGATAAGAGCTAGTTATGAGTATGTAACATGGTACTGGCACCTTTTAAAGTTGCAGCAGCAAAGTCCATGGCAGTAAAAAAGAAACATGGGAGGATCCCATGTTGGGAGTTGGTTTGTATTCCTGTATTAATAAAATGTTATATGTAAGCTGAAACGTTAGTTAATAAAATATTATCAACTTCTGTGGCCAACCGAGACAAGTTCTTACCAGTGGCGTGACTTGTTGCTCTAAAGCAACAGCCAGCAGTGCCAGGAGATTGCACTGCACACAGAGAATTTTTTGAAATTAATTTCAGATGCTTGTTACAGAATAGGAAGTAATGTAATTTCTGGCAGAGCTACTGGCAGCCCATGTATCGATGAACTGTTGCACAATGCCAGACTCCATGTTGTATGGAAATTAATTCTTTGTAAAAAGCAGCAGCAAAACCAACACTCGAAGAAAACAACATCTAGTCAGAGATCGATATGATGATGTCATGGTTGTTACTGAAACAGAAATGTTATGATATCACGGTGTTTGCAAACATGATTTCAAATTCATTTAGTTCTTTGGCTTTGAAGGGCACTGGCTCCTAATGAAATCAGCCTCGTGGCACCCGACCCTGCTACGTTCTCCCATGCACCCTCGGGCTCTGAGGGTGCAGGAAAGTGGATTAGCTGGAGCTCGTGTCCCCCGTCTGCCCCTAAAGCCATGGGGATCAATAGCAGGGACACTCGAGCACCCAGGATCAGAGCCAGGTGCCCTGTGAGCCTGTCTAAAACCAGCACTCTGCAAGGGGGGAAACACAATCCCGTGGGTCTCATGGCAATCAGATCATTCACAGCAGCTCCTTCCCCAGCGCTTGCACTCCCTTTAAACCCCCCTTTTACAACTCACCTCCTCTGGGACGCTGGAAATACCGTGTTCTCTCTGGGTTTCTCCCCAGCGCTGAAGCGAAAGCAATGGGGCGCTGGCAGCCGACGGATGCTCTCGGGCCCGCAGAGGGAGGATGCTGTGGGGAGAGACTCCAGCTCCGCAAAGGTAAAAGAAACAAAAAACATTTGCAGAGCGGTCAGCAGAGCGCAGGCAGGTCGGACAAAGCAGCGCCGTGTGCTGAGCTCTGCCTTTGTGCTTGGTTTTGGTTAGTTAGATTCTAGGTTCTGCTGCTTAGGCAGCAGAAATGCCAAGTAAAAGGATGGCTAAAATATTGCCATCCTTTAGCTCTGTTGGTGAGGAAAAAAAGGGATGTTTTCTTGATGGAGGAGAAAAAGGGTTTTTAAAAATATCCCAGGAGACTAAATAGAGTGGTTTCCCAGATATTGGTATGCTATCTCAGATGTTCTCAAGGTAAAGTCTGAGGTTTTCAGTTCACCAAAATTCCTTTGTGTAAGTACATATTTTCTCACAATGGGCAGTGAAGCTTGAAAAACACCCAAAAGCACAGCATCAGCTGGTCAAACCTTAAAGCTCTACGTCTTCATCAAGGGTCGGGAGGAGGGAGCAACTTAGATAAAAATCAAAAACAAATTATTCTTCAAAATATTAGTGTTTTTTGAAGCTAATCAGAAGCAATTTCTGCATGCCTTTGGACTCTTGCAGGCGCTTTCCATCTGTGTAGCACTTAAAAAATAAATGTCATATGAACTACTGGAGGACATGAGATGCATGCACAAAAAGTATTTCCAAGGACCACCTTCTTCCATGCCTTGTAAAAAATCTCAGGGAAAGAGCGAGTTTTGGAAGCTGTGCAAAGGTCTTAAATCTGTGGGTGGAAGTAAATACCGTGCAAAAAATATGAGGCAAATGTTGTTACAGACCATGGAAGAAACAGAGAAGGAGAAAATGCTTTCCCTGGGGCTGTGAAATTATTGAATTGTCAAAACCGCAGGCAGCTGGTTTAAAGAACTGATAAAATTTACCTGGCATTTCACCCCGCTAATAAACCCTCCATCTCCCTCCTCGTGTTTGGGGGGTCCCTGCTGAGGGGCTCCTAGGGAGAGGTGCAGGGAGAGCCCCAGGACTGAGATGTGCAAGCAGAAAGGGAAGACCCAGACCAGCACCAAAGAGAAGAGCAACCAACCTGCTTCTAGCAACGGTGGCAGCCCAGTAACTAACAAAAATAGTGGTCATTAACAGGAAAAAAATGCTCCTGTCACTTGTCACTGGGTCTTGCTCTGTTGTCTGGCTTGGATAACACACCGTGGAATATTAATTTTTACAGCTCTGTAGAACTATTGTGCTGAGCATAAATCAGGAGGGCAGATGAAGCCCGTGTCCACCATATCAACGTGAAGGAGGAGCTCCAACAGACCTTCTCCATGGTGCTATCCTCACCAGCAAGGTGACAATTTAGAGGGCTTTTTCCCTATGAGTACCAGAAGACCCAAGGACATGGGCTGCAGCAACCTAATCCACTAATTTTCAGCAGCAAAGAGATTAGGTCGGATGCTTTATTACATTCGACTGATGTAACCATCATCTGGACAGGTGACGTCCAGCAAGAGGGAAATCAGGAATTAAAACTGTGCCCAGAGCCCCGCTGGGAACCAGGATCACTGCTATGGGAGGGACCGTGGAGAAGGTTCTTCCATGCTTGTCACCGATGATCATGTGCAGAAGCAGTGACCTCCATGCCCTCTGCAGCACATGATGGCATATCTGTACTCACCAGCTACTGATCTGTGATACATTTCCATGCATTTAAAATGCTGGCAGTTTGGAGCCTGAAAGTGCTGCCTGCCTTTGACATGTCCGCTTTTAAGCAAAGGCAACAGCCACAAATCTCCACTGCAGCAATGGCTTAAATGCTGACAATTATAACATGCAAATTTATAAGGTTTTTTAACATTTTAGCTTTGGAGTGACCAAATTTTTGCAGCGCTTGCCCAGGCAGTTCAAAGCTGATTATTAATAATGTATGTTTCCAGATGACAAAAGAGCTAGCATGAGTAGAAAGCTAACAAGAAGCCATCAACAAAACTGTCCAGTGTGATAGATGGCAAATGAGAAATAGTTACATATATCATGAGAAAGTATGTTGATAATTTCCATCTTTTCATTTACAGGAATCTCTGGCATCACAAAATGCAAACCTGGCTTCATCCAGGGTCATCTCACAGATGACTGATAAGTCCAAAGGAAATGGGTCTGCTTTGCCAGCGGGCATGGGTGCTGATCCGACCCAGCAGCCTGCGGCTGATCCCGCTCCAGTCAACGTTCACAGCACGTCCATGTGGCTTCCCAGCCTGTCGGGAACTCGAGCATCTTTGGATGCTCATCCAGATTCTCATCCGGATTCTCGTGTCACGGAGGAAGACCAGTGCCCAAAGCAACCAAGAGGGTTCGCCTCTATAACCGTTACTGCTCGGCGAGTTGGTGGCCCTGTGGCCAGCAAGGCCGGACCTGTTCCCCGCAGAACTCCTCTTCCAAGCCAAGGGTCTCCTGCAAACCTCAGCACCACCAGCTTGAAGGTTTCTGAACTGTGCTCAGGGTTACGCGATGAATCTCAAGACCGGCTCTTAGATGCTGCCAACGAGGAGACCAGCGTGGTCCTTCGAGGCAGCGGTCGGAGAGAGGCAGCAGTGCTGTCGTTCACCTCGTGCGTTCACCTCCAGCTTTCCCAGCAGTGTCCAAATACTATCTATTACCTAGACAAGTCTCTCCATGTGTGCATTCACCAACCTCAAATTAAACACCAAAAAGTTCATAGATCAGAGCTATCCTTCCGTATAAATTGCAGTTCGTCCAGATTAACAGCAGATGGAGTAGATGGCATAGCTAATGGAGAGCCATTAGAGGAGACACTGAAGTCAAAGCTCCTAGGAGAAAACAAGACTCCACTTAGAGCAAGCTGGAGCGCAGACCTAATACAAAATAATGTAATTAAAAAACAGACAACAGACGAGGGCTATTTGGGTACTAAACACCCTTCAAAAAGTGCCTGTCCCCCTCAACTCCCAGCAGTTGTGGATATGCCCAAAGGACCTAATAACGTAATGGTAATAAAGAAAGAAGATAATAAACAGCCTGGCAGCAACCGCACGACGCTTTCTATCCGGCTCCCTCGCCCAAGTTACGAGGCAGGTAAGTGATTAACGTGCGGCAAGGCAGGGGTTTGCACTGGAACAGACTCACCAGGGTGGTTTTACGTGAGCAGATAATAATAATAATCGGCACTTCTGCAAATACACGATGAGTCACAGCACAAACCAGACATCTTAAGTTCCAGGACTCCTATGAATATGTTTGGCAGGCTGGTGATGCATGCATCAAGAGAGGATGGAGGAAAATTCTGCTTGACTTTTCAGCTGAAATCTTCTATTTTTAAGCATTTAAAACTCTAAGTTAAATATTTGTTCCCAGAAATAAGCAGCATCTGAAAACTGGGCCTTTCTTCTTCCAAAGGGCTGAATTTCAAAGTCTGAGATTAGGAAGGAAATGGCTGGACTGAACTCAGTTTTGTGCTTGTTTTTATGATTAAATATGACTTTGTTTCCAGCTTTAATTTAGGAGGCCAAAGTAATAAGCCCAGACCTTTATATCCAATGGCTGCAGGTAAATGTTTCACAGCTCTTTAGCACATTTATTCCAAATATCTCCAAGCATTTTGCAAACATAAAATTGTCTTTACAGCATTGCTGTAGGGAAAGGGCAAGGCACGGCAGGGACTGTCGCTGCCACCGCAGTTCTACACTGCGCTCCAATACCGGCGGCTCCGTTTATTGACTCCACGGGAAGGCAACGGGTATGGTGGGAATGTCAATGAGGGAGCCTGGCCCAAGGCACTGAGGTTGGAGCTCGCTCCCTGTGTATCCTGGGGTCGGGGTTACAATTAATTGCAATTGCATGGTGCTTATAGAGCTTTTTGAGGGGGGTTAATGATCTAGTATACAAACCATAAGCTTCATTCGTGGGATTTGCTAATGCAACTGAAAGGGAAAGGCCAGGCAGTGGTGAGCAGGAGACCAGGACCAGCGGTGAAGAAGGTTAAAGAGATGGAAAGTGGTGAGGGGTGATGAGGGCTGGAGAGGGGGTTTTCCCTGACCCCAGCAAATTAAACCTTTGGCCTTTGCTGTAGAGATGCCTAATTTGCAATAGTAACATCCTTCTGAAGCTTTAGTGCCATTTGAGGGTTTGTTCAAGGCAATTTAAAGTCTCTCTGTGACATACTACCAAAAGTAGGATTAAAATAATATTGTGATTTTCCTGGGCTGCAAAATACCATGATAGCCATGAAAAAAACATTTTTACTAGTAGTAACTAGAAAGAGAAATAGGAGGTTGTTCATAGCTCCCCAGCTTTGCTAAAAAGAGGAAATAGGTGACGTAACCAGCTGATAAATTCCTTTTTTTCAAAGATTACTTCCACCATTTGTACACCCAAGAATGAAGGTGTAAATACATGGGGGAAGTGCTACCTTTGCAGCAGCTTCCACCATTTGTGCATACAAGAATACGGAGGGCAACACATATACTTTTCTTGGTCATTGGATCCCCTTTGCAGTGTAGGAGCAGGTGTTTATCGGTGTGAGACCCGCATGCCCAATGCTGCGAGGCAGTGGCCTTCCTCCCTAGCGTGAGCAAGACAAGGAGCTCTCCAAGAGTTGCCATCAAATGGGACAAGCGATAAGGAACCTGGTCAAGGGAAGGAGGCATCTGCAGTGCTCCCTGACATGAGAGGCCATGGGGATGATTTTAAACCTTGGAGAAGATGAGCCCTTGAGTTCTCTTTAGTTGCCTGAAGTGTTGAATTGAGAGATGGAAGTGATCTGGTGTCAAGGATCCCAGTTAGGAGTCAGCAGGTCCAGCTCCTAAAGTCCTAGAACCTCTTATATGGCTTTCGTCTGAACTCACCTTAAATATCTGCAAAAATTACGCTGCAACAGGATCCTGGCCAAAACAGTAGTAAATTGGCCATTTAAGGCCATTTAAGGCTAGACTTTGCTCTACGAAATCTCTAAAAATGCCTTCTGGGCTGTGCCATCTGTCTTATTAGGACCCAGAGGGGAACGAGCACCCAAATAGTTGGCTGCCTTTTGGGATCCAGGGGCCAGCTGAGTCATGAGCTTCTTGGGATGTTCTTTATCGAGGTTTTGTGGGTCCTTACTAATGTAATGATGGCTACAGATACAGTATTAGTAATACTACAGATATAGTATTACTAACATTTTTTTCATGTGCAAATCCAGATATTCAAAGTTTGGCTTTTCATGGCCCTGGATAACCTAATCAAAGGCCAGGCTTTTGCCAGGTTGGACCAGATGATCCCCAGAGGTATAATTTCCTTGGAGTGCCACTTAGAGGCATATTTTTAGGCATTTTTAGGAAATGTAAACCTCGGACAATGCTCATGAGTGTTACTTATACTTAGAAATCTCGAAGTGTAAGTCCCAATTTGTGTTTGAAACCACATTTCACGCTCCATCGTGACAAAGTGGAGCTGTAACTTTGCGATTTCATCTCTGAGGACTGCACTTTGCCCGGGCTGTGTTGCTTTGGATGATTCTGCCGTGCTCCCCAGCTGCAGCAGCTTCATGGTGAGATCCTTGCAACAGAGATGGGATAAATGTGCAGCATCCAGACTTCGCCCCTAACTCTTGATAAGTTTTCAGGGCTTGCTAGTGTTGCTTTTAAGTGAATGCTGCAATGCCCCTTCCCTTTTGCTGTTTATAAATAAAAGGTAAGTGAAAAATGAAATGATTAGTCTTGGTTGTAGTGAAGACAGGAGCATCTTTTAATCTCTGTTTCTCACCTACCTTTCACAGAGAATACATTCCACACAAATACCTAGTATTCCATTTATCTACTAGAACATATTCTCAATGTTTGATCATCTTAAACTGCAGCTATGTTGCAAGCTGAAACAACCTCAGCCAGCATGTCGGGTATTATAAAATCCACACTTTAATCTTCCTGTTGTTCTAGTGCCTAAAACCAGGGCACGGAGTTATTAGGGAAGGGCAGTTGGGGTGGAGAGAACTGTAAATGCTGCTGGGATGGCTGGCTCCGGTGGATGTATGCGGGAAAACCTGGAGGATCCTGAGGGAAGCTGGAGGAAATCAGAACAGGGCAAGTCTGGGAATTAAGCTACTACATCAAATACTCTCGAAATAGGGAAAACAATGAGAGAGGAAACAAGGTGGTGGTGTAGTTGGTAACATGTTTTCCCAAAGAGAATGGCTGGTGGCATGAAAGCCACCACGCTTTTATTTAATTAAAGCAATGTAAGAGAGGGTATAGGGAAAGCTGAAATTGGGCCTGGTCTTTTGGGGTGTTGAATTACAGACTTGAGGATTGATCCTTGATTATATCAGAGGATTATATTGGTTTCCTACTTAAAAAAGAGCCTCGTTAACAAGTCCTGAAGCCATCAGCATTTTATTATTTTTTGCTAAAGGGGAAATAACTAGCTTCTGATTTATTTTGAGACAGTATTTTAAAATATTTTTGAAGGGATGTGTGCAGGTCTATATATTAACTTATAATCAAAATATTTGATATTTGTAATGGTATTAAGTATTTTTAAATTCACCATTCACCAGAATGCTTAGTGTTATGGGATTTTGATATGCTGTGATCTGCAATAACAAATAATGTTTTAATTTTAAATATACATTGAATACCTTCATATTTGAGAGAATATATCAAGAAAATACTTTTAGGTTACCTTTAAACTAATATACCTCTAAACTAATATACTTTAATATACTTTAATCAGGATGAGTCAATGTTGACAGTCTGCAAACTGAAATCTGAATAATATTGTGTTTATGTTATTAAATATCATTTTAAACTTGTGATGAATGAATATAGGCATATCTGGTGTTCTCACTTCATCTCCTGTTTATGGGAAAGTCAACACACAATAACCCAGCATACAAGATTAGTTGAAAAATATATATATTCTCCAGCAAGATATAATTAGATGAAAGCTGTTTGTTACAATATGGAATTTTAGTACAGAAACTTGAGTAGCTCCAGCTGATGCTAATTAAGTCTCTAGCCCGAGAATGTGCATAGCAGTAGTGATGGTGAAGACAGGAAAAATGTGAAATATGGCACAGAAGATTTCACTTTAGTATGCACCTGCTAGACATGAGGAGCCAGACCTTCTGCGGATGTAAAGCAGCAAAAATACCTGCCTTCAGAGAAGCTACCCTGATTTACATCACCAAGGCTGGCCAGGGATGGTAATAACTTGGTATTATGGAAATAGCAGCTGGTGCTGACTTGTTAAGAACAAAGGACCACATGCTAAAAAGCCTATTAAATGGAGCTCCTTTGATGTTTCCATTCATCTGGTATAAATTTAAAACGGAGGCTTGACAGTTTTCTTTAGTCTAAACATTTTGTGTCATAGGGTCTATGTCACATTGCAGCGTGGCTTTTATGCACTGCATGAGATGCGATGAAACTGAGCACGGGGTCCTCCAAAACACCCCAAATTGGGTGATGAGCTGGGAGTACCAGTGCATCCCAACACGGCTCCCTGCTCACGAGATGGGCCCACCTGCACGACGAACAGCAGCTGCCCCAGCCTCATCTCTGAGCTTCTTCTTTATGGTGGGCAATGAGTTTTATATTAAAGACTGCAAAAACCAGAGCAGCTGAGCCTGCTGTAAGTCGGGCGTTGGGTGCTTCAACAGAAGCTCTTTAGATGTTTGGGCGACCCTGGCTAGAAATTGGCTCTTAATACAGTTAAGAACATGGGTACAATGCAAGATTTTTGTTTCCACTTCCTTCCCATAATTTCCAAAGAAAGCGTGCGATTTCTCCAGAGATTAAGCTGATAAATTAGCTTTTTTCCCCCCCCACCCCACATCAACCATTGTCTGTTGAGGACCTAAACTAAATGGAGTTTCCCTGTTTTGGCACGTGAAAGTTAAGGGCTTCATTCACCAGGGATCTCCATCCTATTCTAGGTGAGACAAAATAAAAATCACTTCTATCTTGATCTGCCACATTTTGTAAAAATGTGAGACAACTCAGAGTGAGGTTTTAGAGGAATCACCATGGTCACTCCTCACTATTTTTTGGGCAAATAGTAAAAGACTGAATAATAAAATCATGAAGAGAATGAATAAAAGAAAGAGGCAATGTAGGCTGAGTGGCTGCACAGCACTGTTAGAGTAAAAGGCCCAATTCAGCCCAATTCTTGGGTACACTTGTTATAAACTGGGGGCAACTATCCACAGTCAGTATGGCTGTGATAAATTATGAGAATAGCTGAATAATTCACAATTTCTGACATGTTCCAAATACCAAGTGGTCACTGAATTTCTTACCCTGTAAATCCCAGGTGCCACTTAAATGTTCTGAATCAGCCTGAATATTTTTGTAAGAGTCACACTGCATCACGTTACATCTTGACCCAGTACCATAGCGCATGGCAGCTTCTCGCATAACGTCCCCGAAATGCAGACACAGGGGTCTAACTCTGAGATGTTACAAAGAATTCTCATAAGTACAGTAGCAAATTTCAAGATATTTTCCATTACCATTTCTATGAATTTTCTTAACAATGTTAACAGAGATCCTGTCAGTCCAAGGACCATTGTCTGGGGGTGTTTAGTTGGTATAACACTTTGGTACAGCGTGGCCAGAAAGGCATGCCAAGAAAAGAAAAATGATGATTTGAGGTGTGAGGCTAAAATCTTGGATTCATCATCTTGAATGAGAAGATAATCATCAGGTGCTTGCTCAAACTCCAAATTAGGAAAGTTTAAATGAAAAGGGACTATTCTCTCCTGTATCCTGCCCCAGCAGATAGGAAGCAAAGCGGAAGAGTGGCAGCAAAATGCACAAGAGCTATTGCACCCCAGCTGGGCATAGGGAGCTCACTGGTGCAAGCAGGCAAATCAAACACCGTGGGTGGATTATTTCCTGACCACTAAAATATTCTGCAGCAATAATACACTCTTATGATTCAAAGTGTAAGACGATCTCCTGCAGGTGCCAAGCAGAAACGTTTCCTTTCTGCTGGTGTAGTCATTTTGGATTACACTCTTGTTCCACCAAAGCTCTCAGCGCGCTGTAGGAATCGATGCGTCACATCCTGCCCCAAACAGCGTGTTGCTATGTGTTAGCTACATATTTAAAGTGATGTTCCCTTGCTTAATGCCAAAAGAGAAAATTGATTAATTATTTGGAAAGCATTTGGAGAAAATAAATCGAAAGTCACCACAGAGATGCTTCTTATTACATGCTGTTGATTAGCTGCATTATGGAATTGTTTGCTGTGAAACCAAGTGCTGGACTGCACTAGCCTCTTGCAAAAGTCATTATGTGAGTGAGCTGTTTCTTGACATTAAGAGCTCTTCCTCCTTTGGACTGATTATAGGTTTGAAACCTGATCGTCCTTAGGTGCGCTCGATAAGCTTTCTCTCTTAAATGATTACAAGTTTCTGCAGTCCAGTTTTAGCTTTTGCAAAAAGAAAGCATTTCCTTCTGAGAAATGTGTCCACAGCTGTCAATGCCATCCTAAAAACAGCTAGCTAGAGAGAAAGCCTAGAAAACCGTGTTTTTTTTTTTTTTTTTTCGCTAGTGATAATGCTTTTTAATATAGGTTTTCAGTTCAAGGTAATATTGATATAGCTGAGAAAATTAAACCTTATCCTTGCCAGACGGGGCTGTTTGAGGAAGCACGCGCAGCGCTGCAATGACACGTTCAGCAGGAGCAGACAGGGCTGATTCTCCCCCGACTTACACTCACAAACTTGCCCCAAATTTGAATGGTGTCAATTCTGTGGCTGGAGCTGGAGATGGGACCCAGCCCTGACCTTCTTTTGAATGGTAAATCCAAATCCTTGGCAAACACTATGTTGTGATTAGGGAGGCAAAGTTAAAGCATTCCATGAATGATGGTGCTATGCAGTGCCCGTATCACTCTGGGCCAACAAGTCTCCCAATGAACATCTAAAGGCAGTTTGAGACATAGGTCTCAGAGCTGGATGGTGGAAATTCTGGAATAAATGTCTAGATTTTGTGATGCTTCTGCTGCTTATCGACCCATTACATGCCGTATCCTTTCCTTGGCAGTGATTGGAACAACGAATGGCCCTTCCTACCTTCCGTGCCGCTACAAACACTGAAACAACTAATGTTATTGTTGCAGTTCTTTATGTTTTCCTTATTCATTAACATCATTAACAGGCTGTTGAGATAATGCACGCTGTTTACTCGGCTAGATCATGCTTGATTCCCAACAGGATATGAGTCATCCCCATGAAGCTCCAGCCTGGTTCTCTTTGCATGGTGGAAAACCACGTGCCTGCTGATGGCATGTGCGGAGCTGGTAGCAGTCCCTGATGTTTAAAGAACATTACTTGTTGCTCCTCTCACTGGTGCCTATGGGAGATGTTTCCTTCTCCCATCATCTCGCATCCAAGGAGCTCGGTGGCTGTGGCAGTAGTCATCTGTTGCAATGTTCTTTGCCCCGTTGCAGAGACTTGCTTTGTCGTAAATCATCAAAAATCTGCAATCAAATGCTAGGAAGAGCTTTATATACAAATAGGAAAAGCTGCTTTATGCTACTGTAAAGTGAAAAGAAAAAAAAATACGTAGCAGCTATGGAAAAGCCTACATTTGCCTGAATTGATGCTGCTTCAAGAAAAGGCAAGTTTAACCTGTTGTAACACAAGGTCGCTTCCTGTTAGTGAAACCCCCTAAAGGGAGAGGGAGAAAAATGTAAAAAGATACTTTGCAGTAAAACAATATACTCATTTTACTCAGAGATCAAGGTTTCTCTTTTATTTTTTTTTTTTAAAAAGCTTTTGAAAACCAATCCTTGGTTTTACATTATTAACTCCTCCAATGTCATATGGTTTCATGCAAGTGATTATTTAAGAATTGATCTGTCATCTTTTCTTGTTCCAGAGAGGCAAAAATGACTTTTGTCCAAATGCAGTTACAGTTTTCTTCCATAACTTTTCCTCCTGTAAGCACTTGAACTTTTACAACAGGGGTATATTATATTTTCTAAATTTTATTAATGGAGTCATTCTGCTTTTCCTTTCTTTGAGCTCTCTTCTCCTATATCTCCCAAAGCATTACACTTACATGTCTCTGTTCATTAGCCTTAAAGTCTTTCTTCAGCTGGGATAATAGAAAAACCATATATTGCTAGTCATCCAGTTGCAATTCTAGCTGTTCTCAGAGGGGGATATATATATTTCCAGTTTGGTGCATGGGGATTTAGATATACAATTCCAGATAGCCTTAATGAGAGTAACAGTCCTAATTCCCCACACACACTATATTAAAAATGGATCCAGAATGTTCAGATGTCCAGGGTGAAACTCTGTGATCTTACCTTTACATATCTGTGCCTTTTTTTTTTTTTTAATATAAATCATTTGCATTTGTTAATTAAGGTAATTGGCAGCTGCTGGGAGGAAGAGGGAGTCTGTGACCGTGTCTGTCTCGCTTTGCTTTGTTTTCTAAGGGAATGGCTGGGCCTGGGTAAACTTTGTGAATTAGGAGGTTAATTTTAGAGGGAGATGCAGGGAAGAATTTACCAAATAGGCTCCATTATTATTCTGATTGCTTTTGGTGTTAGACAAGAACAAGGTGCACCTTTCTTATTGCCTTAATTAATTACAAAAAAAAAATCCTCTGAGAGTCTAATAAGGATTAACATTTAGTTTTTATATTCATGCAAGATCTAAGAAACCTTTTGTTTTGCAGAAAAGAGGCAATGTTTTTATACCTGAATTTCTTAAGAAATCTTCATAATTCTTTATTTATTTATTAGGCATCCTTCTGTTAGCATGAGACTCCATTTCTACTTTTCTTCAGAACTTTCATTTTTCCTCTCCTGCTCTCTGCTGTGTTTGTAGCGAATCCCCAGGTTTTATGGGCAAAAGGCCCTGGTGACCTTTCCTTGGGCAGGGACACAGTGCAGCACAGAAAGGAGCGCTGCCTCCGTTTGCACTATTTCAAAGAAGATTCCTGGGGCTTAATTCTCTGCTCCTCAAGGTTACTGTAATTACACTTGGAAGCCAATATCCACAAATAGCTCGTGTGGTAGTTAGGAGCAAATGGAGTATGAATATTGCAGGCAGCTCTTTCCTCAGCTCCCATCCATGGGCTGGGATTTTCGGGAGGAAAGGGGCACTTTGGAAGCTCCTGCGCTAGTTCTGCTCTCCGCTGTTCCCACCAACCCTGGAATCCCCACGGCGCTTTCAGACACGACGGCACAGCGGTAGCAAATCGCCTCTATCAAGGACACAACGGTGGTTTCCCTAGTTCAGCGCCGTCAGCGAAGAAACCAGTTTGGCTTCACAATGCACATTTACTGCACAGAGCATTTGGAGAGATGAAGGTAAATGCTGTCTTGCTGAGAGGCTGCCTTGGATGAGCAGAAAAGCTCCCTATTTGCTTTTCTTTTCCTCTCGGCTTTCTGCTGGCCAGTAAACCATTTTAATTCAAAAGATAATTTAAAGAGATGATCTATTTTCCATTCAGATTCTTTCTGTGGCTCAGCTGCCCTCTCTTTTTTTTCCCTGTCCACCTAGGGTCTTGGCTGCCGTTCTGCAATCACTTCCTTCTCTGCTGCTCTGCAATTACTTCATGTTACCTGCTGCTTTCTCCATCTTCTCCTACTGTGCTGCCTGTTTCTACCTCTCCCCTAACACCCTTTGCTGCCCGTGATCCCATTAGTCTCTCCCAACGTTTTTTTCCTTTCTACGTTATTAAACACTTGTAGGAGCTTGGGTTGTAAATACAGGCACGGGACGGGTCATGGACTGGAGTAGCAGGTCACGGCTTGTTGTCCTTCCCCAACCAAGACACTGGCCAAGAACAATCAGAGAGGAGCAGCCGCTGAGCATGGGTCAGGAGGCAAAACGCTCATGTGGCTGTTTGTTAAGAAGTGCTTGTCATGAAACAGAAGTAGTTTTTCAAATGCCTCATGTCCACCACAGAGAACAAGGCAATGCCTCCTTGGTGTGTTTGCTTTTATCGATAGATCTGCAACTATTTTGGGGGCATTGGGTTTTTGTTTTTTCCTCCCTGCCAACTCTCTGGGTTGCTTTCTGTCCCCAAATTGTGGATTGTTATTGGCCATTTGCATCCATGTAAGCCTTTGGGTCTTGTGTTCGCCTTTTGCTAGGACTGTTGATGAGTAATTTATACGCATTACCGAAAAAGAAGATGAGAGTCATATGCTATGTATGTGACCTTGCTGGCATGGGGGACCCCCACGAAGAAGTTTCAAGAGACTTAAAATAGTTCCCGTCTGCTCTTTCTATCTCCATGGCAGAAAGCTCCGTTGCTTTGGCTGTGGCAGGACCCTGCAGCTGTAGCTGCAGCTGTGTAACAGCCTCCCCATAAAACCAGGTTCAGGGGAAGCGTTGGGTGGACCTTGGATGTTGGATGAACGAAGCGGACCCTTTTTCTGCTCGTTCATGTTGGTAGAGATGTAGAAGGTGGCCCTTAAAGTGTTCAAGACTGTTGGTCTCCAAAACCACCTCTTGAAACCCCGCTAACTTCCTTCACCAGTTCCTGTGGGTCTTGGATCTCATCACAGCCCCTATCATATCCACAACTCTAATTTGGACCAGGTTTAGCCAATCTAAAATGTTCCACTGAAATGAATAAGAAAGAGGAGAAAGCCACCTGGCCATGGCGTATTTGAGATATCTTGACTCCATCCAAATTACCCATCAGAGTGTATACAGGTTATTTAGACCAGTAATTTATTTTTTTGAGGACTATCATCTCTGATTGTTTCTCTCAATAACATTATGTGGTAGTACAGCCGTGTAACAATCATGATCAAATTTGTGTCCATTATAAGTTTTAAATTGTGTAACTGTAAGCAGTTTTGGTGGAAGCAAAAATGAAGAACAGAAGTCTGCGGAAGATAATATTGTCACATTACTTTTTGGCAGTATCATAGCATTCTCTCCTGGGATGAAAAAGGCTCAAGTGTATTAATTAGTGAATATTAATTAGTCCACAAACACCTTACTGGAAAGAAACAAACTACTAATTACTTAAAAAATGGAATGCTATTTTAGTAACCTGCCTTGTGAAATGGACTGTTTGTGCATTTACAGAATTTGGGTTTATTTTGTTTTTCCCTAGGAAAGGGGATGTTCCGTGGAAGCAGCAGGAAGCAGCGTGCCACGGGCATGAGCTGCACCATTGCCCCTGTGTCCCACCAGGAACCCGCTGCTGCCTCCATTGGCTCATCCCCAAGGAGTGATCCCTCCAGAGGCACCTCCAGATCCAAAGAGAGCCGACCACCGTGCTTCCCGAGGCCAAAAATATCCCTCTCCGAGAGCGTGTGTAATATAAAAACTCTGTCAAGAATCATCTTGGAAGCAAACATTCCTGGGCAAAACCAGTTTCTGCAAGGTGAGGTGCAAACCCAACTGTGGTTGTCAGGAATATGGTTTCAATAATAGGATGAGATCAGTCCCAGAGAAAAAAAAAAAAAAACGTGAAATAATGGAAAGTCTGCTGTTTTTGTCCAGTGTTAAATGCTGAGCATGAGTCATCTGGGGAGAGATCACATCAGCTAATCAAACCATATACAATACTGTGGTTAATACAAAAGAAAATGAAAACGATAGGCTTACTTTGTATGTAAATTCAAAAAAAAAATCTTGAAAAAAGTTGAAATTGCAGAGTCGAGCATTCCTGGGCCAAGCAACACGAGAAGTTATTTTCGCAACCTTGTTTCGATACCTTTCTTTTATTTCTGCAATCATGTGCTTTTGTTTGATTGCTTATCTTCCCACAGCACCCTGAGCTTTAACAAATTAAAACTTTTAACAAGTGATTATTAGTGTTTCAATGCATAAAACACACTGTTTTATAGTTCAGCACCTACACTAACATCTTACTCGCACATTTTTTTCAAGTGGTTGGTATAGGGGGGACTGAATTCACCCCCATATCAGCCCCTTATTCAGCTGGCTGAATTCACTCATAAGGGGTCTTTACAGATTATTTTGATGAAGATAATTACGTATCTATGACACGTAGTATATCTACTGTAGATTAATTAATTTTTAATATCCATAGCTTTGTGAAAAATTTACTCCGATAGTGCTTTATGGGTGTTATAAGAGTGCCGTAGCCTTTTTCTTTCTTTAGACAGGTAGATTTTCTGTAGACAGGTAGGGAAAAACGTGAATATACAGATACTGAATATGACGCCCATGGAGATGAGAAGCTGCTTTCTACTCTCTGTGCCTGAAGCTAAATACATGTTGTTCCTCGAAGTAATGGTGACTTCGTTTTACAAAAGCGAAGCATCCATTGAGATCTCTTGAAGATAAAGTTAATTGACACCTCCAAGAATCAAGCTTATTGAGGAGTTTAATTTCATGTTCACCGGTTTCATGCTGTATCCAAAATAAATGATGTTAACAAGAGCACTGCTAGGGAGGAAATACAGTTCAAGCTTTCATAAGGCAGATGTACCCAAAGCAGATCACTTCAACATTTTTTAAGTACAGCATAATACGTACAATATGTCATAAAGAGGAAAATATTTTTGGTTTATTGTAACCGAAAATTGAAATAAAACAGTAATGGGCTTTATTCCCAGTTATTTAGTTCTAGAAATCAAATTATTTGGCAAGAAAGAAGTACTTCAGTGTAACTTTTTCGGAGTAATGCATATGAGTCTTTTCTGAAATTAATTTGTTATTTTGGACTAATTCTGTACTTTAAATAAGAATCTTGACAGCTCTCTCATTTTGAGCACATACCCACTTTTGGTCATAATTTGTACAGGAAATATCAGGCTCAGGGCGTGAAAGCCTTATTATAAATGTAGGATTTGTTTTTTTCTCCTTAGCGCAGACTCGCTGAACTGACAGTTTGCACAGCAATATGCTATGATACATATTAACCTTTTGTTTATCAGCTTTTTCATTGAGTCATTCCACTGAAAGGCTAATGAATATATAGAAATGATACAAAGCAAACTGGATCATTAGCAGAGGGAAAACACAAGCAGGGTTTATTAAACCTTCTGTGTGGTCAGAGAGAAATGATATGCAATTACATTCCATGAAAATATGTTATTTTCTATAATAAGAGCGATAAATTGAAATGGTCTCAAACTGCGAGTTGCAGCGTGGTATCCTCTGCCGTACATAATGTAAATGCATTGCCGAGGAGCCTTGTTTTTTGGGAGTAAATACCTCCAAAAGGAGCTCAGCACCTCAGCGTCTTAATTGCGCTCCATCGCAATGTCTTGCTTAATGGGAGAGACGCTCCTTGTGTCACAGGGCAGCGCCGAGCACCAAGGATTAGACTTGATCTCTCCTGCTTAATGAGGCCGATTAATAACACCTTGGCATTCTTATTTCAGAAACTGCCCTCACCGCCTAATGAGGTGGAGAACCCAATAAAGAATTAGCCATGCACTCCTAATGAACTTTTAAATCTCTCTCAGGTGATTGCAGATCCTGCGGCCCCCGCGGCAGCGCGCGGGAGCCCGGGGCCGAGCCGGCGCGGGCCCGCGGGGCAGCTCTGTCTGCCGCTCTCTTGCCAGATGTTGCTCGTGAGAAAAACGCGGCTCTCCTCCGGCCAGAGAGCTGCTTGGAGCCTGAGAAAATTCCAGCGAGCCCCCTGACTCTGAGGGTAAATCTCCATTCGCTTTTATTGTTGTTGTTAATTCGGGGACTGATTTTTCATGGATGGCCATGGCTTCCTGGGAACGGGCTGGGGGCAGAAGTTCACGTTTCCGTGATTTTTCCTCCTTCTCGGGGGAGTTTTGTCCGCTTGCTCTCGTTGCTGCGGCTTCCTTGAGTGTTGGGGACGTGCAATGGGTGTCCCAGCTGTCACGTCTATGGAGGAGCATGGTGGAAGCCTGGGGTCTGCAAGGATGTCCCACACACACCACAGGCAGGAGTGCAACCAGGTCCATACCAAACACTGGCAGGAGACAGATCCCATCTCCTGCCACCCAACATTCCCACATGTGGAACCAGCCTTTGACTGGAGCGCGTTTTCCTCACGGATCATCCCTGACTAGATTTGCCCGATAATCTGCATAAACAAGAGAGTTTGTGAACTGTTAGTGACAAGCTGCTTTGGTGATGGGGTGAGACAAAGAAATAGGCAAGATGTCAAGAACTTGAATTTGGATAACGCAAAAAAATGTGTAACTCAAAACCTTTGGATATGTTTTCTTACGTTTTTTTTTTTAGAAATAAGTCTCCTTTGCCTGATCTGGAAATGCTTATGCCCAGCCAGCTTTCTAAAATTAAAAGGAAGCAAGGCCAGATAGGAAGGCAGCTTGTTGCCTTTCTTACGGAGAAGCACCGATTTCCATCGATAATCTCTTGCTGGAATACCTCAAGGTGTGAGGGGGTGGCATATATAAAATAAAGCTTTTTCCTCCCCTTCACGTAGGAAGCCCTGGAAATCCACAAGCCTCAGTTCATCTCTCGCTCGCGGGAAAGGCTGCAGGAGCTGGAGCACAAGGTGCAGCAGCGCAAGGCCCGGCAGGGCGACGCGCCGGCGAGGACGCGGGCGGCGCGGCTTCTTCGCAGGCTTTCCTCAGCGCCCTTTGCAGGCAAGAAAAGGCAATGCACCGTTCCTCACCCGCTCAGCGGTAAGTGGAGCTGGGACAAGTGGCTGTCCTTGAAAGCTTGCCCTGTATGTCCTATTCCCATATTAATTTTGGGGGGAAAACATGTGCCTGCGGCCCTGTCTCCCTTCTACCAGCATGCCAGCATCTGTCCTGGTGCTCTACGTGGTCACCAAAGCAAAGAGGTGGCACTCATGGAGGCTTGGAGACTCTTAAAAGGTAAAAGGTTTTTATTTTAAAGTAAAATCCGAGAATATTCAGTAATTTTAAAGACTGTATCAGCTTCATCAGCTCTCAGCCCCTCCAAAATTATATTAGCGTTGTTGACACATTTTGCGTTGTTATGTTGGAGAATACCAACCTCAGCTGCCAAATATATGCAATTTCTGGTGGTTTTGTGCTGTTTCCCTCATCCCAGATATGGAATGAGTCTTACAGTGAGAGCTAAACAAGCACAAGTAAACGAATGCACAAAACATGACGTAATTTTAAAGAGGTAATAAAATAAAAGCAGCCGCTCAGCTAAGCAGGTTAATTTAGTTGGGGCCAGACTGCTGGGGCCAGGCTGCCCTGGGCAATAGGCAGTAGCCAAGGACCTTTGGTTCCCATAATTCATCTAAACATCCCTAAATGTGGCCCTGTGTCATTTTCTATTTGTAAGATCTTAACATTTTTGTCACGGGACCTGTGATATCGTTCATCGTTTTGTTCAGCGCGGTGCCTTCTCGCTTGCTCTCACTTAAATCAACATGTTGCATGCCTTGCTCTGGACTTGGAGCTTTTCTTTCAATGTCAGTCTGAAAAAAAGGACCCTAGAGATTTTCTCTGCCTAAGATCATACCATTGCACTGAAGAGTGTTTACTGATACTATGAAGTTATTAGATCACACCATTTCAAAATGTTTCATCAGAGTTGTTGCAACTTCACAGTTACTCATACAAAGAGGAAATAATTGGCATCTCCAGCATCTCCCTATAAATACCAACATCTGCGTGGCTTTCGTTTACCTTTCCATCTTCCAGAAAAAAAAGTTGTTTGTTTACCATTTTTAATCGTAATTCATGAACAGGATTTCAGAAAAAGCAGAAAGTAATCGTCGAAAAATGAGAATGTTTATCCGGCAGCAGATTTTATCTTCACAAGAGCATGTGAAGGCAAACCAGCTCCAAGCCTGGCGCTGGCCTCGGTGCGTGCAGCGTGTGCTGCTCCCTTTCTGGAGCGCTAATTAGTCCAAGATAGACTACTCTGCTGTTGACTGTGTCGAGCAAATTAGAGATCCCACTGTGACGAACTGAATAGAAACAATGTTCAAATAACTGGATTTAAATCTCGAAAACCGTAATGTAATTACTTCAGTGACAGGACTACCAGCTGTTTATAGGCCTTTAAATCCTCATAATGAACAGCCTTGTGATCTTAGTGTACACAGGCACTTCCCGAGGTGTAAAAAAATTTCTCTTTTTTTTTATGCCCTCTGTTTCTCTCTCCTTTGGGGGCAGAGGGGCTTCCCTACCAATGGCTACATAAGGAATCAGGGGTACCAGCCGACTTCTAAGCAGCTGACTACTAAGTTTCTCTGGGTTTGGCCGGCAGCATCCCAAATCCCGTGTCCTTAATATATTGGAAAGAAGTGCATGTCTCCTCCATCATGCTCCTAACCCTTTCCCAAGAGCTGCCCAAGCCTGAAGGGCAACGGGTGCTGCTTGATTACTTGTGTGTGTGAGGAGGTGGTTCCTGGAGCCTCTCTGCACTAGCTGGGTTGTTATTCAGATTATTCCGATTGTAGATTTAATTAAAGATTTAACATCAGCAGCCGGGATATTTGCAGAAGTTTACATCCCACCAGTGATGCTGGAGCCATTTCTGAGCAAAATGATACTGGGGCCGTTTTTGTGCATATTCTGGGTCTCGGGCTGTCAGTGGCTGTTGGGTCCTTGCAGCCCCTGCCCATCTCCGCTTGTGCCAACAGCAGTGGCGCCGCTTCCCAGACCTCCTTTCCCGGCCAATATTCGTTGCTAGTGATAGTGCCACGGATCCCGCTGGCGCTCGGCCATGTGCTTCGGGCTGACAGTTATGAATACAGATGAAGTCGCAGGCAGGTAATTGAATTAGGAAGTGGCGTGACCTATTTTTATGCTATTATTATTAATCACGTTGACGCAGGCGGCGCCGGGCTCGGCTGAGCACGGCCGCACACGACGCCCTCTCCGCAGCCCACGGCCGAACTAGCTCGGGTGGGAGCAGAGGTGGTGCCCACTGCACAAGGAATGTGTCTGCAAATGGGAAAACTGGGAATGAAAACTTCTCCCGGGATGCTGACGACAGTGTCGAGGCCACCTGCTATGTAAAGGGTGGCTCAAGAAGCTCCAGAAATTTCTTTATGGAGAGGAAAATGAAGGGGTGGTTTCATTTCAGGACTATATGCTATAATCAAACAATAATGATTCAGAGTGGCCACATGAGATAGTGTTTTGTTTTTCTTCTGCATTTGAAGTCCATGAATGGCAAGGTCTCGTTTGGCCGGTGGAGACTGAAGTCACCCATGCAGTGCCATGGCTGAATTTGACATGGAAAAGTTTTTTTAGACTTGGAAATTTTACAGATTTTAGACCGTAACTGATGTTCTCCTTGGGGACCCAAGTTCAAAATTCCTACCAAGCTGCCCAGGGTGAGAATTGGTGAAAATTCATTATCATTTTCAGTCTTAGCATGGTCATTACTTTATAACTGTGTGTTACTTTCAGAGAAAACTGTTCTGAGGAAAAGGAAAGAAAGACTTTGAGAACAGGTTCTGAGCATTTCCAGAGATGTCCTGGTTAAAAGAACTATAGCCAGAAAAGCATGGAGCAGCCCATCAGTGTTTTATTCAAATCATGTCAAATTTAGGACTTGGTAACGAATGAATGTAACTTTTATTATTATTTATTTCATACGATTTTGTTTTCTCATTTGCACCAATTTTTATTTATTTGCAAAAATAATTTCAGAACTCTCCTCTGAAAACCCCTCGAGGGTTTTATTTGTGTGTGCTGCCTTTTTCCTCTCTTTCACAGGCAGTTGAGAGTGAGCTGAGAGTTCCCGTGCCAGCGTTTGCCTCTGGCTGTTGGTCTTTTGGCTCCATGCTGTTTCCCTGTGGATGTTTCCACAACCCAGCTCGCTTTCCTTTTTCTTGGAGGGCTTTTCCCGGAGGGCTTTTCCCATGCTTTGGTGGCCACTGAGAGGCCAGGGAAGCGGGATGAGTTCTAGCAGGAGTCAAAGGTGTTTCCAAAGCTCGGAAACGTGCTGGGCTCTACACTGCTCCCTGCCGCAAACCCCGTTCTGGACCACCCCGGGACATGGGGGTTCTGCTCCTGGAGGTCCTGCAGTTGTCTGGACAGCGGTAACATCCAAGGACATCCTTTTAAGTTAACGAACATGCAAATGAATGTAAAAACACTAATAAATAGAAGGCAAATTATATTTTCCTAGCAAATTGAGCATGCTGCTTGTGTGCACTGGAGATTTCATAGGGATGATTAAGTGCGGATAAACACTCAGTGGAGAAAAGTTGCTCCGCAGGCAGAGAAGGGTTCCCCTCTCCCCACCGGCTTCTCGGTTTTTATTTCGCAAAAGGCGCCAGAATGCAGCTCTGCTCCCTTGGCTTCCCGAGCAGGGATCCAGCAGGGATCTGCCGAGTTGCCACGGCTCTTCCATAGGAGCGCGGTGTCGGAGCCCAGCTCCGTCTCGGTGAAGCCGGGAGGCTGTTGGTTGCTAGGACAACTCTCATAAATATCCCCGAAACAGTCGTGTCCTGAGCCGCGGGGAAGCAAACCCGCAGGGGAAGATCTCTTTTGGATTAGAGGTTGCCAGATCCATTTCGGGTTAACGCCTGGAAGGACAGCCCTGGGATGAATTATTATCTGCACTTAGTCCCCTGCCTTCAATATTGTATTTTTTCTCCTCTGTGAGGAGGCTGTGGTGCCTGCTGTGAGGAGCTACATCTCTTAAACCTCCTAAGTGGGGAGAGACAGAGCTTGGCTTGAATAAAGGGCAGCCCGTGACAGTGACGCAAGTTTTATGCATTTAAAATAAATAAACTATGGGATGGGGCTGGTCTCTCTATCCTTCCAACTCCAAAGGACAGCTTTGGTACCAATCCAGTGCCAGGTGAGGTCATCAGATGCCTTCTCCATTGACTTGCAGGCACTTGGATCCTTCTTTAAACCATCAAAAATTTAGGCGGAAATATCACATCGTAACCAAAGGGAACGTGGCAAAGAGAATTTCCGTAAATGCAGATTCCTGAGATATTAACTGTGTTTTCCCTTTGCTAGATAACCTCTTCAAACCAAAGGAAAGATTCATTCCAGAAAAAGAGATGCACATGAGATCTAAAAGGTACAGGCCACCGCGGTTGGGCTCCCCATGGTTCCCACCATTCCCTTGTGCTTCCCATCCCTTTCGGCTGTTTTCCCAGGCTTGGGTCAGGTAGCCTGATCCCTGTGCTTGTCAACAAGCCTGCAAAACATTTTGCTGAATTCTCTATTTTCAAATCTACTTATAAGTATAACCTCATTTAACACACATGTGCTCAGCACTGTCAAGTACTGCTGCCCCCTAATTTTTAATTACAGATTAATACAGATTTGTGATGCACAAATTCACAGATTGCAACCTATCCTGTATGGAATAACTAGAAAGGCCACACTCCTTATGTTGTCAGATATCATTCAAGAGCTTTCAGGTGCCAACTCCTAATTTTCTGACACTATTGTGTCTGTTTTAAACAGATCATCTACAGATGATCTACCTCATTTTTATCCCCCCAAATACCATTTCCAGCCTGATTGCAAGCCAAAATAGGCTGCTTTGAGAACTTGAGTTTCTCGAGTTTTCAAGGGAAAAATCAGAACAGGCAAACATGGGTCAGTGGGAGTTGTACAACTTGTACAACTTGTATCCAGAGAATAGGCCTGCTGAAGAGGGAAGGTGCCACTTTCTCTTTGAAGCATTGGGAATTTTGTCAACTATTTCAATGGAAAAAGATCAGATCGAGTGTCACTTTTGTGAAGGCAAAGGACGTGATTTTTAGAATGGAGAGATTTTAGATGGGAAGAAAAATCCTAATGACTGACTGCTGTACATTCTTATAAATTTGGTTTTGTTATATTTCATAAAAACACCAGAAAATGATAGCTGGGTATTAATTTTGTAATTGCCAAAAGGGATGTAGGCCAGATTCTGGTTTATATGACGTTGCTATAGATTGAAGCTGACTCCACAAACCCATCAAAGCTCCTCCAGAGTTATGCAACCTGATCCCCTCTCTTTTTTTACCTTTTAATCCAAAATTATCTACAAATTAGACTTTTTTGTAATAACATTATTGTTAATAATCCTTAACTCTCATTCCATAAATCTTATTCAAATATTTACAGATGCCCACTAATGCCCATAAATGTCCATAATATTTTTTTATAAAAAAATAGGTTATTTGTGCATCCCAGCGATGATGTGTGAAGTTAACTTTCTAAATTCCTTCCAGGATTTATGATAATTTACCTGAAGTAAAAAAGAAGCAAGAAGAGAAGCAGAAACGGGTGATCATCCAGAGCAATAGACTGCGTGTTGAGCTCTTTAAAAAGGTAATGGTTGCTTGTGAATGCAAGTAATAGGTTTGCAATCCTTCTTTACTGCATTAAACATGACCGTCCCACCCTCAGTGTCTGTGAGACAGGGAAGGGACCACGGAGCTCAGGCAAAGGGACATCCTGGGGACAAGGGATGTTCTCCAGATCTGCGGCAGATCTTCCTCCTGGAAGAAGGAACTCGGTAAAGGTCGAGTGAATGGAGCTTCAAGACTGCTAAGACAATACGTCCTCTGCTGTCACTGAGCCTTTCTACATGGTTATCCACCCGCTGTATTTGAAATGCCTTAAGGGTTTTCATGTTGTTTTTTTCTTTTCCTAGCAATTACTGGACCAGCTCCTTCAAAGAAACACAGAGTGAGAAAGGATTCTCTTGCTGACGATACTAATTGGATCTCGAATGCCTTTGACTCTTAGATAAGCCATAAAATTCGCTGTTATCTTAATTTCTCGGAGGTATTTCTCTTATCTTTGGCTCTTCATGCAAAGAAGATCATTTGTATTTCAACTGAAATTTAAAAGTAACTTTCAAGCAATCAAAAACAGTCTGAAAGGCAACACAGCTGTTTAAGAGCATCAACTCATGGTCAGTTTACCCAGAGGAAATAATTTTAAGAATTTTTAATGCAAATACTGTTTAACAGTGGTATTATTTATTTTATTTTATTTCAAGTATACATCTCTGTAGCAAGAGAACTGGCTTTATAAAACCTGGGAAACGTATTTCTCCAAAGCATTCTATTAATTGATTTCCTGTGAGTTAAATCCTTGAACTAAAGAAAAATGAACATCATTATTTGTTATGTTTAGAAACTAGCTGAAATAGCATTACCACATAATCATGGCAGCAGCAGTTTTACATTAATACTTAACATACCAAAAGGGACCAGTATTTTAGCTCTCTGAAGAACTCTATTCATGTTTATACAGTGAATCTATATAGTAAGTTTACCTGTTAAACAGCAATATTTAAAATATGGCTATAATTTTTTTCACATGTTTTTCACTGCAATATGTCTTTTACTCAACTTCTGTGATCATTAAGTATTTGCAGGAATGGCATATTAAGAAGTGGTGCCAAGAAGTATGTTTGTATCAAAATTGCACAACTAAAACCATCTGTAATGTTTCCTCCAAAAATATTTAAATCTTTATTTGTACATTTTGGAAGTAAAAACAACCAGCTTACAAACCAACAGAATTTATTTATGGAATTAAATATGAATAGAATATTGATCCAGCTGCTACATTTTTATTTGATACTGTTAAATGCAACACAATTATTTCAATCATGGGAGAAGTCTCATGCCTTTGTTGTATAAATAGAAGTCCTCGCTTTGCCACAAATACTACGGTAGAAAACACCGCCCACGAAATCACTGCTGTTGCTAACCTCTGGGGCAGGAACCCTTGGTTTGAGCCTGTTTGAACGAGCCTGGTTTGGAGTTTGGCCTTTGAAACCCATGCTTTATTTTCCTAATCTGAGGTGTAAGGCTGGGTTTTTGGGAAGAGCCATGTCTGTGATCCACACTGGACACAAGGAGCCTGGCTCCATCCAGTGCCATTATTGGCTCTCTTAGATTATGTAATTTCTTTGTCTTTCAGCTTCCCAGTTTGTAAAATCAGATTAACGACTATTTTCTTACAGAGGAGATGGGGATTCATTGAACCAACACATTGCACGCTAGGTAAAGATTTTTAAGCACTCGGCAATTGGTTCAATAGGTTTCAAGAGGACGACGTGCAAGGTAAGGTGCCAGGGGTCTTTCCCCCAAAATACTCTTTTTAGCCAAGCAGGTAACGCTGCACAGGGGACACGGGTGAGGGCTGGACCACAGGTGGCTCCAGGCAGAGGAGCTTCTGGAAGGGACGGCAGCATCTCCCAGCTTCCCCGAGCAGCTGCTCGCTCAGTCTGCTCTTTTTCAGGTTCATTGATCCCTCTTGCTGCTCTCCACATTTGGCATCTGGCCTGCTTCAAACGGGAGGTCTTGCTCTCTCTGGTAGGCTTCTCTGTCCCACCACGGAGCAATAGATTTTAGCAGAAAATACACCCACACACATGATATCCTAGAGAGGACCTGAAGGATTAACTTTCTCCCAACTACAGCTCACCGCAACAACTAAAGGGATCCAGAATGGGGAACGAGAGCAACGGGATGGAGGGCACAGCCTTGGTGTGACACCGCTTGGCTTATTTTCTGCCATCTGGGCAGGCTCCTTCTCCACCAGATGTTGGTTTTCTCCAGCTTCTGCTGCTGGTGATCACCAGCACTGGGTACCAGACTGCCTTGACACATCCTGGCTTTGCCTGGCCCATGGACAACTCCACCTTTGGACACACTCCCAACAGGTGAACTACTCACCAAATCATTTGGCTCAGTGGAAGTCATATTTTCAAGTGCTTTTATTTTCTCTAAACGTGGTTTTCTAAACCTGAAGGACAAACACAACTTGAAGCGAAAATCGTCTCGTGAAAAGAAGCTTGGGAGCCTGTGAGCCTAACGCAAATCACTGTCTGGGAATGTTTTACATGATATGAGACCTTTGCTTTAAGAAAACAAAAATGTTCTCTGTTTCAAACCTCATTTGTCTTTCTGGGCCTCTGAAAAGAGGATCTCTGGTAATGCATCCAGCAAACAATTTGAACATTCATTTCAGCACTACAATCAAGTCATTGTAATAGCAAATAAAAGTCATTGTAATAGCAAATAGATGGTACAGGAAAATGTTGCTGTAGAAAAGCACAGGTTTAGTCCTCTCTGGATTGCTATCAACTTAGCAAAGCTTAGGAACAAAATTGGCATAACTGCACTTTGAATGTGCACACATTTGAAAGTAAAGGGTACCTTTGCCATTAAATAGTATTTTTCACAGAAAATTCTCTGGCTTAATCTTGAAATCACTCTTAGTTGTTTAACACTGGAACTGTTCTCCTCTGGATCCTGTTCAGACAGTGTTTTGCTACCAGCAGGCCCATGCCCCAGCTCTTCAGCAGGGATAGATTTTACTCTGATATAATTATGCAAGGATTAATATTTATCCCTCAGCTTCGAAGATCTGTTGTCCCTTTTCTCAGTGACAGAATGCCCGCAGAAACACCTTTAATCATCGAGTGTCATTCTGTGCTCACCAGCCTAATGAACTGGAAATGTTTTTGGAGGCTGTGATTTTCTCTCTAGCAGTGTCTGCTTAACTATGCCAAAACCATTGAAATGAGTTTGACACGTGAACACACACTTGTTCTCTGTTGAGAATAAAACATATCCTATCTTTACATCAGGCATCCTACTTTTCCTCGTTCTCCTTGGCTCTTTACCAAAGCTGTAGGAGGTAGAATTACTTAATATCCATTTTAGATGACCCACAGAATGAGATAATGAGGTGTATCATCTGTCTAGCAGCTGCAGAATGATAAAAAAAGAGGGAAATATATAAATGTGCTCATGGTACACACAATTAGATAAAATTAGTAAAGAGGAAGAGTGGAATAAACTGCTTAAGGGTCCTTGCATATCGACAGGAATATAAAAAAGAAGCTCTAATTGCAGAGATTTTTTTAGAAACTGGTCACAGTGAAGTATTCTTAGACTTTTCATGCTTTACATGCTTTTATCTTCACCAGGAACTTACAAGGACTTTGTGTTCCCTGGAATAAGAGATGCTTTGTGCCCCCTTGCAGGCTGATGAGGGGAATGTAAGTAAAGCTGGTGACAGAAGGGTGGTCATTGCGTGGTGCCCAGGCTGGGTTTGCAGATGACCTGATGGCAACAGTGTCTGCAAGAAAGGTCTCCCAGCAGCTGTTCTGCTGAATTGTCATACATAAATATGGCCAGGGAGCTAGAAAAAAGTGCGCTAGAAAAAAGTGTTCAAGATGGAAAACCAAGAAGAGGTCTGGCTTTGCTATTGATAGGTACTCTTAAACATTGTCACCTCCAAGAAGCCTGGAGACTGTTAATGGCAATAAAACAAGATGTTTTAAACACCCGCCTCCCCGATGGCAGCAGGGCCTTCAACAGAGTTTCCGGGATGGCAGTGAAAGGGAACTACCAGTGCATCCCATGCTGCCGATTTACAGGGAAATAAACCCGCACTTAAATATTATATCCACATTAGTTCTTTGTGACTAATGTTATTACAATGAATACCAGAGGAATTAGTAATGATTACCCACTTATTGTAAAGTGTCACCAAATATATACTTAACTTGTAATGCTACTGAGAGCACATATATAATTTTTGTGTTTGTTATTATGTAAAAATATAACTCTGAGGGCTGGCTGGTCTAAATCTAATTATATAATGGCATAAGTTAAACTGCATGAAAGACACATAATTATGGGTTGGCTGCTCTATCTAATACTATCAGCTGATGTTGCAAAGCCAACATTTTGCTTCCATTTGCTTTAGTCTTGCGAGATTCCCCTTGCTGTGTCTGCGACCCAGAGCAGATCAAAGGTTTGCACCAGAATCCAGCTATCAGAAAAAGGCCTGAAGAAAAGCAACTCCCATTCACGCTTCTTTTCATAGCTGACGTGAGCCTGAGGCCTAATTGATTTAATTCTCCCTTGGTACGTACCACAGGATGAGTGATTTCTTCTGAGCTTCCCACTGAGAATATTTTTTCTCTAAAAATGGCCAGAAATATGCTGTCTGCCTAATTGCATGCCCCATGCTCCTGACGATGCATGCAGCGTTGTTTGGCGGTTGCAGAGGGCCAGACAGGCACCACAAAAATATATGGCTTCATAATACTTGGTCTGCACTGAATACTGGCCTCTTGTGAGACATAAAAAAATGGTCGTCTTTTTCCTTTGTTTTCAAGGAGACAGGGAAATTTGTAATAACAGGTCAAAGTGCCTATTCTCAGAGTCTGGTTTGAAGACAGAAAAACATCTTTAACTGGGTATCAGTCATATTTAAAGGGCTTTTAGTAAGGGAAACTTTGCTGCTGTGCATTTACAACTGCCTCGTCTGATACGAGGGTCCTGCTGGGGAATTATCGCTTTTCCGAATGACCACAGAGGTGGGCAGGAAAACGTAAACGTGAGGCTGGAAGAACACGCCGCTGCTCAGGTGGGCACAGGATGCTGCTTCTTTGGAGGTGGAGGATCAACGATGGCCAGAAGACAAGTGTAAATACTCTTGTTTGGGCATTTCCTTTTTTTATTTCTGATTCCGCAGCAGGCTGATGCATTGAGAGTAAAGAATAATGTTTTTAACATATATTCCTAGAGCCATTTCAGTAAGGTGAACTCCACGTTACACCCTGTGGATCCCACGTGGTCATTCCTGGAGGCACCAAGGCCCGTGTTCCCTCCGGATCCTCTCAGAAGAGCCTCAGGGAGGAAGAGGCGCCGCTCAGCAAGGCCCAGCGTCATGGGCACGTTCCTGATGCCGTGAGCAACAAGGAAGAGCCTGAACATGGAGGGAGGCAGGGAGATATTTAATGGCAGGCCTCAGGCAAGGCCCGGGAGCCCTCACAGGCCACCCAAGAGCCGTGGGACCCACCACTGCAGCCGGGGACCATTGGGATCCTGATAATGCAGAGAGCTAAGAGCGGGAACGCCATGAGGCGGCGACGCGACGTCTCGGCAGCTGGCGAGGGGGCACAGGGCCTTTTGCAAGGAAAAACAGATTTTTTTTCGTTTGGTTTACTCTAAGGAGCAAAGACTCCAGCCTGGAGGCCCCAAAACTGTAGATCCCTGTAGCTAAACCCCAGCAAGTCCTCGTGCATGCTGGCACATATGGGAATAGAAGGGCTTGGATTTATGGACATAACTTGACGTGGTGATTAGAGGAGGTGGTTCTGGGTATACAAAGGTGACCATGGCTGGTCCAGCCATGAGCTGCTCAGCACACCGTGCTATGCAGGGTACCCTACACCAGCGCCAAAGGGAGCGCGTGTCTTGGAAAAGCTACTAGCGGGATGAAGCAGGGAATAAGTAAACACTTGGAGATGCTAGGGAAGATATGGAGATCAAAAACTGAAAGAAAAAGCACAAAGAATCAGTAACAAAAGATAAGCACGTAAGGAAAACACAGATGCAGTGAGAGATCCCTCCACACAGCCCTTCTCTGTCAGAGCAGGAGAAGAAAGCTGGAAAATGGGGAATGGAAAGCTGGCCCGCAGGGAATAACCTGGCGGACGAGGATTGTGGAGGCCTTTGAAGTAGCCCCACAACCTGGATGCAATTTTCATTTCCTGCAGGGGCACCTCGGCCTCGGGCTTCTGAAGCGGAGCAACCACGTCTCATAAAACTAATTGCGGGAGGTGGTTTGACATGAGAAATTAGAAGGAAAGGGCTGGCCTCTCTCGGGCAGTGAAGCGAGGCTCCTTCAGGACAATTTTGCTTTTTCCTGCTATTTTTTTCCCTCAAAAAAACAGTTACAAAACTGCTGTGAAAATTTACTGTTTCTCTCCATGGCTAGCAGTAACTGTAATTCAGTGGCATTCCCTGACAGATGTCATTAACGAAGTAGTTGGGGTTCTTTAGTGATAAACTATCAGTTTATCAACTTGAAGCCCATAAAACAAACACGGTACAACACAAAGGCTTTCAGGTTTTCTTATTTGTAAGTTTGGGGGGAGGAGGAGGAACTCTGATAATATCTAGTTCACTGATGCTAGTGAATGATGAAGACCTAATTGTCTCCATACTCCCTGTTAGAGAATATTTCTTCTCAAAACACTGCCATTTAGGTTAAAAGTTATCTGACATCACAAAATTTCTATGTAGAAATCTTTAGTTCCCTTTTGAGGGATTTTTTTTGGATGGGAAGAGCCCTGTGAAGAACAAAAATGCCAGCTATGGGGGCCTGCCCCGACAGAGCCTCCTGTTCCCATCCCTACCTTGTAACCCGGGCGCTGTCTGCAGTAAATATCTCCATCGCAAGCACTGACGAGATAGTTCATTAGTTTCTTATTTTTTATGGGGCAAAATGTGGCCAACTTTTGCTGTTAAATGTAACTGATAACGGGGGAGGAGGATAATTTAGCATTTGTGCATTTAAAGCTGTACGCTGGGCAAGGCCGTGCGCAGGACAACAGCGACGCTCACACGGACAGAGTTTTCCCGGGAAGGGGACGTGGCGACTTTGTGCCCGTGGGTTTTCTCTGCTGTCCCAGCATATTCCAATCTTTTCCTCATCTAAATAATCACACTTAAATCATCCTTTTGTAAAACAAAACAGAATTTTGGATAGTTATATTAAATCCAGAGAAAATATAAACATGTGGGATAATCAGAAGAGTGAAAGCTGTTGCTCACACAAATACATTAAAAGACAGAGTGGTAATAAGAATAGGCTGATTACCCAGAAATGTTTTCTCCTGCAAAACAGTTCTGATGGGGTTCAATTGCAGTTATGTAGTTTGGATGCCTCTGAGAAATGCGCAGGACGGGGATGCCTGGGTGCAAAACGCAAATGTGAAAATGCATCGAGTGGTGCTTGGGGCAGGCGCCTGCGCTGCTCGTCCCCATGTCCCCATCATGGGCAAAAGCACCGTGAGGGCCACCCTGGGAGGTAAGTGCAGGCACGGCTGGAAACACGGAGCACCTGGAGGGGCCCTGGAGGACAGGGAAGAAAAGGTGGAATCGAGCAGAAAAGCAGAGGAGCAGCAGACTGGAGCATCCCGGTCCCCGTGAGGTTTCCAAGCCTCCTTGTGATGAGATGACCAGCTCACAGGGCAGCACTGTGAACGCTCACAACCTCTGCTCCCAAACGGATGAGAAACGGAGATTCCCAAATGCAATTTTTAAACGCCTCACTCTTGTGCCTGGTGGTGAACAGACACTGATTTTGCCAATTTTGCAAACTTTCCCTGGTGAGGAACAGATGCTCAAGAGGCAGAATTAAGGATTGATACCCAAGTTTCTAGATTTGGGAAGACTCCTACTGAATTAAAAAGGAAACGGCCCAATATCGGTCTGTGAGCGTTACAGGACCGGGATTTTTCTTTCACTGCTCTAGGGCGCTCTGCGGATCATCACCGCGGTGTCACTCGCGCTCCGGCGCTGCGGGATGGGTCCGATACAGTCTGCGCTTGGTTGTTCTCCCAGACAGTCGGCAACGCTGACTCGAATGAGGACGACTTTTAAAAAATGCATCTGGCAACACTGCGGGTGTAGTTAAAAAAAAAAAGAAAGAAAGAAAAACTATGCACAATATAAAATACGGCAGAAATAGCTCTGCAATAATTAGGAGATCAATAAGTGCTCCCCCCAGCTCGAGGCTTCGCGGGGGGCAGCAGAGCAGGATTTGTTGCCTCGTCATGCGAGGGGCGATGCCGCGTGCACGGGCTGCTCGCCCGCTGCAGCGGTCAGCGGGTTTCCTTCTTGCCAAAAACCAAAAAAAAAGAGAGAGAAAAAAAAGAAACACCCCTCTGCGAAAAAAAAAAAAAATCCCAAACAACTTTTCTCTCTCTCTCTCCCTCTCTCTCCCCTAAGCAAGCAGAGCCCAACTCATCAGGCGCTCATGCAGGAGCAGGAGGGGTTTTGGAGTTAACTGCATGCAGGAAATCTCTCACATCCTGAGTCCCAGCTCGCTCCTCTCTGTAACTGTATATTATGGTGCTGCTCTGCAGCCCCAGCTGATGAAAGTTTGTCTCCCGCAGTCGGGGCGAGGATGTCCCAGCGTCTCCGCGGCGGGCAGCAGCGCTTCCCCCCGGCCCACATTTTCATGCTGCTGCTCAGCCTCAGCTGGCTCCTTCTAGCATCACCCAGGGCTCAAGGTAAGTTAACTCTCTCTCTATATATGTGTTAACTCCCTCTATATACGTGTGTGTGTGTTTGTATGGGTGTTTTAAGATACTTCCTCACGCCGCGCTCCATTTTAACGGGACAAGCGGAAAACCCAGAGGGATTTTAGAGGGAAAAGCGCCGCTTCCCGCGGCCGCGGGAGCCTCTCCGGGCCGCGCTCCCCGCCGCGGCCTCCGCTGCTGCGGGCGCCTCCTCCGCGGGGCTCCGCGCCCGGCGCCGCGGGGGGATCCTGCCCCGCGATCCCTGCGGGAAACGGGCCCCGCGGAGCCGCCGCGGGAGCAGCGCGCGGCGCGGGGGGATCCTCCTGGAAGGGGAGAAACCGGGAGAAAAAGGCACAAAAGGCAACCGTGATGGCCAAGGCTCCCCTACCACACTGAGCTCGGGGCGCTGCGGCGCTCATGCAAAGCGAGGTCAGGAGCAGCGGCTCCAGCCTGGTGTTTGGCAGCGCTCGCTGGCTCCGTGGGACGGGCGGGAAGCGAGCGTGGCAGCGCCGGGGACTCGTCCTGCTGCGCTCAGCGCGGCCGGGGCTCCCTCGGGAATCCCGGGAGGCCCCCGGGCCTGTCCCTGCCTCAGGCAGCAGCTGCCAGGGCCCGTTGCAGCTGGGAGAGGAGGGAGCTTCTATCCCTTAAGTGCATTTAAGAGCACTGATAAGAGCGCGCGTGTGTCACGGCGGACCTTTGGCCTGTGTCCTTTCTCGCTGTAACTTAAAACCCTGGAAATGTTTCTTGCCACTGAATTTATGCACAGTGACTTTTACTGGGACCTTGGTGCAATGTTTGCTAGGAGAAAGGAAAAGGTGCAAGTTTGTCACATATTAGCTCACACATAAAGTCCTAGGGTAGAGCGGGCACTTGCAGAGCTCAAGGGAGCCCCTAGGATTTATGTTAGTGGAATAAGAGGAGTGGGAGTTAAACCCGCTTTGCCTTTGTGAGGGGTTTTAGCTTCTGCTCCACAGCTGTATTTCTTCCCTTATGCCAAATCAGCATTTGAGGGGTAAAAGGCTGCAGAAGTTTTGGGGTAGATGAAGAGAAGCGGGGTCCTTTGCCCCCCTTGGCAGATGCCATCTGAGGCATCCGTGACCCTGCTCACGCTGAAAGCTGCAGCGGGGCACGAGGGCTGCTCGTGCTTGGACTTGTCATCCTGGGCAGAGCGAAAACCGCTGAGCGGAGCACTCCAGGTGAGGGTGCTCAGCCCATCTGAGCAGCATTTCTCGGAGCAGCTGATGCCAATGTTCTAGTTCAAAGAGCTGAGCTCAGGCTCGGAGGTTTTGCTTGCAGGGATCACTCAGGCTTGCTATGGAGTTGACATCAGCTGAGCCTCGTTACAGAGTGACTAAGCCTGAGTGACGGTGGCCCTTCCTGACCTTTGCAGCACAAGGGGGTTTGCTTTGCAGCCCGCTCTGCTTCCATCCACCTCCTTTTCTTCCTTCCCTGGTGCAGTGTGGTTTGCTCTTTCGGTTCCTCGGGCAGAGTCCTTGGTGGGTCTCACTTTAATCTCACCTTCCCCGCTGCAGCAGTGTCTGTGCTCTCTTGGTCACAGAGGTGCTGAAAGCCCCACCACGAGTTCAGCACCCAGCGACGCAGCCCGGGCCGCGACATCCCCGCGGCCGCCTGGGCACGGATCTGCTGCTATTGGGTGTTGCACCTTGTGAAGAAACGGACTCAGTCTGGGGTGCAGAGTGAGACAACTTTATTTCCAAACCGACTTCTTTTTATACTTTCTTAACACAAGTGTTGCAAAGCGCACAACCAATCAGCATCTGGCCACCTGCGCGGTTGTCTGGCTTTGTTTCTTTTCTTCTGGCAAGACACGTCGCACACGGGGCAGGGGGAGGTGTTCCTCAGTCCTCGTCTTTCTCGGCTCTGTCCCCCATCTGCTGCAAAGACTGACACCCTTGTGGTTAACTATCTGCTAACAAGGTACTATTGTCTTTGAACAAACCTCCACATCTCACCCTTCTTTATTTGTTTTTGTTTGAACAGCCATGACTTAATTAAATGGCCAATCTATCCTTAAACACATAACAAGAAACAAAGCAGGCATGCTAACAATAAACGAAATATGCCAAACATCAACAGGCTGTCCTACTAGACAGGTTACAAACGGATTTACTGGACTAGATAATCTTCTGTGGAAATCCCTAAGGAGGGACGGATCCAATTAATAGTTCCCAAAAGTTTTTGAAGATCATTCAAAGTCGTTATGTCTGTCTTTAGGGTCAATGATTGTGGTCGAATTTGATGATCAGAAATTCTCCATCCTAAATATCGCCAAGGCGGACTTTCCTGTACTTTATCTTCTGCAATTTTTAATCCTGCAGCTGATGCTGCTCGCGTAATCTGATGCAGAGCCTCTTCTGCTGTTTCCTTTTGCTCTGCAGCAATCAATATATCGTCCATATCTTCCCATTGGCACAGTACAGGGTGGTATCGGAGTCCATACCATTATCTTAATTTCTCCTATGAAATCTGCGTTGATAACTGCAGGTAACACAAACAGCCCTTGTCTCGTTGTTGAAAATCGCCCAATCAATAGTGCTGCCATTCCTCGCCCCAGGGGGCCGTGGACACCAGTTGGAATTAGCACAACTGATGTATCAGTAATTAGCACTTCTATTGTGGTGGCCAGGTCCACCCCGGCGCTGCCGCTTGTGCTGACGCACAAGCGGCGGCTGCTTCCCGGTGGGAGCCACTCCGAGGGGTGATTTGCCGTCATGGCGCGACCCCTTGCCGCGCTCCGCTTGAAGTTTCCCGAAGGGGCTAGCGGTCGACCTTCCTTATCAAATTTTGATCGACACTGATTAGCATAGTGTTGTCCTTTGTGACAGCGCGGACATAGTCCAGGCGCTCCTCCTTTGTTTGCTTGCGTTTTTGGACAGTATTTACGAATATGCCCAAATTGGCCACAAGCAAAACATGGCTTTTTCATAGACATTGTTGCAAATGTTTCGACCATCAGTGAATATTCATACTGTTTGGTACCGACATTAATACATGCTTTTAGCATGTCATCAATAGTAGGGTCCTTTAGTGGCCGCAAAACTCTCTGGCAATCAGGGTTAGCATTCTCAACTGCTAGTTGCTTAAAAATGTAGCTTCGTGCTTGTTCATTATCAATTTGTTTCTCCAGAGCCTCATTAAGCCGATCCAAAAACTTCATATATGGCTCATTCGCATCTTGTCTTATGCTAACAAAAGGTTGTCTTTGTTTACCACTCTCCGGAACGGCCTTAAGGGCGCGGAGAGCAAGTGCCTTAACTTGTTGCAAGCCCTCAGGGGGGATTTCTGCTTGTGCTGTTGTAGCACTGTGATCGCCCTCCCCCATTAGCACGTCCACAGTAACAGCCCGTAAAGGACCTTTTTTCGACAGCCGCTGGTTTTCCTCCCCCTGAGCTCGAGCAAGCTCTCTCATTTTCGATTCCCACATCGTGTATTGCATATCAGTCATAATGAGGCGAAACAAAGTTTTAAAATCATGGGGAGTAAAAACCGAAGAATCACAAAGAGATTGTATAAGGTGGGTGGTATATGGTGCGCCAAGGCCATGATCTGTCACCGTACGTCGCACGTCCTTAATAAGATTATACGACAAACCTTCCCAACGCGGATTCTGGTCTGGTGCACAGATAACGGGAAAGGCTTTCAGCATGCCCACATCCCCCGCCTGTTTTGCTCCTCGTTTTACTGAGGCCCATTTATCGTGAGGATCCGGGGGGTATAGGTCTGGCTCCTTTCCAGGGTCAATAGGACCCGGACCAAAAGGATCATCGTCCTGTTCATCAGGTGGCAGTACCGCAAAGGCTTTTGCAGCACGTTTTCTTTTCTGATTCTCATCAGGACACGATTGAGGTAAAGGAGGCGCGGAGGGGATGGCAGGGGCCCCGATCCCGTCATTTATGTTCGACTGCAACCCACTATGAGATTTCAATATTTCGAGTACAACTCGCCATTGTGGCAACAGGTTAGCAGCAGCCTTATCACCGCGCGTGGCACTATCCCACAGTCGGACCCCAATTTGGTCCCATCTTTCCAGATTAAAAACATTCTTACTATTCACCGAAGGATCGTCTTTAGAAGCCCATGCAAGAACCTTTTGCAGCTCTTCTTCACCTAATTTTTTTCTTTGCGGTTTCAAGTTTTTAGGAGAAGCTTCTAAATCGTCCTTTTGTTCCTTCATTAGGTATGAACCCATAGTTCCCAGCCGCTTACCTCTTTCCTTTCAAGAGGCTTTTAGTGTGCACACAAAGTAAGCTTCCTTTCAGCTTGATCCTTACGCTTCCTTTCAGCGTGATTCCCGGGAGTTCAGCTGGGCGGTGCAACCGGAGAGACAGCTAGTCTTCGTGCCCCACGTTGGGCGCCATTTGTTGCACCTTGTGAAGAAACGGACTCAGTCTGGGGTGCAGAGTGAGACAACTTTATTTCCAAACCGACTTCTTTTTATACTTTCTTAACACAAGTGTTGCAAAGCGCACAACCAATCAGCATCTGGCCACCTGCGCGGTTGTCTGGCTTTGTTTCTTTTCTTCTGGCAAGACACGTCGCACACGGGGCAGGGGGAGGTGTTCCTCAGTCCTCGTCTTTCTCGGCTCTGTCCCCCATCTGCTGCAAAGACTGACACCCTTGTGGTTAACTATCTGCTAACAAGGTACTATTGTCTTTGAACAAACCTCCACAATTGGGAAGCTTCACGGCTTCCACCTCTGCTGCTGCACCTTGTTCCTGGCTGAGACGGGCTTTGCTGGAGCAGGAGGCTCGGCCGTGCCCCTCCGGCAGCACGGGATTCCTCCGTGGCTCCATTCGGAATTGGGTTTCCAAAGCTGCCACGCTGTGGTTCTCCTGGCTGCCAACTAGAAGCACCATCGTGACCAAGATGGAAACCTCGCTGAGATGCTGGTGTCCACACGGCAGCAAGGCCAGTTTTCTTTGTTTTCTTGATGGAGAGTAATTGCTATAACAGGAGAGGATGCAATGCTACCAGTTTAGTAGAACGTCCCAAATTCAACATGTAGGTCAGGGTTTTTTTGCAGGGCTGGGGCCTTCCTGTGTTTAGAGGGGGAAAATAAAAGTAGGAGCGTATAAAGACACGCTTCAAAACAGTGTGTTTGGCAGAAACCTTTTAAACCTCTTTTAGGTATTAGGTGTTAGCTGGAAGAGCAGTGGAGGGGAGGAAAAATCCTAAAATCTCCATCCAAAATTCTTTACCTTAAATTAAAATAACTTTTCTGCCAGACGTTTTGTTACAGATTGCAGCTGCGTTGGCTGTAATGAAAACAAATTGCAGAAAAAAAGGGATATCTTTCCTTTTCTCTTGCTTTAATACTGATCTCGCCAGCATAATCCCTCCTTTAGAGTCCACTTTAAAGCACTGTCTCCTTTCCAGAGGTTGTGGTGGATATTTACGGCCTGTGTCCGATCACCTTCTTGGTTGATGGCTGCTCCAGTGTTGTGCCCATCGTCACACCATGTTCACGGCACTAACTGCCCCGCTCGCTGGCGAGAAGCTGGGTTGCTTGGTGGGGTTTTGTCAAGCTCCTCAGCTCCTTTTCCTCCTTGGAAAGGCAGCCGTGCAGCCCCAGGGCACCCGGGAATTAAGGGTGGCTGGGCCAAGCTTCAGCCCGCTCCGCAATGAGCACATCCACGAGGACACGTGAGTGAGGACCACGGAACTGGGTTCACACGCGGCTCTCGCTCACGCTGCTGGCTGAGGCTGATCCTATTGACCACAAAACTCTGCTTTCAAAAGACCGAATTCACATCATGGCGTATTTGGTTCTTCAGCGGGCTGGTTCCGCTCTCGGCACCCCAATCCTGACAGGTTTATCCCCAGCGCTCCCTGGGCTCTGGTGTATCTCGAGTGGCCAGCAAAGAGCCTGTCTGCCCCGCAGGACAGTCCCCTGCCCGCGCGGGAGCACCCGGGGCGCTTGGACACGGCGCTGTTGCTGCCCAGCCCCACACCTGGCAATCTGACTGTTACGAACCTCGTGTTTGAGGGCTGCTTGGGTGATTTTTGTCTTGTCTTTTCTTTTCCCCCGCCTCTAAGGGTCGTTGTAAATGGAGAAATGACAGTGCAAGGGGTGGTGTTTGCAGTCTAGGACTGAAGTGATAATGTGGCTGAGCTCCATCATGCCCGCAGGCTTCTTCGGCTCTACGTCTCACAGCCCATCCTGCACAGGCCCTTCATGCTAGACTTGGTGGAGGGATTTTTTGGTCTCCCCTTCAACATTTTCCTGATGGCTTCTTTCCCTCTACAGTTCGTGTGTTTTGTTCTCCGCCACCTCAGATTTCATTCTTCCTGCTGTGTGCCTATTGTAACACACGGAGCCTTTGCAGATTACTGATTCCTTGCCAAACTTCATGGCCAAGGCTTGGTAATATTAAAGGCTTGAGTCACACCTGCACAATCAGAGGCTTCTGTTAGCTGCTGCGGAGCCTCCCGGGCAAATCTCAGAGCTGAATGAAAACTGCACAACTCTAATAACATCTTAGAGGATTGCGGAAGATTCTTGGTAGGATAGTGCAGTGCAAAAGGATGATCCCTTTTGGGCCTGGCTAGCTCAGAGCAAAGGCTTCCATTGTGCTAAGTTTTTATCCTTTTCATTAAAGGGCCACATGGTAATGGAGAAAAGGTTTTGTCACCTCTGAGACCCCTGCTCCAGGTTCGTGACTTTTCTTCAGTGCAATTTGTACACTTAGCTGAAAAAAGCCTGAGAACCTGGTGAAGTTTGTGACTTTGGTTACTCTATCATCCACAACTATCTTAACTTCTCTAGCACATGCACACCAGAAAAAGAAATCTCCAAATAATGCATTCATGCCCTCTTTTTTTTTTCCCCTTCTTTTCTCAGCCAGACTCTTAAGCATGTGAGTGTCTTTTGGGGTAGTCTGGCTGGTGAAATTGTCGTGATTAGGATATCCCTGTTTTGAAATTATCAAGTAAAATCTTGTCTAATACATGATATTGAATTGCAGAGTTAGGTCAAGATCTACTAGTTGAGACCAAGTCTGTAGGCAGGAGTGCAACAGTCCTAGAACTGGTGCGGTAGGTCCATGTAGGCTCAAGTTAGGAATATGGAGTGAAAAATGACACATGGGACACTTTCCTTGAGGAAAGGAGGTGAAAATGTGTTCTTTAGATAGACTTCCTTATACTCTTGCCACACAATTTACATGACTATCAGTAGTGATGTAATTTAACCAAGCAGTCTTATCCGCAGAGAGCATCATGTAGTTCAGGGCATTAGTTCATGGTACCAAGCATTTGGCCCCCGTGAGGTCTTGTTCTTGCTTGACATTACCTCTTTTTTGTTGGTGGCCAATTTATTTTGCCCATTTCACAAACAGCGGGGTAGCACTAATAGTATTTGGTGAAATGAGGGAATGTTGTTGCTACTGGTTATTTAGTGTCACATAAGAGTTTGAAAATGTTGATACTCAGTTAGCATCAATGTCGCAGAAAATGAATTGATGAACTGCATTATCAAATCAGAAATTCTGCCTCCTCTGTTAAATTACTTGTTGTTTCATTAACATTTTTTTATGCTGCATATAAATGGTGTTGCTGTTCTCCCAGATTTGGAATTAAAATGAGAAACTTTTTGGTCCATCCCAAAGGTCAACATGACGAAACGATAGATTGGATAAACACATCCTTTCTGGTCCAAAATATATGATCTAATATGGCAAGAAGTGGAACATTTCATGGGCTGTTAACCATGCTGGATAATATACAGCGAGGCATAAAAAGCTGGATGCAGCACTTGGCACAAAAGGATCTTCCACTAGTTTATTCTATGAGATATTTGTTAAGAGGAACAATGTCAGTATTAGAAATATGCTCTAATAGCATACATCAGGCACACTAAGTGAAAAACCTTTTCTTGACAATGGAGAAAGTTTGCTGTTTCCTCTGCTTCTGTTTAAACTTGTCTCAAATCTGAAAACCGCTGATGAAGCAGAAATGTGACCTGTGATTGCCCACCTTTGAAAGAATATTTTCAGAATACAGATGTTACCAAATCCAAATGCTATGGACATTTGTTTTGATACAGTCATGTAGAAAAAGGATTCCCTGACTTTGTCTTAACTCCCCATTAAACATACGGGCTGAACGTCACAAATAACCTTTATTCAGCAGTGCAGTCTGTGTGCAGCCAGTAATTTCACAGTGTGCAGAAGATCCTTAGTTAGCAAAATGATTAAAATATATGAGGAAGAGAGTTATTCTACATTATTTAGGTCTGTATTCTTCTGAGGCAGGCGCTGAAGTGTGAGAGCTAAAGCTGGGAATAAACTTTGGTCTCTGTCATGTACAGGCAAGGCTACAGTATCCTGCATCCGACTCATGTTCCGTTGCACTGGAGGTCATAAAACTGTATTCACATTAACCACAGTTCTTGCATTTTGTCACAGCTTTTAAAGCACCATCTGAACGTTTCAAGTGAAATAATATTTACTTGTTCATCTATTGCCTCTTAAGTGAGGCAAATATATCCCACTGGAGGGAGACTCTGGGTGAGAGTTTGCTTTTGAGAGGGAAGTGCAGTATCTTTACAGAAGAAAAAAATCTTTACACTTAAGAAAGAAGGAGTTTGCCTATTTAATTTGCATTGTGTATATTCCTTCTTTATGGGTCTCATGCTCAGCTGGGATAAACTGTCTCAATGTTGGGGATTTGACTCATTTGTAAAACTCAAAGTTAACTTAAGGTTCTGCATTATCCATTTAAAACCTTCTTGAAAGGAGCAAAGCCTGTGTCAGGTAGGTGAGCAAAGCTGCTTTAATGGCATGGGAAGGTGTCCTGGATATTTTCCCTGCCTTGAGGATACAATAAAAAGAAATGTTCAGTATTTCTGTGGTAGATTTCCTGAAAAAGCCTGTGAAAGGCAAGAGTTATGGACATATCCCGTGCTTATGGTGACATTTGTTGGAAGGTTGCACACATAAAGCTGACTAGGACAGGAGGCTGCAAGAGATTAAATAACGTAATTTTTTCATGATTCATTTGCCTTTCAAGAAGTAGGAAGACACACAAGCTTTTGTCAGTACAGGTGCAGTTAATCTCTCTTTCTCTGCTGTTGTGTAATGCCAGTAGCAGGTCTTCTCCATAGAGGGAAGACCACGGGGTGGATATTAGCTATCCAGCTCAAGAGCTCGCTTGCTGGGGTTGGGAAAGAGCTGCAAAAGGGAGACCCCCATGCACATTTATTTACCTAAGTTAATACTGAACTTTACTTCAGCTGGTTTTGCTCTAAGTGCCATTTCCCAGAGTACATGTGATGTATGATCTGCGTGCATGCAAAAAGCACAATTTAAACTCTCACTTGCCTTTTTTTTTTTTTTTTTTTTTTTCTCCTCCTTGATGATGATATATTGTGTATGGGAAGGATCATCCCTTCATGTCGTTAAGGATTCCTTCAGCTCAGAGCGAGGAGGCTGTTAAAAAGTATTGAACAGTGCCTTTTATAAGAATGAGTGGAAATGGTTTTCTGGGGAGTATTTTTGATAGGAGAGAAGCCTTTCTGGAGGGTTTGGAGTGCAGGAGGTGGGGAGGAAGGCTCTGGTATTCCTGAAACACCATGGGGGCAGCATGGGGGAAGTGGTGCAGGGATGTCACTGCTGTCAGCTGCCAGGACACTCCATCCTTGCACAGCTGAACGCAGTGGAATGACGATGCTGAGTTAGGACAGGGCATCATTTGCTATGGCAGCCTGGAGACACCTTTGTGAAGGGAGTGGGCTACTCTGAGAACAGCCTGCTGGCAGGAGCCCACAAATCACTGTCTGCTGTGGTGTCCTAACGGCATGAGTTGGGTATGACATCCTGGCCTGTTATGTGACGCTGGGTTAATTTGGGTTTCATCCTCCCTACTCACCTAACAACCTCTTTGACAAGCTCCAGACAACTCATGTCTGGAGTGTCGGAGATGGAAAAAGGGAGAAGGGGATTGTTGTGCTGGGGGAAAACCCAACTTCTGTTGACATTCCTCACCTGGGCCAATTTATAAAGCAGCACCACCCTTGAGAATAAAGCAAACATAACACATGATTTGTGGTAGGAGAACAGAGGGTCTCCTAAGCAGTTTGCTGCTTCCTTTCCAAGCCTGCCTTAGGCTTCATCTTGCATCTAGAATTCACCCCTTTCCCTGTGAACTCCAAGTGTTGAGCCCTCCTGTGGAAGGGAACTGCTCTATACATACGTATAGCATCCCAGTGTGCTGAAAGGCACCGTTGCTGTAAAACTTTGCTGTTTATTTCTCTCAAAATGTGAAATGTCCTATCTAGAAAAAGAAATAGAACTTTGTCCTTGGACTTGTCCTGAATAGTAATTCCTCAGTCAAACAAAATCATAAATGAGACTGGACAGCTGTTTCCCAAATATAGCATATGCATATATGCTCTACGAGATAATAAAGCTTAGTTTTCACTATTTGAAATGTTCCGTAGTCTCCCTGCCCCCTCTCCATTCAATAGCAAATGTTGTTCTCAGAACTCCACTTGTCATATTTTGTTCTTGAGATCAGGGAGGATATTGAGTTTTACTAGCTTCTTTCCTTGAGTGCATTTCAATATGCATTTTGTATAATGAGAGCCCAAATCCTTCTCACATTACTTATGCTTTAATCACACTGTGCTCTTGCAAGATTGCTTTAATCGCATTTGCATCAGCAGGAGGAACTCTGTATGATGAGCAATATTTCATCTGCAAAGAGAAGAGAAGGCCAGTATCAGGCACATATCTAAAATGAACCTTGCTGTCCTGGATTTGTTACAGTGCTGCTATCTAGCAAAGGGCTTGTAGCATCCTGAGTTGAGAAATCGATTTTTCAGGAACCAAAATGAGCAAAAGCTACTTTTAAGGTTTTCCTGAGGACCTGTCGAGGAGGATGTTTGCCTTTTAATTTTTTAGTAGACTGCTTTCTGGCATGTGTGAACTCCCGTGAAGCGCGATGCTGCCTAGCGCAGACGACATCGTTTTGTAGTTTAGCCATGACATTACCGTATATGAGAACTGAAAAGTTATATAGATATTACACCAATATATAAACCATGTGTGTTAGAAAGACAAGTTCAGTTTTGAAATATTTGACTTAGCTATGCTTTTCACTTTCAATCTGTGCCAAACATATGCTTGAATGACTGATGGAGTCATATGGTTCCCTGAATAAAGCACTTTATTGTGCGCAGACTTGGAGCCTTCCAACAGTTGTATTACAGAAGCTTGAAGATTAAGATGATTCAACTGCTTAGGGGGTATGTTCTGCAATGAACATTTCTATTTTTCTTTTTTTTTCCTCTCTGCTTTATTTTTATTTATTTTTTTTTTGTTCTGTAAGATGTGTCATTAGTTTGTTCAGCTGGCCACTCAGTGACACTGAACTCAGCAGTCTTCATCTGGGAGGAATAGCAGCAATACCTTTAGATTTAAGGTCCGACTCCCACGTTTGCATTAAAACAATGAGACCGTGACGTTTTCCAGTGAGTTTGTAGGATTTTGTTGGGGAGGGCCAGGAGGGCTGCTTCCCCTCGCAGATTATTTCATCAGCGGAATTAGATTTAGGAAGGGAATAACTCATGCACGAGCAAGTGATGACAGGAGATAGTTCTCCGAATTGTAAAAGTGAAATATTCAAAAGCCTGTTTTTAATGCCGTTTAGTTAAAGGAGATCAGCATGTCGTAAACTTGCGTTTCCCATCTGGGCAGTTGGCTCCTGCAAAGTTGTGCGGTGTGAAAGGCCAAGCGTGTGGAAAAGAAGCAAAATTGATGTCCAGTTAGGTGGCACTTCTAAAGAACAGTATCATTTTCAAGACAGGCCGTGAAGGGATAAATTTCACTAGATTTCAGTGCAGAAAGTCAACCTCCTGCTTAGCTGGATAAAGGTGTGCATGAAAAGTCACGTTTGATTTTGAACTAATGAGAATTGACAGAAATAGCATGTAGTGTCTTTTGATTTTTATTATGAGGTATCATTATACCTGGCACTGTCATTGTATTAATAAACATAACTTGGCAGGGCAGATCTGGGCCAGGCAGCACCAAGAGCTGGGTCCTGTCAGGACCCTGCGCTCCGAGATGGCGGCATTGTATCGAGGGGGAACCTGCTGCCCAAGATGGTGGCACTGGGTGCGTGTAGGGGAACTCGCTACCCAAGATGGTGACACAGGGTGTGGGCAGGAAGCTGCTGCCCAAGATGGTGGCACTGGGTGCGTGTGGGGGAACTCGCTACCCAAGATGGTGGCACAGGGTGTGGGCAGGAACCTGCTGCCCAAGATGGTGGCACTGGGTGCGTGTGGGGGAACTCGCTACCCAAGATGGTGACACAGGGTGTGGGCAGGAAGCTGCTGCCCAAGATGGTGGCACTGAGTGTGTGTGGGGGAACCTGCTCCCCAAGATGGTGGTGATGCCATGAGGGAACCTGCTCCCCAAGATGGTGGTGTGAGGGTGGGCCTAATTCCCAGCATCCCAGCACAGAGTCCCTCCTCCAAGCCACAAACCCGGCAGCTTTATGGCAAATAAATCGTGTGGGTTTCTTTTTCCTATTTTTTGCCCCACCCTTTTCTTTTCTTCCCTCTTTCTCCCTCCCTTCATTCCATTTTATCATAGTCCATTCAGCTCTGAGAGCCTTCTCTTCTCTGTTTATCGTAAAGGCAAATAAACTGCGCCGCCTGACTAAAAGCATATTAATTTTAACCCGACGTGCATCCAAAGTAGCTCTGGGCTTCCTCAGGAGGCAGCGGCCGTTAAACAGAGATGTCAGCCCCGCGTGCTGGAGCCTCCGTCCTGCTCCCGGCTTGTAGGGGCTGAAATATGGTGTGAAAAGATGAAAACCATCATAGCTACTTGCAGGCAGGCCCTGCGTGTTCCCGCGGGAATGAGAACGGTTGTAGAAATGCACCACGGACGCGCTGTGTTTAAGCAGCACAAAAGTCGCTGATAGGTAACATCTACTCATCTCGCTTTTTGTATGAGGCACTTTTTATACAACTGAAAACGGGATAAAGGAGCACGGTGTGAGCCCGTGGATCAAAAGAGCTACCTTCAGTGCTGGCTGAAAATAGAAAACAGCTAGGCCTGGCTGTGACGGTTTTCATCTGAAAAAAAGGGGGAGATGAGTTTGTGTCAGAACGAACCAGGCAGCATTTCAGTGAAATGGAAAATAAGTAGGTGAATGTGATAAAGATAGGAAACATGGGTACTATAAAGGTTTCTAGTAGTACAGGTGGCCTCTCATCACGCTTGATCAAAATTTACTTTCTCTGATTCCAATTATCACACTATTTGTATTGCCATGATACGGAGTGCCCCAGTAGAGAGGAGGCCTTGTTATTAATGCCATGTCAGGAGCTGTAATGCGCCAAAGAATTTGTAATCAAAGCTGGTAACATGGGTGATGGGTAGTGGAGAGGAGATACCCGCGTGCCTGTGAAGAGCTGCAGCACCCTGACCTCGAGGGACCTGACGGAGGCCATAAAAACCCTGTAGGAGCACCAATCTCTGGTCATGCCCCTTTTCTTCTGGTGCTCCTCTGAGACACCCTCTTGGAGGTGGGTGGTCCATCATCATCAGAAGACCTCAGGAAGCAAAGCCTTAAGGAAAATAAATATATAGATGAAAAGGGAGCCTGTGGAGAACGCTCATCCACGGGACTGTTTTGTGCAGTCCGTGTGTAAGAAGCTACCTCGTATCTTACCAGGACACGGAGAACTTTCCATTATCACTCATCCATGTGGGTGGTTCTGACTTGGCTGCAATACTATAAATATGTTATCATAGCATCATAGAACGCTTAAGGTTGGAAGGGACCTCTCGAGGTCATCTAGTCCAACCCCCTGCACACGCAGGGTCACCCAGAGTACGTGGCACAGGACTGCGTCCAAGCGGGTTTGAAGATCTCCAGAGAAGGAGACTCCACAACCTCTCTGGGCAGCCTGTGCCAGGGGTCTGGCACCCTCACCCTTGGTAAAGTGTGTGCTCACCCCAGCTGCCAGGAAGGAAGGCAGCTGTGGGGTAGCAGTGCCTTTGTTGCAGGAGATGCGTTTCCTCAGGGTGTTCTTTGGTGTTCGCAGCAGTGCTCTGAGGTTGGGGCTGCAGGTGACAAGGCATTGCCTCAGCTCTCTGCCATCCCCACCAGCATCCACCTTTCTATCTGCTCTGAGGCCAACACTGCTTGGATGAGATGCTGGTGTGGGATTGTGTGGCTTTTTGCCCCATTTTTTTGAAGGTTTCCTGCACTTTTCCACTTCAGTTATGTCTATCCTCCTCCTTATTACTGTCTACTTATGGTTGTTTTGTTGTGGTTCATTTGAGCTCTAGACTGCCATTTTTCCCTATCTCTGATAAATATGTGGGGTTCCTCTTCATCAGCAGCAATATCTTGTTTTCTGACAAGCTGTGCTTTGAAGTTTTGCAATCAGTCTGCAGAATCCTTTTTACAAGATTTACCTTTTTTATCTTCCTTCTACATTTAGGCAGTGGTTTCAAGTTTAGCTCACAGCTATATGGGTTGTTTTATTTCGTAGCCTTCTAGAAATATGCATAGTACATTAATGTGATGGCCTTAAACTGGAGACGCATCCGTCTGATTTGCAAAAGAAATTGTAATGTGCGTATAGTGCACGGAGGGCAGTGGGGAGTTAAGCAGATGCATAGCATTAAGCATGTGCTTAAGAGCTTTCCTGAATGATTCCACGTGACTCGGCCCTAGTGCTCCCTCTGCCTTTCAGGAAGCAGCGATTCCTATCACATGCAGTAATTTAAATGAAAACATTTGGATATGCAGCACAATATTTGGCTGAAGGAAAGAACCTACACAGCATTTGATTTTGTGTTTTATAAATGCTGTTGTTTCAGATGGGTTTGTGTACCCAAAAGCTTCACTGTTTTCTTTTCTGCAAATAAACTATCTGTTCTAATGAAGATATTATTGCTCCCGATAAAGCTGGCTTGACTTCTGTCTCCAGGCTATCAACACTTCTATATATGCAATGTTGCTGTGTAAGTGAGTAAAAATGTGTGCAAAATTAAAATTTGCTCACTGTAACCTCCCTGCACAACAAGTTCCACTTTATCATGTAAAATGATCCCAAAGAGTGAAGGGTGACAAAATTGAACCACTGTTCATTTTCATGTTATGTTTTTATAACAGTTGGGCTTTCTGACCATACTGTGTAATAAGGGAATAACTCATATGTACACAAATGCAGATTTCTTTTTTCCTTCCTCTTGGTTTTTGTTTGTTTTTGTTTTGTTTCTCAGTAATGCTGTGATTTTAACATTTTGCCAAATTAATAACAAAGACAACTTCCCCATGTAGGAATGCCAGAAAGACTTGGACACTTTCTGGTATTTAGGTAAGACCCAATAAAGTGAGACTGCATGGAAGCGATGTAGATGACTGACTGCAGGGGGTTAGTGTTCTCACAGGGTTTCTTAAAGGTTAGATCATGAAAATTTCAGAGTGCAAATCCTATAAAATAATAGAATGGCCTGAGTCATTTAATTCAAACACTTGAGACTGCTGTAGTGAGCCAAGAAAAAAATCAGGACTGGAGCCAAAATTTTCTCATTCTGTGAGTTTTGCTTCATAAATTTCCGTGAGAGGAGCTTCAGGCTTGATAATCTGAATGAGCTGCTGTGAGGTTCCATCTACTCTGGATATTAATTAGACCAGTGCGCCTTCTCCTAAATGGATGAAATGAGATCTGACACCTTGGTGAACAAAATCATCTGCAGGGTTTGGAGCATCCCCTTTAAATGATGACCCTCTGTCCTGCTAGACCGTCGTCAACTGCTCCTTCCTTTATTTCAGTGGAGGATGGATGGATTTCTAAAGCGTATTGAGACCTTGTCCTCATGGAGGAGGGCTCAGCATGGAGGCAGGTCAAGGGTGTAGTGCACACAGCAGGAGATTGGCACTTCCCATAGTATCTAAACACTATCCCGGCCTCTGTTTCAGATTTATCCTCAGCTCCATTTCCAGGTCTCGTATAGAGGGTTCTTTTTAGAACTGTTCCTTTGATAGGCACAGGAGCATTACTATGTTTGGTGAAAGGAAAAATACTTGATAAATGTTGCATGCAAATAGCTTTTTGACGTTGTAATATGCATTGAAGTCATCTTGCTGTGTAGGAGTAGAGCACTATTTCAGTGAGAGTTTATATTCTCCTCCAGACATTTCTTTTGCTAATATGAGTGAATATCCTTGATGTTTAAGGATTCTCAGTACTTCATGACCTCCTTGAATGTCCATATAGAGATGCTGAGGCCAATTAGATATTCCGTCTTTTGTCGTACACAGTCCAGACTTGTTAAAATGAAGCACACTGTGCATTCCTTTATTTAGTGGAGTAAAATGGCACATTAAGAAGTGCTTGGGGGACAATCAAATACTTAGGATTAAAACTGGTAGATCTACTGTGTGCAATAAACTCGGAGGTTTAAGGAAAGTAAAACTGTATCATATTTATGCCATGAGTCAAATTCAAAAAATGTGAAGACCAGCTGCCTCAGCCACGGAAATGGAGAGGCATAAGGGGAAACCTGGAAGTCCTTAGGGAGAGCCAGCACTGTGCAAAATCACGGTTAACTCGCCTGGAGGGAGCCAGGGCTCTGCTTACACCCCCTGGGAGCAGTGCCTTTCCCCGAGTGCTTGGAACACCATCCAGAAAGACTGTCTCTTGCAAGAAGCACTATTAGGATGAGCAGAGTGATCAACGCTTTTGCTAATTTCTTACCTTAATTACTGAAAAACATTCCTGAAAAATGTTATCTCCTTTGAATCCCTGGAGCCAACTTAGTCTCTTAATGCTGCTGAAAAGACAGCCATCTAGTGCAATCGCCCCTGCTTTCCATCTGCCAGCATCATCGATGGAAAAAAAATTCCAAATTCTAGTATGATTTTGAGGTAACTTTAAATAACTGGTGCCAATATTTCTTGTGGTTTCTTCTAGCTGGTGCCAATATTTCTTCAGCTGGTGAAGTGTTGCATCCTAATGCCATACTCTTTGCATCCTGCATCTCTTACACCTTATGTCACCGCGTGTTTGTACAAGGCCCATCACCCTAATTCTGAATCCTGACAAAACAGCTAAGAACAGAGGAGTTATTTAGTACAAAGGCAGCAATCAGAGTAGTATGTGAAAGGGACCTTCATAAATAACAGCAACTTTTGTATATCTGGAGGCAAAAGGCACAAGAATTATCCACGTCCCTGTAGAAATGGATTTCAAATGCTCTATGGGATTGCTTGCTCCGTTCCCTCAAGCCAAATGCAGGTTCTGTCGCGCGCTCTTTGTCTACATCGCTGAGAGAGGAACATGCCCTCTCATCACAGGTGGAAATAACCACAGTTATTTCCTCAGTTCTCCTAGAAATGTGTGTAGGTTTTGACACTGACAGTGTGAACCCGCTGTGTTTTAACATTTAATTCCTTTCCTGAACTTATTTCCTTTTGAAAAATACCACCAGGTCCCTTAAATAACAAGGTTCATGTTGTCAGATGTTGTTGTTCCCTACTGACATGCAATGCTTCTTCTCACTGCACCTAGGAGAGAATGTGGATGGTAAATTACAACCCTCAAGACAAGAGATGCCAAAGGACCAGACGGAAGATTATGAAATAATAATTCCCCGCTTTTTGAATGGAGAACAGTGGACGCCTATAAATGACATTTATTCAAAGGTTAGTCTTTGTTTTGCCTATCATTTTGTTCTAATGTGTGTAATAATTGTAAGGCCGTGGGGGGAAGTAAATGATTGCACTTCACCAGACCAGCTGTAAGTGCATTCTTTATATATTAGTAGGGATCTATTGTCTAAAATTATTACTTAGTTAATCTAAATAAATGGAAGAGGTTAAAATTATGTGGTTAAAATTAATACTGCATCTTATTATAAAGTGGCACTCATTCTGTTAATAGAAGCTTAAAGTAAAATAATGTTTTTAGTGGGGTTAACATACATTGCTCAAGATGGTAACTTCTCAAACAAATATGCTTGTTCTATTTGCCTCTCTGCCCGTTTTGGGGCTGTTTTGCCATGGGCTGGTACCAATTCTGACAGCAAGGACTTTCAGGAAGGTTTTTGTTGGGCACAAAGTCTTGCGTTACGTGGAGCAGGTGACAGGGAGAGGGCACCCAGGGGACCTTCCCCAGTGCTGGCAGCGCTCGCCGAGGGAATCGCTAGTGAGTCCCAGTTCACACTCTGCCTTCCCTTCCCCAACACATAATTTACTACTGGCTCTGACTAACCATAAATCACCTTCCCTCCTGCACAAATTTTCCTTTCTGTTTTTCCCTTTCCCTTCCCCTTTTGAGTCATGCTCATGATTGACAGAGGTAGATGTCAGACGCGTTGTTTTGAAATCTCTTTTCACTTCTAAAAGATATTGTCTGTACTAAAATGTTGCTTCCTTTTTCCTCCCCTAAACGAGAAGGCCACTCACAGTTTTGACTATGTGCAGCGATGAAAGGGCTATCATTGTGGATATAGAATAACATATCTTAGGGAGATAACACAGATGGCTCGGTCCAAGATGTATGTGCAATTCTATTTTTAGATCATTTAATTAGAAACAGCCGTTCTGCTCATAGGATTCTTTTAGCTACTCACTGTAGCTTTCTGAAAGAGTTACAACAGAGTATCTTTATGTGAGTAATGATAATATGATTTATATCATTAATTTGTTTCCCAGAATTGCTTTCTGTTTAAGATGAACATTAGAGAAGATTTGTGGTTTGGTAGAAAGATCCACATGCTGTATCAGCACTTTTTTTCTTTGAATACTTCTTTTCCATGGAAACTGTTATAAATTAAATACATAAAAGTGCAGATCAGGCTGTGGGAAGAACAACAGCGTTAAACTGTTAGAGGAGAAGGGTAATGAATAACTTGTCACATAAATATTGATCAAAAGCAGGAAAGTTAAATACTGTTGCATTCAACAGTTAAATAGGACCTATAGTGCTTCAACTCATTTCTAAGTGTTTCTCCATTTTATTCCATTTTTTTAATGAAATAGAAGAGTGTGAACTACTCTGTATTGTAACCAGGGGTTACTCTTGCAATATAGAGAAAAATAAATAGTGCAGTGGGTATAAAAATGCCAAAGTATTGAAGTTATTTTTTGTACAGATAATTGCCTTGTAATGAAAGCCCTCATTCGCAATCCTGTGATCGTAAATAGTCTTGCTTAACAATTAGCCCCTGAGGAGCCATGCTAATCATTTAGCACAGCGTACCCTTTCTTCTCATCTGGAGGACAAAACCGCTCCCTTGTTTACCCCAGGAGCCACTGCCATAATCCATTGGAATCTCTCGTTGGGAATCCGTCAGGAATGGTGGTTACGCTGCTGACCCTCCTGGTGAGGGCCATCCCCGCGGTGAGTCTTGCAGAAGGGAAGCAGAAACGCCCGGGCTTGTTTCTGTGGAATTGAGGCCCGTGGGCACACGCTGCTCCCCAGCGGGGTTACAAGCACCTCCACCACAGGAAATAATGCAACGTTGCTCAGCTATCACCTCGTTTTGTTTGAAAGACAATCAGCATGCGCTCACTTTTCCAAGAACATTCAATCACATAGATACGTGCAAGCATTGTTGAGCATGATGGGCTCAAATAAAAACCCAGTTTTAAGTTCAGACGTATAATCAAGTTACATCTGAAGAGTCTTGGTCTTCCGAGTATGTGTTTGGTTGCTGAGAAAGCCCATCATTTACTGTGCAGATAGCATTTGTACTGGTTTGGTGTTTTGGTTGCTTGGTTTTTACTTTTTTTTCTTCAAGCTGAAGTTGAGACCAGGATTTCATCATGGTAGTGTTAGAATTGCTACTGCTTCTTCCTCGTTTGAAAAGGTGCCTATGCTCATTCAAACACTTTTTCTAAATTGGTGTATGTTTAAAATACAGGGTAGGTATACTTGATACAAGTTGCTATGGAAATACCAGTTTTTTTGCAACTGTACAATGCGGTTTGTCTATTTAATGGATGTTAAATTCAGAAAGTGTAGATAATTTCCAGTTGGAATATTTTTAGTGGTGTCCAGTTGCATTTCTTCGCTAGCTGGGCATATTATTCTGTTGCCAATCCTGCGTAGGCTGCTAAAATTAGTGTCTACTATTTTGAGTATGCAGTTGTTAGTCAGGACTAAACATGAGTAACTGTATTTGTGGGTATGTGACCACCAAATCAGGACCCAACCTATTGTGCAATGCTGCTATGTGCTTTCACACAATAGCTGTCCATATTCTGTGCAGATGTGACTTGTATCTTCGCTGAAATCGTCTGTGCATTATACAATGCGTTGATAGGTCGTTACAGTTCATGTTTAATTCCAGTTCCCTTTCCAATTCTCTCTTTCATTTGTTCATAACTTTGCATTCTGTGTCAACTTTTTCTCAGTGCCTGGCCTAACCCCAAAAGGGTTGGGTTCTATTTTTCTTAATTTTTCTAAGGTTTGAACCAAATCGTTTCATTTTTATATTATACAAGTGCAAGAAAAAGACTCTTCCCTACTTGTTTCCAGTTGAATATTTTTCTTCAAACTGAGACTTCAAAGTCCAGCCAAGTTTGATGCGAGCTGGGTAAGTGATGTTTTGGTACACACAACACTTTAAGGAAGGTTTTTAGAGGACCATCTGTTTGGCTCCAGCTTTTCCCGTTGCTCCGTGCTGGGAATGCGCTGCAGATAGCGGGTGCCAGGTCCCTGCCTCACAGGAGCTGCACAACACTGGTTGCCTTAGGCCGAGCACTTATTGATAAACCAGCTCTATTAATAGTCCAGATCTTATAATGCAGTAAGGTTCTAGGAAATTGAGACCTTTTTTTTGTGCGTGGGATGTATTCCATTCAATTATGCAGATAAACATAGAGTCCTCCATAGGGTCATCCAAAATGAGGGTAGATCTTCTTAGTTTTGTGACATCTATCACTCAAGTGCAGGCTATTTCTCTATTGTTGGTTATGAAGCATTTAAAATGCCAAAGACAGCACCTGCAAGTCCTGAAATAGGTTCAAAGGGTTGATTCACAAAATTCAGTCTTCTGACGTTTATAAAGGTTTATGTGCAAGTGCCTTCAGTTCTTACTACTGAGTCACTCTTTGCATGTTTTAGTCCTTATGCATATACTTCTGTAATTATGATCCTCAAATCCTTCCGAGTGGAATATTAGACTGCTCCATAGGGATGTGTGTGTTCCCGGAGCGCTCCGAATGTCATTTATGAAGCCACAGCTGAGGTGGGTGCTGAAGGAGGTGTAGCCAGGCAGTGTCAGACACGGCTCCAGAAGAGCTGCCTGTAGGGCCTGAAAGCACTTGAATGCTTTAGGCTGCTTTGAATTTGCAAGTCCAAGTGGCATTCAATGATGCAAAGAAAAAAAAATTATTAATACGAAATTTAAGTCACGTATGGAGATTAGGGAGCATGTTTTACTGCATAACTCCCTCAAGATAGTTGACTATGAGCAGGTACATGGGTACAAAATACCTGTTAACAGATTAGACGCCTACTGCACTCGCTTCACAGTGAGTCCATTGATTGAGATCACTGGCACTCTCTTTAAAAATAAACGAATAAATAAATAAATAAAAGTATACTGGAGAAGCAACTTGACCTCAGATTGCGAAGAGTTAAACCTCACATTAGGTGGAGGATGCTCTGTGGCTTTCCAAGCACCTGGGCTTTGTGATCTGTTGTTACTGGAGTAGCACACGAGAGAAGGAAGGGAGAAGGAGGCAGAAGATGGGGAGAATTGCAGAGAGTTGTATGCTAAAAAACAACTGTGACTCTGGTTCTGATGACTCTTAAACCCAAATATATCAGAAATTCATTTTGCCTTGGGGGAAAACATGGAATCGAGCAGCATGAGAACTGCCTTACCAAATGCAAACTTTGAAGGCCAAATTCTGCACCAGTGTAAATCAGTTTCATTCCTCTGCCTGGGCTATTATAAATCAGATTTGCAAATCAAAGTCTTAAAGTGTTTTAAAATGGAGAAAAGAAAAATGCAAAGATAGAATGCCTTTTCTCACAGAAACACTTTTTTTTCCCCCTTGCTGTTATATTATACTTGAATATAAACTTCAGCTGTGAAAAGCAAAGATAAAGATGAAGGCCAGCTATAAATATATAGTTAGGCCATATTTCTTCTATTTTTTAAGTGTACGGTTGTCACAAGTCAGAAGACTCTGCATGTAAAGTGGCCGAATATTTCCATTTTCTGCTGCTTAGCATGCATTGCATCTCACCGAGCTGGCAAGGAACTAGGTTTTGCATTTCTGCCTGCCTTATTCATAAAGAGTCATATTTTGGATCATGTTCATAAACAACCATCACAGTTTTGATTATCCTCATGTCATTTTGGACACTGATTAATCAAATCTCACTGCGAAATTCTCTACCATCTGTAAAAGAATCATGTCTGACAGTTGTCAGTTATCTTTATGATTCTCCAGATTTATGACATGTACTCCAAGTTACACGGCTTATTTTTGTCTTCTTGGGTTTGCTTTTAGTAAAGAGCCTCATCTGAAGGGATTTTTGCTATTGAATCAAAGTGGGCGAAGGGAATAAGAAATAACTCTGGATTACTTACAAAGTCACGGGAGTTTCGCTACAGCTTCAAGAACTTAAACCTGTCAGAAGCTGCCAAGGCTGCCGAGTTGTGGACAAGCCTCACTCATCTGATCCCACCTTCACTCTCTTGCATTGCTGCCCTTCCCTTGCAAACCAGCAAGGGTAACACAGCGCTTTGTCCTGCACCCTGCCCGATCCTACGGGCTGGTTACAGCCTTCCAGAGCAACGGCACGTGCACAGCCTTCAACATTCCTTCAGTATTCCTTCAACATTCCTGCAGAGCTGGTGGTGCTTCCCCCAGAAGGGCCGCGGTGCGTTTGCGCCGTCCCCGCGGCGCTGCGGCATGGGCTGCAAAGCGAGAGGCCTGCCAGATCAGATAATTAATTTATATGTGCTCAGCCTTTTCAAGAGCAAAGCCGGTTGAGTTTATTTTTTAGCTGGCACAGCCTTCATGCGAGTGATAATTGTTTATATTCACTTCAACAGAGCCTCCTGCTGTTCCTTTTCATTTGAAATAATTGCCAAAGTTTAGACTTCTAGACAATTGTATTATATTAAGGGGAGTCATACAGTGCTGCTTAAGTCTTTGAAGACGGAGGGGACAGTTTTCATAGCTTTTTTTACAAAGTTGTTTTACATATCTTAGGAGAGAGAGGCATAAACAGAATTTATAGTCGTCTCCTTATTTTTATGACTCATGAGCATCCAATATAAGATGCGGAGCTGTGCATGCTGCTAAGCCCGTGTCATCAGCTGGGAATGCAGCTTGGCACAGGTAGCCTCCGTGGGGTGGGAGACAAACTCAGTTAATCCTTGATAAAATTCCATGGGAGATCCATTCCTCAAGCTGCTGGTTATTAACCTGGCGGTCGTTAATTTAATAACCTAGGAAACAAGCTGTTATTTCTTTTGTTTTTTATTATAGAATAGCAGACTCACAAAATGGTTGGGGTTGGAAGGGACTTCTAGAGATCACCTAGTCCAACCCCCTGCTCAAGCATAGCTCTACCCCGGCCTGGTAGGGCCACTGTGAGGACTAATTTGTTCAAATATCCTTTAATCCACAATAATTCGTTTGGAAGTTATTTAATTCAGGACTTTTACGTGATGGAAATGCTGAGATTCTCCCCAACTCTGCAGCTATTTTCATAGAGCAGCCAGCAACAGGAGGGTCAGCCCAATTTAGCCAGTCTTTGGCCTTGGAGCAATGGAGCCTCTTCTGCCTTGAGTGTGCAGTCTGCTTGTGTGTGCATTGGGCATGGGACAGGGCGGGTGTCCCCCCCATGCTGTCCCTGTTTAACCAGACAATCTCTCTGATAACTGGACTCATCTGTGAAATCCATAAAAAAGCCCTGCTGTTCAGTTGTATCCCGGTTCTAGGAACTTGCTGGATCGTACACAGGAGCTTGACACACAGGCTGGGTAAGTTCCTGGAGCCTGAGACCACCAATAAAACGTTTGTGCTGGTAATTGAGCAGGGGAAATTCTTTTCTCTGTCTGTACTGAATCAGTGCCCTAGTTTCAACTAGATATAGTAGGATTCATTTCCTGCCTGAAGTGCTCGGGCACACTGGGAAGTGTTAAGCAATTGGGATGCATCCCAGAAGTGGGACGTTTCATTTTTAGTTTAAGCGATGCAGCGTGTTAAGTTTGTAAAGTCTTGCGGGCTAGTTCAAGCACAATATCAATAGCAGATATTGCCGGGGGAGGCTGCTGCTTCAACGAACGGAAAACGCAGGGCTCTACATTAACCATCCATCACCCCCGGCCCCCCTTCGCGTTCCGGAGCCCTCGGGAGGCTGAAATTCCCTTCGCGAAGCTCGGACCGCGCTGCGCTGCCGGGAGGAATTTTGTCATACTTGGCCAGCGAGGACGGCCGGGGACATCGCGGTGCCGGGCGCCCCGCGGCGCTGCCAGCGGCTCCTCCGCGCGCGGGCTGCGCTCCGGCTGCTCCCGGGCCCACCAGCTATGAGGTAGCGTCTCGGCCGCTGGCTGCACGAATCTGTTCATATGTTCCCCTCGTAGGTGAAGCGGCGTTCCTCAACGTGGGCTTTCAGACGGGTGTTTGAAAAAAACACACACACAAATAAATCATGCTTTCCATGATAAATGGAAAAATATCTTGATCTTGGTGGTGCTGTTAGTGCTAGTAACCCTTTAACATCATATTAAATAAAGCTAAGTTATTGCAATTATGCTTCACTTTACTAGGTTGGTAAAATACTTGTGCTGAGGCATTTTCATATTGAATTAATTTAGCTTATACTTGGCTGTTTCATGTCTCTTGCAACAGATCTTGCGAGCGTAAGGTATGAATTTCAGTGTTGGAATAAAATAATGCTTCCCTTTCCAGCTGCGAACACGTGATCAATCCTTTACAGGCGAAAGGAGAATCTCCCTGGTTCTCATTCTTGCTGCAGTTGCCTTGGGTAGAGCTGCATACGTTACGGCTCCTGTAGCGCGCTCTCTCCTCCCATGTGTTTATGCCCCACGGAGCAGGTTCTGCTCCTGGAAGACGTTGCAGGAATGGTTGTTCATGGCAGAAAGTTGGACATGAGGCCTGTTGCATCTTAAAATTGTTTGAGAAAGGGGAGTCTGTAGGAATTAATAGTATTCGGTGTCTTCTGTGATGAAGACGCCTGTCTTGGGAGGCTCTAGTAAATAGATTCATGCTCAAGGTATGTATATTTTAGGCATGAAGAGGTAAATTTAACTGGTAGATCCACTGAGTCGTGTTGCTATAGGGCTGATGCTTTTGTTGTTGAATTATAATTCTATTTGGAAATGATTAACTCAAACCCTGGGAGATTTACTTCTTCTATTGTAATAATCCTCGTTTCTAAGAAGCATAGCAAAAATCGTAGAGGTTATATGCAGTTGAAAACTTGATAAGAAAAGTATAATTAGGGTTGATAATAAGCCTTTTTTAAATGCAGTTGTAATATCTTGAGAATAAAAGGATTTCAAAGTGTTGATATTTTTCTAGAAATGAGATGACTTCCAAATAAATTTGTTAATTAATTTAGACAAGTTCATATAGATGAGGCAGAAATGATCAGTATCATTTTGATATGATAGAAGAAAATTTGTATGCAATTTCTATCTTGAGAAAATTGTGTGTCCTTTAGTGCAAGAGACTTTTTTTTCCCCTCAAGGACATGGTCTTAAAATACCGTTGAACTTCTGAGGTTTAATTTAACAAAACTATTGCAAATTATGGTATTGTAGACACCATGGAGCAATGAAGGTTAGTGAGGCTAAGGACCAAATGAGTTTGGGGATGTTGCATGATGCGTTTTGGAGGTTTTTAGAGGGTGCGTGTGTGCCAGGGTCTGCAGGTATTTTCTGCAGGTCCTTCTCCTCTGGAAAACCAAAGGTGCTTGTGATTTTGTGGTGAGTGTGATCCCAAATGCCCAGTATTGTGATCCCAGTACTGCGGGGATCACAGTGTGGTTTGAGAGGCCTCCCCGCAGTCCAAATGGCACGGAGCCCCGCGGGGATGCCCGGCTGTGACGCTGGGGTTGCCCTGCCGTCCCAGCACCGCAGTATTTGCAGGTTATTTATCCTGCTGGGCAGCTGCTAAGTCACGATGGTCTTTCCAGGGGAACCCACCAAACCCTTCTGAGCCTGACGGCAGCCCCAGGAGTGCTTTGCCTCCCCCGGGGCCGCAGCATTTTGCGTCGCGCGTTGAAAGCGAAGCCCGTCGACATTCACACACGTGCACACTCATTGCCAGCAGCCAAGGCACGAGCACAGGGATAAACCTGCTAGGTCAGAGCTGCTGCCTGGGAAGGGGACGGGCAGATCTTCCCTTGGAGACCTGATTTTTTCTCTTGCTGGTGGATGGTACTTTCTGCTGCATCTCATTTGTGCGAGTGTTGAAGATGGCAGCGATCTCGGCTGAAATCCTATACTGGTGTCTCTCAGATGACATTATTTACTTTAGCTTCAGCCATTCCATCATCTTTCCCGAGATGTTTTTGCATTGAGTACATCTTGTACCGAAACAGAACCAGCGCTGAAGAAGCTCTGCTTTGAATTTTGGCAAGTGCCAGGGAAGCAAAGGCTCCCAGAGGTGCTGATATACCCAGCCATAGTATCCGTGCCCCTGCCACGGGCCGTGCCTCGGCAGCCCTGAACCTGCCTTTTGCAAAGGAAAGAAGGGGCTCTGGAAATGAATCTGCTGCAGGAAAAGCCAATAAGAGGAGCTGTGTAATTTCATCCTCCAAGCTGCTTCTAGAATATTGCAGTTAATATTGCCCACTCCCTTCGGCCTGCGCTGCCCAGGGTGCATTTCCAGCAACGGCAGAAAAAGTGGGATTTCTAAATCACGTATCTCCCGCAGAAAGGGCCTTTCTCTGGGTTGCAACAGACAGAAACATTGTTTAAAGCAGACTTTTTTTGGCATTTACTGGCATTACTAAGAAGGAGTTGGCAAGGAAAGCTGGCAGAAAGAGATGAGTTGGATATGCTTTAAAGATTTTTTTTTCTATAAAATGAATATCCAGAAGCTGTGTAAATGTATTTTCTTTAGTTTAAAAAAGTACATGGAAAGACAACACATACATATTTCTGACTGAAATAATATCTGAGCTGCCTGTGCCCTGCAAATTCTATTCCCTCAATTAAGAAAAAAGAAAAAAAAGGCAAAACAAAACAACACCTCAAGAAATCCCTCGACTGTTTATTTGGGAACAGACCAGCCTATTACAGCCGTTAGCTTGCAAAGGTATTTCTGCTATAGTGAGAGCATAAAGAGAATTTTAACCTTTTATTGCCAGGAAATGTCATGTTTGTTAGGGAAGTAGCTATTGAGACATATGAAGGCATGAGAACTGCAGGGCTTAAGCAAATGGCATATGTAAAAATATACAGACAAAACCAATGCCCCTTAGAGATCAATTAAAACCAAGTTAAATACCTATAATTGAATATAAAGCACTGTGTTTTGTGCTTCCTGAATGTCTATTTGTTAACTCTTTTGAGTATGAAGCCTCTAGTTGCAATAAAAAGTTATTTCAAAATGTTGACTTCCATTTCTGCTCAGGAGTCTGACTGAGCTGGCTGCAGCCCCGGGATGTTGATTGTAAGGGAGAAGGCTGAGTTCTGGAATGGTTTGGATGGTGATTGGGATAAACTCTCCATACAAAAGGGGTTGTTTCCCAGGATCCTGGTAGGAGGGTGACGGGAAAGGAAAATGCTGCTCTGCGGAAATGAAGTATCAAGAGAGTAGGAGCAGGGCAAGTGGCAGAGGGGGAGTCTTCAAAAACCTGGTAGGGACTTTTGTTTGTTTGCTTGTTTCAGATAGCAACCAAAATTCCTTGCTTTGTGCAGCCAAAAATCTCCCCTCTTGCTGTTCTGCTGCTGTAGACTTTCTGTCCATAAAATGAGAATGAAGGATAATTCAAAGTAGGTAACATCAGTATAATTTTTCCAACAGGCTTTTGAGATTAAAATTATTATTTGTTTTCATACTTTCGTGCTACACAGCTTTTTGCTGTTCTGGGGGTAAAGAGAGATGTCTTCCATGTGGGCATTAATGATGCATGTGTTGTCAGAACAAGGGGACAAATATTTCCAAGATTTTGGTTCCCAAAGAAATTAGTAGGAGGAGTGGTCGAAAGTTGAGTACAAGGATTTTCACCGGTAATCTGGGAAGCAATTTAAGAGCAGTTGTAAGTATATGAAGAGCATTAGCTGAAAATGTTATAGTTTCAGGTGAGCAACGTAAATCAGAGCAAGCCCCCTTTGGCCCTTTGATTGCACGTTCTTCAAGTTAATGCTTCTGAGTTTTAGGACTTTTTTTTTTTTTTTTTTTTTTTTAAGAAATTCATAATACAATTGTATTCCCTCTTGCAAGTAATCAGATATACAATGAAGCTCTTCCATTAATGACTAAAACCACGGAAAATATCCTAACGCTTTTCATTATAAATAATTTAGAAGAAAACTGCGGGCTCCGCTTGAAGTTTTTAATGGCATTTTTTTTTTCCCAGCAAAACCTTCTTCTGCGAAAGAGGAATCAATATAACACTGGTAAAATGTGCACCTTTATCTTATCAAGGTGTATTGCTAAAACTGAATATGAATCATGGAAAAAAAACATTAAATTAGCCTTCACAATCAAGACAAATGATTTGAAAATATTGTAATATGCTTTTGTTGATTCTTCAGTAATCGCCCTGGCATTTTATGTTTTTACATTCTATATTCTTACATTTTATATATAGTTCCTTATCATAGCAATGAGATTTTAAAAGTTTCTCAAGAGCAGTAGTAAAATTGTTACCACATTCTGTTTTTTCTCTGGTCCCTGACAGTCTACCAGGAGCAAGTGAGAAATTCATTAAGTATAAAATTAAATCCTATTGTTGTTCTGTTATAGCTGTCTTTACCTATCCCACAAGATCATTTCTCTGCATCTCTTGGAAAGTGCAAATCTGCTGCTGCAGCTTTAGGAGTTGCATCTTGGCTGTGGATGGAAAGTCACTGTCACCGTAATGGTACGGGGAGAGGAAACAACTTGCACATTTAGACTTCAGTAAAGGGCATTCTTATTTGCAGCTTTCTGATTAGAGTTAATTTTGGAGTTCTTCATTAAATCTCTAGTGAAGTTTAGATTTCTTTTAAAAACAGAATTTTAATGTAGAAGCAAATAACTGTTGTCTGAGGGAATAATACAGAAGCCTTCAGCTCGCTTACTCAGAAGTCCCTCAGGGAATGAGTACACACATGGCATCTTTGCTCTTCCTAATTCTTTTTCTAACTAGCCAAGTTCTGCAGTCTTCAACTGTTATTTTCTAGTGGGACCTCAATGAGTTCCTCTGTCTGGCTGAGTTCCTCTCTGAAGCTGCTAAGTGCTTTGGCTGCTGCATCTTCTCATTTAAGCTCATAATATGGCTGATAAACCATCCTTCCCGACTCATCTCAGGATGCAGTGAAATCCAATAGATTCATACATGGTTATTTCTTTTATACCTTATCTTATACATTTATACATTGTTAAGCCTGGATGAAAATTTCGCAGGAGACAGCACATGGTCTTAATCATCTGAATCCTGCCAGGAGACTCTGGCTCGTTCCTGTGCTTCAAAGTCATGCTCTTAACACAGTGTGCTCACTGATACCTTGCAATGCAGTGAAGTAGTGTCCAGATGTGGTAAGCATTTGATATGTTTAGAGACACTACTGAACATTCCCAAAGCTTTTTTTTTTTTTTTTTTTTTGAATTCTGCTTATGTCTATGACTTAGGAGGACCAGAAGTCTCTAGTGCGCACTAGACCAGAAGTCTGGTGCAATAGGTCCCATTTTAACAAGCAAGGTTTTGCACCATTGTGGTGTTGCATTTCTTTGAATCGTACAAAAAAGTGCAGTCCTAAGACTTCTATTTTATGGGATTGTAAAGGAGTGATAACTTAATACCTTCAGTACTTAGGCATATATCTGAATATATGTAGGCCTTCTAGAACTGTTCTGAAAACGGCTTTGAGTGGCTCGAGTGGTTGGTGGGGTGCAAGCCTTTGAAGCACCGGATCCACGGAAGGTCAAGGAGATGACTTAGTTAGAGTGGGCTGTCCTGGGTGAGAGAACTTTCCACTTGTCCGATGGCCAATAATGACCATGGAGCCTGGAGAACAGCAGGTCAAGCCTGAGCCTGGCTTCAGTCCAGGGTCGGGATATTTGTCCTAGAAATGACAGCCTTGAGATTCCAGCCCTGGAGAGGGCCTTTTATACCAGATGGTCATTGAGTAAAATATGGGGAAATAGAACAGCCATTAAAATCAATGACTAACAAGAACAGTCATCAAGTAAGTAAATTTATGAATGAATGTATGAATCAGTAAGTGAATGTATGAATTCCTGTATGAAGAGAGGGAGAGTCTGCTGGACACGTGAAGTAATCTCCTATATAGTTAGCATCCTTTGGGCTTCAGCTGCTCAACTATATCTAGTCTGGGGCAATTTCCCTCACAAAAAACTCTCTCACCTGGAGAGAATACAGAGAGGAAAACATGGAGTGCTCTAAAAACCATGACCCCCGGTGAAGATTGTAGGAACCGAAGCTGTCATTCTTGAGAAGGAAAGGCTGGGAGGGGATGCGATAAATCTTCAAGCGTGTAAGAGGCTACAGGAAAGTAAAGGGGAGTAATTAGTTTCCATGTCATGTTAGATAAGCTCCCCATCTAGCAGGGAGAAGAAAAATGGTCTTACGAGGCAGCAAGCTAGACCTCACTAAGAGCTTTTTCATAGTGAATACACGGAGAAAAGAGCCGATCTGCATGGATACAGTGAGGAGGGGAAGCTCTGGAGTCCCTGGTCCCTGTTTTGCAGAAGAGTGGGACGTTGGATAGACAAACAGCTGCTCATGAGGTGGGTGCTGCTGATCCTAACGTGGGGCAGAGAGCTGCTTTGTAATCCAGAGGGCCCTTCACTGTGTAAAGAGCACCAATGTTCACTATCAGGATGAGACTATTTCCTGTCTCCTCCGTGTTTCTGAAAATAGGTATTCCAATGTACAGAAAAAAGCTAGGATAAATTGACATTATTTCTTCAGCAAAGCTCTAGAAGTGAAGAATGTCTGACATACTCCAAATCATAGATGTATTCCACACAAATCTAAATGCCTTTTCTTGTATTTTAATACAATTCTTGGGAATTCAAGATTATGTAATTGAGAGAAGAGTACATGATTTCCAGTAAGGACAACTCCAATGTAATTTATGCTATCTCTATGAAATAATGTTTTTATCACTTGTTTGTCACGCACTGACATTCTGTGTTCGTGAAAGGTTTCCATACAGGTATTGCTTCTCTGAGCTCATATTGCATCTCTCCAGCACATCCCTCCACAGTCCGAAATACTCAAAAAGAGACATGCTAGAAAGTCTGTAAGAAATAAAACCACCTGGGGAACCTTACCACGATAACAGGAGTTCAAGCCAACAAATGCAAGCTGTCCACAAAGCATATACATTTAGAATAATTACAATTGGCAAAGAATACCATAAACCACATGCATTGCTTTTAAATCAATAAATACTTCCTTTTTTTTTGGCTTTAGTTTACAAAGCAACAAAACACAAGAGACTATGTTTCTTCCAAACACCTCCAAAACCAAGTGATACTTCATGCAGACATGAAAAGTATAAACATTTAATTCATATTGTTTTGCAAGTTCCTGAGGGCAGCGAACTCGGCTGTGCTCTCCTTGCTGTCAGATGACAAGCGTGCACCCCTGGGGCAGGACAGAATGAGGAGCAACAAAGAGAACACAGTGTTTTGCCGCAGATTTTTTTTGTCTATGGAGTAGCAAAGGATCACAGTCCCTTAACAAATTGTTTGGGCAACTCTAAAAATGCAAGAACGCAGAGAACTCAAAGAAGTTGCAGTTTGTTCCCAATTTTGGAAAAAAAAAACCAACCCCAAAAACCAACAAAAAGTGATTCTTTGACAAGGGAGTGAGCTTACTATATTCTTTCTTGCTGGCTACAGGGACTCACAAATAGAAGCATGATAAGAGGATTACCTAGCTTCTAGAGCCTTCTATCTGGAAGGCATAATTTCTAATCTAAACCTCTTTTTTTTCCTTTGAGGAAGGAAAAACAATTTGTGGTCGGTGTTTTCCACCTCTCCTGCTTCCTACCCTGTCAGCCAGCCACACGTAGACTGCTGCTCGTCACAAAACGCACCACGTCCCTCACATATGAGGCCCTCTACAAGCTCAAAAGATTAAAAGCAGAAAAACCAGCCAACCCCAGCCCAACAGGAGGCACCCGGAGCCCCTTCCTCGTGCAGCCCCCCGGGCACCAGGTTATGTGCGAGCCCTTGACGAGGCTGCTGGGGATTCCACAGAGCATTCCTTAAATTAACGGCTTCCTGCTCGCTGCCTTGCTCCCGAGATCCCTGCCCAGAGCTGAACCTCAAGCAAATGACACTGGGGAAGCAGGACACCGAGAAGGTGATTGTGCCAGGCCAAAATCCACGAGCTCCAGCCCACTGTGTCCTGTGGCCATGCAGAAATACAGAGGTAACGAAGGCCCTGGGCAAGGACAGCTTGAGTTCAGCTGCATCCCTCTCAGGAGGGGCCTGGTTTACAGCTCCTTTTTATTAAGCAATAAATGCTGAAGGTGGTAAAACAGTCTGGATTAAACATTCCAGGAGCAAATACAAAATAACTAGTTTATATTTTAAAGAAATCTGCACCTGCTGAGCCTGCCACAGGATTCATATAATATGATAAAAATATAATATGATAAGCTTGATAAGCACTGTTGTTACACTGCTTGTTTGGTGTCATTAGAAAGCCAGGCCTGTAGTTTTTATCCGATATTTATATTGTGTTTTAAGTAACAGGCACAGAAGCTGCACTAAAGCACATTTAGGTACTTTCGACCAAAACTTCAAAAAGTTATATATTAAAAGTCGAATATATTCATTCTTTATTAACATCTAAACAGAGCAGATAGGCCAGCCTTGTTTCTAAAGCAACTGTCCAATTATCTGCTGAAATATATTGATTAAAAATCATTTTTAAAAAGTCCCTTTGTTAGAGGTAAACTTAGTACCTGTAAAGATCAAGACTAGTGTCAGAAATCTTTTCCTAACTTGAAAATGGACTAAAACCTGGCGTAGAAATGAAATAACTTGGAATTTGCTCAAAGTAAACCCATAGTCATTATATAGTATTTACACTGTGTGTATGAATCACAACTGTTCATTTTGCTATCAAACAGATGGAAGCAAAAAGTACATCATTGTTAGAATACATTATGTGCTGCTTAAACAATGCTTTGTGGAAGGCAGTGCAGAGAAAACAAACATATCTGTTTGGTAGTAGAGTGCTACAAAACAAAACTTAATAGAGCTGGCAGCTAGGAAGCAGTTGCATTGTATCTTTGTAGTCTTAGTTATTAAACAGAACTTGTTGCAGACGGTCCTTTGCAATTTGGGTAATTATAATGTGAATGAACAGCTGCTGATATTCACCAATTTAAAAGTGTATGCATTAAATGTGTCCTCCTTTGAGGGCTATGCCATGTAGATACAGGACGTCTCATTTAGTTTAGTAGACTGTTTTGCCATGCATAGTGTTAAAAGTAAAATTCCCCCTCTCTGCAAGATCTACGTGGGCTCTCATTTCCTATTCTTAGGTGCTTGGTTAGAATAGAGCTCATCATATTGTCAATGTTTATTCAAAAAAATCAAGGTAGGCATAGACCGTGTCGAGGACTGTGTATCAGTGGATGGGTGTTTTATCCATCTTATCCTTCTGTCATGCAATACAATGGCCCCCATCCAATAGCAAACTCCTGTCTTTATATTTTACCACCCACACATCTACCGTGTGTGCAAACCTACCCCTCTTTAGAAACACCTTCTCTCTCCCTCTCTATAGCTATTACAGTGTATATTGGTGAGGAACCACCAACCCTCCAGGTTATGTTTCCAGGTTATGAATCCTCCAGGTTATGTTTTGCATAGCAGGAGCTGCCTGGCATCCTTAGCAGGGTGCGTGCAGGTGACCTGTATGCACTACACACATGTCTGTATGTACAGTATAATTGTGTCGTGTTTCAGGATCAGTAGAAAACGAAGCCCATTCCAGTTGTGCCCAGGGTGGCATTACCCAAGTCCTCTGCCAACTCGTTATGTGATGCTCTTCAGTGCCACTTGCATCCTCACCCACTCCTGCAGCTTCTGCGGCCTCGGGATGGCTGTTTCTCCATTTTTATAGGGAAAGATTACAAAGCATCTCAAGAGCAAACCCAAAAAAACAGTCTACACCCTCCCAATATTTCTGTGGTTCTGCTAACTAATATAGAAAAAAGAATGCACATTAAAGTAGTAATTTGGAACTGTGTCCATCCAGAAGGATGCTGAGATGACCACCCATTTCAGTGAGCTATAAGAGTGCTGAAAGTTGATCCAGAATGCTCCGAGAAAGCCCCTAAGTTATTCTACCACTGAAGCCGGGTTTCACATGCTTTTTGTCTCCCGTCAATACAAATCTGGCTGGGTTCAGTAAATTATATTAAATGCACATGTATCTCCTTCAAGCCACATTTCATGCTCTCCAAAAATCTTTCTCTAAATTAGTTCCTTTCATATTCCTTGAAAAACTCAGTTCTTAATTAGGAAAGAGTTCTGATTTTCCATTTTCATTAATTCATTTGATTTCAGAATCTTGAAGCCAGAGTAATTGCAACTAAATGAAATTTATTTAAAGGCAAAAAGATACAGTCAGTTTCCAACACCGAGGAAATTGAAGACTTCTTTTTTAATGAGAGTAAAGGGTAGGTCTAAATATCCTGGCTAACCTGAATCCTTGACAAGGCAGCAATCTCCAGAGAAGCAATGATATGTATGTTGCTTCCCTGAATGAACTCACAGGGTTGGCCAGATTAATGCTTAAATCATTTAATTATTTGGCTTATTCACATGCTGTTCTTCACTTTTGGATCCCTCACACTCCTCACCAATCACACTGTTGCACTGCTGCAGTTCTGTGCCAAGATCTCTTAGCTCAGATTTATTCTCTCTAAACATCTTGCTGTATTATGTGGCTCAGATTAAATCTTCTTTGCTAATTTGCTATTGCAATCACAGATGTGCTTCTGGAGTCAAGTTCCCTTTTGCATCGCGAATAGTGGAATGCAAAGCAAAAGTGAAGAGTCAGTACCTCATTTCCACTGTTTCAAACTGCAATCTGTCTCTGATAATTATTGAAGTTGATAAAGGAGGTATATGAAAACAGATCAAATATTACTATTTTTTTAAATTAATAGAATGGAATATTTCACCCCAATTTAGCCTACTCAGGATAACTCGAGAAACTTTCCAAAGCTGTGCTTCCAGAGCACATGAATCATTTTTATATCCTGGAATGTTAATCCTAGAAGAAAGAAGGATTTGAAGACTTTCTAGTAAAGCAAATGATTATACCAGCTCATCTATACCCACATTTTTCTACTTAATTAGAAAAGGTCTTTACTTACAGGTAACACATCGACACATTTACCTTCTTGTAGAAAATAAGTGTCAAAGCAGTATGAAAAGCTCAGGAGGCTTATTTAGAAAAGCTCTTCCTGGAACAAAAACATATGGTTTATCCTGAATGATACTCAGAGATTTAAGGTATTAATGACCAGCCTATCTCTTGTCGCAGAGGCAAAGACAAAACACAGATGAAAATGCCATTATCGTTAATATACACACATAAAAACTGTAAACAAAATCTTTCTATTCCTCATAAAAGACATTAAGAAAGATATCTAAACAGGCGATTATGGCTGGCCAGTATGCAGCTAATTCTTCCTGTAGATAAGTTGCTGAGCTATTTCCAATTGCTGAATGAGGTTATAAGAAATCTATTTCACTTATTACTACTCATAAGTTCAATAAAAAAGCTATAAAATGGTATTTCTGAACTAAGCTCTCACATGACATGTGAAATAAGTTGGAGGGTATAAAAACTAGCCCCCAATATCAAGGTTATACAAATTCATATTAAAGCTCAGCAATGCTCTCCTTCACACTAAATCATCTAGAAATAGCATGCCCTTTTGCCATTGAAGGGGCTGAGGTAAATAACTGAAGAGGAGGTAAAAACAGATAATCAATTATTTCAGTTGGCTTCAGGGTTACTGTTGAAATTTTCAGCCCCTCAGAGGAAAAGCAAAAATCAATATGGCACAGCATTTTGAGATGACAGAGAAAGAACCATCTGAAAGGCGCCTGCAACATGTTATCAAAGAATGAAGAAAAGTTCACTGTCACCTTCAGCTGCTCTACCGCACGGTGCAAATGAATAAAAATATTACTGCTTGTTTGCTGAGCTGACCGTAGCGTTAAAGAACAGAAAAATAATAATTCTGCAGAAGACTCAAAATGTTTCAATTACATGACCTCAATCTCATGGACCAATACAGCAAAACAGAAAAAAATATATAGTTTTCAGGACAGTCTGTGGATGCATGAGTCTAATTCCCATACGAAGTATGGGAAAAGAGACCTGAAAATAGCTTTGAAATTCTGGAAGGAAGCTGCAGTCATTCCTGCAGCTAGAAGATGAGCAGTGAATAAAATTGCATGACACAAACTTCATTTTAATTGTTCTTTATGTAAGACAACCTCTTTCCAAGATCTGTCTGTGCAAGACCTAAGCTACCAGATCATTCCATTAGGAGAGCAGGATTTCTAGTTATCATCTTGGGACAACACTCAGTTGTTTTCATGTTCGTGTATGACTCAAGTACATTGTCACATTTCCTCCCTTTTGATAACTCCATTATCGTACAGGACTCCTGCTTTGCTTTTATCTGCCTGCCACAACGCCAGTGAACTACCACAAGTAACAGAAAATAAAGATTATCTGAGACAGATAGGCTACTGCGTACAGGTTTCCTTGAACAAATGCAGTAAAGCTCTGACAGTCATTTAAGCATTGCTGATCATCTCAAATTATCTGTTTTGTATTTTGACTTCAGATAATTTTTTCAGGATTAAATCGCAATGGAAATTTTAATGCAACAGTTTCCCCAAGGACAGATGATGTTACACAGGGTATTTAGGTATTCTTAGTAGATTATACTACTGTCCCATCAGCTTTGGGGGTTTGTTGTCTTCTGAAGGAAAATTCTCACTTTTGGATACAGAGGAGTCCTCCTTTTAGACCTAAAATACAAACCAGCTACCTTTTGTGATGGAAAAGGAAAGACTAACCACGAAAGAGAGAGTGCTGAGGAGCATTAAGTGAAAATCTGCGGAACACCTGAAAGTTTCCAGGGCCATCTCTGCATTATCTGCCCCAAACACAGCCACACAGTAAGCGGAGAGCTACTGTTATTGGAGCTACAAACACTGACCTGCAGAAACGATGCTAAGAAAAAATATGTTAACAACAAACTCAACAACCTTCCCCCCGTCCTAAAAGAAGCCAGTCAACCCTAACACCAGGTGTCTGTTCACTCTAAATTTAACGTAAAAACCCTCTGCAGCGCAGCACATATGATCCACCCAAAGGGCCCCACCACCCTGACATCCCAGGACGTGTTTTGAATTACCTCGTGCTTGTTGTAATGGCCGCAATGGTTAGCTCAGGATGCACTGCAGTTAAATCCTCCCGTCCCTTCCCCTTCCTGAAAAGCTCTGGAAGCTTGGATGGGTCTTGGAGCCGTGGAGGCCGTGGATCCTGGCCTGCTGCTGCTCCCCACCACTGCTCATGGTGTTATATTGCTTCTGGTGATAGCCTGAGGATTCTATGTAACAAGTTTTCTATAAAATCAAGATAGACTTTGCCCAGCTCTCAGAAAATTAATCTCCACACACGAGATGTTTGCGACATTACATAGCATATTCTTTGGAAAGAGGCAAGAAGGAAAGTGCTACTATAATACACTGTCCACAGTTCACATGGACAACATATTTTTTCGCAGCCGGCCTCTACAGTTTTAAGTCGCAGAATGGCTTAGATATCTCCCGAACTCTTTGAAGGCAGGATTTCTCAAGCTGTCTGCTACCGTTTTCTAAATCCATACAGCATTTTATAGTGACCTGTCGCACTGCTGCAACTGAGCATCTCACTGCACTTAACTTGACAACAAACTGCAGGAGAGGGATGAGCCACTGTCCAACCTTTACTGAGAAGCTGCAGCATGGAGAAACTTACTGATCTGTTACATGGTCGCATTGGAACTGTGCAGCACAGCACAAGATTTAGCAAGTCCTGCCAGAGTCCTGCCTACTTCCTCCCTAAACCCAATCTCTGCAGGATGTAGATGTCTCAACCTTCGGGGCATCCTGATCTGCTTGTGACATCTCAGTGTGTGGCCTTGAGTTAATAATAAAATTTAAAAGAACAAATGAAAGCAAAGGAATCTTTCCTTCACACAGTCGAGACAGCATTACAGTTAGCGTTTTAGTGGTCTATGTATTAGAAAATGTGGCTTGAGGGACCGCAGAGGTCATGCAGCCTGGCAGAACCCTTTGACTGCCACATCTTTAGGAGACACACGGACACTGCATCAGTGCTGTGTCACCAAACGGCAACAATCTGAGTTGGTCTTGTCCATTTCAGAGTGGGTGATTCCGTATCAGAGCAGCTACACCTGCACTTCTGTAGGCAGATTTAGTAGAAAGGAGAAAAGAGAGTAGTGAAAAATACGGCGCTGCTTTCTTGCCATTAGATCTCCATCCGGGCCATGACGAGCTCCCTTGCGACACTCACAAAACCTCTTCTGGCATGCCAGTGCTTGGAAGTTGGCACAGACGGTCTGTCCAGTTTTGTAAATCAATTCCATAAAGCCCTAGGCAAGAATTTTCGGAAGTGAGTAAGTGTATGGTGGGATTCTCCTGCTACCCTACGATGTGGTGCGTTTTAGCCCAAATCAACAGAGTGGGAAAGTCTTGGATACAACCAGATGACCAAGAGTTTGACTTGATTTCCTTGACTACGGAAATCTAGCTTGTAAAGAGTTGCTCCTACTAGGGAGGTAATTTATTACTGTTTTTATCCACTAGGAATACTGAAAGAAATAACTGACATAAACTTCAATACGGGAGATTCATGTTAGACCTTAGGAAAACCTTTCTACTGGTAAGGATAGTTAATCACTGAAACCAATTGCCAGTGAAGACTGTAGTAGTTTTTAAGAATAGGTTTTGTTTATTGGAGATTTCTTAAAATGGGCTAGACAAGTTTCTGCCATTCTTGCCCTTTACTGGGGGATGGATTAAATGCCTTTATGTCCCTGACAGTTTTTGCTCTGATTCTACAAGGAGCAAATGTTCCCGTAATAAATCTATTGCTGGAGTGATAAATGAGATGTGTATTTACTTTAAATCTAAATAGACACTGAAGTTTTGGAAACACATTCTGGTTTCTCTGTACTCTGAATATGTCTGCTTCCCTATTCTGCTGCTTCTGTAAACGAATAGTAATTTGCTTCTGCATTTTAACACCGTGTATAACACTGTGTCAAGCTACTATGCATGACTACATACGTACATGGCAAAGCCAGGCAGGGTTTTCTGTAGGCGATCAGTATAAATGACATGTCTTGCATATACTTTTTTGGGAAAATTGGGTAAATTGTCCTTGGGTAGCCATGGTCTGATAGAATAATGCGCATGTCTGACGAGCTTGGTGCAAGGCTGCCCTCTGAAACCTATTCTCCTGTGCCTGTTACTGACTATAGGATTTCTCTTGCTTTGATTTAAAGCCCAGACAATTATTTATTAAATATGACAATCTGAGTTTTTGCTGTGTTTTCCATTTTTAGTCCATGCTGAATGTCAACAGGCTTTCTGCATGCAACTAATTGTGATCCATAACTCCTGAAATCAGAGAAGCAAAATTGTCTCTTTTGGTACTGATCTCTATTCTCAAATACTGGCTTAGAACAGGTGAAAATGCATTTGTCTTTCCAAATGAATTTATGTTTCTGCTTTTACTTTGTTTACATTCCTTCCTTAGACTTTCTTGTATTTTATTTTTGTAATATAAATGCTAGAATAATTTTTATTTAGGATTGGATATACTAGCCTAACTCGTTTATCTTAAACGGATAAAATCCTTTATTTTTTCTTTGTAGTGAGGAAGCTGTAGTCAAAAACATCAGGACCAACCATTTAATGAGTTTTCTCTCTATTCTGATGTGCTGAGAAATGATTCAAAGTATCCTATCCCAGTCTCAAGAGTTAGAATCATGGGGAAAGCTAAAAGCACGGTGTGACCACAGGAAGTGCCAAATCCACAGCCTAAAGGAAGAGATGATCCAGCAGTGATTAATGCTTGTTCAGAGATTCCTGTGCAGAAAACTATGCTCTGTGGCATCCGCTTTGTATTGAAATTCCAGAATGGGCATTCCACCCGCGTGAAGAAATCTGCTCCAGAGAAACAGCTATTAGAACTTCATGCATAAAAGCTATGTTTCTTTTTATGTGTGTGTGCCTATTATGTCAATATAACAGAAATTGGCCCAGTGAAAACATAGAAAAGTTCAAGGTCTACAGCTGAGACCGTACCTGTGCTAACATGACATGTGTGTGTGAGCTAAGGAGAAAAGCTTTACTTACTGCTGCTTTTGAGGCCGTGCTCTTGTAATGTTTTGATGGCAGAAGAGGTAGAGGTAGAAAAGGTAAATGGAGCACAGAAAGGTTGAGCGCAACCGCTTGGCTTAGCCAAGGTCAGTCTTCTGTGGTGGATCCTACGTGTCCCAGCCAGCATGAAGTCCATGGGAGAGCTGGGCTCTCAACACCATCTCCAGAGTCACAGTGGAAGACCTTAATCTCAAAAACATTCCTTTATTTTTGCTTTCTGAATAAAAACCTAGAAATTGGTGTGGTTAAGGGGGACAAAACAACTTAGTAGTACGTAAAACACCTTTTAATTAAACTTGACGTTCTTTTCCTGAAAACTGGCAGAACTTCTGGGCACAGAGGGTTGTAGTAGTGCATCCCAAGGGGTTGGTGGTGGGACCAGGGCTGTTTAACATCTTCATCACTAACCTGAGCAATGGGGCAGAGTGCACCCAGGGGAAGCTGTGATGGGTGCACACACAAGTACATGAAAGCCCATTTAAACACAGGAAAACATGTTCCCACTCTAAGGATGGTCAAGCACTGGAACAGGTTGACTGAGAGGTTGAGTCTCCCTCTGTGGAGACATTCACAACCCGACTGGACATGGCCCTAAGCAACCTGTGCTGGTGGCCCTGCTGCAGCAGGGGGTCGCACGAGGTGATCTCGGCAGGTCCCTGCCGGCCTCAGACCTTCAGTGGAGTTTTCAAATGAAACCGGGAAAAAAATAATTCAATGTGTGGTATGGCCAAGGGAACGATTTCTCAGCTTCTAGTCTGAGAGAGTAATTTCCAGTAAGCTGCTGCTTACAAAAAATATCCAGCCATGATGGATACCATCACAACTTGCAACTGTTTTTATTCAGTTGGGCTTAGGTAATTTTTGAAGCTCAGGTTTTGTTTTGTATTTTTCTTTTTTTTCTCTAATGGAATAGATGTTGTTTTCTCATTAGTTTGTGTTTCAGTCTGGTACAATATTATCCTTGTGTTTCTGAGTCATTTGTGTTAGGGGACTGCAATAAATCTAGTAGCCATAAATCTCGTTCAGCAGGTTAAAACCGAACATATTGATTTTAATTCCGTTGTAAGAAAACAAGCGACTTCTCGGCCAGTTGGCTCATAGAGCTGGTTGTGCAGAGCCTCCCTCCTCCTCCTTTGATATGTTACTATCAAAAATATGCTACGGTCTCACCAGATTCCTGTTGTTCAAGAAACACTTTATTTGTTTTAATGCGACTTATCAGACATAATTTTCACTTGACCTTAATAAAAGGTTCATTGCTTACCATGTTTCACTATTTTTTTTCAAATTATTGAGCAGGTTTTGCTAGTGCCAGCTCAACCCAACTGACATCCCTTAGCAAGTAAGGGGCAAACTAATGGGGACAAATACCCTTCTTTCTCCCCTGATATACTTCCATGTAGGTTTGAATGTAAAAATGCTCTAAATAAAAGGGGGAAATTAAGGAGGTTGTTGCTTCAATCATTTTGAAGTCAGCTCCATCTCTTAAGATATCAAGGAATAACTTGTGTGCGTTGATGAAAAATTGTCTTATACTGCAGAAAACTTTCTGCCAGAAAAAGCTGAAAATTGAGGTTTCCAACTAGAAAGGACTAAAGAGCATAATTCTGTAGAGGAAGAGAAGGTGACAACATCCTGGAAGTCCTGGAGCATTTTCTATGGTGTGAATAATGCTATTTCAATAAGGTTAATTTCAAATTCATGTTTTATAATTTTAAAGATATTGTATGTGGAATAAATGGTCCCACCAACACGGAGATTTTGCTTTCTTCTCCCATAGTTCCTAAGAAAGGCTTTCAACAAATGGTTTGGAACAGGAGAGTACCTGCCATCACAAATGCTTTGTGATTATTCTAACCAGAAGACGTAAAGCAGCAATGTAATGTCTGCAGTTAGAGTAACCCCATTTGGTTTTGCAACTCAGTTTTGAAAATACTGCTGTTGAGGGGAGAGTATCGCTTTGCTTTAGGAGGGTCACGATGGGTTTTTAAGGTTTTCCAGTGGAGCTGAGCAAACAGGGAATGTTCTCCCGCACCGCAGAAAAGCAAAATAAGAAATATTGGAGCTCATTTCACGAGTGTACACCTACAAAAGGAAAGCAGACCAACAGCTCCGTTCTCAAATGGTCTTTGGTTCTTTTATCACATTAGAAACATATCCATCTCCTTTAGGTAGTTACAAGCCATCCACCCTGGGCAGTTTATAATATTTGCTGTATTCATCCTTATGACTGTCAGACCGAATAAGAAAAACTACGAAAAAAATAGGAAGATAGTTTCATCTCTTCCTTCTCCCAGACAGCAAACAGGGAAATGAGCCACTTGCTTGAAAGAAAAATCTCTGCTAAAGCAAGAACGTGCACCCAGGTCGCGTGCAAAGCAGCGCGGCCTCCTCGGCGGGCGCATCGCTGCTCTCTGTAACGGGAACGCTTCAGCGTTAGGAATTCCCAGTGAGGATTTTGGCTTTGTAACAGCCTGTTTTATTTTGTACCTTCTTTATTTTAACTTTGCTAACATCAACTGACTGTCAAATAAGTAGCACAGTAATCTCATGAATAAACATATTTTTCCTCTGCATTTTTAGAGGGGGCCTTCAGTGAAAAAGAATCCATTTGTGCTACTGGAATATCTTAATTATTTACTGCATTATAGTGTAGTTAATTGTGTTTTATTCTCTCAAAACTGTATAATATGCATATCATCGTGGGTTTTGGAGCCAGTGCAATAATATTAAAGTGGTAATCAAAATTGCCTCTAAATATTCATCCAGTGAACGACTCCCATGTGTTTGCTGAATACCAAGGATAGTCTGAGGCATTTATTTAGCATTCTAGTGGGATTCAGTTTCTGCAAAGTTCACAGAGATGCCGAATCTCACTGTTGCTCTTTGGGAAGGAGGGAACGTGTTTGAATTTGCACGAGCAGTGGGGCAGGGTGCTCAAAGAAAGCAAACCCGAGTCCCAGGCTGTGCCTAATATTGCCTGAGAGCACTGGGAAGTTGTCAGATATTTTTTATTTTAACAAAATTACCATTTTGTTTAGTCTACAGCAGTCTACCCATAATTTCCCTTTTTAATAAACATTTACCATTTTCCTAATCATTTTAAAATCATTTCACTTCATGGATAGGATGCTCTGACAGTCGCAAGGACCGAGTTTCCATCAGGGCCCTGCTGTAGCAGTCACTAATTTAGACATATTTCTGAATAAATCAGTTAAATACTAAAACCCTAAGATTAGACTGCTGCAGTTCTGCAATTGCCTGGCCTAAATCTTGCAAAAAGTGCACCAAATGCATGGAGAAGCAACTGAATTGTTGAGCTTTTGTCAGGATTTCAAAGCAAGGAGTTGCTGTCTAGCTACCCAGTAAGTTTGTTTAATGAAACTAAGTTGAGTGCGGACAGTCTTAGGACATATTGAGTTCAGACCTTTGGATTCAGAGGAACGAGTGTCATAAACTCGGTGCTTCCTCGTTGGACGTGCAGCTCTGCACAGCTCATCCGGGTGCTCTCCCAGCTCTCCCAGCCAGCGAGGCCTGGAGAATCCACCCCCTCCTGCCTCAGAGCTGCCCGACCATCCCAAACCAGCAAATTCAGCTCAGATCCCTGCAACAAAAAGGGAGCATTTTCATAATGAGGGGGAATGGCTCTGTGAAGAACGTGCACAGTCACGTTGGTGTTGAAAATGGAACTGGGATGCTCCAAGGGACTGGGATTTCCCTGTGCTCAGCTGCTCATGTCTTGTTTAGAAAATCCTCCCAAATACCTGCAAACTTACTGCATTGTCCTCACAAAGACACAGAGGATAACAAAGAATGGTATTGACTATATTTCTAAATGCTCCAATGCCATTTATTTATTTATTAGCTAAAACCTAAATATTCCCTATGAGAAGTCCAAAAAGCATATTAAGATATTTTGTATTTACAGAGAAGAACTAATCCAGCACCGCTGTGCTCCTGTTTGGTTTCCCTGATGGTTGTAGGTCTGTGTTGCATGTTGAATTTGATGCAATTGCTTCCAGGTGCCGCCGGGCCCTGATTCCGCAGCAGCGGGAGCTGCCGGGGCTCCCGGCGGGCAGGGACAGGGACAGGGACAGGGACAGGGGCAGGAGCAGGGGCAGGGACAGGAGCAGGGACAGGGACAGGGGCAGGGGCAGGAGCAGGAGCAGGAGCAGGGGCAGGGGGGTCCGAGCGCGTCGCCGCCGGGGGCTGCGCGATTTGGGCTCAGCCGACTCTGTTTCCCGTTTCAGAACCACCCGGCACTGCTGCAGGTTGCGATACGAGCTGAACGTGAGCATCTAGTCATCAACCTGGAGCGAAACGAGTAAGTGCATTCGTTGCATGTTCGGTTTATACCGGAGACTTTTGGAGAGGGGTTAAAATTTCTGCAATCAATAATTTAGAAGTAACCTGTGCCAAATTTGCTACCCAATGCTTATAGAACAGGCTCCTAACAAGAGTGTTTTATTCCAGTTTTAATTGCTTATATTTGAATTCTGCTTATAGAGCAAGAATCCTTATATACATCTGTATTTACGTAGTATTGAAAGCGGAAATATCGCCTCTCAGTGTTTTCTTGTCATCTTTACTTCTAGTTAGTTTGGGTTTGTCCTTCTTTCCTGCAGTAATCCCTTTTATCTACCGTGATGGGGAATATCCCCCAAGCTTTGGGGTGTTTTTGGAGGACTCGTCCCTCCCCGGCCCACCGCAGCGGTCGGTATCCGCGCGGGGAGCAGGAGTCACGTTCTTGGGCTTGACCCTGCTGGGCTCCTCCGTGCGCGCGTGGGCACGGAGCTCCCGGCGGGATATGACACGTTAACGAGATCAGGGATCAAAGCGGAGCCTGAGCCCTCATTCCTGGACTATAAATATTGCATCTTCTTCCATGCAACGGGCGTCTCTTCCATGCTCTGACGTCTCCTGACGTTTCCTGACGTCAGATGGGATTTCTGTTTTAGCCTGTTGCGTTATTTGTAGAAACACTGGGTTGTACTGAGGCGTTTCCTCTCTTCCCCACATCCTTCAGCTACAGATAGCAAATGTGACAGTTTAGTGACACAGGAGCAGTATCTTTGGGAGAAATTCACCTGTAAGCCCTGGAATTCAGAGGGGCCCTGCTGAGCTCAATGCTTGGGCAGGCAGCAGGGGTGCAGACCGTGCGGAAATGCAATCCTGAGCACGGGATCTCAGTGAAGTCTTAATTTACCATCTCAGCTGTTGTTCAGCTTCTGCCTGTGAGTGTCTCAGGGCATGATTTGGGAATACAGACCAAGAACAGAGCTGGCTTCTTATCACCAGCCGTCTGGGGGACCTCTAGCAAGACCCAGCGGTGACACAGGATGCAGCTCGCTTGGTCCTTCAGCATCAGCCTCAAATCGTGACCCTTCTTGATGGTATTTCCAGGGATTCTTCATTGGTCATTGCTGGTCCTCGAAGCAAAACGCCGATGTCACATGCATGGGCTGCTCTGTTTCAGGTATTCAGCACAACCAGAGGAGGATTTAATTCATTTAGTAAGCATGGATTTGACTTTATGGACCCTTAATCTCTGTCAAAGGGTGTGCCTTCCCGCAGGAATGCGCAGTATGCGGCAATGGAGGAAACTATTTGCATTCCATGTCAGAGATTAAAAGAACATAAAACTGCTATACAGGCACTGCTGAACATATTAAACTCGCTTGTACCTGCAATAAACTGTTGGATTTATAGAACTCTAAGATGCAATCTCGATCTCTTTTAAAAAGATAAGTACGTTATGAAAGGATCGTAAATTAAAGAGATGACAATCTGGACCTGTTTGATAACATTTTGAAAGGTTGAGCTTTGCTTCTTAAATAATATAATATTTACCAATTTTTCTCTTCCAGTTTACTTATCTCTCTGATGGGGTATCTACAAGAAGGATTTTGTTCTAGAACAACTATGCGTAGTGTTCAGGACATGACACTTCTAATTTTTACAGGAGTTTCTAGGTATTATTGTGCAGCTCTAAAATTGGCTTTGACTATGTCGTGAGTTGAAACACACAGGGCAGTTCAGAGATCTCAAAGCAAACAGAAAGCTGGTGAAATTCCGTCAAATCATTTCTCCCTTTTCTCCAGTACTAACACAGTGGGCGTCGAAGGCGTCTCTGCCTTAACGGAAGGAATTATATGATTTCTTGGGAAGTGGTGGCTGAACATCTTTCATCCCCTCCCTGATGCTCAGCCTACTCTTCTAATTACAGCTCATTCTCTGGCCTAACACAGTTTCGCTTCCTTTATGATATTTTTTATTTCTTCCATTGGTAAAATCAAGATTGCTAATGCGTCACACAGGTATTGCCACGAAATTGGTGAATCCAAAAGTTTAGGACAAAACAAAAAAGACAACGAAAACCCCCTTGAAAGCCTGAGTGTGGGAGTAGCCGGTAGATCAGCCTGCTCGAGGTAGAAATAACTATGCTGAACACACAGTTTTTTCTTGAGTAATCAGTGACAACAGATAGGAAGCTCTGATACGTGTGTGCTGTTAGTCAACTGTACTTTCACATAAAGCATTTTATTCTTTGGAGAATGAAATGGTGGGGATGGAGGTAAAGCGGACCCCCATATTACATAACTTCTGCATTGGGTCATGCAAAAAAAATGGATATAATTTTCTATGCTTAGTAGAAACAGCTGCTTTGACTAGCCTCGACATTCAAATCCATTTACTGAAAACCTTAGAGATTTTCCCAAACTGGAGTTATATTTCAAAACATGATTCAGATGCATTAGGCAACCCCAAGTGGGGACCGTTGTGTTAAACCATCTGTTATCTATGGAAATATTTAATGTCAGCTTGGTGTGTTCTGATTCTTAGAATCAGCAAGACGTGTTTGTTTGTAGGACAACATGCTGTAGTTTGTTCTGAAAGGTTTATTGGTGCCTAAGTTCATATCTTAACTTTTTTTAAAAAAAAACTTTTAGTTTATCTGTGAACATGTTCATTAAATATTTCAGTGATTAGTTTTCAGGCATTGCACATTCGTAACTGTAAAAAAAGGAATTATTTGCAGTGAATTCAATTTGTCAGTCCCAGCAAACCTACTAGCGGGCACTTCTTCAAGCATATTTCTTAGTGTGATTTATTTTCCTTATGTGATTGCCCTCTTGAGAACCTTAAATTCTGTCGTACCTTATATGTTTTAGAAACACTTGTCATTTGGAGAGTTTTTCCAGAATCAGCAAATCATCTATCAACTGCAAAATAAACCACCCTTCAGAGCAGCTGATTTTACTATTCTGCATGACATTAATAACTCTGACGAGGTTTCTGTTGTGTAACCCCCTTTAAAGCTGACTGTAGCATGTGGGTCTAGAAGAAACGGGTGTAAGACAGCGTGACCAAAACAGAACCCTGCTAGGATGAAATCTGCATTTGAGAGCAGAATGGCCCGTGACTACCGGCTGCTTTTCTGCAACTGGAAACATTTCACATTCTGTCAGAAAGAGGTCCGTACCCAGCACAGCTCTTAAGTATTCTTTTAACTTTAAGCATGTGAGTAATCCAGGTAAAGGCAGCGGAATTACTTATTTTCGAAGTAAATTTCACGCTTAGGTGATTTGTTGACAAAGGTCATGGTTATGAATGACAAAGAAATCTCACTTGGAGCAGATGTTAGAGATCCGTCCCGGTTCCCGATTCCTCTGCGTCTGAGCGCACGGCTCATAAAGACCAAGGCTGGAGCTCAATAGAGGGCACGCAAGGGACACTAAGGAGGCAGGGTGGCCTCGTCCTGAGGACACCAGTTGGCTGCTTCCTTCTGATGGGAGCAATTGCTCCTTTCAGGGGGAATTGCTCATTTTCAGGGTGCAGCCTGCGCGTTTCTGACCGACGGGCTGGCCACGGTGACTCAGGATACAGGCGTGAATGGAAAGAAAGCAGGATTATTTAAGAGCAGCCCAGGGCACTGTTCATTCCCCTGTAGCTCTGTGCTCTTTCTAGATATGTTTATAACACAGCATGTAACAAAACATGATGAAAAAGGGAATATTTGAATTTCGGTTCGGTTCGATTCTAGTCTAGTCTATTCTGCTTTATCAGGAGAGAAAATCCATCCCAGGCCATGGTACCCATCCCAGACTTCCTACCCTTCCAGAACTGGAACCAGCACAAGGACTGTTCAATCCCACAGGGATGTAGGGGCTGATACTTCACCAAGGAGAACACGTACGTGCGAGGCCGTTTTCTGCAGATGTAGGAGGCCTCATGTCAAGATGTATTGGTCAAAGGGTCCCATACAGTGTGGGAGCTTTGGAGACCTGGCCCTCTGAAACCCAAAGCATTTCTATCTACATATGAATTTTGGGGTGTGATGCAGCTTTCACTCGAGTCAGGGGACAAACTGACCTAGGAACAAGCTCTCCTAACTTGGTCCATCTTCGTTTGGAGGGCTGATGTGACCTGTTTCTATTAGCGTTCAGGAACCTTTGGTGTTCTCTTTTGGTAAAAAAAGAACAAGAAAAGTTCTCTCCTCTTCTCAGCGTGACCTTTGCTTCGTGGAGGGCCGCCTGGCCTGCCAGTGACATCCTGGCTGCCTTAATTTAGCAGGGAAACAGCCCATTTCCCCTGCCAAAGAAAGTAGCTGGTACAATTTGTTATGAATCAACATTATATACAATCAGTGGCTTGAAATAAAGATAAAGGAAACAAGTCTAAACAAACAAATACTAAGTAGAGAAAAAGGACCTCTCCGAATGTACTTGCTGCTATAATTCTGAGCAGTAACACAGCCAAAAATCGCTGACCCTGGTGGTTTTATTGCAGTAAAAGCCTCATTTTCATGGCAGTAGGAGTCTCTTCCCTTCCATCCTGGCAACTGCCATTTGGTACCACACTGGATGTGGGAAGATTCAGCTACTGGACAAGGGGAATAACACGGGGGAGGTCTCGCTGGTTGGAGACGCTACTGCAAATTCAACCCATCACCAACTTTTTCAGTAAAGCACATGAATATATTGCATTAGGTGATAAGCAACTCTCTCCAGTAGATGGTTCAAAAACTTAACTTTGACTAAATTGTTACTATTCATTATTTAGCTTTTCTTTTTTAAGCATTTTGGGGTTTGGCTGAAATTAAGTGCATGCTTGCACTTAATCTAAACATTGTATTTTAGGAAAGTTTGAAAAGATATTTCAAAGAGTTTTTTTTTTTTTTTTTTAATGGGGAATCAAAATGATATCCCTGCTTGCAGTTTTAAGACTTTCCAATACCTGTAATTCAGCAGCGGCTAGATTTTACAAAATGATGCTTTTCCATGCGGCAGGATTTCCGTAAGAAAGAAGTTGCCACATCCTCCTCCCGTGGCCTCTAGTCTCCAGACACCTGTAGCCAGCCTGTGGGTGGCTATTGAGGTGCACGGAGCGGCGTGGGGCTCCTGGCAGTGGAGGAGGCTGCACAGCTCCTTGCTGTGCACCGGAGTGAGGAGCAGCTCGGGTCGACAGCGGCAGCGCGAGGCCGGGCCAGGTGCCCAGGGCTGCCTTTCTGGTTGCACGTGGCAGCATTTATCATGGTGGTGTGGAGCTCTGTGAGTTCTCAGTGCCGTCCGAGGGAAAATACTACCCTAGGAGTCCATCTCTGATAGTCCATCCCATTAAATACATAAAAATATTTTTTAAAATATGTTTGTTGGTGCAATAAATTTAATAAAGAATTGTCTGCTCCAGCTTTTGATCCCTACTTATATTGCAGGAGTGGAATATTATATTTTCAGAACTATATTTTAACCTCACTTTGCACTGCAGAACGTGAGGTTTTCAGCATTTCACTGTAACTGTGCTCAGCAGAGAGGTCGGGGAGGAAAGCTGGCTATGAGAAGACAACAGGAATGTATATATGTATATATGTATATACTCCCTCTCTCCTGTGGGCTGTCTGGAGTCAGTGTTGATTGTGAGGATAATAAAAGCAAGCAAAATGCAACCATCTATGACTGTAAAATAAATAATTAGGAAAGAGAGCAGAGAGAAAAGCCTCTTTTTGTAAACCTTGTCATCTGCCATGATTGCCATGTGCCCCGTCCCTTGCTGTGGACCACTTGCTCAGGCAGGTTTTTCGCTTTTCTTGCTGGGGTTTTTTGTTTGTTTGCAACCAGGGCGAGTTCAGCCACAACCAAGGTGAAACACTCATGTTGTTCTCTGCAGCGTCCCGTGCTCTGTAACTGCCCACGATGTTTGCTCTCCTTTTCAAAACACGTGTAAAGATGCCAGGCCAAAACCAGGAGGCTTCTCCTGCTTTTCCATCCTGCTTTCATCCATTTGTGGATATTGCTTTCTGGCTTCAGACAGGCAGAGAGGACTGTAAATGAGTTTTCAATTCAAAATTGAGGCCGAACTTGCTTTTAATGAATTTTCTATTAGATATTTTCATTTTGATGCTCAGTCCCAGGGGCCCTATATCTTGGAGTAGGAGCACATACATTACAGTACGTCCAGCATCTCTAGAATTTCTCATCTTTCTGCATCTAGTGGCATTTCCCTGGCACACGCTCAGTTCCTAGGGACTTCAGCCTCTTCAGAAGGCTTTGCAGAACGAACTGAATGGTGTCGCCTTGCAAATTTTACAGGGAAGGATGCCAGCTATTTACTTTGCTTTAGTTTTTGCAGTTCTGTTTCTTTTTCTTTTTTTTTTTTTTATTTACGGTGAGAAAAGACAGAATACACTGAAGTACAGTAATTAATTCCCTGTAATTTTATGTTACCCTTGGAAGTGAAGGAATCCAAGGGAACAGGTCGGGCTCACAGCCTCTCTCAGGGCAGGGGACGCGTGGGACCAGCCTGGCTTCCCGCACACGCTGTCCCTGTCCTCGCTGCAGACCTGCTCGGGGTAATTCGGGGAACATTTAATGTTTCTGATCTGCCCGCCGAGGCGCAGGGCTCCCCACGCTGTCCGGTGGGGTATTTCTTTGGGATATACGGCTCAAAGGGATTTCTTTGGGATATACGGCTCAAAGAGGAACGACTGACCACGCTTGTCCTTCCAAGCCGCGTTGTTCTTCCCAGCTTTCACTGATGCTTCCTCATGTGCATGGAGTAATGCAGTCGCATTCTGCAGTTCAGCAGTGCTTATGGATGCCTGACGTTATGTAAAACCCGATTTATTCTTTTGTGCGTGGAGGAGCATCCACGCAGCTCCTGCCTGGCCCCGGCAGCACAGCTGTGAGGAGGGAGGGAACCCTACGGCTTCCCCAAAGGGCCTATATTCGATTAAGATAAATATGTCAGCTTGATATATAAATATATTGATATATATGTCAACTCGCTGTTGTTGTGTAGCACCAGTTTGTATTGCTGCCCACTCGGGTAAACGAGTTGCCTGTGAGTCTCCTTCAGTGTTTTTAGCTGCCTGGAGGGGGAAGCAGGTTGAGGTAACAGCAGGACGAAGGCCAGGGGCGGCCTGGCAGAAATGTCAGCACACACTGGAAAAATACCTGACCAGTCGATGAAATTTAGCGATTCGAGGTCACTTTTAGTATTCTGCACGTTCGTGTCTGGGGATCTCCCGGCGCGCTGCGCTGCTGCTGCAGCCACTGCCCCTCCGCAGCTGCCTAGGGAAGGATTGCCTCTTAAATACATATATATGTATAGAAAAATAGGAGAAAAAAAAAAAAGGAGGAAGAAAGAAGCAGCCAGGCACAAGGCACTTGAGGACAAGACTCTTCTGTGCAGGGGCGAACGAGATCCTTTCCTGGACGCTGAAGTGGAGGCTGTTTCCAGCACGTGTCCCGGTGACGGCAGCGCGCGGCGGAGGAGCGGGAGCCCCGCGCAGCCCCGGCTGCTCCTCCTCTCCACCTGCAACAGAAGGTTTCTTTATTTCATTTCCTCCTAGCAGGGCCTTGAGGATTAATTTGTTGGCGTTTTGAAGATGAAAGCAGCACACGAGTGCTAAGTATTGCGGTATCAGCCAAGGTGGATGATTCAAAAAGCAGAGTCTATACGAAGAGCTGAGCGCGGAGGAAATACATATATGGAAACATAAGCTTGGCAGGAGGACGCGCTTTTTTCCCCCTCTTTGATGTCTGGCCTCGGTAATCCAGACAGATTTCTTCAAGAAATTGCTCCAATTTATTTCTGTGCTTTTATCTTACTACCTGCTACTTGTTCATTTGAAGTAACTATAAAAAAATGTGAGTACTTAGCGGTATGGAGAAGTATGGTTTTTGTGTGAAGAAGGTAATTTGAGTGCCCTGATGGGACCGTGCTAAGGGATTCCTGCTCTCCGAGGCCCTACGGATTCGAGCCCAGCTGACCCCTTTCTTCATCTGCCCCATGTATTTGCAATTGCCCAGTGCTGCACAGTCCAGCAGATGCCCAGGGTGCTCTTCCCAGCCAATGCTCCTTTCCCTAAGGATGAGAAGAGTTAGGGTAGGTTACATCTCCAATTATGGTCCAGTTTGGAGGTAATATCTGTCACGTTACATACTTTATCTGACTAGTATTTGAAATCCATGTGTTTTACTTAAGTTTGCCTATAAAATGTTCGTATGTTACCAAAGTTGTTCTGTAAAAAGAAGAAATAGGGGGAAATTTCCTCTCTTCTGACTCATTAAAAATAAGAGTAGTCTTGTCTTCCCAAAAGTAGTATGTGACACTTATGGGTATGTTAAAGCAAGCTCCTAAGTCCAGCTTAGTCTGAAATACATAATTGCAGCTCCCTGACTGCAGGAGAGTGGCTGTGGATTTACATGCGAGAAGAATTTAATAGACATCAATGTTGTTTTTATTCTGGATATTATCAAATGAATAACATGTTTGTGAAGAAGAATTAGGCAATGGAGGTGGAGATATTTCTGCATCCTAGCCTTTACCACGTCTCTGAAAACCACAGAAATAATAATTTTCTTCCCATTGCATGCAGCCTGTCCTGCATGCTGCATATTTTTTGCCTGCTTCCCTCTGTAGCCTGCATTGATACAGTCAGGTATCTTGTACAGACAGATCCCCTCCTTCTTCTCGATGTTGAACCTAGTTTATATGATGTTCTATATGATGTTTCCCTCTCAAGAGTTAGGTAATGCAAACTCTACAATCTCCCCCTCTCCCTGAGCATAATTTATTCTTGTTATATTTTAATACTGAGGCAGTAAATGCCTTATCAGTTTTGAAACAGCGGTCTGGATAATTCTAAGCAGATGTCTCTCCATCTTTAATCACAGCATCAGTTATTTCTTGGTCAGTCTTGATTAGCTGATTCTTACATAATGAAAAAGTATAGTTAATGGCCACTTATATGTGGGTTGAACATGCTGAAAAGAACAGCTTAGCCCCTCGAGAACAAGAGGCTGATGAGCCAGTAAAATCAAGCTAAATGGAATGAGTCTTCATTATGAGTCATTAGAAAAGATGACGCTTTGGCTAACAGATGAAATATCTTTGATGAAGACCAGTTGTAAAAGCACAACTTAATGCTTAATAAATGTATTGGGGTGACTCATAAATTCAACGTACACATTTGTTTCTTCGCAGTACGTGTCAGGTCCGGTGCAACACCATTTCCTGCAGGAGATGTGTCCCCTGGCTGCATCCAGGCTTTCAAAAAGACACTTAAAATCACTGGATGAAAGATTACTGGCAGATAACTTGGCAGGGGCTTCAGAATGAAAATAAGAGTGTTCAGACCCAGTGCATTTGGCTGGAAAACGGGCAAATCTCCCATTATCTTAACAGGGCAGTGCCGGTAAGGTGTATCGTAGTTTGATTAGATTTGAAGCTAATCTAGTTGGATATTGGACTGGATTAGTGGAAGCTGCAACAGTTTAACTAGCTCCACACACCCAATGGAGAACTTACGCAATTTGAGTTGGACAAATAAAAATTTAATTTATGAAACAGCAGGGATTTTGAGTGCTAAGAAAGAAATGAAAAATAGAATTTGTCTTTTATCCCTACATAAATTACAAAACCCCCAAAATTTAATATTGTTGGGGCAACATAAAAGCTGTCATTGATTGGAACATGAATGTTTCTGAAACTAAGGCAAGGAGGGAAGGTTACAGGAGGATTTGGGGGGAGCTTAGTAGCGTTTAGTTTTGGTTGTTTAACAAATAGGTGGCTCTTAGTGTCTCAGGAAAATAACCAAAAGCGAGCAGCTGCTCTTTTCCCTTCTGCTTTGGTTTGGACGCTAGTGCAACCCTTGCTCATAAAGCAGTCACATCATCTTTAAAAGTCTTCATCGTTTTATTTCCTGTGCGGGAATTGTGGCAAAAAAGCGTCTCTCTCAACTTTTATAAAAAACAATGCTCAAGCTGAACATGCAGTTCAGTTTCTTCAAACTCACAGGTGTAGTGGTTTGGTATAATTTTTTAATCCATGACAATTCTCATTAAGAAATTTTTATCTGGTCGCTCCTCTTTGACCTTTTTAAAGAATAAGTGCTGTTAATTTCAGACAAGAAATGTGGGCCTTTATACACATTTGGAGCAATCTCCCCTATGCTGCAAGCAACAGTTCCTTGAGACAAGAGAGCTCCATAAAACCTGAATGTAAAAACGGGCTCATATTTAGCAATCTTCACCCAAACAGTCTGGCAAGAAGCAAAGTTTTTCTCTTCACTTGGCAGTTACTGGAGGCAAAATGCAGCATGGTCGGGGCTGCTTCATCTGCTCCCTTCCATGGGGTGAGCTGATTTGTTGCATTTCCACAGCTCCCAATAACGTCGTTCTGCTCCATGGTGCCGTCCCAAAGGCAAGCAGAGCTTGTAACTCCTTGCTGCAAAGACTGATGCTCTTGTGGATCCAAATCCTTGGAGAAAGAGCAGGAGAGACACTTACAATCATAGAATCATCGAATTGTTAAGATTGGAAGGGGCCTCTAGAGATCACGTAGTCCACACACAGGGACACCCAGAGCACGTGGCGCAGGGTGGGATCCAAGCGCGTTCGGAAGGTCTCCAGAGAAGGAGCCTCCACGACCCCTCTGGGCAGCCCGTTCCAGTGCTCTGTCACCCTCTGCCAAGAACTTTTTCCCTAGGTTCCCATGGAACTTGTCCCTGTCTCCGTGTGCCGGCCGTGCCGAGGTGGCCCCGCGTTGTCCTTTCCCTGCAGCCGGCCAGGAGCCACGGAGGGCACCGCTGCCCCGGGCGCGAGCTCAACGTGTGCATGTTGAGGTCCAGAAATGACTCACCGGGAGCAAGCGGGCCAGCAGCAAAATGTGCATTTTTAATAAGTAATGAATTCGCTTAGGAGGAAAGGGCAGGGTAGAATGAATTGTTTAGCAGATTAATGCGAATGTCTTCTCTAAACCTCCAAAGTCCCTGGTGTGCTGAGCCAGGTTTTGTTTATGCACATGGAAACGTGAAATCTTTTCCAGTCCCTGTGCAAATAACACAGAATTGGACTTCATTGCACTGGTTAATTTAACAAGTCCTGGGAGGCTTTTTGTTATGCAGGAGCAGAGGAGGAGCCTCGCGGCCCAGAACTGCTGCCCCAGCACAATCTCCTGCAGTGAATAAGTGCAGGGCCCGCTCCTGGCAAAGCCGGAGCCTAAATGACGGATTTAACCATCTTCTCTTTATCACACAAGGCATTAAGGGTCTTAATTCCAAAGCAGGGCCCACATTTATCTCATAGAACTGGTGGATAAGCGTGCAGCTCTGAGAAACAAAGCGTTTTATACCGCCGATATTGCTGCTGTGCCCGTTAAATAGAACTAATGCAAACATTGCATCAATATTTTAATACTCTTTACTGTATTTCTTTAGAAAATGTTTAAAGAGCCACCTAATGTGTGGCAGGGATACTTCATATTCAAACCTTTGTTAATTCTCGTTAAATGGCTTTATTAAAATTGTTTAATTGAATATTGATAGAGCAGTCCTCTAAGCATCCTGTTTTATGGTGTTGATAAGCAGAACAATTTAAGAGTGTTCATTAATTGCATATTTGCTTAATTCTATTTGAACTATGTTTACATGAAAGATAAAATGTAGGTACAGGAGGGCTCTTTTTTGATCAACGTTCGGGATTTTATATGCATAATTTGTACAACTTAAATTAAGTACATTGTGATTCCCAATATGCCCTGCTAGCATGTCTGTGATCACGCTCACAGAGCTAGGGAGTCTCAATATTTCACTCCATCTTTTATCTCATCTCTTATGAATAATTGAATAATTTACTTGTTGGTGCAGCCTCAGAAGTAAATCCTTCTGCACAGCATATATATGTTACTGGAAAAACTAAGCACTATGGTGATATTAGCTTCCTCCTTGGAAACGGGACTCACAATATTGGAAGTCTGCAGGCAGGTGGCTGTTTTGTCCTTTAATATTTAATCATGACGTGGTTACTTTACCCATCTCAGATTCCTGTGTACTTGCTTATACCCACCTTTTCCAAAGTTTAAGCGAGGTGAAACTCACCTCGAGAGCGGAGGGACCGTGGAAGAACATGTGGGGACCTGAAACCGCCTCTCCAGGGGGTTTGCAGCACAGTTTCTGCACGGGCCTTCTGTGCTGGGGTGAGCTGTGCACATTCTCCTAATGATTACTGAGCTTTGGGCCTGACAGTTAGAAGTCAGCAGTTTTATTAAGCTAGTTTTGCCATGCTTAGTATTCATACACACATTTAAATGAAACTATAATATCCTTGTGGGCTTGAGTAGTCTTACCAGGAAGCTTTTAAATGGTTTTGAGAGCTCAAACAGGGCATGTTGTGGCTTTGCCTATTTTCATTTCAACAGGGAAGTGGTCTCATTTTTGGTAGTAGAACTGAAAGAAGAAAATCTCTCTTTTGTTGGACTTCCCATAATCCTCTTTTTAAAAAATCCATGGATTTTCTGTACAGGTAGGCTGTAAACCGTAGGCAGAGCATTCAAGCTGCAGCACTACATCATAGTTTGTGAGACTCACAGATTCTGAGATGAGAGTGAAAATCTATCGATTTGGCCTTGTTGGAGGCACATTTCCATGGAAGTCGGGGCAGATATGTCTGTGAGAACTCAGCACATGGCAGTTGAAGCCTCTAAGAACTGCAGAGTCCACATTTTTTCAAGAGTTTTAGCCTAATGCAGTCTTCTGTAATATAACAGATTTTTGGTGATTGTGATCTACAACCTGAACTCTTTTTTACCCTAAAAATGCAACAGAACTGAGACTTCAGCCAGATTAAGTCCCTTCTCCTCCCTTTATCTAAAGGCATCATCTAAAAGCCTGTTACTGCTTATGCCAGAAGCCCTGAGCTGTGCTTGAACACTGCTGTAGGACTGCAGAAAACGTTGTAATGGCACTTGGCAATTTTTAGGAATGTTGGAGGAGGAATGTGAGAAAGGACTTGTGTGCAGGTGCACGTCACGGGAGCCTGAGACCTTACGCAAACGTAAGAGGGGAATGGGGGACACTGGAAGCCTCTTGGCTGCCACTGCTGGGGTTGTGACTTCGTGTCCTCACTGCAATGAAATCACCACCACCGGGGCTGAGGCTCTTCACTTACAGTCACTTACTGGGAATGATCTCCGGCTCACGTGCACGTGTTGCCAGAGGTGCAACATAATGCCAAAAAGTTGTCTTTATGGTGGTTATACCCATGGATAAACTGTCCTCATGATGAGAGAGACATGTTAACATTTGGGTTTCAGTTACTGGAATTTTGGGATATCTCCACTTTCACTTTGGGGAATGTAAAGCACCCAGGAAATAACTGAACAGAAATGATTTTCCGTTTGGATGGAAGTCAATAATTCCCATTAGAGATGGGCTGGGTCAGAATCCAATTAATTTTTTCTAGAGCATTATTAGCAGAAGAGTATTTGTCAAAAACTAAGCAAGTGTGAACAGAAGATGCTGGGCAGAAACTCATTGAAAAAGACTGTTAGGCTCTTCAACGTTTTCCCTTGAAGGAATGAGGCAAAGGAACTTGGTGGAATAGTACAAAAGAATCTGAGGTAGAAACTCTATGTAATTAGGAAATTCATAGGGAAAAGTCCATTGTGGAAGAAGGCTAGAGAAGGTGGAGGGTTTTTGCCATCACTGATATGAAGGGGAGATATTTGCCCATTTGGTAAAGATTTAGCACTGAAAATTAAACGGATCCTAAGGAAAAAATCTTGATACTATTGACATAATTGACTTAAGGAAAAGTGTGTGCGTGAGAGCTGTAGCTGGCTGAGAAGTTGTAGTTAGCATGCCAGCTCCAAGAGGCAGTGCTGGCACTAGGAGGGTATGGACGGGTTTGTCAACGCTGCAAGTGATGGTGTGAGCGCATTCAGCTTTCACGTGGTCATGAAGTGATTTAATGAGGTGGCTGGATAGCCCTCCAAGAAAGGGGAGAACCCTATGGCTGGAGCTCGTGTTATACAGCACAGAATATATGTTATATTTTACTTATATTTCACTTAATTCTGGAAGCTACTTCTAGCTTTTCAGCCATAGACAGTGAAGAACAAGGCCCATGTTAAGTCCCAGCCAGCTGGACTAAGGAGGATCAGGCAACATAAAAATTAGGATAATATCTCAGTCTAAGCAAACGAAGACTGTCAAATATGTGATTGAAAGTGGAACTTTTGATAGGACTAAAATATGCAAACGACTTTAACATTGAGATAGAGTGCCCAGCTGGCACTCAAAAAGGACATCAGGAAACTGTCTTGTCCCCTTAGGAAATTATGTCAAAGATGAGATACAGTTAAACCAATATGACATGATAAATCCCAATTAGAACTTGTACAGGAAGAGTAGGTTAGCTTAAAGGGAGGCATTACTCATTTAAGGTCATCTCAGTCTGTAAAGCAGGAGTAATGTCAGCCAGTCCAACCCCTTCGTGTTCTACTTGCCATTGTTTTCAGTCGCCTAAATAAAAAGATGCCTTTAAAGAAGAGAAGAGATAGAGGGGAATAGCTCAGATAATGGTGCAGAATCGTAACAGGATAGACTCGTTTGTTTTACAAAGCCTGTTTTATTTCCAGAGTAAACTGCTGGGAAGTATGTCCTAACAGAAAAGTAAAACAGAACCTAGCAACTTAAGAGACTTTCAAATAGGCTGATTCTGTTATAATGGGTCATTTTTGATTGTCCCTGGAATCTTGAAGAAACAATTTTATTGATACTAAAATTGGCTGATGGATTTTGGCTGTTGAAGCTTGTGTGAAAGAGGAAGCAATTCTGTTTCCTATGTGGAAAATGCCCAACACCTAGACAGGATGCAGATGCAGGATTTTTCTCAGATGGAGCAGTTTTTGTTCTCTTCGTGTGCATTAGCAAATGAAGGAAGATTGGAGATGGTTTTGAGTTGAGGTTCATCAAAGAAATATTAGGACACTTCTGGCTTAGAAAGAAACTTATGATGACAAAATCAAGCACTAAAGTGGCCAAATTTGGAGCTTGGGTGTGTTTGTACTGTATATCAACAGTGCACATTTTCATTTGAGGAAAATAGGAACTCCATTCTGATATACTTAGAGAAGAACTACTGGACTATTCAGATATTTTATTTCTCTGTATTACTAATGGCATCACATGAAAATTTGCAAAAGATATGGAGATGAGAATTTAAAAAGGGTTAAATTGAAAAGGCCTGGTATTTTTCATATCTTAGCATTTGTGACATTTAATCTTAATTTCGTCTGGATTTGATTGATTTTTCAATTGCCCGAGTTTAGCGAGAGTATGTTGTTGCTAGGACACAGCTGCTTCGTTTGGTAATTTATCATCAATGCAAAAGTCAGGTTTTGAGGATTGATTCTTATATTTGCGCTCACATAAATATTTTGAGTGGGAGTATCCAAAATGCAGAGGGCCTGAGTCACCCTTGTTTTGAAGGGCTACTTTTTGAGTCTTACCATGGGTAAATAGGAGAGAGGAGCATATTCTAACCTTGTTCTCACTTCCTCTGATTCCTTAGTCATGCTTTGCTTATCATATTCTACATTCTCATATTCTCTAGTGAATTTATTACTTTTATATTTGTATGAACGGTATCTGAGTACCATTCATTTCTGCCCCTGATTTATTTTCTCCTTTTGAAAAGCAATGATTTATTTTTAAGAACAGCCTCAAACTCCGTTGTTTATGCATTCCCTCGCAGGATGCCTTTGGAATTTCTCTTCCTGGCATGATCGTGACATAAGGGAATTCACTGTGTGTGTATGTGCTTATACAGGCTCCGAATTATACATGTATTAATCATATTATGTATTATCCTATGTACTAATTATATAAGGGTGGCTTCCAAGGCAAACTTACGCAAAGTTATTCTGGGAAGATTTGAGGTTTTGGTTTTCAGTGGCGTAAAAGAGTCAATGCCTGTATCAGTTACACTGAACACATTTCCAATTCTCTTATCCCTGGAAGATTTTAGTAAAATCTCTATAACAACGTAGAATAAGATTTGTAATATCCTTGGCATATTTGATTCATGTCCCAGAAGTGCACAGAAGCTCTGCAGGGGCTTGGAGGAAGGACTGTTTTCCATAGCTATAGTAAATGAACACTGTACCATTAATTGAACTATCGCATTAGTTCTCAATAATGTAAAACAGCAGGGAAAAAAACAAACACATTATCCATATTCTAGTTGCACTTCGTTTGTCTGCTGCTGGTAGTCCTTTTTCTCTCTTTTCTCTTCACATCTCAGTGTTGTCTATTAATCTTCCTGCAGTGGACGATGAAATTCTTCATTTTCTTCTTGGCTGGTAGAGCATTTTGTCCCCTGCTTTGAGGAAGTGGCGGTTGTGCCACCTGTCACCTTCCTCCCTCTGCTTGGAAGCGTCTGCTGGACCAGCCAGGCATTTCTGGAAAAAAAGACCTTTTGTGGCGAACTTCTTTTTCTCCTGATAAAACACTCTGAAACAGAAGGTTTTGCCATGGAGAAGGAAAAGTAGATTTTGTCATTAGTGTGACAAAAGTAGGATAGCTGGGCCAAAACTTCGAATGACCTAATAATTCAAAGAACAGTTTATGACACTCCAAAATAATGAGTTTGGATTCAATGAAACAGGCATTTTTATCTAGAAAAAAAGAGGGCCATTTTGAACACATTAGTGTGTTTTATTTCATGATTTTTTTAGAGAATTTTCTTCCAGAACTGCTGAAGCTTGACTTCGATACTAGCTCTTAGCTGGAACTTAATGTTTCAACACAGCAACACATTGCAAGACCAAGGCCATGGGAATGTGTAATGAGAACACTTAGAACATAATTCATCTTCAGATTTCATGGAAAACTGGAAGAAGTTTGAAATTTATGATAGTAGAAGACAATGAGTATTTTACTAGAGCCATTTAGGACTGACATTTGCATGAAATTAAAGATGTTCTCTTATAAATTTATGTATGAAGTTCTGACAATCCACATCATTTCAGAGACAAAGATTTAGAACGTGATACTGGAATAGCATTTGGCAGATCTATTACTAGATCAAAGTCTGCTGATATTAATATGAAATCTCAGTTTGCTTTATCTTTTACAAGATATTTTTTTTTCCTGGAGCAGTCTGGAGCAATCAGGAGCTGGGCAGGATTATGGCAGGGAGGGGAACGTGCTGTTTTAGCATCTGTCACTGCTTGTGTCACTGAAGGGCTTCTCCAAAGGGCACTTTGCAGGTGAGCATTCCCCAAAGTGAACTCGGTGTCGGAAAAAAGGGTTCCTCTCCGCAGGGCCTGCGCTTGCTGTGGCCACAGAACAGGCATCATGTAATGATGTTCAGAGATGCTCTTTGCTCCCAGGGCGGAGTAGCATCTCGGACCATAATACCGAATTCAGAGGCCGTGAAAGAAAGCCAGAAAAAAATAAATGGATGATGCTCTCCTAAAAAAAAAAGGTTTGTGTTATCACTCTTGGCTGGCATTACTGACTTAGCTTGTTTTTTTTGTGTTAATTATTGAAAATGGTGTTTTTGTGCTGTCCCCAAAAGAACACTTTATTGTTACAAAAACAGCTGACATCTGTGCGGCTGCCAACACCTTTCTAACAAATTCCAGCTTCTCGCTCCTCCTCCGTTTAATGTGTACTTCAGTGTGCCAGAATGACACTGAGTGTTGGATAGCGTGGCGGTAGCATGCAAATTTAGTAGCACAAGTTAGGCAAATGCTGAAAAACAGGAGCAAAGAAGGCAGCTGAGTAGATCCTGGGTTGATGTAAAATCAATGGCCCTACACCTGAGCGATGCTGATTTTCACTAACTAGTCATCTCATACCACATACATTAAAACAAGCATTTTAGAGCAAATAGCTGTAATGACATAGCATTCATCCTCAGATTAATGATTAATTGATCTGATGGTCACCTTTGGAAAATAGATGCATAATCATGATCGCCAAGGATGTCCATAATATTGTGGTCCATAGCCATGAGGAGCAGTCTCCTCCTGATGGAGCCATCAGGCTGTAACTGCTTTTTATATATAAATAAATATATATATATTTAAAATGCTGCATACAGTTACTAATCTGATCAAACTTGACGATCTTGCATCATGATAATGTTAGTAAAGTGGGTTCTAGGCATCAAATATCACTTTTAAAGCAAATAAAGACATGTAACTCGTACAATGTTTGCTGAATGTAACGACAACCTTGTGGAGGGATTTCCAAAACATCTGGATGCATATGGATAATGAAATACAAGTGGGACTTATCTGCATGCAACAGTGCTTCATTTATGGGGAATGTTTGTATTTTCTTTGGACAATGGTAATCTGTAGAGAGATTGTTTGCATGTATATATATATATTTTTATGTTGAATTTCATATTGATAACACAGGCTTTCCTCTGTAGTATGGAGGTAGGTGAGCAAGCATAAATATCCAGATAATCTGAATTATCTGGGTGTTTTTAGTTAGCAGATCTGTTGCTGTTGGGAGGATCTAGATAGGGGCAATTCCTTTGATGTCTCCTGCTGTGCTCCTGTGGCACAGCAGTTTTATGGCTTTGGGGCTTTGATTCGGAAGGCTTTCCTTTTTTTTTACTATAATATTCTGGGAATTTCTCAACTTGAAAGGAACGGAGCTGATGGCTTTATACACCCTTGTGAAGTGAGTGTTTATTACCAGGTGATTCCTTCCAGTCCTGCATTCCTGTGATTCTTCTGCAAGCCATTATGTCATACATTGTTTACCAAACAAAAACATAGTTTTGTCACTTGAAGATGAAAATTTATGATTTGTTCCGGGACCAGGTTACCAAATAACCTTTTGTGATCGTTGGTAAGTACAGTTATAGCTTTTTCAGTAAGGAGTAGACAGCATCTATTGATTAGAAAATGTTACTATTTTAAAGTTTAAAATCAAGTATAAATTGCCTATAAGAGGTGCTTTAAACCGCTTTAGTTTTTACATGTTGTTGTTTCAAACGTCCTGAAAGGCCGTGCGGACGGGAGCGTCACGCGGAGCCGTGCGGTGACGCGCCGGGCCGGGAGGAGAAGCGTCCCCGGAGGCTTTGGGCGGCTGGGGCTGCTCTGCCGGTCCCGTGTGAAGGAGTTTGGCCGGCACGGGACGCGGTGCCAGGCGGAGGGGCCACGCGCCCGGCGTCCGGGCACCTCCGAGGACGCGGCACAAGTAGAAAAGCGCTTTGCTGCGGGGGGACACGAGCCTCCTCCTGGCTGGGGCGGTAAGAGCGACCTCCCGGTTTGCTCGTTCCGCATTGCTCCTCTTCCTGCGGGGATCTCAAGGAATCGGTGAGAGGCTGTAAAGGCTCTGCGTGAGATTTTCCAGTACTGACCTACTTCTTCTCTCATTAAAATCATTTTGAGTTTTAGCCCTGACTTTTCGAGCAGAGCCGGGCCAAATGTTGTGTGCTAATGAAACTGCGTTCCAAAAAGCTTCTCCAGTAGTCGTGTCCAACCATTCCAACCTATGTGTCAAAATCGGATTTCAGAACCTGCTCGTGCATTCGCCTCTCCCGTCTCTGTGCACGGAGCTGCAGGAGGAGCCAGGCAGGGCCCTGCGGAGGGGCAGCTCCGGCCATTGCCCCGGGGCTCGAGCAGACAAATAAACCTCCTGCCACGCAACCTGCGAGCGCTGAAGAACATTTGCTGTTAACTCCTTTGTAATCTGCACCGTATTTCCTGTTAACTCCTTTGTAATCTGCGCCATAGCTCAGTATTCCCCCTGTACGGACCCGGTGGTGAAAGCTCTGCCAGAGGGACACAGAAGCCAGGAAAACATGTTCAGGGTCAAGTGCCTGGCCTTAGAAAAGCCACAGCTTTCCTTGGAACAGCTTTTTCCTCAGGTTTCTAGCGGAAATGCTGAATAAGCACAACAGCCTGAAGGGATGGAAGCCCAATTTGCCTAAATTAAGCAGAGGGCAGAGCCAGGGATTTGGTTTTGGTGCTAATGAACTCCAGGATGTAAAGCTGAGAGCAAAAAAAAAACAGGATTGCAAAATGTATGCTTTAGAGTTAAAGAGTAGTAACCCTGTCTGGAAAGCTTCACAGGAAACATATATATGTATGTATGTATGCGTATATGTATGCATGTATATGTTTTTCACAATAGCAGTCAATGAGGACTGACAAAGGAGCTCATGAGCATCCAGGTAATTTGAGGGAGAAAATGTAATTTTTTGAGAGGTAAAGACATATCCCCAAAAGGGTGGTTTTCCCAAACTTTGGTGGAAGAGGCGGCCGGCGAGAGCCGGGGAAAGCAGCAGTCTTGTGCCCTCCAGTGACGGGAGCCGCCGCCGCAGCCGCCGCCGCGCTGGGCCGTGTCCGTGTCCGTGTCGGGGAGCCCAGGCGGATCCCGCGCAGTATTCCAGGAGGCCACGGGAATGCCGGAGAGGCGGCCGCGCCGCCGGCCCGCGCGCTGCCTGCCCAGGCGCTCCCGCTCACACGTGAGGCGCGTTCGCCATGAGCGCCGCACCGCCAGGCCCCGCCAGACCGCTTGTGGCTCGCAGCACAAACTCCAGTGGCCAAGGATGGAGCCTCCATGGCTGTGCGAGCGGGAAGCGCTGAGGAGAGGCGCCGGGAGAGGCCGGTGCCGCTGGGGCCCTGGAGCGCCGCGTTGCCGCTCCGCACTGCGAGCCGGGGTCCTGCTGGACGCCCCTCTGGGTCATGATGCCGGCAGGGAAACCCTCTCTCTGGCGAAGGGAAGGGATCACGCGGAGAACAGCTGAGATTTAAGCGGATCCTGCTTTAACTCGAGCACTTGCCATTTCGGAGTGTCACTCAGAGGAGCTGCCAGGTGGGGATCGGCTGCCTTCTAAGTGTTATTTCCTGAGCCTGGAACATCTGCCCTATGAGGAGAGGCTGAGGGAGCTGGGCCTGTTCAGCCTGGAGAAGAGAAGGCTGAGAGGGGACCTGAGCAGTGTCTAGAAGTACCTCAAGGGAGGCAGTGAGGAGGATGGGGCCGGCCTCTTTTCACTGGTGGCCACCGACAGGACTAGAGGAAACGGCCACAAACTGAAACACCAAAAGCTCCACAGGAACTTAAGGAAAAATGTGTTGACAGTGAAGGTGCCAGAGCCTGGAACAGGCTGCCCAGAGAGGTTGTGGAGTCTCCTTCTCTGGAGATCTTCCAACCCGCTTGGACGCAGCCCTGTGCCACGTGCTCTAGGTGACCCTGTGTGTGCAGGGTGTTGGATTAGATGATCTCAAGAGGTGCCTTCCAGCCTTAACGGTTCTATGATTCTATGACTTCTTTCATGTGTTACTGTTTTAAGGGCAAAGCTTAGAAAGGGACCATAGCTTACAGAGACATAACCCGTCTCCTCTTCCACAAAAAGAGCCATTTGGAATAAACCCCAGGATGTGTTGAGCAGGTTGTCCTGATGCTGCCAGACTTGCCCCCGGTGGCCCTCGTGGCCGAGAGAATTGTTAAACCAGACTCCTAATTTCGGGATCCTGAATTGCAGAGGTGCCTCTGCACGCGCTGCTGTCGCACTGCGCTGGGAGGGCAGAGGGCATGGAAGCGGGTGCCTTTACATGCACCTGCAACAAAAAGAATCCAAAAACTTCCATGGCACCAATGAATACATTCTGTGGAGGAATTACATTGCAGTGGCATTTCCTGAGTCAAAATGTTAATTTGAGTATTTGCTTTAAATTAGCAATGATTGAGCTGCCGTACAGTTTTCTCATTTAATTTCCCAAACTATGCAATTCTGTTTAAACGGATGCTACGGAAAAGCATAAAACTATGAATAAAAAATGTACCAGACATGATAGGGCCAGTAATTCCTGATTAGAAATCACTGCTGCAATTATTACTGTTGTAGATCAAATTTACAGCTGTCTGAAGGTGTTACATTTAGAGACTTTCATTGTGAAAGCATTAGCAAACCTTGAGTACATGCTGGGGGTTTTGCTTCCTTTTGACCTTATTTACAATCAACATGTTGAAATAGCTTCTCTTTTTATTTTTCTTGTTTGCTTCTTATTTATGTTTTTAGACCTGCAGACTCTAAAAAGGAAATATATTCATTACAGGGGAGGACCATGCATAATACAGAGTTCATGCTATTTATCAAAGCCTGAAAAATAATTACGGAATTTGTGCATGAAGGAATTGAATTTACATATGTCAGTAGGATGATATTGTTGTTTATCCACCAGGAAAAAACTGTTTGCCTTAGGCAAAAGAAATGTAGCATTTGGCAAGACTCGCTTATCAAAAGCTTATGCTAACCTTGCCCGATTTTTTTCTGTGGATTTACCTGCCAACGATGCTTTTCTCTGAGAGAAAACAAAATAAAAATAAAACGAGAGCCTGTGGTAAAATATGTCTTCTTTTCAGTGGTTTTGAGGTATTCTGTCTTATTTTGACCTTCCAAATAATTACAGAGATGTTTTCAGAGAGGTATGCGCTAGCGAATGCAAAACTTTGCCAGTCTGGGGCTATGCACTGCTTCGAAACCACTTGAATATGGAGCAGTTATTTCTGGTATAATGGCCACCTTGTAGGGAAATTGTTTGGGCTTTGGCTACATGAAAAAAATAAATGCATGTGAAACTTAGCTTAGTTTTCAATTGAGGTTGTGCTATGGAGATTTTAACTACAGCTTTGCATTGTGTGTCTTCACAAATGTGGCTATGGAAAGCTGTCATTTTAAAGTCAGTCATTTTGACTCAGTTGTGATGGTTTGTCAGGGTTTCAGAAACTGAGGGTATTTCCGATAGAGTTAATTTACAGATTATAGGGCAGATGGCTCCAGACCTTCCTGCTTCCTCCACAGATCCTCCAAGCAGACTTGAACAGTGAAGAAAACAACTCAGCATTGGTCGAACAATCTCAGCCTCAGATGTGTGTTGTAGATATATTTTTCCACTGTAAATTATTCAGGAGGAGCAATCAGAGAGGAAAAAAAGGGCTGTGTATCTGAATGAAGCCTCACCTCCTGCAAAGCCTCACCTGAATAATTTCCATCTGAGTTTGCAAACTATGTGAACTATAGTTGCAATAGCCACAGCCCCACCTATATCCCCAAAAGCATGAAAATAAAACACCCAAAGCTTTTCCTTCATCTGTTTTTGCTAGGAAGGAACCTTAAAAGTTCATTGGAAATATTTACATTTCTTTGAGACAACATATATATACACAATCTTGTAGTTGCACAACAGCTAAACTAAAATGAATGCAAAATGGTCTAACGTATTTTATGACTTGGATAACCTCAGGCTGTTTATCTGAAAAATATATGCAATTTTATGCAACAGCAATTTGGAATGCTATAAAAATAATTACTTTTAAATTCTATACTGCACATATGCAGATGGTTAACAAACTCTGGCTCACTAAGCAGATGAAAATGATACAGGGAAATCCATGCTCTAGAGATAGTGCCATTCCATTATAAATGTACAAACTATGCAGAAACATTGCATCTATATTGTTTTCCAGAACTTGATGTATTTTAATGCCAGATGTCCGCTTCCTTGCATCTCTTGTTAGAGCCTAACAATTACTGCACTTTGAGTTTGTCCAGACTAAAGCAAGCAACATGTATTTCCAATGCACTAGCTAAATGCTGCTCTAGTGCAGCCAGAGGAGGTTTCAGTAAGTCACAGCTGCTTGGGCTATCCACCAGCGCTCTCCTGCTCATTCAGCATGACTAAATAACACATATATATATATATAGCATGTAGATGAACTTCCAGAGAACATTAGGATGTGCTGAGTCCATAGTGCTGCTCGGTCTTCTAGACTCCTCATTCCTCTCCTCTCCGGGGGATCATTGCAGGGGATCCCCTTCCTTGGGCAGCATCACATAGCTCAGGCATTTACAGCTATCCCAACAGTGACATTTTTAGTGAAATCAAGATTTAAGAAGTCATCTGTTCAGTTCAGACTATATGCCAAGCAGTAACCTTCTTGGTTTCCTCTTTCGGGGTCAGCTTTTCCTCAAATTTGTAAAACACAAGCAAACTCTGCAGTACACAGGATTTTTTATCACGAATTCCATCTCTTTCAGTTCTCATCCTTTATTACTGAGTTACTTCATTAGTAATTTCTGAGAACAGCCCGTAATGGTAGTAACCATCACTGATATTATAGGAGAGTCATCAACACTCTGCATGTTAATAACATTTTAAGAGTTTTGGTAGTTTGCAGGCACTCCTGTTAAGCGTCAAATGCTGTTGCCACTGTTTTGCCCACAGTATTCCATAATTGAAGGAAATCTTTCTTTAAATAAGTATGGACTGCAATTGTAGGAGTCCTCTAAACTGCAAATATATTTTCCGCATAAGTATACATTAGAAAAGAAATCTAAAATATGATTTAACAAGCATGTGACAATAAATTACGGAAACACATTTTGATATGTGAGAAAAATTGGTTTCCATGAAAATACTCATCTCCTCCTAGTCACAGCTGTGACTTTTGAATATGTATTAAGCACTGCAAAGATAGCTAAGCTAGGAATTTGGCAGTAATAGAATATTCATAAATATACATGAAATGTGAAAAAAAACACTTTACCGAATTGAACGTGAGCATTGGAAACGGTAAACATAGATACTTTGAGATAAAACTTGTGATTCATTGTCAGCACATGAAGCCTTGGCATTTAACTTATAAATGTTATAGCAGCATTAGATTTTCTTATGTATACTACATTTCTTATAACCAAACAGTGTGCTAACAATTGAACAGCTGTAAAAGGAGCAGGAAAACCCTCTACCAAGGTAAGTCTGGTTTAAGACCTGCTCTCCAACAGAAACTACTCTTTTAACATTCAAAGCGGGCCTTGGATTTCTCTATTAATTCTCTTTACCTCAGCAAACCAGATGGCAAATATTTCACTGAAAGCCAGTGAAAACAGTGGCTACCTCTGCCCACCCTAATATTTTTCTTGCCAGAAAAGGGGAAAATATATAAGTTGGGGTCTTCGTTTACACACTGCCAGCTACATTTTTAGTTTTCCCAATTTTGCATTCTGATACTTGCTTGAACCAAACTACAGGTAAATTTGATTTATTCGGATTTGTAGCAGGGAATGGACTGCATTTATTGGCCCCACATCTCATGTGGCATCTGCCAGCAGCGAGCAACTGTGTCTCCAACCACTGTGGGTTACTTGCTCAGAAGCGTTTCAAGAAAGTGACTTCTCTTGTGAGCAGGGGGTTAAAACACAGCCCCAAAACCCTTATATCTGGGATCTCAGCTTGAGGGGGCATTCTGGGGGGCAGCACTTCAGGGTTCATAGTTAATGCATAATTGCAGTATCAGGGGGATTACTTTTTTGGTGGTGTTTGCATCACGATCGCAGGCCGGTGAACCGAGCAGTGCGCGTCGCCCTCAGGTGCTTTGGTTTCTTCTGCTGTCTGTTAGCTGGGAAAAGTCAAGGAAGCGGAAGGATGGAGCGTATGGAAATTGTTTTCATATTTCTTCCTGTGAAATCTCCTGGATGTTAATATTATCGTATTAAAATGAATCATATTGATTACCAGCTGATAAAATGAGGAGTGAGGTAATAAATCATGCTTTCTAGCAGTCTTTGGAGGAGGGGTGGGTGTGTTTTAAAGAGCACGTGAAATTCTTATGACAAAGCTTAAATGATTCAAGAATTTATGGTATTCTCCCAGCCACTTCCTGGGCTGCTTCCTGGCTGCTCCAAGGGAATGGAAACAAGGTCCAAAGTGTCCTACGTGCCCTGTTCCTGCCGCGTTGCAGTGGGACGTGGTTCCCAGCAGCCTTTTCCTCCTTGCAGGGTCTCCCCAGCTCACCTCCAGGCTCCTGGCCAGAGCCCTTGCACAGTTTTGGGTTCTCCTCTCACTTGGCCACTTTTTCTCACACCCAGAGAGCCCACGACACATGGCGGCACCTACCCCCTTGTAGGAACTTAAGGAGAAATTTCTTTACAATGAGGGTGCCAGAGCCCTGGAACAGGCTGCCCAGAGAGGTTGTGGAGTCTCCTTCTCTGGAGATCTTCAAACCCGCTTGGACGCAGCCCTGTGCCACGTGCTCTAGGTGACCCTGCGTGTGCAGGGGGCTGGACTGGATGACCTGGAGAGGTCCCTTCCAACCTCAACCATTCCATGATTCTATGATCCTTGTGCAGGCACCACTTGGCCAGGCTGGGCTCCCTCTCCTCCCTCTCTGTAGCCACTCTCAGCACTTGTATTTTCAGCACAGCAAAGCACAAAGACGCCGATCCATTAGGAACCCCCACGACAGGAGGAATGCACATTCTCATATTCATCTTCCTAGAACAGGCCCAATTAACAGAGCAGTCATTTCCTTCTCGTTGGATGAATTTCTCCCAAGTTTGAATAAGCTGCACGTTTTATCTTGAGGGTTGTTTATGACAGTGAAGAGTAACAAGGTACCTGCTGCAGAGCCTGTGGAAACTCTCCTGGAGCCAAAAAAGCCCACGCTTCACCAGTTTGTTGAATCCTCTTGCTCCACTAAGTCCTATTCCATTTAATTCACCTTCTGTGGGGATTTTTAGTCAGCACACTGCACAATACAAGGTCACTTTCCAACAGTTTAAGGCTTGTAATCATCTTTATAAAAACAAACGTGTAACCTTATCAAAGAGTAAAATCTGGCTTGTTTGACACGACCTATTTTCCTCAAACAAAACTGACTGACAAAGATTCAGCTACAAAACTCTCTTTTGCTTATAATGGAGTTATCAGGCCTTTTAAAAAGCCCGATCCGTGGCTTGCCTCCTGCATCCAGGGTAAGCTCCTCCATTTGGAACAGGGAGAGGAGCTCGTCGGGAAAACCCCGCTGGCAGAATGACAGTGTCCCCAGGTGAGGGGCTGCGGGAGCTGGAAGTCCCTCAGGATTCGGGGCCTTCCGCAGCCACCTGGTGAAGGGGGAAAGGGAAGGGCAGCTCCAGAGCTGCACTAGAGATGGGAAGGATGGCCTGTTACAAAAATAAAACACATGCAAGCCCCTGTGGTGCTGCTTTAGGAAGCAAAATTTGTTAAGCTGATGATATGAAAGACATTAAACAGCTTGGCTTTAATATTTCCCCATCTAAATTCCTTTTTTAATTTTTTTTTCTCTTGGTTTAAACCATTAACATGCACATTCTGGTTTTGATCTGAAGTGCAGCTGTTTTATTACCACTATTATTTACCCATAGCTTTCAGCCTGCTGCCCAGTGTCACACCGGCCAAGTTTGGGGTTTTCAGATGCTCTCAGCGCTTGGAGCCCACTGGTGTCAGTGTTGGGATTCCATCACATCTTCCCTCTTAAAATTCAGAATATATGAAGTGAGTAGGTGCCATTTAGGTAGATGAAATAGTGAGTCTGTGTGAGGAAGAAAGGCTGGAATAGAGCTGCAGAGAATGAAAGGCTGCAGTCACGAGACAGCCAGCACCACGGGGAGCTGGAGAGATCTCCTGAGTAAGATGCAGCCAAGACGATACGACCAGAAGGGCTATGAATGCAAGAACAGGCAAAGTCACTTTCTGTAGAATCACTGCAACATTCAGAGCTGGAGAATTAGCTGTTAAAAGATGGCAGAATCCAAGTCGAACTGCTTTGAATTACAGTTTTTTGCACATGTCTACGCCTTGCACACCTCTTTAAAGCCTTGTCTTCCTGCAGGACAGGGTATGATTTTTTACATGTATTAAAAATGTGCACTCAAATCCTAAAATAGGCAAAGTGAGTTATAACTTTAATATATTTTAGCTGGTAATGCTGAATTCCTCTCCAGGTTCTCCTTCAACTAACTCATGTTAAAACTTACAAGTAATTTGTGGGTCATGTCTTTGAAAAATACAGTGTCTTTGAAAGATCTTCTTTCTTTGAATTCTTTAAGAATTATTTTTATATTTAAGAGAAATTGTAGTTCTACTTACTTGTAACTCATGCTATGAATCAGATCTTTGTCTTTTCATGGGCAGGAATGTGCATGTAACAATAACCTTTTTAGATGAGGGCTTAGAAACATTCTGTGTCTGAGAACAAAACAGAGGTCGTTCGCTGCCAGCTCTCCCATCTGTGCTCACGTTGCTTCTCACTGGCTAAATAACATTTTAAAAAGGTAATGATGGCTAAGTATTATAACAGGATGTCGTAGCTGTTAGAGGTTGTCTAAAGCGACTTCAGCACGAACACCTGGCAGCAGGACATCCCAACACGTATTGCTTGAAGACAGAAGCCTAACAGGGTTATAATAGAGTTTTGCTGAAAAGTGAAATACGGAGGTATCGATGCAATCCTAAAATCAACCAGCAGCACAAGAGGTATGTTTTGCTATAGATATCAGCAGGTGTATTTTCAGTATGCTAATTAATTACTTGGTAAATGCATACGTTAGTGTGTGCATTGTATATTAGGGGTAGATGGAGGGATGTGGGTGCAGCTGTAGAGCATCACCTGGTGCTGACTCAGCCCCTGCAGCCCCTGTGTGTGCAGGCAGGTGAACGTGGTGGGGAGGAGATCCCTGCCCCAGCCCCAAGTGGCTGTGCAGAACAGGCAAGATGTTTTGCTCATTATTATTATTATTTTTATTCCTCTCTTGAAGTCACATGTTCAAGCTATGCTTGTTTTGATTAGGAATTTTTAGATCTCTTTTGGATCTTGCCTTAAAAGCTTGATAAAACTCTAGCTATGAAACTGTTAACGTTGTCTAACCAGGAAAACATGTATATTTTATAGCACAGGACTCCATAGGATTATAGCTATAAATGGCAAAGATTGGCAGGCGTCACTGTCTAAGGTGCAGAACTGGGGCACAGGAGCATAACAGCATTTCGCAGGCAAAGAAAGTGGGGAACTGGGCCAGTGAACTGAGTGTCTGAAGGTGCAGGGCAGTTTGCAACAGACCCAAGGTGTTGGGCTCATTTTTCTCTTTTTATCTCCCTCATTACTGCATATTCTCAAGTGTTACTCCAGGTGTTTCTCCTTTAGTGGGCCTTCAAGTATCAGGGGTATTGCTGTTTTCTTCCTTGCTGTTGATCATATTGAGGGAGCTTCAGTGCCCGTTTCGGGGCTGGTGTGTTGCCCTCGCAAGGGCTAAGCCCATCCTTGCACTTCCAGGAATATCGAGCACAGGGATTTTCCATCTCCTTCCGCTAGTTGTGTTCCATAAAATGGCGTGATACCTTTACCAAAGCCTTTGCGGAGCAGGAATGCTCCCGCACTCTCTCATAGCGAGACAAACAGCCTGTCTTGCCACTCTTCTTCTTTCTCTCCCCCATGCGTATGTTGAAAGCTCTGTGCTGTTACCCGGTGACGTTTTAAATCAATTTATAGCTATGCAGCATTTTAGAAACCCACGCACAAGTCTAAGCACAGCATCGTGGTATTTTGGTAGCTGAAGGTTTCAGTTATATGGCACAGCAATAAGAAATCAAGAACTAGCTGCAGCTGCGTGTTTAATAAGTCATGATGGTTGGCTCCAACTGGCTATGAACATTTAAGGGGCCACACGTAAAAGATCCTTTGGGGCTGGAAGCTGTGTAGCGTGCTCGCTCCTCAGAGTGCCTTTTGGCTGCCCAACAAACAGCACTGAGTGTCCACTGGTGCAATATTAGCGAAAATCAAACTGCCGCTGGAGGATAAAGCTCCCCTCTTGCAGTGCACCAGGCCACAACCTCCTGCTGCTCTGCCCTGCTCGGCTTGAGCTGCTGGTTCCTGTGGGACACGGCCGGCTTGGACATCTCTGCCCGTGCCGGGGAGGAGATGGATGAGGGAAACCTGCAGAAACACCCCCAGGTCCTGCCTGCAGGCTCCAGACACTTTGCAATCTCTGCACACTTAACTGATATAAATAACCTGCAAAAGTTGTATATGCTGATTGTTAAGAGCCATATTTCCTGTATCTTCTACTTCCCCTACATTCATCATACTTTTTCCAGTGAATTTCACTGGGTTTATTTCTGTCCGGTGTTTAGAAGTTGCTGGTGTTGGAAGTATAAAGAGCATGATGGAGGTTTCAAACTCTTCTCTATGGTTATCACTTCTTATATTTTAATGCAGACTTTACTAGTGTAAATGGTGTAATGGAAAAACCAGGTTATTTTTCTTTGTTCTTTCAATGAGGAAGCTTTTCCCTTGCCTATGCCCCTGGACTGGCTTTGTTCTATCACCCATGTTCCCCCCGTGCCAGGATAGGCTGGGTCTCAGCGTAGTCTGTTCTCTTGACGTTCTTCCTTCATACCCTTCTCTCCAAGGTCGTCAGAGGAGCCAACGTCTGTCATTTGCTCTGCACAGAGGCAACAGCCTCTACATCCAGACCATGCTCTCCCTCCTTGTATGCAGCTGAACATCGGTGCTCCACAGCTGCACTTCTCGTTTTGGGCAGGATTTCTTTGCTTGTTAAACGGGCCATGGGTCAGAGCCGAACTTTTGTCTGAGTGTTTTCAGCGGTTACTATGTGTGAAGGAGATGTAGTACAATTTTTTTTTTTCCTTTTTTTTTTTTTTTTTTTTGTCAGAAAGTGTCCTGAGCAATCCTAGGCTTATACATCCCTTATACCTAGGCTTATATGCTGTATATGTCCCAGTAAGACACACGGTTGAGCGCTGCCCCTTCTAGAGGTTACTTAAACATACACTCTCACAACCCATTTCAAAAAGAGAAAAAAGCACTTAAAAAGCTCCAGCCATGTGCTTTCAGCCTGCTGTGAAGAGAGCTGGAAATGCATGTGTTTCTACTTAAATGGGTGCTGAAATCTCAGCTGGACCCAAGCCATAATTCTGCAGTTTCCTACTTAGTTTTGGTAGGCTTTACCCATTGGGAAGGGGAGGGATGTTTTTCAAAACAGGAAAATGAAATTGTACCCCTTCCCCCCATGCACACAATTGGCAGGAGAAAAAAGGAAAAAGAGAAAGCTTGAAAATGCTCCTCACTGCAGTTGAAACTGGCCGCACTTGGTCTGCTTGGCCTCGGTTCACTCCTGGGAGACCCGAGGCATCCTACCCCCACGCAGACGCTCAGCTCTGCCTTATCTGCCTTATCCGATGGGATGCGCGTTGGGACGTCTGTCATAAATTGACTGCTACCTTCTGGCTTACACCTTCTCTTCTACCTGTAGATGAACTGTATTTCTGTAAAGCTTTGGGTGAAATCCTGACAGCCGTGAAGACAGTTAACGTTTTGCTGTTGACTCCAGCTGCCAGGATGGCATCTCGTGTGTCAGAAAGCGACTGTGTGACCTGCAGCATGAGCAGCCGTCAAAGCAGCTGTGCCGGAGCAGCTTGGGATCAAGGGAAGGCGTTTCGCAGTGGAAAGAAGATATTCCTGCCCTGGCACGCCTGCATTTTAGTGTAGATGTACAGGGAGAAAGCGGCTCTGTCGGCCTTTCTCCTGCCGCTGCTCACACCTGGGACACTGCGGTAACCGTGGGGTGGGTGCAGGCTCTGCTACAGGGAGACCCTTTTGGTCTGCACAGAACTGCAATCCTAAACGCTGATATTTAGGGGAATGGGGGAAAAATCCCCAAAATCCCATTGGGAGTAAATGCAGGCTGACCTCTAACGTATTTGTTACATGAGGCACCTTCTGATTTTGCAGTCCCTAGAACACCACCTTCCCTTCCGCACCCACTTTAAGGTGCTTTTTCTGCGGATATTTTTACAGCTGTATCTCTGGAGAGATGTTGCTTTCTTGAAGATTCCTGTGTACAAGACAATGTTCTTCACATTTGTGATCAGACTATTATTAGGAAGTAGTAAAGCTTTAACAAGCACTGCACATTCTTGATCTTGCTGGAGCGCACGAGCATGCAGGTCATCTGTGGGGTGCACTGCAGAGCGTGTCTGCTCTTACCTTGCCTTTGAGGCTGTAAGCAGAAGATTTTCTTCCTTTAGCAGGTGAGTTTTCCATAGCAACTCAGCAATAAGCACTGTGATTTTGCAATTTTACATTAATTTGCCTTTCATATTAATCCTTGACATCTCAAATTTGGCACTATGTGGAAAAGATACACTGATAGAGAGTGAATTGGTTCTACTGTTGCACTGACTGCATTTGAGGAAATAGACTCCTGCCTTTGAGAGGCCAGAAGAGGAACATTCGGGGAAGTAATTTGAACTGATATTGTTGGGAGGGGAATATTGCTTGACATATCTGTTATGACAGCTGAAGATATGCTGAGGCAAGAAATAGAAAAGGAAAAGACAGTTGTTAGGCCAACAACAAGATGAAACCATACCACTTGTGACAGCTGTTGGCAGCGTGATATCACGGTGCTCATGCATTCCATTGATCTTCTGGAGTATTAGGAACTCCGAGATCATGTTCGTTGGGTGCTTCTAGACATCTTGTTGGAGGTAATGCTCCCTGACAGCAGCCAACGGTAATTGGCAACGTGGATTCTTCAGATGCAGACAAACATACAAAACTTCAGCATTTTCTTGCTGACCCTTTCAGAGAGTGTTTGGTCATTCTGGAACCACGTGCCGACTCTTAAGACTTCTTGCTTTTAGACTTCCTTGCTTCTTAGACCTTCAAAACCAAAAATATATGAAGATACATAAGCAAAAATAAGCTTAGTTGAGTCCTGCCCCTTCCAGACATACTCCTGGCTATTTTTCTGCTATCTAGGCTCTCAAGTACTTTTGCTCAGATTCCGCTGATACCTTTCCAGCTTGTAACAATCAGGAAGCTGAAACAAGCCCAGTAGCCTCTGGTCAGGTCTTGTTAAAGTTGGAAATGCCTTTCTGGCAGCATTCTTTGTATCTTTTGCAGTTTGGGGTCTCTGTAGATGCACTTACTTTCCTGTTTCAGAGATACTGTACCTCTCCTCCATCAGAGGGGATAAGAAAAACTTCCTCTGAGTAGAGCAGATTTCTGAACTTCCACAGTGCTCTGATTTTTTTTTCTCATATGCTACGACTTGCATTGAGTTCAAAACTCAGCTTCCTGTCTTTGCTGCCTGTATTTAATCCACAGAGCAGATCTCTTTTGCATTCTAATTTTTTATTCTTTCATATCTTTTTCAGCTGATATGAATCACCATAGTTCAGTAGGAGATAATGAAGTTCTGCTGATTTGCACCAGTATTTTTGAAATATTGCCTCCAATGCACTTTCTAGGTGTGTCAAAACTGTGCTCATGAAACCAATTTTGTATTTTCACTGTGTCATTTTAACCCTTACGTCTAGAAACACACATACACTTACTCTCCAGCTCAGTGTGTCTGTTAGTATTACCACAAGGAAAGTCTGATGGAAAGCTGAGCTTTGCTGTCTGTTTTAAGAGCAAAAGACTCTTCTGGATCAAGGTTGGACTGAGGACCATTTTCCAAGGAAAGCTTCCTCATAGTTGTAGATGCTGCAAAACAAGTACTTTGAGGCTGCCGACCAAAGCTGATCTCTCTGGGCAAGACACAGTCTGGGGAAAGAGCTTGTCTTAGAATGTCATGTGAATGGCAAAGCCATTGCTCTTCGGAAGACTGCTCAGCTGCAATATCCATCCTCCCCGGAGCATGACAAATTGGAGTAGACTAAGGGGAAATTCAGGACCAAGCAGAGTTGCCTTTAAGGGTAGGCTGAAGTAGGGAGAATTTCACTAATGGCATCTAGAAATGGTAAAGCTATAATAACAGTGGTTGTCATAGATACTTCTACCTTACTTAAAAGCTGTGGCAGAGTACATTTGGTTTATTAGTGAACCGAAGGACCTGACTCCCACATGCAAAATCAAGCCAAAATGGGAATAAAATGGAGGTGAGCGGGTTCATTTGCCTGCAGTGAGAAGTATCTTAAGAAAAAAAAAATACTTCGCATTAAAAATAAATTGAGAGGTGGGGAAGAAAAACATTTAAGGTAGTAGAAGGATACCTTAAAGCATGACAGAGATCTGAAAAATGCCTAGAAATATTAAGGGAAAAAACCTTATGTACTTATTTGGTGTTCGTCGCTTTGGCTTTTATTTCTATTTCGTGTTTTCTTTGTTCCATTTTGTTGCATTTATTTGCTGTCTGAAATGCTGGGCTAACAGCCCTGGAAACTGAAGAGCTTTTCCTGCTGCAAAAGCAGGAATGCCTAAGTCAGCTGGTGCATCCCTGTCCCCCTCTACCTCTACAGTCCCACTCTGCCTCCTCATAGGGAGAGAATAGTTGGGAATTTATTTGATATATCCCTCCTGCTCCAGCGGATAACAAACCAGTTGGCAGAACTGAGGAGAGAAAGGGGAATGTGGCTGGTTCGAGGTGTGTTGCGCCATGATATCACTCTCTAATCTGAGACCAGATCATTTTTTCTATACATGAGCCATGAGTTGCTAAAAGGCTTTCCATTATTTCAGGCAAGGGCCTAATTAAAACCAGAAGTGTAGAGGGCTCTGTATCCCATTACATGCTTCCCAAATTGTTGAATTCCTGGCTTTTTTCTTTCATTTTTTTTGTCGCTCTGATTGTGTCTTCAGTTCCTTTCCCCACGTGCACTGCCTTAAAGTGTTCCGTGTGGCGGCGGTTGCTCCATACGTCCCGCTCTCCCGATCTCCTTGGCAACGTGGTGCCGTGGACGCGCCAGGCCGCGGGTCGCGGCCAAGCGGCTCCCACACACCTTGAGTCTCTGATGGTAACGTCGATGATAACGATGATAACGATGATGATAACGATGATAACATTGATGATAACGCTGGTAATGCTGTCTGCTGCTTTCTGCCACGGAGTGGCTCGTTCCTATCGTGCAGCGCGGTCCAACCTCTCTGAGCAAAAAGATTCATGATTCCTGTGTCAGAGCAGGCCTCAGAGCAGAGCCTCGATTACACAGAAAAAAATGCCCTTTATTCTGAGTAGGACGATTAAGAATAAAATATCCTCTGTATTATCCACTGCATAAATAAGGGTGAAGAGTGAGAAACAAGTTTAAGGCCTTCAGCAGTATGCAAGGAAGCAAACACAGAATTTTCATGTTTCCAGTGCGATTGATGGAGCACTGGATTGATGGATTGACTAAGCACCTCCAATATCTTGTGTCTCGGTTGTTCTCAAAAGTGGCACAAAGGTGTCTCTTTTTTGAAAGGTGCCAATCTTTGGGTTTTGCTCTTTTACTTATTTGTTGTTAGAAGCTATTTCTTGCCTTAGCCGATAGTGCTAGTACTCCAACACTTGGAGTAACATGTGCTGACTTGACTGTAACTCAGATAAAAGAAGCATCATTCTGAAGGGCTTGGAAGCAACGAGAAGAATGAAGAGAACATCCTTTTGTATGATTAATTAATCGTTCTTTTGATATCCCTCATGTTAAGGCTGCAAGATGTTTCTTGTGGCTGTTGAACCTGCCTCATGAATGTTACGTCTTCACGTGCTCCCGGCTGGTCTCCTCCGCTCTGCACAACCTTGTTCTGGCTGGTGGCTTTGTGCTCCTGACAAAGCCTCTGCTAAGGCACCACCTCCTCATCCCGTTGCTGGGAGAAGGAAAATGTGAAGGACAGTGAAATATAGTCTCATCTTCTCTGACTGAGCTGCAAGTGCCACAGCCTGGTCTTAACTCTGTTGAGAGACTGAACTTTTCTCCTGCTTGACTTCCTTAGTGCTGGTGCTGCTGCTTTGACGGATGCACACAGCCAGAGGAGCATTTTTCATTGCTGCGGGAACTCTCTAAAATGTATTTATTACTTAAATAATCCACGTAAAATCCAAATCCACGTGTGAAAGATTCACATGAGTTCAAGTGTGAATTCACTGTGAATTCATTCTGCAAATAGGAGGAAGCCTTTGCTTCCTCCCAAATGGCTCAGGCAAAATGGCTTTTATAAAATATGGGTCTTTTTCCTAATATTTGTATCAGATTCCACTCATTATAATTTTGTTTTTGACTTTGCTACCTCATTCTGGAAGCACCTCATTGAACCCTTGCTAGCAGTATTTCATGTGGATATTAGCATTAAATCCTGAGAATTTTCTGTGTGCCCTCCGTCATTAAATAATCTCTCTCTGATTTACCAGAATGAGGATTATAATAGAGACATTAAAAAGGCATGTGTCTATAATTGGTTTTTAATGTCATTGCTATTTATGGGTAATTTTAGTTTCAAAGTAACCTGGAAAGTGATTTCAAAATATAAAACTGTTGAAGATAAAGCTGTGCCAAGGGAAATTCATCACACAGGATATTTCTTAATTGAAGTACTGTTAAGGATCCCAGAATGAAGCAGATTTCCATGTGTAATATATGACTTACACAAGCCAAACTCGGCATTGCATTAGTTATTGTAAACTCAGTCAAAACCTCAAATGTCTATTCAAATGCATAGAAAGTGCCCCAAGTAGGTATGAATGTATATGTTTGTGTTATGCATGCATATACCATTTGTGTCTTTTCTATATATATGTGTGTGTGTGTGTGTGTGTGTATATATAAATAGTGTGTATACAATTCTGAAACTTCATTTTCCAGCAGATGAGTTTACATTAATTCCTAAAACCCAGAGCAACAACAAAATTACTTTGCAGTGTTAGGGGGAAAAACATTACAATAAAAATGAGGCATACTTTTAATTATCTGTAGTCATTTGGATGAAATCTGTAATGAGCTTGATAAATGCTGATGCTGTAGGCATCAATTTTTCAAATGGCAGTAGATGCGAAAATGTCTGGAAAGGCATTGTTAGCTTCGACGACACAATATTTCTGAGGTCTTGGTTAGCAGGAATAATTAAAATGACTTATGTAAGATAAGTGTCATATCTCTGTCAGCAACTAAATGTTAAATGTTGTTATAAGCTAATTACTTCCTTGAATTGTAAAGAAAATTATAGTTTTGTATTTTAACTGCTAAAAGATGGTGTCTGGTGTCTACTCCTCATCTCACCCACGCTTTCTGGCAGTGCATTTTAAGCAACTTCAGTGCAATGGGATTTGCTCGAAGTGGGTGAGAAGAAAGCGTGGACCCCAGGGCCTGCAGAGGCAGTTCAAGAAAGCAAAACTTGAGTTTCTGACATTAAATCTGTTTCCTAAACAAGTGGAAACTCAGCGCACTGATGCTGTGAGGTTTCCCCCCGGGGTTCTGTGTGCAGACCAAGGGGGATCGCTACGTGTCTTCCCTGGCCTTGGTCCCTTCCTCTTCTGGTTCAGGGTCCTGCTTTCCCTGGCCGTCCTTCCTTTCCTTCCTGGAGAATGCGAGCAGGGAGCTGGCCAAGGGGCTAAGGAGGAGAAAGGGGATAAAGAGGCAAGTTTCACCCCCATCCCTTCCACACATCCCTTCACCCTGCGAACTCCCTTGTCCCTCACCCCGGAGAAGGACAGTATTTGGGTGAAATGTAGCCTCTTGTGTAGCCTTGTGCTCTGTTTTTGTATTATTTCCCTAGCATCCACCATTGGTTGCTTTTGGACACAGTCTATAGGACTAGGTGGACCTCTGCTCTGGCTCTGTGTGGCCAATCCTATGGCTTTCCTATCTACTTGGTGTTAAACGGGCATGGGAATCGGGGGATTTGTAGGCTCGAGACATAAACCTGTGTTCTATGCAGAGCTTTCCCTCCACACCTCTGCGCTCCTCATCCCACCCGACATCTCCACTTAAATTAAATGTACAAATGCAAATGTACATGCAGGTACATGTGCAAAAGCAAGGAACGGTCACAGGGAGAAAGTAACTTTCAATAAGTGTCTAAAAATGCCGGGTTCGCAATGATTTTTCATTCATATTAGAATCTACCTTTCTAAAAACCTTATGCTTGCATGTAGCCTTTTGTAACCCCACAGTACTAGTTATATTTTGTTAGTTATTTTTTAATAATTTCTGATTTTTTCATTGGACTGGCTTAACTTTTTGTGTTTATAAATTTTCTGTGTTACACTGGTTTTCCTGGACACTTTGAATGGAGGTTTGTGCTGCTCTGGAAATGTTCAGATGAAACTATAGTCAGACAATTTGCCCAATGACATCTGTTCAGCAGCATAGTTTTACTTGGCTACAAATGACATATTTAATTGAATGAAACATTTCAAATAGGCTCTGACAGCTTTCCAGCCCAGTATCTCCAAGCTTGCTATTTAATGAAAATATGCCATCCTAGAAGTGTCACAGGGAATATAAAGAATTTGTTTTGTGAAAGACAGCACTATGATGTTAGGAAAGAATGCATTAAAATATTATGTCTGCCGCCTGCGATACGTGCCTCTCAGCTTCTGAAACATCTCAGTGCTTTCTAGTGAATCTTTTAAGGCATGATTTTACGGATTTTACATGTGTTGCATGCATATTTAGTTCTGATCTGCATTCTGCGTGCAAGATAAGTTTGTTAAACAAAGCCCGTAAATTATCTTGTGCAAGTTTTAGTGGAAGTTTTATAAAGGGAAGTATGCATTTCATAAGAAACCACAGTATTGTCAGCTGAGGAACAGATCCATGCAAGGGGAGCCAGAAGTTTGGGAGCTGTGTTAGTCTTTAGTCTAGCCAAAGCCAATTCCGAGCACTCGGGTTGTATAAATTTGTCTGGGTTCAGCCTGCAGAGTAGCAGTGCTCTTTACTTTTGATCTTTGCCATGGATACTTCGGAGATGTAATAGTCGAGTGGTGGTTTCCAGCATAATGTTTAATTTTTGGCACGTGGATTCAGAGCTTTACAGCCCCTGCCATTATTCTAAGTTAAAACTACTTAATGTGGCTAACACAGAAAAATAATTTTGAAGTACTCAGACTGCCTGTGTTGCCCAAATGGACCAGATTGTGGTTTCCATCAAATATCGAGTAGCCAATAACCCCTGCGATGCCTCTTTAGCTGACACGACAGATTTGGAGGTGTCTGCTTTTCTTGGCATACTGCCGGGCTCAACTGATAACATCATTTCTGCTGTTGGACAGTGCTAACTTCTATGCTGCTCTACTAGGAAGCTCTAAGGGGTAGTATAAAATACTCCCAGGGAGGGATTCTCATGGGTAATTCTGAGATATGCTGAAAATTGATAATCCTGTTCTCAACTCCGGAGTAGCTGAGCTGGTGCCGTTGACACGAGCTCGCCGGTGGGAATCCGCTCCCGCCTCCGCTTCCTGCTCGTGTGAGACGAGTGGGTCCGGGCCAGATGGGAGACGGGAGCGCGGCCGTCCCTGCTCCTGCTGGAGGAGCTCACTGTAACCGAGATTTCTTTTGAAGACACTGGAGATTTTTGTACAGGAGTTTTCCAGACAGGAATTAGGTACATCCAGGTGAAACATTTCTTCAGTTCAAATGCCTATTGGCAATCAAACAGTTCGATTAAACCCTTTTAGAAATTCATTCAGGGACTCCTTTTTCATATAAAAATCTTCTTTCCTAGGGTTTCCAACTCTTTCTAGCTGTGCTACTTATGCTTTTATAGATTCAAATAAGTTTTTTTTAAAAGTTCACACTGAGCAATAGCTCATGCTCCATCATGAAGACTTCGGTGTCTTCAAACATTTCCTGCTGTCCCAATCATGTAAAGTGGACACATCTCCAGGCATTACCCTGGATTAACCTAACCTTATCATGTACCTAACCTACCATTATCATGTACTTAACAAATTAATTGCTTTTTTTAGCTGATAGTAGCCTTTTCAGGGTGCAGAAACAACCTGATTATAATTCATTAGGCATTCTCCAATTGTGTATAAGACGGAGAGAAGTGTCTTCCTCTCATTCCTTCACATGTGCCTTACGGGTTTCCTTGCTTCTTCTCTCAATGGCCATCTGAGTGCAAGCGAAGTAACACTATGCCATGAAAGCTACACTGAAGATTTTGGCCAAGCCTACGCCATTTCAGATAGGGAACTTCTTGTTCCCCATCTGTTTTCTTAGGAAACGTGTGGTGTATCTTCTTCGAAGGAAGAATGTGTTTGCACGGCAATGCTGGTTAACAAGTAGTCTCTTCATTAATGTTTTGGTATTAGAAGGAAAAACAAATGCTAGAGTTTTGGCAAGTAACCACCCTTGCTCCCCACCCAAGGGTAGGGAGGTGGCTTTTTCCCTGTTCAGAATCATTTGCACACGCTGTTACTTGGGATTTTCTATATTCAGATACCTCACACAGTCGTAGTTTGCATTTATGCACATTCACTCTGCTTGTGCCAGGCAGAATCCCCGGGCCGTGGCGGGGAGGCCGGGCTCCCGTAGCCACAGGGTTTGTGAGTTCCCACGTCCAAACGATTGGGGAGGATGCTGCAAGGTAGCGAATGATGAACTCAAATTGTCCATGTGAAATAGGCCGCAGGCTACTTTCATCTCCTTAATATTGATGCTTGGGATGCTTGGCTGATTTCCCAGCTATTATAGTTGTATTTTGCTCCCCTCTTTTTCTCCAAACTGTGGCGCTAATTAAGCTCTGCAAATTCCAGTCTTGCAGGTTTTCCAGTTATGGCGCTGCCGTCCCTCCGTGGCACACGCTGGAGTGTAGCAGCTAGGATATTTATGAAGTGGAGACATTCAACGGGAACATGTCCAAAAGCATTTCAAATCACTTAAGATAATTAAACAAGGGGAAAGGATGTGGCGCGTTTGAAGGAGATGGGGTGGTTTGGTGAGGGAGATGATGTCAGGCGCCTGTGCATGGAAAACTCATTACCCGTGCTTCTCTCATTCCTTACATTGTAATGAGAAACTGGAAAATGCCACCGGCCGGGTAGCTTTTCCGGGTGATCCTGGCACCGAACCCAGCCCCGCGGAGGCAGCAAGCTTAATAGACTTGTTTATTTCTCTGAATACATTTTTTGCAGAAATACAGCAATTGAAGAACTAGCAACTAATTCCAGCATAAAGGTCAAGATGACCTGAGTGGAGATGCTGGAGAATTAATGGGTTGTGGTGGTGTCAGTAGGCAGAGATTTCAGTGACATTTCTTATGACTTTCCTGTTTGCCATCCCGTTCCACTCTCTTCCCTCACTCCTAGGCAAGGTTTAAAATGGGTTGCAAAAGGGCTTTTAATAAGAATTTGTTTAACAGAGAGAGACAGCACTCGGGCAGGAAGAAAACAGACACTTGATCATTCAGGAGGAGAAACAAATAGGAATAAAGGTCAGTTGTCTGCCTGAACTTCAGGGCACGCATGGAAGAGAAAGGAAGCCCCCTAGGCAGGCCTTGCTCTACCCATTTCTTAGTGAAATTAACACTCTAATAGAGTATGTAGAGCAGTTGATAGTCACTGTGTCATAAGATTTAATATTCTTCTTAAAGCAGCAGCTCTTGGAGTAATGTCACTACAGGAAAATTTCAGTCAAAACTAAAAGGTTAGCCAAAAAGAACAGATAAAGAGCACGAACCCCAGAGGTGTAAAAGCAAATGTTTCTCTCCATAGTTCAGTAGATGGTTTGCAGCACCTTCTCTCTATCATTAAAAGCTACTCTGAAATACTATAACCAAAGCGTGCATCGCTGTGATGTTGGACCCTAGAACAGAGATGTGCATATGTGACCGCGTTTGAAACTAGAATTAAAGTGAACGCTGGGGGCTGCATCTCCGAACTTTAGGATGAGGATTTGGGGTTGAAGAAGCCAGACCTGAGCGCACATCTCAGCGCTGCCAGTCCTTCAGCGCCGATGCAGAGCACCCAGCGTCCCTGGGCACGTCAGATGTCAAAAGCAAAATGCCACATGTCTGTAAAGCTTCATCTCAGAGTCGGCGCTGCTTTCTCCTTACCCCAGGCTTCAAAGAAAACGTAGAGCTTTTTCCAGAGATGGCTCAGAGTGTTTCCATTTCGGGACACGGGCTCTGGCTAGCTGTGCAGTTCCCGCTTGGCTTCACCGTGTGTCAGAGCCCTCCCGGCTGACGCTCCGTGGCGGCGGCGCCGGGGCTGCCTCCAGTGGGTGCATCAGGGCTCGGGGCCCTGCACGGGAGCAGCCCAGGCCCTAGGCCACTCGCGGGCAGCTGGACGGTGCCCTCAGAGCATTGAGAGACTGGGTTTCTCCATCCTCGCCGAGGCAGAGGCCAGGCTGTTGCTGCATGCTCCTTGGGCGCTGTATCGCGGTGGGACACGCTGCAGCGCGGACCCCGTGCAGACATCATCGTGTCCAGCTGTAAGGCAACACGTTTGGATGCCCATGGCTGTGCGTGACTCCATCACACGAGGCAGATCCCACTGCGTGTATTTCCTTTTGGCTCCACAAAAAACAGCCGTTTTCCTTATCCCTCTATTGCAAGGTGGGCAGCCAAAACCAGCTTCACCCTCACAGAGCAAGAAGCAGCCCCATGGGCTCTGGTGCTCCCAGGAAGAGATGTGCCCTCCGCAGCCTTCACCGAGTGACTGCTCCCACGTCCTGCTGCGATAACGGCCCTGCTTTTCCCGAGTAGCACCAGCATGAACCGGGATCTTGTCATTTTTACGGCCTGATATGCTGTACTTGGCAATGGTCGGTGAAGGGAGAATTTGATAATAATCTGCACCCATTTGAATGATCCATGTACCAAGGGGAAAAAGTAAGTGTTTCAGCTAGTAAAAGAAGTGCAACTAGGAGAAATTAAAGAAAGGCTGAGTTTCGGGAAATGCGTCGTGACAGCAACATCTGTTAGAATGCAAAGTAATCTCCCTTGGAAAGTGGTGGACTCAGCGCCGCCTTTGATGTTTGAAAGTAGACGAGACGAAAACTAATTTGATCTCCAGCACACTTGGCTTTCAGGGAGGCAGCCTGCATGATCCACTGGATTTTTCCCATCTCCAGCTCCTGTGACTCCATCTTTCTGACACTCCCTGGGTGATGAAGTATCATTATAACCTTTTGAAATAATATATTGGCACTTGGAGAACGCAGAGTGATTTTCTCATTTGTAAGTAAGAGGCAGTGTGTTAAATTACCATTCCTGGTATTAAGTGGATTGAGTAAAGAGCCTGATGTATTAAAGCAGGATATTTCCCTCCTCCTGAGCAAACCACCCAAGACTCCACAGCATGGAGAGGCCGGGAAGGGTTGGAAGTTTAAACACTGCTCATCGTGTTCCCTGGGGCTTGGGCGAGTGGAGGCAGTTTGACAGGAAAGCCCGGGGCTGATTTATGGCAGAGGAGGAAGCCTGTGCTCTACCTGTCAGAGATCAGTGCCGGTAAAACTTGTATCCGGGGCCTTAGAAGCTTCTCCCTGTTATTCCACTCTTGGAAACACAGACTGATCTATGATACTGGCCAACGTAGTGTCTAAATACCTAAGTTAGTTGAACTCAAGAATCCCACTTTTGCGTCTTGAAAGAATTAAATAGAAAATTGTGGTATTCCTTTAACTGATTTTTTAAACTCTTATCCAGCAGTTGGTGCAGTTCCTGGGGGCATTTGTTTCCACTGCTTCAAGCAGTGCAAAAAGAGGATAATGGTCTGACACTGCTGAGCTCTAGCTGACAACTCCAGACGTGGTGATGAATTGCAGTATGATATATTAATGTTATTTTGATCCCTGCTCTTTAAAAATTACATTGATCCAATTAGGTTAAGTAGCTTGCCATCTAAATTAATTTACTTTCATCTATTAATCTCCTTTACTGTGAGTCAGAAACAGAAATGTAAATCAATTTAATATGTTACACATCTTTTTGAGGGAGGAAATTAAATTACCTAACAGATACATATGGTGAATTTGTTGTTCAAAATGTTAAACATTATTACCGTAATTTGGAGCTGAAGAGCATCCCTCTTAGTGGTGGAATCTGAGTGCTTGCTGCACTTACTTTGGTAACCTTTCAAGCAATGTCTTTACATGACTTGCCGTCCCCAGGCACTAGTGCTACATGCTTATTCTGCTACATAGCTTTTAAGATATTAGACATTTTGAAAGTGGGATAACAGCTTCTTTTCCTGCCAGAAATTGTTTGTTGAGTCCCTGGTGGCCTGTCTCGTATAGGTCCCCAACCCCTACAATGCAGAGAAAACCTTTCTTCTGGCTTGCTCCCAAACTAGCACTAGCACCCAGTGGCACAAAAGCAGACAGAAGCCATTGCAAGAACGTCTTAGTTATTAAAGCTCAATAGCGTTAATATATATTCCTGAAAAACCTTCTCGTGACCTAGAAGCCCTTCAGCTGTATGTGAAGTTTCCATGATTCCAAACCAGCTCTGGCTGCCACATGAAGGCATTTTTGCTTCATTTAGTGGTCCAAGAGTGGCACTCCATCATCTTGGCAGTCTTGCCAGCCCCCGCTTTGCCTCACTAGGATTCTTTCATTTAACTGGTATTTCCATCACACTAGAGAGCAACCCTTCGTCCTGGAGAGAGGAACTGATGATAGCAACACCAGGGCTTTGTTTCGCTGCTGTATTTCCTATTTAGTATCTAGAAATATCCTTGAAAATACACAAAAGAAAGTGAAGCCTCAATGGCAGGGACCGAGAACCAGCAGCTGGAAACTGGGCATTGACAAATTCAAGCTGGATAAGTGCAGTGGGCGTAGTTGGCTGGTAAAAACTCAGCAAGATTGCGGTAGTTTCTTCATCATGGGAAATCAAGACAAGAACTGTATAAACTAAGAAAACACAGTCTCATTCCATCACAGTTATTGTACTAGAAGCAGAGATTAATCAAGGCAAATGACCTATGTGACATGGGATATCAAATTGCTGGTCACAGCGCTCCCTTCTGGTGTTAAAATCCATGAATCTATGGAATATTTTCTAGACTTGTGCCCGAGGGTAGAGCCAAGAGAAGCAGAAAGGTCACCTTTATCATCACTGCTGTCAAACACTCGGCAAATAGCAGAGCACAAACCAAATTTATTGCTCAATCGCTTTGCCCTTATGCTACATCTGTTACCCTCTCCCTTCGCCTGTCTTTTGTCCCATTAAATAAGAATTGCTCTGGTATCCGAAGTGAAATCCCATCTCCAGATAAGTGCACAGCAAATTTCTACCAACTTTAGCAGCAATGGGATCCTGCCTTCTGCCTTTACAAAGCCAAGGAACCCCTGCTAAGCACTGAACTTAGCCGCGCTGCTCTATAAATAATGGTTATAGCTAAGGCAGCAGCTGCTCTTTCTGAGCATGGGAATGGCAGGCTGGGAATGTGGACAGAGCGTGATGGATCTCAGGGCGGCTTTCCAGGGGTGAGATGAACACAGGTGTCAAGTGCTGCCCAAGATACCCTCAGGTGCTCAGGGCATCGCTATAGAGCGGGCTGGTGAAATATCTAGGGCATTACATTGACAGCAGATGCCTGTGGGGTTGTTTTGGTTTGGTTGATTTAGGCAACCAAACCCTGCTCTCAATTTGGTGGATGGCCAAGATCCAGAACCAGTTGTACAACTCACCAAACATCACTGTGTTTTGATATCTGGTATCTGTTAATAAGCTAATAGTTCCTACAGTCTGAAAAATGGCAAATGAGAGTCTATGCTGGAATATCCATGGTGTTGGGTTGTCTGTCTTTATCATTTTATTTATTAATTTATTGCCTTGTTTCACTAACCTTGTTTCTCTTCTACCTTAAAATACGGGCTTTCAGAGACAGGTTCTCTCTCCAATAAGTGACATTAGGATTTGATTTCTTCAAACAGTGCTTTTCCATTTCACTAAGGTGTTTGTCAAAATCAAGCATGTTTGTGCTGAGGGCTGTCACTGAACTCCCATGTTAAGAGTCAGTGTAGGGATTTATTCTTCCTTCTGACCTTGTTAGAAATGCCCTTTAGAGAAGTAACTGAGAAAGAAATGCATAACAGGGCTTCAACAGGGCTGAGCAGGGGCTGCTTTCCCCATTCCATGAGTTTACTACGTGGGGAAACTTCAGGTAATTACCACACATAAACCTTCCCCGGATGTTTCCGGAAACCTGGAATAGCAAGTCAAAATTCTTGGTGTCGTTGCCAAGCCGGGAGGGGAAGTGTGGAGTGAATGGGAAGAAAATATCTCCCTGGTTTTGCTCCCTGTTTTCCCTTGAATGTCAGTGGAAGGGGCTTCTTTACACTCACTTGAGGTAAACGCGTCTTTGGGTGGTCACTTGCTGATGAGTCCAGCATTTTATAGAGCAAAATGAGTAACACAGGGAAAGCATTTCCCTTTTCCAAAACCATCATTCCTTACTGATGTCTAGGCTTCAGATTTAATATGAAACGTGTTGAAAATTACCTGGAAGCTTCAGTGCTGAGATGTGCTGACATTCAGCGCTCATTTGGAAGAGAAAACTGTCTGAAAGCGTGTAGTCTTTTTATAATTAACACAGGTAGAGCTTGTGTGCTAGCACTTCAGTATTTGAAGTTGTATTTGTCATTATGTCACGCTCAGTTCTGGCGGTCACCGCCTCGTTAACGCCAAACTGCCATTGTCACCTCGCATGGGAGCACCAAGGGACAAAGCAAAGGAACTAACACTCCTGTGGTGCTGTGTTTGCCTTCTAGGGGCCTGTTAGCCAGCACCTTCACAGAAACGCACTACCTGGGGGACGGCACCGACGTGGTCGTCGCGCGCAATCGCACGGTAAGGCCTGTGGCGCTGGCGCCGCCTCGTCCAACCGGGCCCGGGGCCGCGGGACGGACGGCTCCCGCGTGGCCTCTGCTGCCTTTGGGGCCTTCCTGGCTGCTGCGATCCCATGCAGGAATTTTTAGGGAGAGACTTTAAAGGGAAGCTGCGGTGCTTTTAACAAGGTGACTGATAAAAAGTGTAGGATTTATTCAGCTTCTCAGAAACATGCCCGTTAAATTTTCATAAGACGTTGCAAGCAGCCGTTGGTGAGCAGTTAAGGACGAAAGTCGTGGTTCCCATAGAAAGGAATATCTGCTTTTTGTAGTGGAGATCATAGAATCACAGAATCATAGAATGCTTAAGGTTGGAAGGGACCTCTCGAGGTCATCTAGTCCAACCCCTGCACACGCAGGGTCACCTAGAGCACGTGGCACAGGACTGCGTCCAAGCGGGTTTGAAGATCTCCAGAGAAGGAGACTCCACAACCTCCCTGGGCAGCCTGTTCCAGGGCTCTGGCACCCTCACTGTTAAAAAATTCCCTGTGGAACTTTTGGTGCTTCAGTTTGTGGCCATTACCTCTAGTTGTGTCGGTGGCCACCAGTGAAAAGAGGCCAGCCCCATCCTCCTCACTGCCTCCCTTGAGGTACTTCTAGACACTGCTCAGGTCCCCTCTCAGCCTTCTCTTCTCCAGGCTGAACAGGCCCAGCTCCCTCAGCCTCTCCTCATAGGGCAGATGTTCCAGGTGCAGAAGCCATGGTTGAGGTTTAGAGGAGGAGGGTGTTTGGGTTTATTGTTTTTAAATAGATCTAAAGACTGTTTCATACACATGCATACATATATGTAAACCCACACATATGAGTATATACGTATTTATATAGAGATATATCTCCCTTGGTAGTCTGCTCCTTGTTAAAATCAGCACAAAATGTTTTTTATCATAAATAATTTAAGCTGCTTTTTAACAATAAAAGCACTTTAAGGCAGTAAAGTCTTTGTCCTCTGACAGTATGAATGCCTTAATTAAAAACAATGCAGCAAGTGATTTCAATTACAAAGTTTATTTTTTATCTGTCTAAGAAGTTCCAGCTCCTATGGAGTATTTGTTATGTTATTTATTTACTGACTGTATCAGTAGCAGCATCGTGCTCCACATTCCCATCCAAAATGGGCTGTGCTGATGTCAGTGAAAGGCAGTATTTCTATGCATAACATCTTAACTCAGAAGAGGAAGCTCTGTTATATCTCTGCATTTGTGAGTTTTCAGTGTTTTCTCATTGCTGGATGCTCCTGTCTTGTTCAGAATAGGAATGGTAGAAAACAGTGCTGTTCTTAACAGCCTAAGTAGGAAACTGCACAGACTGGTTTCTGGAAACCTCTGAACTGCCTTTCTGCCATACTCCTACTTCAAGAGGCAGAAATAAAGTTACTTTATTTATGCTTTCAGGCTGCATCAGTGTCACTGTAGGAGAATCAGTGTGTGTTCACTTCAGGGCAGGGGGGTGTTTTTCCTCTGTTACCAACTGCATGACTGTAACTGATAATAAAATGAAGTAGAGTACTCATGCTGGAAACTTGGATGTCCATAGCAATTGTGACCGAAGCACTCATCCCAAGAAAGCTCAGGCTACGATTTCCTCCCTTTTTTGGGAGCTTTGTCCTTGATAATGTATTACTGGGTCTTTATGAGCACAGCTCATAAACATCCCCCAAAGTAACCACTGTTACCCTGTTTCTGACTGTCCATTCACTGAGAAAAGCCATTGACACCTGTATTTAGAATATCACTCGCTGCTGTTCTGTGTTTAGTTGCTCATGCTGGAAAATAGGAAATGCTTCAAAGAAGTATTTTTCATGGTACAATCTAATTTTCAGAAAATTCGTATCTGCATTATTCCCCCTTGCCCCAGCGCTCTCACGATTATTGCTTTCTTTAACAAAACCGAGGTGGTCTTTCAAAGTCCACCAGGTGAGGCTTTGTAACTGAAAACCATGGCCCAAGACTGAAAAGGTTAATTAATGCAGCTAGATGGGTGTGAATGAACCGAGTGGTAAAAAGGCATGGTGAGATGGCTGTCAGGCTGAAGCCTGAGTGATAACTTGCCTTTGCACTAATAAGATAGCAACCTTTTACAACAGTGTTTTCAGTTTCCAGGTGGCATTCAGAGGAGCCACGAGAGAAGAAACGCTGGACGTGACACAGTCATTACTTTCCAGCCAGTCCCATAATTGGGAATGTAATATAACCTTTAGTCAACAATAAAATTAACCTTGATTCCAGACAGATATGTGTATGTGCTGCGCAAGTATCTCTGTTGTGGCTGCCTTTTGCACGTTGTGGATTATTAAGGAAATACAATAACCTAGCCACAAAATGAAATTGGATTGTTGCCTCTTAAAATAGAAGACCCTCTTATTCTTGGTTCTTAATAATGTGCAGCCATTCAGTTGGGTAATTCAATAAAAGGTTTCCTTTCCAACGTGCTTCTCTTCCCCTTCATTTGCTCTGGGAGGTCTATTCAAACTGTAGGATTGGGACTCGCTTTATTATACTTCCTTTTTTACATAGCTACCTCTTATAGATATGCACACATGTAAACTACCTTTAATAAAAATATACAAGTCTATGGGAAGCAGTAAAGCATGTCCCTTGATTTGTACTGATTATTGACTTTAAAATATCCCATAGCTTAACCCATTTTGCTGTATTATTTTATTTAAAGCTATCACAGTCATGCTTTTTAAATACTATGGACCCTCTTAAAAAAAATCCCCCTGAGGTTTTGCACCTGAGGATCCTTTGGGCAGTTAAGGATGGTTAATATTAGTGGAGGTGGGAAAGATGCTGTCGGTTTAATTCTGAATACTGTAGCCTAGATAAAAATCTGCTTTAAAATATTTTTAAAAACTATGGAAAATCATGGTAAGATGAGGTATTAAGAGTGGTTTCACCTGCTGAAATGTCTTCTCTCTTTTTTAATTAGGGTCACTGCTATTACCACGGCAGTGTGCAGGGGTACCCTGATTCTTCTGTCAGTCTCAGCACCTGCTCTGGACTCAGGTGAGTGCGTCCTTCAGTAATACTTGAGCTTCTCAAGAAACCATCCTAGCGCTGGTTGCATTTTTGGTTGCCCTTTTAAAAGTCTACCAACATGGGTTTATTTTTTCACGTGTTGCTGCAATCTGTGTAAAAAAAATTCCTCCCTGTAGTAGCTCAAAGAGGATAACATAAAAGAGGATGCAATGTGGGAGCTGTCCGTGATTCTCCGTGTGTTCCTATATGCCTTTGGGGCAGTGTGGTGCTTGCTGTGTGTCGGGGCTCTCCTGTCCTCGTTGCTGCTCCACCTGTCATTAGAAAAATTACTTCCAAAAGGCACCCTTGGAGCTCAATAAATTGTGTTCATGACAGGGAAGATGCTTCACATTAGTATCGTAGCTACTTGCTAGCAGAACAGTAACAGATTCGCGTTGCTGAAGACAAAATCTCTTCTGCATTTGAGGAAGGAACGGGCTGGTGGCGTTCTAACACCGTTCAGGAAACAATTATCTTCCTTACTGGGACAATCCGAGGCTGGTATTTACTCGCAGAGCTCTTCCAAATCATAGTAATTAACTGTAAATTGGCTCGGGTGTTCTGTCTCAAAAACCCAGTTTTCCTGTCAGATTTCCAGCTGTCTCAACCTTTTCTGAGTTTGTTTCATTTATCTGCCAACAGCATGAGTAGCTGGAGCCTTTTTTCCTCGATTTTGCATTTTGTGCCTAGGAGCATTATGGAGGCCTTCAAACGGGTGCTCTGGGACGAAGAGCAGCAGGGAGAGAACAGTTTTACCAGCCAGCAGGACCTGCTCGCTGTAGTGCTGTCCAGCAAGGAGGAGGCTTTTGTGGGTGCTTGGGAATGGCTCTGGCATCTTCCACAGGCTTCCACTAACTAATCCATCACATGGTCTGTCATGGTCAGCATTAGCCAGTCGTTCTCACAGTGTGCAAAAAAACCCAAAATTATGCAGTGCTGTCTGTATCTGAACCACCACTAAAGCGATTGCATCGCTGCAAGGTCCACAGAGGCAGGGAGAATTTTCCCTGCCTGAAACAGCATCTGATGTTTCAAAACCAATGTTTTGTTCCAGAACAATATAGAAAACGAAGAACTCTCAACAAAAAAGACTCTTGTCAGCATTTAATGCATTTTCTTTTTGAATTTGCTTGTTCCCTTATGCTCCCGGAGTTACGCTCATGGAGTTGTTTCTCTGTATTAGCTAGTCGAATATGGAAGGCAACATACGTTGGCAGTGACATTTTTCTCTCATGTGGCACTATTGCAAATAAATTCCCAAAGTACAAGCTGACAACTAGTCTCTTTCCCTGCAGAATAAGTGCAGCAGCATCTTTGTCAGTACAAGCTTTCACAAGCTTCCCTACCAGCGCAGGTTTTCCTTGCACGAGGAAAGCCCTGGAGGATGGGGATACATCTCAGTATCCTTGCCCATTTAGCTGCAGCACACACAGCTCAGGCTGCCCCACCGAGTGCCCACGAGTGATAATAGTTTTGTGATAAAGGTGCCTGTTGACTAACTCTGCAAAACTCATTTCACAGCCTGGTAGCCAATAGTAATAACTTCCAATCATCATCTGTGCTTGATTTGAGCCAGGGATGTCCGGTTCAAAGGCTACATAATGTCCTGTCAGCTCCTCTAGCTGTCCAGACCCTCTCATTAAAGTGATTAGGAATGAAAGGGCAGGTGGAGTGAAACCCTGAGCACCCACAATAAAGTCCTGAGAGCTCTAAGCACCTTTCGGAGTCAGGCCCAGAGGTGACAGTGTAGCTCGTCCATCAAAACATTTCTGACAATATGCTATTGTAGCCGTATGTCCTGTGAGAATTTGGTGGAAAGATCTGCAATCACTGCACGTGATTGAGGCTGAAATAATATGAGAAGAAATAGGACAGTGCAGACTAGTTCACAGCTCGCTTTTCTGGCAACTTTCTGGTCATAGAGCTTGAAAGAGTAGTTACGTGTAAGAAAACTTTGTGAGGGTGCAAAACAGACTTGAAAATAGAACAGTCACACTGCGACGTTCTGTGTCTGGAGAGTAACTGTAGGCACCTGATATGCAGGGGGAAATCAAAAGGAGTGAGGGCAGGAGCCGCAGGGAGGGCAGCCCCAGGGGAGCTGCCTGTGGAAGGAGACACCCGTCTAGGTCTCGCTCTGTTCCTGGCTTTGGGACAACTTCCAAGCTGACTGGACGAATCCCTCCGCCTTGTTCAGGCTCAGTTTCTCCATCTGTGAATTCGTTCAGTGAATCTTACCTACCTCGGGTGGCGCTTGAGGGAGGCTGGAGTTCAAGTGCCTTGAAAACGTCTGATGAAAAGAAGCCCTGAAACCTCGGAGCACTCGTGTCCTCCCACTCCCTGCAGACGGGCGTCTCGGGCACCGCTCCATGTGTGGAGGGTAGGAAGCCTTCCCCCGGGTAGGAGAGAGCATTAAAACACATGAAGCTGCTCATAAAGAATAGGTGGGCTGCGCGTTTCAGAGCGCTCTGAAGCCTGAGTGCTCAGCAGTGGTCAGAAAGCAAAAAGGATCATAGAATTACTGAGCCAGAAGCAGAGAATAGAACAAAAACACCATTAGCACTTAATAAATACATACTGCACTCACATCTTGCACTCTGTTCTTGCTTTCTCATCCCCATCTCCAAAAAGGAAACACTGTGTGTAGAAAAGGTATAGAGAAAGGCAAAAATGGTGATCAAAGATAGGAGCAGCTTTTATCCAAGCAAAGGAAATGGACTAGGATTTGTTAGTTTTGAAGAGACGATGGAATAGGGGCTTATGACGAAGCTAGACTTAATGTCATGCAAAGTGGGGGACAATTGCTGAGTACTTTCCATAATCCCAGAATGAGGAGGCATCATAGGATACTTTTTGAAGTGGTAGAAGTCACTGTCAGAGGTGGCTGCCAGTGTCAAAAGTATCAGTAGATTCAGGGCAGTTTGCAGTAGGAAGAGGCCTCTCCCAGACTCTCAAACGCAGGGAAACCCCCGACTCTCCAGTGTTGGAGCTGGGATCCAGACAGGCATGTGCTTGCTCTGGCCCTGCACTGTTGCCCTAGGTACCCGCTGCTGGCCAGAATGAGCCTCAGTGTGGTGGTAGGGATGGCCTTGATGATCCTGAAGGTCTTTCCCAACCGTAATGATCCTATGATTCTGTGATCACAGACAGGCCAGCCACGTGGCTGAGCATTAGAGATGCATTATTAGCTTGTGCATATGACATGATTAGTCTGCCTGCCATAAGCTACAGGGAAGAATAAAGTGTGAAGTATGCAAACCCAGACAGGTTTGACTAGTTTATGGTTTTTAGGCAGATAGAGATGGCGAGATGCAAAGATAACTGAGAAGCAGACTCCCTTCTCTTCTACACAGAGGCTCACGTACTCCAGCTGTGACACATCCTCTCAGACATAACAGCAGAATGTCTCACTTCATACAGGATTACGATGGCATAAATAGTTGGATTGCCACTGATAGCTGCCTAAAATGCAGGTTAGAGAGGGTAATCATGCTGTAATCTGCTGCCCTGGAGGAGGCAGAGCTGCGCACCGGGGAGGACACAATATATGCCGAATGCACAAGATGGGAACAATGGATAATCAGGATTTCCAGCACTTCCATCTGGGTAAGGAAGCCAATTAGGATGTCAAAATGCATAGGAAGGTGAAAATACAACAAAGTCATTTCCTTCCTGTTCTGTGCAAATACCCTTCTGTTTATCTAGCTCAGAGGCTCTTCAGGTTTATTAGTGCATAGGTGCATCTTCCATATATAATTTTGGCCTCTGGCCATCCCATACGCTTCTTCGGTCATAAATTTGTATTCACCTGAGTGCTTTTTGCCCTGTTTCTTTCTCTGCACACACACAGGGTAACATATACATACCAATTACAGCCTAAGGAAGAGCACAAACTCTGTTGCTGTAGCTCCAGGGTTGGCAGGTAGCAGGGACCTCCCAGGTGGTGAGAGGTTCTCAGAAGATCCATGGTGGATTAAGGACAGAGGCCTGCCAGGAAGCCATTTCTTACCAAAATTCCTAAATGCTCCAGAAAATCATAAGATCTCTGTGAGTTACCTAATTGCCAGCTAATCAGCACAGTCACACGTGCAAAAACTACCCAGTCCTGCCCAACTGCATCTGCAACTGAAAGGAGCTGAGTCCAAGAAGAGAGTGAAGGCTGGAAGGCCACAGAACTGAGAACTGTGATTTTTAAGGCATTACGTGGCTGTGCTGCACAAGGCTGACAACGTTTGAACCACCCATTTGTCAAATGGCTTGGCTGAACTCGCCGCGTCCTCGACTGCTGAAGCAGGGATTTAATTATGACAGTTCAGACATCAACTGTTTAAAAAAAGAAATGGAAGTAGGAAACCAGTGAGAATAAAATGAAATTCCTCATAACTCCTCAAGCGTGGCTTCCTCACAGAAGGGCTGATTCTATCCAAAAAGAGGTTATGTGAAAATCCCAGCTGAGAATAGCAAGGGTTTGGATATGTGCTTTTTCTCCATACTTTCCGAAGAGCTTTTAGTTCATGCAAATAGCTCGCACGGTTTGTGAACTGCCCGGGGTTCTTGGGTTTCATGGCAGTGAGATTTGGCCCCTGGGGTTGCCCGGCTCCTCTGTGCTCCTCGTTCCCCCCGTCAGCAGCTCCTGCATCACTTTGATCTGTGGCCGGGCTTTGTTTGGTGCAACCCGAGGTCAGAACCGGTCCTTACGCGGCTCTTTGAGCCTGCCCCTTTCCCGACAGGTCAGGGTCCTGTCAGCACTTACTAACAATGAAAAGTGACATTTTTTTTCCGTACATTTTGCAGCTTGAAAAAGCTTTTTACAAGCCATAATATGATATGCAATTTAGAATCAAGGTTTCTTTCACCGTTATGCCATTTACTGCTATAAAATATACTCACTAAATTGGCATTGATGCCAGAATCTCTTTCCTCCTTCATTTTCCTCTATTCTGCCTTGCCACCCTGCAGACTGGGTTCACATACAACACCTCTGCTGATAACACAATTAGTGTTTCTCGCCTCCCAAATGCTGGACATGGGATTGCATTATCACTTTCAATTCAAGCAACTCCCTGCTTAAATTCCAGGCATCAAAATTGCAGACCTTTATGCACTCTGGACAAACCTGTCTTGCACAGAGGAAGGATTAACACACCTACCTGTGTGTTGCAGTAGTCTCTAGGTATGACTGCATTTTGCACGCTGTACTGTGGAATAGATTTTTCAGATTAGTGTAAGGCATTCGCTAGAATAACATGTTTATTTGATTAATGATGTGTCTGAGTGAGAATACCTCTGCCACTATTGCAATATGTAAAACCAATAATGCTGCTGCTTTAGCTTCCTTTTGTGATTTTGGCCTGCGATGATTTGGATCGGTTTTGTTATTTTAATAGAATTCTGGTGGGTAGTATAGAAGGATAATAGCGATACTTGGTCTTCTGTGATGCTCTTCACCAATAAATCATCATTATATGCAGTCAGTAGAATTTACCCTGTTTAGCAGATGGGAAGCTGATGCACGAGAGAGGAATTGCCAATTCAGGGCTGTCTGGGCAGTGGTGGAGACAGGAGAACCTCTGTCTCTGGAATCCAGGTCCCGTTGTCTGTGTTTCTCAGTCTTTTCAAGTTGAAGCCTTCTGGAAATAGCTAAAGTCAGATAAATAGATTAGGAAAAGAGTAGAGAGATCATCTAGTTCGGTTATCCCAATAGTAAGTATTTGCTTGCAGCTAACTACAAACAGTCCAAAACTGGGCTCTCATTCCTTTTTTCAGTTTTCCTCCTATTTGCTCATTTGCCTGCTTACAAATCTGAGAATCTGTTGTATAGAGTCCTGGGAATGCAGGTTTTCTAAGAAAAATAAATAAATAAAAATGCTTACCATTTTACAGGTCACCTTCTAATATCAGAAATGTTTAGAAACACTGAGAAGCTGCTGTAGCTCCGTTAAAGACATCATGAGACCGGTGCTCCGAGGCCACATTGCTCAAGTGCTGTTACCTGTTCAGCTGGAACCCTCGTGGAAATGGGTGGTAGAGCTGTGAGATCAGACCTTGTCTTTGGAGAACTGATCCCAGCACCGTAGATTAAAGCATTTCGCCAGTGCTGCTTGTCTTTGCCATTGCAGACAGCCTGCACTGCGTGCTCATCGTTTGAGTCCTCTTCCACACTGGCCCACTCATGTGAGCCTTGACAAATACATGTCCACACTTTGCATCGTGGCACAAGGGCCGGGTATTGAGGACCCCGTTGGGTTTTACCGCCACTCGAGCGCTGCGTGGACCCGGCTGTGGCTCTGGACAGAGACAGGCTCAACGTGAGCATGCAGCATGCTCTAATTAACCTAATACAAACCAAAGACATCTACATTCGTCTTCCCACGGCAATAGGGCTTTTTATTATTATTATTTAGAAATAAGTATAACTTTGAGCTTCATTAAAACCAAATGTTTAATTGCATTCATGGATATCAGTTTTATTGATTTACTTAGCTTCCCCTGTACGGTACAGCAGAATAATATATCACGGTTTCATATACTGCTGTCCTAGCCAAGTTTTGCTTCAGCGTCACAGTTTCTCAGACAAGTATGCATTGACGGTTTATGTTGGCAGGGCCTTTGCTTCTGCTGACAAGTTGGAAAAGAAAAATCCCATTTATATTTTGAGATTTCCTAAAGCCTGTTGATTTATGAAATTCAACTGGCCTTGCATTAGGTTGTGCTTTATTTTGTTTCTTCCCCTTCTTTTCTTTTGAAAGCAAAAAATACCCTATTTGACTTTATCAACTGCTTAAGCAGTAGAGTTATTCCATGTAATTGTGTTTCCCCAGTTGAGAGATTCCTGGCAAGTTAAGCAGCACTTAGCAACAAATTAATTATTTTAAGTTAAATTTTAAGTGCATTTTCTTTGAGATGGAGGCAGAGCCCCCACCACAACCCATCCCATGGGCAGCTTCCCTGTGTGTCCATATGTCCTGCAGTAGGCAAAGATCAGGGAGCCACGGCTTGTGCTTAGGGCTCATTAGGAGCAATGTGGTTTATGTGGTACTGAGCACCAGGCAGGAGCAGGGTTCAAACCTTGTGAGACCCAGTAAAATACTAGCTCAAGAGCAGTCTAAGAGAGCTTCCAGCTGGCACCGAGCCTGTGAGATGATGTCTGGACATCCCAGATGGTGTCATTTTATTTTCTCCCTCTCTGCTACTAAAACTGCCTGTTTTAGATAGGGTTTGAATTGTCTCGTCTTGTTCCTGAAGAGGGTGGAAGTGAAATTATATATATGGAGCTGCTCTGGGAACAGGGTGACAGTCAGCTCCCACTACCTGCATTAAGGGCAGGGTCTGGGCAGCAGGGCCCTGCAGGAGCCAGGAACTGCTGGAAAATACGGACCATCTTCTGGAGCACGTGAGAGACCAGGAGCAGTGTCGGAATAACAGAGCCTGCTTGGAAAAGCCTGTCAGAAATGCAGAAGGAAAAAAAAAATAGTCATTATGGATTTATTTTATTTGCATCAAATTCAGAGTACTGAAAGACTGGTAGGTATGGTTAATTTTATCCTGCCACACCAAAAGAAAAAAAGAAACCATCATTTTTGACTAGCTCTATTTTTATGGTCACATGTTTGGCTCTTATTCAATGGGGGAAAATGCAATAGTAGGAAAAGAAAACTGATCAAAAACAGAAGGTGGGCCAAGATAATTCATATTTGATAATATTCATTATCTTATTACAGAGGGTCACAAGGCAGGTGCTGATATCCTGTCAGCTGGATGCAAAGGATAAGGGTGCATTAAATGAAATGTATATTTTCCTTATGTCGAACGTGCAGAATTTTTGACCTTGAGATTGTTTCCTGCGCAGAGGTGGAACTGCACTTAGAGGCTCGTGCTGTCCCTAGGGAGATGGGAATTTCGGTGACGAGTTGAATCAACTGGTTCTCAGATACTCAGTGGAAAATGAAATGAATCCCCTTGGTACCTGCTCATTTGTTCTTACCCCCCAAATGAAGGGATGAGAACTGGTTAGGGATCTGAGGCAGTGGATGGGGGCACAAGGGGGGCACCTGGAAACCTGGCACTGCTGGTGCGTGTTTCTGCTGGGAATTCTTGGCTCCAAAATGCTGGATTAAAAAAAAAAGGAAGCTTCACCCAGCAATAGGATACTGTTAAGCCCTTCCCTTCTTAGTGCAAATAATTACAGTAAATGAAACAAGTATAGATACTTAAAATGAGCAGCATTCTAAGCAGTCTAAAGTTAAAATTAAATATATTTTTTAAAAGCTATATAGCTTTTTAAACAGTTTTATGCTGTTGTCACTAACAGGGAGAGGGTCAGGGCTAGCCCATTTCAAACAGTGACTAACAGGGCTCTGCCTCCACTGCTGGCTCCAGCAGCCTCCAATATTAAATGATTAATTGCACATGGGAAAGACAACAACCTTTATTTAATTATGCTGATTAGGGAGTTGCTGGTTATTGGAGTAAAGGGAATATGTTGTCCTAGTTTCCTAAATTCTTAAAGGAATGAAGTAGATGTAACCTAATTTCTTGGAGCTGCATAAAGCTCAGGTTGTGGGGCAGCTTGGAGGGCCCTGCTGTGTCCTTCAGGCTGTGGCCTCGTAGCTCCAGCTGAAAGGTTAGTTCTGCTTTTGCATCTATGAAATATTTAATGTGTAAAGAGTTTTTTGAAACACTTAATTTACAAACATTCCTGTGTAGTGGGTAAATAGTAAATCTCATCTGACTAGCTGGGGTGCAGGGGAGGCTTGTCAGACTCCAAGTCTTTGTTCAGATCGGTGAATTATGCTCCTTGTGCTTGTGTGGGCCTGTGGATGCTATTGCAGGGCCTTTTTAGTATGTTCTAGAGACAGTTAACAGAAAAAATGGTTGTTTATTGGCTTGGCTGAATTGAAGCTACTGATGTTTTGTAGCAAGGCTGTGCTGTCGATTGGCTCGAATTCAAAACTTCTCTTAATTGGTTTGGGGGCCAAAGACCTAAGTGTCTTGTTCATATCTTCATAACTTTCTGTTCTCTCTCAGCCAGTTTTTCCATAATATATGTATATATATTTTTGAATCAGCATTTATGGTCTCATTAACCTGCTGCTGGGTCTCTGCTGTTGTTGTTTTTGTTTTCTGGTTTTTTTTTGTTTTTTTTTGTTTTTTTTTGTTTTTTTTTTTTTTCAAGCTACAAGAATGTGTAGAAACACATGAGATACATACTGGTCTCACTGGGGTTATAGTATCTCATTTTTACTGTAGTTCAGACTAGAAATATAAACAACAAACACTTCCTATATGCTAAAAAGACCCACTAATGAAATGTAACTTTTTTGCCCAAAAATGATAGCTGTTAATAGCATATACAGACAGCGTAGAGGAGATTAAAGGAGGAATTGGGGTAGTATGTCTGTCTTGGCCAGTAGCAAGATCCATAGGGATTTTAGGCAGGATCCCACTATTACTGCTGAACCTTTGCCGGTCCTTAGGGATTCATGCCCACATAATTTAAAGATATGTAAGAAATCAGTAATGTGGTGCAGTTTGAATTGACCAATACTTGCAGCACCACTGTAAGTAATTTTTCATCCCTAGTTTACAGAAGAGAGATGGGTTGTAAAGGCTGTTTAGCTTTGATTATGCCGTTAGCCAGCAAATGCTGATCTCCTGTGCCATGGAGCAGCCGTCTGGCAGCCTCCTGCTTGGTCATCTCCGTGTGCTCAGGATGCACATTAGACCCTTGAAGTTAGACACCGAATATTAAATCTCTTCCTCTTACTATAACGCCTACCTAAGGCCTGGCATTGAGTCTAACTCCTGGCTTCTAAAGGCGTTAGTCCTGGTGTAACGCACAGCGGCGCGTGGCTGCTCACCTGCCTTGTGCTGGGCTGCAGGAGCATCCCGAGGTCCTCACATGGCCTTGCATAAAAGCAATTGCTCTTGGGAGCAAAATGGGTTAAACAGGAATCCCTTGGTTAATGCATCTGAGCTTCATTTTAGTTAATAATCCATTTAGATACTCTGCATCTCTCACCTGGCAGATTTGTTGCTTGCATCAGCATTAGGTTTAAAAGGTGTAATGCACACTGCAGATCCTAATACATACTTTCCTCTGTACCTTCTCTTGTAAAAGCATTTTACCACCTTTCTGTTCTGTAGTGTTTTCCACGGGTCCTCAGAAACACATGCTCTGTGACTCCACTCCGCAGTGGCAATGCATCACCAGGAGAACAGAAAACACATAAAACACAAATGTAATTTTACTCTACAGCACAGCACTTCAGAAGAGGAGAATTTTCTTTGAGCCATTGCTGCTGTAAAGCACAGTGTGCTGCTCTGACGAATATACAGCTCTGATATCTCCTGTTCCACCCAGCTGTGACACTGTAAATCCACGTTTTGCTTTTTTCACGCTCTGTCATTATTAAAACCTGTTGTAACTTTGTTGAAAGCAAACATATATTAGCACCTGAAATCTATGCGTCTTACTCTGCTCTCTTAACAGGGGAATTATTGTATTTGAAAACAAAAGCTACATTCTGGAGCCATTAGAAGGTGCTGCAAGTGAACACAAGATCTACCGATCAGCAAACTTGAAAATTGCCCCAGGATCTTGTGGCCACACTCTGGACCTTTCTGCCACGAGGACTGATGACTCCCTACATGGTTCTCAAGCATTTGCTGGCAGGGTAGGTGGTTGATGCAGTTTGCTGAATATCTGCCTGGTAGCATGTCTGTATTACTGTCCACTGTGACTTTGACCCAACCTCAAGAGCCACACTTTAAAAACTGTTTGTGTCCGTAAATCTTTAGTCATCATTCCTTCTCTACTACATGAGTCTGGATTACAGGTTTCCAAGGAAGAGTTCCGCCTCGGAGAAGGGCAGAGGCTTGTGCTGCTGTCCTGCATGTAGAGGCCAGTCATGATCTGCCCAGAGGTCGGATCGGCTGCTCCCTGCGTGTTTCAGTCCTGCCGCATTGGCTTTCTCTATGAATTAATCCTTGAGCTTCTTATATCCCTATGGAGCAAACCATTAAACCATTTAGCCACTTCTGTTGAAGTCAGCTACTTGAGTGCATGCTTAGAGTTAGGCAAACATGATTTACTAAAATGCTTTTTCCTGGTCTTGCTTACATAGCGTTTTTAAAATTCTCTTTCTGGTAGTGAGATGGCACCGAAGAGTGTGTGGTCTCATATTATGGTAATATATTTTGATTCATGTTCCACTTATAATTATAGCAATCATTTAAGACTCCATAAGGATAGTGAGTAGAATAGTTCTAGAATAGCTCTTGCCCACCCAAGATGGAAAGAACATGATAGCTGTGATGCTTTGCTAATAATATGTTTTCAAACTTAAATGATCCTTTAATTCCAATAGGAAAGTATTTTATGCAGACAAAACATTCTCACCATTTTATTCTCCAGATGTATATTGTAATTGTTTTTATGTAGGAAGAAATACTCCTAATTTAGAATGCATCTAGCTAATGGAAACTGGAGAAAGTGAAAAAGAGTTCCAAAGCAGGAAGAAGAAATACACAAATATGCACAAATTCATGTGCATATTGGATGGAGAGTGTAGAAAAGACTAGTTTAGGCATTCAAAAATTATACAATGGCACAAATTTGCCCTCTGAATTTAATAAATGTGGCATGTTAGTATTTATAGTCACATATTCTACTAAGCCTTTGCATCAAGTTAATTGTTAAGGAAAACAAACTAAATGGCATCCCTAGGTATTATTTATGTAGTGGGATAAATTATTGTACAATGGGGGACTATTAAACAATACATCTCCAAATTTCTTTTTGCCCCATAAATTTTTTCATTCGTTGTTATATATACTGTTTTATGGGGTAAGCTTATTTCTGAAAGTGCCTGAAGTCTATAGGTTGAAAGTGCTGGCATATCTGAAAAGAAATTTATTTATGTGTTCTGATTAAAAATTCCTTATTAACTTGTCCTCATATTTTATATAAATGACATGAACTTTCTATTCTTTGAGAAATATATGGAATACCAGAATAAAGCCATAGCCTTTCAGCCTGTCCTTCTATAAACACAACAATAACCAACCACAACTCGCCAGAATGTGCTTCCTTACAATGAAACTTCAGATACCTGTGGAGGTTTCTCCACTATGCTGCAGTGTTTCTGCAGACCACGCCAAAGCTTAGAAAATTCTATTTTCAGAGAGAGGGGGGCCTATTAATGTTAATATTAAAATACTTTCTGCAAATTTATTAAGGCTGTCTCAAAATATTTAGCAACTTTTAACTAAAGTTTGCTGACATAATTGGTTTAAGAGTAAGCAATGGAAATAAAGAATATACATATAACTAACTGATACAATCAAAGTAATTTTACTATTGCCCTCAAGTTTCTTGTGTGTGTGTGTGTGTGTGTTTTTTTTTTTTTTTTTTTTTTTTCCCCTCCATGACTTCAACTCCATGTCAGAATTCACCTTAAATATCTGTCTAACACTTTTTACTGTGGCTCAGTGGACATATTTATTTTGACAGGTTTTATAATTATCATACAGATAGGTAAAATATATATAATGAGTATGTTGGATAGATTTCTAATATATGAATTTCGCAACTTGTCAAATGTAATCTGGGGAGTGCATTTTCACATGTCAATGTTTTCATCAGCTAAATAGACTGTCAGGAGGCATTGAGTATATAGATGACCTGCAAACATGGAAGGACAAGCCTGTCCCAAATTACAGTGGGTCACAGAAGTAAGCAGAAATCCAGGCTCAGCTCTAGTGCACTAGGAATATTTTGGGTTTCATGGAGAGTTTTGGGGGGCCTTTTCATTTTTCTCTGACTCTTTGCTCAGCTGCACCAAATGCTTATTGAGCTGAGCTAAAGCATTAGATCAGTATATCACAAAGTTAGGCTAGACTTAGGTTTAGATTTAAGGGTGGATAGACAATGGAACAACAGCAGATACTCTCTCATCTTCCCAGAGCCAAACACAAGGTATAATTGGCCAAGGCAGATGCGTGCAGGAACTTTTTGTGCTGTTAGAAGCATGTCCATAAACCCTGGATGGTTTTGTGACTTGGAGGGTTCTCAAGTTGCACATGGGCTGTCTCTTCCACTGTGTCATTCTGGAGTCACATAAAATAGCCATTTTGGTGGTGGTGGCATCAGCAGTGATTGGAGCCAAGTGTGTTGTCTTCCATTCTGGCTTGTGTCTGTTATCTTAACTCTCCGTTTTAATTCTGAGTGATTAATCGAGGAAATGGATTGTGCAGTGATGCAACTGTCTGCAGAAAGCAATCTGAAAGAAGTGATAATTAGGTACATTTTATAAATAAAAAACTGTATTCAAGGAGCACACGTGGCTTTGGGCCAGTGGCAGGAAGGGATTTGTTAGGCTGATCAGCCACCAGAGGTATCACCATATCAGATGATTTTACCACACCAGCCAGTTTCTCTCGGGCTAAATCTCTGCAGCCTGGACAGATTTGCTTTGGCTGGGAAGTGGAGGGTGTAAACGGAGTGCTGCAGTGGAGCTCTTCTCACATCTGCACAGCTGGGTTGCTATGCCTGATTTTCTACTCTTCAGCTGGAAGAAGACTCTGAGGTGCTTCCCCGATCTGGACCACACACGAAAATTCCAGTATATTTTAGAGCTGCGGTGCCTGAAAAACCAGTTCTGCCACAAGCAAAATCCACATACTGGAAGAACAGTATCCTAATGCTGGAAGAAACTGTGAGACTCTCCACCCCAGCTCCTTTGCCAGGCCTCAGAATGAGTGTAATCCAACAACAGGTTATGCCATCAATGTTTAGTTTCCTGATGATATCCTCTATTGCTTTCTCAGCACAGAAATACTGTCCAAACCGAGTTTATTTTTCAGTTTCAAAGCAGATTAGCACTCCTAAATGGGAGATTTGTAGTGTTTGGACGTTTAAGGTGCAGAAAGTGGGTTTGTCACTCCCCTCTATGCGAAATGCTCTGAGCCGCGAATCGCGGTGACGGAGGAAGGCAGCGATGATGGGAGCGAAACCTGCTGCAGTCTGTCTGGAAGGTCTGGCCGTGGTGTCCTGGACTGACTTAGGTCCTTAGGAAAATGCCTCGGGGATTGTGCAATTTGCCTTGGAACACAGAGTTTGCACTGGAAAGCTCTGGTCATGGTTGAGGTTATAGAGCGTTAGTTCAAGGCATCACAGATACTTTGTAAGTCACTCCCCTTAAGTCATTCTACTTAAAACCCTTAAGTTCTGGCCAGAAGGTCAGACAAGGCGCTGGGAGCTCCATCCTCCAACTGCCTCATTCCAGGAACCGGGGAGAAGCGATGGCAGAGATGCTCAGCTGGCATCAATCAGAGAAACTTTGCAAACAGCAATAGATCACTGCAATTCAGAACAGCACAGGAGCAGCCGTGTTGTTAGTACCGTGACAAAATCATTTAATTATCTTTAGTGATCTTTTTGCAGATAAGCATTAGGATTATATCTGCATTTAGGAGTGAAAATATCATGATGTGCTACTGTATATGAAGATGCAGTTGCAGGATTAAATATGTACCTTTTGTTTTGAAAGTTTTGTGGTTTCCTTCCCCAGACACTCACAGTTCTTTGGGTGTTTTTTTGTTGTTGTTGGGGTTTTTTCTTCCTTGCAGTTGTTCTTTTTTTTTTTCCCCTCCGCTTTTTAATTGTGTATAATTTATCCGATGCCCAATTGCTCTCCTCCTACTTCCCTCAGTATACCTTTATCCTTCATTTTTCTGGGCAGCCACTTGGTCTATTTTGCGGGAAGTTTCCTAAAAGTGGCATTGTTGTTTGTCTAAATGTAGCCAGAGAAGAGCAAGGGCCCTTCTACCACAGACGATCTCCTCCTACAAGGAAAAGACTTCAACTGCAGGGAGCGGGTTGTGGGGGACTCTGCATCACTTCCCTGCTCTGATCAAACCCATGTTGTTGTGCGAGCAGCGCGTTCTCTATTTATCTTCTGGAAGATAAAAGAATGACTTCCATGAGGAAAAGGAAAACAATAAAATGTATGTATGTAGTGAAACCTTTGGAAATCTGAAATGATGTGTATCTCCTTTTGAAAACACTGTCTTGGAGTGAGACCAAGCTGATCCTAAAGAGGACTTACTGCAGAAACAAAATACTGTTTTCATCTTTTTTTTTTTTTTTTTTTTTTTTTTGGTCAGTACAAGAGGGAGACTCTGAAGACGACAAAGTATGTGGAGCTTGTTATTGTGGCAGATAATCGGGAGGTAAGAAACTTAAAAGGTATGGGAAGTACAGGTGGGAAATGAGTAGCTCCGTTTAGGTTTTGTGGTGTTGCAAATAATGTATTTCATATATAACATCCTAGTAGTGATGCTTCTTGCCTGATGAGGGTCAAGCAGTGGGGAGCACTAATTAGACAAGCATAAAGCCGTGAATAGTCCCATGATAGGCAACAGGAGTTTGCTGTTGGCCTTTGGTTGCCCATTGTGGTCCTCAAACAGCAGTGACTGCTGGCAAAGTAGGTGCTGGGGAGAAATATTGCTGCCTCGGTGCTGCTAGCATATTGATCTTTTACGTTCTAAGTTTCAGAGACAAGGCAAGGATGTAGAAAAAATCAAGCAGAGGCTGATAGAAATTGCAAACTATGTTGATAAGGTAAGAAAGAACATTAAAATTATTTCACTTTTTCAAGCCTTACTGTACTTCCCAGTGGATATTCCTCTGTCATCTGAGTCACTATCACTAGTAACTCAAAACAGATTCTAAAATGTAAAAATTACGTTTTCATGGAGAGAAAAAGAGCTCATCACTGAGATTTGCTGGTAAAAATAAGTCCTACATTTCCAGTAATTTTTTTGTTTACCAGATCAGCTATGAATCAGCTCAGATGCTCTGTGGCAGAGCCCAACCTAAAGAGAGCAATACCAAGGAGAAGCAATAGTTCTATAGCTGAAAACATACTTTAGCTTAGTCCTGAAAAAAAATCCTGAAAAAAAGACAAAAGAACTGCCAAAGAATTAATTTAGGCAAAGGAACTTACTGAAGATTGAGCCAAGCATCCTGTTATTGTGCCTGCTAAGACAGTTTGCTTTCTTAGGCAGCTTTGACTTTACGACAGTATTTTTAGGCTACCCAGCACCACTGCAGGCCCATCATTTTTGTAGCACCCCATGGACACAAAGCTGCTTGCAAAAAAATTGAGATATATGTGGTTTCCTGCGATTACTTGCTCAGTGCCTCATCGTATGGGGTTGAAGGCAGCACAGGTGATGTGGGAAATAAAGCCTCTTGCAGTATCCATTAAGCCAGCAAAGGAGAAGGGTATAAAGACATGGTCAATAAGCTATATAGTACAAGGAACACGGCAGAATGAAAACCATGCTGTACTTAGGAAGCAAGGGTTTATGGCTAGGTAAGAGCAGCAGTGTTTTGCCTGTGGAGACAAGAAGAGACATGCCCTGGATTTTTGTATGTGAAGTAATTTCTTGGTAATATACAGTAAACTCTTGAGTCCTCTGGGTAAAAGGCACTGCAGTGTTTTTTGAACAGATTTACTTTTGTCGTGCTATATGGCCAGGAAAACGAGGACTCCAGTAATGAAATTATAACTGAGAGAGTCTAATTTAATGGGGAACTTACCCATTGATGCTTCAAGGACAGTAGCTCAAGGAGAAGCATTCTTGATTAAAAACAGGATGCTGAATAGACCTCCACTTCTTCTGTAATTGTCTTGCTGACTTATTACTGCAGGAAGGGTGTTTATATGTTACCTATTCAAAATTAATTTTGCATGTTATAATATATTTATGTTTTACGCTCAATTTATGCTCAGTAAATGGCAGTACTATCCAAATGACTGTGATGTGTATAGGCAAGACAAAGATCTAATATATACTTTTCTCGGACTATCAACCAAATTGGTACTTGATTGAGTACTTGAGTCCTTCTTCACATTAGTCTTAGCTTAAAATTGTTAACACTGCCCCAGGTCCCATCTTGTAGCAGCTATGGCATTTACTGAGGTGATGATGGAGTGGTGTGGACAACAGTCCTATGATTACTTGTTTTAAATCTGCTTTGAGCAAATCCTAGTGACTCTGATTCAATTTTCATAAAGTATTCGGAACCACAACTGTAGCACACCCCAGTAATACTGTTGTTTCTCCCTTTTGACTTACATTGGTGGTGGTAATAGAGGGAAATTGTGGAGTGAGTCATCTGAGGTAGAAAAAAGCTTATTCAGAAAGCAGGGGGTGTGCTAAGGTAGTTGCAACACTTCGTCTTGAAGAAAGATATCAAACCTAAAATAGACATAGATATCCACACGTCTATGGATATCTTTGAGTGCCTTATAATATTTAGTTAGGTCAGAACTGGACCAATGTTTTCTCCACATCATAGATTATCTGAGTCCAGTCCTATAAGGTGCTCATTTTTGCCCTAGAAGACCCTTGAAAGGGATTGTTAAATCTCTGCAAAAGGGGCTTATATGCACGTTAGGCCCCGTTGACATTTTCTTATCTAATCAGTTCTAAAACAGGTCTTAGCATGTGGGTTTTTTTGGTTTGTTTGTTTGTTTCCCCTCCCTAGTTCTACAGGCCACTAAATATTCGAGTAGCCTTGGTTGGCGTGGAAGTGTGGAACGACATGGATAAGTGCTCTATCTCTCAAGACCCTTTCACCAGTCTCCATGAGTTTCTGGACTGGAGAAAGCTAAAACTACTACCTCGTAAACCCCACGACAATGCACAGCTAATAAGGTAGAGTTGACCGTATATTTAATATTGGCACGGATTTCGGTGATTCAGTAGTTGTACTGAATTCTTGGTCAGTTGTTCAGCTGTTGTGAACATCTGTGTCATGAGGGTTGAGGGCCTTAAGGATACTTGGTAGGGCCCTTCGGCAGTGTGGGTGGATGGTAGAGATGAATAGCAATAGCTCTGCAATAGCTCTGTTACTTGCAGGTCTTTCCTGTATACAAGTCACACAGAATTGTGGATGGGTTATAACGTGATAAATACTTTGGGTAGGAATTTTCAACCAGTTTAAGCTAGTCTAAATTTAAACTTTTACTGAAAGAGGAAATGGGGTCTAAATTGGACAATTCATTTGTATTTGTAATTTCAGGTTTAAGCTTTACATGTCTTTCATCCTTTTGCCTTTTTTGGATTAAAATGGTTGAGTAAATGTGCTCAAGAGTTTAAAAAAAAAAAAACCCGAATAAGAGAACTTCTTTCTTGAACCAACTATCATTATGTCAGTGAACCAATCTTTATACCATACCAATAAGCATACTTTGTGTATCAGTAAGTGAAAGGTGCTGTCTTTCCTACTGCGCAGATACTACATTATCTGTGTGAAACTAGTGAGTCCTTTCACATCATCTATCATAAGATATTTGATTATTATGTATGTCTAATAATGTTTTGTTTAGAGTAATTTTATTGCCACCAAGTATTATTATAAATAACGTATAGACTTGCCCCTGCATAAAAATAACTCTTCCTCGAGCTAGAGACATTTTTTATGTTTATATTTGTATTCCCAACTTCAGTCAAGGAAAAAAGAAAGAGGGGAAAAAAAAGAACCCTATTGCTGCAGTAAATCTCAAAGATGATGATCAAATGCATCTTTCAAGTAGCAGGGGTGTTGTCATTGTCACTTTGGCAAGTCTGCATGACTAATCCATGCTTTTCATTGTTTTCAACCTGCAAATGTCCAAAGCTGACACATTTGAAATGGGATCTTTCTTCGAGATTGGCAGAAGTACAAGACTGAAAATCGCAGGGCTCTTTCTTGACATTAAATGGTGATTCTGTGGTTCTTTTCCTTTCCTGCCCTCCTGCAGCGGGGTCTACTTCCAAGGGACAACCATTGGCATGGCGCCCATCATGAGCATGTGCACTGCAGAGCAGTCCGGCGGGGTGGTCATGGTAAGTGACAGGAGCACAACAGCAGAACCTGCCCAACGGATGCACCGTGTTCTCAAGGGCTGTGATACTGAATTCCATACCAGAACATCCACTTCTTCCATCCCGCTTCCAATCTCCGTTTTAGCTGTGTCTACATGCTTTCTTGTACATGTTTTAAATCATAGTTTCCATAGTGAAGAAAGCAAAGTCTTGTATTAAAATATACGACCCGTTTGCAAGAATCCTGAAAGTGAATAGGCACTACTCCTGGTTATCAATAAATCAGGTGCAGATGTACTGTGAAAGGTGAGAACCGTGTATTTGTTATGCACCTGAGTATCCTAGTGTAACAAGCAACATCAGTCTGTTCTGAATCTCTTATTCCATGCATTTCGTTCTGCATATATGGTTTCCTGCATAAGGCCTTATTTGCTGTCTTTGCAGCAGAGTTGTTTCATTCTGTTTCCAAAAAGCAAGCACAAACAGGGGAAGCATTTGTTCTAACTACATCTCTCTCTTGGAGAGTATTACCGTTAGATTCTAGACACAATGAACATACAAGTAAACATCTCAGCCAGTGTTTTTTAGTAGTTCTGAAATACCTTATTTCTGCAAAAATGTATAGAATTTCTGAATTTTGAGCAGTGTTTTGGGCAGTAAAGGGTGGAGGAGAAGGTTTGAATTAGCTAGGCTTTTCAGTTCAGATATTTTACATGAAATTAAGTGTGGACTCTCAGAGCTGTTAGGCTGCTAAGCTGCTGACCTCAGGGCTTGCTAGCCATGGCTCAGCTTCAGAGCTCAAAGCTAGGAAGCCCTCAGAACCCCTCAGATTTTCTCTCTCTGAATTCATGGGATGGCATCTGGCTTCCAGCACTTCTGTGTTTCCCACAGTTCTGTCTAGACTTTCTCCAGCTCTGCAGGACACTTCTGCAGCAGATCCCGTGACAGGCAAGGTTCAGTGTCAGGAATGCACAATGCTCTTGGAGGTCGCACGCTCTCTGGTTTCAAAGCTTCATGGTGCTAACATGGAGCCCAGGTCAATAAGAGTTTTGCCCCAAGACAACCCTCGTAACAGGCTCATTCCAGAGCTGCAGCCGCTTGCGGCCCTGCTGTTCCTTCCCTTCCCAGCTCGCAGTGCTGAGGTTGTTCCACAGGACCGGGCTGCCCCAGGGGCTCTCAGTGAAGGTGGCAAGAAGCCAAGCTGGGATCGGGGGGTACATGTGTGGAAAGTAGTCCAGACTAGCAGAGCGTACCAGGTGAGCTGGGGAAATGTGGGAAAGAGTTAGAACAAACAACCAAAGTGCGTACGATGGAGAAAATCACACCAAAATGGAAAAGACAGGAGCTCACCTCTTAGTAGCTTTAGGCAAGCTGAATTTCTTACCCTTAGGTTTTTTTTCTTTTTTTGTTGCTAGGTTCCTGGGGGATAGGTGTGAAAAGAAAGGAAGGAAGGAAACAGTTTTGGGAGTCTCCTGCAGCAGTTCTGAAAGTTGACCAAGGCGTGTATCAGGCAGACAGCCCCTATTTTATTCATTTCTCCATCAGATCATCAGTCTCTGCTTTGGCAGTCAGGGATGCTCTTAATTATGATTTTTTTTGTCCTTTTAATTTAGACTATAACCTTTAAAATGTGTCACACTATTTTACGGCAAAGTTAGTCCTCTTCACTCTGGAAGCTGTTGCTTTGAATAAACAAGAGCTATTTCATCTCAATAACAAGAAAACAAGGATCAGCATTTCTTTAACTTGTTTTCAGGGCTCTGATGGAGGAGAAATTGATTTATATGTCCATGAGAAATCCAGTGAGTGTGTAAGATATGTGGGCCAGACTGCAGCCTTGCAGGGAAGCGTGTTGTTTCTCACACTGCCGCCTCAGTGCACTGAAACTTTAGAGGTGCAATTTAACTTCAACCTTTTAACTCAAGGCTAATTGATGTGTATGGAAAAGAGTCTTGGTCCACATCTGTACGTGCAGAAGGATAAAGCTCTAAAGCTGGAATATATGTGAATGAAATAGTGAATGTGTTTTAATCTGGGAGGTTGTGGTGCTCAGACATCTCAGCAATGGGCAATCTAACATTTAGCCTTTGTTATAATTTGGCCTACATTTTACCTGTCCCATGCTGAGCACTCATTCCACAAGAACTCCCTCACTTCCAGGGATAGTTCTGTTGTTGTAGGGACGCAACCAAATGACAGTGTTGAAACAAGCCTTTGAAATAGGCTTCAGCCTTCAATCTCCTCTTTCTAAAGATTCACAGATTTAGATGTAAAATGTTGCTGATTTGCTGCGAGGTAGCGCAGTGTTCTCAGCCATGCAAATCTCCATTGAGGTTAGTGAGATGCTGGGTTAAATGACAAGGACTGGGACTGATGAACGTTGCAGGGAATTGTTTAAGTTGCATAGAGGTGGCTTTGAGAAACATTGGGTCTCTACAACTGAGTGAACCTGCTTGGGAATTGCAGCATGGGACATGAGACCCTTCTAGCTGCACGTGATAGTATTTTATTTCTAAGGTAGGAGCTGAATCAAGGCATCTGCATGTTATGTGCAAGAGTTTAGGATGTCCTAATAGTCGCTGGCTGCCTGTTCAACTGTTGAAACTGTTGTGAAACTGTTTGTTAATGACTTTTACTACTCAAGTTAACTTTGAGAGACCTTGGTGAAATCAAAGTCGCATTGCTATTCATTTCTTTAGTACTTGCCGTACTTAAGTGGTTTCAATATCAAATGGGACATGTTACTGTTTGTTTTGATAGTCTTCATTTATACTGCCTTCAAATAACCCCTTTTGCTGAGACATCACATTCCTTGTTTTAAGAACCCACTCTGGAAACTGATAAAATAGCATTCCAAGCAGATCTGAGCAAGTAATGAGACCGTGTGTGTTGTATCTTGAATAGGCAAACAATTATTACAAATTACATTTCAGAGCATTTACTGCTCTAATTCTAGAGTGGACTGGGTGAAGTCTCTTTCCCATTTTTAAATGCCAGCTTTGGAGATGTTCAAGTCGAATTGCTATGCAGTAAGGAAGGAAGTGACTGGCTAGATCAAGAAAAACAGAAATCTATTGTCTGTTTAGATGGTTCAAGTTGTAGAGGAATTTCTTTACCACAGAGCCATAATTTAAAGGCATCGCTGTGATTCTCAGATAAATTAGATGGACATTATATCATTGTTTTCCTAGTACTCATTCCTGGTTTGTTTTCCAGTTTAACACGAGGTTATATGGTCTGTTCAACAAGAGGTCGTCTTTTGATGATATCGGGTTCAATCGCACTGAATTCTCTAAGTATTTAGTAAATTACCATAAGCAGAAGGATAAATCAACCTGTACTAGTCTAATATCTAGATGAGACATCTCAATATGTAGGTGTCATGCAGGAATATATATTTTCTTGATTATTACAGATTATTTTGCTGCATGTGTTTCTCTGTTAGGCTTTTTTACAAAAAAACTTACAAGTTGTACTGCTCCTTTTATCAAACAAGCATCTTAAGATATAACTGCACAGAAACAAAATAGCTGTTGTATTAGTCACACCTTTTTTAAATTCATGTAAATGCAAAACCCTTTGTTAAAAGATAAAATTCTTTTGGGTTCATTCCAGATACAGAAAGAATAGTTTCTTGTTTTAAGAATTTGACTGTTTCCTTTCTGATTTTTGTTTTCTACCTGGGAATTGATTTACTAAAAAATTTAGCACCTCTGGCTGAGAGAAAAAACTCTTAAATCTAAGCCAAAGCATGTATGAAGGGTTTAATTTATATGTGGCTAATGCTTTAGACATTTTTACCTTTCTCGTATATTCACTGTGAAGATTGGTGTAGATGATACTAGAGGAGTTATTGAAGCTGAATATATTCATATATGCTTTTAGAGTAGGCAGCTGTACACAGTAATTCCATCTACTGACTGATAAATAGAGGATCATGCATTTATATTTCATGATGCTGCCTTATGGGGAAGCTCTTATATGAATGCAGTGGGTTTTTTTTCCCTTAAGGAAAGTGAGTGATGTGGAAAGGCCTCTTATTTGTGGTCAGTCCAAACTATTGGTCCCATCAGTAGTCAGTAATCAGACCGTGCAGTGAGTTTCTCAGAAATATTTGTCCAAAACCCAGCATTTCAAGAAGGATTAATGTAAACACAGGAGTTAATGAGAGACCATCTAGGATTTCGTCTTGCTTTGGTTACTCTTCTCAAGAGAAGTTTTATGCTTCATTTTCTGCTCCTACCACGAAGGGTCTCCTCACACATTTATTCTGCATCTCCCTCGTGCCCTTCCACAGAGTATCCCCCTCCCAGCACTCCACACTTGGGGTACCATTTTCTGCCCCTGAATTTTGGGGTGTCCCTGGGCAGGGGAAAAGTAGTAGCTGGAACAGATTCAGGCTCTAAATAGAGATGACCAGGATAGGCCATCTCTAAATAGGATGACCACGTCACAGGTGCCCAATGGTGTCAAATGTCACAGGGAATAAGGCAGCAAGGAGCTATAGGCTGCTTTAAAATTCCCAGTCTGTACTTGGTATACATGAATTTTAAAATAATATAACTTAACGAGTTTTAAACTTTCTTCATTTAACAACAATTAAAGCACAGCTGGTCAGTTTATAAAGCACTTTGAAGGATAGGCAGTGGCACCTCAGGGGAGCAGTGTATATATTTGACTGATTTCTTTTGTTTTTGTTTTTTTAAGGATCATTCAGAAAACCCTCTAGGTGCAGCAGTTACCCTGGCTCACGAACTGGGTCACAATTTTGGAATGAATCACGATACGTTGGAGAGGGGCTGTAACTGCAAAGCGTCTACGGAGAAAGGGGGCTGCATCATGAACCCCTCTACTGGGTAAGTGCAAGGTAAAGGCTGGCAGGTTGTAGATGGTGGAGAATTCTTTGATTTTGCATTGCATCTCAGGAAGATTTAAAGGAGAAAAACCTTTCCAAGACCTGCCAGAGCAAAACATGTACCACTGCACTTTTTTATGTTATTAGTGAGAGAGACAAAAATGCTGCAAGCAACTGGTTGTTAATTTTTTTTAATCCGGTGTTGAATGAGAATTTCATCTTTTCTCATCTTGCCAACTGAATATCATAGGCATAATACGAATGAGTGAGGTCCTAAGGCCAAGTCTAAAATGAATATGTAGGAAATAAAGTGATGGAGGAAATCCATTATTAGATTCTCTGTAAAGCCCTTGTCTTGTGCGGGGAGTGTTTTCAGGTTTGCACCAATTTCTGCATTGCACTGCTCATTACAAGGGTGATACTGGCATGTGATCAAATCAAGTCTGCAAACCACCAGGCCTGAGGACTGTTCATTGACTGTGTGTCAATGGTGAGTGGTTAGTTTTTTGAAAATAAAGGCCCTATGTCAATGGAGAGGCTTGGTGTTCGTAGACATGAAAAGCACAGTCACTTTTTTAGCATGTGTCATGCCCAGGATAACTAGTTACGGGCAGGATTCAGACAAGGAGCAATGGGTTAAATTAGAGGAGGAGAAATTAGGTTTAGCAAAGCTTTCTGATGGTAAGTGGTGTTTTGGAATGGATTGACAAATATCTGTCAGCAGAACAAATATCTTGTAGGTACAGCTGGTTCTCCTTGGAGAAAACAGATGGGCTTAGATGATCTTCTGATATCCCTTCCAGGTCTAGCATTCTCTGTGTGTGCTTCAACTTTATCCATTGCTTAGGAATCTCTTCTTCGGGGATTCGTGCTCAGCTCTGTCTCTGCTAGCTCCAGGACTGCACGTTCCTGGGAAAGGAGAGCAGACTGGGAAAGGCCACGGAGCGTTGTGCTGGAGAGCTCCCTGCTGGTCACCCAACAGCAGCCCTGGCTGCTCTTCAAAGGCCTCCTGTCACCCTCCTTCCAGGCAGAAAAAAGGGATGCTGGCCAAAGGCCAAGCACAGCAAGGGAAGGGACAAACGGTGAAAAGAGGAGAGAGAGAGAGAGAGTGATTTCTATACTTTGGAGAAGAAAAATAGCTTAGCTTTTCTAAAACAATAGGTAATAAATATCCCTATGGAACTGCGTGCTGCAGCACATCGGGGTTATTATGTACCCTGTGAAAACAAACTGAAATTGGAAACAGCTCTGAGAGGCGATGTGGTGTCTTCAGTGCAGTGGTCAGATCTGAGCTCCTGAAGGATGCAGGCAGCCCTCGGGCACCTCAGCTGAATTACTGTTGGGCTGTTCAGGTACTCCCCTTTTGGAGACGCTTTATGAGTTCATCCTGTGAGGATATCTCTAGTGTGGGGGTAGGTGGCTCTTCCGTGGTTCTACCTTCTGCACCGTAGTCCTTTGGGTTTATCTTGAGCCATCATCTTGCCTGTTGTTTGGCTCTGAGCATGGGCTGGGAACGGCTACACCTGCCTCATGTATTCCTCAGCTCACTGGATTCCAGGGTTTCTGCAGCATGTTATGGATTCAAGGGTGGCTTTCTTAGCAATGCTGTGCCCAGCACCAGCACTCCATGGGGGTGATGGTTTGAGAAGTGCCTATCAGGTGTACTTGAGCTTCATAATGCTCTTCAGACCTCAGCAAAGTTCATATGCGACTTATGCCCGAGGAAGTGTTGTGGCATTCACGGAACAGAGGAGTCTGGTTTGCAGTGACTATTGATTTGTAGATGGAAATCTTAACATCAGGCTTGTAGCCTTAGGCTTTACCTTCATACTGTGTTGTCAATCTGTAATAAGTATTCCAGGAGAATACTTTATGCCTTAAGCCAGACTGCATTTTACCAATTGAAAATTAATGGTTTGAGTATTTACTCAGCATCTGACAAATGCACATTTCTTTAAGTAACAATTCAAAGAACACCAAAATGATTTCAGCTCTGGAAGTGTCTGGATAAAGGAATATTCTATACCTGGGAAACATTCTTAAAATCAGAAAAAAACAATATCTTGGGGAAGTTAAGTGCAGTTGGTGTGGAGAGGCAGCCTCTTCTCTCAGTGTGCTCATTGGCATCCACACTGTGCCCTTCAAATTTCTGTTGGTTTAAGCAATATTTAACAAGTGCAAGAATCAGAAAAAACATTTTTATGTTGAAGCTGGTGTAAAATGTATGAGTTTGAGAAGACTGAGAAATGCCTAAATTATAACAGAAAGGCCTTTGCCTTTAACTTTGGAGTCGCTTGTGTGATTCTGCAGCAAAGGAGAATGTTTGAACGGGTTTGTTTTTTTTTTTTTTTTTTTTTTTTTTTTTTGCTTAGAAGTGATTTCATTAATTATTGCCATCTTTCCTCCTTCTTACGTTTCATCTTTGAAGGGGTTAGCATTAAAAACTTGTCTTGGAAATTACTTCTCGGTGGAAACAATCTCCTGGGATCAGTGGGATTTAAACTCTCTTGGATCTCTCCTTTAATGAGCTTCCTATAGCTTTTTCTCTAAAAAGATACCAGCAAGATGTGTACCACTTTTATTTGAGCAATGAGGGCTTAAAAGATCCAATGCTTTAGCAAAATATATTCTGTTTAACACAGAGTTATCCATATGAAACCCAAAAGAGAATTGGTGGCACTTCACTTTTGTGAGATTCAAATATCTGCTAGGGAAATCACACAAAAACCGCTGTAGAAGTTTAGGTTTTTGTTATAAAAATATCATCAACAAGGAAGTATTTGCTACTAAAGCATCATTTACCTTCTTATGCATATGTTTTAATGATATTATTTCACTTTAGTTGTTTTGACCACAAACTCTTTCAAGTGAAGAAGAGTATAAGGAGTCTTTAGAGAAATGTATAGATCTTCTGCTGAGATTGCAGTATCTGAAAACAAAGAGATGAAGTCGAGAGTCAGCAAGGCCATTTCAGTATTCTTCTAAGTACCTCCCTAAAGTCCTACTACTAGGAGCTTCCCAACAGCTAGATAAATCCCAAATAATTCTAGTGAAACCCGAGGCATTACTCTAAATTTACATTTACTGTAACTAAAAGTTTAGGACAACCTACAGAGCAAAATTTTGCTGATTGACAGTGCTTGTCTATTAAATAATTTTGGAAATGTACTTTTATCGTGGTCCTTCATCAAAACTGTGCACCCCTATCTCCATGGTGTTTGAAATCAGGTGACTTTGTCAAAGTCAGTGGAAGCTTCTAAGCTTCATATGTTCTTGAAACTTCTAGCTAGCCTTAAGGGGAGCAAAACTTCTTCAGTTTCCTTTCTCCTCTCCTGTAACCCAGGCAGGTCATGTTCTTACATGACGAGTCCACTTGCCCTCTTACTTCTACATTGGTTTGTTCTCTTCAAAGACCATGAAATAAAGAAGAGATGAAATAAATGCAAAAGTATTGAAAATAATAAATCCTCATGAAAAGTACTCTAAGAACTATTGTTTCAAGACTTGGATGTAGCTGGTATAAATCTGTGCCCTTTGTGAACAGCAAAATGCCTTGTTGAGAGAGGGCTGGGTTGCAGCTATTTGCCTGAGTCTTTTGAATTCACCTGGCAGTATTTTCTTTTTGTTCCATGAATCTGGTGCTATCATTTCCATTTTCACAGCTAGAATTTGGAGTCTTTTTGATCGGGTCAGGTTTTAAGTTCTGTTTCCCAAAAGAGTATGACTGCATATGTGACCAGGAGGTTCAGACTCTGGCTTCACCCTGATGGAAATACCCGTGTGTCATTTGTGCTGCAGGAGAGCTTGGGGCTCTGGCATATCTGGAGACCTGCCAGTGCAGTGATCATAAGCAAGGGGAAAAAACGGAGAAATGGAATAAATTCTTTAACCTCTCACTTATTGATCATGATTTGAGAGGATTTTATGCCCCTCAAAATAAAATAATGGCTAATTTTGAGTAATTGCCCTTCAATACACAATCTCACTTTAATTACTAAATTTTTGGAGGCAGGAGTTGGAGAAGGAGGACAATTAAGAACACAGAGAGTTTACACACATAATTGTATAACTTACACAGCAAAATACTTGTTTATTTACTATTGAAATTTGGAGATTTTTATAAACAAATCTGAAAAGTATCTGCTGTTATCAGTATGTTTTTATATAAAAATGGAACTCTTATGATTAGAATTAAAAAAGAAACAAAAAGAGCAGATTTGTGGTGAGAGAGCAAAAAGAAAATAAATCTGTAAAGAATCAGTTTAATGGCAGCCACAAATTTAACGGATTCAGTCAAAAATTTAACTAACTGACTCAATCTAAGCACTCTTGGGGAAAAGGGAGGAAAAGCAAATATGGGAAGAGGCACCAGGAGGGCTTCTGTTAGTTGAACTGAAAAAGAAGGCATTAGTATATACTATATTTTCATTCTCTTTAGAAAGACTTAGATATCTTGCACTGGACATTAGTTACAATTAAGGCTAAATGAAATATTTAGATGGGAATGTGAAGTCTTTTCCCTAGTAGTAATGCCAGATGTTTATAACTTTTCTTCGTGAGTGGCTAAAATGTGACATCAAGCAAGACTGTCAATCACAGGAAAGGTGTTTGAAATGTGAACATTCCGATTTGTCCCACTGGTGATACATTTGCCCTTGCTTTCCTTCCATTAGCTGCCCAAGCACCCAAGGTTGTGCAAGGAACCATTCGTTCCTTGTTGCATGCAATAAACCAGGTCTATGCCATAAACCAGGTCTCAACAGAAAGTTCTGGTGTTCCAAAAACGTAGCTCTGTGATTTGGGAGAAGCAGCCGTGTTTGAAGGGCAACTTTCCAGTGCCTAAGAAACAGTAGCAGTGATGCTGTCTTCCCCTGTTTTAGCTTCAGTAGGCGCTGGGAAGTGCATTACTCTTCAGTTCATGTCATTTATAGCATCTGTTTCTGCTGGTAAAGACAAATTGGTTGCATTGACTACCCTCTATTGACAGCCCTCTGTGGTAGCAAGTATATTATCAGAGCCATATAAATCAGCTATATTGGCCTTCTCCTCGTGGTTACCCAGTTCCTCATGCTGTTTCATGTTGTTGAAAGCTGTACTTTTGTGTTCTAATTTTTCTCCTTTAAATGCCCCAAGCTGCTGAGGCCCAGGGTTGAACCTGAAAATTCTGCCCAGAGCTACTGCAAGTGTCACTGTTTGGACCAGCTGTTTGTTCTCTCTGCTAAAGTAAAGCTAAATGGTAGGTCACAGTCATTGAATTAGGTGCCGGTGCACCTGCTCTCTATGTAAAAGCCATCAAATATTTTAATTAGCAAATTACACCCACGACCTACTCTGTGAAATACTGGTTTTGGTTGAGAAATTGGCCTGAGATGTGAATCCCAAACTGTCCTTAGCCATGTTGCAGTTTACGTCCTCCCCCGGTGAGTCGGAACAGCATCTTGTGTGACTACGTGACAACCCAGATCACGTTCGAGTTAAGAATAAGACTTGTAGAGGCAGAAGATTATTTTTAACGAGGATTTAGTGACCTGTTTTGCAATTTGGGCTCACAAATGGTTATCCTGATGCAGCGGGGAAGTGGGAGAAGGGCAGGATTGGGGCAGAATGAGGAGACACTCAGCACCTTCTCCATCCAACAAGGCTGGCGTTGGAGGAGCTGCACCCTGACATTCATGTGTTATACAGTTATGCAATTTTTGTCCTTTGATAGTGCTGAGGATCTGCTCTTCCCTCATGTATCACCCATTACCATTAATGAGATCTCCCTGCACATCAAAAGAAGGCTAGTAATAGAAATGCTGATTTTATAATGCATTAGTAGATATTTGCAGGATAGATGGGCAGCTATGTCTTTTGGAGAAGCATCCTGCTCAGTAGGGTCAACCCTCAATGGCTTTCATGGGAAACCTTGTTATTTTGTCTGTTCTCGTTTGACTTTTGTCTTTAAACACACAAATATATTTAACTACATGATAAGCATGCAGCTAAACAATTAAAAAATGAAAGCTTATGAAAGGCAAGTTAGGAAATTACAAGTCATTTGTATAAATCGCCTTATTAAATATTAGTGTCAGTGAGAATCCCCTGTTTTTGCAAAGGGATCCCAAGGATCCCTTCTGAACTCGGCATCCCTCCGGGATTTGCCGCAGGCCGCGTTCGGGAGCCGCCAGATGTGCTGGGAAAGCAGCGTCTTGGCTTTGGCACCGAGCTCAGCTTGAAGTGAAAAACACTTATTCAACACAGCACAAGGTTAAAAAAGAACCCCAAAAGTCAAAAGGTCGTGCTCGGAGTGGCCTAGAGAGGAGGAACAACGTGGGAAAAGACTTTTTAATTTACTCTGACTGGTTCTCCTTTCTCCTTAGCAGACATCTCTCAGTCCCTGTAGCTCCAGAGCTGCTAAACATGAGATAATCAAAGCGTTATTAGTTAGCGCTGCATTTCCTGACCCCTCTCCGCTTGTTTTCTTCAGACCTTCTGGTGCTTTTGTCAGTCTGGCAGCTTAGAGACATTAAACTGCGGAGTCAGCAGAACTATCTGGAATTACCTCTGTTACAATTTGAAGAAAATGAAATTATCTTTAAGATGTAAACAGTTTGTAATTAAACTCTGAAGCTGTTTATGTTTCCAAACCAGTCTGAGTCGAGCTCTGCACAGACAGATTTCTTTGTTGTCTTTTTTTTTTTTTTTTTTAATAAACTTGATATACTGATGTAATAAATTGCCTGTGACAGAGCTAGGTCTGTTGTGCCAGCAGTGCAACTGCTTTTATAAAAAAACACTTGAGCAGCATTTCCCTACGCCCTAGTAATTTAGCACACAGCGTTCTGGTCCTTCCTTTAGTAGGAAACAGCCACGAGAATATAGAATTATGTCAGGCTCTCAGTTAACTCCAAGTAGCCCCATATCTCTAGGGTGTCTGGCATCCCTTTTTATTAATATTCTCTATACATTATAGATATATTTAATTATTGTAGCAAGCAAGATCAGCATTCAAGAGGTAGTAGCATTGGTTAAAGTAAGCTGCACATTTCTCAGCCCTTTGCGGGAGTGGATCACTGCTAACAACACCCACGGCAATGGGGCAGACATTTAAAAATATTTTCTTTTTTTCTATTTTAGTTTCATATTTCACATTTCAATAGATGTGCTGCTAGAAATGAAATTATTTTGCTCTTTTTGGTATATTCCACAGCAGAACTCATGCAGATTTATAGCCTGCATTCTCTGTAAGTGAAGCTGACAAGGAGAGAGGTTACTTCTCAAATGAAAACACATTTTACTTCTGATTATTTACAGCAGATACTTAAGGACAAGTCATGTTTTCTACTATATGATGTATCCAGAATGAGTACAGTTTTACTGGCTTGGATGCTGGTATGTGCAAGTCCAGCTGCATTTTGTCTTCTCGGTGTAATATCCACACAAAATACAGCTCTGTAAGGGACATTTTTCTCCTACAGTGCTGCCACTGCTGTGACCCATGAGAACCACTCATATAAGGACATTTCCCTTTGTCTTAGCTTTCTGTTTCATCAGAAAAACATTTCAACCTGCAGGGACAAACCTGTAATGCAGTGCATGGAGACTTAAGCACATAATGTCCATTTTTAATTGGTGCTAATAAATTCCAAAATCCTAGGGTATAAATGGAAACATACCTTAAAGGGCATATTCTTACAGTCACATGAATGCTTCTTTTTGGACATGTGTTGTATGCCCTGAAGCCCTTAAGGAACTGATGTTGACTCGGAAGCCTGAATCATTGTAATTAAATGATGCCTACAGCTGCATTTGCCACAGTTGTCCTGGGAATCACAGAGTCTTTTGTGTCTGGGGTAGATGTGCAAAATGCTTAAAATTCTGCGAGGAGACATGTCCCTTTTACCCCAGCAACTGATTCTTGCAGAGTGAGTGTTTTTGCCTCCTGATGCCATAGGGTATTATAGAAGCCCGCGTGCATTTTCTGCAGCATCCTCCTGGCAGCATCATAACTAGGTTCTATTTCAGCTTTTGGAAACTGTATGGCACAGCATTGCTGAGATGAAGATAAGCGACCACGTATTTTAGTGTAAAATCACTGAAAATAAAGAGGTGAAATAACTTTGGTGTCCTACGGAGCCTTTCTGGTTTCTTTAACATAGCATGGAAGTTGTGCTCAGCATCGACGTTCTCTTGGCAACAGAACAACATTAGATGTGAAACCCAGCCTCCACTAAAGTCAATAGGAAAGCTCCCATTGATTTCAATAAGGCTGGGATTTCGTGAGAATACCTATGGATTTCTTCAGATTTGTTAGGAACCTTTCATTCCTGTGAGCAAAAGCTTTCCTTTGCCCTATAAGAGATGGATCTTGGCCGGATCCTTTCCTTTCTCATAGCTTGAAATAATGATTACATGCAGTGTTGAAGCTAATAAGCTTATTTTCTTTGTCCAAGCTGCAAAGAAGGAAGAAGAAGCTTCAATAAATGATACATTTGTTATTTAGGAAAATTTTTGACAGAATTCCACTTCCATTTGTCTGAAATGATTTAGATGACATGGGGAAAAAGCTCTTTTTATTCCTTAGTGCTTATCTTCTAGCATACTAGCATACACTGTATCAACACACCCCAGGAAGGCAGGAATGCCGTGGGAATGTGGTCTGATTTCTAGCACTGTTAATGCCTTAGTTGTTTTTTCCTCTGGATCTTGTAGGAGGGGGAAAAAAAAAAAAAAAAAGGAGCTATGCTGCTTGCAAATCAGATACTCCTGTCTTGGCGTCCTGATTTATTAAGAGGCCAGGTAGTACAGACGTTAAGTTAAATCAATCAGAACCTTCCCCTGGCTGTATATCCTTTGCAGTTTTTGCAGGGCTGGTGGTTTTCCTGTAGATCCCAGGTCCTGCAGCCTGATATTTCCATAAGCTGCCACTTCTTAATGCTTCTGCAATTGCTCCTCACAGTGGGCAGCTTCTTCATCCACCTTGTTCGGAAAACGGCTTCCCAAATCCTGGTCACCAAACTTCTTCCCTGTGGGGATTCTGTCCTCCTCTGAGCCATCGGGGGTTTGAAATTCCCTGTTGTTTGTTTTGTTTTATTTTTTGAAAAATCTTTTGCTGCCTCACCCAAAATATGCTGTCCACAAAGTAATCCTGCTCTCTGTAAAGCAGCCTGCTCAAAAGCCCAAACTGCTCCTGATCTGCCTAAAAATAATCCAAAGGATTTTTAGAAGAGAAAATCAGAATGTAACGGCTTGAAAGTGGGTTGTAAAATCACATTGGGAACTACGAGAAGCCTCACCATGATGCAGGACCATCCTGGCGTCTCGAGCAAGGTCGGACGGTGCCTTTTACTTAACCAGAAACTGGTAGGAACCTGACCTTGAGCAAGGTATTCTGGGCAGCAGGGCCATTTATCTGTATTTGCTTATCGCTTGCTGAGGATGTTATGTTTTGTGTGACAGTTTTAAGCACAGATCATTCTGGTTGGGCTTCTTATCTCCAGCTTTCTTGAGCTCAGGGCTGATGGCTGCTGCTCTGGTTGTCGTTAGCCTGGGACCAGACCTGACCTGGTCTTTGCATCCCTCTTGCTGCTCTTTGCTTCTTTTTCACTTTTCCCATAGTCAGCATTGGATTAACCTCAAATTCTAAGTAGTTGCTTGCAAAACCTAAACTCTCAGCAGTCCAGCAAATTTTTATTAATGAGGTAGTGGTCTAAAAGGAAACAGAGCAAAAGATGAGCCAGAGGCAAATTGAAAGTGATTACAGCTACTTTCCTTGGCTGCCTGGTTTCCAACAGGAAAAACAATCATCTGAGCACAATTCCCATAGAACTTTTTGCAATGCAGATAACTCCAGCGTTTAGTTAGAATACTGTCAAGACTGATAAATTGGTTTAGTATTGCTTCACCCCCTGAACATGGAAATGAAAGTCACAATAGACCTCTCACTAAGAGAAAACTTCTCCGACTGTACATTTGTCAAAGTAGAAGTAACTGCTAATAATGTTTTATTTGGCAGTTTTGTGACTGCAAAAATATCAAGCCATGACAGCATATACTGTATCAAGCCATTACATGTTGTTCCTTTGCAGAAAGTATTTTTCAGAACCATCCAACCATTCGTTTCATCACTGCGTTCTGCCCTGAAGTCCCACGTTCAGTATTATAAATCTGCCTTTTTGAATATATCTAGTAGTTAAATTCTCACCTTGAGTTTAATAGGAGAGGTCAAGTCTCAGCTGGGGCTATGGCAATCCAGTGTAGGCACCTGAAGTAATGTTACCTGACTGCATTCTGCGAATTTGCATTATCCCCAGGGCCAAATTAAAATAAACCTATGGCATTTGTGTGTGAGGCTTAAGCATTTAGTTAGTAAGACTTTCTTTTCAATAATCCTGGAAATTCTGTTGTAGCACAACAAACCATTGCTGCTGCACATCAATTAAATTAATCACTACTGTGACATTCAGAGTTATTTATTGGTAGTGTAAAAGCTACCTTGTAAAGAACGTGCCAAAAACTATAGGCAAAATCTGGGCTTGTTTTTAAATCACTGACCATGAACTCAGACAGCAAGAGCTTTGATGTCATGTATAGCTACGTGGCCCAGTTCCGTGCTCTACTTTACTGATGCTCTAGGGATTAAAACTATAAAAGAGGAGCGAGAGAGTGAAAAATAGGCTAAAAAAAAATAAGTATGAGTTGTCAGACATCTAGTTCCTTTCGAAGCAAACTTCCCATTTCCATACTGTGTAGTGGAAGTAGCCTCTACCTTTTTAGCTAAATCCTTTCAATACTGCTAAAAAAGGCCGTGCCCTCCAATCCTGGGACTGATCACCTATATAATGTCCTTTTATGTGCTGCCTGTGTTTGGCCTGCAAGGGTCTGCACATCGTGCAAGCATGGAGACCAAGGAGTCCTCCAGTTTGTCCCATCTTCCCGACTCTCCTGGGCATTTGCCATGGTGAGAATTTTGGGATGGGAGAGGAGCTGCAGTTGGACGGAGACCTCTTCTGTCTTTAGGATCTGCCCTTACCTTATCATGTTTGTGGAATCTGCCTTAAAACTGTGTGTGTGCATGTGCCTTTCTCTGTCTCAAAAGTACTTACAAATGAAGCCATCATTTAAATAATAGATCAAAAAACCCTCCATATTATGCTGCTTGTCTAATTTTAAATAGCTGCTATTAAAACATGACACATATAAAATAATGTATAATGACATAACTTTATATGCTAAGAGGTCTGTAGTATTCAAACACCTATTTAAATATCAAAGAAAGCTGTGTTTTATCTCCTGTTTAATATCTAATATATGTGAGGTTCTCTATGCTTAATGAATTCATTAACATAAGATATTGTATAGAGCAGCTGATAGCTACTAGCAAATTCAGTTTAATTCTACAAAGCTCCTGTCTATCTCCTGTGAGACCATACAGAGTTGTTTTGAAGAGATGGAAAGCAGTAATAATATTTGGAAGGTTAAAAGCAAAGAAATTGTTTTTTAATGGGAAGGAATGATGTCAATGGGGCAGATAAATTATCCTAGCTCCTTGATATCCGCACCTCAGTGGGGCTAAAAACATTCATTTCACCTGAACATCTACCTTCTGGAGTAAGTTATGTTGTTATTGCTACTGCTAAGTGATGTTTTGTCCATAGGACAATTGCTTATACCAGAATTAACAAAAACAGCCATATCTCCGTTTTTATAGGGAACCCACCCATTCATGCTCCAGCCATTCTGTAGGGTCTGAACAAGGGAGACCTGGAGCTCCATCTCCCATCTCCATAAAGGGAGCTGGTTCACTCTCTTGCTCTCCTGTTGATCACTGTGCAGCCAAAAATAGGGGCTTTATGGGGATAATGAGAACAAGTAAAAGCAAGTATGGCTATAGCATGCTTAAGTAAGGAGATTCCCAGTTTTTTTCTCTTCTTCAGATACAACTGGCAAATTTTCTCATTGAAATTTAATTGGCTAAAATGAAATTGGCCTTTTGGAGCACCTTCATTCTCTTCAAATGCAGTGCTGACACCTGAACCACTTCCAGATATGGCCTCTCAGGCTTCAATTTTTCAAACATTCTGGACAAAAACAGGTCCCAGTTTTCCACTCCTTTGGAAATTAGAGAGTCAGCAGTTGTTTCAATAATGCTCCAGAAAATCAAAATGCCTTTTTAAAATTAATATAATCTCCAATTATCTTATTACCTCAGGGAAAAAGGCCTGGTGGTACTTAAAAGAGCTCTTAGGGGCTGTCATGCATTTTAATTGAGTGAATAATTGTAAAACACTTCAGGGCCTTGGGTAAAAGGCTCTGTATAAACATTGCTATAACACTGAATAATCTGGTTGCTATATGAACCGGAATAAATGAACCCTATAAGTAGACATGCAATGTATATATACACATATAATGTGTGTCTGTGTATATACCAATCTTTTAGATAGAACAAAGCATATATTTTATATGTATTCTATAGTTCTTGAAAGAAAAAAATCTGAGATTTGATAGCGATAATTCTAACAATCAAATATTTGTTTTCAAGATGCTGGGAAGTTGGGATTCGTCTTCTGCGCAGTATTGGGTGAAGTGCCCGGAGCCTTGGCGAGGATTCAGTGGTGCTTCCTGAGAAAGCGCCAAGTATTTTACAAAGGGAGCCTTGTGCCGTGTGGGGAAGGGATCTGAGGCACGTGGCAGAGAGAGATGGAGGTCCTAAATGCTTGGGCATCTAAGGATATAGCTGGATACTTGGTAGGTTGAAGAACTCCCAAGTTCTTCTGAGGTACCTTGCCCGACGGACCCATCACACTCCTGTCTCGGAGGCAGGATCTGCTCCGGGAGCGGTCGCTGCCCTGCTGTGTTTTCCCTACATCCGATGGTTTCTCCATCTTACCTCGTTAGACCATAATTTTCTGAGGAGGCAGTTCTTTTTCCGTGTTTGTACGCCCTGCTCTTCAGCCCATTAGGAGAGAAAATACCTCTAAAATGGAGATGATGGAGAACAACTCGCACAGTTCAGGCAGAAATGAGGCGATGCTGGGCAGTGCCATGTTAGCACAGACAAAGGATTCTCTCTCTTTAAAAGGGCTTGACACTTCCCTTGAGGACACCACTTCACTTAGTTAATGAAAGGAGCCATCTAATACGGGCTAAATGGAAAAGTAGATATCGGAAACTGGCATTTGAATGGCTTCAGTGCTTGAAATGTAAATGAATGGGACAAAACCAGATTCTGTTTCTAAAGGCGCTAATTAGCAGGCATCATCTTACTGCTGTGAATCTCTCATTTGTAGCAGCAGACAAAGGCAGTTTGCTGCTGGGGGAAGCAGACTATTATTTGCCTTGCTCCAGATTATACACATCCTTTAGGCACCAAGGATACACTGGGAAGTGCTGCAGAAGGACCTACAATGGCTTTCCTTGTTGCACACCCACTGGAGACAGGAGTACTAAACATGGTTTAGGTCCTGTAGAGTTGTACCCACACCCTAGATGGTTCAGTAAAGCAATCCATTGTGCATTAAAAGATTCCAGGGATACAGAAAATGAGTGTATTGCTCAGCATTTTAGAATAGGAGTTAGTCTAAACTGGTGCTAAAGTTTCCATTCTGTCCCTTCTGCAATCAGAATAAAAATGTGTAAAAGGAGATGACTGTAGTGAGGAGCAGTGGTATATACTGACTGCTAAAGAAGTTGTTACCTCTGGAAGATTCGTGACTGTCCTGTGGAAGAGAGTAGCAGAAGGTCATTGTAAGAGGATAAGTGCCCGGGGCAACCCAGAAAGGCTGAGGCTGGGCTACCTTTTCACACCAAAAGGAGGCCTACGGGTGGTGTTTGAGCCTCACGGCAGGACAGCACAGGGACCTTGTAGCGGTTGTTCGGGGTTCTCCCGTGGCTGCTACTCCAGCATTTGTCACAAGCTCCAGAGTCACTTAAGCAACATGCCGAATGCTGCTGACATCTCATCGCGACAGCCTCCCTTCCCATCTGCCAGGGATTTTGCACTTCTGATGAAACTGCTTAAAAGTTACAAAGGCAGCCAAAATGTAGTTTACGGTCACAGTGATCAAATGCTGTAGCTGTTCCGTGGGATTTTTTGTTTGTTTATATCAAAGAAATGAAGAATGGTTGTATTAAAGATCAATTAAGTTTCCAATGGGAATACCAAGCCATATCAATTGATGTGGGATTTTCTCTGGCATGAGTGTAATCACTCTTCAGTATCCAGTTGTTGGGTTCATCCCAGTGCTTGTATTACTTTATTTGGGCATTATTTGGTGAAGGAAAAGATGTTTTCAGAAAGTTCCATCAAATAACATGTGCTGCACTGATGTCAGTTGAGGAAATCAGTGTCAAGAGCAGGAAAAGCCAGAAGATGAATGGATGTCTTACTTCAAAAATAGGAAACAGCTTGAAGTTCCTTTGGGGGGAAACAGAAGCCTCATTCATTAGCAATGACATTATTTCAGCCCTCATACAGAGCAAGGAGTCTGTTCCCCCCCGATGGACATACCCATCTCACATTCATGCACACGATGGTGAGCGTTCATGGGTACAAAGGAACAGGGCTGAATCATGCCTTGTTTTGACTAGCGAGCTGTTTGGATGACCTGTACGTGGCAGAGACATCCGGCACAGGGAAAATGCATTATTTGTATTCCTGAGGCCGTTTCAGATGCTGTGAGGTATGAGTGTCTCCCTGTGTCCATCTTAGTGGACATCAAAGTAAGTCTGTCTTGCTGATGTGAGGGATCTTACTTGGATGAGGCCATATTCATTTGTTCACACTTTGATCACCAAGTGATCATATCTGATCAAGCAGTCACATACTTTGTGCAGGATTTATCAGGCAGACATACCTGCGATTCTTGAGGTTTGCCAGTATGTGATAGCAGCAGTAATAGTCCATCTTCTTTTCCTCGTCACATACACAAAGCTTTGTGTGCTTTTTTCAATCAGAGTGGACAGCAGTCCCCAGTTTATGATACTGGGTGAAGACCACCTCCAGTTACTCAATTTTAAAAGGTCAATAGAAGGTTTCTCAAGTGCCTTTACTTTCTGTGCTGTTATCCTCAATACCTTCCCTGTTTTCTCTTGGAGCCCAGAGCTCTTCCTAGCAGCCTGACTCCTGCCTCATGCTCTTCTGCAATTTGGTTATTTTTCTTGGAGTCTCATTATGCCCAAGCATTGACACTTCTCAGAAACAAGTTTCTTAAGTGAAGATGCCTGCTAACTTTCTGAAGTCATATGTCAATGAACCACAGAGCTGTTTAGTTTAACTAGGTAAGTCCTATAGTGATAAATGAAATTTTTATTCTTCAGAGCCATGTTTATGTCCTTTACCAATGAGCTAGTTGTTGCAATGCAATGAATCCATAAAGAGGTGATTTTAAGTAGGCACAAAATTAATTCTGTTCTGTAAGATACCCCTAGCCTTTCTGCATGATTCTAATTAACTCTCCTATATCAGGATAGGAATGTAAACCTCTGTTACATTAATAATTGTCAAACACTTCTTTGTTAATAGAAAACATTAATTTCTGATATCTGTAGGCATCATCTACAAAGAAAACATGTTGTTTGTCTATAAACATTATGCCCTGTTCTTAATAATACGTGACTGATGCAAGGCATATAGTGAATAAAATCCAGATACTATCAGGATGGCTCCCTGTGCTGCCATTATGTTGAATTACAGCTTGCCTGTGGATCAGCAATGAGTAAGGACCTAGGTCTTAGGGGAAATAAGGCAGCTGGAATGTTATTTTACCACTTGGTTGTGATCCAGATCGGATGTAATCATGTGCACATCTCAGTGCAGAGAGGGCACAGCCATCTCTGGAATGATACTGATGGCAATATCCAAGTGCCACTTTATGTCGTGTCTTTGAATCAAATGGCAAAGGTTCATTACTGAGGCTGGAATTAAATCCTCCAGAAGAAAAACACAGATTATCTGGAAACATTGGTACTATATTGTATTATTTTGCTAATGTTCTCTGTGTGTTTCCCAGGAGAAATCAGAGATGAACCTTCAGAGAGGGCCAGATTCTGCTCTCAGGAATGTGAATTCAGAATATTGGTCCTTTCACCATGGTTTAAGATAAGAACCGTATTTGCTTTAATCATGCACTTCCCAAGCTCAACTTTGCTAAACTGCAGAAGCAAACTTTTATCAAGTAACTTGGTGTTTTTGTCTTTTTTCTCCCCTATGGAGAGCAGAATGTTTGCCATACTGCAGAGCAAGATGAGTGAATTTGCCATTTCAGGCTAAGTTTGCCAGGGTGGCTTTGAGTGGTTTTCAGTCCTGTAAATGCCAGAAACCTCTACACAATCCCAGTATTTCTTTAGGATCATGATCAGATTTGCTTTCTAACTGCTTCTCCCATTTTTACATGTGTACTTCCAAGTGCAAACAGTTCCCATCCTGAACAGCAGCCATAAATTTAAATGCAAATCATGGAAATTCCCTTACTCATAGTCAGGAATTATTATAAAGGTTTCTGGCACTGTTCTTTCACAGTTCACAGCGAAATCTCAATCATATGTTAAAGAATCAAAAGCATGAACTCACTTTTTTTTTGTGCACAGGTAGGGTAAAAGGTCACCAGCCTGACAGGAGATGGAAGTTGTCATCTGATGGTACTTCATCTCTTTTTTTATATGTATTTCTCTTCTAGTTATCCATTTCCCATGGTATTCAGTAGCTGCAGTAGAAAGGACCTGGAAAACAGCCTGGAAAAAGGAGTGGGAATGTGTCTGTTCAACTTGCCCGAAGTCAAGGAGTCATTTGGTGGACAGAAGTGTGGGAATGGCTATGTGGAAGATGGAGAGGAATGTGACTGTGGAGAGCCTGACGTAAGATGCTCTTCTTGAGAATTGCTACCTAACTCCTCTCTACAAAGTTTTAGTAGAAAAAGAATCAGAACTGGTTTGGCAGAATTGGTTTAAAGCTGTTTGGTGTTTAAAAAAAGATTCTCTTCTCTGTTTCTATCTTTTGGTCCTACGGCTCAGTTAAAGACCCCTCAAATGGGGGAATCTCTGCTTAACTTGCATTGCTGAAGTTACTAAAGTTGGGCTTTAGTTAAGAATATGCTCCGTTTGCCTTTAGAGGACAAACTCTCTTTTGAACTAACAGAGCTTCTGTCATGGTCCTAACAAGATTCACAACACAGAAATTCCTTTGAGTACTAGCTAGTAGTCCAAACCCAAAACAAAATTTTAACATTACTCAGATTTATCAAGATACTGTGCATTAACTGAAGATTTATTTCCAAATTTGAGAAGACACTGAATTAAAATTTAAAATTGGTTAGGTGTTTTTCACTTGGAGCCTGCTGCAGGTTTCAGGTCCAGTACCTTTGCCTCTTTTACTAGGAGATTTTTTCTTTGCTGCTAGCCAGTTACCTTACAGCTGAAATGGCTTTTGCTGCCTCCCCAAAAGATTACTATTGCTTCAAAGATCATTCTGTTCAGTTTAGTGAATGTGTTAGAGGACTGCTGAGATCAGGAGGAGATAGGCAAAGCCTAGGAATCAAATAATATCTGAACAGATATTCTTATCCCTTTGGCTTTCCATGTTCATTGGCTATATTGAACTTCTCCCAGATTATCTGAATTAAATATATTAGCAGATGAGGGATTTGCTTCCTATGATAAATATGGTTCTGCAGACAAAATGGACTGGGGCAGTTAAAACAGAAATTGCTGGATTTTGTCTATACGGTCTATTGGATTTATACAAGCCATAAGGATTTCCTGACAGTTCACTCACTCTTCAGGGTAACAAGGTTGGAGAAAGCAGGCTTATGTTCTTCTTTAAAGTCAATAGAATGCAAGCAGCTAGAAAATGTCTTTCTAACCCAGTTATCTTTCTCATTTTCACTTTTGAATGCTAGCTATATCTTTTCAAGTCAAAGCGACTTAACATCCATAAGCAGTAACTATATTTACCTCTATTTTTTTTTCTTTTTTAATTATGTTGGAAAACTACACCTTGAGCCCAATTAAATTAATTTGGAATTTACTGCTGTAGTCTAAGTGGTACCAGAAAACCCATTAGGTTGGTTAATAATTCATTGCCCAGTCACTTAGACAAGTTGAGTTATGTCGGTTCTGGTGCAGTATTTTGTGACATGGGAACATTACAATAAGGCTAGAGAATACTATGTCTGCGGGTTGTTTTTATTGCTGATCAGAACTAAATATCAATTTGAATATGCAGATGTAGATGGTTACTAGGGATATTTCTCCTTTACTCGAGAAACTGTTTACCCTCAGGAATGTGATGAGGGATTTCAGAAATATTTGCACTACTTGCTAAGCAAACCACAGATTTGAGTGTGTCTTTTGACTAAAACATTAGTCTCTTGTTGCAACGTGGGCTCGGCAGCATTCCTTGACAGTAAGGCAGCCATGGATTCCTAAGAGTAGAGACTGTGACTGTAGCGTGTCACCTCCGACACCCCCGTTCACACTGACACGGTAGGGACAGCCATCTCCATCCACGCCACGGGGTCATATGTCATATGCTCAGGTCTCCTTTTTGAGCATAACGGATGCCTGCACGCCCACCACCAGGTCAAGGGTTACCAGCCAAGCTCCAAACTAATTTTGCAAGAGATTACCAAAAATGTTTAAAGTACTCCAGTGTCCCTGGAATGGGAGTGGGTGCAGATTACACACACAAAAAGAACAGAAGGCAAAAGGGGTCTGAGATTACTAACTGTAGCCTTTGGAACACAGCTAGGAGCAACAACTCTATGAGGGATTCTGCAGGACCTACAAGTTATGAGGGTTATGTGGGAGCATTCAGAGAAAAAGACAAGGTTACAGTAGGAAAAAAAGTATAGTTTGTGCTTCAAAATTACAATGGCAGAACTAGGGGAGGTTTGTACAACAGAATTCTTTCTTTGGAGGATTCATGAGAGGATCCGTTTAAATTAAAGTGATGGAGGATGGACAAGATGAACATGGATAAATTGGCAACAGCCAGCGGAATTCACCCAAGGCCTGTAGAGAACTCAGGGCTGGAGTAGCTGACCTACTAATCATGGTCTGCAACCTCCCCATGGTCCCGAGGACTGGAAGGTGACAAATGTGACTGATTTTATAAGTGGTTACGAGCACATCAGAGAACTAGAAACTAGTCAGTCAGAGATCAAACAAATTACTAGCTAATATACTAAGGAGCTAGTTGTCTGAATAGCTGTGACATGCCAGGGAAGAGTCAGCATAACTTTTGTGACAGGAACACCTGTCTTATAAACCTGCCCTAGCTCTCTGAAGGACTTACAGGCAGATGGAAAGGGAAGATCAAGTTATTAGAGCATACTTGGAGTCCAAAGGAGCTTTAGACCAGCACCCTTCACCAAGATCTTTTTATAAAACTGAGCAGTCATAGGATGAGAGAATATTCTTGCATGGACGAAAGTGGGGTTAAAAGATAGGCAATACAGGCATAAGTGATGAATTTTCCCAGAGGAAGGAGATCAGCAGTGATGTTTCTGGGAGATGTATCCTGGACGTTACACCATTCAACATACTCATAGGCAACCTGGGAAGAGGAATAGTCTTGAATTTGCTGGTGATACTACTTAGGACTGTAGAGATGAAAGCTGACTGTGAAGAACTGCAGATGAACCTTATGAGAAAGCTTGACTGCGCATTAAGATGACAAATGAAATTCAGTGCATAGAGTAATGCACAACCTGAACATCACATATAACATGATGGACTCTGAGCTGACTCTTACTATAGAGGAACAAGACTTCATATTGTAATAAATAGTCTCATGAAAATGTCAGCTCAGTGCTCAAGAGTTGTCTAAAAGGTAAATAGGCTGTTAGAAATTACCAGGGAAGAAATAGGAAAACTAAACAGAGCACCAGTAGGCCACTATAAATCAGCAGTGAGCAGCATCTGAAACTGTGTGCAGTTTTCTTCCTAACCCTCCCTGGTCTCAAGAAGGATAAAGTAGAATGAAAAAGCTTGAAAGAAAGGCAACAAGAACGATCAACATTTTGTAAGAGCTCTCCCTGGAAAAGAAGAAAATGAAGGAATACCTGACAGGAGCTGGTAGAACCGTGAGTGATTCAGAACGATTGTCCCCTGCAAGAACTGTGCAAATGAAGCAAACGGCAGCTTTTCTGAAAGGAGGAGGGAGTGCAGCCCGCGCAGATGAGTTTTGAGTTCCTTGGTGCTGCATCCTACTGGAGTTAGAAATGCCAAGTATCACAATAGATGTATTCATGCTCTTGTCCTTAAGCGTTTTCTGTTGAGAGGGCACAAGCCTGCATGGGTTGTAGACTCACCCAGCACAGTCTTTCTTTGCTCTTAGGAGAGTGGTGGCGAAAACGTGTCCTACAGCAACTGACACCAGGCACATGGTAGCAGGGGATGGTGCTTGCTGTTTGAGATGTTCGTTGGGTTAGGTTAGTTTGTTCGAGATGCTCTAAAGAGTCCTGGAGGCTTGTCCTCATGAACAACGGAGCAGCAGCTTCGAGTGATGACCTCCCACCTTGCCTCCAGCCTCCAGAACCCATGGGAGCCTTTTTGGTTTCCTTTCCTGCTTGTTTATGTTTAAACTGAGACACTACTAGCCCAGGCACAGGACCTAATTACTAAGCTGGTTCCATGCAGTGAGTACAAGGGGGTGAGGAGCACTGGAAATCTGCAGGGCAGCAGTGATGGCGCTGGGGGATGTGTATCTATGTCCACTTGTCTGGGGAGGTTCCATGGGCTGCTTTGTGCATGGCCAGATGATGGCATATAGGAGATGACTGTTCCAGAAGAACCCTAATTGGACTGACTTTGCCCTCCCTGACTCTGCTTTTCCCAGATTGCTGTTGAGGCAAACGTATAAAATGTGCTTTTGTGCAGAGGAATGTTATTTTATAAATACAGCAGCTGCACAGAAGTATTTGAGTAGCCTGCTGCCTTCCAGCGTGCCCAAAAATAGGTACAGGGAAGTCATTGTGCTACGTCGGAGCAAGCAAAGATGTAGCTTTGTGTATACAGGCAGATATTATTTAAGAAAACAGTGAAATGCTGGGAATCATTTTGCTCATTGCTTGTGATTGCCATGGCACAGTCAGGTAGCCTAATCTTCCAGTTGGAAAGCTTTACAAAGCCAATAAAGTAACAAGAGGCTGTGAACATCCTTCTAGCCCACTTATTTTTCCCGTGTTCAGTATAGTGTTAGTGATCCCTTATTAAGCCAAACTGACTTAACATGGCTGAAAAGCAAATTCATTTGCTGCTATTTTTGTTAGAGAACTGAGTTTCCAGTGCAGCTCATTGAACTTGCAGCTTATGAGTAAAATCTTGGAAAATCAAATCCATTATTTTCTGAACCTTCTGACTCTCTTAGTGAGAAAAAAGGGTTTTAAAACCACACATGTGCCACCATCTAATCCACAAGTGTGAAATTGGGATGTATCAGTTAGTGATAATGCGATTCATACTTTTCTTAAAGCTCGGTTATTGGAATACCCTGATAAAAGATTACAGCCTGTGGATTGTCAGCCACGTTGAATGGTGTCAGCCTCTTTTTTCTTTGCAGCAGCCACCTGTCTCCAGGCAATCCAGAATTCTAGTGAGCAGCTATCACAAAATAGAGAGCCGTAGCAGTGATGTTGAGCAACCCTGTCTAGAGGATCTGAAGTCTAGATCCTCAGCTGGGTTAATTCAACTGAAGGTGATGGAGTTTGTCCTCTCAGTGCTTTCTGTGTTCTGCTTTGTGTTTTGATTAAAATACTTTCTTGGTATTTAATCTAGAAATAAGATACTCTTTAGGTTTATACTTTTTATAATATCAAACATATTCAAAATTTAGACTTGTGGGTTTTTTTATCATACAATAATTTTCCCCTGGATTTCTCTGGGATTCCCAATAGCAACTGTGGGCAGAATTTGATGCGGAGAATTTGAACCAGATTTCTAAAATTTTAATCGATGTCATTTCATTGATTCTTGTAGAACTAGAAGAGCATGATAATTTATGACAATCAGGATCGGGATCAATCTACTGGGACAAGATCTATAACATTCCTCCATGGCTTCTCTGGTTTCAGTACAATTATTCTAGTTGTAGTTTCTAAGGACAGACAACATTGCTGGATCAAGCTGTAGAATTTCATGCATAATTCAGCAATTCCTGCATAGCTTTTCTTGGCAGAGCTGTAGCACATCTTTGAGAAAGAGAGCTTTACCTGATTTACAGCTCAGTATGACTGAAAGTTGCCTGTTTTAAACCTGTCCCCCATCTAGGAATGCACCAACCAGTGCTGTAATGCAACTACGTGCGCGCTGAAGCCCGGAGCAGTGTGTGCCCATGGCCTTTGCTGTGAAGATTGCCAGGTGAACCTTCAAAACGTCTCTTGTTTGCGTGGGGTGGGCAGAATTGCAGCCTCTGCTCAACTGCAGGCCAGTGAGCAAGGGTGCAGAGCAAATAAAAAGGTATCGTTAAACACTAAGACACTTGGGTTTGGTGTAAGCAATTAAAAAAAAATCAAACTGTAACAGCTATCGAAGGGCCAGATCAATAGACTTCTTTAGTGGTGTCTGCACTGTTTCTAGCCACTTTTGTGCATACTAAACCTCTTCTTTTTTATGGACTTGTATACTCTGCTCTTTTTTATGCTGATCTGGTTTTTGTGCAGTCATTAAATACTGAGCTGTCTTTTTAAGGGAAGACTCTTAAAACATTAATTCTGTCAACAGCGTATATATTTTTAATAGCAGATCATCAGCTCTGGTGGACTCCTAGTGTACTATAAAAAGCCAGCTTGCCACAGGCGTTTACCTTCTTGAATTCTCAGACCAACTTTTGCATATGGGCTGATAAAGCATTCAGTGAGTTTCCGCTGTGTCTGTGGCCACCATCTGCCTAACTGCTCGGCAGCAGCAGTGCTATGGAAACAACAGCAAGCTGTTTCCGTGCTTCCTAGCAAGGGCTTTTAAGCAGAATCAATCTCACTGTCATTTTGCTTTTTACCAAAAACATTGTGGCGACGCAGTTAAAAAATTAGTACTGCTCCCGGACTGCTATTTTTCTTTTCGTGTTGATGAGTAGGTGTTCAGACTGGCACGCTCCACGGTACCTGCACGTCGCCTTCACCCCTCAACTATGTAGCTGCCCTCATAAATCAGGAGGGGAGAGGGATAATTGGACTAGCTGGGCTGTCAGTTAAGTCAAAGAAGGTCTTGAAGCTTGTGGCAAAAAGAGATTTTTGGAAAGAAGAGAGATTTCATCTCAGGAAGTTGAGTCCGTATTCAGATGGGACAGTGGCTTTGAGGGATAGAGCTTCCCTGTGGGATATTAAGGCTATGTGACCAGCTGTCTGCCTTGATCCTGCATTATTAAAGTCACCCAGAGAGCAGAACATGCACCCAGGATTGAGGCTGGATATAGGAAAATGTTTCTGATCTGACCTTTGCCTAGAGCTACAGTGAGTGCTTTGCTGTTGAGCCCAGAACGTTTTTATGACTGTGTTTTTAGATTCTTAAAAAAAAAAAAAGGCAGAATTACAAGAATCTAAAAAATTGACCCATACTTGCAGACTAACAACAGGCTGCATTCTCCTCTGACCTGAGCTGCATGGGGCATGTTTGCAACCACAAGCCCAGTTTGGCCCTTGTTCCAAAAATGTGCCAGATTCTTTGCAACACATCTTGAATAAATGTGCATAATCTTTAAGCTGTTTGCTGTGGTCATTTGGTGCAGAGCCACCGAAAAAAATAAAAAAATAAAAAAGCTGTTTGTGTGCTGCATGGCTTCTGCCACTGCATGCCTCTTAGCGAGTGGAATTGCAGCGGTTCAAGGGGTTTGTTTGTTTTTCAGTTAAAACCAGCGGGGATTTCTTGCAGAGAGTCAAGCAATTCCTGCGACCTGCCCGAGTTCTGCACGGGCGCCAGCCCCCATTGCCCGGCCAACGTCTACCTGCACGACGGCCACGCGTGCCAGCGCGTGGACGGCTACTGCTACAACGGCATCTGCCAGACCCACGAGCAGCAGTGCATCACGCTGTGGGGCCCAGGTGAGCGCTTGCTGGGGCGCCTGGGGGGACTGGGTGCCCATCTGCTCCTCTTCCTGCTGAAATGGAGAGCTGGAGGAGGAGGGGATCGTTCTGGGGTTTGTTTTCTTCTTGATTTGAAGTGCTGCTCGGTGCTGGCAGTGCTGGGGAGAGGGTTGCTCGTTCTGCAGCGCTGCAGTGACTGGCTGGAAGAACCCGGGCAAACCGTTTGGTGTTACCTTTGATACGGCCTTGTGCAGAGGGCTGGATGCTGCTGAGTCACGTTACAATCTCCTCCCTTTCCAGAGGGATTTGCAGACCCCTGGCCATGCTCTAAACTGCCCATCTACAATGCATAAAAGATGTCTGCCTGCATCCCAAACCAGGGTTCAGCATTTGGTATTAGCATGAGGCTGCTGTGTTGGTGTGTGCATCTATTAATTGGTGTTCCCCTATAAACCCAGCTCCTAATAACACCCTCAGCCACGTATGCACTGAAGCGCAAAGAGATTTTATTCCCCCTTGGGAATTCATTGACTTTTTGCAAAAATCTAATAGCATGATCTCTTGGGTTATCTTAAATAAATGATTTTCCAGGAAGGCAGTTTGCCTCCCTGTTATGTCCTCTGGCTTTTCAACTGAAATACCAGTGATAACTCAGGAAACTTGGATTCTTTTGCTTGCTGAGTCACCTTGGACAAGTCACGTCTCCTTCAGCATCTCAGTTCCCTCTCTCTCAAATTGGAAAAACACTTTGAATGCTGCTGCACTATATTAGAGCTAGATTTTACTCTTTCTTTCACTTCTTCCACTCTCTTAGTTCCTTTCAATTCAGTATCTCTGTGCTTTTGACTCCATTTTAAAACATATATATAAATATAATGACGCATATCATTCTCTTGGTCAGAGCCCTCATCAGAAGTCTATTAAAGTGTTTATATGCTCTCTTCATAGGAGGTTGGACCATTTGCAAATCTTTTTTAAAGAGCATTAAAGCAGCTCAAGAAATAATGATCTCCGCTAATGGAGATAGATGGGAAAAGCTCTCTTGGTGATGTGTAATGTGTGAGAGGAGTTCCAGTTCATAATTAAAGTCCCCAAATGGTGCAAATCATGCATCTGAAACACCCTTGTGAATCCCACTCGTGTCATAGACTGAACATGAGCTCATGGAGGCATGTACGGTTATAGCCTCCAGTCTTAGTCATACTGGGATTTTTCATCCCCTGGATACAGAGCTATTTTCTCTTGTACAAAACAAAATCTCCTTATGAAAGAGTTTCCCATGCCATGGAAACTTACTCAGCTGGACTGTTAGTAATTTCTGTTGCTGAGAAATTTCGGCTGAAGGTCAGGGAGCCGAACTGCCGCAGCTCCAGTGCCAGGTCCGTTTCCTAAGAACGAGCTGCCTCCAAACCTCAATGGCAAGGCTTAGTTCTGCTCTCACTGGTGCAAGGATAAACTAGAAATATTGCTAGTGGAGCTAATGGAGCCAGACTCCACAGGGGGGACCAGAACTGTCTCTCTGTTTTTAATGAGAATGGTGTGACAGCAACAGATGCTTTCTCCAAATGGAAAAATGGAGTTGCTGAGCGAGGGAGCAGCCGGGTCGAGGGCGCAAGGTGGGTTCCTGGATGCTCTCCCCATGTTTAACAGCGTGCAAAGGGATGCCCAGAGAAGGGTGTTGCCTGTTGGTGCCAGTGGCCCAGAGGTTTTAAACTCGTGTTTAATCGGAAAGCCAACAGCAATGGAAAACCAGCAAAACAAAACAAAGCCCCACCTTTGATTTGCAGAAGAAAAGGGAGACTAGAACATTCCAGGGTATTTTCTCTGGGCTTTGTATCAAAAAGATACATTTGAACCTTTTACCAGATTACTGTCATTGTTTAAAAATGTTTTTTAAAACGTAGGTGGAGGGTAATTGTGTGGGTTGTTGGCTCATTTTTATCCAAACTGTACCAGAGCGGAAACAGGTCATAGTTCATTTACATTAATTCTTTTTTTCCCAGCAGAATAAATCCACACAGAACAAAATATAATAACTTTTATTTAAAATGTATTTGATGCATATTGAATTCCTTATCAGGGTATTCTTTTCTATATCTTTCTTTATTCACAAGGTCGCAGATGTCCAGTAACCCAATGATAAATGTTGATCCTAATTTTTTTTATATCTATCTGGTTAAAGAAAAGTGATGAGCATTATCAGAGCTTGTTTATATTAGGCTGAGCAACAAGAGTCTGTTCCCAGAAAGAAATGCTTGCATTACATTGGGTTTCTTTGTTATGTTCAACAGATAAGTTCAGTTCAATTGGAGAAATACTTTCTATTATTTCCTATCTATCTAATAAAAATGGGGATTTGGAGCTGAATAGTAATTATACCAAACTGTTATTTTCCCTGCGTTTCTGTGAGATCTGCCTTCCTCGAGCCAATCTCACCCCTCACATAGGTTCAGTGTGTCTAGGGAGGAGGACTCCCACCTTTCTTTACCCAGAGGATGCGGCCCGGGGCTGGAGAGCAGCCGTCCCCGTGCCTCCCTCCAGCAGACTCCAGTGAAAACAAGAAGGTGGCACACACTAAAACAGGCTTTTCCTTTCCCTGCAAGCCCGTTTGGACAAATCCGCGTCACGCTGCGTTTGTGCTTGGTCTTCCTTGCTGCTCTCCAGGTTGAGACTTCCCACACCACATCCCTGCGCTCCCGCCAGCCCTCGCCATCCACGGCGGGATGCCAAGAGAAGGGAGCACCTGGGCGGTCTCCAAGGAGCCATAAACTCCTGTCGAAGACCCAGGTCATTCCGCTCTGCTCTCAGAACACAGAGATTTGTCTCTCCTCTCCTTAATTCCTGTCATTTTTATCTTTAAAGAGCAACATGTGTGAAGTACTTGAAACCTTTTTATTTCATATTCCAAAATGTCAAATTGCACTGATTTGACCTATTGATACCAGCGTGACTGAAAGATGCAGCAATAGCAGCACCTGGTATAATGTCTAGTACTACATTGGCATTTTCAGGGAGCAACTAGATACACAGATAAAACTACTTAAGAGCGATTATTGACTACCTTGGAAGAGAAGATCTCAGTTTTAGGCTGCTGCCATTTTCTACATTGACTAGAAAGTGATCTTTTAGGGCTGGAAAGGAAATGTTTGTCAGTATGTTTTCCCCAAGAGGAGAAAATGCAATGAGTTGGGGAGCTAGTGGCAGACATTGACTTAGTAATTAGAACACACTTAAATTCATCCAATAGATAAATTTGTTTACACAGGAGCAATCGTAATTTTAATGTCAATATTTGTTACACTGATGTAAGAGCTTTGGATTTGTTTCCCAAATATGGCCCTATAGGCAAAGTAAAGATGAAATAATACAGGGTTGCCCCATCTGGATCAGCTGATCAAACTGCTCGTGGGAGAATACTGATTTATCTGAGCACTGTAAAAATTGAAAATAATATTTAGCACAACCAGGAAATCCAAACTATCTTGATAATTGCACATGTATGGCCAGGCCATTTTGGGTTGGGGATGCGACAGACGTTAAGCTATATGTATGCACACTCCTTAAATGCAGAAAGAGCAGCTCGTCTCCATCCCACTCTTTCAGACTTAACAGCAGGGATCACCCAGATGAAGAGAGAGGCCAAGGGAAGATCGTGGGCTGCATCCTCAGTGCAGTAAAACAGACCCAATGAGATCTGAAATGCAGATACAAACCATGTGTCACCTAGCACTGCATTTTTATGCTTTTCTTTACTTATACAGTCTTTTATGGTGCTTGTTAGTATTCTGAGTACCAGCTTGTGCCTTTTTTCCTTTCCCACAGCTGTATAGGTACAGTATACACTTTATAACGTAAGTCTGAGATACTATTGGGAACTGAGGCTAACTATCCTCGTTTCCACCCTCAATCCGCTAACTGGTGTTCTGCTCTGATGCAATCAGCACCACGGTCAGGAATTCCTCTCTTCCTGGCTGCGTGGAGGTGTTTGCCCGTGGAGGCAGCTCCGGGGCGATGCGGGAGGACCCGGCACCTCCGCATGGCTCCTGGATCCACAGCGCTGCTCTGCGCGGTGACCTTGGAGCGAGTTCATCAATACACGTGTCGGGCGCTGGGGAAGTGTCTCCAGGCTGACAGCTCCACGCTGAGCTCTGACCTGCTGCAGTTTTAAATGTCTGATTTAATTCCTTGGCCCGGTACGGCTGACAGGACCTTAATTACAGGGTCGCGATACCGTAATTATCAATAGCAAAGTGAAATAAACTCTGCTCATCCAGTTCAAAGCACTTAATAACCGCTGGGTATCCTTCACAAATCATTTTGTCATTGCCCGTTGAGGTAGCAGAATAGAGAAAGGCGGCACTTTCTGCTTCAGATTTTGTGGTGCAATCATGATAAATGGGCTTCCTCCAGAAACACGCTGTTACGATTCTCTTCCTTTAGCATCCTCTGAAAATTTCCTTTTAACTCGGTAGCTCCATCTGTTCAGTTTTGCATGGTCTTACAAGTTTTCAGCCATAATGAAGTCCTAATCTTGACAGAAATTAGCCAGGAGAAGGAACAACCATTTGAATCCGGAGCCACAGCATGCTATACTTCCCTTTAGGAAGGAGAAAATGGAGCTACATTTTGGTCTCCAAGCTCGCGAAGATCCCTGGTACCAGGTGTTTTCATACACAGGGTGCTCGGAGCATGGTGGGGAGCATTTTGTTGTCGTCCAGGAGATCTGTGCTCTTGCCAAGAGTTGGATGGAGGTAAAACTCACTGCCTGAGCCCTGGAACGATGCTACAGATGTGGTGCCCTTCCCAAATGCTGGCTTTCATCGTGTGTAGCGTGCTCGACTTCTACATTCAAAACAAACACGCAAAAAAAGACCAAAAATAAATCCCCAGATTAAAAGAGATTATATATACCCTAAAATTCAAGTTTTTCAGGAATCCCATATCCTTCCAAGACCTTTGTCAGGTCACCTACAGGTGGTTTTTTAGCTCTTGGCAGTCCCTGGAGCTCCCCACCATGCCGGCAAGGCCAGTCTGTGCTCTGGTCTGCTGCCACCGTGTCCTGCAAGGAAGCCACCAGTCACTGCAGTGACACTGCTTTGCTTGAACCTCTTGGCACAAGATTCCCAGCCGGGAAGGCCCTTGCAGAGGGTTGTGGTGGATACAGGTCCTTATTGCTTTGGGAAAGTAGGTCTGAGCAAGTCGTTCTCTGCAGGTGTTGGCGAAGAAGCAGTTAGTTTTCCTTGGCCTTTTACTTATATTGCCTTTTTTTCCTTCTCTCCCTGTTCTAAAGCTGGCATAGTATATGCACATTTTAATGTTTGTATCATGCTGAATAGTTAATGTCGCTGCCCTGGAAAGATGAGGAGGAAACTACATGCTGAAAATGGAATTCATATTTTTGCTTTTTGCACAGTGCCTTGTCTAGATGCTTTTGTTGATTTATGATTATTGCTTGCGGTTTAATGAAAAGAAGTGAAAGGATCCTGTGTGAGTCCCTTTTAATACTCCCAGACTTGAGAAATATCCTGAGTTCAGCAAGCTTGATGGTAATCTTCCAAAGAATTTCAGGCTCTTGTCCTTCTCTCCGGGGAAGCAGCAGCTCATATTCTGCTCCTCCTGTGCCCTGCTTTCCGAGTTCTCCGGTCTGCATGTAAAAAGTGTTAGGAGGAAGAGAAGGTGCCCTCCTAAACCTCTCCAAGTTTTAGTATTTTGTCCTTAAGAGCATTAGACTGCTGTTCAGCAGTATATACTATTAGTCAAGCGTCTGACTGTGAAATGCAGATAATTAATTGAGGCTTTAATCTCTGAGTTATTAGGGAAAGGAGACATACTAACTGCAGGTTTTATGATCATATTTGTGTTTTGTTCACTAGGAATTTCAGCCCTTCTTTAACCTTCTTCCTCTTTGAAGACTTTTAGAAGAAATCTTCAGGATGGTTTAAATAAATGATACATGTTTTGCTCACAGCTATATGCTTACACACTTGGAAGCAGCTCACAACATCTGAAAACTAATGTTAACTCATATTCTGTCTCTGCTAAAATCAGGGGATGTTGTGAAAAATGGTATGTTCTCAGCCTCTAGGCTATCACATCATTTATTGTCAATTCTGTTTGACTTGCGCTGATCTATCAAAAGCAGAACACTTCTGCTTCACGTTCAGTGTGAGAGGATTTGTTCTGAAAAACGGCCTCCCAGCACAGCTTTATCCGTGGCTAATGGAGACAGCCCTGCAGGTGTCTGCTCGGAGCCGTAGCCAGTGGGTCTCCTTCCCATCCCATCTCCAGCTCCAGTCTTGTTTTGTTGGAGTGCTTGAAATGGCCTGTTGGAGTGCTTGAAATGTTGGCAGCGACCCGAATGTGTTGTGAAATATCCTCCTGGGAAACAAACATAGGGACTAAGGAGCCCGAGCAAAAGACCCTTTAAAAATAGTATTTTTGCAACAATTATTGAGTGAAAATAAAAGCTGGGACTTCAAATTAGAAAGAAGAGATTAAATTCTACTAGGGGGACTGATTAATTTTTGGAACAGTCAAATCAGTGAGGTAGATGCTCCTCCTCTTGGGTATTTCAAATCTAAGTACCTTGGAGGCTTCTCTATGAGATAGGCACTTTATAGTGGGTCATAAACTGGAAAATAGTGGACAAGAGTTTTTCTGGATAAGAGATTAGACTGGACCTTATCTTCTAACATATAAAATGTGTAGGGATGAGCAATCTGACCACACAAAGATTTCCAAGATTTCTCCCATCACAGAAGTTACATGGTATCAGAATGTGTCTGCTTTAGGAAAGGCAATGGCAGGAACCAGGTGCTCCCAGACCCCTAGTTCTGCTGCCAGGGTAGGAATAACCCCCTTTCAAGCTATCTCTTCCTCTCAGGCATGGGTTTAATCAGGCTCAAGGTGGGGATAGTTTCCTCTCCTCTCCTTGAGCTAATTGCAGCATTTTCCCTTTGCTGTGTCATGTGTTTTTATGGCCACATAGCACTGCCTTTTGCAACAGGATTTATTCTGGTTTCGCATTGTGCTGAACTAGACTTTAAAAGGGCTTTCTTCAAAAGTGTTTTCTTTGGCTCCAGCTCTTGGGCTTTCACTAAAATCATGTGGGCTCCTGTAAGAAAAGCTCCCCAGCTGGCCTGCATCTTTCTTAATAGATCTGGCATTTTCTGCAAGTTTCTGTGTCCTAGGAGGCTTCTCAAGAGGGACATAATCTAGAAATTGCCCCAAAAGGAGGAGTTGTCTGTTGTTTATTACTCAGCAATGCCAAGAAAGACAAATATCTGTGGAAAACGCACATGCCGGGGCCCTCCAATTAGCATGCTGATCAAGCACATCTGTTCTGCTGTCCCTCATCAACATGCAGGGCACACCTCCCCCTAAAACAGCGGCAATTATTAAGAACACCTTGTAGGAGGTGAAAGTTCTGATGTGTTCTTGTTCCAGGTGCGAAACCGGCTCCCGGGATCTGCTTTGAGAGGGTCAACTCGGCGGGAGATCCCTACGGCAACTGCGGCAAGGACTCCAAGGGCTCCTTTGCCAAGTGCGAGCCCAGGTAGGGCCCTTCTCCACAGACCCGGGAGAGCGGGGAGAGGGGGCTGGCAGCATCTGCGGTTATTGAACTAATTTCTGGTTTTGCTTATTTCCTTCAGAGATGCTAAATGTGGAAAAATTCAGTGTCAAGGGGGAGCAAACCGACCTGTAATTGGTACCAATGCTGTTTCCATAGAAACTAATATCCCGCTTCAGGAAGGTGGAAAGATCCTGTGCCGCGGTACCCACGTGTACCTAGGGGATGATATGCCGGATCCCGGGCTCGTGCTGTCAGGAACCAAGTGCGCAGATGGAAAAGTAAGGCTGCAAAATGTGCCCAGCCGTGCGAGCATCCCCAGCCTGCTGCTGCAAAGTGCTTTGCAGTGGCAAAACGGAACGTAGTTTTGCTTTGGGATTTCTGGTTTTTTAGAGAATTAGAGGGTGGTTGTTGTTCCTTGTGCTTGCGGAGTCAGGTCTTTACTGCCTTCCTTTGGCTGCTGTTTTGAAGTGGTCTTGCTGGTGCAAGACAAGTCGCTTGTGTTTATATGTGATTTGATGGGACAGCCCCACATCATCCATCCGTGTTGGATAGAGGCTTTCTGCCAAATGAGTACAGCAGAATACATTGCAGGGTAATTAACGAAACTGGAACGAGTTCAGCATTTTCCATGGTGGAAGTGAGACCTAGGGATTAGCACTGAATCGGCCCATATGCTGAGGTTTCAGGGTTCAACATTTAAATTTCCCCATATGATTTCCCCTGAACCCTCTAACTGCCCTTTGCACCACTTGTAGTGAGTGCTGCTCTCAGGGTTTCAGATCAGCGACGAGATCTTGCAGTTTGAAAAGATAATCCAGGTACTTAAAATTTGGAGTAGCTGGAGATGAAATCAGGTGAGGAGATTGGAGCAAACAGAAGGGAAATAGCAATTTTCAGCAATTACTCTTTCATGCTGTGAAAACTGAGCAACTTATTGCCACAAAATGTTGCTGATGTCAAAAGTTTGAGCGTGTTCAAAAGGAAGGGGAAAGTTTCACAAGGGGAAACCCTGCAAGAGCTGTGGGCTGAGGCTCAGCAGATCCTTGGGCTGCAGCTTGCCCTGCACTTCTTATGTTTTCATGCAGCTGCTTCTGCACTCATGACTGGCTGGTGGCTTAGTCTCAACTGGCTTCTTGTTATAATAGGAAATGCAAAATTTGAGATTTTGGGGGCATTTTCATGCAAGTGTTTATGGCGTTTCTTGGTAGATTTGCAAACTTCTCCCCAGCTTTGCTCTAGATTTGGGAACTGATTATGATCCGCCCCCACCACTTCCAATTGCAGGAAGAGCTATCAGGGTAAGAACTATGAGAAAATATAGTGTCCAGCGGATTGATGTTCAGCCATCAAAACTGATCTTAGTGCTGTCCTATTTTTGCAAGCATTGTAAAATGTCTGGTTTGAGAATAACCCAAATTGCGTATGGGTGTCCTGGGATTTTTATTTGGAGCAGAGAGATGGGTTTGCAGGAGGCAGGAACGGATGGGAGGCCACAAGCTGCCCCAGGGAAGAAGGTTTCTTTCCAAACCCTCCATGTCTTGCTGGCAAAGCAAGGAAAAAATAGTGCTGTGATAATTTGTGGTAAATTCATTAAGCCTCTGATTTTCCTGAATGCTTTTGAATTATGTTGGATTAGTACACTGCATTGAGAACAGGTTGAAAACATGTTCCTAATGCAGTGGCAATCCTGTTACAAGAAAACAACCCTTATAACATTTCTAAAGCAATCTATTATAAAAGAGTCTATGAAATGTCTTTTCAAAGAAACTTCAACACTGGAGAAGCACCCCATTATGTTTTACTAATGAGTATTTAATCTTTCTAATCTATCTAATCATACACATACCCACTATAGAATATGCAGGCTAATACTTAGGAAATTGTATGTTTTACTTGGAGGACATTAGTGCATTTGTATTATGGATTAAGAATATGAATTTAAATATTCTTGAGTTTTCTAAGCCGCAGATACCCCATTTGCAATGCAGCCATTTCAATGTGATCAGGATCCTGCGTGCTGACGCTCTGAATGGTGAATGCGGCTGCAATCAGCCCGTATTCTCTCCGTGCATGCATGTTGATGCCAATTCACTCCAATTTCCTCCCATTTTTCCTTCTCCCCAGGGGATAAGTGCCCTGATTAAGCATCCCTGTCCTCTCCTTCAACACTTTTTCCAGCTTAATGCTAATTATTGTGACTGACACTTAGTATTACTGAACTGAGCTGCAGTTAAATGGGAGCAAATTTTGCACTGTTTTTACCTTTGTGTGGGGTAGCTGATTTTTTTTTTTGGTCAGCAAAGGCTAGTAATTGTCATTTTAGACCTATTTTTTTTTTTTGTCAAATTTTAGTAGGGTAACTTCTCATCACTGATAGCCTCATCAGTCATTTTGATGTCATCAGTCAGTTTGATAGCTCTACTAGCTGGCACTTATCTTGTGTTAGCCCAGATTTCAGTCACATTGGCAGAGTAAAGTAATGACTGGAAAACAACAGAAAAAAGATCCTTAGCTTTTGATTACTTTGCACATAGTATTTGCTTATTTCCTGTAAGACTGTACCGTTATGTAAGGCTGGCTTATATTTGACATCAAAAAATAATTTAGCCTGGGAAGGCTGCCTGTTGGAGTGGTCTCGCCTTTCCCGAAGGACACAAACGAGCCCGTATGTCCTGATGACCTCTGGAAAACACTCAGGTTGTCCCGGGTTCAGGGGCTGTACTAGTGTAAATCACTGCTGGGCTCTTGCTAAAGCCAGAACGGTGCTGACTTACAGACCCGAGCCTGTCCAGGAGCCACCTGCTCCTTGTGAGGACACAAATGCAGCCAGAGCTAGAAAAAAAACACCGGGAATTTTTAATTGCCTATAAAATAAAATAGGAAAGCGTGCTGGGAAGGGCTGGGGCTCCGTGGGAGCAGCAGCAGCTCCAGCGCCCGTTAAAACTCTTCTCTGTGCCCTGTTTTGCAGATTTGTCTTAATCGCCGATGCCAGAACACGAGTGTTTTTGGTGTGCATAAATGTGTGACGAAGTGCCACGGGCGCGGGGTAAGTGTGCAGCATCGCCTTGCCTTTCCAGCTGGTCAGAAACCCTTGGTCAGGACAAGAAACCGCGTGCGATGGCTTTGGGATCTGTTCTTCTCTGTCATAGATCAGTGGCAGTCATTGCAATACTTCTTTCCTCGCATATTTTAATTTTCAGTGTCCCTTTGTATGAATCGCAAGAAGCGAAGTTATTTAACAAAGGAATATTTATCAGGTAGTAATTATCTTTTTTTAATTAACAATATGTGATAAAAAAGAATTTTGTTATTTAAAGTCTAACCTTCATGAAGAACTTTCATTAACATTTCATACAGGACCATTTTGTATGGGCCCAGCAGAGTTAAAATATGCACATGAATTGAGAAAGTTCAAACAAGCATTTCCAAAAGTATGAAAGTAAAAGGATATTCCATAGTTCTGTGGTATGAAAGTCCCATGGGATGAAAAATGGGATGAAACCTATATATTTTGAAATATATAGGTTGAAACCTTATATTTTGGAAGTGTTAATTATTTAAAACTATGCCTTATTAACCTTAGTTTTTCTGATGACCCATTTGCTTTGGTCAAAGGCTGTGCCAGCCATAATGAAAGGTACATATGAAACTCGGTCTTCTCCTGGGAAGGGCTTTTTACTGATCCATTTTTCATCTTGCACAACTAGACCAAGACTAAGCTAAGCAAAAGGTGTTTTAATTAATCCTGTGCAATCATCCTGTGCAGTTTTACCATGGCCATGGTAAAGTGAGCAGTGATGGTCGGTGGCAGCACAGCCTAAAGGGGACCGCATTCACAACCAGCTGTGAGCCCTAAACCTTCCTTTAAATAAAATATACATCAGTTGAAGATATTTCTCGTGTGTTTGTTCTCGAAGGTCTGCAACAACAAGAAGAACTGTCACTGTGAGGCTGACTGGGCCCCGCCGCACTGCGACAAGCCAGGGTTTGGGGGCAGCCTGGACAGCGGGCCCGTCAGGCAGGCAGGTGAGCGGCAACCCGTGCTTCCACCGTGACAAAAAGGGAAAACACAAAGGGGCTCAGTAAGGAGCGTGGAAGTAAGCCAGCAAATCTGGTGGCTTCTTTCAAATGCACTGACACCAACTTGAAAACCTTTTTTTTTTCCTCTCTTAGATATATGAGTTTAGTAGGCCTGAATTATGTAGGAAATAGTCTTGATCTAAATAGAGGACGAGGAGTTAACACCCATAGTTGTTATATTTTATTGTCCTGGCAGGTATGTGTCATAACATTAGGTAAATCTAGAGCGTTATCCCAAGTATTCTACGCTGAGCACCTCTTAATGGCATTATCTCCTGTACACACAGCCTGTTTCCTACAGTTGTGTGCCCACTGAAAATCACACCATGCAATGACTACAAATGCCAGAGCTTGGCATACACGTGCCCTACTGTTACTTTGAAAACCAGGACTATATTTGATAGTGTGCTGTCTTCTTCCATCCTGTATCACCATACCCGATTTCTGACCATACCAGATTAAAACTGTATTGCATAGATAGTTTTTACACACTTTCCCAAAGCTTCCCTCTGTATGAGAGTAGCAGTGCAGTGAACTGCAATGCTGAACCTCCTGTATCACCATCGTGTCCACAGCGACACTTGCTTTAGGTGGCACTGGTGAAAGACCTTTTATAAATAGCTATTTACCAGCTGGTAGGAAAGCAAAAAGCTGCTCAGGAATTGAGCAAGGGTGAGTGCATGCACGTTAAATGTTTTATTTTAGGAGTTGCTCTAAAGCACTAGAGCCCTTTCTCAGTTTACCTTGTACCCATGTGCTAGGGAACTGCAGAGCATAGCATTAAAATGTGCCACATTGGTCTTCTCCAGCTGGAATTGTCTAGGTAATAATAAATAATGTGTTTTGCAAGCTCACACTTCAATATTACAGAACACTTTTTCTAAGCTATTTTTAAAACAGCGTGGTAGCTTTACCAGCTATCTAAACAGACAGTGCCACATTCGATAATACTGGAAATAAATACAGAAATTAGCAGCTTCAGTAGCTAATTTTCCCTGCCTTATGGATTTAAATATGACTACTTGTGGTGTTTGGATTATGATCTATTTTGCACATCCCTATTCTGCACATGAAACTGCAGAAGGATTAGCTCAATAAAACACACTTGCCTCAGTCACACATGGCACATGGCTGCATTCGTATTTAGTGACTGATTTCACCCAGCTGATTTCCAGCAGCTCTGTTTGACACTCTACATCTTTCTTAATAAGAAGCCTAAATATTTAATTGTTAGGTAAAGACAAATTAATCTCAGTGGCATAATCTTAGTTAAATAATTGTGCTAATCATTTAGGATGGTGGGGGATTTACTAGTTACTATTTGCTGCTGTGCGCCAGCATCAGGCTGGACGAGGAGTGCCAGGTGGCTGAAGAATTGAAGACTTGTGGTAAAGAAATACTAGTTTATTGGTCTCTAATATGTGGTTTACTCACTTGCCTGGGTTTCTAACTGCAACTTCTAACTTTTATTATTATTATTTTTTTTTTTTTCAGATAACAAGAGTGTAACGATAGGGGTGCTGATAACGATCCTGTGCCTTGTTTTTGCTGGGTCCATCATGTACCTGAAAAGGAAGACTTTCATGAGATTGCTGTTTACAAGTAAAAAGACAACAATAGAGAAACTAAGGTACGATCATTTTCTTTAATTATATTCTAACATAGATGACTAGAAAGCTGTAAAGAAGACAGCTCTCACCTCAGTCATGCATCACAGAGCTGTGCAGATATGATGAGTTACAAAGAGGGAGTCTTAATGAAAGCAGTCACTGAATTTTAGCAGCAATGGATTTCTGATTTAGATTAATTTCATTGATTGTCAATAAATAATGCACTTTTTGACAATGTAGCTCTTTCCTTTTCTGATAAGAAATTAAAAAGTAAAGGAAGTATTGCCTGTATCCCCTTTGCTTGGAATAGTTTCATTATATGGTATGGCCTTTTATCTAAACTCAGTCGAGTGAACTGAAACTTCCATATTTGAGGTCATTACTGTTTAAATGTTAGATTCATTAGAATAGTCTCTTGGGTGTTACGAAGCTGCATTTCCACAGATTGCAAAAGCTAATTTTACAGACTAGTGGTTTCAAAAAAATCAATATTTATTTTTTTTCTGGCAGAGTGCTAGACAATTTTTACTTTGCTTGTTTACTATAGAAAGTCAGAAAGCCCTTGCAGAATCTCATTCTGAAGAGAGGCTACTGTTTAAAACAATATTATAAAGCAGAATGTTGCATTCAATAAATGTATACTGTACTGCAGGTCTGTGACTCCAGCAAGACCTTCCAATTCATCTGAGCCTAATCACATTCACTCCACATCTCTCGGTAAAAATCTGATCTGGAAGCCTCAAAACACAAACATGCAGAAGGTGAGTCCCTAAATTCATATAAAAAGAGCCCATTACATATTTTCAGTATCAATAAAGTAATTTATTGTAATACAATTATTACATGATCTCAATATCAAATAGAATTGCAAATGTGTAAAATGGGAGAAGGTGTCGGATTTAAAATCCATTAATGATTTCCAAGTTTGGGATAGGTGGAGATGTCATGCACAGAAAAGAGAGTTTACCTTGAGCTACAGCAGGCAGCTTACACTAGACAACTGCATCTAAACAGGGGTGGATTGTGCTTCAGTAGGACTCTGCAAGCTGTTAATTGCTTTCGTCTTGAAAGAGGAGGTGTTGAAAGTGGATTAAAGCAGAGCAGAAAAGAAAGGGAGTGAAAAAAGCATCTATTAAAGCAATAATGTTGAAATTTTTCACTCTTCTTTGGGGCCGGGTGCTTTTTCCAGAGAGACGGTCCCAGGCGGCTGCTCCCGTACCAGGTCGTGGACATCAGCAGCCCCGTGAAGACGCAGGATCTGCCGCAGACGCCGCAGCGAGTCCTGCCGCCCCTTCCGCAGCCCCCCACGGTGCCCGAGAGGCCCTTGCCAGCCCACCCGTCTCCTCGGTTTGCCCAGGTACCCACTGCTTTCCTTCTAGCTCCTCTTCTCCTCTGTTGAACATTTGGTGTTTGAACATGTGCGTTTGGTGACTAGGAACTAAGTTTGTTCTTGTCTGTCGTACTGGCCTTTCTCCATAGTATTTCCTGTGAGCCTGGAATGATATCAGCAATGTAATGTAGGTAATTTAACAAAGATGACCTAAGTTCCCCTTTGCAGGTGCTTTGCCCAAGATGAAGAGGTTCACTGCCTTGATCTGGCTCTGTTCTGCTCAGTGTATACATTTATTTCTTCATTTTAGAGTATAGATCTGAAGAGCAAACGTGCACGTGCCCACACGAGTCCACGCAGACATGCCTCTGGTTGCAAAGTTTAAATTGAGCACGGGACATTTTCATAATGAGATATTCTGTGTAGAGGCAGTTGTCTTTACTAAATCTTCTCTTCTCTTGTTTTTGTTTGCATTTGTAGCTTGACCATGTTTTAGTAAAGCAGCAGTGGGTCACGCATCCATCTATTTCTGTTTTATAGACATTGGACTATTTTAGATATAACGCAAGATTATAAATAAGGGCATGTCATTATCACTACTGTCTTAAATGAGCAGCATATTGGTTTGCTTGCACATGCCACAAAGAGCTGCACCCCAAGGGGCTGTGGCCATCCACAGGGCTAGGACATCTCAGGGCAGAGTGCCACCTTCACCCAGCAGTCTTGTGCCTGACACACTCCCAGGGGTTGATAGGAGGATATGACTGTGAGGAATGTTGCTGAAATGCGGCGCTTTGAAAGGTGCCTGTGAAAACACAGCAAAACACAAAAACAAAAAAGGCAGAGATGGTGCTGAGCTGCCCTGACAGTGAGCGTACGTATTATGACAGCAGAGGAAGGATGTCTAGTTTTAGTCAAAACTAAGTCTGAACATTGCATCACGTAGGTGAGATCAACTTTTGTAAGTGTGGAGAGTTTACTATCTGCATTCAAATTATTTAAACTTTGCCTTTTTCCCTTTTCCATCTTGCCAGTTATTAATTTTCCATTTTAGGGAAATTGGAAATACTGATTCTTTCCAAAATGAGTTTTATAGGAAATCTGTTACCTTTGCCTTTAACTGGTTTCATTATTTTTTTTTCTTGCTTTCCTTAAAACATTTTGCGTATTCCACACTGCATATTCCAAGCAACTTTAATGGTTGCTTAATTACTATTATACTACTATTAAATGGTTCTTAAAGAGAAGAAGAAAAAAGGGAAAAGTATTCTTCCCCCCCAGGAACGTACCAGCTGATACCACCTCCCGCTAGCAGAAGGTAGATGAAGAAAAGGTTTTTCAAGAACACGATTCTGTTTTTCACTCTGGTGCCTCTGTATCTGCCCGGCCTGTCCCTGCATGCGACAGCAGCCCGATGCTCTGCTGCAAGTCCTAGCCCAAAGTGCCTGCCCCTTCCAGGCCCACATAAAGTGGCAATTGGAGTACCAGACCCCCAGTACTGTCACTGCCAGAGAGGGACAGAGCTGAAACTGCCAAAAAGCCTTCCAGCCTAACAGGTCAACTTAATTGTGGCTGTTATATAGTCAAGCAAAAGTCTGGTATTTCCAGGTTTCAACAGAAGCAGGGCAAACAGGGGATCCACTCTAGTGAGCTGCTGTTAGTGAATAAGCAGCAGTAGCTGCTTTTGAAATTATGCCCATAATGTCAGTTCAAGATGGTGAGAAATAGCTACTTTTTATACTGTAGGAACACAAAAAAATACTGTATTGGCAGAAAAACTCTTCTTCACAACTTAGCTATTTTACCCCACCACCTCAACCTCACCCCCCCTCTCAAAAAGCTTGGTAAATTACTTTTAGAATAGTTTTGGTCTAATTTATACGGATACTGCTTAAAGTATTGCCTCAACTCTAATCTCTTGGATCTAAATTCACTAGGTCATCTACAGAAAGCACTTTAAAAATCATTGCTACACTCTTAATGTCATCCAGATGCTGGATACTGCAGAACAGTGCTGAGCAAGTGTCTGAACCCTGCACTGCTGCGAGTCCCACGTCTGCCTCTTGCAGCTTCCCCGGTCAGAGAGGGCTGTTTAAACCCAACCTACTCACCCATGGGCACTTCCATAGTGCAGGCTGCAATCCTTGTACTGATATTCTGAAATAATAGCTAAGCACATGCAAATCCCTTGCAGAATGAATGTCGTTCCATCCCCAGGTAACTAAGACACCACTGGCATTGCAGACATAAAAACTCATCTTTCTTTTCCCTTCTAGTGGCTGTTGAGACAGTGATGAAGGGATTATTGGTTTACTATATATTGCCCTTTCAGATGCAAGTCAAACAGTTAGAGGTAGCAAATAAAGTGTTGTCAAGTTTAATATTAAACAATCTTTTGACTGACAAACAGCTTCTTCTTTCAGCTGTGCTTCCAAAGCAAACGGATAGTAAGGGCTGATTCACAGTCAATATAAATCAGCACCACTGAAATCAGTGGAGCGCTGCAAGTTTATACTGAGCAGGGTTTCTGCCTGTGCAGTCTGATTTAATCACTTTTACTTGCTTTACTTTTACTGTTTATATTCAACTGCAGCCTCCCGTCATCTTATCACTAAAATATATCTCGTATTTTACAGGTTCTCTTCATCATGGGGAAAAAGCGCTTGATATTTTTCACTTTTCCCTAGTGCAGTTGAGCTGTGTTCACCTTCTGCTCCTTCTGCCACAGTAATTCCTGTTAATTGCTGTCCTTTGAGGGGTGCTACATCCCCTCAGACTGGCATCCCTCACAAAGGGCTGGCACAAGGAACCCTGTTCAATCCCTCTCCTGGTAGTGAGGGAGATGCCCCTTCTTGCCCAGTGCATTTCAGGCAAGAACCTTTTTGAGGTGCCTACACAAAACATCCCTGTGAAGCAAACTAAATCATGATATACCTGATGTTTTTGCAGCAGCTCCATATTAAGAGAATTATGCTTTTTTCTCCAGCACAGCTGTAAGAAGAGCTAAAGGCCAACAATGAAAAGGCTACTTGTCTGAATACAGAGTCTGGGTGCACTGAATGCAAAGTTACTGATACAAATTTGGGCAATGACATCTGGAGAGATGGTGGGGGGGAAGAGGTAGTTTGAAATCTAGAAGCTTCTTGTATGGAAGCCTTCATCAAAATACCTTGATAGTCAGTCTGCATTTCCTTATTGCAAGAGCAGCTGTTGGCCATGAGAAGGAAGGAAACAGGAGCGCTCAAAAGGAGGAATGTGTTCCGAAAGGGTCTGCTGTCTTCAGGAGGAATCCAGAGAATGGGCTGCTGGCTTCACTAGGGCATCCAGGGCTTCCTCAGCTAAATTATTCACCTCTTGTTTGTCTTTAGTCAACTTGACTATTAGCCTGCCATAACATTATTAGGAAAAAGAAAGTTAGTCTTTTTCTATTTTTAGAGTTCAAACGGCAGAGAGATCGGAAGTTTCTGGATAAATCAGGTAGTCTACAAGACTTGAGCAAGTCACCAAATTGTTCCCAGTTCTTCGTAATGAATTTTTTTCCACAGTATTGGCATAGTGATCAAATATTACAGCAGGGAGTTAGAAGGCAGCTTAATTATCTCCATACAGAAATTTTTAATACAGAAGCTGATTTTCTGGGGCAAAATATCCTACTCGAATCAACCATGTAGTTAGATAAAACTCAGGTTTAATGAAAATATACTTAGTCTTTCTCTTTCTAGAATATCTTTTGAAAATTGGATTCTTGCTCCTTTTCCAAACAGTAGCTTCTTTTGTATTAGCTGGCATAGACACGTCTTTCTTCCTACTTGTCGCTGTCTTTTCTAAGATCAGTAGAACTTTGTTAACAGTTTGCAATGTTTCAAGGGCCACACAGATCAGACATCAGCTCATGCCCGACAGCAGATGACTTCTGTTCTTTATTAATGAATCACTTCATTCCACAGAATGAAAGCGCAGCTGCATCTCTAAAAAAATTTCACAAATACTCTCAGTGCAAACCAGGCTCAAGCAGTTTGGTTTAATGGTCATCTGTGTTTGCATTTTCAGGTTTCCAAGTTTGGATTTCCAAGTTTCTATAAAATTGCAAAAGCAATTTTATATACTCAGTTTGTGCTTTTCTTCATTTACCACCAAATAACCAGTAACAGAGATGCACCCAATATTTCCGAAATAAAGAAAAGAATCAACATCCCTAAAATAGGCCCTTATTAAAAAATACATTAAGGTTTACTCTTTTTAAAGGTGTCCGGCCACAACTACAGGGAACTTCTTTGACATAGCTCAGTGTGATAAATGATAAATGTGTTATTTCCGTTAATAAATGTGATAAATGTGTTATTTCAGTTATAAATGTGACCTTATGTCCCTGGCAGGAAAGCCACAAGCCCAGCCCTCCGCGGAAGCCTCTACCCGCAGACCCCCTGAGCAGGGGCCGTCGCAGCAGCGCGCGGCCCCGGGCGCCTCCGCTCGCTCCCGTGAGGTGAGTTCTCCTAAGCAAAACCTGCGCCTTGATTTGAAGCAGGTTCTTCGAGGAGAGGCCTTAAATGTCTGCCAGCAGATCAGCTATATTTGGGGAAAAAGCAGCATCCTTTAAACTTGAAAATTTTAGGAATTCAAGCTAGAATTTAGGTTCTCTCCTTCACTTACATAGCCATATTCCCATGCTGTTGTCAGCCAGTAGGTACCAAATGCTTTTGCAGCCAGGGAAACCACAGCTTGGTTTTCAGGTTTCTGTCATCAATTTGATTATGTGCAAATTCTCTGATGTCTTACAAAGGCTGAGCTTACGGTACAATGGAGGGAGAGTTTCTCTGCTTTTTCCAGCCCACATATTCCCTGAAGCTTAGGGGGGCATAATATTGATTAGGCAGCTAGCTATCCTTTTGTCAAATTTAGTTTTTTTTAAAAAAAAAAAAAAAAAATCAAAATCAACAAACCACTGAACCAAAACTGACACATGGGTAGGGGCAGGCAGGTAGAGCTATATTAGCCTTATTTCTTTAGCAAAACAGATTAAAAATAATGAGCTTTATTCTAATTCCATGTACATAAAGAGATTAGGCTGTAACTACTGCTGAGAGCTACACAGCAAACATTTTCTGTTTACTCCTAAAAAATACGCAGTATTGGATCGATTCTCAGTGAGAGTATATCAGCATAATTGCACTACCTTCCACAAAACTATGAGGATTTATGCTAGATACAAAACTTTGGCTCTAAGCAACTAACTGGCTTTATGTTTACACAAAGTGCTCAATAAATACAATTCCTTGCAAAAGAAAGGAGTTAATAAGCACCATTTTTCAAGAGAAACAAAAGTCTTTGAGAAAAAGGCTCCGTTACTCAGGGGATCCACAGAATTCGAGTGTCTGAAAATCAACCACCAATAAAAGCTGTTTTCTTTCCACACACTTCACCATGGAAGAACATCAATTTATAACATCTGAAAACATAACCCACAGTATTCAGAACGCACAAGCTGGACACGTTCAAAAAGAGATGATTAAAAAGTCAATCTTGAAGTGGAGTAACAATTCCCCACTGGAGGAGAAGACTATAAAAACATAATCAAGATGGATCTACAGGCTCAGGTTCTCTCCACAATGCAGGCAAGACTCTCTAGTCTCTGTCTATACATGGATTATTTCACCAAATCAAAAATGTTTTAATGACAGGCATTGCTTAGAAAGATTTTTTGCCATTCCATTATGTTTCAGTGTTATCAGAAAACAATCCATTTGGTAATGGATTACAGAAAATAGCATCACACACAAATGTAGCATACTAAAGAGTATGAGGAATGTAGAAATCTTATTATATTAAAAATAATGTATGTGCATATGTATGTGTGTCTATATATGGATACATATATAGCAGAATGCATAGTTAATAAAATGGATAGGGAACTAAGGAAGCGAGGTAAATAAATTTAAATAGTAATAACATAGACTTTCACTAAAGTAGTTCCAAAATATATGCAAGAATCTTTGAAGAATTTGTGGCTTTTTTAATACAAAATATGACCACTAAAGAGAAATGCTGTCAATCAGTGTAATCCAGATGCTTTAAAAATCAACTTGTCATATAATTTTTGTCATATGAAGTTGTGTACAGTCCCTCAATAAATACACACACGAGACAAACATTTAGTTAGCTATTGATCATGGTGCAGACTGCAGTTCTCAGGAGCACAAAATGGTCTAATATTCCTTTTGCAACTTCTTTTGTGATACCTCTTTGGATACCCAGCTGACTGAACAATAACATATAGTCATGTTGTTGTACAACAATCTTGAATCGTGAAGAACTGCCACTTTATTGAGAAACGGCTGATACCAAGTTAGACGATTATCTGCTGACTCTCTTTAGTAGCTGATTATCATTCCCCACTTCCTTTAACTGGGTATTTCATATGCTGAGACTTGGTAAAATTCATTTTTCCAGGACACTACCAGTAAGAAGCTCATTCTTATTGAACTACCTCATTTCCAATTACACTGCAAACAAATATCTAATCTTTGAAGAGTTCCTCGTATGATTCCATGCATTTCTGGGTGTATCTGAAGTTTGGACTTTGCTGTTGGCTCAACTGCAGTACTGTTAGCTGTTGTTTACACTGCGATTCCAATTGTTTTAAAACACCAAGATTGGGAAGGCATTCTTATTTTCTTATCCAATGGTCTTCAGTTTCCCTTGAAAACCAAATGAGCTCCAAGGAAGACAGGAGTAGTATTTCAGGCTCCAGGAATTCCACTACTGAGGCACTTCAGAAAAAAATTGAAAGTAAAAAAGTGAGTTAATTTTTTTTAATGCTTTTAGTAAAAACAACCACAAGCGTGAACCTTTGAACAAGTGCCTTACTATGAATTATATAAGCTCAAATTGCGTATGCCATGTGGTAGCAAGCTGGCTTTAAACTGCTTTAAACTGACTGCTGCTCTGAAAGATTAAGCAGCATTTTTGAAGGGCTGCAAACCTGATGAGCACCTGTCAAAGTGCAGAGTTTAGAGAGCTGAAACACTGAGCGTGTCATTCTGCTGGCCAGACAGCAATTAACAGAGGACCTGACACATCTGAGAGCAGCAAAGGCAGCCTTTGCTACCGCTTGAAACGTTTAAATAACAATTTGCTGTTTTCTTTCTTTCCAACAGACCTGCTCCTAAACATCCCCCCCAGGTACCCAGGCCCAGCAACACTGCTGATGTGAAATGACTCGAAAACCTGACACCTTTATTTTAAAAAGTGAAGACAGAAGTTTGCACTATCTTTAAACTCCAGCTGGAGTTCACTTTTATGACAATACTTAGAATTTTTAATGTTTAAAACAGCATAATTTTTAAGAATTCTGAGCTACTGCCTTTGGTGCTGTGCTGTGCTATGGTGCTCTGTATACTTGCTCAGGTACTTGTAAATTATTAATTTATGTTGAATATTTATTACAGTGCAGTGCACTGTAGTAGATATTTTTACCATAGCTGAGCTTTCCTAAGAAGGAAGCCTTTTTTTTTTTTTCTCTAATATTTTAGTGAACTTGAATAATTATACTCTATTGGTCCTATGTAGAGTGTATAGTTTTGACCTATTCTTTATGAAGTACTGATACTCATGGATAAATCAAATGTAGAAACACCATCTCAGTAGTTTATAGAAAACTTCTGGATAAGTGCATCAGGTAAAACATATTTTTGGGAACGTAGTGAAATGCCCAATATCTGCACATGTATTAACCACAGTGACACGTGGCACCAGCACTCAGACTGTAGTTTCCATTTTCATGTTACTGTTTGAAATGGTCATGAAATATGTGCTGAAAGATTCATTTTTTATTGTTCATTTCTGGCAAGTTCTCTTACTGAAGAAGTACTGTATATCATAAGAAGTGTTTTGTAACCTCATTTTCCTCAAACACACCACGGTTAATACGTATTAATGCAGATATGGGGCCTGCAAGTGCCATTCCATTTTGGATGCATTGGGAATTACAAGCAGTCTATACTGTATCAGGTTGTACCATCTCACTATGCTGGACAGCTATACAACATGTATAGCCAAGGGTTACAAAGAATTACACCTTAAAAATCAACTCTTATTTCTTTTGCCTCATCGCTCTGCTTGTCAACTGTATTCTGCATAGTTACTACTGTTGTGTATTTAACTTCTCAAATATTGTTCTGGGATTTTTACATTTTCGATCAAAATACATACTTTAGTAGATGGATATTTTAAGATGCAGGAGGAAAATCTCCATCACTTTTTACTATATATTCTACATCCTGTTTCTTCTGTTCCTTCTCTGTAGCACTGCTGAATAAAGTCATTTCATATATGCTGTAATAAAAACAATTTTCAAATATCCATTGAAATAGAAGGATCAGGAACTATGGCCTTACATAGGTTAGTTTCCTAATTGTTTGTAGTTTTTTCTTTAAGCAAAAATAAAAGCATTGATAGAAACTTGGATCTCTTTTCAGTAAGTGTAATTGTATTTAGTTTTCCTACGAATATAGCAGTCATGTTTTTATGGATAAAGTGAATAAACCAAAATAAACCATACTTTAGTTTGTTACTTAATAGCAAAATAAAACAAAATTGAAACTTGTTTCACAAAGCAACCATAACAGAAACACCAGCGTGTTTTGTACTGTATGGATAGTTATTACAATAGTAGGATGTTGATTCATCCTTGGCTTGGCAATGCAGTTGAAACCAAACTTTCCAGGTGCTATGAGAACATTTATGTGATGCTTTTTAAGTATGTGAGATATTTGCATTTAAAAGATTTTAGCTTCTGTCAACAGTTAACTTTACATGTAAAAGGAGGGGAGCCATCTCAATAAACAGCAGAAAAAAATGATCTCATTTCTTGTGTTTGAAGAGGCCACTTTGAGAATAACAGCTAATTAACACTGCATCCCCCTATCTCTGAAAGGGCCTGTAAGATTCTTACATGAAATTGTTAGTAAAAGAAGAATGTGAAATGAGACGCATCTAAAGCTAGTGCTGTTAAATTCCCCGAGTAAGACTTAGCACAAGTGTTTTAGGGTAGGAAGCAGAAAAGTGGAGCATGACTTTTATTCGGATGTATATTTTATGATATAGCAGTATCCAAATATGGCACTAAAATCCCTATAATTACAAGGAGCCCCTAACCAATATTGCACAGAACATGCAGTCTGGGAACCAAGCACACAGATGCTGCCAAGACCCTGTTGTGCTACAGACCAGTGCCTGTTCTCCACTGCCAAAAGAAGAAACAAAGAAACACCAAAAAACTTCTCCTATAGAGAAAGACAGTCATGTCCTTGATCTGCACTTAGTCTTTTACTAAGTGTCCCCAGTCCCAGCAAAAGGGGCATTTTTGGATTAAACCACCTATATGGTGTCAGCAAGAGGAGTTGATGGTGGCTTCTCCAGCTGGCCCATAGAAGCCCTGAGGCAACACGGCATCATTAACAAAATACCCTTTTGCTGTCTTAAGTCATCTCTCTTCCCAGGGAAAGATCTGAAAAATACATTCAAGCAAGCTGTGAACTAACTACAAAAAACTGCTCAATAAGCAGGAAAGTGTATGTCAAATTTATTAACTATTAACGCTTTTCTAAATTAAACAGCTGCAGCATATTATGCAATGACTTGGAAGGTGGTTTTATAGTTACAAGTGTGAGATTACATGTCTATATTAGCTAATGGAGCTGATTTTTTTTTCTTTTTTTTTTTTTTTTTTAAACCTTTTGGGGAAAAAAAAATTCTAATTCTCTACCTGAAAGAAAACACAAACTTCAAACATGCTGAGAAATGACTACTATTACTTGAAATGAACAGATGGTGATTACTGACACACTACAAGCTGAATTTTATTTTTAAAGCAAAACGGAGGAGGAGGTATGATGTATGGCAGAGCCATAATCTGGCGTCCTTGCAATTAGCAGATATGCTAATTCATTTATACATACTAAGATGTAAAATTCTACAGGCAGAAAAGATCTGTAGCTTTTAGAGACCAAGAACAAAAACCACCCACACAGTTCATTTTTTTGTTTGTTTTTTTTTTCCCCCCAGCATGAGAGTAATAGATGGTGGTGTCAGAGGTGGTTGTTGTTGTTGTATTTTTTTTTTTTTAATATATATGCAAACTTAGTGATTAGACATGCAGATTTCATGCACAATTTAATTGTGAAGACTAGAGGAATCATTTTGCAATCTTAAGGACACTCTTAGCAAGCGAATTGCCACGGGACACATCAGGATGCCAAATTTCCACGTTTGCTCCTCGGCAGTAGCTGCTCATTGCACATACCTGGTATCTGGCTTCCACAAAGTGCCTTCAACAGAGGCTTTAAGGGCTGCCATAACAAATGCAGCTACCTCTGTGCTCAATACTTCAACTTTTAAATTACCTTGAACAAATAAGACGCTTAATCCTTTAAATAATCGTCTGTGGATCGTCTCTTTGTGAGCCCATCCCTACACGTGCCAAGGGCTGCTCCTGCTGCCCTCCTCCCTGCTCGTGCAGCTAATGCAGCTCCTTGGCTGGAGAACTGCCCCTTTCAGAGGGGAGGAAAGGGCACAGAGCAGGGCATAAAAACGCTATTATGCTAATAGACCCACAATTACTAATCCTCATAACGAGAAATGAATAAATATTCCAAAAAAAAAAAAAAAAGGCATATTTATCGTCCTTTTCCTCCATCAAATCTCTCAATGTTAATTTCCCTGGGTTTATTTTTGTTGTTGTTGCTTGTTTTTTTCTGTCATTTATCAGAGAGCGGCTTTTAAGTCCATGCTGCCCCTTTTCAAAGGTATATATTTTTTCCGGGTTTAAGTTCTGATTTTTTTTCTGATCATTTGAGCATGTAACATTTTCTTTTACTAACTTCTAATTATAGTACTTCAAACTGCAATGTAGCAGGAAACAAATTCACTCTCTGCACTATAACTCTATAAACTCAGTAATGCTAAAACTGATTCTACACAGACCATCCGTCCAGACAACTATCCTGCCAGCAGATAAAGCTGCCCCCAGACACCAGCATCCCTTTTCAAAAAACAATGTTAAAGAGAAGCATTAAAATTTAGATACCGAGATAAGCATTTTAAAAGCATGGAATTCAGTTAATGCAGAGGTGGGATCCGCAGCAGCATCATGATGTCAAAGATAAATGTTTCCCTGCCATTTCCCTCTCTTGTTTTTTACTTTTTGCAAATAAGGTGGTGTTCTGGTTTACCCATGCACACTGGTTGCTTTTGGGGCTTTGAAAGGAAAGCAATATGCAGATGTGTCTGGACAAAAAGACAAATGAATTCTCCTCTCTTTACTACATGTCCTACTTTTACATTGCTGAATTTAAATCCTCTGAGTACGACACAACTTTCCTACATAAAAAGTCACCTGTGCACAAGAGAAGCATTAGCATAAGAAAAAATGGAATATTTTTAAATGAAATATTTAGAAGAGACTCATGACTGTGAACAGTCAAAGTAAAAGAAGACACAGAAGTATTTTAGAAACATGTTAAAACAGGATATCTAAAAATACAAAACATTTTCCTTTGAAAAAGTGCTATTGTTAAAAAAAAAAAAAAATCATGTAGCTGTGGTAATTTTAACTCTTTAGTGTGAACTGACTGCTTGGCTCAATACAAACAGACCAGAGTTATATAAACCAGCATACTGTTTTTATGAACCATTCATTTATAATACTTAATGCTTCAACTTGCTAAACTTTTCAGTCTATGTAACAGGTTTTATCAATGTAACAGGTTTTTACTTATGTATGAGTTTCATATAGAATCCTCCATGCAAAGATGCTTCAAGCAAAGACAATCTCGAAATTCAGTAGCTGAAAAACTTGCTTATTGCTAAGTACTATTACTCAATAAATGTGGTGTGTTTGGTTTTGTCTATGTAATTACCTACATTGTAATTACACAGATTGTTAATAAAATGCACACATTTCCTCAACATAAAATATAAAATGCTAAGAGATAAGAGTATTCTTCCTTGTGCAAGTTCTCATTGCTCTTAATAGACATATGAAATAAAAGGATAATACGGAACAAACACCTTTTTTCTGGCATGTATGCTTCATTGCCACGTCACTGCAGTTTCTGCATGCAGATTTTCCCAGGACGCGTTTGAAATTTCCTTCTGTTAAAAAAGGAGATAATTTGCTAAATAAAAATAATAATAAAAGTTAAGCCAGGAATAATACCCTATAAAAAAAATAATAATAAATCAAGTAGATGCATTGGCTGTTCTGCAAACTGAAAACACAGGCAGAGAAAAGCATGTAGTAGAGAGACAGAATAACAAGTGAGTGCCATTAAGTAGAATGTCTAATAGAGTAGCCCTTGTGCAGCTGATTACAGAGCAGGAATTTAATCCTGCAGGAGCAGCTTACCTGTTTGCCACGGACCAGAACTGGCTTTGGGCAGGCAGACTAGACAGGTCACTCCAAGTATTTTAAGTCTATACAATTAAATGGCCCTGCAGGTTCTGCTTTCCAGCTGTGTGTGACCATGCCAGCAGTTTTAGAAAGCTCCCAACTCTGCCCTGCAGCTTCTGGACACTTAGTGTTTGCAGAGGAATCGTTACCTGCAGAGCGTTTTCGCTGTAGAAAATGTAAGCAATGGATACGCATTCCTATTGCTACTTTGAATTATTTATGGATAATTGCAGGGAAAAATAAGCAGAGGATAATGTAATAAACTGGCTAATGTTTTATTTGGAAGAAAGCACTAAATTAAAAAAACTACTTGAATTCTAAATTTTTAACTTGAAACTTGATGTTACCTCATGTAAATACACCTACGTCTTGAAGGCCCTAAAAAGACTTAAAAAATCCCTATTCCCAGGCCTCACATTCCTGACCTCGCTCTCATTCTCCTCACCTATTTCATCTCCTTTTCCTGCTCTTGGATCACTGTCCCGTGTCAAATTGCAGCCCCTGCTCCCTGTCTCAAATTCCATGAAAACTTCCCGATTTCGAAGCCCGCATTACGCAGAAGAGAATAAATAGAAAACGGTTCCACAATTTGTTGTGGCTTCTCCTGATTTTGAAATACTGAGTTGACAGAATACCAGGATATTAATTTCTTTGCAGATACTACCTTGAAATGGAAGGAACAGAAATATTTTCTGATAGAAAAATTTTAGAATTACAGTACATTTTCCTCTGGTAATTTTCTAAACTTATCTATATATAAAAAGCAGAGAGCAAAGTAATATCACAGGGATATTTGACTATATCCTTCAGTAAAGTAAAATGTTCCTGAAATAACCTGAGCACTTTTTTTTCTTGCAAAATATTCAAGTAACTTCTGGATTTTTATTTTTTTATTTATTTACTCTGACTCAATTCTTAACTCTCAGAAGATTGTTTCTACAAATGTATCTGTTGCTCTGGCAACCTGCCTTCATCACAGCTTAAAACAAAGATGCATCAAAGATTGGTGATAAAGACATCTCTTGGAAAAACATAATAAACAAAAAGTAAAAAGAAAGCCACATTGGATTTTTCATTGTCATGAAAGGCAATAAACATTAATTAGACTTACCAGAAAATAAAAACTACTTATTGTTGGAGGAAACTTTGTGTTTTAACATAATCACCTCAGAAGCTTTTACAAATTATTCCTTAGGTACCTGGTGGTATGATCATTTCAAAGCACAAGAACACACCTGAAAGCACTACAGATTTCATTTTACTAACAGGGAAGAATTGCAATGCATTAAACAAAAATGTTTATAAATGGTAGTCAACACATTCCCATAGTATACTATGTAGAAGACCATCAAACATATAGTTATACTTTATTTAACTTTTATATAACTTGATCCCCCAAACAAGCTGTTACCTTCTTCAATTTGAATTAACACACAACTATTCCTCATTTATCTGTAACAGTAAATCAGCTTTTTCACTTACTATGTGATAGATATAGCCTGCTACTAAAGCTGTATTGATTTAAAAATAACCTTCTTCTATTAAAGCTTAGTTCAACTGTCCATTTCGGAGCACAGTATGTAGGATGCTATATACAAGAATGCAGTATTTTTAAGTAAATTCAGCTGCTATTTAATGCCAGGCTAAATCAAAGTTTAAAATAAGGATTTTTACATCTTTAAAAGGAAGAGTAACTTTGGTGGTTTGAATTTGATGGTGACAACTCCTTGGTACCTCCCAACCAGTGTCACTGCCACACAGGGCTATGGGGAAGATCTGTCTGAAAAGTCCCAGATTCATTACACCCAATTATTCTTCTATTAAGGTTGCAAATAACTGAAATCCAAAAGATCAAGTGTATATTTATATTTACAAAGACAGATCAGCTTAATAGTTTCCTAACAAGCTTTCCTGATGGCATGTTGGCTATCTGAACACGTTACCTGTATCCTTTATTCCTAGAGCAGAAGCTCAGTGTCTGCACAGCACTGGGCTCGTGATTGAAGGCAAAGCAGCATCTCCTTGGAAAATTTAAAGATGAGTATTAACAAGCTTCAGTAAGAATTGCTAATTTTGTTTACTAGAGGGACACTCATGAAGACAGAAATGTTTTAAAGAAGAAAGAAAAGCATTAAAGAAGAAAAGAAATTCCAGCATTTCATTTACAGATGACTTGCAATATTCTCAAGGGAATATCAGCAAGCATGTTTAAGTGAATATTTCCTTTACATCTAACTCTCGATGCAAAAGGTTTTTGTTTTCAATGCCAGGACAAAACGATTCTAAAACTATAGATATGCTTAAAAACAGAACATTCTGAAACAGAAGCCGAGCTCCACATGAATGCCAAATACCTGGAAAACTAAATGCAACTGGAAAGAAAAAAAAAAAAAAAAAAAGTTACAGCACTCTTTGAACGTCCAATTTTCTTCTTCTACTCCATGGTGCAAAAATCCTCCCTTGCTTTTATTGTTACCCATCTCTGAGTTGTAACGTAGGGAAACAGCAGTTTTTTCCCCAGCTTTTTCTTCTTGTTTTCTAACAAGATAACCAACTTCTAAACAAACAAACATCAGAAAAAATGGAGATAGAAATATGTTTAAAAAATAAACCTAAAGCTGGGAAATCAAGATATAGAAGTTATTCATGCCTACCTGTGAAAACCTCTAAATTTCCAGACAAAAACAACAGCACATCCAATTTAATATTTGAAAAAATTAAAGGAGGAACCTGTGCTTACTTCAGCAACCTGATATTTAACATTACCATGTGCTTCCTTCTCCAGCAACAACTGAACAAGTTTCACTGCAGAAATTCTCTTCAGTGGTGTCCACCCAAGTGCTTTAATTTTTACCTGTTACAAAAGACAAATATTTATTAAATCTGGAGCTAAATCTCTGTTTGCATTTGTTGATCTGACGCAAATCAGATTAAGCGATGATATTGTTAATACCCTGAATCAAATATCACCATAAGTTACATGGTTGTATACGTGAAGCCCGTATCTCTGCACATTGCTGAAGGAGCACCAGGACAATCACTACTTTGCAGAACTGCAGATGTGAGAAGCAAGATCCATCCCCTGGTTCCTGAGGCACCTGGAAACACGATCCCAAAAGCTTCGTGTTGGGCTGCAGTTCTGGAATTCCCTCCCAGAGCCCTCGGTGGAGCAGACATGGAAACTAAAGCCCTGTTTTGAGGCTCAGACTGGGAAGTGTTTTATATTAATCTAGCACAGGGGGACGGTGGCTGGAGCTGAAGTCACACACTGAGGCCTTAGCAAAGCAGAAAGCCCCCGGGCTCCCATCCCGGTACATCCAGGCTCCCATTCCGGTATATCCAGGCTCCCATCCCGGTATATCCAGGCTCCCATCCCGGTATCCCTGCTGCCACATGGAGCCCACGCGAGCACGCAGGGCAGAACCATGAGATCAGTGCAGGGAGCACCAGTTTTATTTGGGCAGTAACTAAACCCTTGCAAAGATCATGGGAAGGGCTTCCATGACGACTCCTGCTTCCCAGCGTCACAGGGGCAGCAGGGACCGTCTCAGCCCTTCCAAATCCAGGATCCTTTCCTCACTTCTTCCCTCTTTATCACACTTGGGTCTTTTTCTGTCATTCCCTCCTCCTTTTCCCTGTATCCCCTTTGAGCTCTGCTATCTGACAGACTTAGCCGATTTTATGAAAATTCTTCAGCTTTTGCCAGCACACAGGTCTCTGGCCAGACCATTTTTCTCAGGAATTCTGGCAAATCCCAAACCTAGAGGTAGTTAAAGCCCCATACAAGTATCTTTACAGAGTCTCTTTTCTTCCTTCTTTCTTTGTTTTTAACATCTGTCACAAAATTTGCAACTTAAATGCATCCTAGCAAACTCCACAAACACTGGCATGAATAACAGGAAAGATAATTAAACAGAGTGATCCAAGTAGGTGAATTGCACTTTCAAGAAGCTCACATTTCAGATTTATCTTCCCTGACAGCCTTGCCTTTCCTGAACTATTAACACGGCTTGGGATGTTGTTTCTTCTCTCTGTCAAGCTGCACTGAAACTTTCAGCTCTTTCCGTGTTTATTTCCCCCACCTACAATGTCCTGAAGTTTCCAAAGTTGAAAAAAAACCCTAAATCTAAAATACTTTTTCCAGCAAGAGATCTGATTGCTATGGGAACTTTAACTTAACCTTAATCAGTTCTTTTCTCACCACTTCAGCCAATGATAACTACTAGCCATTCATCTCTCCAAAATTTGGTCCTTTTAGGGAAAATTTATATATATAACTACTGTCTTTTATCCTCTGGAAACAAAGCATGAAAAAAGACAAATACTTCATAGCAGCTACTGCTAAATGGATATTTTTCCAAGCTCTAACCCTCAAGACATATTCACTCACAGCAGAATATACCCATTGGCAATGCACCTCAAAGAAATGCAATTCCTGGGAAGAAACTTTCCTTTTCTGTTCATCTGGAAGTATCAGACCATAAGAATGAAAAGCATGTTAAACTGCACAGCACTTTAAATTCATTAAGTAGCAAAAAATAGGTAGTTTTGTGTGTCCAGTCATAAAACTTACCATGAGAACAAATATCCAGCAACATTAAAACTGTGAAGACAGGAATCCTGATAAACTCATAACAAATGCAGTAATATCTGGCAATTAATGAAAAAAATCTCTATTCTAAAAACAGAATAAACTCCATAACATAGTATACCAGTTTTTAGTAACATTAATTAAATCCATATTATCCTGACTAACTTAAGACAACCATTTGGTAAGTTTAAGCTTATCTCCTCTTTTTCCTGCCCCTTGCTCTGTCTGCACTCCTGAAGGAGCCTCTATCAATCTGACTTTTCCCCCAATCTAGACTTGTTTTACAGATCATCAATTTAATTTCTCAGTGCTTTACATTCCCTACTATTCTCAATTAGAATAACATTATATCCATCAGTCCTTATTTTTGAATCTCCAACTTTTCATTCTGCCTGCCAGCTTTCTTAAATCGGAGCTTCTGAGCACCTTATCAACTGCAACCTCGTTGATTAAGCAATATCACCCACTTGCTGGTATTTACTGAGCCATCCATAAATACCCCCCATTTTATTTGCTAATGCAAAGTTGTGTCCCCCTGTGGTGTGAAACAAAACGTGGGCAAACCTGGCTATCTCCAGTTTTATGGAAGCTGTAAATAAAACAAAATGCTTTATTTTTACTAAAGCTGCAAAGACCTTCCATTTCAGATCAGGGAGATTTCCTATCATATCCTCTCTCTCCTACTAAGAGAATTTTCCTTACTCCCCATGCCTTACTGAGGAACTATTATTTATCCATAAATGAAATATTGCTAAAAAGGAAAGGCTGAACAACAAAAAGACTTTGGTGTTCTCATGGCAATGTTCTGGCTAGCACCAGACTAGCAGGGGTCTGGAAGAGCAGCCTCTACAGATTTAGGACTATGGGGTCTTCTCAGTGAAATGTATAGATAAAATACTGACCTTACAGTATCATTAATCACACTTGCAATAACATAACCACGTCCTCCCATCCACATCCCAATGCAAAGCTGTAGAGATGCAGAGATCTCCCAGATCTCTGGCTTTTCAACAAGTGCCTTGGAATTCGAGATATGTAACCATACCCAGGTGACCATCAAAACTGTATTATTAAAAAATTAAGAAGAAACGCCGTGAAGATGGGACATGGCTATAATTGTTCCAAGTTTTAAGGATGTTCACTACTATCTAAGTGTCTGACAAGGAAGAGTAAAAATCTATCAGAAATCTAACCCTATAACGGGTGTCCAAGCTGAAAATAGTTGGCCTTTTACTGACAAGGAATAAGATTGCAACTATATTTTTCAAGTTTGATGAGCTCCTAAGAGCTTTCTGAAACTCTTTAAAGCGTCACCCCACTTCAAAGAACAGTAAGAGAGTGGACAACAGGCAGAAGCATCAAACCTGCCTGGTAAGCAACTGTTTCACAGTGATGCCTCACGCACCCTGCTTAAACAAGATGGGTAAATCTGATTCAGAACTCAGATAATTAGTCTAAAAGTTTTATTTTAGCTAGCAAGAGCAGTTATCCTGTTTTATAACATCCTGTATCCACCTGTTAATACATAAATTAGTGAAGGAGGGGAAACACCAAGTACATACAGGCATTTAGAAGACATAGGAAATGGGATAAGGATTCCCTCTTCAGGAGGGCACCACTACTGAGCTAATGTTCAGCGCTCAGAATTGAGACAAAAGTGGATTAACAAAGACTCCCTCTTTCCAGTAGCATGGATTTGAAGCTCCAGACACACATTTCTGCTATAAATTGCTGCAGGATTTTATATGATTATTCCTCAGCTGCTTGAACCCACTTTTTTTGCTGAAATTTGCCACCCCTCAGGACAGTCTGCAAGCAAACTCTATCCTACGTTGATGCAAGTTCAAGCAGCTCAAACTACAGTCACCCAAGGTTTAACTAAGAGCTCTCCTTACACTAAAGCAGATGAGAACTTGCACAATCCCCTGCAAGGGCTAAAAGAATGGTAGTAACCAAATCTGGAAAATATTCTATGTCCTAAGTCAAAAATTAAGATATTTTGAAACTGTGTCAGACTATAAACAGTCTGATTATGAAAGCATAATGACATGCCAAAATATAACATATGTTTTAATATACTATATCACTGTAAGTATAGATACATGTTGCAATATTAATGTTATACAGCCTCTACACAATTATATTCACACTATACATTTTTGCACTTCCATTCTTCTGGTGTACATCTGTTCCCTTTCATATGAATATTTGCACAAAACACAGAGCGTTTAAACAATCTTTTGATACGTTTTCACTAAAATGGATATTGAAAAAAATGTTTATACTACATCTGCGTATGGATCATATTCTTGATAGCTTTTTAGAATGTTTAAAAGCAATATTATTTAAGGATTTTTCTTCATTAAAAATGAATGCAGAAGTAAAAAGATTACTGTGATTGTAATCTTTAATAATGAATTTTTTAGATTAAAATTATACAGTACATATTTTTCCCCAGTGTACCTAGATCTATTATTTGATCCAAACACAGGGAGGAAAGAAAAAAAAAAAAGAATCAAATCCTGTTGGATGAGATAAAGGAAGGCAGTAATACCTGTCATGTCCTTTCTGAGAAGCAATCATCAGAGCAGTAAAGTCCAATTTATCAGGTACATCTACCTTCCCAGGTCTTACAAGCTAAAGGGAAAAAAAGGAAAAGAAATTTTACCAAACAAATATTGGCAGAGGACCAACTCCTTGTATAATGATTTAAAAATGCTCTCATCATTCATTAAATTTGTCAGTGGTGTGAGACAAAATGATTACGGATTACATTTTAGATAAAATTTGCAAATATAACAGCTAAGTCTGATATAAAAGTATGCAGAGTGTCTCAGAAGACACTGATAATTGAATTTTGAAAGAGCACAATTGGATGTTATTTGTAGTACAAAGTGGACAAATTAATTTTAGTAGCATAGTATTAACCTACTACTGGCAAATGATCAGTTTTCATATTTCACAAAGCAATGTATTTTGTATCTTCTGCTTTAGAAACAGAAACTATACCATGATTTTGCATTAGATATGTTTCATGCGATATATTATTCAAAGTTGTTATAAGAACGGATATCATTAATAGAACAGAATATGTCAGATAACTTCCTTCCTTGGAGACTTGGCTTCAAAATGCGCCTTAAAAATACCTTCCAAAAAAGAAAACAAACAACAACAACAACAAAAAACCAAAAATATGACCAACTTAGGCTTGTATCCTTTGAGTTGCTAATGAATTTTAAATTATTTTAAAATATTTTATTTAGAGAGAAAATAGACCTTTGTTTCCCTAGAGTGAAAAATCTTCACTATTTGCAATAAATTTTAATAAGAAATTATTTTTTCACCTAGGCAGATTAAATCAGCCTTCCCTATGATTTCCAGCAGGAGAACTGACCTTTCACAGCAAATGTGGTTATTAGATGAAAAACACAAATCTGTGAGGGTGAAGATCATATATTTATCTTTTGAAATAAATTCTTCACGTTTTATTAGAGCTGTTTAGTTGCAAACGTTCAGGCAGTCATATTGCATGGTGATAATACCTTTATTTACAGAATTTAAGGCTTCAGTGAAAGCAGTAAGTAAATGATGAGATCACTGGTGAAGACAGTCACCAATTAACAAGCAGCAGCTGTTTCTCTTCTTTTTTAGGGTACAATTGATTAAAATTGCATGCTTCATTTAAGCAGAATTTTCTTGTACTTTACCAAAGAGGAAGAGCAAACTTCTTCCAAATAGAGTAGTTGCTTTTCTGATTTATTAAACCTCTTTCCAACTGAATACAAATTAGAAACCTATTCTGCTTTAGTGTGTACAACCAGCAAACACTGTTTAAAAAATTAGAGTTTAAAAAATATTTCGTATTTTAAGAAAAAATAAACTGCAACAAAAACAGTTGTTACAACAAGTTATACAGGCTTAAACTATATACCCTTTGCCACTTAGTGGTTCTGTGTGTGTCCATGTATGACTAGACATATACTCAAACACACTATATATACGCATGCATGCCATATATATGTATATTAGAGAATTGAAAATGTTATTTTACTCTGAAGATTTTCTAGATGTTAGATCAAGCATAGGATTGCTATGACCCAGCATGGTCTAATCTGCAATGCAATCAACCTAAAACTACTTAAAGAGATTTCTGCTTTGTGCCATTATGAAATATAAAAGCTTAATACAGTTCAAAAATATCTACACAGGGAATAAAAATTGATGATAAGGCACAATAAGACACACTGACTGGAAATTGAAACTAATGAAGTATACACAAGAAAAAAGGCGTAGCTTTTAAACTGCATGGGTAATTACTCTCTGGAACAACTTACCTACAGCTGTAGTGGATTCTCCACAGTTATTTTCATTTAGCCGTGAACAAAAATTTATGAAGAAAATCCTATGTCTTATGCTATGCCAGAGGTTGGGTGCTAGCCATAATGATCTGGACATGGAGATTATATAACTTGTACAGTAATATTTTGCAAGAATAGAACTATTTTAAGCAAACTTGGGTTACTTGAAAAGCTCAAGGTTTATTATAAATGCATGAAAAAATAGTCTCAACTTCAGAAGATCTACCTGCAGTCAAATGAACTTGCTCAAGATTATTTTATGTACTAAGTCTTTGAAATATTCCATACATCAGTTCTTTAATTACTGATGTTTTTTAAACACCAACAGCATCTATCATGACTTAATTGTATATTTTAGGAAAACTCTCTTTCCTTTGCTGTGAAAAGTATGTATGGAGTATGCAACTAGAAGTTTTAATTTAAAAAAAAAAAAAAAAAAAAAAAAAAAAGGTTCATGATAAAATTCTAATTCCCTACGTCCTTTCAGGTATCATTTTAAAATATGCAGTTCCTTGATTCCAAGCATATATTATTCAGGTCACCAATTTTTTTTCAGAAAAAAAAAACCTATTTATTATTTTCTTCTGTAATGATTTTTTATATTCCTCATGATACTTGAACATCTGCCATTCACAGAAGTTACTCCTCCCTCTGCTAGTTTAAGAACTCCATTTCTATAGCCGGTTCTTTCACACTTCAACTGCAATTTTTAATAACTTCAGAAATACAAGTTTTTCTAGGCAAGCAATTCACTGACTAGAAACTGGGACTCCTGAAGAGAAGCGCAACTGATATTTTCCAAAGAATGGTTTCTAGGGAAGCCACAGAAAGAGTGGGCATGCCAACATCTTTCACTGGCAGATATATTTTTGGTATCATAATCATATTCATCCTAAATAAAGAAAACAAGCACACAGCTATGTCAAAGAATACATATAATTTTGTTTTAAAAATATTTGAGAGAACACTTGAGAAATTGTAACTCGAAAATAAATTATTCCTCCACTGACTATTAATTTAAAATTATGTGATGCTCCTAGTATTTGCTCAGAAAACATATTACGCTTTTGAACATCGCCATTTTTATCATTTTTTTTTTAATCTGTGTAAAGATCTCTCAAATTAGCCACTTTACAATTCTGTACTACTTACTAGTAGCGGACACAGACATAACTGGTCCATGAGCACAAATTCCTTTAGGACGAGGACCTTTAACTGAAATCCGTAGGACATTCTTAGCTCAAGGGCAGCTACAAATTCTGTGCAGCACATCCTCTAAAGAGAAAGGAAATAAACAGTCTCATATGATATTCAAACACTGCAAACATTTTCCAAACATTTCAACATATACTAAGTGATCACAAATACTTCTAGAGTGTTTTCAAAACATTAACACTATTCCTCAAAATAAAATGTCCTTACATTTTATATCACTGCTCCCATACTGACCCATCCACCAAATCAGGGCAGCAGGGTACAATCCATATTGGAACATAATGACTTTTTCAGTGTAAGCTAAGTTATAAATCAAGGGCAGGATGCAAATGGTACAAACACTGCTAGTGCAGTTAGAGTAGGGCCTTTTTTCAAGTTCTGCTCCGGTCCGTGGGGATTTTCAGCTAAACCCGAGGGAAAACCTCCTTGCCTTGGAGTAGCAGTGACTGTTTTAGAAGTTATGCTAAGCACAACTTTTAAAACTGTCCCATACAGGAAAAAACTCACTTGCAAGTAATCTTAACATTGCCTGTGTATCAGCTATTCTCTCATGAAAAATGCCAACTATAGACAAGAAAAGGCATCTCTGCCTCTAAATACCTCATCACCACATGTAGTTAAATCAATAGCTGACTACAGTACGTTCAAAAAAAAAAAAACCAAAGAGGTACAAATATGCTTTCATTTACAGAGTATCTACAAATTTAAACTATAAAATACTTTTTGCAGGAGGAAATATTTCAGGAGAAGAGCAGATTTTATTGTTTTATTTTATAGAATAACTCTTAAGTGAAATATTAATCAAATATTTACACAGTCTCTGAAGTCCAGCATATACTACCTGCTATTTAACAAGAACACTTCCTTGGAAGAACCGTTTATTACAAATTGTTTTTATACTTAGATAATTTTGAAAGCTGGATGTAGTTAAAGACGTATTTATGGACTATAAAGGAAGCCAACTTGACAAAGCATAAAAAGGTTAGTACTAATACAGTCCAATTCTGCCACCTAGTGAAAGTTAATATAAATTTCCCAAAGACATCACTTTGTGTATCACAAAAAAAGGGGGAAAAAAAAAAAAAAAAAAAAAAAGGAAAGGAAAAAAATCATGTGGAAGAAAAGGATCAAAATGCATAGCCATGCAACCATACAATGCAAAAGGCTTCAGAGATCTCCAGAAGGTTCCTCTCCCGGGAGCCTGAGGAAAGCCAAATTATGCAGTGTGGAAGTAAACCCCTATCCACCACGAAATGCTTCCTGAACAAGCTGCTTGGTTGCAAACACAGCTGCAGATCAACATACAAAATCACAAGACAGTAAAACGGGGGAAAGAAATAGAGGAAATGTTAAAGCATTAATATCTATACTCATCATCCTAAATGGTTTTCCATTTTCTTTATGTTTCTTAATACACAAACAAGCAGTCTCTCAACTTCATGAATACTATTCACTCCATATTTATTTCAATAAAGGAAACTGGGAGACTCTCCACTCATTTTGTGATAATATCTAAAAAGTGGATATGGTATCCAAGTGTATATTCTCACGGCAAGTATTGGTTTGTTCCAAGTGACTGAAATACTTGTAAATTGAATTGTAAAGCTCTGAGCTTTCCATGAGCTCTCTAACCTGTCAGTCAGAGGTGCCCAACACACAGGTAGGGAATAAACAGCAGCTCCAGGGAGGCTGACAGAATTTTGCTCATTTTCTGGCCACATACTGACTCTCTGTATAAAAGAAATGGAACAGGGGCAGATTCTGAACAAGTCATTTCAGGAAATCCTGAAATTATTCACAACTTGGAATGCCCCCTTAATAAAAAAATACTAAACATCAAGGTAGAAAATATTCCTTGATAATACTTGCAGTTAAAATTAGTAGTTATTCAAAATGTTTATTAATAATTACTTTAGATCTTAATAATATATTGCAAAACAGTCTACTTTTACTTTTTACTCTTGCAAAAGAGACTTAACTGTCTTTACAGCACATACTGAGCATTTAAATCACTCTCAATTTTAAAATGCTTAACAAATTGTAAGATAGCAATGCACCTACATACACATGACACTAAGTATGTTATTTTGGGAGTTTGCTTCATCTGCATATTTTAAACCTTTGCTGTTATTTTAACCATTGGATTCCTATTCTTCTCTCAGGGCTCCAAAGCATCTCAATACTGCAGAGTCATTTCTCCTGCAGCTGAAGGACATGGTTTATTGTCGATCCTTTCTCCTAAAAATGACCATTTGAACAGATTGTTTTTTTAATATAGTATGTATAAATATTTTCACATGTCATAAAATGGATTCGGGACATTTAATAGCAAAATTACATTATCCTTTGATTTAATACTTGTGCCTGTAACAGTTTCCTTCTGAAGTTTGCTTTTACAGAACAGTGAAACATTTCCTCCTTGGTCAATATGACACTCCAAGAGACAGGCATGTGTGTGATTGATCCACGTTATCAGTCATATACAAGTATTAAAATGAAAACTGATTTTCAGTTATGTTTTAACATGCTGTAAGGTTGGATTAACCACCAGAAAACAACAGACTTTTCTGAGAGCTATAGCGTCCTGCCCGTACCATAATGAAACAAATCCTTTTATTTTTAAGCTAGTGAGCCAGTGTGACTCCTGTTGCATTTAACAATACTCACTCGCCAACTATTCTGCCTATGATTCATACTATTGTGCATTCTTTCTCTATAAGCCTATTTAACTTAAATGTCAACTAGATTACTTCTTGTATTAGAAAAATATCTTACACAGATATTCTAAACCTGGTATTAGTTAATTATATCCCTTGCTTGTAAAACTTGTATCACTTTCGTACAACATGGTAATTACCAAAAGAGGTAGGCTTCGATAAAAAGGAGCTAGGATCAGCACCGATAGTAAGGGCTTTTTAACTGTGAGGGATTTCAAAATGTTGCACTTTGCTCACCGAAAAACCTTTCTTATCTTTCACACCTTTCCTGAAAGTATGTCTTCAGCACATACATTTGGGCATGAGGAAGTACTTCCCCTCTCCCTACTGACCTAAGATACATGTATTTTTATGCATTTTGTGCACACAAACTCAGAGTTTTGCATTATCATAACTCTGAGGAAAATACATTGAGTCTGTACCAAAATATTTCAATCCTACATAAGTAGTCTACTTCGGCCATAAGACTTCTTTTGGCACTGGTAAGTGCCTGCTCTTTTGTAATAAAATAGTTTCATTTCCCACTAGGAAAATTATCTCTTGTTGAAAAACAACAAAGCAGCATCTAATTTGAAGAAGAGTACTTGGAATTTTATATTCCATTATACTTTTATGCACTGTGCACTACAACTTGCATAGTTTTCAGATGCATACAGTGGAGAAAAGCATGTTAGCAAATACAGCATTTCAACACCTACTACTGCTTTCAGAAATCCTGAACACCTGAAAAGGAACACTCTTTTATTAGGAGGTCCTCCAGCTAAGTCCTCATCATCTTCCACTTCATAATTTGCTCTCACTTTATTCTCGGTATCTTTCAGTGGAGAGAAAATATTGCATTTGTTGGCAATGTTTAACAGTTGAATTAGCTAAATCTGTTGACCGAAAGGTCATAGCAATAGCAAATACTGTGCTATGGCTATATATCAGATAGATCTCAGATATCTCAATACATTAATAATGTTTTCTGAAAGAAAATATGGCTTGATTTGTATCGATAGGGAAACTCTCACTAAGCTCAAAGGCTAAAGATTTAGTTGCACGTCTGTAACCAAACGGATGTTCAGACCAAATCTCAGCTGTTTATACAAGGACAAGAAGGCCCTGATTCGGCTGATAAGAGCCATTCCAATTCACACGAACCTCACAGCACCTTGGCTTGCAGAAGACCTGCAGAGTTAAAGCCAACATGTGAAAATTGACCTGGTTGAAGTTCGTAGCAAAACTCCTATTGACTTGATGAGGGCAAACACTTTTTAACATCTTGGGCAAAATTAATCCAACTGGTGGCCAAACTAATCAAATAGGATTTTCTGGGACTAGACAGACATTGACATCATTGCAAGAGCTCGGTCACGAAATGCAGCAGCAACCAAATGGAGCTGGAAGGCACCGAGCTACAACAGTGGCACATCACAACAGTCTCTTCCTGTGAAAACAGAGCAGATTTTTCTTTCCAGAGCAAACCAGCCCTTGCCAGCCTCAGCATGAGCATACAAACCCAGCCGTGCCAGCTCCAGGTCAGCTGCATGGACAAAAGCATCCAACCTCGGCAGGCAAAAGTCCATCCTCCTTCATGGCAGAGCTCTCTGCCCTCCACTTTGCAGTCCCTCACTATTGCCTTCTGCAGCAAGGCAATATTTGTTTATCACTAGGTGCCCTATATGTATAACACACTCACATTTTCACATCTCATGCTTCACTAAATAAGTTACAAATTATGTAAAATAAGCTGCAAATTGCGTAAAAATTTGCAAGGGTAAATAAGTACCTATAAATGCCACTTTTTTTAGAGTATTGATCTATAATAGATCAATAAAATTTATGGTTATTGAAAAATAACTATGAAATAATTTTTCCTTTCATATTAACTTTAGATTTATTTAGACTAACTAGATTAATTTTATATATGTTTTTACTATTCTGCATGAACTAAGACATGAGAAAACCTTTATCTAAAAAAAAAAAAGAAGAAAAAAACACAAATAAATCTCTATGTAGAGAAAGATATCAGAGGGTTTTTTTGGAACCTGATTTTTCTTAATCAGAAAAAAAGATAAAAAATACCATCTTTAATTAAATTCTCAAGAGAATGTTAGAATATTCAACTTGCAATACAGAAAATTAATTTTGGACTAAAGAGACAAATACTATTTATTTCAATAATCCATCACAGCAACAATGACCACTCCAAAAGCTGCACGTTTGCAGCCAAAAATTGCAAAGAAAACTGCAGTGATGGATTAACAAAACAACTGGCCAGTCAGGCAGATTCAGCCTCTGCTGAAACAGCAGGTCTGCTTGTCTCTTCAGTAACCTCCTCTAGGCTTTAACACATTTTTGGTTTTGGCTTATGCAGTTTGAAGAACCTGTACAATTCCCACTACGGCACCACTTTGCCTTGACTATTTTTCCAATCTATTCCACCAGTACCAGTAAAAGCAGAGCCTCTCTTGTTTCTTAAACAATTTGGGTTAAATTCTGGCTTCTCTTCAGCAAAATCTTGCTGACTTCCATGTGACTGAAGGTCTGGTTTCCACTTGATCTTGTCCTCTGCCTGTAAATCTATCCTGACCACTATCGACCACTACCTGTGATGCAAGTGATTCACCTGTTCATTGCTGTTACACTGTGGATTTTTCACTTTCTTTGCTCTATTTCCCTTCCACACCTTTAATTGGGCTCCTCAACATCTAGAAATCCCTATTTTGGGGCTTAAATGTATTTTTACTTTCTCATTCAAGGTAAAATACACTCTGTTACTAACATTTGGACAAACAAATTCCCAATTTGTTCTAAGATATTTTCCAGAGAAAAGTTTTGATCTGTTTATAAAGCAGAAAAGCCCCACTCTGCCAAGCGGACGGATGTTTCTCTAGTCCTTGCACCGTCTACCACAAGCCCCATCAGACAATCTGGCCCCTGCCCAAGCTCCTCGTCTCTAGTTCCTGTCATTTGGAACAAACCGTGTTAATACCGTCTAGCTGACTCTTCATCTCATTTCAAATCCAAGTTCAAAAAACCCTTCACTCTCTTCCCTGAGAGTTATCTTAATTTCTTCCTCCTCCTCCTGCTGTTCTTGAGCTGGAAAGTGTTAAGGCTGCAGTATGCACGAGTATTATATTAATGACTTCAAAAGAAAAAGCTGGTCTTGCTTTTTCAAGATGAATAGGAAGCAGATGAAGATACCTCACTGCATAAAACGTAACAAACCACCAATAAATTAGAATAAAATTCTGTTTAGATCTTCTGTCATCTTTCTTCTTTAGATGCCTTTATGTTTAAATAATACTTTAAGCTGTTCCCTAAAACAGCTTGGGGGGGAAAAAAAAGAAAATATTTGTGAAAGATAGGTAGAGCTACTATTTTGCTTCTCATATCATAATTTCAATAAAGGGTAAACAATTCTTTTCTCCCAAACCTTTTTCTCCCCTTTTCTGCTTTGGCCACCTCCCAGCCCAGGAACCAAGCGTGTTTCAGAGCCTGAGCACGAGCAGGTGCGATAACCTCGGCACTTCTGGGAACCAAACGCCGATTACTGCATTTGGACAAAATGCCAATTATTGCCAGAAGTACCATTTAGGATTAAATGGCACAGAACCATATCTTCCTTGATGGGCTACAGGCTACTGACTGGGAGAAAAATTATCAAAACTGAACTAAAATGAAATCTGTATAGTTAATATATTTTTTCTCCTTTTTAAAACAAAACGTGCTTAAAATTCATGTGAATTTATCGTAGTCTTTATAAAGTCCTAAATTCACTATAATTCATTGGTAAAATGCAGTTTGTATTTGTTGCCACTACTGAACAGAGCAAAGTCACTGCGTTATACCCAGAGCCTGCTGAAATGGTAAAACAAGCTTTGACCATTAAACCTGCAAAGAGAATACTTTCTTGATTGGAATCTAACTCAGAATAACAAATATCTCATTCAATGTTGGAGGAATGACCAAAAAAACAAATGCCACTTGCTGGAGAACAGGGAAAGCCTTACCAAAAGAATCCTATGAAGAAAACAGTTTTCTATGTTTTTCATAGTTTGGTAGAAGCCAAAACACAATACCCTTAAAATCCTGGAGGATGTACTAACCTGAAACCATCCTCTAAAGTCACTACTAGAATGCCAAACTTCCTTTTCTTAGTAACTCTGCAAGGAACACACAAGCATCAGCTAGGAAGATAACGATGACCTCTCCGAACGAGCGCGCACTCCTCGTCGTCGTGGGATGGGTGCAAATGCTCATGCAGTGTCAGCCAGGGTCTCTGCACTATGGTCATTGCTACGACACGTGGCAGGATGTTCCATGGACATCTCAGCAGGCCCATCGGGACAAATCCAGCAGCACTGATGTCTGTAGGCACCGCGCTGAGCCTCACATCCTCATGTGGTACTGAGGAACCAATGACTTAAATCGAGATTTTTTTTTTTTTTTTTTTTTTTTTTTTTTTTAAGTTAAACCACTTTGTTCTACACCAATCTATCCCTATTTGTCAGTACTTTTAAGAGCAGTAACACAGCACTAATAATATTTTATCAGCCAACTAAACCCTAAGTGGAAATTACACCCCAAAAATGCAACACTTCTCTACAACAGCACAGAAGGGTATTTATATGAAGGAAATTCTGTTTTAGTATTATAGTTTACTCAATAAAGAGTAATATAGTTACAGAATAACCCAAGTTAAATGTTGTTGTCACTGGGCCAGTAGAAGCTAACACAGTCTGCAAATGAAAAGGATTTTTTCAATGTTTGCTTGCTGTCTCTTGGCCAGACCCCAAACTTCCATATTCATACAAGTATGAAAAAGCAACTAAACCCATTCCTGCAGAGACTATTAAACTGCCATTTTTTAGTAACAGGACTCCATAAATCACAGCGTTGTTGTTCTTCTGAGCCTGGGAAGCTCCATCTCCAGGACATACTAGTGTTTGGGGTTCAGACAGATGACAGCTCATTTGGACCCTCATCCAAAGCACAGGCAAGCCAGTGGGCTTTATACCAGGCACACAGGCAGAAATATGTTACCAGGCATAAATCTTTTCATGTTAAAATGCATAATTAGCAAGGTCTTCAGGACTAATGTAAATCAAGATTAGGAAGGGCTCCCCAGTCTCAGGGGCTCTGGCTGCAGAGAGGCAGTTCCTCATCTCAGTACTGACACACAGCAGCACTGGAGGGTTTTGGCATCAAAAAGATTTTGTGCTGGAAAGCACGATGGAAAGAGGAACTGTTCTTCATACCATGTTCTAGTACTCATCTAACAGGAATAAACTACAATATTGCCTTTTAAGAAATGTGATATTCTCAACATCCATGTTTCATAGGCTTTGTTTACTGCATTTTAAACAAATTTAATCCAAAAGCCTTTGTTCAACAAACATTCTTGGGGTAAAAAGAAGTGACACCCTTAAATTTCCATTGCTTTTCAAACTACTGCACTCCAAATGGAAGAAAATGGAAGAAAAAAAGGAACTAATATTTTGATATTACAAATTCACATTCTCTGTAATTTATGCTCAAAAAAATCTCACTCTCTCAAGGATTTAATAGCAAAGCTGCAAAGAGTACCTATATATTAAGATAAGGAATATATTATGCGCTATTTACTGCTTTGCTACAGTACATTATCATAAGCACTTGCACAATAACATGAAATTTAAATCAATAGCAAAGTTCTTATTAATATCCTTTGGAAGTAGCTTATACTCAAATTTACTAGAAACCCTCAACTACACAGGGTGTTTCTGGCATTTATTAAAATTAATTAAATTGCATCGCAGAATGCTAAAAAGTATATCGTGTAAACCCTTAAGGGCCTGCTCTAAAGAGAGCAGATTGGATGTGACGATCAAGGAGCCTTATCAGGAAGGTGCAGCAGTGCAAGGGGAAGATGCTCCTGCTCAGTGGCAAGGCCAAAGCCAAGAACACGCCAGGGTGGGTGGCCAGTAGCATCAAGAGACTGGCCAAGAGCAGTGACCAGGGCTGCAGCAACGGGTCTCCAAACGGAACAGATGGAGATGGAGGAAAAAAAAAATCAAAGATGCAAGATCAGAAACCAATACACTGCAGAAAAACAGCAGAGCTGGAGCAAATGAGGCGTGCTGGGCAGCAGCGAGCGCTGCTTGGATGTCCTCGTTTGCAAAGACAACCTTCCCTTGCTCCTAAGCCAGCCCTTCTCTGGCTACGTTTCTGAGACTCCGGGGTTGCCAGAGGAGCTGACTGCAGCCGGCAGCATTTGGACGGATGCTGCAGGAAGAGGCTCAGAGTAATCAATCAGATACCTGGCTGCAGACCATGATATGCTTTTATACGCCCCGTTTTAGCAGAGATACAGAGCACAAACCGGTTCGCAGCCTGCTCTGTTGAAACAGTCTTCATCGCAAGAGGAATATTAGACTCGTAATATTTGGTGTTCAAAGAGTAAACGTTCTTAATTTGGTAACTTATTTAAATTTGCTCCCTGCTTCTAAAGGTAGAAAAAAAAAAAAAAAAAAAAGTAAAAACAGCAAGTTTCTTGAGGTACAATCAGAAATTCAAGTTGGTTCAGTGAACCAGACCACACTGTTGCCCCAATTTTTATGCACTGAAGAGAGTAAATCTATACAAAAAATGAGGAAAGTAGAAAGTACATACTGCTGCTGGTATGAAAAATGAGCAAAATCCAAGGCAGTTGTAATTCATCTGTTTACTTCATGGCACTTTTACCTCCATTTCATAAAGAAACATCTGTGAGATTGTGCTCTTTCAGTCCCCTCATGACATTTATGCTTATTGACCAATTTCAGCCACATTTCACAGAAGCAGAGATCTCAACAACAACGAGTTCCCAAAGATTTTGTGACCGAGAGCAGGGAGAGGACATCGAACAAGAATGAACTTCCTTCATTAAGGCAGGGCCCCAGGAAACGCAGGTTCTGCTGCTCAGAGAGGTATTTGCAGACCCTTCGGCCTTGCGGAGCAGCTCCTAGCGAAGCTCACGCTTGGTTCTGGCCTCCAGCTGGGCAGTTTGTCCAGCTTCGCTGCCAGCCACCCTAAGTGCCAATAATCAGCCTGCTTTGTGAGCAGCATATAATTAAACTTATCGCATTTGGATTGAGACATTCAGGCTGCTGAACAAAAGATTTGCTCCTATTTATTTGGGGGTTTTGGCTTTCTGTGCTGCTGTGGAGAAAGGACACATCCCTGCTGTCATAGTCAGGATGGTCCAAAGCAATGAAACCAGCAAACTCTGTAGGAAGAGGCGATTTTTATCAGACTACATGATCCAGAAAAAGCATAGTGCAGGAAGGGCACATATGCTTGCAACCTCTCCACCAAGGCTTTATCGGGCTCATTGCTGAGCTGCCTCCAGAACCAGAGTAAAAATTAACCCGTGGAGGCCAAAGCTGCACGAAGGCAGCGCATACACAAGAGCGGCCCTTTCCCGCTCCGGCTCACTAGCACCCTGCAGTAAAACAAACCAACACGACCAGCGGGCAGCCCAGAGCCCCGTTCCCGACGGACGCAGCCGGGAGCGCGCGGGAAGCGAGCGCTCGGCTTTTCCCACCGCCAGCCCCATTGTAGGGGGATTAGCCGGCCCCGTGACCACCCCCGGCAGCACAATGACCGCGCGGAGCCGCCGGGACAGCCGGGAGCTCCCGCCCCGCCACGCTCCCGCTAGCCGAGCGCGAGCAAGCCGCTACCACAAAAAGCAGGCGGCAATTAGGATGCCCAAAACAATCCTGCTGAATAGTTTTTGACTTAAATCACTTCTTCTGCAGAGTTTTTGGTTTGGGGGCTATTTTTCAAGTACTTTCCTCCAGGCTCCTTTGGATCGTTGGGCAACGCGGCGCGCGACAGGCGGATAACAAAGCCGGCGCCCGGGCCCTGCGCCTCAAGGTCGGCTGAACTTTTGAACCAGGGAATCCTGGAATCCCTGCTCCCAAGGCAAGCAGCAAGAGCGCTCCTCGCATTTGTGGGGCCTGAATAACCCATGGGTACAAAGGACACCTTCCGTAGCATTCCCTCATCCATGGGCTATCGCTGGGAATAACGTGCCAAAGAGCATGGAGGTTTTAGCCCTTCCTCCGGATATTTGCTGCTTTACAGAGTTACTCGACTCCAGTGATGGCGATGAAGAAGAAACACTCGTATGCGAAGAGGATTTAGAGGTTAATCCTTTTGATGGCCTGCCTTATTCTTCTCGGTACTATAAACTCACGAAGGAAAGGGAGGAGCTGCCAGTGTGGCAAGTGAAATACACGTTTATGGAGAGTTTGCTTCATAATCAAGTTGTGATTGTGGCAGGAGATGCTAAGACTGGCAAGAGCTCCCAGGTGAGTATCAGGGAAAACTTTTTAATTTAATAGAACATTTACTATCATATACTTTTCAGAATGTCTCCATTTCACTACTATCACAGACTTTTTAAAACAGAAAAATTGCATTTAAATTTACTGTTCACCACTGTTGCCCTTTATTTATATTAGGAACATTAATATCCAGATAGTATCTAGTATCTGGTTCCAGTGAGTAGCAGCAGTTTTTATGCTGTACCGTACTGCACCGTAATAATTTCCAGTTCTCAAGATTGAGCTACAGGGTATCACATCTGTTCACTGATGTTTAACAGTTCTCTGAGCAGGCACAGATGTGCAGCCATGTATTAAGGCCAGAGAAGGAGGGCAAAGTACAAAATGTGGCAGAATATTCAGTCAATCATAGATTTAATATATATACTTTATATATATATGCCTACGCATTTAAATTACTTCCCTCAAATACTTATAAGCAGTTGACCCATTTCACATGTGTTAATTACAAGCTGTTATTACTTAGGTAAATCCCTTCAGGCTTTTGGACGAGTTGAGAATGTCACATTTCAACCTGCAATTGTCTGATACAGGTTATCAACAAGCAACAAACACGAAGCAGTTTTGAGATTTTATGTACTAAACTCATAAGTGTCAAGCTTCTCAGCTCTGACTGAAGAACATATTCATGAATAATTAGTATATTTTAAAATTCAGAACCAAATATACACATAAACTTAAAAACTACAAAATATTCTTGTACTTAGCCGCATGTGTGCTGTAAATTTTTGTTTTGTTTGTATGTCACAATATCATATCTCAACTGAAAAACTTTTCTGTCAACTAGATATTTTTCAAACTTACAGAACATATCAGCTATAATCCTCGCCTACCAAAGATCTGGGTGCACTTCCACTGACTTTAGAGAAACCAGGGCTTAATCTAAGCACATTATAAAGCATTATAAGTGACTTTACTACTTTATCAACATATCATCCCCTTTATATTTTTTTGGCAACTCTTTTGTTCAACTGCAGTTTTATTGGCTCTTCTACAGTCATAGCCAACCTTGTCATTACATCTTTGTGTCATACACATTGTTCTCACTCAGTTCATCCTTATTCTAAGCTGTAAGCACTCTTTTATTATTACTTTAATATCCCAAACAATAATGTTTTTCCATATAGGGGCCTACACATTTATTGGTGCTTTTTTCCTGTTTTATTTTGAATTTTAGCCTCACTCTAACCTGGCAACATATTAAGAAAGGAAGCAAGGAAACAAAGATGCACAAGAACCCTGATTCTTGCATCCTCTATCTTTAGGGTTCTCAGCAAAAACACACATGAAATGTTATATACTGAAAATGACATGCACTGAATTGGTTGCTCTCTCTGGATCCCCTTTGATTACTGCCAATTTCCCATTTTTCCGCACCACACTGCAGCCTTTTCCACTTTCATGACAAATGCACCAGGCAGCACAGCAGAAAGTTACTGGAAATTAGTGGCTCTCACTCTCCACCAGGCTCTGTACTCCCATCCCACAGATACAGTCCTGCAGGATAGCCCATCCCTGCCATATAGTTACATGGAGGCTTGAGGAATAAAGAAAACAGACATTTTTGCTCCCCACGATCTTGCAGTGCTTCTTTTTCTAACCAGGCTCATTCCTTCCTGCTATTTCCTTCAGCTTGTTTTGGTCCATATGCAACTCCCACAATTTTAGCTTTTTCTTGTGGTCTTAGTCTATGATCTCCAAGTCCCAGGTGCTCCTCACATTCTTACCTGACTCCTTGTCTGCTGTATCTCAGTATCTCCCACTTTGCATTTATCCAGTTTTCCTTAATTTCCTCTTTCCCTCAGTTCTTTCTTCCAGTATTTGATTAGACCTCTGGCCTAACTGCTTGTCTTCTAGCCACCATCTTCACTCTGCCAAACACAGCTCTCAGCTATCACAGTTTCATGGAATACAACATTTTTGGTACAGGAAGCAGAAGCCAAAACTACTACTTCCCATGTGTTCTTTCTTCACCAGCTAATGCTGTCACTTGTGTTCTTGCTATTTGCTTTAATCAATCCTTGATCTTTTTCTGCAAAGCTACAGAACTTGAGCAGGAAGGTGGCCTACATTTAGTCTTGGAAATCTGGTATTCCTCTCTGAGGGAGAAGCGACTCCTTCAAGCAGAGGAGAAACAGTACAGATGTTCTACCTCCACTTGCATGCAAAGTTGAGAGTAATAGCTCTCCTCTTCCAAATGTATTTCAAAAATAATGTCTAAGACGACATTTTTATGGGAATTTGATCTTCAGAATATGCGTTAGGCATGGTCTTGGAAAAGCTACTTTTTGATCTGTAACAGACTTAGGTATGCACTAGGCACTGCTATTCTCAATATTTTTGGCTGTGGAAAGTTCAAGGCATGAAGACACAATTTCTGATGCCAAACAAAGAGAAACACATGCAATTTAGTTACAGCAAGACAAAACAGAGACAGTTTCAGGATTTCAACTGCAGATTTAGGCTTCGGCTTCTCCAACTCCCCCTCCCCCTCCTTTTTATTTAAAAAAAAAAAAAAAAAAAAAAAAAAAAAAAAAAAAAAAAAAAAACCACCCACCCACCTCTCTTTCTCAATCTTTCCCTGAATATTTTGTCCATCATCACACAGAAAGCCTAGTGGTGGAGCCAAGCAATGATTTCCACCTAGGCCTCCCCATCTCAAATTAATACTCTATTCTGCTAGAAAGAGTCTGACAGAAACAGACAGAACTTATATTTAAAGCCAATAACAGGCAATGTTTAGCGGCAATATAAAATGCAAGAAAACCATTAGGATAATAAGGAAATAAATGGTTACATTCTACAATGCCTATGTGGAACTCCAAGCATATTCTTGGGAAACTGCGGTCTGGTTCTGATTACTGCTGCATCAGGAAAGAAATACAGTGGATTTTCAAACCAGTGACAACATTAAGCAAAAAACCTCTAAGGGAATAAGGATGGTTGTTTCTTAGAGAAGAGCAATAGTTATTCTCTCATTTCAGCTAAGAACAAATGCCTCTTCTGCACAACACATGATTAATTTTTAGAACTCCTGTCAAAAGGATATCACTGAAGCCAAATCTCACTTTGACTCAAAACACAAAGACCCAATAGCACTGTCAAACTCTGCTGGTATAATACATACAACAACCAAAATCTATTACCTCAGTAAGCAGGGAAGAATTTTGACATATATCATTAGCTGAAATATAAGTGTTCATGACTGGGAATTAGGAGAAAACTTCCCTGTAGGTAAAGCTGGAGGACAACTTACGGTTGCAGAGGTCTTCTCATTATCTTTCCCAGTCTCTGATGCTGGCCACAGCCAGAGATCACATATTGAACACAAGGAATCATTCTTGTAATTGACAATTCCCGGGTTCCTACAAAAGAATTGTTATACACACGCTGGATACACACCGCCTAGGGCTGGGAATCTTTAAAGAGGCAGGTCCTTACTGCCTTACTCTTGCTGACTGTAACTTACACAAAGTAAATGTTGCCTGATAATAAACTACTGGCTAAGGACAGCCAGCTCTTTTAGTTGTTCTAAAATAAACAAGATTTAACACTTTGCTGGCTCCTTTTAAGACATTTTTAAAACATAAATAACAAGGAAATGTAAAAGTATTAGCTTACATATGATGATTAAAATAGGGTGATTGGAAACTTAATATTTTCACTAAAGTAACATTGACAATTGTATTTTACATTCTCCAATACATACACTGATTTAATATTATCCAAAATTGATTTCCTACTGTAAACACAGGAATTACAGCCCTACTGCTTAACTTTTCACAGCAGCTCCTTTTCAGCTAGCTTTGCTTACAGACTTAATTAATCTGCAATTATACGTATTTATTCTGGTATTTACCAGTTTGGAATTGTCCTCTCCCTGGAACACGGTCCTTTTGTCAAGTACCTCACTATGATTTAGCAAGGACAGGTTTACTGCAGAGCCAGCTGAGAAGCCCTTGCCAGCAACCGCACTAACAGTGCTGGATGGAGCAGCAGATACTTAAAGATGACACTGCCAGCATTACCTGCTCCCCAGAGGCCAATTCTGTCCCTTCTGCAGTATATCCAAACTCATCCAAGATCAGCTGAGAAACTCCTAAATCAACCTTTTAGCTCTCCTGACTGTTTAAGAGACTCAGGGTCCTGACATTTATGCAGGCAGATAATGTGTGTCAGGTGCAGCTCCTCTGCCAGCAGATGGTAGGCACCAGGTGCTCGGCTTGATGGAGTTCCTCCCCGTAAATTCCAAACCGGCTACTTCTTTTGCACTGCAGTCTCTGCTCAATGTGTTAAATACTGAACGTATCTGTTTTCTCGCTTCCTCCAAGGTTCCTCAGTGGTGTGCTGAGCACTGCCTCTCGGCCCGGTACCGGCACGGCGTGGTGGTGTGCACCCAGGTGCACAAGCAGACAGCGGTGTGGCTGGCGTTACGTGTGGCTGATGAAATGGATGTCAACGTCGGCCACGAAGTCGGGTATTTTGTCCCCTTTGAAAGCTGCTGCACAGCAGAAACCATCCTGAGGTGTGCATTTGTTTTTTAATCCCTCTAGCTTAATAAGTATGTTACCACTTTTTACAAGCTGCAAAAGTCGATAGCTGACAGTGCTCGAGTCCTTAGCTCTTTATTACACGACTGCAATAAACTGAACAAGGCATGAAAGACATTATGTGCCCAATCACAGTAAAGACTTAAAAAGGATAATGTTACAGCCAGTATAAGACTTGATTAGGCACCTTAGCATCTGCACTATTGCTCTGGTTTTTCTTTCTCCCTCTGGTACAGAGTGTTCATAACCATAAGAGAAAGTGAGAAAATCCATCACAGACAAAAGCTGGAATGTAAATGCAATCAAAGTATTGTCTGCTTGAGATGGAAAAAGTCATGGCTAGAAAACGATATATTCAGTAACAAAAGAGAAATCATTTAGGAGGATTTTTAAGGGATTAAAAAAAAAGAAAAACACGTGTAACACGTTGAATGTGGGCTGACAGCAAAAACACAGGGATTCTAACTTTCAGCCACTCCAACAGTTAGTGGAGTTCTATCAAATTACTTTCTTCGGCTCCTTAGCACGACAGAAACAAAAAAAAATAAAAATTATATCACGAGCCTTGTTCCCAACCACATGCGCTCGCATTGATCTGCAGGGAAGCTGAGGGCACTCACCGCTTCTCAAAATCCAGTTCAACAGCTCTGCACTTCACTTGTCCCTTCTCTTTCATGGAGAACTGGGTAATACCCTTCCTGCAGCTGCACATGAGGTAGGAGGGAGACGAATCCTACCCTCTCTTGGATGTCAAAGCAGGCGTCAAGATGGTTCAAAGTCCTGCTGAGTAACACAATAAAAAATAATACCCTTTTAAAAGAGTTTGTGTAATAAGAACGTTACAAATAACAGAGGAGAGGACATTACAATATGAATTAATCTCTCATGCTGATTCCAGCACTCCTCAGTACGTGTGTACTCTTTGACCTACCTAGAAGTACTAGCTCCTAGCTCAAGGATGAGTCATGCAACATGCATAGATAGTTTAGAAGATGAAAAGCAATATAAGTCACTCTCTAAAAGTACAAGTATTTCTTCTTTTGGCTACAGCATCCTTTAAAGCATATTGCTACTTACTGTCACTGACTTTTGTTTTTAGCCATTTAAAAATAGCTTTAAAAGCATAGTTCTTTTGAGATTGTATTTGAAATAAAACTATAAAAGAGGCTGTATTTTTCTTATCAAAACTTTATTGTTAGAACATAAGGAACAAAGTCTTTTCTGTCCTCAATACACTGAATTAATACTGTGGAATCAAATCTGAATATTCCAGCGACACATTTGGCAGTTTTCTGCTTTTATATTGCAGATACTGTACAGACGATATGCTACAAAGGGAAATGATGTCTGTTCCTCTTCTGAACTACTATGGAGTCATCATCTTGGATGATGTGCATGAAAGAACTGTTCCAACCGATGCACTCCTTGCCCTTCTCAAAGTGGTCTTGCTATCACGACCAGAACTGAGGCTGGTGATACTCACTGCTCCTCATATGTCCAGCACACTGCAGAGTTATTATGGTAGTGTCCCCGTCATAAGAGTGGAAAGCAAACACCGCACAGAGGTTGTATACACCTGTGGCATTCAGAAAGACCATTTTCTGTCCGCGCTAAGACTGCTCTTTGAGATACACCATGCAAAAGAGAAGGGTGATATTGTGATCTTCCTCGCATGTGAACAAGTAAGTTTCTGATTCTAATAGTTCTGATTTTAATCAAGAAATAGCTTACCGACCATACGAAAATTCAAATGTAAATATCTTGTTGCCGATATCTAAGATGCTGGACATCATAATAATTTTTATCACTTCAGGTTCTCCATACTACTCTTCACAGACTCTGTGACGTGCATACTGCTTTACTACAGATGTGACATAGCCTAATGCAAGGAATTACCACATTTTCTGTAGGCTTAGAAAAAGGCCATCACTCTGATATGGAATACGAAAAGTAGCAAAGGTGGCATTCATGATGAGGGCCATTGATTCAGGGAGTTAAGACACTGCAAACTATTCTAGCATTGACTATATCACAATGTTATCCCTCTTCTGCAGTAACAGACACATGTCCAGTCTGCATAAAAGTCCCATTTTTTTAAGCTTAAACCTAAAGTTTTTAAAGCTAGTGTTTCGTTAACACAGCTTAAGGACATTTTCTTGACTTTTTTCATCTTCACAGAACTTGTTAACACAGTTCACAGCAGTTGCCAGTGCCAGGTGTGCACCGTGCATGCACAGAGCTAACTGCTGCCACCCAGGGCTCCCCTTGCTTCAGCTCCCCAAAAAGCATTTTGAGGGCACCACTGTGTGTCGTGCAGCACTCTCAGGTCTTCACACGACAGACATGCAGTAAAATAACTCCCCTTTAGCACTTATTCACTAATGTGAATCCTACATATGTAAAGTTTGATCCTTGCTGTTGCTGTACACTCCTTATGGACATTTGTCTTCCCCAGAATTTGGCTTAGCCATGGTTAAAACTAGAGAAAAATGTTTAGAAAATGGCACAAAAGACAACATTTCAAAAAACAGTACAGCCATTCCTTGGTCTATATATACACATATATAATAGAGTTGCTGGGTTCTTGCACATAAATCCATTCCATTTCATTTTTCCCTTTAATTTAGATGATTCATGTCGGATTTAGTTGTTGCTATGATTTGATACATAAAGTTCACTTTAGGATAAATAAATGGGTTTGAAATTACAGATTGATATTTTTAATACTCATAAGAATTTTTCTCCCAATTACAGGAAGTTGAGAAAGCCTATCAAATTATCAAACGAGAAGAGACTAACTTAAATCCTGACCTTGGAGAACTCATCCCAATTCCTTTATACCCCACAAGAAAAGACTTCATTCCCAAACCAAAGCAAGACAAACAGAAATGCTGCAGAAAGTACAGAAGAAAAGTGCTACTAACTACAAGTTTTGGAGAATCTTTAGTTTGGATAAAAAATTTAACATTTGTCATTGATGTCGGAGTTGAAAGAAGGAAGGTTAGTAAAATAACCACAATCAATAAGCCAACAAAGAACTACGTGCGGATTATTTCAGGGCAGGGGACAGGGGCAGGTAATAAATTGCTGTGGATGGTTTCTAAGAGATCAAGTATTTTTCCATTCTTAAGTGAGATTCCACAGGATTTTTCCACATTCATATTACCAAAATATAACTATTTTGGAGACATTTTATGTGAAAACAAAGTAAGAAATCATAGAATCTCACTTCCACGTTTACTTGTAGCTCAAAATTTAGTGTTCACAGACCTCTGAATCAAAACATGAAGTGATGGAAATTAATTTGTTTCAATACAGTCCTGATGGCCTTCAGATTGCCTCTGTCAATAACACAATTTGTACCCTTTAATTCAATTACTTTGTCATAGCCATTGAAAATTAGTTATATAATATTCATTCCTCAGTGATTCAAATTGACTTTCAGCCATATGGATTGAATGTCAATTCAGTGCAGAGGGAACAGATGAAATACATGCAGAAGGCAATCTCAGGTAAGTGCTGTAGCTGGGACATGTGCTGAATTTACACAGCGGGGAAGAGGTTTCATCTATCCCCTGCATTGCAGCACATTTTATCTCTTTGAGCAAAATTCTGCTTAAAGTAGAATTACAAGGCTGACTCAGATACAATGACTAAAAAGTTGCCTTATCTAGATTTTGTATGTCTCCCCGCACTCCACAGAAGCTTATGGACATCCTCTGCTGGCCATAAAAATAACTCCAATGGCTTCTTAATTTAATCAAAATAAAGGCTGAATTAAGGAAAATTACAACATGGTTCTGTATCCCTTTACCTCTTTGTTACAGTCCCTGTTTCTTAGGCTGGATTGACAGATTTTGGTATTAACAGAAAAAATCTGAAGATACTATGGAACAGAATGTTATCAGACAGTGTCAGGACTTTGTCACAGGAAGGAACAAATGATCTTTCCGGATGCATTTCTTGATATATGGATATATGTGCTATGTTTCAGCAAGGTGCATTTATTTAGAAAGAAACATTCATCTTGGAATACACTTAGCAGCTATTGAAAAACTTAAGTTTCTGACAATTTAGTGAAGTGCTGACTGCTCTCATTTCAGAGCCACCTAAATACGTTACCAGAGAAAGAAATGGAACTGTTATTATACATTCTGTAGAATAACTTAGACAAAAATTCTGCATGGACCATTTATATTTGTGTTGTCTGATGCTTAATAACTCTCTCATTTAAAGGTATACAATCCTAGAATCAGAGCAGACTCTGTTATAATGCAGCCTATCAGCAAAAGTCGAGCAGAGATGCACAATCAAATTCTGGGAATGTCTTCATCAGGTAGAATTCAAATTCATTTGTTCAAAGTAATAACAAAAATCAACAAAACAATTTTAAAAATACTTTTTTTTTTTTCCATAAAATGTCTTCCAGGAAAACTCTTCTGCTTGTACCCTGAAGAATTTACATACAAGGAAATGAAACCACATCTACCAGCCAAAATACAAGAATCAAACTTAACTAGCATGGTTCTCTTCCTTAAGAGGATGGATATAGCAGGCTTAGGACACTGTGACTTCTTAAGTAGACCAGGTAATGATAATGCAGCTATTCTCCATGTGTTTTATGCTTTGCTGTTATTTAAAGATTAATTTTGCTGTTATTCACAGTGCTGATTTTAACAAATAGGACGTGCTCACACTATTACTGCTCCTGCTTTTACAACTTACCTGTTAGAACTGATGCTTCTGAGTGCAGTAGTAGCACTTGGAAAAATTGCAGTGTTGCTCTGAAAGCTGTTGCTCTGAAAAATCCTTCACAAGGTATCTGAATAGAATTGAATGAAGAAAAAAATAATATTTAGAGTATCTTCTCATCTAGTTTTCATATTATTTTCCTGGAGGCTACAAAGAACACTTGGGTCCCATTGTACAAGGCATTGTACAGATATCTAACAAAATACGCTCCTTTAATCAAAAGTGTACATTCCAAATAAACTGCTAGTGTTACCTAGGAGATTCATTTAGAGAAGCACAGCTTTGTTCTGAGCCCCCAGCATCTCATTTCTCAAATTTAAAATAAGCCATTGCCCAAGGATATGATTTGTAAAAATAAATGGAAATAACTTTCAACGCTAGTCTGCGAATACTCTAACTTTGAGGTAGAGTGCAAAGAAAGTGATTGCTTTTTATTTTACTGACTTCAGATTTTGTTTTATTTCACTGAAAGAATATACATTTTTGTTCTAACCTACCACAAAATCCATGTAATGCTGCAAATTCTGCTGTGGATTTGAAGCCAGATAAAAATCAGAGAAACAATATCACTGCCTTCAGTGGTTTGGGAATCATGGGTTTGGGGATTTCTTGCTAGCTTTATTTGTGATAGTTTTCCAGTGCAAAGAGGATAAATTCTTAAATGTCCTTCCCTTTCCTCATGTGATGACTAGATCACTAGTCCTTATCATGTTGGGCATCATAATCAATCAGTAATGAAGAGCTTAGTTCCCACTGCTGGGTGCTGTGATAGATTCTAAGTGTAATTCTTAAGTGCAATTTGCCCCTGTGCAGGTGACCTGCGGAATCATGTCTAGCAGAAGTGTGAAAAAATCAATTTTTGAAAAAAAAATCAATATGACTGGTAACCAATGCAAGATAGATGACGATCAGGTGTTACTGCACTCCTGACTCCAGGAAACTTTCATGGAAACTGGTTATGGATTACAGTTGGCTTCCATTCAAATCTAGAAAGTGTTGCACTAAAATCTGTTTTTATATGTTTATGTATATAAACATATATATACATATATATATAAAAACACCCATATATGCATAAATAAATAATATTTTTAAGAAAAGTTATTCTTTTGCACTAGAATGAATTAGTAAATGTACTTTAGGAAAAACATTATTTGTGGATTTAAAGGCAATAAAGACACGGTATTCAGCATAAAAATTAGAAGCATTTGAGGATTGCACTGATGTAGGAAGTTTTGTCTGTATTTATGAGATAATGCAACTGAAGAAGGGATAGTGCTGATGTGTACAAAACAGTAAAGGCATCTGATGAATGCATCACTTTTACCTGGACTGGCATCAAATATGAAAAAGTTGCTGGTAACTAGAGAGCAAGTGCAAGTGAAAGGAATTGAAGAGTCTCAGGCTTTATTTAAGAGTGTGAGGAATGTTGGACAAATTATTGGAATAAAGAAAACAAGCACTATGGAGTTAACTGAGAGGAGGTGAAGAGGTCTGTAGAATTCCCTGCCCACCTTCCTGTCCTAAGGCCCTACATAATAAAACTTTTTAGACATTGTTTTAACTTTCTATTACAGCTCTTTCCATCTTTAGGACAGATCACACAGCTTGGGCTTTCTTATTCTCAGTTCTGAGCGGGCAACCAACCACATTCCATCTAAACCTTTAAAAATACCCCTTCCGCAATTCTCCGGAGCCAATTATAACATTTGAACTATCTGACCATGGACAGCTTGAAATACCTGGTGCAAAATACTTCCGCTGACAGAGGCAGAACTACTGCAGTGAGCACATTTGCAAAGGGAGACAGATACTGTATCAGGCGAGCTGACAGAACTCCAAACACGTGCCAAGTGTTGGAGCAAACAGAATCATCTCCCTGCTGACAACGGGATCGATGATCTGGCCCTGGAAAGTCCATGTTTCCTCTCTCTGCACTGAGCCCTGACGTGCTGCACACTCAGCTCCACACAGCTCAGTCATGGTCACCTGAAGCGACGTTCAAGTCACATCCCCCTGGCTGCCCAGCTCCAAATACTGCTGATACCCAGCTGACAGGAAGCCCTGGCTAATTCATCACGAGCCCTAAGGCCAAAACCCTCCTGGATTAGCAGGAGGTTGCAAGGGAGGCAAAGAGAGAGGCCGCAAGGCCTGGCGCACCGAGGGAGCTGCCCAAGGCGGCTGCGTCACCTTCGCTTTAGTTACATAACCCTTCTGCAACCTGAAGCGAGGAAGGAGCTTAAGGAAGAGGGAATATCCAAGATGATATATAGGCCTAAGTGGAAAAGACAAGCAACAAGCTCCTGAAATGAGTAATGAGGCTAATGAGGCTTCTCTGACCCTAAGGAGACTTCTCTGGAGAAAAGGTCTTATTTACTACCAATGTATGCAAGGCCAATCTGCCCATCCTCCAGCAGAAGCGCTATAAATTCAGCTCTACAGGCTCTATTCATTTGACTTGCCCCAAATAAGTTTCTGTTCAGAATGAACAGCTACTAAAACAACCAGCCTTGCAGCTATGTTTCTCCCCAGCATAGTTTGTCCTGTACTTGATTATTCCATGTCTCTTCTGCTCCTTGGACCTGATTTCCTTTTAACTAAAAGCAGCACATACATTGCAGCATCTCCTATATGCCACTCACACCAAAGCAAAATGCTACAGGCTTTGCTATGAATCATTCTGCTCAGGTGCCATTGTGAAGTTGTCCTTGCAATCACCACAGATGGAAGTATGCTTTTAGTGTTTTTTTTTTTTTAATCAAAGGTGATTTTTTTTCTAAACAAAATATTTTCACTGCAGTGTCAGAGCAGTGTATGAACAGTGTAGGGAACAGAAAAATCAGAGGTACACTGAAATTCATAAAAGAGAGAGCAAGGTGCATAATATAGTAAGAATTCAGAGAGGTACTTTGCAGTCCATTTCCTATACATGACAGTAAAGAATACACAGCAGATAAGCAGCAGAAATTATATCACTAAAGCATTTTATTTCTGCTCAGGAACAATATGCACAAGCTTTTTCCCTGCTGTTCTTTGAGGAAAAATAAAAGTGTGGATTAACTCTGACTCATTACAGCGTTATGAAAGCAACAAACATGTCAGGCTTCCAGCTGCTGTGTTTAAGTCATGCCGTAATCGAAATGAGCGCATGCAGCAGACTTGTTACCCTTTTCAGAATTCATGAGCCATATGAAAATGGATTTGGCACTGCAATTCTGAAGTGCATTATTTGAATTCCTGTGCCATTATAATAGTGCGGTCTTTACATTTTTATCAGTTAATCAACTACATCTTTATCGTGTTATATAATGAGACAAAAGAACTCCTTTCCCATAAAATGCAGTCACATTATGTATCAGTTTGTAAATCACTGGGAAAGCTCTTTATTTAAACTATGTAAATCAGTATAAAAACTAAGCCATACAAAATTTCCATGAGAAAACAGTCAAGGTGAAAGCAGATGGCACATTCTGCATTCATGCAGAGCTATCACAAACAATTTTCAGATTAAAATCTCTCCTTGTGGTCACGGATGCCATGACATTTGAGAGCTGTACTATAACTCCCTGTACACTAGGAATGAATTTCTAGAATATCCACAGTATCATTTCAAACAGAGTCAAAGTTTGTTCCCCCTCCCATTTTTTCTTTGTTATTAGAAGCAACCTCTGCCAAAGACACTCCTTTAGAAGGTCTGCTCGACAGATACATCTTCAAAGTAGATTCCCTGTGTTAATGTTTTAATTTTTGAATCCGAATAAATAGCTTTATATATATGTCATAATGAAAATGCACACACCTGACACTTTGCAGCTCTTAAGCTCTGGCCATATGCTCTAACTGCCCCATAAAAACATCCAGCAAATGAGAAGGTGCAGCCCATCCTCCTAAAGATGGGCTACTCTTACCTTAATTACTAGAGAGTAATGAAGGAGTCCAAAGCTGTAAAACTCAATAAATTATACATTCCTTTTAGATATACTGCATACTGCAAAGTCATGTGCATGCTTTGAGCATGACACACAGCAATAGTGAAGTTCCCTTTCTGTATGGCTGCATGTTTGCAGGGGAAGCACTCTGTGCTGCCAGTGCCTGGGGGCACAAAGGCACAATAAGGAGCATTAGGAGACAGTTAATTACTGCGACACAAACAGGCTATGGGGAAGATTTTTTGCATAATTTGAAGAGAATTTGGCACTAGATTTCTCCCATGATCTTCAGTTCCTTATCCAAGCAGTAAAGCTAAAAAATAATGACAACAGAAAACATCTTACTCTATAACTAGTCTCCTTGCAGTAAAGACCTTGGCAGTTCTTCATACTACTAAGCCTAACTGGAAAATCTATTTCATTTCTCTCTCTCATATTCATTTATTATGTATTATTGGGTACACCACTAAACCATCTGCTTTCTTATGGAACAAGAACAACACCTAGGTGTTTATTTTATCAAATAGCAAAGTTTATCATTTCAGTCATTTAGGAGTAATACTGCAAAGATTAAGTCACAGGTACCTTTAGAAAAATAATGCTTTCTACCGGTGTCTTTGATGCTCCAGCAACTAAGTTTTCAGACCGCAGGCCTGGCTGCTTCAGCTCAGCTTTCATGCTCACTCCCTAGCCCTGGAGCTACAGCCTGGCTCTTCCATTCCTGCTCAGCCTAAGGGAACTGCTTTCATCAACAGTGGATTTTCTAGAAACCTGTTAGAGGAACTCCTCACATTCTGCTGGCATCACCTATCAATCAGGAAAAAAAAAGTATATATATATAAAAAATAGTAAAACAAAATTCTAGCCTGAAATAGGTGTTCACAGTCTAAACAGTAAGAAAGTGCTGCCATTTGCTAGGGAGATATTTTCTTCATTTTCTTTTACTAGGAACACAGGAAATACAAAACTGAAATACTATAATGAGAATTCAGGCATTTATTTATATCGAACCATTCCTAAGACTTATGCATTATCTTTCTTTCTTATTAGCTCCTGAAAGCCTGATGCAGGCTTTGGAAGATCTTGATTATCTAGCAGCCCTGGATAATGATGGAAACCTTTCAGAATTTGGAATTATCATGTCAGAATTTCCTCTGGATCCCCAGTTGTCCAAGTCGATATTGGCTTCATGTGAATTTGAATGTGTTGATGAAATGCTCACCATCGCAGCCATGGTAACAGGTACTCCTAAATAATGTCGTAGTGTTTGTGCCACCTACCCAAATCCACAGCGGCTCTTTCAAAGTCTACTCATGTGGACAAGTCAACACCAAAACTTTAGTTATTCCAGTTCTTTTTACCTGAAGTAAATGAGTATCTTTGGCTGTTTAACTTTGAATTGTTTGACTTCGGAAATGCAATGAGCACAAGTAATGTGCAACTTCAGTGAAGATCATAGACAGCAGTGCCTGGGCTCCAGTTCCACGCATCAGAGACCCCATTAGCTCAACTTTTGTCAAAAAGCATACATTGAACATCTCATTAAAATGAGCTAATTTGGAGTAGAGCAGGAAATTAGTGGGAATTTATAAACAGTATTGAACTCTTGACCTACAAAGAATTACTTTATGATCTTACCGCTCCACTTTGAATACAATAATTAAAATAAATAAATAAATTGTTCAGACCATCCTGTTCTGATGGATTACACTGCTCCTGCATGGCAATGTGACACGAACTAGCTGGCTCCAAGCCTCGAACATGTGGCATCTGGAGACAGAACATTTATATTAAAGGTTATTAACCACAGAATTGCTTTGATTTGACAGAACTTTCAAGTCAACACATGAAAAAACAGATATTTAAAGCCCATTAATTCTGTAAGACAGTAGGCTGCAGTTTCCAAAACACGAAGCTGCTGTTGAAGTCTTCGTACGTCGGAGAGGCACAAAATCAAGCATAATTCAGGGGAAAGTGATTCCAGCAAAAGTTCAAACAGCAAATGGTGTCAAGGGCTTCTCAGGATGCCACCAGGTACCACAGGACAGGCCTATACTGAGATTTTGGCTCTGTGCTGCATAGTAATATCGGCTCCAATAACATTTGGCCGTCTCCAGCAGTACTATCCCATGCAGTGCTGCATGGGCCTGATCTCCAAAGGCAATCCAAAGCCGAGAGCCAGCGACAGCTCCCGCTTCCCCTGTGGAAAATCCAATCCTGCCTCCCTGCCTGCTGCCCAGGCCCAGAACAGCCCGGCCCAGAAAGTGCGGAGGGGCCTTGGGCTCCATGAAGCCACAGGAAACCCAGCTTCATTAGCTCTCCTGCTTATAGGACAACTTGCTTTTAGGTGTAGCATTTGGCCTGTATTTATGATAAAAAAATTAAGGCCATAAATATGAAGGATCGAGCATTTCAATTTTTAAAAAGCTCAAATGTCTCAAAAGACACAACTACGTAGCACAGTACCACCACAAGAGGAAAGTGTACTGGAAAGGGCCCAAACTTTAACAAAGATAAATTATCTCTTTGGGCATTTAATCCCAGGGTTCCCAGATTCAGGGTCTTTTTCTACATTAAAAAAAAAAAAACAAAAAACAAACAAACAAACAAAAAAAAACCCCTACATGCTTAGATTCTGGATAAATGGGACAATGCTGTTAAGAAGCATCTTGGCATCTCTCTAGAAGGCCACGCACCTTCTTTTGTGATTATAGCACAAATAAAGTAAAATAAAATATAGAAGGAACACCCATATTAGTAAAAAGCTTAGTAAATAAAACCAATTTAGTTATTCAGTATTTATCCAACACTGAAGATTAAAGGGAACCAAGAAAAAAAAGCCTGGTGGTTACTGACCACAGTGCCTTGTTTGGATCATGCACCGAGTATCTTATTAATTGCTGGCTTGATTCTTTCTTAAGCCCCCAGCTGCTTCTCACCTGCACCTCCTGGAACAGAGGAGATTGCTCTCACTTGCTGGCGAAAATTCTCACACCCTGCAGGAGATCACTGCACCCTCATCAACGTCTTCAACGCTTTCAAGGAAGCCAGGGGAAGTTCCACAAACCCGTGTAAGTACCCTCTGAACAGACAAAATAAAGCACGCTGGTTACAAGCTTTTTTACAAAAGGAACATCAGTTGTTCACATTTGTTTCATGAATTGCCTGGGGCTGATTCTTTCTAGAATCACTAATTCTTTTTTAGGAAGAAAAACCTAAGACAGCAGCCACTGCAAACCGACACGGCAATTTTAGTTTCCAAACCATCTCATCCAAGCAGGATACGCAAGCACTGTTACAGCTGTCATTTGAAGTGACACTGAACAAAAACAGAAAAATGATTCCTCCTGTAATAGACCACACAAGATCCACAATTGCAGAGGCATTTGATTACACAGCATATAATTGTTAGGATATATATTATAAACCTATAGTCATTCAGGTTTGTTTGATAGGTTTCAGAGTAAGCGGAAAGTTTTAAGGAAAAGTTTGGAAGACAGGAAACAACTCTCACAATACTTACAGAAAACCAAATGAAAGGAGAAAGCCAACAGGCACAGATTTGAAAAATCAACAAATGGACAAAGGGATATGGGAGCATTTGCAGAAGTACAGTATGGAATAGGAGAATGGTCTTTGCAGAGCATTCATAATTGCTCAGCAACTTAAGATCAGCTCTCAGTGAAGTTCATTAGCTGAAGACAGGCTTTACTTTTGTTGTAACATATGCCATAATGTCAGTAGGTTAAAACTTGTCAGCTGCTGCTTCACCCTACCATTTAAAGAGAAGTTAAGTCATTCAGGATTCAGACCATGCAACGTTTTGGATGTAAGTTGTTAAATCTTGATCTAAGGTTTCATGCAGAGGCACAAGACAGACTGCTGCCCTGGCACTAATAGACTGGCACCCAGTACCGGTGCTGGGCAGAGTTTCCTAAGCACCAAAGGCTCTGCATCTGTGCCAGACTTCTCTGGTGCAGAACCACCCAGCAGGCACATCAGCATCGGGACGGTTGTCCCGTCAGGACGTCCCAGCCACGCATGGAGGACAGAAGGTCCCACCTCGGTACTGATCTGCATCCGTGAAGAATTCCAGAGCGGCTCGTATGGCGAGTAACGCGTTTGCCTTCACCCAAACAAGGCCACAGAGCACACAGGAGCTCTTCCCGCACCTCCTTAACTGTTACACCAGCTTACATTATGATTAGCTTTGGGTATTAAAAGTGCTAAAAAAGAAAAAACAATCTATTAAGGGTATTTTAAATGAACCAAGTGCAGCATTGCTGCCTGCGGGAGCTAGTCCTGAGCACCAGCTCCCTGCCCAAAGCAGAACAGCTCCACGTCCAGCAGTGCAGAACGCAGCAAAGGGGTCTGAGAGAATCTGTTCTTTCCCTCTAACATATGATTACCAGCACGATGAAAGTGAGTGCAGTTCCATATCCTGGCCTGGATCCAGATCGCCTGGAAACAGAGCCGCTAGCAACCATATTTAAAGGGATTTAGAATTTTAACTGTATCCTTCTGAATAAAGAACGAATCAGTAAAATTAATTAAGGATGTAAAGTTTAGCCCACAACTATTCACTTTACCAGCAAGATCAGCAAGCCTAAGCTGTCCATATGGCACCTGTCACCAAAACTTGGATAGCTCTGAGAATCACTCACTCCAGAATGATTTGAATCTATTGTACCAGCCAAACAACATTTTACAGAGCTGCATCACTGAGTGGTACCTATCTGTATGATTGTACTTTAAGCCAAAATTGTTTTTTTCCCCTCCACAGACTACAGTAACGAGAAATGGTGTCGTGATTATTTTCTAAGCTGTTCTGCACTGAGGATGGCAGAAACTATTAAAGCTGAACTAGTAGAGATTATGAGGCGGATTGAACTTCCCATTTCAGAACCAGATTTTGGATCTGAAGAAAATATACTCAGCATAAAGAAATCTCTCATATCTGGTTACTTTATGCATGTAAGTGAAGTTGTTGTATTATCTTGATGCATTGTTAGCTTACATAGAAAACTTTCAGAGAACTTAAGCACTGCAATCTTTTGATCCTCACAAAAGATAAAAGACCTTCTGCGATGAATCAGAAAAACATTTATGCCAGTTCTGGCCTTCTCTCCAGGGTTCACCTATCACAACCTGAAATCTACCTACCTGCAAGAGGATAGCTCTTGTCAAGATGCCTCTCACTCAAATAACTCTTAAGAAAACTCTTACACTATTCTCTCAGGTATTATTTTATGACCTCTTTGAAGATGCTTATGTGAAAATATTCTGAAAGAAGGAAAGTGATCAGTTGAGTATCTATGAGATAGATACTTTCTCTCAGAAAGTCTAAGTTTAAATTTAGTTTTAATGGGCAAAATCTGATCCATGCATCTAATATATTCAGATAAATAATGGGTAACTCTCTCCCTTTTTTAGATTGCTCGTGATGTAGATGGCTCAGGAAACTACTTAATGCTAACACACAGACAAGTAGCTCAGCTTCATCCTTTCTCATCGTATTATAACACCAGAAGGATTCCCGAGTGGGTTCTGTTCCATGAGTTTAGTATATCAGAAGACAATTCCATCAGAGTCGTCTCCGAGATATCACCTGATCTGTAAGTGAACACTGAAGCTTCTTTCAGCGCGGCCTCTATAACCGAAGCATAATTGAAGTCACAAATGGAGTAAGGATGTGTACGTGCATCAACAGCAACGCTTGCAGAAGTCACCTCCTATTACCTTCTCTTCCTTTTTCTTTGTCACAAAAGTAGCTGTCTTCTGGCTCTGTTGAGAAATAGCTGCAAACCTAACTGATTCACTCTGGGTAAGGGGGGCTGGACAGAAATCAGTAAAATATTCAAAGCAGCAGAGAAGAAACTTTCTATCTTATCAAACGGGATGATACAGCCGGCATCACTGCAATGGTGGAGAAAGTTTTTTTGCACACTTAAATACAGTGAATACATACAAAATGTATTTTTTTCTTGTTACCGTATTGTTCTGTCACTGCGTCTATCTTTGGTCCATTACTGTTTCTTTTAGTGCAAAGCAGAAATGTCACTGAAGTCAACCTTTCATATTTCCCAAACTGTGCCTATCTTTTTCCATAGTCAATGTCTGTCACTGTAGCTTATTCAATTCATCCATTTTAAAAAACACATTACCAAATTGTAAAAAATTATTTTTAAAGGGGAATAGGCATTATAAAGCAAAACTCAAGAAAAAGTTAGAATAGTTGAAGAGTCTTCAATGACCTGAAAAGCCATCTTCCAGCTGTCTTTTTCCCAATGTTTTACATGTCCAATGAGATAAATCACCCCACACAACTGTTTAAGGATTCAAGAAAACAACTTGTAGTCTTCCCTCTGCCTGCATCTCTTGGCTCTGTGAATAGACATTCCACGGGCAAATCTGTCCTGTCATTTCTATTTCCAATAGCTGTACGAACTCCCTTCTCATAACATGCTTTACTAAGACAACAAGATGCTACATTCAATATAGAAAAAACAAAACAATGTTCAGTGTTGAGAACTGAATTACAATCACCTAAAATACAGGCTGAGGACATTAACTGCAAGGCTACTGAAAGCACAAATCCAGTGTACATCTTGCAGGGTGTTTCATTTTTAAGTGCCAACTTGTAGATTTATTTATCAACATTTTGCTGGCTCTCCTTCACACAAGCCTGGAAACAGCTATTGCACATTCTAAAATACAATTAAATAATGTTTTGTATTAACATAATGTCATAATGTTTTATTTCCTCACCAGATTCGTGGAGCTGGCACCTCAGTACTATTTTACCAATCTTCCTCCTAGCGAAAGCAAGGATATGCTGCAGGAAGTGATCAATCATGTGTCACCCGTTTCAACCATGAAGGAGGAACAGAAGGCTAACTACAACAAGGAAGAAGGTGGAAAATATCCCCAAAGTCCCACTGAACAAAGATGTATTATTCAATGACTTTCAAAATCAAGTATCATATATTGAATGAATAAAAATAGGATATACAATATACATCCCAATTTCAACCCATGTTATTATTTTGAACTTTTGGCATAAAGGCATTTAACAGAAGGAATTCACATTAAAAAGTACTTTTCTTAAGGAGAAGAGTTATAAGACTTGTTTGCTAAAATGACAACATCTGATGTAGATTTTATTAAAAGACCTATTAAAAACAGAAGTTCTTGAAGTTTCCTTGTAACACCGGATTCTTATCGAACACTTAATGGTATATTTTTAAATATTGATTTGACTGGTATTGATAGTTGTTGTGTCAGCTACTTTTCTTCTAAGTGTATAGAAGAAACATGTGAGCAGCACAAAACCGAACTCAAGAGCAGTCTCCTGAAACGACTGGAAAGTCCTAGTTCTGCATCACTGCTTTATAAAAACAGTATTCACAGGAAAGTCTAGAGTGAGAGATAGTCTTTGAGTTTATCCATAATGGCATGAATCCCATCAGCTGGGATGATCATAACCGTCCGCAAAGGTTTCATCGGAACATCGTCAAAGGACCATCTGCCGCCCAAACACGTGTCACTCTCCTCTTGCACAGAATAGCTGAACTTCAGAAGAGCTTTCTAAGAAAAGAAATGCATTAAAATTAATATTAATTGAAACTGCACGATAGTATATCATTCCAGCAGAGTAAAATGACGATCCTGTCATGCACATGCATATTATGAAATAAAGCCTCTTTTCTCCCCTTTCAATAAGTCCACCAAAACTACCTAAAACAGAAGTCACTAGTTTTTTTTTTTTTTTTTGCAGAATTTATATACATTTATTCTAAAATGGCATTATCATCCTGACATATGATCTTCCTGGTCCTGTCCAAGGTTTCCTGCTGCTTAGCACAATAGCTTCTAAGGGCCTGGACTTATTACTGTGGTAGCAGGGAGTGAGAGTCTGTTCCAAAACACCTAAAATCATGTGTGATAAACAAGTAAAGGGGCCATTGATTTTTGTTCCTTGTCTTTTTTCCTGATTTCCTGAAATTAAGTCCAGGCCCTTAGAAGCTATTGTGCCAAGCAGCAGGAAATCTTGGACAGGACCAGGAATATCAGTCTTACTCAAGAGTAAACCACTAGCTCTAAATGTGAGATTTAGTACGTCAACCTAAACGTGGTAAGAGGAGCAGCAGGAGTCTGCAGCTAGAACAGGGCCTGCAATAAACCTGGTGGTTTTGGTGTGGGCACTGTATGGGAGGTCTGCAGAAGACAGAGTATGTCCTGCTGCTGTCACGGTCTGCTCTAAAACAGCTCAGAGTTCCAAAAATTAACGTATCTGTAAGAATATGTAGTAATTTCTTCTCTCAAATTGCCACTAGGAATTTTAAATATTAGCAGTCGGGATAAAGCAAAGGGATGTGCACTAATGAGAATCTTGAGCAGATTTTCAAAAAGTCCTTGAAAGCATCCGAACTGCAGAGCCACTGAAAGGTATATTTACAAAGGACGATTCTTCAAGTTGGTTTCTATGTTTACTATTCATCTTTTCTGTGAAATGTATTGCATATAGATAGTCTTTTTACTAGTTTTCCCACCAGTTGATTTAAGAAGTATGAACTGAACAATTAAGTGGAAAAATTAATCCAACCTCTTTGCAAGGAAAGTTAAGTTCCAGTCTCCCTATAGGTTTGCTACTTACTGACAGTATCTCAAGGCCATAAATTGAATTTTGGAAGAACCAAATTAATGGAGTGGCTTTGCCCAAGAACAAACAATTTGAGGAATGGTGCCCCTAAACCTTTAATCAATTCCAAGTCTGGTTATAACATGGCTTTTCTTCTGCTCACTCTAATATTTTAAGGAGCACAGTAAAACACAGTGAGCTGACATTCTTCTCTTTTATTTGACTCTAAGTGTCTGCCTCACTGCATTTTATAGCATTCTAATCAACATTATGCGTGAGCAGGGAAGGATATACACTCTACTTCTAATTCATTTTGCACATATACATTCAGTGCAGAGACCCACTTAATATGGTTTTCTTTTTAGCAATCTTTCTAGTATTTTTAACAAATGCATTTTAAACACTATGGAGGATATTAGATTCAGTTTGAATCTACCCACTTGAGTTGAAAGTTATTACATTTTAGATAAAAGATGACAGAGTCCTTAAAACACCAATCAAAACAACAAGCAGAGGTAAATAAAAAATAGGTCTTCTAGTATGTCATCTCCATAGACACATGGTCACCAAAAGCTCCTGTCGTCCCATTTTTCCAGAACATGCTTACACAGAATTCAAACTCAGGTGCTTAGGCTGCTGTGGCAGAAACAAGAAAATCCTAAACTCGTTCGTGAATAAAGGCTAATACAGAATTCCCTACAGCTAAAAATGAACGTGCCCACTTAAATTTTTCTTCTTCTTAAGAAATAAAATCACAGCCTTATTGTAGCCTCTAACAAAGACTGTCACAAATGATTACACAGGGGAACCCTTGCCATTAACCATATGATACATGTGCAAATACTTTATCTTGGAGGCAGTTCCAGAAATGAAAAATAATGGGCTCTTGACATAGCAATAATATTATGGAATAATATTTTTAAAGCTCTGAAAAAAATAAAGAACGCTAAAATTCTGTGCATTTCATATTACATTTTAAATTTAATTTCCTGCATCCTTCCTTCTCAATTTGGCTTGGAACCTGTCTAGTTGTGCATATAAGTTCCCTTAGGAAATTAGAAGCAGTATTTTCATCTCAGTATTTCAGCACTTCTTATTGATATACTTGTTCAAAAACAAACAAGTGAGGTGGTGATATCTGCTTGTTTGGGTCTTGAAAAATAAATGCATCTGAGATGCAGTCTGAGTAGTTTTAAAAAAAACAACAGGTTTACAAAAATGAAATGGTTTAGACAGATTTCCACCCAATACTAACAGCAGCACAGATGTAGAGCTTTGCATCTGGTAAGTTTCTTGGGAAGAATTCCCAGAGCAATACACTCCATTGCATCACCAAATTCTGAATGAAGCCTCAACATCTGTTTTTATGACAGCAATCCAACTATGCAGGGGGAAGGGACAGAGATATGTTCATTTAAGTATTGACATGCATGGCAGATTGTGATCGAGACGTCCAAAACAAAGATTCATCTGCAATTTTTTACATAATTTTTCGATTAAGTGAGAGCAGCCTTACAAGCTACTATCTATCGTCTGAGCTGCTATTCTTTAACCCCGCTTGTGGTGTGAATCATTTCAACTTGAATGCTCCTGAAAGATATTTAAGCTAATATATGATACCTGGATTTCACATGCCGACGGTCTTCTTTTTCAGCAATTGACACAGCAATTTAACAAGTCTTTCACATCTTATTATTCAGATTAAAGATGACTACTGCTCCATTTCCCAACTAAATAAGAATCTGAAAGCTTTATATAGAAACATTCAGAAGTGCTTGGACATGCTGCTAAATAACCACATTTTTCCTCATCTATTCATCGTAAAAGTGTCAAAGTTTCATTCACAGAATTTCAGTAAGACTGAGAGCTTTTCCATTCCTATGGATGCCATATGAACAAACAAAAGAGATGGAATTCTGTTAATTCTTTGAGGCTGAGACATTGAAAATGGCACTGGATCTTCCCTTTGCAGTCTTTGCCTATTTCCAGTCTCTCATGAAGTTTCCTGTTATTCTCATAGGACTGGGGAATCGTGCAGGTAGAAATGCTGCCACAGCAGGGCCTAGGCAACAGTACTCTCACAGTTCCACCAGTTGTGACCTTATAAAAATAGCATACTGGTAATTAATGGCAAAACAGAGGGTTGATCTAATAATTTGTGCTTACTGAGAACACCTTTCAGCAGTTCTCTAAAAACAAAGCATTATCTTCAATAAACAAAAATAGTTTGCTTGCTCAATACGTACTACTATTGGGATTTAAGCGTCATGACATGTAACCAGCTTTTAAGAGTTTCCCTTGAGGCTAAGGGGATATTTTTCCCTCCTTTACAGTATCATCAGAAAGTATTTTGACTTCTCGGTGTGTTACCTCATAGAAGAATTCTTCTTCTGCATTTGCAAACATTAATTCCTCCTTCTGCTTATTTCCTCCTTCTCTCCTCTTAGAATTGCTCTTTGTGGCTTCTGTAAAGGTCTTGCTGATAAGAAGATAGTAGTGGCACTTTCCACAAGGTTTGTTTTTTTTCTGTGCATCAGTCAGCTCCTTCCTAGAGGCAAATAAATGATTACATACACAATTTCAAACCTTCCTCAAATGTAAAAGTAAACCTCATCATGCATAACATCGCATAAAGGAGATATATAAAAGGATAATTGTACTGCATCCTATTCTTTTACTAGTATCTCAGGAAAAAAAAATTGGCAATAAACATTTCTAGTATTTAAACATTATAATTATACTTTAAACCAACATTAAAAGCACAAATATTGCCTTATGCCCCAGTGCACTGTTACTATTGCTCCTTCCAGAATGAGGACGAACTATTCATGTCTTCAATCTACAGTAACACTCTCTTCATGCAGTTTTACTGAAATAAAATTTCTGAAGAAATATGAAGAAAAAAAAAACACGGTTCATGTCACAACGACTTACTGAAGCTGCTGGTGCATGGGCAGCGCTATCTGGGGCGGTACATTAATGAATCTCTCACTCAGTAGGAGACCCACAGGCTTGGCATTATCATTTAGGATTTTATCCAGTTGTTCAACTACACGTTGTTCACAGTTCTTCTCACACCGACTCATAATCAGCTCTTTGATTTGCTCAGCACATTGTGTACCCTGGAACCAGAGGATATATTTTCTTTACATCACAGAGCAATTATTTACACAAGAAAAACTTCAAAAGTGAACTTCAAGGGAATATTCAACAACTCTGTGGGTACTTTCCTTAAGTTTTCTCTAAAGCACCGTGTAATTTCGCTGAAATTATTATTTACCCACCCTGCAACTGAGGGCAAATAAAGGTTATTAACTGTCAGGAATGCAGCTATGAACTACAACTCCAATATGCTTAACAGCAGAATTCAAAAGCTGTGAAAGAAGTAAAGAAATACAAGATACTAGAATTATCTAGTTTTAACTTTCTATTCCATTGTTAGCTTTTTGTTTGACCTAAGTTGCACAGGACTAGATCCAAGTAAAGTATAAGTGATTGTGAACTTTTAAAATCACAGTCCTCAATGGTGGAATTCAGGCTCCTGGTTCTGATGCTAAGACTGGTTATACAAGGTAGAAGAGCAGAACTCTGTCTCACTTGCTCCTCTTAGAGGAATACCAACTTGCTACTGCTACAAGTTAGAGAAATACCAACCTTCCTTTCAGTCAAGTTGATGAGGCTGATAAAACCAAAGACTTCATCTAAATCGTCATCATCATCGTCATCGCCACCACTGTCTTCTTGGACTTCGGCTTGCTATTTAATAAAAGAAAAATCAACAACTCACATTGACATTCTGCTTCTCTTCCCCTAAGCAAAGGATATTTCTCTGCAGAACATGACAGGCATCTAAATCTGTACATACAACCTTAACTTCACAACCTTAATACAACCTTAACTTCTAGGTAAGGTTACGTAAGTGCCACATCACTGAATGTCTTCATGCATTTAGAGCCATGTCATTAGTTTCTACATCAGAATCTACAGTAACACCCTAAAACTGGATAGCTCACATTTAGAAAGGAGCCACTTAGTACAGGGAATGGCCATATCTTAAGTAAAAATCCATTTTCTTCAGTTTCTAATGTAGGGAAGTATACCTGAGAAGTCTTAAAATACAGACAGCAATAGAGTTTTGGCAGAAAGGAAAAGCTCAAGGAAAGCCCAGCAACGATCTACTTCTGCCACAAGTCTGCTATTTCAACATAAAACATATTGTAGTGTTCAAAGGAGATTTAGTTTTCCTACCTTGATAGTACTTCCAATATGATTCTGTTGTATCAATATATCAGTTAATTCAGCAATGTTAACAGGAGCTTTTAGAAACAACTGGAAAATAAACAATAAATATTACACAATAATATAGGTCTAAACCTTCTTTATATTGTGGACCACTTAGGAGAACTAAGATATCATCAATTTCTCTAAATTGCTATTTAATATCCTGTATCATTTTTAATTTCAATTTAGTATTTACTTAACATCCTTCAATATAATACTCTAAACAGTTAAAATAAGCAGTTGAAGGGCTTGCTACATAACCCTCCCCAAGCTGACATTGTGCATTTTGAGGCAAAACAAAGATTTCTAGGCAGAAACCAGCACAAGGGAGACAGAAAATGACAACATACTATGGAAGAACAACCCTGCAGTTTAGGGTTAGAGTTTCCAAAACCATGGCACATTTACTCAAATGCTCTTTACAAGCTTACACCCTACAAAACTATAAACAATAAGACAGATAGTGTGAACTGATGACTTTGCATAACTTTCCGAATGGCATTGCTCAAAACAAACCTCAACCAAGTCCACAAAAAGTCAGAGTACCTGTTGAAGTAACTTCTTTATCCCATTGTGATCATTGTCTGATATTGAATGTGCTTCAAATTCAACATTCACTTCCTGCATACAAGCAAAATACAGAATATCAAACACATGCTTGGCAGAAACCAAAATGAAATTGAACTATATGAAATGTAATAACGACAAATAATGCTCTGAGACTCATCTCCATCCCTCAGTTACACCAGCAGTTACAGTTTTTATCATTGATCCCTCCTCACACCCTAGAGGAGCAGCAAGTTTCATAGTGTTGCCTGTCTTCATTTCCATGCAGCTGCACAAGCTAGTATTTCATTTTCCTGAGACTTGAGAGGGTTTTTCTTTTTGATCTTTTCCATATTATTAAGGAAAATTAAATAGACTATTTGGTGTTGACAGCAATATTTAAGCGATTGCCTCTAGCCCCATAGAGAAATCCACGTGTGCACCCTACACTTTACATACAAGTCTAAAAATGACGGCACTTTCCAGAAATACCAGTACGAAATAGAATAATTTTAAAAAGATTCTTGACAAGAGTTAGCTGAACGTGTATCACCTTACAGATCATCAATATGTTTTAATATACCACATAGCTTTAATACAGAACAGAGACCTCTGGCCTCTGGGCAGGCCCTGCACCGTGGGCCTCCAACCAGCAGCACCCCTGCTCATGCCTCCTTTTAAGGGAATAAACCCTGCCCCAAGGGAATAACACCTTCAAGGTTACTAAAACCATTTTATGCTATAGCAAAATATAAAAGAATTAAAGATTGGAGGCCCCGGGGAGGGAGGATTGGAGCCGGCCGGGCCGCACCGCGAGCGTGGTCCCCTCCCCGGTCACCTCATCGATCCTCTCGTCCGAGTCCGAGTCGCTCGAGGTCGGCTCCGACCCGGAGCCCGATTCGGAGCCCGACTCCGAGCCGGGCTCGTCGGCGGGCGGCGGCGGCGGGCGCCGCTTGGGCCGCGTGGCCATGTTGTGTGGCGGCGCGCAGGCGCCCCGCGGCCGCGCCGGCCCCAGCACGGGCCCTGCGCGCAGGTGAGCGGCGGCGGCGAGCGCAGCGGCTCGGGGAAGGGCCCGGAGGGGCCGCGGGGCCGGGCCGGGGGCTCCGGGGGTGCCCGGCGCCTCGGGGCCGCTCCTAAGCGGCAACGCGCGGGCGAGCGCGGGCGGCCCGCGCTGCCGCCGGCGTGTGGGGAGGCGCCGCGGCCGCCATTTTCCTCCACCGCGGGGGCTGCGCGTCCTTCCCCCTTTCCTTGAGGAAAAGGCACAAAAGGGGTTAAAAACAAAAAAAAAAGTGTATCCCTCCTCGTGCTGCAGGCACAGTTTGTCTTAAAAGAAATCGAGCTTCCCCAGAGGGGTCTGCCGTGGCTTAAAGTGCGCTTTAAAGGACATAGGGAAGTGTGTGTGCGTGTCCTGCAGCGTGTGGAGGCTCTCCTGCCTGTGCCGAAGCATCTTTCATTAAAAAAGATAAAATATAATTCCCACGTCGAGCCAATAACGTCACCTTTCCTCTGGGAATTGTTATTTATTTTAAGCAAAAATACTCGTAATGCAGGAAAATTTGCTGAAAGGTCGTAAGCAGTAAAAACAGGAGGGGTGACCGTTCATGCTAAAGCCTTACTGGTGCAGACTGCTTGCCATGTAAATCTCCTTGCCTAATTAGTGGAGGGAAAAGGGAAAAAAAAAAGTGGAAAAAAAGGTACTTCTGAAGGCATTAAGAGAGGAGAATTGAGCTTTCACTGTTAGCAAGCAGGAGAAATTCTGGGCGTGGGGTCTTAGATATAATTTGAGCTTTATAAATACAATCCAAAGAGTTTAGTACTTTGAATTTGTATATCCCTTTAAAGTACTGAATGTGTCCATGGTTTTTGTTTTTGTTTTGTTTGCTGCTGTCGTTTTTTGTTTTATTTTTGAGAACGGTGTCTGCTCTGGAAGAGCTTAGGTCTAAATAATGCCGATACACAAGGAAAATGCTCAATGCAGAAAGACCAAGTCTGTTCCTGCTATAGTAAAACTGCTCCCTTGGGCATGTAAACCGGAACCAGTAGAACAGTTTTCCATTTTTTAGTTGCAGCTATATCAGTCAGGAATCACTCTTCTTACTAACATGGTTTCTGATAAAAATACATCAAGTTGATTTTACATGAGTCCTTTGCTTCTTCTGACATAGGCACTGACTAGCAGGAATTTTTCACAAAACATTGTTATTTGGTGACATATATACTATATGTCCCGTGAATCTGGTGGATTTTTGAAACTTATAACAGCATATAGTGTTTTTTTTCTTTCTTTTTTGGGTATTAAACTCAACTAATCATAGTAGGAGAATATTGATAAGAAATCCTTAGTATCACAAGCCCTAGCCCAAGGATTTTTAAGAGTTTTTCTTTTAAAAAAACTCACCCACACTGTCTAGTAATTCATCTCCGTTTAGGTTTCTTTAGACTTAGTGATCAAATGTTATTGTGACCCATATACAATTGCTTATAATCAAAGTAATATTAGAAATGGTTAATATATTTAACAGCTGTCAGCATGACTTAGGAGCAAGAAATGAAATGGCCCATTTAATTCTTTTTAGAAGCTATCCTGTTTAAAGATAGTTCAAAATGAATTTGGGAACAGGCTTTCACTTGAAAGCCAAGTCACCTGCAGAGATTTACTTTCTGTGCAATGACATATACGAATTTTACTAAGCTGCTTTTAATATGAGACATTATTGCTCATTTATAATATCAGGGACCTAGAGATCACACAATAACTGGCTTTATATTTTAATTGAAGACGTAAGGATGTTAAATTTTATCTGTATGTGCAATATTCTTCTGAACATATAATGTGACCCACATTTACCCATCTCCTAAATTAAGTCATACAGTCTCCGAAAAATAGTCCTAGACTAAGTTTATCCTTTGGTGGTCACAATGTGATGCCTCAGAAGCTTCCTCGCAGCTTGTTGTTCAGAACTATCTGGATTTTTCCATAACCCTACAGAGCAACTAGTATAAGTATTTTCTCAAGCATTTTTTAATCTGTGTGTCTATTCAAGGTAGAAAATCTGACGTTCTCATAGTAGCTGTTTCCAAGCAAATTTGATTTTAAATGGTATTTTCCTAATGTTGGGATAGCAAATATTGTAGCATTGTTATTTTAGAACACAGGTAAACAAGAGGCTTGTTCAATGGGGCAAAAGCAGGAGGCCACGTTGTCCTGTGAATAAAAGCTTGGCAGCGAGAAGCTTCTCACTGAGGTTATTCATGTACAGCTCCGTTTCCATGTGTAGCTTGGGCAGTGCTGCTGGACTGCTAAGTCCATTGATTGTTCTACATAGACACTATTTTTATGGGCTTTTAAGAAGCTTGTGAATACCCCTCTTGAGAAAATATATAGAGATCTTAGTATGTACAGGAGAGAATGTCAGATATAATCGAAGATGCTGCATGTGTAGTTTGATGCACTTTCTTCTTAATGCTGTTTGATTCAAGAGCAGTGTTTGTCAGGGTTCTTGGTTGTAATCCAGCTTTCTGGAAGATGCGTTTTAGCCATTTGCAGGAATTTCTAAGTAAAGTCTCAGCGACACAAGCAAACTGTTAAAAATACTGTTGTTTCTCTTAACATGCCCAGTGTGGTGGGATCCTAACATCATTGCAGCAAATCATAAAACCTGGTGTGGATGTTTTTCCATGACAACCAGGCTTGTGGAAAGGACAGCATCCTTCCAGCTTCCGTGCGGTCCTGCTTGTCGCCAGCTCTGCTACATAAACCTGTCTGAACTTTGTGGAGAAAATGGACTCAGCGGTCAGAGACTGAGAGCTGCTGTAAAGGACACTGTTTTTGGAACAGCAGTAATACCAAAAGCTGAAGGATACCTGCAGCACAAAATAAATGGCACTCACGAATGTACAAGCTTACGGATTCCCTAGCTCAAATTGCATTTTCTTTTGGACACTTGTGGTGTCTTTTGGAAGTCAATAAATGGGATTTCTTCTGGTAAACTTGAAAATAAACTGGTGTCTTCTGAGAGTGCCGGGGATGTGCAGACTTACTCGAGGAAGCCAGATAGCTAAGTCCAAAATACAGCCTGTGTGATTTCCTTCTAAAAGAGACGTGTAGATAATTGCATCTTGCAGTAGTTCATGATATTTTATGACTACCTGTAATTATGTCTGGTTTCAGGATGTATTTTTCACGCAAGATCTAAACAAAAGAATTAATTTGGTATAAGTCACCTTGTTAAGCATGGATGTTTACCCATTCCTTATTATTGTTCATTGCTTGACACAGTAATAAGGCGATAGATAGGAACTTAGTTCAGTTCTAACTACCTAAATAAATTAATTATAATTCCCATTTCCCCCAGTGTACTTGAATTAACACTGTCATGTTATTTGGAGGGTTTATTACAATGCTTTGGGAAATTGCTCTTGCTAAGAAGAATTATTATCTGGTGTTATACAGTGCAGAAGATTTGTTTTTCTGGCATAATGTTGCTAACCATTATAGTCCCATCTAAAAACCTGCCATTTACCTACTGTCATAAATGTTCCATCAGCTACATAAACTATATACTTATGTGTTTTGGAAGCAGGAAGGAGTGATGGATTATGAAAGCGTGTGTGCCAAAGTATTTTTACAAGAATATTGGATTTTTAAAGTAAAGACTGTTACAATGTTAAAGTGACTGAGAAATCGTAATGATGTTTCTTATCAGGAAAAATGTATTTCTCTAAGTTACAAACGTGTGCTCTCTGTTTCTATTAATCACAAAAATGTCTCTAGGAATATTTTTACTCTGTGAAAACCTGAAATATTAAAATAATAAGAATATCCAAAAAAATCAAAGTAATATCAAAGTAAGTTGTATAATGCAATTCTTTACATTAGGTTTGGCAGTGTAGCTCTTGAAAGCAATAGGATTTGGTGAATTCTGTACTGTGAAATTTTTTTCTTCTTTTTTTGGGGTCTGTATGGTCTGAGACAAAACGTTTGTTTTGACTTTTACAGGTCCCTTGATTTTTCAGAACTGCAAAGCCCTACAAGCTCCCGTTTGTGTGAGTTTTGTGTACCAAGAATCAGTACTTCAGAGTCTAATGGTAAGAGCTCAAAAAATTATCCTCAGCTATGAAACCACCTACACCTATCCTCAACTGTGAAACCTATCCTCAACTGTGAAACCTATCCTCAACTGTGAAACCACCACTCTAAAGCCTAGGTTACGAAAATGAAGTTTAAAATCATGCGAGAATGGTATTTACAGCTGGAGCGCAAGGTCCTGGAGATGGTTTCCTTGGGGTGCCCTTTTCGCCCCCTGCTTTTGGCAGTGCTGGCTATAGAAGAATACAAGATACAGAGCTCCTGTCACCTGTACTGACTTGCACCAAATCCTGTTTTGTCCAGTACATTTAAGGCGGCCTTTCCTATATGAAAGTTGTTGACAACTTTTTCTAAGAAAATATTTTTACCCAAACTTTGTGCCATCTTGGATGAAGTTTTGAAGATTGTAAAGCATTTCATCCAGATGGATCAAATTTAAGATGTTCTGTACATTTGAATAGTCACAGCTGCTTACTTTTAACTGAGTTTACTGGCATATAATGTGTAAGGGAAACAACACACAACTAAAATAAATGTGCAGAAAAGTAGCAGACTTAGTTTTGTTTATTCCATTTGCTTTTATATTTGTTATATTTGCTTAAGTGTTGTAAAATGTCTTCAAATTCAGTACCAGAGTCAACTTTTGAAGAACAGCGTGCTACCTTAGTTTTTCTTATTGTCTTCTATTTTAATGGCAGATGATATTATTTCAATCTTGCCTGTATACTGTAAATATATCAGTCAAGGTAAGTGAGTATTATGTGTGTTATACCTAAATGCATAAATGTGCACATACATATGTCTGTATTTAAAAAGTAGTAATTTTGGAACACTGCCTTGCACATGCTTATAAAAAGGGTGAGACCAAAATGCATCAAATTGTACCACTTCATACATAAACTCTTGCTTTCTGTAATGATGACACTAGGGTATAAACTAGCACAGAATGGAACAGAACAGAAGAGTTATAAATAGTGGCTTAGTCTGTTGCTTTGTGTGAGAATATTGCAGAGGTTGTTAACTTTTTTACACAACATTTTCCTTTAAAATGTGTTCTCCTGGATGACTTTCACTGTGTGTTGTTTCCAGGCAGTATCATCCAGACCCAGCATGATGTTTGTTGGCCTTATCAGGCTGGACATTCGTTCCCAGAGAACGTACATTAACTGCTTACTCATTGCATAGGGTATAGGGAGCGGGGCCTCTGCTCAGAACCCAGCTGCTTTGGAAGCTGGGCTGTTAAAGCCACTGTTCAGCAGAAAGTCCTCTAGATGTAATTTAGATAGATTCATTTATTGTATTTCAGAGCTCTTTTGCAATTCTTAGGTAAACAATGAAAGTTCTGTTATTGAAGGACCCCAAAGACAAGGATTCAGGACCAGATCCATATATTACAGTGAGTAAATGTTTCATTAAAAAAAAAAAAGTAAATATTTGTGTCATTTCAATATTAAATAATAGTGTTACACAGTTCAGGAAGATAGATCATTATACCTGTTTCAAATTAAAGAATTATATAAAGTAGGAGTGCGTATCTGAAATTATATCTTCTAAGAAAAAAATATCCTGGAAATTGGCTGTTACTGAAAAAATTATTTTGGTTATGGGACATTCTTTTGTATATTAGAATGATTTTAGTTCTTTTAGTTTTGGGACATTTGTATGAGAGTGATTCAGCATTAAAGTTCTCAGCAAAGTACTGATACTGAGACAGAAGTTCATTTGAATTAACATTGGTTATGTTCATGTAGATAAAATTATGATTACAAAAATTTGTAATGGTTTTGTTAGGAATTCAATGTGAAAAACAGTTTACATGTTGCTGAGGTGCTTTCTGCTATTTAGTTTATTCATGTGGGTATTTCTTACTTGTAGAGGTGGTTATATTGGATTTAAAGACTTAAAAAGATGCACAAAAATATTTGCAGGACCAGAAGATCATTTGTCACTTAGATTTCTGTGCTGGTTTCTACTGTAACTACTCAGTAGCTACACACAAAAGACCTCAGTTCCACTGGTGGTTGTTCAGCATTATGCAGAAATGCTAAATTAACATACAAAAAACCCTAGTTTCACTATTAAAATTAGATGCTTTTCAGTTTTGATTTAGGGAAAAGAAATATTCTTACAGATCCTTACTTTAAAAAGAAAAAAGTATTGTTTGAAAGGTATTCAGCAAATCTCTAAACTTTTTCTCTAGGAATTAAGTTTACATGGATTAGAAGCAACTTTGATTCCAGTTCTGTCATTTGAGTTTGTTTCACTTGACAGCTTATTTGAAAAGGTAAGATTCATATTATTTCAGTTGTCATATTTCTAACAGAGATTAGGCCAGGATTGCCAAGGTACAATGTTGTATATGGATTTAACATTGCTGCTGCCCTTTATGGTACCTCTTTCTGTATTTTTTTACAAATCTTTTATGTTGATCAGTTGCCAGTCATCAGGTCCTCAATGAACCTAAAACAGATACAAACCTCTTAATTAAAACAGTAGTCATGTGGAGCCCTTGTTGGGATTTTGTTTGGCTTTTTTTAAAAAATCGTTTTTAAGGTCCCTTTAGCTCAAAATTGCTTCAGAAGTTGGAACAAAAAAATCGGCCAGATGCTATCGGATGTGTCTGAATGCGAAGCCAAGCTTTCAAAGTGCAAGTCCTCAACTAAGAATGAATAAAAGTATGGTTGGAAAAGAAACAAAAACCTAGGCATGCATTCAAAAAGTGCATTTTGCATGTAATTCTTTCATAGAGGGGAAATCTCTTAAAATACAGGTTATATAATTTAGGAGCATTATGCTATTTTGTATTTCTTAACCTGGGTGCTGTATTTAGATTTCTGTGTTATCAGAATATGTACATTTACCTCTATAACGTGCAGATCTGTTATATGTAGAGTGGATAGTTTCAGCCTACTTGCAGGCTTGAAAAAGATGAAAAAAATCATGTGGAAGAATCCTGTTGTTTCTATACACATTGTGTTACTGTAGCTTAATGAATGGACTGAGACATGTTGGTGTTAAGAGTAAAGTGTGGAAGGGAGACTCAGGATAGATTTTCATTATTCATCTGTCAATCTTGACAAGAGTGTTCCTTCTGCCATAGGCCACAAGCAAGAGGGTATTTTTTTTTTTCAAATTAAAATACTTTTAGAACAAAGAAGTTTACTCTTATTCCCATCAATGTGAGGCTCCTGCAAGTTCAAGGAAGAGATTTTAGTCCCTTAAAGAAGATATTAAGCTGAAGCAATCTGCTTCCAGGTGCTCACTGTTGCTTACACAGTGTGTATTCTGAGTATTCCTGGGAATGGGCAGCTCAATTAACAATGTTAGCTGCCCTGTCTCATGTGCACTTGTGCTTGTGAGTTACTGCTCGGAATAACAGTTGATTTCCCTAGTATGAATTGGAAGTATCTCCTATATTTTCCTCCCACCCTTCAGTGATACAAATCCATCCCCATTCCACAGATTTTCAGAATTAATATGATGTGTGCAGGTTGTGTTCTGAATTCAGTATTTGTTATGCATTTATCTTATAAACAGCCTTGCTACCGATATTGATCAATTTAAATATTTGCCTGTTTCTTTATTAGATATTTATTGAAAGACCTTTGTTCTTATAAGAACAATTTTTTGATTTTAAAGAATTGAACCAATTTATTTTTGTACTCACTTGTAAATTTTCTGCTTGTATCTACTATTAATGAGCAGCTCTCTCATCCTGAACGTTATGGAGGCCTAGTTTTTACCAGCCCAAGAGCATTAGAAGCCATCAAGATATGTTTAAAAGAGAAGAGTAAAAGTGAAGGTAAGTGCAGATTTACATTCCTTGGTCTTTCTATTTCAGAATTTCAGGAAGTTTGATAATATGTTGTAGACCACTGTTTACACAATGCAATAAATATTGAATTTATACATCTAGATTTGCTAATGTACATACTGAAGTATTAGTCCTTACTATTTTTATCTGTATTTTCAGATTTAAACAAGCTCAGATACTCATTTAGTATTCATATTTTATTATCACATGCTTAAATTTAAATGTTTTACAGCCTGGTCCGAATCTCTGAAACAAAGATGGAGCAACAAACCAGCATATGTGGTAGGAAATGCTACAGCTTCTCTAGGTAAGCTGGGCTCTTAAAAAAAGTCTTAGATGAGTTTGTCTTTTTGTTATAATTTCTGTAGTCTCAGTTGCTATTCAAGGATGCTAAAAAAATTAGTACTAGAACTATATGTGTTTACTTCAGCTGGGGATCTGGCTGTTGCTTTTCATTAATTTTATTGTAATGTGATAGCAACTGCTTTCATTTAAAAATTTAAGCCAAAAACGAAAAAAAAAAAGTTCTTAATTGGCTAAAAAAAAAAAAAAACTTACCTTGGAAATGAAATTGGATGAAAAAGATTATAATATGGCTTGCCGAGGCCCACCCCGCGAGACGGAATGAACGACACTTCAATGTGAAGCAGGTTCAATTCGTTTACTATTCTCTACGGTGTAGCTTTATACAATTCTATCACCTGTAAGCGTACACACGCGCTAAGCAACAGCATTCTCATTGGTTAAGCTATAGTGTCCATGCATAACTAGCTTGCAGCTGGCTGACATTCCTTTCCGATGCTCTATTGCTGGTCCTCCCGGATGCTTATCTGGCTATGGCCGGCCTAGTTCATTAAAAAGTTGCTAACGAGCGTTATCTTCTCCGGGTGGCCTTGGTTCCCATCGCTTCAGTTCCCGGTTCTCACCGCCTCAGCTCCTCGGTTCTCATCACTTCAGCTCCTCAGTTCTCATCACTTCAGCTCCTCGTATTCCTGTAAAAGTGCTAAGGCCCCAACAATGGCTATCTGATTTCAAGAAGTGTGATGCACTGATGCACTCTCCATTAGGTATAAAGGAGAATTTCAAATTATCCAAGACAAGCCTAGCTATTCCCAGAATTCTTCCTTTATACTTTTCTCTTGTTTTTCTGTGTAGAACCAAAATCAAATCTTGTGTAGCAGATTATTACTTTTAAGTGCTGTGATTTTTTGCTCTTTAAAGAAACATTTTATGCTAGGAAGAAGTTGGATTTCCTTTTTTTAAATCATGTGTTTCTGTGACAGTAAACCTGAGTTGCTTTTATTAAATTCAAACGAAATTTTTCTTTGCTGCTTTTGATTATAGTGGAAGAAATTGGCCTTATTCCACAAGGAGAAGAATCTGGAAATGCTGAAAAATTAGCTGAATTTATTTGCTCAAGTAAGTACCAAAATCTTTGACTTGAATTAAGATCATATATCTTAACGTTTTTTTCAGAATTCCATATAAATAGAATTTTTGTTAGTGTGTACACTAAAGCAGTATATATACTGCATATATGATATACATCTTATATGCAGAATTGCTGAATTGAGCTTTTTGGAGTGCTTTTGGACTCGTCAGAGGAAAACAGTCCAGCTTCCAGAGAACCAGATGAAAGTGGAGTTATTCAGGGTGTTGGATGAATTATTGTATCTGCTGATTTAAAAGCTGCTGGTTACGCCTTGTCACTTTGCTGGGGGAAAATGAAGGGAAGAAAAATACTATCTCATCTATTGTGCTAAAGTAAAAAGAAAGAGGGTCAAAGTTAAAGAATAAAGACACATGTAGTACCAGGGGCTGGACCAGAAATGAGCTGGATACCTTGAAGTCTCTTCTTATTACCACATTTCCTAGCCTAAAGAAAAATGTCCTTTAAGAGCTGTATTGATTGTCCCTAAAAAGGGTGCGTTACAGAGAGAGAGGTGTTAACAGAGAGGGAGGTGTGTGCTGTTGCATTAACTGGAGTACTACCTCTGGGAAAAATACTGCCAAGGTCAGAAGTTAAAAGAGGCATGGAGAGGGCTGAGTGGAAACCAGGCATCAGAGTGAGTTTAGAAAATGAGTTTTTAAGAACATTCCAGGCCCTTGGAGGGGAGTGTGTGACTTGCTGCCATCGTGGCCTCTGCCTCTCTCCGGTGCCCACACCTGCTTTGTGCTTCCGACCACGTCTGCTCCATCGCTGCTTCCCAGCCCGCTCCTATGGAGGTGGGAATTGGGGAAGGGCACTTCCCGGGTCAGTGCGGGCTGGCAGCAGCTTCCCAGAGTCCAGGGGGAAGGAGGGAGCTCGGGATCTTTAACAGAGTGTGCGGAGCAGGGGGCTCCTCAGGGAAACACGGAGCTCCAGGGATCCCCCTGTCCCTGCACAACTGGCTGCCCTGGGACACCCTTCGGGACAACCGGGAGCTCCACTCACTGGAGACTGCTCCATCAAACTCCATGATTGAGTGGATTGGGCATGTTTATGCTCAATTTATCAAATTGGGAGTAACAATCTCTAAAATGCAGATTAAATTAAATTTGTGTTCTCCCTGCTGTATGTGTTTATCTGTGTTTATTCATAAAAGGATAAGAAGTAAATGAAAATACTAGTTCTGAGCAGAGAAGAATTTTTACGTCATTGCAATTTATTGTCAGAATAAACATAAAATCTGAAGCAATTATATTTCTTTTGCTCTTTATTTTCTTTATCTTCATGGCATCAAATTAAGTGATTGGAAGCATGCACGTATTGACTCCTTAACTAAATAGTTTCTTTTCCAGATAAATATTTTCTAGTTCTGTTAGGACATACCATGTGCGTTGGTTACAGAAGCAGGGGATGCAGCTGGGGCCAGGGTCTGTTGGACTGTTCCAAGCTCTCGAGCTGTTCTGTGCTTGGTAAACACGAGTCTAAGGGATTAGTGTTTCTTTTTGGATATCACACTGACATTTCAATTAACTGCCGCGAGTTGAAAGAGGATTAATGTTAAAATGTTCTTCCTTTATCTTATGATTTAAAAATATCTTGTATTCTGTCCTGAGTTCATTCTTCCTTCCTGTAATTTATTAGAAATATTAGCTTCGATTCCTAACAAAACTGCAATGTACTGTTTGGATATCCCGGTATATCCCTGTGGGCTTCTAATAAGATTTTTCCATTTGATTTTCACTATGCAATTCAGTTTTTCTCAGAGGCATCTCTGATGCTTATGCTTATAAACCAAAATCTACCTGGTTTAAAAAGTGCCTAAAAAGACATTTATTTTCAAAATATTCATTAATATATCTGAATTAGCAGTAAAGTAGTAGGTGGTGAGGAACTTCCATTTATTTTGAAATATGAATGCAAAGTGGAGGGAAGGCTGTACAGTATTTTATTTTGGAGCTTTCTCTGTATTTCTTTTGTTTATAGAAAAGGCAAACCGTGTGCAATAAGATGTCTGATGTTGTGTTCCTATCCTTAGCAGTTTGTAGCTATATTTAAAAGGAGATACATATATAAAAATAAATGATTACTGATAATATGAATTTAGTTTTCATATGGAAAACTATTTCTTTGGTTCTGTTTGTCATCAGGACTGTCTTCACAAAAACAATTTAAAAACTCTAATAAGCCTTAAACAATACATTAAAACCAATAAATATTATATGGACAGCTAATTCCACTAATAGAAACAACTGCAAAAATGCATAAAACCAGTTATCACTAATGTTTAAGATATTTTGTTGTATTGTGTGTGTTCTTTACATGTGTGTAATAGCTTAGTTTGCAATACTGTAGAGAAAAAAGTACCACTTTTTTTTTTTTTTTTAAGTTGACTAAAATCCTTTTAGCCATTATTGCAGATGCTCCCAGGGAGATTCAGGTTTCCACAAACCAACCTGAGGAAAACACGTTTCTGCAAAGGGAGGAACCACCCGCCTGGGGCTTTCCCTTGTACAATGGCATGGGGAATAGGAATGTGGATTATCTTCTTTCAGATCTATTTAGCCAATGTGTTCGTATTACAGTTATGGAATATTTTTTAATTTACATGCTAAGTAGCCTCTATCCTCTGAATTGCAGATGCAGCTTTACTGCAAATGTTTTCTGTTATGTTATGGCTGGGTCTATGGTGAAGGAGGCAGCATTTGCAGCTGTGTTCAACACTTGAAACCTTTAAAATCTTGTGTGTCCTTTATTAGAAACATGAATTAATTACAAGCTTTTGCTTTTGTATTTACAGGAGAGAACCCTAATTCATCATCTCTTCTTTTCCCTTGTGGAGCCCTCAAAAGAGAAGTGCTTCCTACAACACTAAAAGAAAAAGGTTGAACTTCCCTTAGAGCCTCATTTTAATTGTCTGTTGTGAAAGCAGCTGTATCTAAAGATTGTAAACCAAATGTGAATAGTAAAAATTATATTTGCTATTATACTGGCCAGAAGTAAGAGGATAGAAATAAAAACTGGCGTAATAATGTAGTGTCCACAGCTCAGGTACTGAGCCGTAACATGAAGTTTTGAAGTTCTCTGGTTACAGATGCTTTACTCTTATCTTGAAGCTCTAGGAATAGCTAGGAATCCTTCACAGAAGTTATTTTCTGTCTTCTTAATCTTTTTAACCTGAAATAACTCAGGTACCATTATTACATTGAGTGTCTTACTGAAATTCCATTCAGCCATGCCTGTGCATCCTGGTTCCAGGTATCCCTCTGGAAAGTCTCACCGTGTATCAAACCACCCAGCACCCTCGGCTCCAGGAATCGCTGAGCAGCCACTTCTCACAGCAGGTATCGGGCACTGATAGAAGGGGGCGTTTTTTGAGCTGCCTGGTAAAAGCTAGTAAAAAAAGACACTCCTCTTCAGGTGTCTGTTTGATATAGTTGTGCTGCTGCAACAGTTTGTTGTGTAGGCTGCCTGTTTTCTCCTTCTGATGACTACCAAGAAAATCCTGTAGCAAAAGCTTTAGCCATAGAGAATGAGTCCCTCAGTTATTCGTTGTGGCACTTACAGAGTCTAAAATACACGACGTCTCCGTTCAAAGAGGACAAAACATTTCACATTTTATCTAGTGTTCACAGTACATCTGTGTTTCGGAGTGATTGGTTTATTCCTTTGAGCTCAACGAGTCTTGAAAAGACTGCTTTTTAGATCATACCTTATTAGAAAATACATTTAAGGAGAAATATTCATTGAATAGCTTAATTACTAAAAATTATTACTGTCACTGTATTATCACTGGACATATTTCCATATCTTATGAATCAGAATTCACTAATCAGCTGTACGTATTCCTCTCTGATATCCCCATTTATGAATATAGTGATTAGCTCATTTTAAGTGATCCTAGTAACAAATGAGCTCAGATGTATTCACTAGAATTGTTATTAATGTTTCTCCTTCTTTAAAACCATCTATTACATGGCATTCAGCTCGATAAAGTTCATAGTAAAGATTTGCAGCTACTGATCTTATTTCTTAAAGCTTAATGAATTTCCTATTGGCAAGTGTCTGTGTTATACCTAGGATTTATTCAAAATGCAGCTTTTACTTCTTAGACACGTGGCCTGCCTAAACATACTGCTTCTATCTCTAAAATACGTGCATTAACTTCCCCTTGAGCTACATTCTGATTTCAAAGTTCTGCTTGTTCAAGAGGTCCCGAAAGGCTATGACAAGGCCTGTCAACTTATACATTATGGTATCCTGGTATTCCTGGCTGGATTTTACAATTCCAGTCACTGCAGAATTTGGTCTACAGCAGTTATAGCATGTAGTCAGTAGCACGTAGGCATTGTGTGACTTTGTGAGCCCCTCTTATTTGCTGCTTTTAGTATTTAGGGCTGTTAATTTCAGCATAACACTTAATAAAATACCAAGTTTGTCTTGAGCTTTTTATTTCTTAACTGATGTTATTGATTTAGGAAAATAACTTGTACACGTTCCTTGCCAAACAGAAAACTGAGGACAGCTCCAAAACACAATGCATTTATCACCAAAATGTGCTGCTGTACTGAAGTATTTGATTAAAGGCATCTGAATTTCTGCATTTCACAGTGTTTGGCAGACCCCAGGAAACCCTTTTGGTTGGCTTTGTAGCTGCTTCTTATCTGGGAAAAACATTGCATTTCCATAGAGACACAGCTGCAAAGATGGACGTGAAAGGGTGCTGATACACTGCAGGGATGGAGAGAGTCCCCGTTTGACCTGTGATTGTTTCCACGCAGGGAATTCCAGCAAGCATCGTGTTCTTCAGCCCTTCCGGGGTCAAGTTTTCCCTCGAGCACATTCAGAAGCTTTCTGGGGATTTTATCAACCAGGTGAAGGTACGTTGTTTTTCAAAAATGGTGAATTTACAGTTCACCTTAGGCAGCAGAGGGATAAAAAGACCATTATACCCCTTACAGACTTTCAGTTTATATAGGAAATGGTAGCTCTTTGTGTTTATTTCTCAGAAAAAACAGGTTATCCCATACTCCAACTGTTGTAAAATGCTGAAATCTTGGTTTGAGGAGCAGTAGCTATTCAAAGACTTTTTTTTTTTTTTTTTTTTTGCTTATTTACTGTCTACTCCAGTAGTTTGCATCCATAATGAAATTAGTATTTAGAGGCAATCAAAATGATTAATTTAATAATCAAGTTCTACATTTTTACATACTCAAGTGAGAATTACTTGTTACAGGACTTGTTATGAGTACAGTGGTATTCTCCAAGCATTAGCGTGCATTCCATGCACTTTAAGATCCCTTTATAAACTAAAATTAACCTAAAAACTACCAAAGTTTTTCAAGTATAAATTGCACTTTATATTAGAGAGATCAGTATTTTTAAGAGATCTTTTTGGTCCGATGTATTCTCCACTGTGGGAATATCCATAAGGGAACTTGCAGAACAAGAACATCTCTGCCATGATTTAAAGGATCAGATCAAAATAGGACTTTTTCTGAAAAGAATTCTGTGCAGAATTCTGATTTGAAGGAAGGGGGCTATTTTGATCTCTTTAAAAAAATAGCTTTAAAAAAGAAGGCAAAAATCCTAACTGTTTAGTGAATCTACTTCTTTTAAATCTGCCTAGTCGTGGAATGCTCTGCCCTTTATCTTAGACAGAAAAATCAGACAGAATGAAGTCCGAGGGCTCTAGATCAGAGAGTGTCTAGCAAATCTCATCAGGTGCAAAGAGGTGTCTGGTAGGAATGGAGTTTATCCCTAAGGAAACAGTTTTCTGGAACCTAGGTAAGGCTGAAGAACACAAAACTTGGAAATGGTTTGAAAGTGGTCTTGTTTTGTGTTCAGAGTGAAGAGAACCATGCTCTATTGCATCCTTCTTCACCATGCAAAGACAGATACTGTAAAATAAGTACATAAAATAATCTGAAAACCTTGGGAGGTCAGAGAGTCATTTTCAAATCTGTTCCCCACCCCTGAAGTGGAGGAGGCACGACCCTCTCCAACGGCACAGAACAGTCTGAACAGAACTCCTGTGCCGAGAACAGCTCATTTCTAAGAAGCTTTAGGTGAGCCTGGGAAAGCAGTGCATTGAAAACTGAAATACCAACATTCACTTGGCTTTTGTTTCCATGAAAATAAGTCTGCACGTGCACTAGCGTGCTGTTAACCGGCACGGAGAGACAGATGTGCAGCGGTTAGGCAGGTTAAAGGGATCGGGAGCTTTTACCCGGGAATCTTCTTTTTTAAGCAACTGTTTTGGGCTGCATTTTTCCCCAGCTATCCTGCTCTGGCCTTTTGTGTACAAGATCCGTTGCCTCTTGATGATGTGAAGTCAAAAATGGTCTTGCTTGGGTTGGCCATTACCCACCTGAGGCATCTTAAAATTCCTCTCCCTTTCCCTGTTCTGTGGAAATACGAGTTTCAAGTGTTTGCAATGGTGGGATAAGTAATAACCTTTCCTTAGTAGCTGCTATGTAGCTAAGTTAATAGGGTGTTTTAATGCTGCAAACCCTCACCCTGGAAGTTCTGCAGCCCAGCGCAGAGCTGGCGCTCTGGCAGTGCCCCCAAGGGCACGAGGGCAGCAGGGAGCCCCTCGTGGGGACCGTGGCACCCTCAGTTTGCTGCCGCCCGGTACCGCGGTGCCCTCGTGGGGACCGTGGCACCCTCAGTTTGCTGCCGCGCGGTACCGCGGTGCCCTCGTGGGGACCGCGGCACCCTCAGTTTGCTGCCGCGCGGTGCCGTCGCTCTGCGGCCGCCCATGACCGCGGCGCCCTCAGTTTGCTGCCCTAGGCCCCACGACGGCGGCGGCGCTGCGGGCGGCCGGGCTGCGCGTGAGCTGCACGGCGGAGACGCCGGCGCCGCGCGCCCTGGCCGCGGGGCTGCGCGGGGCGCTCGGCCTCGGCGCCTCCGCGTAGCGCCCGGCGCCTCCGGACACGCCGCGGGACGGCAGGAGCTCCCGGCGCCTGCGGCTCTCCCGCTGGGAAGGGGTTTCCGCGCGTCGGCCTCGGCGGGTGAGCGCCGGGAGCAGCGTTGGGGACCGCGCGCCTCGAGGCAGCCGGGTCCTGCCTCCTGCTGCTGCTGTAAGTACCCCGTGTGTGCGGGTGTTCCTGTGGAAAGCTGCTGTGTGTCCGGGCACAACGATGAAATCCGTCCCGTGCGCGCAAGTCACGTACCCAGCGCACCGCCAGCTGCTCCTTTCTCTCTGTAGCCCCTTAAACGTGAAGCTCTTCTGGTTTGTGTGGAAGAATAGCACATGTACAATAAAATATTCCTGGTTGCAAACCTGATTGTTCGGTTGTTACGTTTTTCAGGTATTTATATTGTAGTGATGATTGTAGATTCTCGGTGGAATAGGACAATTCTTGGAGCACTCAACTTGCAGGTCAGTTATTGCCACTAGGTATGTTTAGAGTGCAGGGTCCTAAAAATAAGATTTGGTTTCTGTTCCTGTAAAAAGAGGATTTATTAACAGAGAAATAAACTGACTTGTCCTTGTTAATAGTAGTGGTGGAATTGTTTATTTTAGATGTAGCTTTTCTAACTGGTTGTCTGTGAAAGGAGATGAAGTAATCCAATTTAGCACTAGTGCTACCTTCAGCTGATGCTAAGAAGTTCATAGAAGATTCGGATTGTAATATACTCCATTAATAATCCTCACAAAAGTCATTCATGTTGTTAGTAAAGTACTGAGGTTCCTAGAATTAAAAAAAAAAAATTTGCTCTACTCCAAGTACATGACTTGAATTTCCACTTAATCAGGAAGCTTCGCACCTAGAACAAGAGTTAGTTAATCAGAAGTGAATTCTGTTAACGTAATTTGCAGTTGGGTACGTGGCTGCGCGGGCCGGACGGGCCCCTCTGCCTGGCAGAGCAGCAGCCTCTGCAGCTGCAGGAGAGCGGCTGGGGCCGCCACAGGCTGCCCCGCGGGGCCTGGGCGCCTCCCGGGACAGGCCGGGGGGGTTTTAGGCATTTCATAGAGGTTTTGTGTCGGTGCTGGGGGATTCGCCTGCGGGAGGGGCCCAGGCCGCGGCGGAGCACGCGCTGCTCCCGCACGGCGCTTTGGAACGGGCCTTGAGCCCTTCCCGGTGAGGTGGGAGCTGCGCTGCCCCGCTGCTTTAAGATGCTACAGCAGGCATCATAATTTAAAAAAAAAAAACACTTACCTACTACTCTTAATGGCTGCATAGACTTAAAGGTTTGTCCTCTCACCTTTCGAATGGCTGCCCAGCAGATCTGCTCGTCTGCAGCGGGCTCGCGCAGTTCCCTCTCACCTCCCTCGCTCTCGAGACACAGCTTTATCACAAACGCGGTTTTTCTGCCCCCGACCCTTGCTAGGTTTCCTCATGGCACCAATTGCAGGCCTGGGCCCTGTAGTCATCGCCCTTCAGAACCCTCCTGGGCAACGTCCTGCACCTCTGCCCTCAGCAGGGGTTAGGACAGCCCCTATGCAGCCCCACCGCCGGGAAGGGAAGACACAGAAACCTGTTTAGGCTTAAATATATATAAATATATATATTTAACTAACTCGGCAATGACCCTCATGACAGCAGGCGGGGGTTTTGCATGAGTCCTGCTCGAGGCCCTGCAGTGAACAGCAGTTTATCAACAACGCAAACTGGTTCCACGTGTGTTGGCAACTCAAGGCAGAAACTAAAGCAAGAAAGTTTTCTACTTCAGCCTCTTCCTTGAGAGAAAGAGAACACAGGGGTTTCATAGGTGTATATAGGTGTGTGTGTACATACATCCTCCCCACACACATGTATGTACCTGTACCTCCTCTAAACTCAAGAAAAACAAAAAGGAAAGTTCCTGTGGGCTCCAGACACAGTTTTATATTTGAGGACCTCGGAATGGGCACTAGGAGCAGCAGAATTACTACAGCTTATCCCTTAAAATCAGAGCCAGGCTGAACTGTTCCGCAGGGAGGTGCCTTTGCATGTTGAGAGTAAAGAGCAAATCCTAAAAAAAAAAAAAAAAAAAAAAAAGAACTAGCAGGAGAGGATGCAACAGCTTTAGCGAAAAAGTGTAAAATAAAATGGGCAAAAGGAAAATGGTACCTGGGCACCAACTCTGGCCCTAGCACTGGCTCTTCTCTGAACATTCTCAAGGCTGAGAGCCAGAGGCAGCTTGCCTGGCCCAGGGGTGCTTGAAATGTTAATTAGGGTAATTACAACCAAGAGCAGAACCCCTGCAGGGCGCCCTCACTGCCCTTTAAAGGTTTTCACTCTCCAGAGCAGTTTGCTTCTCTGATGAAGGCATAAGGGTCACAGCCAATAAAAACAACACAACCTGATTCATGGATTTATATTTAATAAATAAATTTTTATTTAAAAATATGCTCTCATTTATTCACAGTTTCAAGTCTCAAAAATACTATTCTTGATCAATTCAAACAACCAAACACAGCTATAACCAATCACTTTCTGGTGTAAATTAAAGGCCCAGGGATGGGTACTATTCGCTGGAAAGGCACGTCCTTCTGTGCAGGGTAGTAACGGTAGAAGCAGCTTGTCCACATATTGGAGAGGAATCTTCTTGTACAACTTCAGTTCCCGCTACTGGTTAAAGTGTTCCAGTGAAGCTTTGCTTACAAAGTATATTTCATTAAATATCAAACCGGAGCAACTGAGAGATTACACTTTTATCACTGCAAAAAAAGGCCATTGCCTTTGAGAGGAAAATTGTGATTTCTCCCACCATAACAAAAAAAAAAAAAAAAAAAAAAAAAAAAAAGTTTACATCCTGAACCCCCGTTCAGCATTTCAAACAAAGAAATGCTAGTAACCAAAGTATTGCAGAGTGACCCCAGAAAGAGAAGCAATTCCTGTTGTTCCCCACACGGAGAGGGTGACAACGCAGGCGGTACCTTCTCACCTTCAGTAAGTCTAAATATCACGTGGAGGGGAACAAAGACAGAGCAGAGCGCAGGGACCTGGTGCGGAGCGAGGCGCCGTGGGTGCTGCGCTGCAGCGGCCTGGCTCAGTGTGCCGCGGTGCTGCCCTGCACGAGCTGCTGCAGCGGCGCCAGCACGAGCTCCACGCGCTGCAGCAGCCCGGCTCAGAGCTCCACACGCTGCAGCGGCGCCAGGACGAGCAACACGCGCTGCAGCGGCGCCAGGATGAGCTCCACGCGCTGCAGCCGCCCCGCTCAGTGCGCCCCGGCGCCGGCGCTGCCCTACGCAAGCTGCTCCAGCAGCGCCAGGACAAGCTCCACGCGCTGCAGCGGCCCGGCTCAGAGCTCCACGCGCTGCAGCGGCGCCAGGACGAGCTCCACGCGCTGCAGCAGCCCGGCTCAGAGCTCCACGCGCTGCAGCCGCGCCAGGACGAGCTCCACGCGCTGCAGCCGCCCCACTCAGCGCGCCCCGGCGCCGGCGCCGCCCTGCGCGAGCTGCTCCAGCAGCGCCAGCACAAGCTCCACGCGCTGCAGCGGCGTCGCGCTGCGGTTGGCCGTCGCGCGCAGCAGCAGCGAGTAAACCCTCTTGTTGGTTTGCAGCACTTCCTCTTCTTCGTTAACCACCCTAAAACCAACAGAGATAGCAGAGCTATTAAACTGTGCCAGCGGGTTTTATTTTGCAAACTATCAAAGCGACTCTGCAACAATAACATTAATCACTATTTCCGTGAAACAACGTGGTTGGTGCTTGCATTTCTGAGCCTGTTGCTTCCTTGATTCCTGTTTCCTGCCATTTTACAGCACTTGCAGCCAGAGTTTCCGTTGATGCTGCAGGAGGGATAAGTTCCAATCTCTCCTCAGCTCCAGACGGGCCAAATCATTAACTCCTAACCCCAAAGCACATCCCCAATCAGTATCTCCATGACAAATCTCTGTACTTTTGTCCAAGTTGGTGTCTATCTTGATCATGGCTAATGCAAACAGAGAGCTGAACATCCATGAGATGCCAGAGGGAAATTCAAAAGGTTTTATTTGCTCATGTGCAATTGCCTGCTGTTAGTTCTGCCCTCTAAACCACTTGGCAGAAATCAGAGACAGGTTTATTTATTAGACAGAACAGGCAGTCAATAAAGAGCCAGTGAAATGTAAGGTTATTTCCAGGATAAATTACAAGAATTCCCATAACTAAGTATTACTTCCAATTACTGCTTTCCTCCAATTTACGTAGCCAAATTCAGTTATACTTATCACAGTTTTTCCATCTGAAAGTTAATGGCATATCACCCAGTTTTGTTGCTAATATGCAAGTTTCACCACTGCACATTCACTTCACATGTTCTCCTGCTCTCTGCCCAAGTGCATCCAAGACCCTGGGACAGGATTTGCAAGTTCTTTTTTTCCTCTCTTTTCAGCCTGCCATTAATAAAACCATGGGCAGGGATGATTTTCCACAAAGCAGAACTGAGGAAACATCAATGAGACACGTGCAGGAGGGCACTGGAAACAAAAACAGGTTTAAGCCTAGCCAAAAACACCTATCCCTGTAATTCCTGCTTATCAATATCTGTATTAACACTGAAATGTATTCGCTGCATATGAAATTTTCATTACAAAACCATATTCAAGAGAGATACTATGATGAGAAAGTGTGTCTAGTAAAAAATACACACAAAGCCACAAAGATTTGTTATATTTGTTGTGTCTCATACCCAGGTTATGAGACAATAAAACTGAAACGGTTGCTAATGCTATCCAATTACCTGGGACATCTACTTGGTTAGAAATGAATTACCCTTTGTCAGTGCTCTGCATTTCACACATTCACATTGCCACCTTGTGGAAGCTGTTCTTTAAAGCTGCTTTAAGCCTACAAGGCACCCAAACCACCACTCAAAAGGCACCCAGGCTCTCGCCTGGTCTCATGTTCCTCCACTTCAGCTGGGCCTGCTCCGAGCCGCCAGCAGCAGATTCCTTCATGACACTCCCTTAGACACCAGAAAATTCCAGGAGTCTTTTCCCCACGTGCATCCTCCTCTGCCCTTAGCACTAGGGATGTTCCTGCACTGATTCTGCAATACTTTGCATGCTAAAATACGCTGTCACTGGAATATTTTATTATCAACATCTATCAAAAGATGAGTACTATGCAAAGGGTATTTCTTGTCTCATCTCTTTCCTCAGCAACTGCCAGAAAAGAACAGATAAAAAAAGCTGCCCAGTTGCACACAACAGACATTCCTCTTGGGGCATTGCCTCCATTTCTCACAAAATCCATGCAACACTCAGGCTTTGGGTGGTCAAGGCAGAACTCTGCTCTTCCCGAGTACAGGAGGGTTCATGCCAGAAAAGAGCAGATGTGAACATCACTTTTTCTTGCAATATGCCCCAGTACATGCTTGCAGACTTATGATAATCAGGAATTGCATCTAAGCAATGCTGTTTTTCAATGCTTATCAAGATTCAACCTACCCCATTTTCTTTTTTGTCGAAGTTAACAATTTGACAGACTGTAGCAGAAGGAATGACATCCTGGACTCAAAGATACCGAGCAGTTTCAACACCTCTTCCTTGTTAAGGCCAGGGTAAGAATCATTAGATGTCGCATTCTCAGCATTACCTTCATCCTTCCTTAGCTACAAGGAAAAAAGAAAGAAAACCCGGACTTGAGTAGATAAAGGATGAACACGCAGCAGCAAGTAGAACGGGGAATTTTTTTTATTTATGCATCAAGCATATGTTAACACTGACTACAGACTGCCTTCCACACTGTAATACTTAGTATTAGATGAACTACACATAGAGAATCCCCATTTATGTTGTAGACACGCCCTTTAGTTCTTTAAAAGGACTTTTCAGGGATACAGTTCCATGTAATCCACATTGCTCAAAGAGAGAGTCAATACATCTCCACAAATAAACATGCTGCGGTCAGTCTCTGTAGTACAGGGCAATTCAGAACTTCAAACACTAAAAACGTCAGCTTTAGTAAAAAGTGTCTTACATTTTGTTACTAAGATTGCATTAAATAAAGAAAAAAAGCTTTATATCCAGCACAATAAAAAAAAAAAATTCAATCCAGTTTCATTTACTGTAATGGGTTCAAAACCCATTCATACTGTTGAAGCAACTGGTTTTACTGAAAAACAACCGAGCAACCTCCCAATGAGCCAGTTCTATGCGAAGGCACATGGTAAATGATCTGACTATTTCCTCCCTCATCTCCTGTTTACCTGTTCACACTCTGCTGCAAGCTCTTTTCTGATGAGCTGAAATGCACACTTGGTTTTCACCACTATATCTAGAGCTCCAAATAAAGTCTTTAATTTCCCAGCATTGCTGTTCTGACCTAAAGGGAAAAAAGTAAAAATAAAATTAAAAAAAGCTTACATTCCAGGTTGCACATTGAAAACCTGTAAGATGAAACAGTTGTCTTTCAGAGAAAGGTGTTTTTGAGAGGCAATTCCTGCCTTCATAAACAGGACTATCTATAAACAGAATAATGTGCTTAAAGATATTTTAGGCAACTGTTGTAGGAGGCCTGAGTTGGACTCACTCGCCATCTGGAACTCTGCAAAGGCCACTCGTTCCAGCTGCACACGAAGGAACTCGCAGGGTGCATCCTTCAAGAGCTGGAAGAGTCTTACTGCTTTGCTGTAATGAAGATCAGCAAGGACACGGTGTTGCTTCCTCAAATGTTCATCACCAACCTGCATTTGAAACAGGGCACATAAGTCTCCAGATAATTCATAGGTACATAAGAACCATTAAAATAAAGAAAATCTGTTTACAGATGCCAGCAATCACTCCCCAGCTCATGTGAAAATGGTTTATCTAAATGCTGGCACATATCACCAAATTGCCCAAGTTATTGTATTTTCCACAGCTATTGCTAACAATTTCACAAGTGCAGTTAAGCTAATCAGAAAGAACAATTAAAAAGTCAGCATACAGTTGTATTTTGTTTTCTAAGATTTATTAAATCATATGCAAACAGCCTCCTGCTAGAAAATGAGCAAGTCTGAAAAGCACAGCATGCAAGCCAAACAACATTTTAAATATTTGTCATCAACCACTTCCACTATGGGAAGATGGAAGTACCTAGAAGACATGGAACCATAAACTTTAATATACTTTACAAAGATACTCTGCTCTCTCAACCTAGTGTATACTGTACAATAGCTTGCAAATAAACCACAATTTTTAAAAAGTTAACTAATTTAAATCCCAGCTCTAGAGAGAAAATCAACTGTCCCACATCATAAACCTTTTATATGCTAGCTACAGAGACAGAACGAAGCTGTTTGTCCCCATACCTGGTTCCTCAGGCAGCTGTGATACATGGAGGCCAGCCTGTGGTGGATGGTTGCAGCCCGGTACTGGCAGAGAGGCTGCCTGGGAGACACTGTGTCAACATCACAGTACTTCAAGGACTTCATCATGGCTTCACTAACTTCCTTTTCTATCTGTAAGGGAGGGAAAATGACACAGTGTGATCACTTTGAAACAAGAACACCCCTAAGTTAAAGGGTTAAGTGGCATCATCCTTTCATTAAGCAACAGCTAAACACACACACACAACAAGTTGACAAGAACTACCTCCAAGAAGTTTTTACCCAATAAATCTTTACAAGATATCCAATATCATGAACCAAAACATCATTTTTGCTTACTATTCAGTATTTTTAATGAAGACAATAGCTTATTTTATCAGTTGCTGTCACAAAACTTCCCTTACCTGTTCCTGAGCCTTTCTAGATAACGGAGCATAATCCTGCTGAAGAGTTGCCATCGTGAAATACGTCGTAGAGAGCTCCCAGTTTACAGAATCCCAAACAGCTGGATGCCTCTCCCTCTTAGCTAGAGATCTTAGTGCCTTCAGATAGTAGTCAATGGCCTACAGATTACATAACAATATTGTTACTGCATATATTTATACCCACTAGAAATCCACTCTTCTCTGCGTTTTCTTAAGAGTAAATTCAAACCATAAGTGAGCCTCCTTCAGTTTTTCCTTACATCCATTCATACTGCTAATCATGGCCACACACTTTTATCTCCTGCATTTACCTATCTGGCAATACCAGCAGGACCAGAAATCACAGCACTCAGAGGAAGGGAATCAAGCTGAAACAGCACGAACAGAATCTTTGTAATCTTAGAAACCACAAAAAAGCTGCATTTGTGAAACCAGAAATAGCTACACGCAGCAACTGACAAGAATATTTCAGATAGTTTCCCTCTGTCCTCATAAGCTCCTTTTTATTTTTCTCCTCCTTTTGCTTCAGGGCTTTATTAAAGCACTCCTTCGCTCTCATTATTTTAAAGAATGAGGCCAAGTTTCTACCACTGCCTACCTCAGGGTTTGTATATGTACTTGCAAAGTTCAATTTGCCTAATTAAAAGATAAAGTAATTGTAGGTAGTTACTGGACAAGGGGAGAAAATACCAGAAATACTGATGTTTTGTTAAGAACCAATCAACTTTAAATGCTGTTATTAATTCTCTTTTCCAGGTACACAAATTTTTGCTTCTAAGATGTTAAGCCATCAAGGACTATTAAAAGTTGTTGAAAGCTTTAAAGCCATTATTCAAATGGTAGAATGGTCTTTAAAACGAGTCTTCTTTATTAACTTACATGGTTTTAGCTCAGACACACTGTCATGTGGGGGAGGCAGAGTGGGAGAAGAAAGGAAAACACCTGTGTAGTGCTTTTTGAATAATTACAATAACAATATGTGTAAGTGCAGAGATGAACCCTACATGATAATAAATTGCCACTTTAAAAGGAAGTATCTATATTTTAAAAGCTAAACAGTTACTTTTTCGGCTCAGCCTCCAGCCTACTTAGTTAGGATTAGGATAACGGGAAAGACACAGCACAAGTTATTATGACTTATCTTTAAAAGTGAAATTACTCTGAAAACCGCACTTTTGATCACCTGGTTTTCTTGTGCAAAATCAAAGTGACCCTCTAGAGATGCATTTGCTTTTTATTCTAACAATGTTTTGGGGACCATCTGTTATTGGACAGAAGTCCATAGTATTAATTTGCTCTTGACTCTTAGAAGTAACATTTCCAGTAGGCTGATAATTTTCCTTTATGTTTCAACCAACACAAACTTTTTGAACCTCCTATAATTTTGTAGTTGCTATTTAGGTAAGTTACAAGCATCTCCACTGCAAGACCATCGTTATTTAAAGCACCTGAGGATATTAACAGAAGTTATGCAATAAAAGACACACTAGGGCATAGACCCTAGTTAAAAAACAAGTTCAAAAAGTTACCTTATTGTAATAAAGGGCCTCTTCTGGGGAGAACTCTCTTTTGAAGTCGCCTTCAGCTGCACAGTGGGCTTGAGCACAAATCCGCATGAGTCTTCCCGTGTTGCACAGCAGGAGAGCTGCATTGGTTGCATCGTCAATTGACTCAAAATTCTGAATTCCTTTTTCAAAACAAGAGAAACTCTTCTTCCAGAGTTGCTGTTCAGCTGTCGATACGTTTTTACTCACTAGGAGCAAAACACAAGCTTTATCTCATCGCAAATTCTTAAAAGATACTGAGCAAGCATTTCTATTATGTTATTTTTCACATAACTTTGTACAGAAGACCCTTTGGAATATTTAGGAATTTTGCAGAGCTGATTCATGGAAAATGAATTTAAAAATTGCCACTTAGTTTGTGACTTGACAAAAAAAGAGAATGAAAATTGATGTTCATCACACTTTCATAAGAATTGTGATGCAAAAGAAGACATGAGCGATAATATATGATAAAAGGGAATTCAAACACATTCCACAGCAATATTTAAGATATTACAGTTCTGCATATGGTATGAAACAAGTGACTTTCATAGACAGTTTATGTTCAAGACTAAGAATTTGACATCAGCTGAACAGCAGTTTTCTTAAAATACAACGTTCAAAGACTATACAAACTCAAACCCCAAATTCTTCCAATATCAACACAGATACTTCTTCCTTAAATGTTCCCTCTGTGCCCCTGAATCAGAAAGGCTCAAGTGGGTCCCATGCATTATTAGTGACTATAATCATTATTCTGTCTCAGTGAAATAGCATACCCACATTCTTAATAAAAAAGTCCATAAAGAATACTTGCCCATTCTCTCTGTCTGCACTGCAGCAGCTTGGTTCATGTAGAACACTCCAATTTCATTCCTGATATTGCCCATCCTCTTTAGTACCTGCACGTGCTGCTCTGGATTTTGATTTTTCAAATTACTGAACAGTAAGATTTCATAGGCTGCCTCATAACATTTACAGCTGACTGAAAGTTGGCACTCCAAGTCTGTAGACAAGTCTGTAGCCCATGCAAACACTAGAAAATAAAATGCAGACCTCAAATTGGAAAGTATTTCCAAAAGAGCAGTCTACAGTAATCTAGAGGAAAATGCCTAACAAGATGCCCTACATCAGAAATTCCCCCCAATCCTTCTTGGCAGACAGCATTTACCCATTATTTAAATGATTATTTTTAGTTATTTACGACTTTAGGCACATTACAGAATGTATTTTGAAGATCTCCTTATATGTACTCCAAGTTTTTTCTAAGAGAAATAGAAACGAACCATGACAAGCCCTCCTCCATAAATGATACTAATGCCTTGTTTTGAGGAAACAGTCAGATTATTTATGCCCATTACAACTGAACGAGGACTGTCTGCTCTCACATGAGTGTCATACCTTGGCAGCTGGACTCTCTGTGGAGACTGTGTAATATTTCCTGATCTTCTTTCGTCTGGTAGTTAAATTCTTCCAGATATGCTGCTCTGTTGTTTGCATTTTGGGCAAGCATTAACTGGGTATCTCCACAGAGGGTTAAGCACTGACAAAGAAACACCAGTGCTTCAGGGAGCATGCTGGCACAGAGGCAGCAGTAGGTATCTATCAGAAACAAAAAGCCCATAGATGAGAGAGAGAAGAGAAAGAGATTTAAAACTTGCCACACTTATCCTCTGCATAAAGACTGAGGCATGCTTTCTAAGAGAAACTTAAACAAAATCCTCTTCTGAAACTCTTAGTTGTTTAGAGCAACTGTTTTTTTTGTTTATTGTAAGCAGTAAATCTGATATATCAGAAATGAAACAGGTCACATCTGGATCTTAGAGCTGACTCTAAAAACAACTGGATTTGTACAGATCTACTGAAGCCAGATATGTCCTGAAAAAAAAATCCTAGAAGTTACAATTTAAACTTAATTCTCAAGCCTTTAGAGGACTGAAAGCTGAAAAATGCTTTGTGAAAGCAAAACTGCAGTACTACAACACTAAATTAATGGAATTCTATTGTTAGTCTCTTACTGTTATAAGAGAAACAGCCTGGTTTCAGTGCTTTAAATGGTATCCAGTAATACTTGGAGATGCTTCTCATTTCACAGAGCAAACAGTTCCCAATCTTCCAATTAAGTTGGTGAACAAATTCAGTGTTTCTGAAAGTCAGATTGAGATGAAATGGGAACCAGAAGGCATTTCCAAGGAGAAAACACTCTGTTTGCAGGGATGGTGCCAAGAGCAGAGATTACCAGATACAGATGACTTGACACTGAGACAAACCTCTCCGAGCTTTAGTGCTCTGAAGTGCCAAAACTGCACTCTAGATCTTTTGTTCTGCCTATCAAACCCCAAATCCCTTTGCACCACCAGGAGATAAAGACCCCTACAGACTTACTCTTCCTAGGGACTTCTCTTGTGGAAAACCAGCTAGACATTTAGCCTAACTAAATGTGGGCTTGTCAGACTTGTCACTGCAAGCCACTAGGGTAAATCAGACATAGAAGAAGCACTTGGCATCGCAAAAGGGATATACAAGTGACTGCACAGAGGAGAAATGGGTTCTGGTAACTCACCATGGCACTGCAACGCCAGCTTGATGTATCGCAGAGCTCTCCCGTATTTCTGCAGGCTCATGGCAGCATCAGAGAGGACGTAATACGCCTTGCACGACTTCAGAATGAGCTGAAGCTTCATTTTATACTGCCAGGACCCCGGAATCATCCCTGAGAGACTGCAGTGCTGCCCCTTCGGAAACGAGCCCACTGGAAGGCAAAGAGGAGCCCCTCAGTAACCCCCTTTCCATACGCCAGGGCAGGGGCCTGGCTCCTCCTCGCTGCATCGCAGGCCGTGGTCAAATCCCCAGCGCAGCCCTGCACAGCAGCGGTGCCTGCCTGCCCGCTGCTGCATTTTGCACCTGCAGTAAACACCTGCAACTGCTCCACACGCTTCACCTCACAGCAGGGTGCCCGAATAAAGCAAGCACAGCCAACATCAGTGCAGCCACCTCTCGTGTTCCAAGCACCTCCGGAACACTGGGGCCATGGCCAAGACTTTGCTGTTAAGTGGCAGTTGGAAAAAGGAAGATAGAGCCATTAACACAGTTTTGCCTTCAACCAAATCCATAGAATCTGTCCTCTGCCCATATCTGTCCATCTGTCTGGCTTTCTCACACTGGTCATAAGATATCTTCAGCAGAAGATGAAGGAGGTTGCTTCTTTGATGCTAGAGTGGTTTTGGAAGCAAAAAGAGAAGGCCTCTGGCTTTACACTTAGAAATCCTGATGCCAAAGGTCAAAAATTCTCTTTATATTAGAAATTCAGCAAAAAATAGCAGTGTTTCTTTATACTTCCTTCACTCCCCCCTACTGAAACTACAAAATTTAAATAAAACAACTTCTGGAAAAGCAGAAGTTCCTCCATTATCTTTAATTTATTTTTCCCACTGTGCTGAACTCAATCTTTATGACCCAAAGCAGTAGTATATGGCTGCTTCAAGGAAAGAGCTAAGCACAGAACTAGAAATCAAGCAAACACTGCACAGATGTCACAAAAACACTCCTCGCCCACACTCCTAAGAAAATTTTTGTTTCTAAATAGGAAGAGTTAGTAAATGCACATGGCACGTGCCAGCTGGCAAGCAGCTGAAATGTGTCATCTCTTCCAGGCTGTGAGGGCAGAAGGCAGAGCCTGGCGCCAGGAAAGCTGAACTCAGCACTCTGCTCTCGCTGGGCTGGCCTCAGTGGAGAGTCTCAGCACATCTCAGCACAAATTAATCACACAGCCTGTATGAGCAGAACTACCCGGAACCACTGCAGCTTTCCAACAGGGATGTTGTGACATCCTATGATCACTGCACATCTGCAGGTCGTTGGCCCTCAAGTGACAGCCATAAAACTGGAAAAGGAACCTAACAACACTTCAACGACCAACTCAAAGTCAGATTTGTTTATTAGCTAGTGATTTTTCAAAGGGGAAGACAAGGAAGAATAAGGAATCCTGGAAATACACATTTTTTCTTATTTTTTCTTCTCTTGATTATGCCTATAGGGTTAATCACTCTGCAGGGAACTTTGTTTCTTTCAGGACCTCTGTTTCTGTTCTTTTAGGAAGAGACTGTAAGAAGAACTTTTGAAAGTTTCAGGTGACAAGAATGAAGACTGGCTAAAAATAAAACAAAAAAAACCCGCCTGACAAGTTCATGGAATCATAGAACAAGTCTATCAACACCCCAAATATTAAATCATTATGTAAGTCATTTGCAAGCCACATCTAAATAAGATGCAGTAACATTCAATATTTACCAATAAAAGCTGGAGTATTTTGCATATCAAAGATCCTGTGCAATTCTTCTCATATTTCAAAAGGCAAACACTGTTTTCCTATTTTGTTTGCTCTATGATTTTTGCTTTTTCAATAGCCAGCGTAATTAGTGAGTTGACAATCAAAATAAAGCAAGAGCAGTTTGCTGCAGAATGGAGAAGGTCTTATTTGCACAACAATACAACTTACTTTTGTCTAAAAATAAGGCCATCTGTTTTTCCAGACATTCGGGACCACCACTGCTGGACTCATCTTCGTATTTCAAAGGGATTGGGGTGCTGGGGTCAGCTGCAGGAAGGTCACCTTCTTTTTTAATGCTGCTGTCAACAGATTTCAAACCCTAGAAGAAGATAAATGACATGAATTCACCTTGAAAAAGTTATTCAGCAAATCACAGAACACACCAAAAACTGTGTGCTTTAAGCAAGGGGAATTACCATTAGAAAGCTGATAGACTCACCTCCAGGACATAACTCAGCACTAACCTACAGCGTTCCTCAGTGCCATGGCAGACAGGAAAGGCACAACTAGGCTGGAATGGAGAGAAGAAAAAATAAAGAATTCAAAATGCAGAATTTCAACGCAAGCACCTAGAAAAATCAAACATGAGTTTGTTATAGCAAGTCATTAATGAAACATTTGAACTCTACACTGAGAAAATCCATAGTATTTCTTTCTCTTATCTAACGGATTAATTTATTTTCCATCCACGTTCTACATTTTAACAATTATTCTTAGTAGTTTATGGTGAATCAAAATACAAAGCAAAAGCGATAGCAGCACCTACTCCATAACAGTAATTGCAAAAGAATCCACAGGTGCTCTGCAATGCAGACCAGCTATTTGGAGGGGATACATACAGGGAAACCACAGACCAAGTCTATGAATTTGAAAGATGTCCTAAACCAAAGTACTTGTTTCTTTAAGCAATATTATCAAATCAATCAATATCAAATAAAATAATAATAATAAAAACAATTAAAAGAACCTGTGTGATCCCACAGTCTTTTGATCATCTACAGCCATTCAGCATGGCCATGATCAATCCTTTCTCCATTGCTGCTACAGGAATTATTTTTATGTAAATAGCTATAAAGAGTCATGCCATAAAAAGCACAAGGGCAAGAGAGTAGGGGAGAAGAGCAACATTAGTTTAAATCTCCTATACTGTAAAATTCAAAGAGCTGAAATTGTATTAACTGCTCAAGTTCCCTGACCTTCATGCTTTAATTAACCCGGTACAAACACACAAAACACTTAAACAGAACAACGTAGAATTGAATTTTGATAATAAGCCTTAGCCCTTAACTGAACATTTGAAAAACAACCCCTCGCACCCCCTCCAAATCCACTGCTTCACTTACTCGTATTCGATGAACAGACTTGTACTTCTCTGGTACTGATAACTCCCCTACAGATTTAATTATAGCCACTGCTTTATTGTCATCTGGGGGGTCAGAGCTGTTGCTGTAAGAGCCATTTTCATCACTGTCCGGCATTTCCTCCTCTTCTTCACTGTAACTCTCATCAGAATTAACATTTATAGGGAAGTCTGCACCATCTTCTTTTTTAGGTTCATCTAATTGAAAAAGCTCAGATAACATGTAGTTGGCTGAAGCAATAATCTTGAAAAAAAAATAGATTTTTTTTCAAGTTAAACTTTTCTTTTGAGGAACAACATATCATTTATTTTCTTAGGACAAGCAGCAAACAGTACACATGTACAGGTATTTGATAGTCTATAAATACCTACAGGTACACATTGATTTGGGCTAAGAATTCTGGACTTGAGCAAAAGCTTTAAAAAAATAACTAAAAAAAAAATGCTGCAGATTGTTAACAATTTGTGCACACACATTCCCTACAGTTAGACCCGTTCACATCCGTTTTAACCCTCCCATCTTACAGATGGAAATGAAAGGCCAAACACCCCCAAACCTAGAGCACAGACTGCCTTTTGGATCTTCTGGAGTTACCTGGATATGCAGAAGACCCATCAGGTCTTTAACCTCTTGTTTTGCAAATGAGGGCATATAGGTGCAAACTAGGGAATCTGCCCCAAGGTGCACGTCCCAAGAAAAGACAAAGTAACTGCAGCATCTTCTCAGTCTAACTAAGGAGATATCTCTATCTTCCCTGGACTGTTGTTGCACAGAGAAAAATTGGGAAGTACTCAATGCTAATGCTATGTTTGGCTAGGGCTGAGCATTTTGGAGTCTGTGTATGATTCCACTCTGCTCAGACTGAAGGAAAAAAGAATAAAAAATAGCTTGCGTTATTTCTTTTCCTCATATGAATTGATCCCTACCAGCAGGCCTGCTGTCACAATGCAGTTTGTACTTGAAGTGCAAGGCAGTTCAGACTATTTAGAAAAAAAAAATTATGACTTTTTCTCTTTCTCTCTGAACTCTTCCTCAGAAAGCTCTCCGTTCCTATCCCAAGAGGACTTTTGACACCAAGGGATCCATCAGACTCGCCAAGGGAAATTCAGACTAGAAAAAAGGCAACAGGAACTCTTGAAGTGACCTGCTCTTAGGCACCCAGTCTCCAAATGGAATGCACCATTTAACTTTAGGTGATTTGACTCCACCTTAAATTACTAAATCCTTTGTCCCTCAAGGATTAGACATACACTAAGCAATAGCTTTCAGGCTGGAAGTTTGGGATTTCAGCACTTAAAGTGGGATCTGACTGCCAAAAAGACTTTCATTATTGCTCAACACACACAAAGCAATTACAACAGGGCATAATTTCTAGAATAAGTTATTCTCACAGAAAGATCTCTTGATTTGAGGCTGTACTTTTCACTAATACTGAGTATCAAGTAAAAGACTCAAGTCCCAAGGGAGATGATTTCATTTTGGGGATATTAACTCCTGCATTTGACTTCCTGAACTTTCTAAATAATTTTAGACGGAGAGACTTCTAAATTTTAATTAACTTCTAAAGCACAGCAAGAGGGTAAGCTGCAAGATGCCGGTCAACAAAAAACCAAAAACAACCACCTGTGCTCACAATCCTTTCTTTCCATTTTCCACTCTTTGTTTTGGTGGCTCAAGAAAGATATCACTGTGTGCATCACAGCTGGAAGTTGAAGCCCTTTTCATAGGGAGGGCATATGTGGCTATAAAAAATTAAAATGTTAAGTTTCCATGTTGTTCTATCATAGTCTGCCTAAAGCAGGTACCATCCAGTCAGCTTCCACATCTGCTGCACTATGCCAGTCAACTTTTTGGGTTAAGTGTGGTGATATTTTCTTATATTATTCTGAACACAGATTTCTCAATTTAAGATGACTTTACAGACTGCAAATAGGCCTAACAGTCAAAATCCAAAAGGCAGCAAGACAGACCTAGTTATCTTCTGTTACTAAAAGGGAAGCTAGTGGCAGCAGCAGTTAGGCACATATCTAATGACAAAATTCTTCTTAGAGCAGATGACTTGGGCAACACAGACTCAGTGAAGGTTACTGCTAAAAGAAAGAAAAAATATAAATTCTCAATACCTAAGGAGCACATCTGTTACTGCAGATAAAAACCACAAAAGTCAACCTAATATTCCTAAAAACATGTTATTTTGATATTTAGTGCCAGCTGTGCAAAGGGAGAAAGTACTGCACAAAACCTTACCAGAGATCATGAGATGAGAACATTCCCATTATATTTACATTAAGCTACAGGAAAATGCAATTCTTACTTGAGGATGTCTGCCATTGTCCAGCAACTTCAGACAATTAAGGAGCAAAGTTCTGATAGTGCCATAGTGTTTCTTATTCTGGTTTTTCTTCAGCATCATATTGCAAGCAACTCTAAAAGAAAGTTGAACAAAATTCCTGTATAATTTCTTCTGGTTAGAAGGAGGAAAAGAAAAAAAGAAAAAAGAAAAAAAAAAGAAAAAAAAAAAAAAAAGAAGAAGCTTTAAGCAAGTTTGCCACCAAAAAAGCCTTCCTAAACTTTTAAAAAGGTCTACAAGCCTTGACAAATAAGAGCATAGTTTACATGGAAAAATAGTGAAAAGCAGTGAAAAGTGAATCGCTGATTCCATGAGATTGAAGTTCACCAGCCTTCTGCATAATTATGAAATGAAAATACATTCTTTTAATTTTGCACTTGCAAATTTGTAACTGCCAATTCTGGAATTGCAAAATTTGCAACTGTACCCAAGAAATAAGCGTTATGACAAAAGTGATAAAAACTCACTTGTACAGAAGAATTGCCACAGGCATTGTAAAAGGGTTTTGGTATTTGTCTTCTGTTTCTTCACAAAGAGTGGTTAGGTCGTATAGTTTTACTATATCACTCCCACTTGCTGAAAGGTAAGATCTTTAATTAATCAGCATGACATTAACATAGAATTTTTTTTTAAATCTGATCTAGCTTTACTTACCCTTAAATAACCAATAAGTATGTCCTTCTTTGGTACAATTGGATTTCAGAAAAGATAAGATATTTTGAGCAATATCCTTTATCACTTTGGTAGAGAAATTTGAGTTTTCCAAATTGGGAATATCTTCAGTCTTGATCATTTCATATTTCTGTGGGGAACATATTTTAAAACCCAAGTTTAGAAATTTTTCTTTTTTGTTTTGTCTTTCCCACTTCCCAACTTCCCCACTTTCATCAGACAAGCAGCTTCTGTCACACAGGAGAAAGAGCCTACTATTATAACACAACTGCATCAGAACAGATGAGGTTAATTTCTATGGTTTAATTATTTTGAAAGCGGTGCGTCTTAATTACATCACTGGAAAGTTTTAAAAGGGACTCACTGGGATAGCAGCTTAAGATAAAGTAAATGGTAGGAGGGGTAAAAAACAAACAAACAAGGACACACGCACACACCAAAACTAAAACAAAAGAAACAAACAAATAAACAAAAAAAAAAAAACAGCACGCAAACCACCACCTCTGTCTTGGCAAGTAAATACTACAGATCTTAAAGTTCAGGAAATATTTCTACTGGTACATATATTTTTTTTAATGTTGTCTCAACTACACATCCCCATCAGTAGAAGCGGGTATTGGAAAGGGAGAGAGAGAGATCCCAGTATTTTTGGAAGACTGGTGCGAGTTGTGGATCTGCTTCACATTCTACAATAAAGAATTCTTGTAATCTTTCAGTCAGAACAGGCAAGGTTAGAAGGAGATCTGTTAAAACTGGAGAGATTTCAGAAACTAAAGAACGGGTAAAGTAGGTGTAATGCAAAGAGGCAGGCTCACCTGAACAATTCCATTAACGTGAAAGCACATCACAAGCTCTGGGACATTGCAGATTAAGTTATCTAGCCAATAGTCAATTCCTGTTAACACGTTTATTGGTTTGTTGTTATCCCTAAAAGCAAATGTTTTTAGTGTTATTTAAAGTCTTCATTTACTCTTCATAAAAAATTAGAAATGTTTACTCCTGAGATTAGATTAAGGCACCTGAGTGCCTTTATACATATATATATATATATATATATATATATATATACACACACACACACACATACATATACATACACACACACTCAGATGGATTCCAAAACAATAATTTTTGTTATGCTTTAAAGAGGCAAACCAAGGAGCTATATCAAACAGATGTACTGATATCTCCGGCTACAATGAAATACACTCCCATTCCCTCAGCAAACTAGAATTTTTGCCCTCATTTAACTGAACTTTTGCCCTCATTTAAGAGAAACTCTAACAAGCTTCTTCTCATGGTACTACCAAGATAACAAGCACTTAGGAAGGTGAAGGAATGGTAGACTTAGCTGCAGCTAAGGGCAGTACAAGGCTGCTTGTACACCCTCCAAAACTCCTTACAAAGCAGGGTGCTATTAATTACCACATGTGTCTTAAAAGATGACATAATTACACCAATTACACAAGCTCCAATTATCTGTTCATTCTTTGCCTACACACAGGCAGAGACAGACGGACCAGTAACCAAGGAATCAACACAAAATATTAGAGAACAGTAAGACAGGCAGAAGGTAGAACTATTAAGAGTCACAGAGTGTAAGTATTTGTGAAGTGCCCAGCTAGCAGCTACTGATATTCAGAAGGCCAGTAAAAAATATTGTTTCCTTTCTTTATAAAAATAGTAGTAAGGTACAGGGTAATTAGAAAACCTGTTTATCCGATCCTTAACCCTAAAAACTTCCATTAAAGTCAGCCAGGATTGTTAACTAGTACTTCAAACCAGGAACTAATCACGGAGCCAGAAGCAGCAGCAAAGCTTCTCAAGTTGCCGAGGAGTCACAAGGCCCTGGGATTGTTTCTGATTTTCACTACTTTATAATGCTGTTGCCATTTAATTTTAGAGAATTATTATTTTTTTCTCTTTAAAATGCACATAAAAAGTAAGAGTCAAGAAAAAAATGGAGCTAGCTAAATAGAAAAGCAAGGCAACAAGTCAGGCAAGAGCAGCACAGACATACATAACCCAGTAACTTCAAAATTCACCTGAGACGCAGGCTCACAGCAGGGTATCTCCCACCTCCAAATATAGGCATATTTGATCCTACTAACATGTGGATATCTTCAAAGGTCCACAAGATGTTACGAACAAAGTCATTTTTAAGTCCCTTCATCAAGAGAAAAAAAATGGTCTATAAATCATTATTGTAAAAACAAGTTTTTGGTGACAATCCATAGTTATGAGAAAGCAAGATGCAAAAGTAGCAAATTAAAGACAGCACATAATGAACTATGCTATGCAATCACATTAACGTAAAAGATTGAGATAACATGCCAAAAGCTACCTCTACAAGGGACTGAGTTTTTCTCTTGACTCCAATTAATACTGAATTGTAACATATTGGATTGGGGGTTATGTGTTTGAGCTCAGACTTCACGTGTAGCATACCTGACTGTTTTCCCCGTCATTGAACAAAGTAGTCAGGTTTTGTTCTTTGGGGGCTGAGGCCACATGCCCCACTATATATGAGGGTTCAAGAGGCACACTTCCCTGTGAAAAGCACATGGATAAGGAGTGATTCTGCTGCTGAGGTAAAGCTAGGCCATTAAAAAAATATATATGTACAGAAAATATTATTCTGAAAAAACAAAAACAAAAAACACCATATAAAGCTGAAACCTTCATCTCTACTATCCTTAAATGAATTTATAAAATGATTAAAAGCCTCTAGTCAGCAATTAGGATGCGTCTTTTTGTGATTAGAATATAAATCTTGTACTTTATATCCTCTTAAGCTTTGGAAAGAAATATGAAGCTTTTTAGAGAAACCATTTATTATCTGAAAATCAGCACCATTTATTAGCCCAGACAGAGCACCAGATTATCCATCTCCCATAAATCCTCTCTTATGAAGTCTTGTTTATTTATAAAAGTTACCCTATATAAATGCACGATACATTACGATAAAGTGTCTGCCTAACTTCGCAATACTTCACCAATTGCCACAGAAACCGGCTTTTTCCTAAAAACTTTCAAGTACTAGAGCACAACTATTTCTCCACTTCAGAATACTACTATACCACAAAGCTGCAATGTTATGGCTGATGCAAATTAGACTCTTCATAAATCAACTACCCAAGAAATCTGGTACTACCGTCTAACTAAGATTATCGTTATCATCTTAACATAGAAAGAAAATAACCTGTTTTTCAATCTCTCAAAGATTTAAATGATTCCTGTATTACATGATCTTAGCCACAGACTAAAATCCTGGGTTATAGTCTAATACTATCATAATTTGTTGCATAATTACAGTAACATTTCTCGTTTCCACTTGTGTAATCTCAAGGCAAGTATCTGTACATGTTACCCAACTGTTTTGCATCAAACATTTTAATAGATCCTTAGTTCTATTTTCACCTAATTTCAATAACATATTTAAAAAGCAAAGCTTAAAGTCTTAAGCGTCTTTTCACACCATTCGAATGAATACTAAATTGTCCTGTTCTTTCAGGTGAAATCATTGATTTGTCTCTGAAACACTGGCCTGAGCTAAAATAAACATACCACGAAGCTGTACTTTTTCCCACCCCAAGCATGGAGGACTCCTTCAATAGCACCTCTGCAAATCTTTCACTACTTATGTTCTCTACACAAAAGTAAGGTCTCCTTTAAAAATGAAAGGAACTAACCTGATTTGAGGCACCTGGATCTTCAGATATTGAAGAAGGCATTTCAAAGGGAGCTGGCCAGGAGGCCTGTCCTGCTTCATCACTGTCACCTGAAACAGGACTATCTTGGTGCTGTTCTGAAGCGGAAGGAACAGGCTGAGCAGCTCCATCACCATTAATACTGATAAAGCAACATCGTAAGTTCAGTCAACAATATATACAATCACAACATGCTTCAGAATTATTTAATGCACTTTATTCACAAAGAACAGCTTGGCTAACACTTTAAAAGACTGGTATATTGACAAGCTGTCCAATGTTCAAGGTCTTAGATAATGGCATCTGTCATATTACTGAATCATGAATGTTTTCAGATATCTGAGGAATCTTCCCTCAGATCCAGTTCTGGAGAGAAATATTGAGATTGAAATCTCAATACTGAATATTGAAATATTTAACTCATGCTGTTTACTTAATACTTTAATTTCTATTAAAACATTGATAAACTAGTTATTTCCCAATCAACACCCTGTATCTCCTCTGTAAAAGGGTAAAGCAGTAAGACACAGACCACAACACAATTCTAACATTTCACCTCTAGACAAAGAGTGAGGAAGAAGTAGTGCAGCACAGAATTCATGACTGATAAAAACATGAAGTTACCTGTAATACAAAAATTTGGAAAGTATAGCCTTCTGGTACCAGTGCTCTTTACTCTTCTTTTTTCGTTGCCACTTCTGATCAATCAGCCTTTGATAAAACTCTTTTAGCCACGTCCAGTCTCCTGTCTAGGCAATAGCACGATCATGAAATTAATGTGAAGAAACAATGACAAAGTAAACGAAGTATCTAATTTAACTTATGAATACTCATTCCCAAAGAATGGCAGAAAAAAAGTTTTAGGAAGTTTAGTGACAAAGTTATATTAGAATGAAATCAACTTTTATGTGAGAAAGTCAGATACATGGTAAGAGATTAATACCACAGATTTTATTAATACTAAAATTTATGAAATAGTACAACAATATATAAGCAATTATAGGAAAGTGAGACATGGAATTTTAATCCTACATTATTTTAAGTAGAAGAACATCAAATTCTCTATTGCAGCTCGTGGATAAACAGATTGCTGCAGAATGACAACATTTGCTTCACACAGACCTCCTGTACTTGTGGCAAACAAGCGTATATGTATCCAAACGAGATCTGTACATCATTCTTGAAATATTGCATTGTGACCGTAGGGCATAAGTAGCGAAAACAATTGGTTAACCTGAGATGATCTCATGAAGAGTTCTTGAATATCTAGCTCATCCAGCAGGAGGGTCCGCCCAATGCGATGTACTGCCATGCTCACATGTGACTTGCTATAGGGTATCTTGAGCAGTTTTTTAATATTCTTATAGGAGAAAAGAAAACAGAGATTATATTCCATTTAACCACACTGCATTGTAAGATGCAGTTCTTTAGAAACTTCAAGTCAAGAACATGGCACTAACATTGAAGAGACACAGGCAACCAAATAAAACCTTAAAGAGCCAGACCTTTTGAGAAGGCCATTCCAACTTCTGGGATGGGGGGTTCATACATGCAATCAACTCCCTAAGCACACCTGCAAAAAGCTGTTGGTTCAGATACTATTTCTTCATGTCAATCAGTGACAAAAGCCATTTCTGTCAAACTGGAAGTGACACTATTTTCCAGCACAGCTGTCACCAAATGACGGACTTTATGAACACATAAGGCTGATCTACATTATATATTGATGCATCATATTGACTTACCTGCATATGTTAGCAAAACATTATTTGTAAAACTGCATTGGAAATAAGATTTTTATCTATTTTTTTTATTCCATGATCACAAATCCCTTGCACAACAGAGCGGAAATTAGATAATTTGTTTGCAATTCATTAGGGAACATTTTCTTTTAGTCAAAGGACACAAAGATCATTCTTCGACAGTGTCTTAAGATAAGATTTATACATCATAAACGTTTGAATCATGAAACTCAAAGCCATACATACCTCTGAATCAGACACAACATCCACATCATTCCCAACTGAGTCAATGAAGTCATATGCCATTCCAAAGCTGTTTAGAAAATATTACAAATTAAAACAAATGCAGTGTGACATGAAAGACACAGCTACTTGCTTCCAGAAGCTCAGCATGCTTTGGAGAACATTTCCCTCATTGAAAAAACAGAACCAAGCCAAACACTCTTAATCATCATAAGATCTAATTAAAATCATTTTGAAGTTCCATCAGTTTTCCACTGATATCATGGGAAATACTTAGATCCAAGTTCAAGACTTTTGGAAAAAAAGAACAGTTTAGAAATAAATAAAACTGTCATAACACACACAATAAAAGAGCTGGGTTCTATGAAATACCTTCCTCCCCAGTAAACAAAAACAAAACAAAACAAAAAAACAAACAAACAAAAGAACATTTTTTTTCAAAAAGTTTCTCTCTTTAAAGAATTAACCATGTTTTATTTTTTAATTTTAGCTGCTGTCATTATTTTGCTTCTGTATAAAAATGATTTTTCTTCTGTTTTCAAAACATAAAACTGGCTCAATTCCTTTAACAAGCACCTCCTTATATCTTAATCAGCCCTTACAAAGGCCTCTCTAAATTACAAGCTATTTAAATTATAGTATTTCAAAATGTAGATAATTATTTTGAATTAAACCACATATTGACATAACAATCAAATATATGACATATAAAGTCTGAATTCATAGTTCTACTATTAATTTTTAATACTGCAAGTAGAGACAGAGAGTACAATCTGACAACCTTTATTTGACAAGCAAAAGTAATACTTAAAAATTAATAAAGTCTGGGGAGAAACATGTCAGCCCACTCAAAAATAAACATATGTCACCTAATACCAATTATGAGGACATAAACAGAGACCTCCTGCACCCTGCTAAATTTCACTAAGCAGCAAAGCATGATTTTTGCCAGCTCAGCACAGGAGCTAAATCCCCTATTTAGAAGCTCTCTGTATTCACTTCATACAACTATTTAACAAACATCCACACAGAACGATATTATTGCTTTTTATTTTTGTCACTTAACTGCCATGCATATTCTTGATAGGGCTATGAAGCTTACTTTCCCATCAGACAGTTCTGATTCCTAACAATTAAAATTAGCCAAGGTGGCTGCTCAACTGCCAGGGAAGACCTATATTTGCTCCAATCTCCTATAGCATCAAAAACCAAAAGCCGGTTTGATTTTGACCAAACGACAAGAGCCAATCACAGACCAACGTGGCATTAGCTTGACCATCCCAGGCAAGATGCCAACATGCATTTGACAAACAAACACCACCAACAACCTTAATTATCTGTGAGAGAGATAAGACTATAGTATACAAGCACGAACCAAGGAAGAATAAAAGCAGGGAGTATGGTAAAGAAAATGTAATGCGTACTTGCTGGAGAATACTTTGAAATACATGGGGTCACTGTTAAACTTAGTCTTAAATGACTGGGGGAAAAGAAGGAAATGATGCATTTACCTTGAAAAGGGTTTACTTTTCTTGCTGTTGCCAAGAATGGTTGTCCCGGCTGGTCCCAGCTTGGCACTTTCCCGTAACCAGTTTGCGGGTGGAAGTTTCAAGTCTGTCTTCTCCTGCAGGCGGGCGAAGGCGGCCTGCGGGGGCGCAGAGGAGTATTTCACCACAGCACTGCTCTTTACTTCGTTGCCTCCGAGAAACAAGAGCGAGCCCTGGTTTTGAAGGGAAAGAAAGAAGTATTTGCTTTATAAAAATACAAGCTAAAGGCGCCAGACTTTGTTTTGTGCCTATTCAGTCCGAGAAAGACGTGCCGTTTTTGAGAGGGAAGCAAATGCCCAGAGTTCTGCATTTACTTTCAACTCTGCTCATCCGCTTTCAGCCTCCCGAAGTTGGACGTGTTCGTGCAGATACCGAGTGCCATTAACTCCCATTACATCACGCCCAGGCTCAACGCGAGGGGCGACAGCACTGAACAAAGGTGGTTTAAGGCCCACAGAGCCCCTCACAGACTGTGAATTAGCGCCCGGGCCTGAAAACAAGTATGTGGGGAAGTGTTTACCCATGCTAAGAATAATGGCACTTCTTCCTGAGGGAAGAACCTCAGCCCACGGGCACCCGCGTGCTGCAGAGCTGCCTGCGCACTCCGCACTGAGGTGGATTAAGAGGAAACGGCTCCACAGGACAGCACTTAGCAGCCACGCCGCTGCTCGCCGTTTAAGCCGCTCAACAATAAAATAAAAGCACGATTTGCAATTAGGGCTCCGCCGTAATTAGTAGGTGCCCTGCCGTGCCTCGCCTCGCTCGCAGCCCCGGGCGAACATCGCTGCGGGCGGCGCTTCCTCCGCGGCCGCCCCGCGCTGAGGGGCGGCCTGGTCTACCCGGCCGCCCCCGCACCTCCCGCTACCTGCTTGGGCTCCTCTGCGTCTCCTCTGGGCGCGTCGGCGCCGGCCGCGTAGGGATCCTCCATTTTCCGCCCGCCTGCCGCGAGCGGCGGCCGGAGCCGCGCGGGCAGGAGGCTCCGTGGCGCGGCCGGGCCCGCGCGGGGCGGCAGCCGCTGTCAGCGCCCGCGGGTGGGGGGGCAGGAAGGGGGGGGGGGGGGAGCACGGCCACCTCTCGCGCGCTTTCCCGGGAAGTCCCAGGAGGCGCACGGGGCGGGACTTCATGAGGCGCTGGCCAATAGGAGAGGGGAAGCGGGTGGGAATTGGAGGGAGGGGCGGGGCCTCGGCGGGCACTGGCCAATAGGAGAGGCGGTGGGCGGGGCGTGGGGTGGGGGCGGTGCTGTGGCGGCGCGGCGGGACGCGCTGAGGGGAGCGTGGGGCCTCCCGCCGCTCCGTGGCTGCGCGCGCGGTGTGGGGACCCGCAGCAGCTCCAGGGGCGCCCCTTTCCCCTCCCGGGGCCTTAGATCAGCGACCAGAGCAGGCAGTAGGCACTACCAGCGCGAGTGCGATGCGTACTGACAGACTGCAAACCGCAAAGTGAAAACAGTAATTTCAGAGTAAAGTGAAAATAAAAATATAAAAAAAGTACAGCATGATGAGTGACTTCTGCCTCCTGTGGCACACAGAGTTTGGTGAAAAACTTAGCTGTGGTGTTTGCAGCAAACAAATTGGGCCACACATAGCTACTGAGTGGATTTTAATGTTTGCCCTTTCATTCTTCCCTGCTAACGTGGCGTCCTTTGCTCCAAACCACAAGTTTCCCTCGTGACGCCTCCATGCCAAGAGACACCGTGCAATTTGTGGCTAGGCAGAAAATTATACAAACCCTGGCTGGCTGGCATGGTGCTCCCGAGCGCAATATACAGCCACCAAGCACCGTCTGTCCTCCTTCGCGGGGCTGCTTCGTATCCCGATACCCGTTGGGCCTAAATGATCATAAATGCCTTCAGTCACCTGCTTCTTTCACAACTGGAAGTGGCTTCTAGGTTTGAAAATCATTAGGTGGCCTTACAGAAAGACAGACACAAAGTGCAGTTGCACAAGCCTCGCTGCCCTTGTAAACGAAGCAAAAATATTCTAATCTTGCCTATTTTTACTAACATAAAGCATATATTTTAGCAATAACAGTATTGCAAATATAGAAATGCATATTGGTATGAAGATGGATGTATGCAATCTAAGAAAAAACATTAGGATACTACCTCAAAGCAGTTTTAGTCCAATGTCTGTTATATTGGACCTATGCCTACTGCCACTGCAGACTTTGGCTGAACTCTTAAATAAATGCAGTTATTTATTGCTTGCCTTCCTTTGGAATTCTTTTATGGTGTTAGGAATGGACCTTTCTAAGTGATCCATAGACTTTTCTTTTTCAGCTTTATCCCACTGCAAGACAACAGTAAATACAAAAGAGTTTGCACACCTTCCGAAAAAAAAAAAAAAAGGAAAATTTTAGAAAAGTTACACTTTTAAAGCCAAAGTGGTGTTATCTGAGTTTGCAAGAATAGATCCTGGGTTCTAGAATCCAAGAATAGGTAGAATGGAATAAAAGCAAATCAAAAGTTCCTCCTGCCTGTCATGTTGTTTTTATTCTCCTCTAGTTCTTTCTGTCACTGTCTTCGCCTGACTTAAAAATAACATGAGCTGTCTTCATAGCCTTCTGATCTAATCCTGGCACATTTACACAGTGCAGTTCATCAAATTCAAGGCTAAAATGACGATCCAGTCCCAAAACTTTCAAAACATGCAGCTTGCTTACAGTTTTTTCTTCTCTTAATCAAACCTCATTATCTTGAACAGCTTATTTTTCACATGCAGGTTTTATATTAGCCTTTGTAAATCATCATAAAAGTAGTTCACCCAAGTCATTTACCTGTTGTTGTACTTGGTAATTTACCATATGGCATCATTAAAATCAACAGCACCCAAACCATTGCTCTTATATGTATTATCTTGTATGTATATCAAAATTCCTAACAGATAGAAACAAAGTAGGTTGTTTAGAAGAGAGCCTTGAAAAACTGCCCGATGGCAGCTTGTACTCTGAAATATCATTACCTATGCCTGATAGTTAGTAAGATGGAGAACTAGAGTTTGTTTTCACACTGGAGCTTTGAAATTTCCTTTAAAACAAATGGGCAGTTGTCTGAATCATTGATATTTAACTAATACAAGCACCGTTTTTTTTTTTTGCTTGTTTCATTTGCCAGCTGCGGTGTCTGATTCCCACTTAAGTTAGCCTTGAATATTTCTATAGTGCAAAACAGGCCTGTGCCATTTACCACAGAAGCATCGTTCTCCTGACGTCTATCAAGGCTCAGGAGGCAAAGTCAAAGTCTTTGTTTCTGTTTGAATTAGGGGCAAGTTCAGTCTTGCCTTCAGCTCGTTAAGTTTTAAGCAATGGCTTTGTCTCTCCATGCCTCATATTTTCATTCTGTGAAATAGAAAATGTACTTCTGCACTCCATCCATAGAAAAAAAAATAAAAGATTAATTCTATCAAAATCACAAGGACAGCTTAAGATTTGTGTTTATGTTATTCATATACTGGAAATATATTTGCATTCCTAAAAATGAAGAATTAGGTGAATGAAAATTCAACTTACAGGGGGCAACATTCTTAAATTAGAAAGAAATGGGAAATGTTTAAAGTAATATTTTCAACAGTTAAAGCATGAATTAAACATTCCACACTCACACTAAGAGAATTGCTGTGTTTTAACATCAAAGAGGCTGTAATCACTCTCAATACATGATAATAGCTATCACCAACCATTAAATTTGCTAATGTCATTCTCATAGCACAGAAATGTAAATATTTGTTTGCCTAGATTTAACTACATGTGAAAAGCAAACAAACAAAACCCCCATATTTGTTCATATAAACACGAAGGGTAATTATTGTCTTAATTGAGTGCTTTTACAATAATTATTTAAAAACAAAGTGGTAGATGCTAAGTATTTTTTCCCGTGAACCAAAACGTACACGACGCTACCACTTGAATGGAGCATGTAGGCCGAAATGATTTATTGACGATTTATTGACTGCGTCTTGCTAAGCACGGGGTGAAAGGCTCCGATTTGGACTTTGCTGGGCTTCAGCAAGGTCCTTTGGGTGGACACAACCACTTGAGTGTCGCTGCTACGCGTGGGAGCACTTGCCACAGTCAAACTCGAACGGGGCAAAGCAGTCCCACCAGTGCCCTTTTCTATTGACGTCCCTATTTAAGAATATCCTTCCCAAGGGAAAAGTGTTTGGTCCCAGGTCAGGAGTGGCACTCCAGGACGGTCTTGGTGGGGCCTGGTCCCATCGCCCTGCATGCTGCCACCCCTCCATTTTGTCCTCCCTCGCAAAGACACAGTTGCTGTGGGCTGTGAGGAGGCCTCCCCTGCCCTGGAGGAGGGAGAAGCTCTGCTCTTCCAGAGGGATGTTTTTCATCCCTAAAGTGAGGGTCTCGCCGCACAGATGGGCATTTTCTCTCCTCGGGGAGGTCTGGCACCAGCCACGGTGCTCGCCCCAGCACGAAATGGCGGCACCTCCTTTTCACCTTCATGCAAACCCCTTAGCGTTGGGGTCCCGCTGCGGTCTCTGTGGGTGCACAAGGCAGCCACCATGGCAACCGCGGTGCCCTCAGCACGGCGAGCACGGAGCCATGGGCAAGGGCAGGCTGGCCAACCCCTGCACCGAGCGTGACGGCGCCTGGGTAAGGGACGGCGGCCACCACCAGGCTGAAGAACCTGGGAGCCATCCCCAAATAGGCTGTTTTTAAATGTCAGCCCTCCAGGGAAAATCCCGCAAAGCTTGGCCAACGGCTGTCACCTTTTCTGAGGTCCCTTTCCTCAAGGGATCTGATGGTGGGGGAAGAGTCTGCTTTAGCCAAGGAGACTGGCTGCAGTATGGAATTGGCTGCATTTTTGAAGGAAAACTTCTTGACCCATATCTGAGGGAAAAGGAGACATAAGGGGACAAAGGGGAGCAAGTCAGGAACCGCTGCAGCTGTCAGTGGTGTCACCCCAGCACCACAGGGCCACCACAGTGAAGGTCCCATCAAGTGCTGCACAAAAAAGCGCAGTAGCATTGCACTCATTTCATGTGGAAAAAGACATTACAGCGTAAGTGCTTTTAACAGATTAATTACCATTATATGAACAGCTTTCAGAAACTTCCTGGGGAAATAATATTCTGTGCTCTTTTTTCCTATTTTACTCACATACATCGTGTTTTTAAGGTAGGGTTTGAGTGTTATACAGTGGGAGCGCCGTTCTTCGCAAGGTCACTGGGTGGTGGTGTAGCACCAAAAATGGGAATAACTGACAAACTACAGTTTTCTCCACGTTTCTGATTGGGTTTATTTGCTTGTTTTCTAGTTTGTGCATTTGGGACTATGCCAGAGCCAGCCCGAGTCAAGCACTGGTTCTGCTCTCAAACAGGGGCAAGATGCAGGAGAAGTGCAGTACCTTGCGCAGAGGTTGCCGCCGGGCTACCGCGCGCGGGAGCGGGTGAGTTGGAGGGTGTCCCAGTGCGCTGGGGTCTGCTGCAGCCTACAACAGCCCAGGGAGAGCATTCAGTGAAATGATGATCTGCTCTTTTGAACTGAGCATCAAACACTCTGTGCCTTTAGGAAAATGACCATTTTCTTATGACTGCAAAGTTAGAAATTTCATGTTGGAAACGTCTTTAAAACTTTCTTAAAAATGAGAATATTGGGCCAACTTTGGAAACATGGTACTTCTAAGTCATGAGTATTTATAATGTATCAATTTTATCGGCATGTCTTTATGTCCTAATTTAATGATCATGCTGAGCTTTGCTTTACCCAAGCCCTTTGTGCACAAAATATTTTCTGTTTTCATTACTGATAGGCATATAACTTTATACTGAGTTCATTTCATGATTTTTGGTTTTATCAAGAGCAGAAATGGGTTGGGAAAGAATGCTAAAAGAAGAAGCTCATGAGTAGTGAAAAAAAGGTCATACTTTTTGTGACATAGAAGGTGCTTAATTTAAGCCCATCTATGAGAAAGTGTCCATTGCACTTGGTGGGCAACAGTGTGCCCATGAACATGCATGTGAACATGCAGCACCTTCCAAAAATGAAGCAATTGCAGCTGACTGCATGCAGGCAAATTTTAATTTTTTGATTATTTTGGTTGGATCAGACTTCTAGTGATATCTATCTTTAGAACTGATTCAGACTATATCTCATAAAAGCTACTTAATCTTGAAACCATTTTAAAAACTGGCTTACATTAAAACTCATCCCTCTGTATAGAAGTGAATATCATAGCTGGAAAATGAAAACTTTATTCCACAATATTGAAAGTAAAAAGCACTAGATCAGTTACAAAAAAAAAAGTTTCCAAAATGAAGCAAAAAAAAAAAAAATACATGACAAAAAATCAAGGCAATCTAATCGCACAGAAGTGTTTTCAGTGTTTCACATTTCAGCTTAAAAAATGAAATGTTAATTACTTTTTGAACAATTAGGGTTTTTTTGCAGCTACAGATGCCCTTTTCTCCTAAAACTGTAATTTCATTTTAAAGACTGGAAGAACACTATGCTAAAAAATGAGATTATAAATTACTTATGTGATTAATACCTCCTCCACTTCCCCTGCAACAAGCAGTGTACATGACACACAGTACATAAAGCATAGATTAATTTGGTTTTGAGGTCCCTTTTGTAGTTCATATTAATTAGCTTTGGGCTTACTGGTCAATCAAACAATGCAATCCTGACATATGTCTAATATTTTGCCGGTTGTAGACGGAATGTAGCGTTTCTTATTTGAAAATTCACACTTTCACTTTTTTAGTATTAATCATGTATATGTTCAGTAATCCAAGGGAACACACATCTTCCTGATGTTTTCTTTAAAGCCTATTTTGCTGCAATAAAATGACATCGATGTTAGAAGATACGCAACTGTACTTTGGTATCTGTCAGAATATAAGACCTAAAAGCAGTGTGTATGTGTGCAAGATAAAGTATATGAATTTTTTTCCATCTTTTTTTTTCAGAAAGCAGTGAACAACAACTTCCCATTTTCCTCTCATGACAACAGACATTGTTTACAGAATGTAGGAGAATATTTTGATTTTGTAAGTACCCAGCATTGAGAAAATCAGAATGTGCATGTGTCCTAGTCTGCCAGAGATTGCACACAGCATCCTTTCTCTCCCTTGCAAAAATCAAAATGCTCAGAACTGTGAGAAGGGAAAAATAAAAACAGCAGAAAACATAACGTTTATTAGGTGTTACTTGGGTGTCCAATAAACATCTCTCAGTGCTTTTGAAAAGCTTTTAGAAGCTCCTTTTTGGAAAGACTTAAGATTTTGCACTGAGTCACATGCCCTCTTTGCTAAAAGCAATTGCCTTGTTTTGAGCTTTTGTCAACCACTCTTGAGGCAGTTGCACATAGTGGTTCACTAACCTTTATTAAAAAAACTAACCAAACGCCATAGGGCATCCCAGATATATTTTCTGAATGTATTATTTTCCAATTCATATCTTTGCATACCTATATTCTAGAAGCCACAATTTAAATTGTGTTTGACTTTTCTGTACATGCAACAGTTTAATGTTTTTCAGTTCTCCTTAGATGGTTGACATCTTTCTAGGCAGCAAAAGAAATAGCTCAGTTTAGGAGATTATGAAAAGAGGAGGAGGAAGGAAATTGTTATAATGAATGTTTGTCTGTCTGTGAATTCTCTTAGACATAAGATTTTAGGTATTTGATTTTCATTTCTATTAAATACCTCAATTTCTGTGCACTTTGTGTGACACTCCGTGTTTCATACCTTTAGAGGTACTGATAAACTATAATTCCAACTAAATTTTCTGAAACCTACATAGTGAGCAAATCAGATTCCATCTTCCTGTTATTGGAGACACGAGTATTACACATTCCAGTTTTATTATCTGAGTCTCTTCTACAGTCCAAATATAACATTAACTTCATTCTTTGTTACACTGAAGATCAATCTAGCTGTTAGTTTGAGTGTAAAGTATGCTACAGAAATGCAAAGTGTAAGTGATTCATTAGTAATAATAGATGGAAAATCAATGTATTTCTCTGTACGTATGGAGCCAGCAATGCACAGGCAAGCAGGCAGTATTATTTTTAGCTTAGACATGCCATGACTTCTTGAAATCACTGTGATAACAGCTTCATTAACTTCCCAAAGGATTAGTGACTGTTGCAAGCTTCATCTGTGAATCTGTCATCTCAAGTCTCATGCTTACAGGATTTTTTCTTTCTTTTTCTTTTTTCTTTTTGTAGGGTTTTGGACGGAAGAAGGTTGAACCTGAGAGAAGGCAACAGAACTCACAAAACTTCTGCCTGTGGGCACATGAATCTGTTCCTAGCCGTGAGGATGGCTTCAGCATTTATCAAACATCATTCATGAAAAATCAAAATACTGAGCACCCATTCTGTAGGCGATATCCAAAACACCACTTAGAAAAGTGTTATGCTGACAAACCCATCCCTGAGGATGAAAGAAACCTGCAGCCAAACAAGCCACGTTAATTACAAAATCCCTCTTCTGTGAATCTGAACCCATCATTCAAACACATGATGAAATAAACATTTGTGCAATGTGACTTTGGTAGTGCAGTTGAGAGTTCATTTGAAACTAGCAATCATGTTGATTTCTCTGAAGACACGCATTACAATAACGAAAACTAATGAGAATTATGAGAAAAAGTATCCTCTATATATTTTTAGAAACAGCCTTATTAGAAGAATAGAGGTAGTGATTATACTCGTGTTGATCCTAGTTGATCTTCATCTTGCTAAGAAAGCTTCAACTTCAGAATCGAGGGCCTGGCTGTGTTCTCAAGGAGCTGACAGTGTCAGTTTTGACAGATGTATTTCCTCAACTGGATCCTCCAAGATTCACCACAAGGAGCCAAAACTCCATATTCAGGTATGGGATGAACCTTCCCGAAAGGTTTTATGGATATGCAGGCAGGCGACTAGCAGTTAGGGAAACTAGATAACAAAGCAGCTGGCAGTAAATTGATGTGCAAAATAGCTGTAATGTTGGGGTATAACATAGCAGTTGTGTAAGTAAAGAAAGGCTGATGCATGCAGTCATTATGTGCCTGTACAAGAATTTTTGAATTGTGTACATGCGTGTGTGTATTTTTGTATGCATCATTCATGCATAGGCATAAGGCAAGAAGAAGCTTAAGTTGAAAACAGAAGGTTTTATGAAGTCTGAGTTTAAGGTGGATTGGATTTGCAAAAAAGTAATGATTTATAGTTACATGTCACTGGGAAAGTGAATTCAGGACCAGTCCTCCCAGCCCTCTACTCAGAACATTTACTGTCCTTAGGGTTTAGGAGGTATTAAAGTCAGGCCTTAAAATAATGTTTTCCACTTCTACATCATTTCCATTCATATAAATAATAAACCAAACTCTGTATCTTGAAGTATACTATAAATAAGCTTGTTGCTGTGCAAAATAATGTTGACTACAGAATGTAAAGCATAAGTTTAAGGGATGGTTTACCTTGTTTACAAGATAAGTTGAACATAAATCGCTAACCCTGCTGAATTCACTGCATTACCAGAGGTGCCATGAAAATGAGCTGTGTTAAAAATGGCTTCTGTCTTTCAATGAACATATATATCTTTCTGTATCAGCATGCCATAGGTGACCTTTTTGCATGCCATCAAAAAAGACTGTATTAAAATGCTTCACCGAACATGTAGCAATTCTATTAGCACATACTGGAATAATAAACAATTTTTATGAAGTTCCCCCTACTAAAATTCTTGGGCGTGTTGCACAATATGCAGAAATGCAAAACATCATTAAGCCATGTTAAAAACAGACAGAGCCAAGTAACGTAGTGTTATTAAAAAAATTCTTTTTTCAAAGTAAAGGCAGCCTGCCTTGGGAGCTCTAGAATCAGAATTTCCAAAGCTTTCGCCAACAATTTCATCTCCACACTGAATCAAAGCTAAAGCGTGTGCCAATCACATGGCAAATGCAGTACCCCGTGCTGTTTGGCATACTCAAGAGGGCTATCTTGGACCTCCATCAGAAGGAAGAAGCACATTCTTCCTACATTGGTAATGTTTATCTGGGGTTTAACATTACAACTGGATGTAGTGAAATAAATTGCTCTGGTTTGTTACGCTTTAAAACAGCAAGAGAAAGATACCAGATATTTTTGTGCCTTCTCCGCTTCTTTCTTTTTCTCACATTTTGACTCAGATGTGGATTTTTTTTTAAAAGTATTTGTGGATTAATTAGTTGTAGTTCTCCACAATATTGCAATGAAGATTCTAGAGAAGAAACTGAAGAGATATGAAATGTCTATACTGACTGTGCACTAGAGTGTACATATAAACTGTATATACTATATATCTTTACACACTATTTTTAGTGCATGTACATACTATGCACTATTCTAGGATGAACAGGAAAAGCAATTCCCACATATCACAAACTCCAGCTGTTTTTCCTTTTTGGTAAATAACACTGTTAATGTACTGATTTTTGAAATGAATGACAAAAAAACACGTTGCAGAAACTCCTAGCCTTGCATACTTTGGATAGAAACCATTAGTATTATTTTATAATAATGTTTCTTAGGAGAAAGCCCTATTGAATTAAACCTTTTCTTGTTGGCTTGTTTGCATTTTTTTTTGCAATTTCTTTCTCTTTTTATGGGTTGGGATAGAGTGGAGGAGAGCTAGCACCTGCTATAAAGGTTTCTTAGTCAGTAGAGGAAAGCCTAGAAGAAGCAGAACCTCTTTGCAGGAACAGCAGGCTTCGTACTGTTGTTTTTCCAAACAAGCAGCTGTCTCAGCCCTCTATTTTTGGTCTTGAGCCTTCGTTGATTTAGGGACTGTCCTTACAGCTTTAACTTTGCTACCCTGTGCAATTCTTAACTTATTTCATGTTAATTTGAAGGCAGCTTCAGCAGGGTTAGCTAAATTTAGAGAATTAAAGCAAAATTGATTAAAGAAACTTAAACCAAGGCTATGGACAGACGGCTACAAGTTCCTTTGGTTTAGTAACCTAACGCTGAGCATGGTCGTAATTTAAGAGTGATCAATTAATAGGGCAGAGCTAAAGAGTGGCATCTTTGTCACCACTCCATGCCCTGCTTTAAAGCTTTTGTTTAAACTGGAACCCAACCCTGTGCTTGGATCTGTAAAGTTGTGTCCACTTTTCTTTCTTCTTCCCTGCCTTAGCTGCTGAGCGCTGCATCTGGGAAGATCTCAGGCTGCTCCCTCCTGGACCAGATGCCTTCCTGGTGAGCTAAATGTCAGTCCTCCTTTCCTAGCAGTTTCACAGTTCAAAATATTGCAACCTAGGAAATGTTTTTAACAGCCATTTGACCCATTTGGACAAACTATTGATATAATATAATGGAAGATGAGTTTGTTTTTGCTACAATGTGAGGCAATGGACTCCTGTTGGAGAGCAGACTAAACCCCAAGCTTGTGCTGATTTCTGTACAGTGACACGGTGCAAGAAGTACTGTCTTTTTAGAGTGGATAATATTAAACTCCTATAAATGTTCCTATATTGGTTTAGCTTTTCCCTAATCAATCAAAATATTGGTATAACTCTAATGATGCTAATGTTGAACCGTAAGTATAGGCTTTAATATTAATGCTTATACTGTTACAGTGGCTTTGCTGGCTGAGAGAAATAGAATTTCTAATATAAGTAGAAACCTGGATTAGACTTGTCTTTAAATGGAGGTTCTTGTGGACTTCCTTTCTGGTTCTTAGTTTCTCCCTGTTTGAGTTGGGTCACAAATGAGCACGAGCTGACATGAACTAGAGAACTGTTTGGCTCTGGAATGAGAAGGGACCATACGAGTCTGCCTTGCCCCAAATTTCCTGTGTTATGCCTTCCACCCTCACAAAGTATTAAAATAATGAGCTGTTACACATTATCTCTAGAATGTTTACTAAAGGGAAATATATTCTGCAGGGAAGTAGTCCTAACTGACCTTAATTTGGAAGTCTAGCAGTAGTGGGTGTGAGTGACTATTAAAAGTACGCAGTTTATGATCAGGCAGCTGTGTAGTATTTATGAAAAACATGTTGTTAGCTTAGCCTCTCCTCCGATGCCAGTTTGTTGTACTTAGTAATACTGACCTAAAAGTGAAATATTTCGTATTATCCTCCTTAACTCTTGAGTACAGAAAACATCTGGCAGTATCAAGAAGAGTTTAGCTGCATCCTATTTATGATGGTGCTTCAAGCCCTCACACGCTGCCCATTTAAAATAGCTGCTGTTCTTTCTTCTAGTCTTATTTCAGGGAGAAGTTATAGATTATGACATGATGGCACAATTTTTCTTTCCTCATTTACTCTTTCCTCACACTGAAGCTGTTCCACAGAATATTGAGCTGTTTGTTAGATCAGCAAGGGGAAGTGCACATACCTACATAGGTGAGCATGCTCCTCTAGCCCTAGGTCCTTGTACAGCTGACTTAAATTTAAAATAAACCTTAACTGAAGCACGGCCTCCTTGCAGATGAGTGCCCAAACCACGGAGCTGGAGAAAGCCCCTGCTTTCTTTGAAGCCCAATCAATATTTAACCATTTCATACAAAATGCAGCAGCTTGGACAAAATGCATACAGAACGGTCTCTTCTCCAGACTACTTTAAAAAAAGCTCAGAAAATCAGAATAATCTTAGGAATATTTTTTTCCTGTGGGATGTCAAGAAATAGTAAAATGATGATCATAAAGTAATAGCAACGAATTAATCTTTACATTAGCCCCACGAAGTACTTAAGTAGTACTACTCGTGTTACAGATGACTTAATTGTGGCCTGCTGCAGTGATAGTGACTCAGAGTCAGTGGCAAGAGCCATGGCTGTAAAATGGACTTTTGCTGTAACCACCACTTCCTTAGTTCCTGTTAGATAGATTTGCTATCTACTACAACTAGATTTTGGATTTTATTGCCTGTAAGTGTATTATTTTAAGAAACTAATGGCTGTTCATATGATCATTTTCAAAACTCTGTGGAATGAGAGACAACTTTTAGAACTGGAAGCATCCTATTTCCACTATTTCAAATTAAAATTAATGCTCCTTTTCTCTCTCCCATCTCTGCAAAAATAAACATATAATTTATATGGCCCAGCGTATTCTAATACCTACAAATGGCAGTGCCTGCTATGCATGCAGACCAACAGAAGTAGCAAATACTGTGCTCAGAAGTAAATCCTTGTGGGATCAGGCTCTATGGTACTAACCAGACATTCATGCCTAAAATGGCATTTTAGGCATGCATTAATGACCCTACATGACAGACCTTCTCTTCTTATTGCTTAATTAATCAGTGGCCCAGTGGCACATTGGCAGTGCTCCTTTTCAAGCTGTGCCTCCCCTCAGATGGCAATCAGATGGTATATGGCTCTATCTACTTAGGGGAAAGTCAAAACCCAATAAATAAAGTTTAATTTCCTGATTCCCCTGGGATATAGTGGTTCTTTTTAACAATGCTTCGTCAGTTGAGTTGAAATTAAAAACCAGCATGATCAACATATTGCATAATATTTCATGGATGGAGTTAAGTATCAGGTTTAAAGACTTTAAAAGGGAGGCAGAGGAAAAAAGACTGTTGATAGGAAACTTTTTTAATCAAAAATGTCTAGTCTTAGTGCCTTTAAACACTGCACTTTCCATTAGGGACTACCATGAAGGTTTTCTCTGTCATGGTGTCAATTTTCGTTCTAAAATAAGGTTGCTATCTTTTGGAATAACATTTCATCTTTAAAATATTTGCAACTGTAATACAGTCAGGAACCGTAGGAGGGCAGATGTATGGAATGCCTTTATTTAGGTATGTTAAGATTTATGCAGGCCTAAAAGCTTTTGTAGTGAGTAGAATTATACCTGATTTATACTGGACTTCAATATATCAGAATCATGAGAGAAATGCAATAATCTGACGTAATTCAGACATAAACTGGGATCTGTAAGTCTCATATCTTTACGGGTATAAACATCTTTTTGCGGTTGCTCATTTTGATGCTACAGGTTCAAAGGCTTTTCAGTGTACAGTTACTTTGTTTTGCATTTGAGAGTCTGTAATCTGGGCACAAGTACTTTAATCAGAATTTGCAATATCCAGTAGATTAATAAATTTAGTTCTTTTGTACTTAAGGTTTAGATCAATGTTACTTAAGGTTTAGTTCAACATGTTATTATGTTTCTGACTTCAAGTTTTCAGTGTGTGGTAGTTTGTGCAACTCTTTCTTTATGCTTCAAGGTAAATTCGGGCATAAATATCAAGAGAAAACTTTAGCTTCTGGGTTAACTAAATGCAATCTGAATTTTGAAACTCTTTTCAATCCACATTTGGCTTCTCAAGTGAGTGAAAAAATGCATGAAATGTGTTTTATTTAGAGGAAAAAGCGTGTGTAGACTCATGGGCTAGATGGAATGATTTCTCTCTGAGTCCATTTGGCTCTGTTGTTCCCAGCCCCACAGAACCAAAAGGCAGAATGCAACTGGCTTCTTAACCACCACTGTCCTGAAATGCAAAGTCCTGCTTCCCTTAGTGTTCCCACTTAATGACTGCAGGACTACAGTTGTCAATGGGTATTAACGTTTCTGCTAAAACAGGGGCAAAATTTCCCACAGCCTGGGCTGGAAAAGTCAGGTGAACGTTTCATCTATCTTGTATAATGAAGTCCCTGAAGCAGAAGAGGGCTTGTTAAGCAGTAAAGACATTAAGAGGCTCATTTTCTAAGAGAAATCCAATCACTCAGAGCCAGGGCTGACTGTGCAGCGGCCTGACCCCTCCGTGCCATTGGCCTGGTCCTGGAGGCACCGGAGCACTTCCCTCTCTTCCCACTTTGGGGAAAATTTTTTTTAGCAGTAAATTTAGGAGTGACAAAAATATTAAAAAATGAAAAAATTTGTAAAAAAATCAAAAAAATGTTGTAAATTGAAGCTATAGATGGTCAGCCCTTGTCTGCGGAGCAGACACTTTTATTCTACATCCTTGTGTCACAGCGCAGCTTCAGGCTGTCGAGTTCTCCTAAAAATATGCCGTGCTTTCAACCATAACAGAGATGCCCCTCACCTGCATCCTCTCCCTTATCCTCTGGTTGCTGCTCTAGTTGAAATACGTAGATTCTGATCTTACTGCCAATGCAGAGGCTAGAAACCAACAGGGCAGCTGTCGTGGGAGGAAAGATCCCACTGAAATCTGCAAGAAAAACGTCTGCATCAGAACCCATGATCATTTCTTTGATAATTTTATTTATGTTGGTGAGCCTGTGTCTCTGGATATATTCACAGCAATCTCAGACAACTCTGTGTATGATCTAAATGTTAGCAACTAGGAGATGAACAAAATCTGTCACAACTGTTGATTTCTGTAGTATGTTACATATAGGCAGCCTGTCTTCACATTTTCTTTGCATCATAATATAGAGTAGCTGGAGTATTTTGCATAATGAAAACGCTCAGATTTTCTGAATGGCATTTCTGATTAAGAGTCCTCTTTACAAAGATGAGAAAAATTTTTACAGCCACATTTATTTTTCTGTTTGTTTCTTACGTCTTTCCACTCCTCACTGGAGCCCCAATAGGTATTTTGTAATCTATTTCTAGGAATACTGTCTGCAGTCTGGCACGGCGCAGTATCTTCGGGAGTAATAACAAATGGGAAGCTGTGGGAATTCAAACTTGTTCTTGTGTCCAGGGTGGTATAAGGAAATGAAAAAAAAGAAAAAAAAAGTAATTGCTACACAGCATTTTGATGTTAAGCATGCCCCCCAAAATATCCTGAGCATAAAAGAGAATTTTGTCAGGGCTTTGTTACAACCATGGTTGGGTGAAAGGCATGTGAAAGTATGCATTTTTGCGTAACTTAGACTTTAAAAATACAAGTCTTTATTATTTTGTAAAGTCCTTCCAAGCTTTGCTACCTCTCAAGGTATGTCATAGTTTTAGCATTAACTAAAAAGCCCAAAACAGTAAACATGCAGCATCAGGAGTCTCTGATTGCAGTATGCAGATCCACTATATACTGAGGAAATGTTTCTGAATCTGAAATAGTTTCATTCTTTTTCTTTCCTCTCAAAAGTCCCTGAGCTTTTTAGTTTTAATATTTTATGCATTGCTATAAAAACAGTGTGAGTTCATATGTCAGGTAACGACTTAAAAAGATAAACATTGGATGAATCTCCGAACAGTTTTTGTTTACTTTAGTGGCTTGGAAGACATTTGCTGCGGAAAGGCCAGTAACTCCTTGAGATTTAAAGGCTCAATCGTGCCCTTGGCAAAAGCCATTGCTCGACCCTGCCCATCTCCCTGGCGCCGGGGCGGGCAGCGGGATCCTCAGCCAGGGCCATGTGCAGGGCAGTGGTGGCTCTTTGCAGAAGTGTCAACTCAAGTGTTGGGCTGCAGCGGGGCACGAGTGACCCGCAGACAGGATGGGTTCGTAGCCTGATCGTGGAAACACCCAGTGTTACCGGACGGGACGGTATTCACGTGAGCCACGGATCACTTCTACACACACTGAAGTTCGGTTTGTTTCACAGATCACACAAATGATTATTGTAATGTATCTAGTGGTGCCTGATATCATCTAAAATCACTGATCAGATGTATGTATGCTGTGATGCAGGGAAAAATCACTGTCTAAATATATAGCTAACATTAAACAAAAGATTCAGTAATTTCAGCAGATTATGAAGCTGTCTCAATAGGTGGCTCAATTTAAGGCTGCAAATTCCTTTAATCTGAATCACAAACTTTAACATGTGAGCTGGGGTGGGGTAAGTCTTTTCAGGAAGTAGAGCTTATCTAGCTCTGAAAATGTGCATGTCCATACCAAGTGTAACACCCAGACCAAGAAACAGGACGACATCAGCTACCAAAGGAGATAAGAAAAAATATTTGTGAAGGCCAAAGTTGAAGGAAAAGGAAGAAAAAGATCAGTGGCAGAAAAGCCAGGCTGCAATTAAGTTGAATAAACTCCTGCTGTAGCCAATGAGACCTCTCCTTGTTTGCTAGTCAAATAAAAAGTCCTGTCAGAGCAGTGGAATTGGCTATTCCAGCATAATTGCATCTCTTGTGTATCCGTGTGACTCCGGTAGCCGCTGACACGGTCCCCTCGTGAGAGCCATCCCCTCGGAGCTGATTTATTAACGGTGCGAAAAGTTTAAAGGTGTGATGTTTATTTTATATCGTAATAAAATAAATGTGGTAGCTCTCGTAGATTAGGAAGCGGCGTCTCCAACTGTGAGAGCTTTTTAGGCTTATTAATTTGCTGGCTTGCTCCGAGGAGCTCCCCACTTGCCGAGCGGTGCCTGTCTGCGTGCGCTCGCTGCTTGTTCTGCAGCCAGGGAGGGCAGTGCAAAGAAAGCCCCGTGCCTTTGGTGGGAACAGATGTCCACCACGAAGGAGATGACACATCATACATCCAGCTGCTTCCTCCTTAGAGACTGTGGCCCCACCAAAGTCAGCAGCACGAGGGATAGAGGCTGATGCTACTCAGAAAGTGAGATGCTTCTTGAGCTAGGTTTGATAAAGATGCGAGGATGATTCAAGGAAAACTCCCTGAAAACTCCTCAGAGCATGGGAATGCATTTCCTTCTTCCCAAGGCAGCAAAAAGAGAGAGAACAGCTTATCTTTGGTTCAACCTTTTCCTCTATACTCTGAGGTCAAATTTAACCTGTAACCTTTTCCTCCCTGGTTTCGGTAGTAGGAGGGCATTGCTGCTGGGCTTGCAATGGGCTGTGTCTGCTTTGCTCAGGTCACTTGCTACATTATATAGGTGAGATATAAGCTTGTCTTCTGTGTACGTTTGTCGTTTACTTTAGCTATAATTCAGCATTTCGCTTGACCTAAGGTTAATGAGTAATTGTCATGACCTGATGTGCTTTGCACACCCTTTCTGTACTACATCTTTCTGTACTGAAGTATCTTCAAAAAGGGAAAGAAAAATCTGTGAGCCAAACCAGGAGAAACAGATTACAAAGCCTGTCTGTTTTTGGCAAGGATGATAGAGGAAAATACAACTGAGGTCATTTTCTTGTTGCTTGTGGAAGGTATCCAAATAAATAAGAAAGTAGACAGAGTGAAGAAAGTGATTTAAGTGACATATTTTTAAACCTCTTTGTTGGACAAATCTTTCTGAATAAGTATGGCATATTAGTTTAAATAACAAGCAAGAGTCTCTAGTCTCCACGGCCATCAGCCCAGCACCTTTTCTCATCACTACATTAAAAAGGATAAAATAAGAAAATTACCTGGTGATCTTGGGAGACCAAGGAGCACTACAGAGGTTGCAAGCTGAGGGGTAAAGGCAAGCATGGTCTTCTACCCAGGGAGGAGGACTGTAAATGCCACCATTCATCTGTGCTGCAGCTCCAAGGAATTGCGCTAATTGGGTTTATTAATCTCTAGTCACAGGGACTACCAGTTACATTCAGACTAGTGCAACAATATTTTGTGCTTTTAAAATGTTTTTCGTGTGAGATTTCCAAAGTGCCTTTGAAAAGAGTAAGTCGACCTCTCTATACCCTGGAGAGATACAATTAGCTGCCTGGCAAAGGTAAGCTGGAACCAAGGACTTCCCTTGCCTTTGTCTCCTTACCTAAACATTTTCGTGACCTTTTTCTGAAGAACTTTTGCAAAAGTCATGCAGAACAGAGGCCTTTTTATCCATGCCCTCCTCTGTTCTTGTGCACAGTATGGTTTGTTTTAAATAAGCTCCACAGTGCAGTCATTTAGGGAAATGAAGATATTTCATAGCACGCTTAACATTTGCATTTGAATATAGGCCACCCTGCTGTTTGATTAAACTAGAGTTTAAGAAAACTATGAGAATCTGGGTTCATATACAGTACAGTCCTTTGCACTCACATTGTAAAGGTTGTTGAAGGAAAAAAAATGATAATATCCTTGAAAGTACATGACTAATGAGAATATATATAGCACTTCTGAGACAGCTCAAATATATAATTATTGTGAGGATTTCACAGACACATAAATATAATGATCTTCAGCTAAGTAAATTGCTACCTACCAATGAAATAAATACGGTCCCTTCAGAATTTGAAATAATTCAGTACTGTAGGTGGTGGGAAATGATTCACCTTAGCTGTTATCTCTGGAACAGTAATATAGAAATATATCTGCCAGAACTGTTGCATTTACATTGTTCTTCATATCCTGTGGAGTTTGTCAGAAGATCTGCGGTCCCCGCTGGTTTCCAGCCCCTTATTTTGCTCAGCCTCTGCGCAGCGTGACTCACCGACGGGCTGCAGCAGCGAATATTGTTTACCGCAGTCGGCATCTCAGCCATAATATTTTTCCAAGAAACACTGATGTGTTTAAAGGTCAGGTTGATACTGATTTGACTGCTTAACGGGAATTCATTTTTCTAGGAGGAGCAGGGTGTACATGCCTTGGGATAAAGGTTAAACTGTTGTTTATGCACTCGATAGGTGGAAAACACAAGGCTTTAATACACAAATCATAATAGCCTGTTCTGGTCAGTCAGGGAAATATGATGCTTTACATTTAAATGGAAGCTTTGAATCCACAGGCATTTACTGACTATCACTGCAGAAGAAAAATTGCTGAAGACTTAAATGTTCACCTGGAATATCTAGACTCACAAGCTGTTTAAACTCTTTTTTTTTGAGTGCTGTAGTCCAGACCTCATCCACCTTCTGCTGCAGCATTACTAAAATTTAATTTCACCACCTCTAATGAGATGCTAGAGAGCATCCCACAGCTAAGAAACAGCCTCTACCCCACATGTGCAAATGCAAGGAGAAGGTGTGAGTGCAGCATCCCCATAGGTGTCTGAGGAGTGAAGATTCCTTCCTGGCTCTCACCTCCAGGTACCTGTTCTTACTCCAGGTATAACTTGCTGCAGCCTTTGAGAAATCATGCTGCTCTAGAAAGGTTTTAACGAATGTCCCTTGCTGATCTTCTCGAGGGTGGGTTTGGTTCTACGAGGGGATGCTCTTTGCCCAACCCCTCCTTCCTTTCCATACTCCAGTCACGTCCTCCTCCAGCCAGCCCATCCTCCTCAGCTCTTGCCTCCTCCCAGGGCCTGTGCCACCTCATTCGCCATCCTGGCTGCATTTCCCCTTCCAGCTTTCTCATTCCTTTCCATAATGAGAAAATCTTTAATGGCAGATTAGGAAGAGCCAACAGTAGCCATGTGGAAAGTTAACAAGTTGATCGGAGAAATAACTAGTGGTCTTGGCTGTGTAAACTTCCTTAGCCACGTGTCTTTTTTGGTGGAGGGGCAGGGGCTTTGGAGTCCTTGGGTGTTTGGATGGGGCAGTGTCAATGGTGTTTGTCCTGTGCTGTTTTCAATGCAACATTTAATTTTTGTCCTCATTTTCCCAACATCTGCAGAAAACTAACAACAAAACCAGAAGATCTGTTTTTTAGAACTCTAGTTTTCTTATCAGCACGGGTAAACATATTGTTTCTGCTTTAAATTTGCTTGCAAAAGGCTAGTTCTTTTTTGCTTTCATTGATGCATTTGCATTGCAAATCCACTAAGTCTACTTAGAAATTTCCCTATCAAAATATCTTCCAAATGTTTTCTGGATTTGTTGTGTTTTATACCTACAAATTTGGTGTCTGCAAAGACTCCACTTCTGGCACTGCAGCTCAGGCCAGTTTTTGATCCTGTTTTCAGTGGGATGTTCCGACACCTTGACCATCTTGGCATTTGTTTGGAGAGCAGATGGAGCAAGCAGCCCATGATACTCCTGTTGGCCCAAAAGCAGAGGGAGTATCTCGGAGATGGCGACTGGCTGCTGGCTCCCAGCACTAGCGCAGGATGCTGGGTTTGATTAGCTCTGCTTTCACAAGAAAGACCCATTGTATTGTTTTGAAGAATGTGTTTGGTTGTTTTAGCAAACTTTAAAATCCCATGTGGTTATATAAATAGACTGTTCAAGCGAAATGGTTTTCGTGGCTGAAATAGCCAAGATATCCTAAATAAAAGCCCTGCAAAACAGTCTATCTACAGATCAAACTCAATCCTAAAAGAAAATCAGTCCAGAAACACTCACATGTTTCTTTTTTCTCTCTTCTTCTAAAGACAGATATATCTAGAGACTCTGCAGGAGGGTTTCTCGCTTAGCAAACAGAGCTTGACTGCATTTTGGTTTGGTATTCTGACTCAGTATTGAAACTGCTTGTGTCAAAGATCTTGGCTTGAGTCCTGGAATTATTTCAGATGTGAAGGTGTGATAATAACAAAAGAAATCCTCTCCTGAACTTCGTGCCTGCCTCTTATTTCAGGCGGGCTGCCGTTACCCCTTGTATTGAAGAAGGCAAGTGGGGCCAGTGCTGTATTCCTGCGGTTTCTTACAGGAAGACGGTTTCCAGGGAAGTTGTATAAGGAAGCTTCCTTACTGTTCTTGAAAGAAAAGCTTGGCACAGAAAACAGAGCCACTTCAGAAGAAACAGCACTAGACTGGACTTGAGAAGTTTCATTTTCTGTATAATCCCCACCCCAAGGCAAAGTCCCACAGCCCATTTCCTAAATTCAGTATCAGTCATTCCCCTGCACTGATGTCTTTACCTGCCTCCTTACAAAGCCACTTTCTGATGCTGCTGAGTGGTGCCTTTCCAATGAAATGTTGAGCAGTAGCGACAGCCACCAGTTAGATTAATGCCAGATAGGTATTCTACAGGGATAAGCCAAAGGTCTTAAGCATTTTCAGAAGTATCTGTCAAAAATACGTATTTATCTAATATCTACCATTGTTCATCTCTCTCTAAATAATTAAAGTGAATATTTATATTTGGTTATTATTTTAGAAATAGATCCTACAGATAATTCTGGAGATCAGAAATTGAAAAATATGAGGTAAATATAATTTTGTGTTAAGCTTGTAGCAAATCACAAAAAAGAGGGGGGAGAATCTCATCTTTAGACAGATTCTAGATTTTTTTTCCTGTTTAATAATAAACAACAGATACTTGCCACCAAGTATAGTTTAAAAATTAGTTGAACAATGTAGAAGATACCATTTTATTTTCTATTTATTGCTGACTTCGTATCCTCATAACCACACTGAGTGTTTCTGAGTCACACTTTAGGTGAAATGACTGACATAAGTCATAAGTCTTGTGTCTATTCTGGAGGTTTGTGCATGCACTTCACTCATTGCATGGTGTTTTCTTCACTGGGTTCGTAGTCACCAGGCAAATAAGCTCCATGCCGATGAATTTTTGGTTCTCAAATTGCAGGTGATCAGAAGAGCAGACTGAGGGATGTCTCAAGTCCAGACACTTCCTACTCTTTGCACCTGTTTCTCACCAAACCACGGATCATCACTATATAAACTCATATAATCTTTTCAGTGGGAATGCAGCAAGCGCAATGGATAAGGAAGATATGACATTAGAATGCCCGGTGACATAATCTGGCACAGAGTATTGCACAGCCACATTGAAACTGTCTAGAAAGGAACTAAAAAGAACAAAAAAATAACAATCCACAGGGCATTCTCAATAGTAGCACCCTGCAAACCTCTAACTCTGGTCGAGTTTAAGGCATATTTAATAGTAAAAGCAAACTAGTGATTTCAAAAATAAAGAGGAGGAATGCAGTTCTTGTTAATATTATAAGGCAAGGGCTGTAGACACCTTCAGATTAAAAAAGGCAATTAATATTTATTTCAAATCAAAGTAGAGTGCTAATTAGGACTCTGCTCTTCCCATCCCTTGGGGAAGTAATCGGATGAGTGAATCTCATGTGGAAAGTTCACATATGGCAATGAGAAGCTCATCATGAAGATAAAACCAGAAAAGAACCTGGACGACCTGGTGAGATGTTCAGACTGTCTCACAGAGCTTACTCTCTAATGGGGTTTAAAAGACCTAGAATTAGTGAATTTATTTTACTGGATTTCTGGTGACACTCTCTAAAAGGCCATGATTATATATAGCTCAGTCACTTGTCAGTGTCCTTTCATTAACATGCCTAAAGAATCTTAATTGCTCAATCAGAATAGTAGATTTTTCCTCAGCCAGTAAAGTGTAAGAGGTTATTCAAGCCAAATAGAGAAAACGGAAATTCTGCCCAAATGGATCCCATAGAAAGAACAGACTATTCTGGGAAAAATGTCAAGCTAGACTAAGAGGGAAATTGAAGAGCGAATAACTAGAGATAGATAAACATATGAATTCAAATATACCAGCGATAAGAGCAGCAGGGTGTAAAAGGCAAAAATGGTGCTGGACATTAAAAAAAAAAATGACAGTCCTGAAATAAACCAAAAAACTGAAAAGCAACAGATATGCAGGACTGGATGGAATTTAAGACTTAAATTTTTGAGCTGTCTAAAAAATAGCCTTTCCTAGTCAGCAGGTACCAAAAAGAGGAGATCAGTAAGAATTCTGTCTAGCCTTGATACAGGAATATCAGTTGAAATGATAAGTAGGAGTGATGCAAACTTTTCTTTTCATGAAAACTCCAAAACATTTTTTTAAGGAAATTCTGCATGCACATATGCAGAAGCAGTACACTGTCCACTGAAACAAGTCAGGTTTTATTAGGCTCCCCAGTAGAATTGGCAGGTCCTCTTCTTTGAAAATTGCAGATAAAACAATTTGCAAATTACTGAAGAGTAGAGAAGTGGATGAAATTTGGGGCGGAAGGAAATATATTGGTGTTTCAACATCTTAAAAAAAATGTGATTGTTGACATAATTTTGTTGAAATGATTTTAAAGGGTCATTAGAACTAATGAAACACATAGATAATTTCTAAATTAATTCCAGACCCTCAAGAAAAGGCACTGCAAGAAGAGTAATGGACAACCTTTTTGGAAATATGCAGCATCAATTAAACATAGAGCCGTAAAATTAAGACGGACCTGTTAAGTTGTCCATATGTAGGTTCCATGCATGGCAGTACCTGAATGGCTTTACTTGAATTTGAAATGGCTTCAGAGTTTCAGGTTTAGTAGAAACAGAAGATCTAACATGTAAAAATAAATAACAAATTCAAGTAACAAAAATCCTTTAATTCAAGCAAGAAAGGAGTAAATTTAGTAAAAGAAGCATGCAGTTTTCATGACATTTCTGTGCGTGAGTGTATATATATTTAAACTCCTTCAAATTGATTCTTTGACGTTTTGTAGATTGCATTATGTGCTTTGAGATATTTGTGTGAGGAAAGGGAAATAGCTGCAATTTTTTCTTCACTTTCTTTAAATGCCCTGTTTGCCATTTCAGATTTAACTGAAAGATAGAGGTTATCTCCTGGAAGCTTAATGTTATTAAATCAGCAGCAAGATGTCTGACATGGTTTGCCGTTGTTCTTAAGAAATAATTAGACAGTGTAGGGGAATCAACCTCTGTGGAATACAGGTATATCTGTTTTATAACCTTTAAGACTAGAGTCTTAATTATACAATGGCAGTAGTCACTTTAGCACTTCAGCCCATTTTGCTGTGTGTTGACGTTACTAAATTATCTCATGTTCTAAATGCAAAGTAGCTGATTTTTCCTAAATGTATTTCTTGTCAGCTAAAAGATAAATTGGCCTGGCTGCATTTTTAAGGAGGACTTTGTCCTTTAATAGTCCTTAAATTAATCCTAGTAATCTCACCAGAAAAGACAACGCTTTCAGAAAGCATGTAACAAAATGAGGCATGCTATTGCTTGCACGAAGTTACAAACATTCTACAGAGTGCTCTTATTAACACAGAAAAAAAAAAAGATTTCAACACTGATTTAAGAGCAGAGAAATGGATAGATTAATCTGTGACTAAAGAGCAGCCTTCCTGCCTTTGCACTTAGTGGTAGTAGAGTTTTAGATAGAGAGGAAGACAGTTTGTCCTAGAGGAATACAACTTATTTTTCAGCTATACAGCTACATCCCAAATTCCTTAGTCCCTCTCATTCTTAGATTGATACTTCGGAAGAAAAGACTATTAATAGCCTGTTTTCTCTAGGTCAGCTATGAGATTTTAGTGTTTCAGGGTGTACATCCTACTGTCTTTGCCCTCTTACACTAGTTAAATTTTTAGGCACGGAGCATCAATGATTGTTCTGAAATCAAAGTAAGAGTGTTTGGTGAAACCAGAATAGAACCCAAGTCTGTCACTTGTTCTCAGGGTGTCTGCATAGAGTCTTTAAATCTGAGGTCTCATACTATTTTACAAGCACAACTTTCAGAAAAAAACAGATATTGGATGAGTTTAGCAGAAGGTAGTCCATAGTATGAGGACTCTTGGTGAACTACATCTGCAAGGTGCCGATACCAGGAGCTGGCTTAGATGTTCCCGCGTCATGTACCGCAGCCCCACTTTCTCCTTCCCGCTAATATATAGACTGAGACTATTTCTACCTCAGCCTGCACTTATCTGTAGTCAAAGCAAGGATTCTCCCTCATACCCTGCTTGCTGGGAGGACAGTGTCACCATTCCCAACTTTCTCATTTTTAGTAACAAAGACCAAAGGGAGGCCAATGCCATGTGGCAGATCAAGAGAGGAGGTTCTCGCATGTCCCTGGCTTCACGAGGAGCACTCCGAGTGTCACTCACAACCACGGAGCATGTGTTTACCATTCTCATCCCAACTTTTCTTTGCCTTTTTAGTATGCCAAAGAAATCCAGTTCAACCGGTTTAATGACTTCCCCGGTAGATGGTGCTGCTGTAAACTTGATCCCTTGGTAGGGACCAAGGGCCGTTGGTGCCTACGCACGATACACCGTCTTAGGACATGGATGTACATCAAAAATTTCCAACAAGATTTCAACCTGGAGACTTCCCAGAGAAAATATCATCTTCCTTTACTTGGCATAGCAAAATGTGCAATGGGCACCATAATCACAGCTACCTATTGCCATTAATTAATAAAATAATGCAGAAAGTTACTCCGCTAGCCAATGGAGAGTTAGGAGAGACTGGAGTGTCTCCTGATTCAGACTTTCACGGTTGTCATAAAGGTAGCATGATGCTCAGATTTTAAGTAAATCCTGCTAAGCCCAGTTTTAACTAAGTTCCTATCTGAAACAGAGATGGACTCTCATCTCTTTTGTGGTGCCCTTTCCAGTGAGGCCAATCAAGTGAGGAGACAAAGCGCAATGACATTTTTCACCTCCTTTTTCCTCAATTAGATTTCTGCCATTTTCTGCCATTTTGAGGGAAGTATTCCCATACTTTTAATTCCAGCAAAACCCCAGCAGGATCTGCCTTGCAAAGACATTCTGGAATCAGTCCTTCCATTTACACTGGCCAAGCCCTTCAGAAAAACTGTCCTGCTGGGAAAAGACTCTTAAATCTGAAATCTGGGCTATTATTCAGAAATTGATTTCATTGCTTTTGATGACAAATACCAAGTTCTGCAAAGGAGCACGGCCCATATGACGAGCGAGGTTAAGGTCTGAGGTGATACCCGCCGCCTTGGGCAGATGTTCGCACTGGGGCTCAATGGCACTTGGATCCTCAGAGCAGAGGCTGCCCATGGTGAATAACCCCTAGCACTTTTACTCCTTTAAACTTGCACAGCCAGTCTTCCAAATAAAGACTTTGGAAACCGTGTCTGTCTGCACATCTTTGATGAAACTGGGACTTTATTCTAGAATTAATTGGGCGGCGTTTCATGATTGAATTAGAACACTCTAAGCCCATGGTGGTGCCGTGGGGTGGTCCATCCCTTCTCCTGTTCCTCAGCCTCGTGCTCCTGTCTGCTCCTAGCAGCGACAGCTCCACTGATGGTTACGCAGACGCTCGGATCAGCAAGCTGTTCTGTTGACAACACATTCTGAAAAAGAAAAAGGAAAGATTCGTTTTTTGCATGGATCACTAGAGCTGAAACAAAAGAAGTGCCAGGAATGTGTGCTCAGGATGGAAAGAAGGTTGGGACCACCCCTTGCAGAGCGAATGTAGTTTTAGTTTGGCTTCATTTGGCTGTCACACTCCACACTTAGGCACCTAAAAATTGCTGTCAGTGAAATTGATTGGCTGCCTCCAAAATGGCATTCCCAAGAACTTTCTAGATCTCTAGACCTGAAGATACCCAAATCTTTAGATGCTTCTGTTTCTTATTTTAGTTTGCTAACTGCAGGAAATTTCTCTTTGAGTAGCCGTTTGGACATGGCTACGTAAACGTAGTGTAACTCACCTCATCTCTCTGGAGGATTCAGAGATGTGGTCAGGGAAGGGTAGATGGAAGGCATCAAAAGAAGGGAAAAGATCTGAATGCAAAAATGTCTTGCAAATAGCTATGGTCAGGGTGCTTATGCAATAAATGTGAAGTGTTACATAAACAGAGAGATGTAGGTTGTATTTCTTCCTTTGAAAATGGAAATATAAATATCATCTCCCAGATGGATTGAGTTATGAAGGAACGGGACAGGAGCATTAGTCATGTTTCCTGCTGAAGTTTCATTAATCCAGTGAGCAGTAGTAGAAGTGGGAGACTGTAGCTGGATATAGAGGCACTCGGTTGGAAAGGGAAAGTGCTGAATGGGTTGTCTTTAATCCCATGTCTGTTTTGCTTGACATACAGAGGCGAGGGAACCTAACGGCAGCCTAAAACCTGTTAGAGAGGGTGGTATGTGCATAATGATGTTGATTTTAGCACAAGCTGAGCTCTGCATCGACCTCTGGAAGATAATAAAAAATGAGACTCTTTTCCTATGGTTGTTGTTAAATATCTGCCCCGTGGCTGCGTTTTGGGTGTCAAAATTAACTTAATATTTTTTGCATTGTTTTTATTGCGACTGGCAAGTGAGCAAGTTGCTAATGGTAACGGAGCCATTGTGTAATCAAAGTTAATCTTTACCCACGGTAAGAATCAGAGTCAAAAGCCTGTAATCCTGCTGTAGGATACATTGCTCTCTTACTCACGTGCTTTATTGATTTTTTATTTTGTTGCTAATTGTGAACTGCTTTCTATACTTTCAGGTGAAGTTCTCAGCCTAAAATTTGTATTGATATTTGGGGGAATTTTCTTCCACGGGACTGTGGGAAAATAAAAGGACTTCAAATTCTGTCATATGGTTTTGTGGACCTGATTTAGGCTTATTTTCTTACAAAGGATTGTGGATAAAAGGGGCACGGAGTGTGCGCACATGCACACGTATGCACTTTGCAAAGGCTTTTCCTCCTTTGTCCTGTCTAGGAAGTGAGTATAAGTGCTCAGAACTGCTTGTTGGCTGGTGCTTCTGATGGGAGTTGCTGGAGCTGATAAACTTCACCAGTTCTGTGCTTGGCGTGTGGGAAAACTCCTCTCCGAGGCACCCACGCATCCCTGGTGGGGTGGCACAACTAGTACTGGATATCCTACCCTAAAGTGGTGCAAACCAACCTCTAGAATCAACTGCTGGCTGGCAACAGCCAGGGTTACCTCTGTGCACGTGTGTGTTTGCTGTGACTCAGCCTCTCTGGCCTTGCTGGCCCATAAACTCAACCCACAGGTTGCAGCGCGGATGCTCCTCGCCAAGCTCCTGCCCTGGTGCCTCATCTTCAGGCAGGGGCATGATCCCCAGAAAGGAACCTCAGCGCAGGGGGCAGAATCGCTGCCTCCAGATAGTCTTTGAGACTAATATATTGCATTTGGTGAAGGCAGTGGACCCTCAATGCGACTTCTCACAGCTGCTGTACCCCTGGAGCCAGACAGGTTGCGTTGGAAGCTCCCAGGTAAACTTTGGAACTGGTAAGGACAGATGGAGCAAAGATCTAGAAATCATTCAAACCGTCGATAAGACCTCCTGAAGTCTCCTAAAATCAGTTTATTTATTTTCTCTCCTCTCTTCCTTTCTCCCTTCTATGCTTTACAGTTCTCATTTTTAGGTATTTTTCTTTTTAAAACTTGTACAATTCATGCAAGCCTACTCTGGGTTGTTGAAGGACGCTAACATGAAACCACAAGCCCACATCTAGACAAAATGTGGCCAGTGTGTGAAACAAAGCTACTTTAAAAGCTTTTTTTTTCTGCCTGAAATAAAAAATGGCTAAAGCTGAGGTGAGACTACAGTGTTGATGAATGGTGATTTTTTAATCGATGGATAGATTTTTTTCACACTCTTAGACTTTGAAGTAGACAACAGTAGACTTAGACTGTTAGTAAACTCTTAGACTGCCAGTAGATAACCATGAATGGATAGAGGAGTTTTTTTATTTTTATTATCATTTCTAAATGCAGAGGGGCTGTACAAGAAGAGAGGTGTGCTGGGCATTGGCATAGGTTTTACAAAAAGGTTGCGGTGTAGATTTTGCATTTGTAGTTTTGAAATGAAATAAATGACCTCAAAAGGATCCTCTAACTTCTATTATTTTGTGATTAAGTAGTACATTGCCAAAGTGTGATCTTATCTTGTATAAACTGAGGTTCATACTAGTCAAGTGGGAAAAGAGGGATTTACACCAGGATGCTTCAACAACATAACTAGGCTCAGAAACAGCCTGATATTTAAAAACACTGATCTTATTATAGAGATGCTAAATCAGAAGGAAGAGAATGTATTCTCTGTAGAAGACAAACAGCTTTTAAAACCATCAGTATATTTTGCTAAACCGTATTCATGGAAGCTAAAGAAGAGAAGGAGGTGGGATGCACTTCTTCATTGTCAGCCTTTGATACTAAAGGGGAATTGCAGCCACTGTGGCCAGTCTGCAGCAGTGCAATTTGTTGCCTCCATTTCCACGGCACCTGCGTCTCCAAACTGCAGCAGTTAAAATACGTGGCTTTGACCAGCCCCCTTATGGGAATAGACTTTTTTTTTTCATCTTTAAGTGAGTTGCATACAATGCAGCCCCTTTGTGAAGAAAGGATAAATATCATCTTCCTGCGCTCAAGAGTTTGACCTCATTATCTGCCTTCAACTTGTCTCCTTCTTGGGTAGTTTGTGCTAGGAAGTGATATTTACTAATACGCGACACTCGGAATGATCCACCGGTCCATCAGAAAATGAGAAAGAATGCACCAGAGACTTTGCAGGATTTTGCACAGAATTCGTGGTGCAGAATGTTCTTCTATTATATTCCAGCTTTGGAGAACTCTCCGAAGAATAATTTTATATTTAAACTAAGTAGACGTTTTAAACTGGCTAAACCACTCTATCTGTCAACAGTTGTGCCTCCTCTCAAATAGCTAAACCTTGCCCTCCAATGTGTATGCAATTTCCTTTTAACTGTCATACGTTTGCAGAAAGTAGATGGCCCATATGCTGCCTGCTGAAAATCTGTCACTTCGCTTAAGCCAGAAACGGTCATTACATCCAGTTTAGTCCTCCATGTAACACATATTCCTGGACTTCACCTGGCTATGTTCTTTCTTTTGAGTGCGATCTTTATCCTTTTTCATTTAGGAGGAAGAGCCCGAGTTGCATTTATTAAAATAGTCTTTGTTCTCATGAAGGAGGAAAATAAGATCACAGATAATCTTTCTCTCTTAGCTGCTTTTCAGAAAGCTATCTTGAGGGCTGCATTTCAACTAAAAGGGAACAAAGTAAGGTCTCTTTCTTTATGAAATCTCATTTTTAATTTTTAGATAATTGGAAAAGTGAACAAAAATAATTGGAGGGAGTCATGTATTTATAACCATTGCAAATAAATTTAAAATAAATTATAAATGGATTTTTATTAATAAAATGATTGAAATGCCTTGCTTGACAAAGATATTCATCTAGAGGATAGATAAAGTGATGAGTCTACAAAGCAAGGGAGACCATAAATAAGAGATTATTCTCTTTGTAGAAGATCCACATGAATCACAACTGTTGATAGAGGAGACAGTCATCAAAACTATCAGATAATGAGGACTATGTTCAATGCAGGAGAAAAGTTTCAGTAACAACAATGGGGACATTCTTGGGGAAAACACAGAAAATCCATCTGCTGCCGACTTGAATGAGTCACACACAAAAATCCAAAGAACGGAGCATCCTGGAAAGGAATCTGGTGTTCAGCTGAGAGGAGCTCTGAGCTGGGTACGGGCTGGACCTGCCTGCTGAGCACCTTTCTCAGGGAGAAAAAAAGATACGAAAGAATAATTTCCAATAAAAAGTTCCTACTTGTTCAACTGACCTTTCTAGAAACTTTTACAAATTTGCAGCCCCTGAGTCTTAGGTTTGAAATATGAATTTTATAAAGAGGGGGAGGGAAAAGGGGAGTGTGTCATTTCTTGTGGTATTTTGTTTCTAACTCTGTGCTTTGATGTCTGCAGCCGTGTAGTTCAGACAATCTGTAGGAAAATTGCTAAACCAAGTTACTTTGTTATATTTTACTTCAGCCATTTGTCAGCAGATGCCATAAAAATTTTAGTTTTCTCTCTTGATCTTTATCAGAGATTGCCGTTTCTCTTTGATGTCTCCCTCCTTATTTGGCATTTGGGTCTGGTTTCCCATTTAATTATCTAACTCTCTATTGCTATTTTAGTTTAAAAGTTCACTGCAGTATTTTACTCCTCTTGTTTTTCTGTCCCTTCCTCTGTGCTCTGGCTGAGGCACAAGAAAATGATGAAGGCAGCGAGTGTGAGTTATGAGCTTAAACCCTCCTGTGGATGGAGGCCACCAGAGACCCAACGGTCAGTGAGCGTAGGCTGCAAATGGAAGCTCAGATTTTGGGGTAGAAAGTTTCCAAGCTCCATCAATAATTAGCTGATAAATTTAACCCATTTCCTGTAGGTTTGTAAGACTTAAATGTAAGCGGCAATGAACTAAAAAGGCCTGTAATATATTGTGTCATTTAAGGTAGTCACAGTTTCTACAAACAACTTCATAAACTGTGTCAGTCAGAAAACACAAGAAATTCCTCAAATTTTGTAGCCCAGCTGAGAATGAGATTTGCCTTTAACATTGGCAAGCTGAAGCTGGGCAGCTCTTCTCACCTCCCCACAGAAATTGTGGTGGTAACGGGGCAGGTAAGAGGGGAGCTGAGCAGAGGTGGGTGTCCCCTGGGTGCTCTTGCTCAAACAAAGGGAAAAAATATCAGTTTATTGCTGCAGAGCAGCTGTGTGGATGTGGATTCATGGGACTAGTTGAATGTGGACTACTGTGGGCTAACCGGGCTGCATTCTGGAATGCATTCCTGCATTCCGTGGGGCTGGAGCACGGCATGGAAATCTGTGAGGAAACTGCCACCCCTTGGATGGTGTAGAGGAAGCCTGAGCTCCGTGTCCTGCTCTGCGAGCTGGAAGAACCTCTGTAAGGTGCATAAAGGATGAGGAGTTTCTCTGGATTATTAGTTGAAGCGGCACTTGGCTCATATACAGCTCCAGGGTAAATCCTGATATAGGGAATGAAGGTCCTTAGTGGAGGACCTTCATCTGGCAGACAAAACAAATATGTTGCCCTACTCTGTAACTGGCTGGGAGATACTTTCTTAGCTCCTAGTTTCAGCTTTGGGGATGTTTTGGATGAATTGGTCTCCTCAGGTATCATAAGGAACTTGATCCCAAGTCATCGGGTGATGAGGAGCGTTGTCCTTCTGTCAGTTTTTATTCTAGCTGGAATGATTCAGGAATTCATGAGGAGGTTCTGGATTACCAAACCCATATTTTTAAAAAAAGAAAACTGGTAATTTTCCAGTATATGTGTTTATGTAGCTCTATTTGTGGTGGATTCTTTTCACTGTTCTTAACGGGCTACACTTGGAATGGTTGAAATGCTGTTGATGGAAGGTCTTTTGTGAGGTGGGGGAGAGGCAAGCACTGCCCTGCTGGCAATGGTGGAATTAGAAACTGCTGTTTTTTTCAGTTGTTCTCTGCTGTAGATTTTATGGTATTAACCTATGCAGCAATGGCCTTACCCTTTTTCTAACCAAGTATTTCAGATGTTTCGACATGTGACTAAAAATTTATTTGGAGAAAGGATGTTTTTTATTTTTGCACTACAGAGATAGAAATTCCGTTCCTTAGTTGGATCTGTCCACACACACTTCAGAAATGTCCCTCTGTTCCAGCTGGAGATGCATCTCTCCACCCAACTTCAGGTGCTGATGCTGGATTGCTAACTCGGGAGACCCAGGAGCCTCGTGGCCTTTCCTGGTCTCCTTGCAAAACTGGCACGGGAGGTGGCAAAGCTCAGTACTGCCATCCACGAGCAGCTCCTGGAAGGATGGCTCCCACGAGGAGCAGAGCTGCCTTTCCTTCCCGGGCACCTTGTGCATCCAGTGGAACAGGGAGTTTGGATTTGACTTGTGGCCATGCATTTCCTAAAAGCCTCCTGCTAACATCTTTCCAAGTTTCCTTTCAGAGCTACCAGCAAGGCAGAAAAGCGAGCCGGGCTTCGGGGATTTTACACACTCAAAAGGAAGGCAGTGGGAAAACAAAGAAACTTAATCTGCGACACACAAAGAGGCAGGGGGGAAGCGCGACGCCGCTGTAATGAGAAACGGCAAGATTGACACGAAAACGATGGGACAGGCAGCCGAGTATAAATAGTAGCTGCAGTTTATTTGTAACTTCCAGTTTTAGGTGGGGATGATTGACACGTGGATGGGCTGGATGAAGGTAACCTCCCTGATCTTTAACTTGCAGGTCACACGGAGAAAACTTTGAGAAAATACTCCAACATGTAGATGTCAGCTTGAGTGACAGCCGCGTGTGAGGTGAATTGCATTTACGGGCTTTTTTACATGCATCACTTCACAGAAATGATGGCTGCCATTTGAACAAAAAGACATCCTTCCTGCATGGGGTCAAGAAACTGCCAGTGCCCACCCATTAATAGAAAACACTGTCATTTAAAATAAAATGCTATGTAGAAAACTTCAAAAATCTATTAGCCAACACAGCGGATAGTATGAGTTTATGCACATGAATTACTGTATACCATTCCAGTGTTAATGTACAGCGCAGTGTGTGGTACGATTTTCATCTGTAACAATATATATAGAATGCCATATGGCTGACAGCATGTACTACACATGTCAGGCTCTTCTGTTTGCTAGCTCTGTACATCTTATTTGCTTCTGTCTAATTATCTTGTTCTGTCGAGAGGAGGGAGAGAAAACGATGAAAGCCAATGAGAAATCAAAAATTAAGGGCAACAAATTGTGCCAGTTACTTAATCCCAGTGTTAATGTATTGCTGTAATATTTCTTAAAAGATGCAAATGGACATGCATTGCTGGAGGTGGAATGTGGTTCTGGAATAAAGGCGCTCTCTGTGGCATTTAAAAAAAAATGAGGCAAATTGAAAAGAACAGCCCATGCTTTATGTTGTCCACTTTTATTGTTTAATTCTGAGCATAATTTTTCCAGCTGCTAAAATGTGCTCATATTGTTTTCTATTCTTTACTCCATGCCTAAAAGTGGAACCTGGATTTTCCTTTTCTTTCTTTCTTTCTTTCTTTCTTTCTTTCTTTCTTTCTTTCTTTCTTTCTTTCTTTCTTTCTTTCTTTCTTTCTTTCTTTCTTTCTTTCTTTCTTTCTTTCTTTCTTTCTTTCTTTCTTTCTTTCTTTCTTTCTTTCTCTCTTTCTCTCTTTCTCTCTTTCTCTCTTTCTCTCTTTCTCTCTCTCTCTTTCTCTCTTTCTCTCTTTCTCTCTTTCTCTCTTTCTTTCTTTCTTTCTCTCTCTCTCTTTCTCTCTTTCTCTCTCTCTTTCTCTCTTTCTCTCTTTCTCTCTCTCGCTCTTTCGCTCTTTCGCTCTCTCTCTCTCTTTCTTTCTCTCTTTCTCTCTTTCTCTCTTTCTCCCTTTCTCTCCCTTTCTCTCCCTTTCTCTCCCCTTCTCTCTTTCTCTCCCTTTCTCTCTTTCTCTCTTTCTTTCTCTCTCTTTCTCTCCCTTCCTTCCTTCCTTCCTTGGCAGCAGAAGTAAAATAGCATTAAAAAAGAATGCTACAAAATTAGACCCCAGGATGTGAAATGGTGTGAGGAACTCCTCATAAGCTCAAGACCTGAATTTACGCTTTTCTGGGGCGTTTCACAATGTTTAAAGTCAAAGCCCCGGTGTCTCCTCAGAGGCTCCGCAGCCCTGGCCTGGGCCCTCAGTCATTCTCACCCTCTCGTTGGCCAGGGCCAAGTGCCAGGGCTGCCTGGCTGCCCCACCACGCAATTCTGCTCTGTGAAATACCTTGTCCTAGAGTGGAAGAAATGCGTTCCCATCTCTTCCCTACAGGAGAACGAGAGAGAGAAGCAAAAGCGGGAATGCCGCCTGGCTCAGAATATCCTGGAAAGGGAAGAGCTTCTTCCTCTGCCCTCCTCCTGCTGCAGCAGTTGCAGGATGCAGCCAAAGACAGTTGGGAGGTTGCAGAGCTTCTGCAGAGGCTTCTCCGAAGCACCCGTGTGCTTTTGCCTTCAAACACAGGGCTGCAAGAAACGGTGCACACCGATTCCATGCAAATCCTTCGCCGTGGACCTTGCGGAAGGGCAGGCGCTACTGAGCGAGGAGTGAAAGAGCCCGTGTTTCGTGTGCAAGTGGCGACGTGTCGAGTGGAAATACCTACAGGTTGCGGTGCCAGCGCCGAGGACGGCGGCTGGAAGGAGCGGGAACGCGCAGCCGCCGCGGCAGCCTCGGCCCCCGCGTTCTTGCCGCGCTATAAAACAAAACCATTAGCGCCGTGGTTAGAAATGATTGGTTAGTCCGGCAGGAGCTTAAAATAGTAACGTCTTTGGATCATTAACTTTTACTAGCTGCTGCTTTGGAAATGAAGCTCGATGCCATAGTGAAAAGTCAATATAGTTAGAAATGAATTATAAAATCGGTCCGGAAAAGCAAATGACACAAATAACTGGCTTTGTGCACCGATTTTAGGGTGACAGATGCTCCATAGTACTAGTTAGCATTAGTCTGCATATATAATATGCTCATGAATTATGAGCATGACTGAACTCCATTTTTAATGCACATGCTCCAATCAGTTAAAAAAAAACTTAATCCATGAATATGGTGTTCAGTGCTAAGGTATCTATGGTCTATTTGATCAGGACACTCCAAAAGGGGGCATTCTTTGATCAGTAAGGCAATTTTCCCTTTGTGTTTTCAATGGCAAAACAGTTTTTATGATAGAAATCTCATTGAAAATTCAGGAGGCAGCCAAAGTTAACAGCGCTCCGCTCTATTGTGTGAGGATCCCCTGCCATATTTTCTCTTAAACCTAATTAAACATGACTATCCATTTAGGATAAGAGCTGTTAGAATCATTTTCCAAAAGTTTTCTTAATTCAATATATTATCACTGTATATCATGACATTTTGCTCAGTGATAGTGTCATTTCTGCTGACTTACAGCATCACTACAGCTGGATTTTCCTATTCCCAGTAATGTTAGTTCTTCCCTTTCACTTGTCTTCGTCTCTGTATCCATTCCAAGTACATGGTATTTCATTAACACACATTTCTTTTCAGTCATATTTTTGTTGACTTTTGTCAGATTCGTTCTGTATAAATTCCACAGTAATTATGAGAAAAAAGCATGTTCCGCACTCCCATTTTGGTGTGAAACCTGTTTCAGCAAATGGCATATAATTCTTCTCTCCCAGCTTTAAAGGGGAGATTTAATTTTCAGACCGGAGGTGTTTGAAATTTCAAAAAAAAAAGGGTGTAGTGCAGCAGGACAGAAATAGAAAACTTTTAACGTGGAAAATATGCATATTTAATACAATGAAAAGGAAAAGCTGAGACACTTTGAAAATGCTCCTGTCTTGGGTTTCTCCATCCAATATTTCCTCTGTGAGATTTGAGGCTACCTTTAAGCATTGCATAGACAAGAGCTTGCGCTCAGTGTCTGATGCAGAGGCCATGGCAGTTTTCTTTCTTACATCTAAATGCTCTAATCTGGTAGCAGGGGAGGCTTAGAAAGAAGAAATGGCATAGATGCGACAAGGGCTAATCTTATTTTTTGTATTCCAAAAAGGTTGGAGTTGCAAAGTTGAAGAAGAGATTTTACCAGCATGGAAATAGCTGCTTAGGAGAAAGCAAGCCTGGGGCAGAAAGACAAGGTCAGGCTGGCGCTGGAGCCACAGAAGCAGCAGGAAGCTCCTGCACTTTTGAATGCACATGGGTTTACCTTCGCTCTGGTTTTCTTTTTTTTTTTTTTTTCCCTAAGACAGTGACAACTTAGAAAAATCAAAATATCCCTGCTGCCTTTGTTGCAGAGAACAGACATTATGGAGTATCTCTGTTTCTATCTAAGGAAATGGCTGTATACATTGGAGTTTGGTCTGCAGCTGACTTCTAGGTAATATTAATCATGAATTCTAGTGATGCTTGTGGCGTCTGTCTCACTTCTGTGTGGCGGTTTTATAAAGAACACTGTTATATTCTTAGGATGAAAGGTTCAGAATGAAAGCGAGATATAATCTATAATGAGTATGAATAGCTTACTTGTTGAAAAAGGTGTGAATCATTAGCTTTGGCTGCTTGGTCATTAATTTTGGTCACAAAAACTTTCAAGAAAGCAGAAAGCCTGCATGGAAATCACGCCAGGCTTTTGCATCTACCTTTTACACCGGAAAAGAAGCTTCTTCTTCCAGTTCCTCGTGGCTGTGGTGGCCAGGCTGTTTCTCCCTACCCTACCATGGATGGACTCGGCATATGAGTTTTTAATCTGCTCCTGGAACTGCCTGCTCTGTGGTAATATTCCCTGGTTTGGGCATCTGGCTGTTCAGTAAGAAGGACAGTTCCCAGGACAGCTGCTGCCATAAATGTTTTTTTGGCCTCCAGGTGAGTGCATTTCCCCTGCGGTGCATCAGCAAGTGTGCACAAGTGCAGAGGCCTGGGGTGCTGGTGTTTCACTGCTGGCACCAAAAAGGGGCTTTCTAGAGAAAAAGAAAGGCAGCAGCCACACCTGCAGCGTTATAAAGAAGGCCTGTCCAAAGCCAGGGCAATTCTGCCCTTTGCTTTGGGATCAGCTGGCTTGCAAGGGGGAATTTTCTACCCGCTTCAGTCATGGGTATGGCTGAGAGCATCGTGCCCAGAGCCTGTGTCCACGCACTGTGCTCCTTGCACAGCACAGGAGTCCCAGACAGGTACGCCAGGAGCCAATGCCAATCCCGGCGTGACAAACGCAAGCCTACGGAAATGGTTGTCCTTAATCCTGATCCGTGCTGGGCTGCTCTTCCGGAGAAACGGCCTTGGGTTAGGGAAGGGAATGCAGAGGGTGCTTGGTGGTTCTTGGTGGGGCTTTACGCCTCATCCTGAAAACTGCATTTGATCCATTTTCTTCCAGTAAGTTGAAATTTAGATGCACCCTTAAGAAAAAAACAATGCCCTCCGTGGGATTTACTACTGCCCCGATAACTAGATTTCTTTCTTGCTTCTTTTCTATATGGTATGCTTAAATTCCAGGAAGGATCTACAGATTCAGAAGTATAATGGGGACTTCTAGCTCTTTGAATTACTTTTTTTAGCCTTCCTCTATCTGTACCATATGCCAAGTAGTGCTGCTAAGTTTGTCTTTGACGCTTATTGTTTTGCAGCCTTGTAACATTCATAATCTTGGCTAATCCTAAGAGTGTTTTGGGGGCGACTAACTGATTATTTAGGCCAAAATACTAAAAAAAACAAAACAAAAAAAAACAAACAGAAAAAAAAAACCCAAAAAACAAAAAACCTGTTACTTCTGGGGCCTTGCTTTTTTGCAAGTTTCATCTGAGCTTTTTGGACTCGTTTTGCTTAGCAGTGCAGATCATCCTTCTGCTCCTAGCAGAAACTTCGGAGACATTTTCCTAACCGATAGAGCCGAGGAGCTCTCTGTGCTGCACTATGGCAAGCTGCAAGATAGGTCTTTTTTATGGGAAACATGAAAGGATCTCTTGTTACTGGAAGAGACACTGAGCTCCACTTCAGAGACATAAAATAATGCAAGTTAGCTAAATTACCCTCGCCAAATTCTTTCCTGATAAATTATATTCGATTTATCTCAACTCCCCAGCAAATTCAGTAGGACACAGCATTCAACAAAACTCCCTTCCTGAACCATGGTGTTGTAGTTGTGAGTTTTTTCCTCCTGTGAAGCAGAGGATGCACCTACAGCATGAACGAAGGTGCAGCTACAGCCCAACTGCCTCTCCCGGCAGCTCCGTGAAGCCAGCGCTGTCCATATCCCACCACAAGCTCAGCGTGGGGCAGTGCTTCTGCCTGGGAGGTGAGCAGAGCCCCATCCAACACATGTGCTCGTGGAGAAAGGCTGTCTGCTCTAAGGCTGTTGGAGATAGATAGCCAAGAACCTCTCTGTAAGACAACCAAGAACCTCCATGCTGGCCATGGATACTTATGCCATGGACACAGAGTGGAAGGTGGTGCCTTCCTTGATCAGTTAGGGGCTGTGTATTATGGCTGTACTCTTTGGACCACTTTAGTATAGAGGCATCCACTTTTACAGCCTGTTGCAAGCGGATGGATAGAGGAGATCTTCTCAAAGATCAAAGTGTGTCTCTAGGGCAGCCAGTAAATTAGTGGAGATTATAAAGGAGTGCTTAGCACTGATGTCTTGAGAGCCCAGCTCAAGAGAGCAGAGTATTCTTTTCCCACTTTCTCTTCATAAGTCCCTTTCTAGAATAGATTACTTTTTTTACCCTTAAAAGCAATATTCATGGACTTTATAAGAACAAGCATTTCAGTAGGACATGCTCTGATCACATCACTCCCTGTTGTACCTGGTCTTATTATGGACTGATGCTTTCCTTTAATATAGAGTCATGGAGACTGATGTCAATGATGTGTGTTTGGGGAATCGTATCGCTTAAGTAATTTCATCATGTTTTATGGCAAGTACGGCCTCCGTAGGAGCTTTTTAGGTAGAATGGGAGCTCTTCGAAGCTCTGTTATGAGGTATAACAAGTGTATGAGCCAGAATAAAAGCAAATTAGACAGCACTTTACTATCCTGAAAGAGGAGATTATAGCTATGGTGGGGAAAAGTAAATACAAACTAAGTCACACTATGCCAAAATTTCCAAATAAAAGCCTCGAGAATAAACACCCTCTTCATGAAGGGATTTGAAGTTAACTTTTAATATCCTAACTGGGAGTTAAGTCAGTATTATGTCTGGGTGCAGAAGATGGAGCAGAGCTCTCATTTAGTGTAACAAAGCTAGAATCTGGGTATTGCAAGAAAAACCTCAAAAACTTTTTTACAAATGACTGTATACTGCATTCCACGAATTAGATGAAAACAAGCCAGGAGTCTTCTAGTCAATTCAGCTATAGAGAAATGCTTTGTATAGAAATTACTACTGGAGGAATAACTGAGTATTATTATAATACCATCAAGTTCTAAGATGGCTATCCTGTGGTGTCAAGGAATCTCGGTGGAATATGGAATGCAGTGAGCACATCAATTGGTAGCATTTTTCTACCCATGTGTCTGCTCCTGTGGCATGCCAACTGCCTTGTGCAAGAGTGCTGTATTCACTGGGCTGCCCTTGGGCAACAAAGGCAGTTTTTGTTAGGAATATGGTGCCTTTTCCTTCAGGCCTAGTCAGAACCTCGAGCAACGCTCCCCTGAGTTCAATAAACTAGACATTTTTTTCCTTTGCGGTGACAAGAAGGTCAACAAGAAATAACAAGGTTATTTCTTGTTTAAATGAGGACCAGCCACCATAAAAATGCTGTACAGGTTCTCAAGGAGAGCACACGCAGTTTTGATGTGCTGGGCAGTCTGAGGGGTCTTGCGGACTGGACAAACTGGGTTAACTGATTTCCGTTTTCGGCTTTGGAAGTGGGGCACATTCTGCACTTGGATTACAAATATATACGGGCACAGGGAGCTGATGTCCCCTATAGAGTGCAGCACTTCATGACCTCCCATTGGAGTCAGTGTGACAGTAATGTAAGAAGATGTGACCAGCCCTCAGCGCAGTTTCCAAGCAAATTGCAGATTCTCTTTTTCCAACATAATCCAAGGACTCTAGTGAAGCTGAAGATGTTATAAAGCCCTGTTTGATGGAGAAGTCCTAAATGAATTGCAGTGCCAGAAGTAGCTTTGCCACAGAAGACGATTGCCCATATAAGATGCATCATTGCAGTGCATATCTGAACACCTTCCCTCAAAACTGGAATGTGCCTTTATGCCCTTGCCTTTTATCTCCTCTTATACATGACTGTCATTGACATATCACCTCTGACTGTGATAAGGAGGTCTGTCAGCAGCAGCAGAGCAGGGGGTTTAGCTCTGTAGACCACCATGTTTGGGATTGACTCCAAGTCACGAATTCCTTTAACTGAAGCAAACCTTCAAGTTTTAGATGCCTGTTGGCCATCCTAAGTGCCACAGGAAAATCCGACCTGAAATTGTATGAAATAATGATTGATCATTAGTGACATTAACATTTTGACGAGAAAAAGCCAGCCTGTAAGAAATCCTTAAAGATACCCAATGCCTTGGTAAACTGCATAAAATAAATCACTAGCTGTAAATAAAAGTGCTTAGGCTTTGCCCACTTTGTTTGCACTGTCACACAACTTCCATGAGTGACGCGTCACGAAGTGACATGTACCATGCTGTGCAACACAGTTCCTAAGGGCTAGCGCTGAAAGCTTCGCTTTGGTGAACATCTTAAGCTATAACATCTGCCCAGAACTGTGGCAAAAATGATGTTATTAGTTTATACAGAAGGAAATTCCTGCCATCCATGTGAATTCTTCTGGAATTTTTTCCCCTCTTAGGATGCAGAGGATTAATGAGTGATAAAATACCATGTCAATAACACGTCCAATATTGATATTTTTTCCCATGGAGTGGCTTATTTGAGGATTTTTTTTACTTGAGATGTGGATCCTATTTTCTGAGGCGGTGACAACTCCTGCTCATTGTTTCTTTCTACCTACCCTGACAAAATACTTCAGTTTTTGAGACCTGCTCCGATCCTTTCTCAGATGTGATTGGTGTCCACATGCAACAAAACCTTGGGCTGCTTGAACACGAAACACTTAAATCTGCTCTCTGTCTTTGTGCAGCCGTCTTGATTACCCACTCCGGGTGCTACACGGTGCAACTGTTTGCTTTATTGTTAAGACCCATCTGAGGACAAGCGGGGTTGAATAGGCAGTGCAATGTAAACATGTGTGACTAATCCTCGTTATGTGGCGCAGCTTTGTCTTTAATATTCTGGGCTGCAAGATAATGTGTGGATGTGCCTGTCAGGAACAGGCTGGGAAAGGGGCAGCAAGCGTCCCCCTCGGAGCTGGGGGCTGGCCTCGCCAGGCCAGCGAAGGGGAAACCAAGATTTGAACAAAAATGGGCCTAACAGTTTTTAGAAGAGGGACTCGGACAGCTTTTCATTCAGCATGCAGTGTTGTAGGTATTCTTAAACACCTAAATTATCCTTGTCGTTATTTCTGCCTAGGATAAAAAATACGCTTCAAGTTTGGAGTTTTCAAATATGGGAAAAAATGCTCTCCCTGTCTACTCTAGTGGGAATGTGTGGGAATCCTGCTGGAATCATTTGGAGCGGCCTGTTGTGCCTGTCCCCGTGTCGCTGCTCTGCTTTTCCACTCTCAGGTAGGCTCGGAAAGGCCTGCGTGGAGCGGAGCTCATGTGGAGAACTTGCCTGGAGGAAGCAGGCGCCTCGCGTCTGCATTGGGCCTTGGAAATGTGAACGCTCCCGTTACTCCATCCAGGAACAACACCATGGGACATGATGAGAAACTCGGAGATGTCTCCACGCTCCCTCCGAGAGCCGTAGGGAGCCCCTTTCCGGATAACCCCCTCGTGGAGCTGAGCGTGGCCGCCGGTGCCGGCGGCCTGTGAGCTGCTTCGCGCTGGCTGCGATGCTGCCGACACCTGCTCGGAGCTCCCTCTCCGGTTGCCATAGCTACCCGGAGCCCGAATCCCGGTGCCGGTACTTTAGGAACCTCATTAAATCAGGCAGCAGGACAGCAGCTGTGGTCTCAATGTGTTACGCTGACAGCCGGGGACGCCGCGGATGACGCTCAGGTGATTTTGGGCCCTCTCTAGGCCAAACTGTTGAAAACGTGGGGATAGTGGCACAGATGGCGGCATAAGTAAATATTGCCAATGTGTTTAATGTGCACACATCGCCTGGAAGGTGCAAACCCACCGCAGCCGCTCCTACCAACTCTGGAAATTTTAAACAAAGCTTAAATAAAGGATAAAAGAGTACAGCTGAGCTGGAGGTGTTTTTAAAAAATTGATTTAAGCAGCTGATTTTAAAAGCAAATGGATAGGACTTAAGGGATGTAGTAGATATTGTAAAGCGTTGCAAGGGGGTAGGTAATTAAAGTTTGCTTGCCTTGATAGAGAGTGATTAAAATTCAGCAAAGCAGAGCCCACGCTGGTATCTTTTGCCTTCTACCAGGTCCTGTTGGAGGTGGCACCACCTGAACAGTAGCTGCTTTTGGGCAGAGGGGTTTCTCATGCCTCATAGGAATGGCAAACACAGCCACCTCGCCTTCTTCCCAGCATGGGTCTAAGCTATATATGGATTCAGCCCCAAACCAATTACAAATAACGCACAGCGCATTTTATGTGCTAACACTTGCAATTACTCCATGTTCTCCATAGTTCACCTGTTTTGATGTAGAATGCTACGTAGCAGTGAAGTCAAGATGTGATTGGATGCTTTATGTCCTAGTATTTCACAAAAAAAAAGATTTTTTTGCATTGTTGCATTAAAAGTGGGAAAAATGTGGCATATAGTTCTCATTCTCCTTTCTAAATATAAACAACTTCAGTTATTTATATCATCAGTTATAAATAACATCAGTTGTGTCACCGACGGGTGTTTCCCCTCATGAAAGGTAGTCACCTGGCATGTATTTGTGGTTCTGCTAGTTTCAGGAGGGCCAAAGAAAGCAAAGAAACCCCTAAAATACATGTAATAACCGTGTTACAGACCTGGAGATCTCAAACCCGATACGTTTCAGTGAGAGCTGAAAAGCAGCACTACTGTCATCCAGGTGCTTTGTTTTTGCCAGGAAATGAAATGACAGATGTCTCAGACCCTGTATTATAATCTGTAGCTATTAAATGAAGAACCCCAATTAACCGCTAGCAAAGCAATTATTAATATTGGCTGGCATCCGTCCTGTGCGAGGCCTCGGGCAGCAGTCCGGTCCCGTTGGCTTCCCAGGGCTGTCTCACCTGGTGGGCACCTGCATGGTGTGATAACTCCCTACATCATCTGAAACTGCTCTGGTCCTTGGTTCTGGACGAGCTTCTTTGCTTTATCTTTGTGGGGTTTTTTGAAGGCAGTGATGGTGTCCTACAAAATGGGCACGTGCTGGTGGACACATGGACCAGAGTGCAGGGGCTCTGCTGCCCAGTGGGTGCTCAGCGCTAGGTGTGAGCGAGTGGCATCCTGCCCTGCTCTTTGATGGCTTCTGGAGCTGGATTTTGGCTTGGGTGGTCAATTCATGGCCCTCACTGCCCAAGACTTAGGGTCTCCCACTTCTTGAGTGTGTTCTTTCACCCTGAGGCTGTGATGGAAAGCAGAGCCCCACTGATGCTGTTCTGTTTTATGAGCACACTGGGGCATGAGGAGATCTTGAAGGCATCGATCCACTGCGCAGAATGGTACCTAGCACTTGCTATTGCTTCCTGCCAGCTCAGAGAGGCAGACATTCACCTTCTCGTGGAAAAGAAACCCACCGAGGGGTTAGCAGACTGATTAAAAACACCTCTTGCCAAAAAACCCTCCGCCTGCAAATAGTGAGCAGAGAGGAGCGGGATGCAGACACGTAGACATTCACCTTCTGCCAGACAGGACCGCGCCGAGGTGGACCTGAGGTCTCACCACAGCTATGGCCATTCCTACATTAAACTTCAGTGGATTGGATTGCTGTCTAGAGGCTCTTAAATTCTGCATATAGCCGCTGGGAAGGAGGAGATGCATGCATTAAGCAGATTGGATTACTCACTGTGATTCTTCAGGTTTTCCATTAACTGCATGAAAAATTAAGCACTCGTGAGATAAATCTGGCCACCCCTGCTCATTGCCCATCAGTGCAGGTACCTGAAATCTCAGTCAGGCAATGCCAGCATAGGTAGATCAGTGGGGTTGACAGGATCTCCCCCTTTAGAATAGGATTTTCAGACTTTTCCAGCCCTTTTAGGAATGTGATCTGTTAGGAATGTCCAGAAAACAGAACCTCTCTTTTTATTTGACAGATTAATTTTCTAATCCACGTCCTCTTCTGTGTATCTGGAATTCAAAATAAACACATAGTTTTATATAGTTTGCGATAGAGGGCACATGTTACACAGCTAATTTTACTCCATCCATTGGAAAGAGAAATGATACCAATACCTTTCCTGACTGTGCGAAGAAAATGAGCAAGAGCAGTCTAAATTTAATGACCAAATCCGAGCTGCCTTTCTGCTGTAGGAAACTCAGGGGAACCTGCTTAAGTAACTAACATGCCCAGGATCTGGCTTTAAATGCAGCATTTTGCCTGAGAGCACCAAAGGATTGGCTTAGTGGCACTCTGTGAATCCTGCACGGGAGAGAGATAATGTCCCTGCGTATGCAGATAATATGTGATCGTAAACTGGAAGGAACTGGGTGATGAAAACGACTTTTAGTTGCCAACACAACCCTTAAGAGCACAAGAAAAGCTATTTGGACACCTCAATAGCCAACGTGCTGCATAGCGTTACTGATAAACAGTCTCTCTGGGGCTGAATTTTGCTTTTCCAAGTGGAACACAAAGTGTTTCTGACACACGCTCGTCAGGACTGCTCGCCTCCCCCGTGGAGGTAATTTGTAATCATGGAGGTGTAGACTAGGGACAAAACAAACAAACACAGAGGAGCCTTGACTTTGGCAGGGCAGAATCAAGCTCCAAATCACAAATAAAGTATTTTCACTGTTAGCCTTTACAACAGATATCTGAAATAACATCACCTAAAAAAGGAGAAATCTTATTTATAATTGCCAAACTTTAGTAACTGATATGATTACAGTAGTGATGGAGACTGCCCATTCTGCAAGTAACTTGTAGTGGTGTTTAATAACTGATAATTTCATTATTTGTTTCCTATATTCATTTTGGGGTTCTTGCTTAACATATAAATATTTGTATTGTGTAATTAAAATGAATTAATGAGTTCCCCAAAAGCATGTATTAATTTAAAATGACTCTTAGTAAAACCAATTAAACAAGTAATTGTTTTACTTTGTATCAGTAGTTTTAAATTGGCTTTTTAAATTGAGAAGCAAAATGTAGCACAGTGAATGCACCTATGTTTCTAATTAAGCAGTCCACATTACCAACAAACAAACCAGAAGAACACTTTAAAGGGATAACAAGTGAGTTTATAACTGGTCTGATTCCCCTGTCTTATTCTTGTACTGGTGTACCAGTTCAGCAAACACTTTTGCATCTGTTGTGCACAAAGATAATGCCTAAAATCTCATCAAGATCCGTGAGAGTGCAGCAAAATTGCAAAATATCAGTACATGCTCCAGCACTTCATTGAAATGTTGGTTTAAATTAGGGCTCATAACAAACTGCAGTCCTGTGGGACTCAGCAGAGTTACATTGGCACAGGAGAAAACAAGCTGTCCTCATAGCCTTTAATTTCTTTTCCTAACTCCTATAACAAATTCCACTTCATTAAGTGCTATTAAACCAGCTATTCATCCTGATATGACTGATAGATTTCAATCTCTGTATTTCAGCATCAGCTGGAGATGTGATAGCATCCACAGTCCATTCATTTGCAAAGAATTACCTGGCATTTCTTGATCCTTTAGTCTCAGAGAGGTCTGATTTGTTCTATAGCGGAAACCTAAAATAGCATAAAGGGCTTCCAGGTGAGAAGAACCAGCTTCTCAAATTCTTCCTGATGTGCTTGAGTTTGTGCTTGCTAAAGGCAGAAACCTCACTTGCTCTTCAGTAGGAATGATGACGTTTTCTTCTAAATTATATTCTTGTCAAATTATTATTCACTTAAAAAAAAAAAAGGTCTATTTTTTTCACAAAGCCAACCCAAACTTTGGTAGAACAAAGCTTTTCATTCTGCTTTTACAAAATAACAATGATCTGTCACTGATAATTATGGTCAGGTAAGCCAGGTCTTAAGAAACCAGGTTCCTTCCTGAGAGGTCTAATTCACATATTCCAGCTCCAACAACAGGATTTAAGGTGAAACTCCCTAAGTCCTTTGAAATGGGCAACTGGGAGGCGGCTGCGCTGTGGAGGTCTCAGGGTGGTCAAATGCGCTGATTTGAGCTCCTGCCCTCATGAGATCGGGTCGTGCTGCAAGATCTTGTCTTGGAGGTGCTGCCCGTTGGGTGTCACACACCTGTCTGTAGCACATGCAGTGGCAGAGAAGATTTTAAAGATGATTCGGGTTAAATTTACCCTTTGCAGAACTTGTGTTTTGGGGAAGATGTTTCACCTTCATTTCTCTATGCCCTAAGGCTAATCCTTATCCAGTTGCTCATCCTATGGGAAAGGAGTTTGCCACTTGGCAAAGACCCTTGTGAACCAAGACTGTCCATCCAAACCTCTTTGCAGCATTGCTTGGAGCTATCTATGTATATAAATACTAGGAAATCAGGAGGTGAATGTGTTCTTCAGCAACTGTAGAGTTTTAGAGATTCATTTTCAAGCATTAGCACTGTTTTAAAAATTAATCTCTTTTAAATGGCAGGTTCATTTAACGATGATGGCTAAGGAGGGCTCACGCATCATGAGTTTGCCCTGAGAAGTTTTGCTGTGCAGCCCATCCTGACCATGGAGGGCAGGGAGGCAATTAGCCAAGACAATCAAACCTGCATTAGTATTAATAAAGCCTGCGAGTTAAAGCATTTTGAGGCAAACAACTGCTATTCATGTTTCCAAATATCGTTTTTTTCTACCAGGGCATCTTTTAAAAAAATGCTTTATTGTGTGGGCTTCTAGTTGACACCGCATGTAATGGATTTCTTTGAAATCGAGTTTAACCATTAAACATGAGGATGTATGTCGCTATTTTCCTCAGCAAAATGCCTGAAGGTGAAGCTGAGTGAATTTAATACATTAGGAAAGGTAATTATCAGATAATCTTGATTGCCAAGATTCTTTCTGCTCCCACAGAAGCTGATGGTGGCATAATCTGTGTACACGAACATCTAATTTTTCCTTTATAACTTTGATTTAGGTTTGACAGCCAAATATGGCAGTGTTGTTGTGTTATTTGTATTTTGCTTCTAATATTTCTGCTGTGTTTCTCATTTGTTTCCTTGTTCATCCCCATAAATTATTCTTTTACCAATCCTTTTTCTCTAAGTAACAATTATATGGTCAAATGGATTGCTGTGCATTAAGGGCTAGAGGGAAAAAATTGGCAAATTTTCCAGTAACAGATTTTTTTTCCTTCTCCTCTGAAAGCTGAGGTGTAAGTTTGTCACAGCTTTTGCAAATCTTCTTTCTCAGCAGTCATGCATCAAAGGCTTAGAACTGCAAATGAATTATTTTGATTACTGCTGCCCTGGGAAGATCCCCAGGGATCGGAGGTGGCAGGCTTAGTTACTGTCCATTCCTATCAGGCCAAATCCTCCTCCCAGGGAGGGAAGTCTTTGGGAACGTTGCCACTGGCTTCAGCGGGGCAAGGGTGTCGCATGTAGAGCATGGAAAGAAAATATTTTGAAAAATCTGAATCAAGTTCCAGTCTGCTAATGGTTGTTTGATTCCCCGGATTTTATGGCGTTTAACAGTTTTCTTCACTGCGCTAAGCCAATAGTTAGACAACAATAGGAGGGGAAGACAGGATGTGGGACACTTGAGAAGAAAAATAAAATAAAATAAAAGATTAAAAAAAATCTCTTTCCATATTTACATCTTCATGGGCAGAGACACCTTTTCCTTCCTCATTTTTTTCTTTTTTATCTAATCAATTCTTCCACCTCACTATGCAAAAACCATAGAGATGATGATATGGATAAAACTCATGAGGATCTAGAAAAATTAGTCTAAGCCAAACAGACTTAAGATTTTCCATATGATTTTCAGTCAGAAAATCCCCACTAGAAGGTACACACTTTTCATTACATTTTTTTTCCCCAGTGCTTCTCAACTGAACGGGGAGCAGAGGAGTCTCTGGGACTGGAAACCTCTCTCCACCTCTTCATCTCCTCCACCTTCACCAGGCAGAGGTGACCTCACTTGTGCCGGAGCTTCTTCATGCCCTAACGTAGCCTTGAGCTCCTTCCTTCCTTCTCTCTCTCGGGGATGAAGCAACAGCCTGTTCATTGTAGGTCCCTGTTCTCTGTCTCTTTGATCTTGATTCCATGGGAAAATCATGATGGAACGAGGGCCGGAATTTCAAGCAGAAGATCCCTTTGCGACGCCTCCCGTCCCGGGAGCGCTCGCGGCGTGATAAGGCTGCGCGCTGGAGGACCTGGCCCAACCTCATGCCCAGGTGTCTTCCAAGCAGAACGGGCAAGTCCCCGAGGAGAGTCAAGGGCACAATGGCTGTTCTGCAACGTTAAACCCCATTACTGCTTCTTCAACGTTAAACCCTGTTATTGCTCTGTTAGTAAGAGCTGTGCAAGCCGGCGCCAGCCACGCGTGTTCTTCCTTCCCTGGGTGTCAAATCAGTCTTTTAACAAATCAGGGCCTCTTGATCTCAAGGTTTTGGCAAACACCCTTGTCATCAGCACCTGCTGCTTTGGAGCTGATCCTAGTCCCTCTATGACGTGGCTTTCCCCCTTCGAAGGAGGCTCCTCTACAATATTGTCTTACCTTCCTGCTGCAGCTTTTATCAATCCCTTTTGATCTAATTCTATGTCAGTAAGTCCTCATAAACACAAGCACGGATTTACACACAGCATTCATGAAAAATAATACAGCTTTTTTCAGTTTTCCATGTCTCTCCATTAGCTTAACTGAGGACCAGAATGTATGGACTATGGGTTTGTTATTCCTTGAACACATGCATTGGCTCTTTAAAAACACTTTTATTTTTATATGATAGAAAATTAGGATAAATACATAAAGTATTCAAGGCTGTAAATATGGAACTAATATATATATAGATTTATTTCATAAGCACATGAGTTTGTGTAACTTTTCCCAAAAGGTCCGACTTAGAACTCTTATTTCTCACTGCATTTTCTGAATCTATTTTTGAGTTCTTGAGTTTACTTTGACTGTAATTTGGAGCCCATGTTCTCTCTCCCTGCCCACCCTTATGCTTCATCACCAGCTCCTTAGTGCAGATATCCTCCCATGCCACCTGAGCGGTACAGTCCTTTGGAAAGTGACAGAATCACATCCCAGAAATTAAAGGTAGAAAGAATTACAGAAATTGGATCCTTGAAAAGGAATGACGAGAAGGTGGAGACAGACTTTATTAAGATAAGAAAACGAGGCCTTGGAAGGAAAGCCTGAAGGCCATTCAGCTTGCTGGAGCACAGGGTCCACCTCCGGTGAGCGTGTCCTGGCAGCCTGCCCTGGAGCTCTGCTCAGCTTCCAGAATGGGACACTCAGGTTTAATTCACCTCAGGCCCGCGTAGACCTTCCCACACCTTCACCTGACCTTGTTGGGGTTTTTAGTTTGAAATCCCTTTGCTTCCGTTTGATTTTGGTGGTGACGAGATGGGCTGATCTCTTGTTATCTTCGCAGACTTGTTGCCGACGCCATCGATTCTCTGCAGGGCGATCCCTGGAGTGATGCACTCGTTCATCACACCAAGAGGAATCCTCCCAGCCCTGCTATGGGAGGGATGCTCCTTCTGCTACACGCTGGGGAGCCTCAGACAAATCCCAGGGGATGGGAATCCCCGAGGGAGATTACACCTAAAGTGGTAAAACAGAGATGCAAAATATCACATAACTAATAACGGTTGCTGTATTTATGCTGCAGCAACAGTGGAATTGCCAGATAAAGATAAAGTTCTTGCCAAGGAGAGCATATAAAATGGGTCTCTTATTTTAATTAAAGTAATTATTCATGGGACTCCAGATGTTTTTCAAGAAAAAGAAAGAAAGAAAGAACACTCTTCTGGAAAATGAATGGCAACATAAATCGTCTCAGTTTTCTGTGTCAGAAGGGCAGAAGGATCAACTATCGATATCTGTCTCTGGTTTTATAAAATAATGCTAATAGCTATTGTCAATACTCCTGTGGAAAATAATTGAACAGAAGATTATTGTCATTCTATGATTTTTTAAAAAATGCATTCATTAGAATTATATCCTTCTGTAAGCCATCTGGAAAAAAAAGAAAAAACCCTCTATGAAAAGGGCTCCCTGCTGCCCTCAATTCTATAGGCCTTTAGAGACAATTCCATAGAGCTGTATTACATTTCTATAGATGCAATTCCCAGTGCTTTCGGTGGGATTTTTTCCGGGAGGGTATATGTGAGAGATCTAATGTTCCAGTTGTATGTGCTTTAGTATTTAGTAGTTTTCATCCTTTTTTGTTTGTGTACTGCCTAAAAAATTTTCCATTAGAACATGTGGGCTCTTGTGTATTGAATTTAAGCCTACTGACCGTAGACTTAATTGCTTTTTACATGAATTAGAAGTCTGCAGACTCTGGTGGATCTGCAAACAACACTTTGGGAGCTGCTGCTTTGTTTTTTTCCTTTACTTCTTTCACCATCCGTGGAACAGAAAATGTAACCAGCGCTCGCTGGGTTTGCAAGGGGCTACGAAGAGCTGCCTCCACATCTAGGCTTCTAACATTACTATGATCATCACCACTGTCATCTGTTTATTTACACAGGTTCACATCTGCCTTTCCCAAAGTGAAGACCTGACTGGAGTTAACCTCTGAACTCTGAAAACAGGAGCAGTTTTAGGTCATTCGTAGTATTATTGCTGGAGTGTTGGTTTCCAGCGAAGCAGCATTAGGGGAGAGTTAGGGGACTCTGGGAACATCCTCAGGCTTCTGGGAAACTCAGAATATGATAGAGTTTGTAACTAAAAAAAATCTGCAACTGTAGTACTGCAAAGCTGTGCTCAGGTCTGAATGTGTGTTTAATGCCGGATCCTTACTGATATTCCTTAAAATATGAGAATTAGGGAAACTTCATTTTTCCAGAGACTAAAGTTTTACCCCAATTTCAATCCAAAGGCAGAAGAAGAACCTGTGTAGTACTGCATATTAATTGTATTTTATTAACTTTTAAATATAGACTGTTTTACTGTTGTATCCATCCCTGTGAGTAATCTAGACAAACTACTTGGGACCTAAGTGCTGTTGAAGGGCCAGAATTTTTAAATTATCTTGATGCTAAAGAGTTCTCAAGGCAAGAAGAACATTTTTTATTTTGTAGGAACTTTGCAAGTCGCCGTGAATCAACGCTTTTAGAGTCTTGTGGAACAGGTTCAAAGCTGTCAACAAGGTCTATTCAATGCTGAATATGCAAGTATATTGAAAAGCAGAGGGCAAAGTCCCAAGCCTGCCAAAAGACTGTAAAAAAGGACTGATAAAAACAAGTAGAAATCAGTTTGTTCAGCTCCAAGAGTTTTTTTTTTCTTTTTCATTTTAAAAGTGAAAAAAAAAGAAAAGAAAAACACCAAAGCTGCAGTTGACAGTGTCTACTTGACAGCATTTTCCTAGCAAAACAATGCAAAGCAGCTTTGTGGAGGATGCTGGCAGAACATACTGTTGCGTTCAAACTTTGCACATGCTGCTGAGAAATGAAATGTTTGACTGCGAAGCTGATGTGGGTTTGGCAACATTGCCTAAATGATACAGCAAAGAGAAAGAGGATTCTGCTTTGACCATCTTCAGCAGTAGCCGGGACCGTCTCTTTATAAAAATAGCTGTTTCCTGCTGTTTACACAGAACAAATATTTTGCAAGGCATTCCTTGTTCTGCTGCCAATTCTTGGTCATTTTTGGAAGCAAAAGTAGAGGCACCTGTAGAGACACATGCATGAGCCCTGACTGAATAAACTTCATACACTGCGATGCAAGCAAATCTATCATAAACTTAGAACTAGAGAAAGAAAAAAGGTAACAGAAGAACGATCTCTTGTGAAGTTTTCCTTAACTCCGATATCTCTTTTTTTTTTTTTTTAACTAGGAAAAAGGTCTGGTCTAGCCCTGATTTTGCGTTTTGCACATCTTAAGCAAAGAACAACTTTCCTAATTAAATTACTTGAGAATCTGTGTTACCAGATGCTTGGGAATAGAGCCCTCAGTTGTCAAATTTTGATATGAAAGAATTTTGCAGAAGGCCTCTGGTAAGCGTAAAAGTTTTATCACACCAGCACTTCAGTTTCTGTAATGCTTAAGGGCTAAACTATAGGACAGTTCCTAGTATTGGATGAATATCATCTGTGAAAAATAATTTAATGTGATGAGAGTGTTTGTGACTAATGAGAAGTTACATTGCACATTGCTATTATCAGTGTAATCCTCCGCTGTGTCCATCCATCTGAATTCAGCTCCCAATCGGCCTTCAGGCATGTTACATACAATTAATAAATCATCTTTAGCAACTGCGTTTTTTCCATATACATAATTCTGGGTGAATAATGTTCAGAAAACAGGGGGAAACTGGATTTTTTGTGTGTTATTTGATGTGTAGATCCTTTATTTCTAATTTCTGCTTTATTTAGTAATGTATATCAGGTAATTCAGACAAACTTGTAATCCTAATAAATGTTTAAACAGAAGAACCATGCTCTTACTGCAGCCAGTGATCCTTCAAGTAACTAATAGGTTATTGTCAGGTCATCATCTTGTGGCTCTTTTGGGAGAAAACCATGAATTTCCTTTGGCCCACCTGGAGACGAAGGGAATCTGCTGCACTTCAGCTAGTGAACCTGTGCCAAATCCACTTGGCGTGAGAATTCGGCATTAGGAACTTGGACCCCTTTCCTTTCAGGAGCGTCATTGCTTACGTCCACAATGGAGTGATGAAATTAGATTATTTTATACAGAGCTTTTCACAGTGAGTCCCTAAATGCCAGCAAATAGCCATTCCTTTTTGCATGTACTAGCTAGAATCCAGACTTTTGCTAAAACGGGTAGAATTAAAGCTCCAAATGAAACTTGCAAAAATTTATACCTTAAAAAGTCTCGAGGACACTGTCTGCTGATTGTGTTTCTTCCTAAGTCCTAAATAAACAAACACATTTTCTTGAGCTGATGTTACTCAAATGGAGGCATTTAAATGCACTAGCCTCAAAGGAGACAACCCCGACTCTGGTGACTCGTAATTAAGAGCCTCTCACTGAAATTGCTGAGAGTGTCTGTTAATTCCGACTGTCACTTGTCTTTACTCCAGCTGGCTAACAAGAAGAACGCAGTTTTCTTGCAGGTTTTCATCTGGAAAAATCACAGCAACCTGTTGTGACTAATATAGACCTGCGTGAGAAATTATAGCAGTGTTTTGATATGTAGCTCATGCTGATACCACTGTCTTTGACACCCAGTGGTGAAGGCAGCGATAATTTCACCAGGAGAGGAATTAGGTAAAATAATCTGCAATAAATAGATGTGCTCTGGGTTGTTGATGACTTTGGTTCAATGTTTTGCACAGGATTTTCTCTACCTCACCAGCCTGCAGAGGTCTGGCTGCCCTCGTGGTACCCAAGGTCCTCTCTTCCTTAGGGGGCAATTTATGCAGTGCACCAGGGAGGTGCCCTGAAATTCAGGTTTGGGGTTTAGAACTGATACTCCAGTTTTTATTCTTACTTCCCAGAAGGCTACCAAGGGGTAGTTACTTGAGTGAGTAAGTTTGGGGTTACGTGGTAAGCAGCAATGTTGAAAAATCGTTTCAGGGAAAGCACAGTGTGCTGCAAATGCTTCGTTGCAAATTTTAAGCCTTTTTCAACGAAATCAACGTTGCAGTTTGGAAGGCGACTGCTGCGCAGCCAGCAGCCCGTGAGCCAGCGACGCTCACGGACAAGGCGGGAGCCCCGGAGGGCAGCGCGGAGGCTCCGTGCGGATCTGGGGCTGCTCCCTGCTCCTGCAGCCACCCGAACCACCGGAGCCGCTGCGGCGGGGCCGGGTGCTCCTCATCCCACCCCGGGCTCCGCTTCCCGCCCGGCCTCCTCCTCCTCGGCTGCTCCTCACATACGTTTTCCACTTCACACTTGGCTAAAGCTCCCCTGGATACGAGCGCGCCGCTGCGCCTTCCCAACCTCCTCGCCTTGCAGGGCGCTCATTCTTTCTGCTGGAGAGAAGCTCAATGCATTAAAAAAAGGATTAGTATGTGCGAGCACACACACAAAAAAATCAGAATACTGTCGAGCACTTAATTGGCCAACTGCCGTCAACCAATTCAGCACTTGCATCTTCCTAGCTACTTGTACCGTATTGTTAGACCAGAATAAATCATTTGACACAACTAGGTTTTAGAGAAATATGTGAAAACCATTCAGGCAAAAAATCAGTTGAAATGTATGAAATTTTCCATCTGAGTGCTCTCTACTAAGAGAAAATTTTTCAGTGAGGTGCAATATTTAATCTTGTTTTAAAATAAATAGTTTACTATAGAAATCAGTCAGGGTGTGATTTTTAAAATGCAATGTAATTTCATTTTAGTTTTAAGGTTTGTACCGAGTAATTCGGGAAGCTAATAAGCGCTGGGCAAAGTTGTGCATTAGAAGCAATGCTGCCCAGCTGGGTTGTATGGAGCACATGCATGGGTTTAGCTCCACACAACGCCTAAACCGAGGGACATCTGCACATGTGGCCAGCAAAGAGCAGTGCCCAGGCCTCCTAGATCCTCCCTGCGTAACCTGGGTGCCATTCTTCCTCGTTTATCCCCATGGAAATGAGGAGATCTAAATGTTGGACTGCACTCGCTGGGTGCACGAAGCAGGATAAATCAGGTCTCACCATTACACGCTGCAGGAGTTCCCACCTCTTCCTCCGGAACATCAGGGATACCCTGGCAGGATGGACCTCAGGTGGGACCATCCAAGGTGGGAGTGATGGGGGGGCCTGTGGCCCTTGGTCAGTTCGCATGTTTAGAGGCTGTCCAAGTCCGTGGTGGCTCAGTTTGTATAAAAGTATTCCTGGAGACTCTGCTCTTTGCGCAGGAATTTCCATCTGGGAAGGAAGCACCAAGGCTGTCATACCTGAAGTCATTGCACTTAGCAACCGTTCAATATAAAACATTATAATGTGTTTTTACAGCAGGATGTTGTTAAAACAGCCGTGTTTTGGCGCCACACACGTGCATGTGCCACATGTCGTGGCTCATTAAGGACGAAACGCTGGAAGCGGGTGAAAACGGCAGACATTTCTGTGAAGTGCACAAGCTTCTGCACTTAAGGTTTATGATCTCCAGCAAAACAGCATCTGACGTGTATATATGACCGACGCAATCAAACAGTAAGCAGCTCCACACGCATTCTCTTAATTGTTAGCTGTCATATTGAGATTAAATTGGGCATTAAATTAAGGTTAAAAAAAGATTAAATTGTGACTAGAGGTATAGTAAAGATGTACTAAGCACTTAAATATAAAACCATTGTTTATTGGGAATAAGAACTCAAAGGGAGCTCGGTTTTTAATTCTGAAAACAGATGAAGAAAGTTTAGAAATAAGTCTGAGTCTGCATGTATGTGTTTGCTCTCTCCCTGTACTGTGAAGGGAAGAGCTGTGGGCACCCAAAAGCTCTCTTGTGCCCTCACAATTTGACTTTTCCTCTCTAAGGTTTAGGGAAACATCCTCAGGCAGGAAGCTAGACATCCTGGGATGATTTTGGTTGCTTGCTTGAGACAACAGCATGAGCCATGGTCTAATCAGGAATAGATCTCAAGGGTTTCTGGCTCTGTGTCCACTTCCAATAGTGACATACTCTTTTATACCCTTTTTGCTCCTCTGATTCCTCATCTTTATTTAAGAACTACAGAGAAGATGACACAATGCATTTAACAGAGGAGACCTCCTATAAATACGTACCAGGCATAGGCATGAATTACTGTAATTTCAGTTCATTTGGGAAAATTAGGCAGATATTAGTCTTGGATTTGAAAGTGATATGAGTGTTGGATGAGGACCCCCCTTTCGGTAGAAGGCAGGAGGTTTTCTGGGTCTGGAGGAGAGTGGCCCTGGCAAGAGCATCAGGAGGGCTCCGACTTTCAAAGTTTGACAGAAGCCTCCCAAAATTTGTGTTTAACAATCATGAGATTATTCAAGATTTAGATAGTTTATATCAGCTCCTGAGCCAGATCCTGGGCTAACCTGTGCCTTGTGCAAATCCACCAGCTTGTTTCACTGGAAATCAGTGCAGAATTGGATCAATTTATGCAGAATTAGTGTGGCAGGGAATGAAGCTCCCTTTTTTCCTTCAGTTCCACTGCCGATGCTTTCCCTGGATCACAATCTGCTCGCTCCTCCCTTCACTTAGTCCCTGTGCAGTTCACTAGTGCATTATCCTGCTTTTGTTTGCTTGCTGCAGACTTTGGGAAGCTTCTAAGGTTAAATGCTCCTATACTCCCCTTGCTGTTTCTGGGCCTGGAGTAAAGTTTTTCTCTGCTGTTCCTTTACCTTTTTAAAAACAGAAGTGACTTGGAGCTGCCTGTTACGTTTGCAAGAGGTTTCTGTGTGCTGCTCCACTGCAGCGACGCATTGGACGCGTTTCCTTTCCTGGGTGTCCTTATCGGGTTCCCTCCCATCCTTTCCTCTTCCCGACCATCATTCTGCTCCTTTTCCTTCCCTTCCCCACGGCAGCTGCTTATCAGCACACCAAGGCTAGGAGGTGGCTCTCTTTAGCATGCAAATAAAGCAACATTTCTCCAGCAAGCAGCTCAGCCTGGCATTAAACACCAGGAACTCTCCTCTGCACAATGATGAGTTCAAGTTCTGCGCTGTGTGAAGGTTTTTTCCCCCTTTCACTGTAGGAAAGGTGATCAGTCTGCAATTAGTCCTCTCCTTCCCTTCCTCCCATGTCTCTTTTAACTCCTTCTTTCCTAGTTTCGCCTCTCTCAGGACCAAACCTAACGGTAGCTTTTTTGGCATCCATTTAATATATCTGTCCTTTCATCATCCAGCTCTGCATAAAATTAGCATGTCCTACAGCTGACAGCAAACGATGTGGCATTAGAGCTGTAGTCAGAAAGATGTGCCGAGAGTTCACTATTCTGGTCAGATGAGTGGGGAACATGCTTTTGCATTTTAATTTGAAATTCAGTGAATATTTTGAATGCCACAGCATGTCTATAACGTTATTTAAAAGATCTGGTGCACTCGGGCATGTAATGATTGACATTGGCTGTAACTTGATGCAATGTTGCACTGTTTTAATTCTTTTTGGTGCAGTGTTATCTTTGATCACTTCGTATTCACTGGAAAAATCCCACAATTGCAATCCACATTATGTTTCAGGGAGGATGCCAAGTTCTCTATGGTACATAGCTATTCAAGGCACTTTGTCCACCCTCAGGCTCCTCATTAAAGTGATGGCAGTTTCTGTTTTAATGAATAAGGTAGAGCGCAATTCCCGACTTCATTCATAGACCTTGAATGGCAAAAAGAAGTGGGCTCTTTTTTCAGTGCCCAACTCTTTTGTTTTCTTGGATATTGTGTAAATGTGTTCATAACCATGGCCACGGCACCATGTGCATGCAAAAAACAGCCAAGTTACGAGTTTTTAACTTGTGCCTAGGGCTCATATTACTCAAAACTTCGTCCTGCTGCTGAACCCCCTTCTCCCAGATTTAATTTCTAGGCACAGTTACGTGTCCATATTGCAAGGGGTAAGAGCCAGAAGATTCTCTGTTCTTCCCTCACCAGTGGCCTGTTCTGTAGAAAGGCTTTCCGTACAGAAATAACATTTCTCACTTGCAGTGATTGCCATTTAAAAGACTGCACTTGTGCCCAGCGACCCAGCAGGAGCGTGAAAGCAAGGACAGCTTTCCTCTACGGCTGAAATGCAGCTGTTTTGGGTAAAATGGGAGCCTAAATGCTTGGCTGAAGTGCTGCACAAGTGCTGGGGCTTCCTCATGGCACCATCGACTTCTGGCCATGCTTAGTCCTCAATTTGCTAGGATATAGTTGCCTGTTACCCGCAGTTTGGGAAAAAAAGTAGCTGCTTTGTCATCTCTTGGAAGACAGTGCTGAGCGACTTGCAGGAGCCTGAGCCGGGCTTGCTGTGCCCCTTTTGTGTTTTGATGGAAACAACATTTGGAAAATGGGATGTCCAGGAGCAATGTGTGATGTCACATCCACGTGTTTGGATACCCAGTGGCAGTACTGCAAGTTCTTCCACACACATCCATCCCGTCATGGAAATGACTTGCATAGTCAAGCAACCCCAGCATAGAATCATAGAATCACAGAATGCTGAAGGTTGGCAGGGACCTCTCCAGGTCATCTAGTCCAACCCCTGCACACGCAGGGTCACCTAGAGCACGTGGCACAGGGCTGCGTCCAAGCGGGTTTGAAGATCTCCAGAGAAGGAGACTCCACAACCTCTCTGGGCAGCCTGTTCCAGTGCTCTGGCACCCTCACTGGTAAGAAATTCTTCCTTAAGTTCCTGTGGAACTTTTGGTGCTTCAGTTTGTGGCCATTTCCTCTAGTTCTGTCGGTGGCCACCAGTGAAAAGAGGCCGCCCCATCCTCCTCACTGCCTCCCTTGAGGTACTTCTAGACACTGATCAGATCCCTCTCAGCCTTCTCTTCTCCAGCTGAACAGGCCCAGCTCCCTCAGCCTCTCCTCATAGGGCAAATGTTCCAGGCCCCTGATCATCCTTGTAGCCCTGCGCTGGCCTCTCTCCAGCAGCTCCACATCCCTCTTGTCCTGTGGAGCCCAGAACTGGACACAGTACTCCAGATGCGGCCTCACCAGGGCTGAGCAGAGGGGCTGGATCCCCTCCCTCGACCTGCTGGAGATGCTCTTCTTAATGCACCCCAGGATCCCATTGGCCTTCTTGGCCACGAGGGCAACTGCTGCCTCATGGTCACCTTGTCGTCCACCACGACGCCCACGTCCCTCTCTGCAGAGCTGCTCTCCATAAGGTCGGTCCCCAGCCTGTACTGGTGTCTGGGGTTATTCCTCCCCAGACAACATCTGTGGTGCTTTTTCTGCAGGTATCTTCCTTTGCCCAGTAACTTCAAATTTGCCTCCCGTAGCAAACACTCCAGCCTTGGCTTCCCGCACGCACCCACGGAGACACATGCACAGAGAGTTCGGTTCCCAGTCCTGACCGCTGCCGTTTGGCTGCTTTGACTCTGCTACGTGAACTGCTCTTCCCTTCGAGCGTGGCTTCGGGAACTGGTTTCATACTTGGCAATTTTGGTGATTAGTGGTTTCTGTGAACTGAGATTTGCGAAGCAATAATGTCATTTGCTCAGATATTTTTTTTTCTCCTGAAGCCTAAAAGTGCTGGTTTCTGTTAAGCTCAACCCTGCAGTAGTAGTAGAGGTTCGTGCCCTTGAGAGATGGGGGTTTGAGAAACCTTAAGAGCTCCTCAGGACGCCCCCTCCAAGGCAGGTCAGCCCTGATGGGTCTCAATAAGGGTAAAGAAGAAGATCCTTCCCTTCTCCTGCCTGTTAATGCTGGGGTTTCTCTTCTAAGGCGACAATCAATGGCATCTTCAAAGACAGCCATCAAAAATGGTGATTTTTCCCCTGGCAGGAGCAGGAGAAGCCCCGGGCAGGCGGCAGAGAGCCAGTGTGTCCCAGGGAGCCCCCGTTTGCTTCTCCTCTGAGAGGCTCCTTGCGACGGGCTAGCTCGCCTTCACATTTGCAGAAATTAAAAATTAAATAAAAGGCAGGATTTGTTTTTTTTTCCCCCTAACTGGTAACTTTGTGCATTCAACAAAGAAAACCACTCCGTGGCCTCTTTGCCTTCAGCATCCTCAGCGTGTGGATTTTGCATTTGGAAATTTAAATGATGATTTGATGGGTTTTATATGTGCCAAAATAGATATTGCTTGTTTTCCTTGAACTGCCTGAGTTGCACAAGACTGGAAAAGAAAAAAGCAGAAGAGGGAAACAACCAAAATGTAGCATTCCAGGGCCTCAGATTTTAAGGAGAAAATGCATCATCCCAAGGACTATGGTCTTAGCAGTGCATGGCCCTTAAAAGTAGATGCAAAAGTAGATCACTGAATTAAAAAAGAGCCATTTTCCAGAGCGTAATTGCACCTCACGGGCAAATAAATATCTCCTTGCTGCTTAGATTGTTAGCTCTCCTTTCCATAGCCGAAGCATCAGGAATAATTATGCTAAAAGACACTTCAGCTAGTAGGGAAAATACTTACTCTGTTTTATGATGCTCTTGCTGGGCTTCTTGTGTAACATGAGAGAAATAATAGCAGCGCTGGCGCTAAGCTGGTGTGGAATTACACCCCGGTGTTGGTCGGAACTGCGCTGTGCGGCTTTCCTCACTTTTTATAGCTCTATTAATGATTTTCAAAAAACTGTGGGCTAAAGGAGTATTAAAATGTCTTGGCAATGTACTGTTTCTCCGTATTTTTTGCAGTGGGATTGCATACACCTTGTCCCTGTTTGATTGTGACTGCTCGCTTGGCCGAGATCCCCTGCAAGCATTTGGTACGACTGGATGATCTTTATTTGCTCTTCCTGGCCGTGCTTTATGCCCGTGTTTTGCAGCCACCGCGTTGCCAGCGCGGGCCGCCGTCTGGAGGTTTGTCCTTCCCCGGGTTTTTGAGGGTATTTTATTGCCTGTCGTTACCATTCAGTGCGGCTTTACGGACCGCGCCGTCGCCGCGAGCCTCCCCGCCACCCATGGCGCTGCCTTTGTTCCCATGGCGCCGGGGATTCCCACAGGATTTTTCCCTCCTTCCTCCCGCATCCTGCTCCCTGCAAGGCCTGGGATGCCCCATTCCCGGGAAGCTGCTGCACTTCCCCCGTGGGCGAGGGTGATGCCAGCAGGGAATGATTCCAGCACAACCAAACGTCTTCTTTCTTCCCAAATACTGCCGGCTCTTCCAAGGAGGTACAAGTTAAACGCCAAATTCTAGGCAAAATTACATTATGCTTAAGGAGTTTTGGCACCTTTCAGGTGTTTTTATTGTGCTAGCAGAAAGTTGAAGGAAATTGCAGTGTTTCAGTCCAATGCTATAATTAAATTAATGGTATATTTGTTAAAAACGCAGTAAATTCTTCATAGCTTATTCACAAATATTCCTCATTTTGTTAAAATAATATGGAGGTGTGGGCCAAACCCAAGCTTTTTATGTGCTTTTCTTCCAAACTCGGGCAGCTGGCAGGAAAGAGAACTCAGCCCTGAATAAAACGATTGCCTCCTTGAGGGGCTCCTGCAGCTCAGCGCTCACCTTCTTCCTTCATCCTTAACAGCTGCATCGCATTGGATGCTTCCTTTGCGATGCTTTGGGGATGATTAAACCAAGTCATTGGAAAAATATCAAAGTGATACCAAGAAAAGGGTTTGTTGGTTTCCTGTGGTGAAAAGATGCTGCAAATCACAATAACTGGAGATAAGACCTGATATCATGTTCCTGGCTTGAGGACACAGCTCGACGCTGCCTGCAAACACCAGTTTTTTGTGTTGGTGTCACTGTCCCCATGCAGGGAGGGAAGGCTGCAGTGTAAATAAGAACATGCCAAAACCTTTGCCTGACTTTTATCAAGCTTAAAAAGGAGAACAGATAGAATTCCCTCCAGCGACATTTAGGTGTTTGTGCTTTTAGGATAAATAAATCAGCAGCTCTGTAATTCTTAGGTGATTTATAGCTCCAGGGGTCAGTTCTTGGCTGCTCCTTGGGCCCGGTCGGCAGCAGCCGTTTGCAGCAGGATCCTGAGTGCAGCCCTGCCTGGGGTGGGAGCTGGCAGAGCTCGGCACCCCCAGGACTGCACCCAAAACCTTATCTGAACGAGCTTTCCATTATTCATCCTACAAATGAAACCGGTTGTGATGTAAATGACAGAACGAATCTTTCTACGGCTTAAGATCCTGTAACTTAAACCTCCTAGGCTGCTTATCTGCCTTCTGCCACTTACCTACCGTTTATCCAGAGCACTTGGCATTCTTGATTGTTCCTTGCATATAAATTTCAATCATACCCACAGGGTACTGTGATGTGTAATAGCCTGTGCTGTGAACGATTTACCAAAAAGATCCGTTCTGCCCAAACAGCGAGTGAGACCTTTGCTGCCGGGGAAAGCAAAACCCTTGGGAAGTGCCGTGCCTATTCCCAGCATAAAACTGCAATAAGGCAATTGTACGGAAATTAGAAGAGAGACTGAGAGAGTGATCTCCCCTTTCGGTCGCATAGTATCATGGAGCTGTCCAGGATCCTCCAAGCAGAGCTATCCCACACATGCAAAATCAGCCGTCTCAGAAAGTCAGGCAGATTGCTCGACACCTTCTACAAAAGCCATTAAAATGCATCCTTATGGCAAGAGAATAAGTTTGCACTGTAATAATCTTATTATACCCCAGTTGTTCTATTTCTCTGCCAGCCGGGTTATACACAGTGTTTGCCTCTGTGATTCTGTAGCTGCTTTTCATCCTATTGGTGCATAGCCCAGAGTGAGCCATTTACACAAACGTACCACGGATGATGCTGCAGAAACTCCTTTGCAGCAAGGCAGTCCCAGGCAGCACAGGCACGTCTACCAAAGGTGGTGTAGAGCTCAGAAAAGCCCATGGAGTGTCTTAGCTGATAAGGAGAAAGGGTAAAGCAAGTCAGCATGGAAGATAAGGCTTCGTGAACTTCCCCCTCCACCTCCACACACCTCTTTGTCTTTGGCATGAGGAGATAAGAGGGAACACTGAGAAAACCATGATGTATTAAGGAAATGAGATCAGTGTAGGTAGAGGTAAGAGTGGAATGAGTCTTGAAAGCCTTAATAGTCTATAAGATGTACAAGGAGATGCAAAAGTTACCAGCATCCCGCATAGCTAGAGCTGTGACTTGGAGTTCCTGGAAACACCCCAAGATACGTGGTGATTTCTAGTAAGTCGTGTGCTGCTTTGACTTCTGACCGCTCTTGGATCCGTGTGGTTCTTAATCCTCAGGCACTTTTAAGTAACAGAAGAGCCGCTCATGGGATTTGCCATGAGCCCTGTAGTAACAGGCAGAGGTGGAGCAGTGTTTGGAGACACCACGGAGCTATAGAAACATCTAAGGACATTATAGACAAAGGAAGTCTCACGAAAGCCTCCTCAGAAACCTAAGAGATCCATTCAGTGGTTCCTACCAGTATTAGAAATCACCAAGGAGGATTATACTTAAAATGTATTACAAGTGATTTCCTTTAATAAAGTTAAGGAGATTTCTGTCTGTAATACCATGTTCCTTCTGAAGTTCACTGCATTCTTGTCCTTACTAGTATTTCCACAGTGTCTTCCTAACATTTATGGGATAGAGAACAGAGTTTCAGCTTTTTTACTGTGCCCTAACTTACAAACTTCATGAAATAATTCTAGAACTCTTTGAATTCACTCCACATTCTGTAGAAAAATGTAGTGTCTAGCTTTGTTCTAGCCTACTCATTTAAAGACGTAAATAATTTTTGTATGCATTTAGGAGGAGCTTCTTAAATCAGGCTTTGGGTGAAGATTGATAACTTGCTTTCTGCTGTTGTTAGCAGTAATGCCTGGACACTCCAGATAAGGCTGAAGCCTCTGAGTGTGGCAACACGCAATCAAGTAATAAGAGGAAGTCCCTGCCTGAAGTTAGTGATCAAAAATGAAGAATGCTGTATATCCCACATGTTTGCAAGTGGGAATTTAGATCCAAGTTGAATAACACCCAGACCCCATGGTGGGCTCAAGTTCTAGAGCCATCACTTTGAGTCTTGAGCTTGAGTTTAGTTTTGACTCTTGCTAAAATAGTGCATTGTGCTCCCAACTTGTTCATTTCTTTCTCTAACAGATAGAACAAATATTTATCCAACGCTATCTATAACCAGCTCTAACTGCAGTGGGGAGATCATGGCAAAACTCCTGACTTCATGTGGAGCTCAGGAACAGCCCAAGTTTATTAGAAACACAGGGTGGTGGTGATTGCATTTGTTTGTGTGCTGCACAGTGGCTCTGTAGAACTTTTCCTTGCTTTGTCCCAAGAGCTACAATATGTCTTAAAAATCAATGCAGTCAATACCTTTAAAAAAGATTTGTTGATGTTTGAACTGCACATAAAATTAGATCCACTGATTAATGGCCGAGAGTGTGACAGCATCATTATATTACAGTACATGAAGGCCTTCCTCGTTCGCCCACTTACAAATAACTCTATCTGGTAATAATAAAGACTAAAAATTACAGCTAAAAGAATAGTTATCGACTTCAAGAAATAAACTATGAAGTGCTTATGTTGTGCTCTCTTTCCATATGCACCGTATTGTCATTTATTCATGTCCTTCCTTACGCTGCATGTCAGAGCACTTAACAAAGCCACAAACAATGCGCTTCCAGGGGGGATTTATGCAGCAGCTACAGTGCTGTAAATAACAGAGCCTCGTAAGCTGCCCCTTAGTGTAGCAGCTCCTCTGAAGAACAGTCCTCTCGACACTCAGTAGTGAGTAAGAGGTAACAGGCTTCCTCTGGTGCTGGCGTCTAGAAATTTAACTGCTTTAACTGGACTATGGCATTTCTTTGTTTTTCAATCAATTAAGCAACTGGATTATTTCCAAACATTTGCCTGTTTTGTTTTTTCCCCTCCACCAAGATTCTCCTAGACTGTCTTCTCAGTTGACTTTATTTCAAGTGAGGTACTGGAAGGAGCTTCCCTGTGACCTTAGTTTTGCTGCTACGAAGCTGAAGTTGCTTCATTAATGAAGTAACTCTCATTAATAAGCATATATCCTTGTACAAGTGTGTACAAATGAGGATGCACTTTCGATACAGAGTTCAAACGAGTGACTTTAGTGTGTGGACCCCGTGTGCTCTGAATGTACCTTGGAGATGCAGAAGAATTTTGGAATAAAAACACGCAGGAACTTGGAAGTGAGGACACAAATGTCCGTGACCAAACTCTGTGCCCACTAATGGATTTATGTCCCAGGGCCTTCAGAGCTGCTTTATGTCGATATGAGAAACAAATTTCCTCCAAGCTCCCTGACTTTTCCCTTTCTGCTGTTGTAGAGGTGTTTTCCCTTTCTGCTGTTGTAGAGGTGCCAGAGCACCCAAGGAGTTTCTTTTCCACCCTTCTTGGGCATTGGGAATACAACCAAGACAGAGGGCTAGCAAGTAAGAATGCTTTGTAATCAGGCTCTGTTATCACCACTGCTTAGGTTAATTAGATTTATGTCCCATCTTATAAGCTTTTGTTACGTTTTATTGCACTTCCATAGATTCTCCTCTCGGTAGATTGGTTTTAATTGCTGCGCAATGTCTTTGAGTTTATTTATTATCAAATGTTTTTTGCATTTTAATTTTAGTTGTGAACCTGTGGCTTCTATAAACTCGGGCTCAATGATGCTTTCTTTCTGCAGTAGCTTGTGTTTCTCTGGCATCTGTGTAGTAAGAGACTCTACTCTGTTCCTTTTGGAAATAATTATTTTCCCTTCAACTTTCCAATCTAAAATAACTGTGTCAAGACATATTATTTTTTAAAGTCTTCATAAGAAGCTTTTTTATTACTCTTCAGGTGAGTAATCAAAGTCATCTGAAGCTCTTGGGGAAGCAGAAGGAAATAACTCCCTGAGATGGAGCCCTTTGGAGGAACAAAGCAGCCGGGAATTGGTTGGATTATCTGAATTTGCCTGTTTGCTTGGAGTGGCTGCCAGGCACGTGGGGCTCAGCAAGGTGCCCGGTGTGCAACCACGATGGTGGGGTCAGCTAGCACATGGACAGCCTGTTGCATGGTGCATTTAGTGGGAAACCAGGAAAACACCCAAGGAAGGAAGGAACGTGACCCTGCAATCATGGCATAAACCTGCTCTTTGCAATGAATTGAAGGAAAAGAAAATGAAACTCCTAAAATTCCCTGTACTCAAGCAGAGGTTCTTAGCTGCTGTTTAACAATCAGATGACAGAAACCTTCAGTCCAGGTTATACCGATTATTTCAGAAAGGGGTTTTGGACACCTCATGTATTCAGCACTGCCATAAAATGCAAAAAAAGCAAGAAAGCAACTAATAGCAGAGGGTTTTAGTGGTGCATAAAGGCCTCGAATGGGACTGGAGCTCCCCGATGCAAAACAGCCTTATTTTGGCAAGTGGTCCCAGCTATACCTTATTATCTTATATTCTACATATTACCATCTACATAGGATTACAGGCAAGACTGGGCAAGAGCAAGAAGGTGCAGGCAGGTGGAGTGTCGTACCCCGGGTTATGGGGCACCACAAGCGGTGCCAAAGCTGACTACGTATCTGAGTAGACAAATGGTTAATACATTTTCCCTCATCAGTGTGGGGAATTGTAGCAAGGGGTCGGAAAGAGCAGCTGAAATAAATAGCAATGATCTGGGAGAGCAGCAACAGTGAGAAATGAGTCCTGTTCAGCTGAAGGGCGATTTCTTTTTTTTTAGTTTGAATAATAGAATTGTATAGATGTGTAAAACACTTGTTAAGATGTCTTTGAATATACTTGTGCATAATTAAAAGCTCTAAGTTAAACCAGTCCTTTTGTTTTAAAGGAACTAAGCGTTCCTATAAGAACTATGTCATATTTAATTTCATTTCATCACGGCGACACCCCGTTGAGTGCAAAAAAAAAAAAAAAGAAAAAAGAAAAAAGGCAATTTCATTTGCTTCCGCTCTGTATGAAAATGAATTGAATGTATGAAAATTGAATTTTTGTAATTAAGTTCTCTAGCATCAGGAGAAACAAATATGCCTGTGAAACGTGCAGTGACCCTGAGTCGAAAAAAAACAGTTCTTCTCTATATATGCATATGTACAAGCATAGGTATTTGTATATTTTGGTTTGTGTACACACAGGCATGCACACGTGGAGAGGCCACGTTTTGGGGTGAGCAGCCTCCTCAGAGCAGCCCAGGCAGATGCTGGGCTAGATATTCCTGTGGGTTCTGTAAGAGCTGGATACTCCCTTTCCTTCCACCCAGCGTTAACTGGCGTTTGTGTGCACCTTTCCTTGCTCTCGCTGAAGAGTCCAAGATGGGAGCGAAGACATTCAGGTAACGAAGTAATTATGAACTACCCACCGCTTCCTTTGGCTGCCCTGGAAAGATCCGCCCCTGTCACCAGGCCGCGGGCCGTGGCAGCCACGATGCCAAGCACGGCCACGGCAGTTATCCCACAATTTGCCCTGCGAGAAGGTCTCTGCTGGGGTAAGCACCATATTTTCATGTAAACGCAAGGCCCTGGGTGACGACAGGGCAGAGATGAGGCCGCTTGGCCTTGCTGCCCTTCCCTCCCCACCGAGACCCAGCCTACGTTCGCGGCACATTTCTTACCTCGCTGCAAACGCTGAAATTATACCCCTTAGCTGAAAGACAGCCAAAACGTCTGAAAGGCTCATTGTTTCCCAAGTAATATTTTCAATACAAATTGAGCTGAATGGTTCTTGAAAACAATTGTATATTAAACTCCAGGAAGTCCACACGCTGTTCGGGCCCACACAGACGGCTCCAAGCGCCAGAGTGACTCGATAAAAGCACCGTGAAAGGGTCTATTTTTGCTGGTGTCGGTGACCTTGCGTGGCTGCTTGAGAACTGTTCAATCTCCTGTTCAGGATGTATAAAATTAATATACCTAAGGGGGAGGATGTTATTAGGAGTTAGCTCGGAAATGCTACAGGAAATGCTGGAGATAGATGGCTGAAATTACCCCGTAGACATGGTTCAAACAGAGCTGTGTTTAAAATTAAACTTACGAGAAAATCCTTTGACTGGTTAGTCATCAACAAAATAAGTATCTATTGATCGTATCTCCATTTGTTACATCTTAATAAAAGAAAGCATTTTAAAACTACATAAAAGAACAAGGGCTGGGGGGGGGGGGAGTGTTAGAAGTGTTATTAACATGTTAAAAGATAACCACAATGGATATAATAAAATACATTATTCACAAGGCATGATAGCAAAACTCAGTGAGAGTGTCTCTGCCCCTGTAAGTTCCTAACATCTCTGAAAAGAATTATCTCTCTTCATCTATTTTCTGCTGCATGGCTTTACCTCCAAAGCCAGGCATTATTCCCCCAATCTATTTCATTGAGTGCCATAATTACCTATGCACGGGTGCTTTAGCAGGAAAGGCATCTCCTAGGAAGTAAAACTTTCTGGTTTATTTATTTATTTTGATTTTAAACAAAGCCGCTAAAAGAAAGGTGAGTGGGAGAAGGAAATAAGGATCAGTGTTTAAAACATAGCTAATGACATGCTAATGTGCACAAATGAATATTGAAAGAACTCAAACATTGCTTTGAAATTAATTATACCACTCCTTTTGTGCTGGAGAAATGAGAGATTAAAACCTGTGCAGTGATGTTTACTATGTTTAATTTTCAATTGTTTCTTTGATGTAGCAGATAGAAAGGTTTGCACCTGCAAAGTAAAAAGGCTGTGAACAGATTGCAAACATTCTGCAAACACTTCATCAAGAATTTTAGTTGTCAGCCTCCCCAAGCACAAGGGAGCCTTGATGATATCTTTGTGTGCCTTTGACTCCTTTTGATTAATAAATGCAAACAAATTTTGCTCAGTAACCTCTGGTTGCAATCTATGCATGACAATTAGGGACAACCTCTGGTGAAGGGATGCACTGAAGTCTGTTCCCTCTTCCTCTCCTACACAATAAATAGTTGATGTCTAATGCTTTTTGACAATTAGAGAATGAAAGCTTTTGTAGTTGTGCAGTCCTGGCTCCCCCTCATTATTCTGTTCTCAGCAATGAAAGATCAGTATTTATTACAATAACTCAGTCGTCTGGGTGGACGGTCTCATTTTTTTCTCCTTTTCCTAATGCTACTTCAGCCCATTACTGAAACTCGGAGTGCAAACCCTGCTTTTCACTAACCAGTACTGTGCGTTTCATCAATATGATGGATTTCAGGGGGAACTCAATAAAACTGAAATAAAGTGCTGGTTGACCTGCAGGTCCCCCTAGAAACAGTGCTAAAACGCTCTTGAAATGGTAGGCAAAGTCCATGGTATGTCGAGCAAGCTGCAAAAACTGCACATATTCACTCCCGTGCTAGGAGCTGGGTCCTCTTAGGGTGTCGTTTCTGCAGTTAAGTTGTATCATCGCAGCGCCCGTTGCTGCTGAGCTCTCCTGTCTGTTTTGTATGAGGTTTTGTCAGCTCGCTTTATCCTTACATTTCTTGAATTCCTTTAAGCACCAAACTGTGTCTTTAGGACCTAATAATCCATGAAAAAATATATTCAGCCTGTGCCTGTGCATCTGCTCCCATCTATGCAGCGGCTCTGCCCGTTCCTCTGCCACTGCCTGCCCCATCTGACAAGCTCCTGTCGTGTGCAAGCAACGATAAATAAGAGAGATCCTTGAGGTTTTTTAGGGCTAAAAAGAACGAGAAGGGAAGTCTATGCAGAGCGGGCTGGGTGGAGGCAAACTAAGCATGACCCCAAAAATCGATGCGGTCTCTATCTTGGTTTTCAAGAGGGGTCATAATATGTGACAGGGGCAGAGAGACTGAATGGCGACAGAGACCTAGCTATGAAAATTACCTCTTCTAAAATAGAAGCAGTGTTCAAGATGCTCAGTATGCGCAAATTGGGTCGGATTAATGCAGTGGCCTAATGGAAGACGATGCTGTCTGGAGAATAGCAAATACAACACTTATACTTAAGGACGTGGGGACAAGGGGATGCAAAGTGTTCTGGACTGATCATCTGATCTCAGCAGTATGCCAGAATTTAGATGTTATTTGGAGGGAAAATAGTGATTATAATCTTTATTTTTATTTATTTGTACAAGAGGAAATAAATGAAAAATGGAAGAAAATACATTTTTTTCCAACAGTACCGCATGCCACACTAACTCAATATCTTTCTCTGATAGAATAACTGATTTTCTTGGTAAAGAAAATGCAGTGGGCCTCATCTTTTCAGACTTCAGTGAAGCATTTGATATAGCCCCACATGGGAAATCATCAGTTAGAATGGAGGCAGCAGAGATTAGTAGAAAAAGCTGAAAGGTGGAAAAGGAATGAGCAACAGGTAGCAATGTAAACAGAGAGCATTAAAAAAGGAAGACATCAAGTTAGAGAAAGGTTGCCAGAAGAATTCCCCAAAGCTGGATCTTCCTATTTCCAAGCATGACCTTGAGGAGGGTGGCTGAGAACCTGGAGCTTGCAGAAAGCACAGTACGAAAAGCAACATCAATACAAAATTTGCTGTTACATATGAAAAAATTGGGACTGGAGTAATAGGAAGAAAGCTGGCTACACAAAGGTAACAATTTCTGCGATAAACTGAGCTTGGGGCACATTCCTGGCTCTCCGGGACCTGGTGTGTCTCTCAACAGGAGAAACTGGAGAGAGAAATGTAACCGGTGGTGAGATGGTGCTGTATTAGATCAGTACCTGAAAAGTAGAGGATTGGACTTGCCTCTTCTCACCTAAACATCCCTTTAGTCTTTGAGTGATAGGTTTCAACCTCTTTCACAGCCTTCCTATGGTAGCAAAGTACATCGCTTAGTGTCAGTGCTACAGAGTGCATAGGAAAATAAACACTTGTCTTCCCCGGGTCTCGGGGACATCTAGACGTGGTGACTACCAAGAGGCAACTGATTACAGGACTGGGCATTCAATCCAAAAGCATGGAGAAGGCAGCCCAAGCTCTTTCCCTGGATGCCCAAACATGTCTCGCGCTTCCAGACCATTGCAGGGACTTTCCAGCTGGAGGTGCAGTAACTGCTGAAGTGGTGGGAAGCCACATGTCTCTAGGCAAGGCACGAACATGGTGTGGAGTTTGCCCTCAAAACCAACCAAGGTATGATGGCTGGATCGGGCGGATCCCACACGAGCCCCATGATCCTGCTGGCTTTTTGGGAGGTTCTCAAAGCAGGAGAAACAGAGTCAAGTTACTGTTGTCCAGGGAAATGACCAGCATGTCCCTGAGGTGCTGAAGCTAAAAGCAAGATGCTGAGAGGGAAAAGGACAAACACTTCCCGCAGAGTCAAGCGGGCTGTGAAAATACCAGCTGCCAAGAGAAAGAGTTTGAACCAGAAACTCTGCCGTTCCGGGCTGAGGAAAGCAAATTATACAGCTGGGGACTGACTGCAATACTCCCTCCCTTCTGACAAAGGGGAAAATCATCTGGAATTGCCCCTGGCATTGCCATTAAAAACATAAAGCGTTATGTATTTTTTACCGTTACAAAAACTAGCAGAGAAACTGTTGAGTTCTCAGTTTGTTTTTTTTTTCCTTCCTTTTTTTTTTTTTTTAATGAAGGCTTAGGTTAGGAGGAGTGGTGCCTATAACATTTGCCAGACATTGTATGGAAGCGGTAACACATGCTGAGAGCCTTGTATATCTCACAGATGTTTAAAATAATTCCACCTCTAATAACTCAAACTGTTTCCCGACCTTCTAGGTGAAAATAGCTCAATAGCTCCATTCCTTAGATCTCAGTAGGCCTTAGGGGATAGAATGAGATTGACGTTTTACATCAAGTAAATTTTAGTTACAAATGGACCAAAAAAAAAAGTAGAATAGTTTTCTAAAAGTGAAGCATCATCAATTTTCCCAAATTCCCAAAGGTATGACAGTGAATCACTGGGAATTGAGACATTTTAGAAGACTCATGCTTGAGACAGAACTGAAAATTAAGCTGAGAAAGATTTTCCTGAGGAGGAGAGGAGATGAGAGGAAAGACTGAAAACCAGAAAACAAAAAAAGTTTGTCAGCTTCAGTCTTGCTGGAACAGGTCCCAAGTCCTTCTAAAGTCCCTCTTTACCATTCTGTTACCCCAAAATTTGAGTGGCAGTATCCACCTGGACTTGGGAAGCCATCAATTGTCCTTGTGCCAGGACAACTACCCTACATCCAACTTCTGTCCCTCTAGAGAAAGCAAATCCAAGAGTCAAGGTGAAGTGGTAGGACTTGAGGGAGAGATGACACTGGAGCCAGTATCGCTCAGTGTCCTTGACAGTGTCTCTAAGGTTGCCCTCAGATCCTTGCAGTGTTTGACCTAGGATATTTGAGTGGTTTTGCTTAAAACATTGTGCAAATTCATCAATATAATTCCTGCCCTTCTTAATAATAATACCCAGTTTACTACTGGTTTGGGCAGCTATATTTATTCTCTGTGTTATTTAATACCCAGGTAACTACTGCTGGGGCAGTAGTTTTTTTAATGAGTTCTTTAACCAAAAAAAAAAAAAAAACCCACCACACTGTGAGCCACATACCTCAGGCCTTATTTCACCCACTTAATGGACTCCAGCCTATGCTCTGGTAGTTAAAAATCTTCTATTACTATCACTCCAGCATTTTTACTACTTTTTTTTATTTGCTCAATCATTTCACAGTCCAGTCGTTCAGTTTTGGTCAGGTATAAAATATTCCTGTAACAAGTTCAATCTCCGCAGCATCTCTGGCCTCCATCTGTAATGACTTTGCACTGCTGTTATTTTTCCCCAAACCACTGCTTTTGAGAGCTAACAAATCTTGCTGGAAGGTCTCTGCGGTGGCATCGAAGCTCCCTAAGATGACTGCAAAGCTCCATCCTCACCAGGGAGGAGCCAAGGGCCTCCCCACGCGGTGGCAGACAGGCCGACCTGGGCCTTTCCTTGGGAATGAAACACTGATGTGTCCTGGACAACTTCAGTCCTTGGTGAAGTGACTCAAAGTCACTGTGGTGCTAAGGAGTTGCGATACTTCATAAGGAAGCTCTTTCTGGGTCCTTTTTGCTTGCTCTGTGGTCTTTGAACCTCGGTGTCCCCTCTGCTGATGCCACGTACACCAACACTGCCAGACAAAGCGATTCTTTTAATGGCAGCAGATTCGCACAGGAAGGGAGAAATGGGGGATTCAGTAAACCGTACACTGGGGATCTGTGGTAAAGTCACGACTCTTGGTCACTCTCCTCATCCTGGTGAGGGAGAGGAGCAGGCGGTCCGTGAGCAGAGACCAGCACGTTGCTCATGGCATGGCGTGGTGCTCCCTGGCCATGACAAGAGCCATGACTGCGAGGCCCGACTCCGCTGGTGGGGAGCAGGGCCAAGGGGGACATTTCGACTGGGAACCTGCAGGAATTTAACCGAGGAAACTTGGCCCTGACGTGCATGCAAATCGCTGCCGGCTCCCCCGAGCCCGCGCTGCTCCACGAGCCTGTCAGCCGGCAGCTCCGCTCGGAGCGGCTCATTGATTTACTTCATGTTGTAATTCAGTGGAGTGGCTACAATATCTTTGGGTTTTGCACTGCGATCTTCCCATAACGGACTCACCTGGCTGCCTGCGATTATCTCCTCGTGCCTGTCTCGTGCCAGTCAGAATCTCTTTCTAGTCCTTTCCCACAGGTAAACATCATCCCCGATCCGTGATGCATTTTATATCTCCCCAGAAAGTAATACCTATAGAAGTCAGCACTTCAGTGATTTATGTAATTAAAATATGATGGATCAAGTCATTAGGATTCACTAGCGTTGGTGTACGTGTTCATGAGTACACAACTTGTCTCCAACTGTGTCTGCCCTATCATGCCGAGGTGACCTTTTCCTATTACTTCCTATCTTTTACTCTATATCAGAAAATTATGAAAAGCATAACAAACTGAAGAGGGGGATTAAAACCAAGAGTGTCTGGTGTGTTTTTCTGCTTGTATTTACTTTGTCACTTCAAAATGACAGCCTTGAAATTCCTGCATGATCTTCGGCATGTTCGAAAAATGACAGCTACTATAATTCAAATTTACTGCTGTATTTTTTTTACTAGTAATGAAGTTGTAAATGCAGCATTTCTTTCATTACCTATTCATTAAAGATATGACATGAAAACAGAGTTACCATGGAAATGGCTCTGTGAATTCTGAGTACATAATAAGAATTTCATTGTTTACACTACAGCACAGATAACTGATGGGTGTTGTTGTTGCTGGTAAAGTCTTATTTAGCCTCAGGAATGCTTGTAAGGGGAAAAAGGTTATGCAATTGGTCTTCCACTAAGTGCCTGCATACAAGCAAAGCTCTGTAAAATCATCAGTGCAAAAGAGTTTTATGATGAAAAGAAAGTAATATGTTTCCAGCTTTAAATCTTTGAGCATCATTGGGAGTTGAATATTTAAGCATTCAAAATAAAGATAGGGTGCTGCTAATAGTCTCATTGCAGATTTAGTGCACACACATCTAGTATAAATAAATTAGCAAATATAAAATTTACGAGGTTTTACACTTAAACTGGAAACAGTAGGCTTTAGTAGCATGAAGGTGTCAGATTTAGTAGTGTCAATAGCTTTGCAAAAAGGTAAAGGTTCTAGAAGCTTTATTTTTGCTATAAAATGAAATAATGAATATCAGAAGCAGCATCCCCTACCCGGATAGCAAGGACCCTAATTTTTGCTGTACTGCAGCCATGAAAAGTACCTGGTTTTGTACATAATGGGACTAGGGATGTTTCTAAATACCCACATACCCAAATGGCATGGTGACCTTTTGGCAGCTAACGTCAAAGTGATTGCAAACAGCACATTTTCTCTAAAAAAAATAAGGTTTCAATCTAGTTCTGCACATCTACATAAAGCACACAGAAGTGCTTGTGAACTGTTGAGAATAAATGAGTCAGAATCATCATTTATGCCACAAAACCCTGAATGCCTGTTTCTCATTTGGAAACCAGTTCATTCTAGGGAATGAGCCATAAAGGGAAACATAATAGATGCTGTGTTGTAAAACAGAGTGCTAACAATATCTCCTTTGTGCCTTAAATAAACATTTAACTGTTCCTAGTTTTAAATAATAAAATATGTACATCTACACACAGAGGAGGATTCTGTCCTAAGAGCACCAATATCAGGGAACGATTCCTGTTGACGATAAGGGCGCTGAATGAGCCTGTTTGATTTACATCAGTGCCCTCCCGTCCAAAGCGTTTGCATGGGGCAGCACTAATCATTGCAAGTGATTGGCAGAGTAATGTTAATGATGACCTGAAAGCAGGTGCGTGTTCATCCCCCAAGGTCCTTGGTAAGAGAACTCGTTTCTCATGAGTCTTTGGGCCTTCTGGTCCCGTAGGCAAGGCCGGGGAAGTGAGTGGTGGGGTAACATTGGCCCCATCACATGCCAAATGATGCCAGATACAGGCCCAGTGACAGGTCCTCCTCTGCCAGGGACTCATATTGACTCTTTTTTTAGTAAGATTTGGTAAGCTTGAGGGAAAATTAGAAACGGCAGCTATCAGACATAATAGCTTAAAATGGTAAGACTGTTAAGGAGCATCGGATGGGTCACCTACATGCAAATAACAGCTAGTACTTTCTCCCATGAGCTACTCTGCCATAGTCCAATGATAACCCTATTAAATGTGTCTTTATGAATAATTTGGTACTTCCAGTTTTCTGAGGGACATCCATGGATGGCAGTTATTGCATAGTATGAATAATAATGTTGCAGAAAGGCTTAGAATGATGTTATTCCTCTAGAATAACATAACAATTTGGGAGAAGAGATTTAGGCAGTGTAGGGACCAGATGTTGCTGCTGCATTTTCAGTGGTAACTTGCAGTGCCTTGAAGGTTACATTCCAGGTCCTCAAGTGGGAAAAGCTGCTAAAAATGCTGGAATGCTCTCCTGTTCCCGTTAAAAATTATCTTCTGCCGTTGGATACTAGATGGGATCCTGCTGCCCACACGCTGATCTGAGAGCGCATCACACCTCTCTGCTATGTGCTCAGCTGTCGTGGTCTTGCCATCTTGCTGTTAATCAGCAGCTGAAATGTAGCTCAGATTACTGGGGCTGCTCATTTCAACAGCCTTGGTGGGGCTTTTGCCCCATAGGAGATGCCACCAATGTTTTGTTGGTTGAATTGCTGCTGTAAGAGAGCAAAGAAGAGAGGGGTTTCCATCCTGTCTTCTCCTGGAATAAATAAGCAATGTTTGGATTTTGGTTAAATTTCATCAGACACAAAAAGATATTTGGATGACCACTGAATTGAATGACCACTTGAGAGGCCACTGTCCATTGCATCAAATGGAAAGAGTTAAAGAATACATTTTGGACCTAAATAGCTTATTAAAGTGTGTTTTGTTTTAAAATAAAAACTTTAAAATATCAAAGTGTTCTAAGCTATTTGATGAAAAAGTGTAAAGAGACCATTTTTTCTTCAGCTGCCTCATAAATGGATATATATGCCATAAATCAAAGACCACAGGAGCTGTGCCTAGGCCTGAAGAGTTCACCCAGTTGCTCCGGTGGAGTCTTCTGCTGCCTGGTACCGCAGGGCCGGAGCCAAGAGGAACCACAGCCCTCCCTAAGGAGAAGCCTTGTTTGCTTTGCCATTTCCGAAGGATGCCGAGGCCCTTGTGCAACGTTCGGCATCAGCTCCACCGGCACCAGCGCTTCCGTGGTGGAGACCCCGGCTTCCTCCTCAGCACAAAGACCTGCCGCAGGACCCGTCGGTGACACAGGGTGACATAAATAGCAGGAGTTTCCCCTGGTGCAGTTTAGGGCCTCCACATGTATCTCCTACGCAGCAGGGGCGATTTGCACATAGTGTCTTTGCTGCTGGGCTGGGAATGTTTTTGCTACGTTAAGTTGAGTCGCTATAAACCCCTCCAAAATCCAGCTTCATGGAGAAGGTCCCTACACACTTTAACCAGGGTGCTGTGTACCCCAAGAGCCCTGCACCATACATGCAGGCACTCAGTGTGTCTTTCTTTGCAGCACCCAAGTTATAGGGAATGACTGGCTTTAGTTTCAACTTATTCCCAACTGTTGAATTGCCATGACTGGGAGCCTTGCTGCTCTTAAGACCGTTATTAGTAATTCAAAGACAACGATTATCTGAAGAGCATGCAGATCCTTACAGTCCAGGGGATAAACACAATTGTTTGCTGTCAGGGTGGTTTGTTTTTTGCTTTTTAAAAAAAAACATTTATTAAAACTGCTAGAAAATGGGCTGGTGAAAAGTGGAGTTTGCAATTTCCCGAGTGCTTTATGTGTCTTTGAGAAGAATTCATTATAACAACAGAGTGAGCAGGCTGACTCTATTTGTGTAAAACAGCAGACTCTCGGGAGATACTCGAGGGGTAACAAAACAAATGTGCTGTGTCCTGATAGAAATAAAAGTATTGATCTGATGAATATTGCAGCCTAAAGACTGTATGTTATTGGGATGTAATGAAATCTTGTTGTTTTGGCTTCAGAGCTAGAGCACTGCTGCCAATCACTGCAGCACTGAATTATTCAGAGATCCCCTCTTTGGTAATACTCTTCTGTTTCAGAAGAGGCCATCAGCTTCCTTGCTTCTTCTCTCCTATCCAAATGCTCTTTTTTTTGGTCTCTATATATTCTGTAAATGCTTGAAATAAAGGCTTCGCCTCTTGCTTTTGTCCTGTTTGACAGCAGCTGAGGATGTGGTTCATCAATACAGTAAATCTGGCATTAAGAGTCCTGGTATTGGATCCAAAATGCCACAGGCAAATGATGCAGAGTGCTGATTCAATACAAACTGACTCTCATGGTTGAAATTTATCTGAAAAATTTTTGATAAATTGTAGCATAAGGTTTTCTGCTGAATAAGGTATTGCCTGTATTCCCACTGCTGCAATAAAGTTGGCATAAAAAGCATAAAACCAGCATGAACTTCACATCATCTGCTTTGGCTCTTTCCACAGAAACGCCATCATGTGCCCACTCCTATGGCAGATCTGGACAGTCCAGGACTAGGCAGGGATTAGTGGCAGCAGAACCACAGCCTAAAATGAATCCTGTCACAGCAGAGAAATGGGACGTGGTGGAGCTACTTGAGGTGCCATGGCCAACGTTGGACAAAGCTTAGCTATGGACCATACGTTCTTTTATAGCTCCACGTGAAGCAAGTGGTATCAAATAGGGTTACGGCAATGTCCCTTCCCACTTCTCAGGGTCTCCTTAGTAATTCCCATGCTTTGCAGTTCATCATTTTTTCTCAGTGGAGCCGCAGCTGAGCGTGCACTTGTGCTGCTGAGCAGTAGCCTGGGTTCTGCACTGGTGATTTGGTTGGTTTGCAGCTGTTGCCTCAAAAAAAAAGTGGGTCAATGGCCTTTTGCACCCAGCAGTTAATTCTGCAAACCTTTTTCATCACTTCTCCTGATGTGAAATTACATGACACCTTTGAGCATTTTCCACCTCTGTTTACTCCAGCGATGCTCAGTTTTCCTGCCCATGGACAGCCCATTCACAGTGAAATGCACTTCCCCGTTATTCCAAGCAGCACCACTTCCGTAGACTCTTTTCCATAGACTCTCCTCTCTCTCTTTGAGTCCCAAAGTGGCGTCTATATATGTCTGTGCAGATCTATGGCCAATTTTGTGTTCTGGACATAGATGAAAGACTGCCTGAAACTTTCACAATGAGGGAGACCATCCTGTGCAGCACGTGAGGTCTTCCTGCACTTCCAGCCTTGCTTTATTAGCACACGAGTGTCCTTTGCTGCTGTTTCACTTGCAGTCAATCTCTGCAGCACTGATTGGTGTGTCACAGGCCCCTCTGCACGCCAGCTTTCTGAGCACGTTCTCGTGCTGCCCTCAGGCAAACTGGTCACACTAAGAACCTCTACATTGATCTCAAGGTCGCAGGTCCTAATAGCTTCCTTAGGATGGCTGCGTGCTCTGTCACACACTCACTTTCAACCTGATCTTGTCGTGGAATTAAAGCCCGCTCAGCTTTGGCACTGGTGCTTTGGTGGAGGATGTTGCTGCGAACAGGCAGCAGCTGATTAAAGGCCTCGTCTGCAGGTTCCTGTGGAGCGCTGAGATATCCCTGCAGGGAGCACGTCCAGAACTCAGGAACTGCGGAATTCAGACACTTGACTCAGCCTCTGGAAACAGGCAAACAGACCAAGCATTCGGCATGTGCCACTGCGTGCAGCCCTTCCTACGAATGCACCACGTTTCACTTCTAAAACAGGAACCGATCCATCTTCTGCCTAAGTTGCAAGAGTTAATGTAGACTTTGGAACCTTATCACTCCTTCAGGGAGAATTTTGTAGCTGGGGGATCTGGACTATTGACAGGTTGGTGCTCGCAGCTCCACCTGCATCCTACAAGTTGCTAGTGATACCACTATCCATCAGTGTTGTGCTCCTTTTGTCATAACATTTGAATGTCTGTGGATCAACCAATCCACTTCCAGAGAATTTATCTTTCTTTGAAGAGCATCTAGAGTTTTGTTTTCAAAGGACACATTTAAGCCTTTCGTATATCCTGGAACGGGCTAAATGATGAGGGCCAGATGCAGTTGTGTTGTGCTTCATTCTTAAGAATGAAGGCAAGTTCTGGAACTGAACTTCTCCTGTGGCTCTTGGTAGGATCCGTGCAGTGTCATAGCCAGCTGGCCCATGGCTTGGAGCAAGGAATGAGCCAGTTCTGGAGAGCCCCATATGAGTCCTTGTGTGTCTAAGGAAGTTGGTGGCATCCTGGAATATCCATACCATGAATCTTTCTGCCCTCCCTCTCTCTACTAATTTGGTGTAATTTGTTTCTCTTTGTCTTAGATACCTTTGTTCAGTCCCATTTGTGGTTCTCTCTCAATACCCCTAACAATAGGTTGTCAATCTGCCTTATCATACATCTTTGTTATTACTTTGTGTGTGTGTGTGTGTGTAGCTGTCAGATAAAGGAAAATAGGTAACATTTGTCTCTAGAGTCCTGCAAGATACGATTATTGTTTTATTATACATATAGCATTATCTTCCCATTGTTTAGGGTCATTTTAAGATACAATGCACTTCACCTTTATGTTCTGCACATTACACGCTTTTGTGCCTGACCTTTCAGCAGTGATAAAGAGAGAGGTTTCAAGAACACATCCACTTCTGCTGCATATTGTTCACCTTGAGCCATGCTCTTCCTGTTTATGACATGATAATTTTCATAGCAACCACTTTTCATGGAACATAATGCAAATGAATGTTGTACTGCATCATCCCCGCGCCACTCGCACAAAGTTAAGTAGTTGTTGTGATGGAAATATTGCAATAAGAAGGTGTGAGGTAGAGACAATAGGCGAGGAGAGGCTGCTCGGATTCGATAGGTGCGAGGCTCATGGATGACGGCCCTGAGCTGAGAGAAAAACAAGCTTGGGCAGAGCCTGTAAATAAGGGAGTTTTCTGGCTCGCTGGCCAAGTGCAGGAAGCACTCAATTGTTGTAGTTCATCACCAAGTAAGTTAATATTAGGTATCCATCAAAATGAGAACAAACAGAAAAAAAATAGTAGTTCAGATTAACCAAATGTTTTGGGTAAGAAATATGGAAGAGATTATATATTTTCCAAACTGAATGCAAGTGAAGTTTAACAGACCTCCTGCTGCACCAGACACGGTGTCATTCTTCTGCCTAGGTAGAAACAGAGCTTTAAAGACTGTTAGGAACTCAGTGAGGCCAAGCAAGGTAGATTAAAATGTGGAATATGGGCCACAGGCTTACATGGCAGCCCAGGTTTCCCTCCTGATAGCAACACGGGGATTTGCTGCTTGCCCATCCACATTAGGGCTGCCACCATGGGTGCTTATTGACACTAAAGTCTACGAGAAGGCTCTGAGCACCTCCCATTCCCTTTGATGTGGCTCTTGGGGAGTTGCTACATGCTGATATACAGCCAGCCCATAGCAGCAGGGCTGACTCCTTCCTGCTACGTGCAGCCTTCAGGCACAAGTGCTTTCCTAAACCCGAGCACCAGCACCTTTCGTTTTGTCTTTCTGAACCTGTAGGGCTTCATATCCTTCCACATCAGAGGTCTGCACCTCAGAATTGGGTGTGAATTCAGTTGTTGCGATGGATATCGAAGGGCAACAAAAAAGCTGTTCGGATTTGACTTGTGTTATATGTCACCTACATGCGGAGTCACTGAGAGCAGAACCATTTACTATTGACTTCACAGTTATTGTTGCAGCTAGATCATTTTCATGTGTGTTAGAGGCTTGATATATTAAGGTTTATTTGAAAAAATACTTTATGGAGTACCTTGTAGTTTTGCTTTTTAAGTTGGAAACCAAATTGCTGTTTTAAAACCATGCACGTTTAAAAAAGAAATTGCTTGAAATATCCAGCTTTTCATGTTCCCTCTGAATTGGAGAATAGAGTGATTGTCCTGTATTTTATAATTTATATTGTATTTTAAAATGCAGTGGATGCCCTCGCTGTCTAGCATCTCCCCTGGAGATGCTTAAATTCAGAATTCCCTGGAAAGTCCTGTCTTTTTCCGTGGAAAACGGAGAGGACCTGCGGTGCTGTGGGCTCCTCACTTGGGTCCATCCCTGAGGTGCCCACAGTGGGGCCCGAGCCTGGCTCCGAATGGCAGCAAAGTGACTCTGGCCACCACGTTCCTGCACATCCACTCGGCCGGGGTATCCGTCCGTCCTCCTAGGCACTCTGGAGCTATGTCCTCTGCAAGGCAACGTGTTGCTGTGGGTAAGTTTGAAGCCGGAGAGGGCTGAGCTAACTCGATTTACGGTGCATTTGCTGCGGACTCGGAGCGTGCGCGCGGAGCGGCTGATCTATGGTAACTTACTCACCTGATGTAATTTGTTGTTCGTGTGCCCGAGCCCTTGTAGTCTACAGTAATGAGGTTTTAAAAAGATGGATGCTTCCTCTGCCCCCAGGGTCTCGGGGGAACGCTGTGTGTTTCTGATGTCTCTTTTCGCAGCCGGGCCTGTGTTTTCCAACAAGTTATCGCAGCTGCTGTCCAGGTCTCAGATATACTCGGCCGTGTTTGGCCTCCGTGTGCCATTCGCACCTCTATCTGTGAAGGACTTTGATGTATGTGGGGGGAGAAAGCCAGTTCTCAGCAATGTGAGTGTTTGAATGAGTCTGAGCGTTGGGTTGGTGCCGTCTCGCGCGCGTTCAGCTGGTACAAAACCTGCACAGACATTAGGTGGCTGCTGGCCATCCTCTCTGCACAACAGGCCTGATTGCTGGTGCCTCTTTGGACCCTTATGGGGTCTCTGGACCCTTAGGAGCCCCATCCCGATATCGGCCACGCCGCTGGTTGGGACGAGGCAGATCCGTTGGCTTTGGGGGTCGGAGGCCGCCCGCGTGCTGCTGAGGTGGATGGAGGGTGACGGCAGCACTGGGGACAGCAACGGCAACGCCGCGTCCTGCAGGGCCCTGAGCCTGGGAGCGCTTTGAAGGGGACACAAAGCAGCTCCCCAGGCAAGTGAGAGCTCTGCAAACACCTCGTCTTCATCCGTAGCTATGAAACACGGGATGTCCAAGGGGCATCAGAGCTGTCCTAGAAGTTCTCTTCAGCCTTTCACGGATCCAAAGGATGAGATGCCCTCACGAGTGCACACACAGTTTCCCTTCCTGAAATACTTTGCTATAGAGGGCGGTCATCTGTGATTTATCTAAAAAGATTTTATTCTTCACTCCTTTTTTTTCCTACCTCAACCTGCTTGTTTCTGCAATACAAAGGAAGAGTCAAACTGACTACTTACCTGACTAAATACATCACTTGCAATGTTACGTTCAAAAAAACTGTTGTTGTTTTTTTTCAAATTATTTACACTTCAGAGTGGAAAAATAGCAACATTACTATAGCATTAGATTAAATTTCCCCAGGTTAATGGGCTCAGTGTCAGGAATGAATTATCACAAGTGTGTTGCCAATGGAGAGACCATAAAGGCACACTCCTTTCACAATATATTCTACTCCATGAATATATTAATATTTTTTACTGTGTAAAAAAGAACAGAAATAGCCTTTTGTTTTCCCCTTTTCACAGCAAATGCTTCTATCATTCCCAGCACAATGTATTCCTTGAAAATGCACCAGTTTCAGTTTTTATCCTTCCTTCAAGACCCAGAGGCCCCTAAAAAAATCTTTCACGTGGCTAAACTTTCCTGTATATATTTAACCAGTAAATTATTAGTGTTCTGCACTAGAAGGACCAGCACTCATTTATGTTCTAAAAATGGTTTGTTTCACTTACTTTATGAGTGAGGCCTGCAATAGTAGCAAGGGCATTTAATTAAGTTATATTTGCTTTTTCATGATCTTTTAGCTTTAGATTATAAATCACGAATCAACGAGCACTTAATTTCCTCATATAGCGTTAAAAGTAATTGCTTCATAAATTCGTTTCAGTAATCCAAATATTTGCACAGCGAGCAGCACGGAGAAGTTGCTTCATTGACGAGGCTTCGCGCTTCCTTTTGGCCCTGTTGGGCGAGAACGGAGTTTGCTCATTTGGGGGTGGTTCTTTGGGGTGCAGGAGGCTCCGGGTGCTGGGCTGGTATCCCGCCTCTGCAGACCTTCTGCCACTGATTTCCATGGCACTTTTTGGCACAAAACATGGCACAATTACAGCCAACTTCCCTCTGTCCTGACCGGCGAGCCGGATCTGGGGGGAGCTCCATGATCCTGCACAGACCAACCTCCAGCTGTGCCTATTCCTGCCTTCTCTCCAAGAGCCGAGCCCAGATGTGGGAATGTCCTTAGATCCTTGTGTCTTCAACTGTGCACTCTTGGAGTTTCCATTTAGCGACACGGAGCAGGGAAATTCTTCCTGCCCCACTCGCCGCTGCGATGCCTGTGCAGAGGACCAGGGATTCACGAGGTTGCAGCCTTGCAAGCCCACTCACATATGCAGAGGACATAAATTGCACCTGTGTGCCTGGTCCTGCTTGAGGATGCTGATTTGTCATCAAACGCTGCTGCTTTTCACCAGTTGAGCAGTATTCTGAACTGGGAGCAAGGAGCTGAAAACTGTGGCCATTTCAGAAGTCAGAATGTCCCAGCAGTGCCACGACGGAGCCCGCGCGGATCCAGGAAGGCACTCCTTCAATTAAAGGCTTCATTTGAATTGGAAAGCTCCTCATGAATTGTTTTCTGATGGAAAGATGAGCAAAAAAAGTTGCCGGCAGCTGCTCTGCCGCAGGAAAAGGTCATCTCCAGCTTCCTAAAACGCTCGGCCAATGCCGAACACGGCGCCTTGGATTCCTTTCCACTGGCTTCCGTGGGTTTGCATTGCTCCCATAGCCCAGAAGGTGGAAGACAGCAACTAACGCCGAGCAAAGTGAGGCAGGAATCTCTGAGCACCACCTGAATCCCGGCACCGTCACCCTCGTGCTGCTCCGATGGCCAAAGGGAAGGGAGGGCACCCGGAACCGCAGCCGGCCCAGTCCCAACCCGGCCCAGGCCGGAGCCAAAGCGACATTTCCTTACAAATTCCTGCACCTGCAACCTGCGATTTTAACCAGGATGCTTAACTGGGGGAGCTGGATTTTTAAAAGCTTCTGTGGGTGCCCCTGTGCAGCCATAACTCAGGCAAAATCGCCAGCAATCCAGCCAAAATAAAGGGGTAGAGAGAGTGAGAGCCACTAAGCAGGAGCTGCCATGGCCACAATTCCCAGTGCCCAAGAGAGGGCTGGAGAAGGGAGTGTTTTTATTTCTATAGCAGAGATGTGGGTGGCAGGGAGGGGTCAGAGAAAGAGGCCTGAGGTTAGAAATAACTGTTATATTGGAAGAAGATCTCCACTGGAGTGCAATGGAATAATCAAGATTTATTTATAAAATATTGCTATTAAATAAACATTACAGAAACTTTTGAATATCAAGCTTATTTATAGCTTTAGGCGTGAAAACCCACATTAGTATGTTGAATTATATGAGTTCACTGCTGCCTGCTAGCTGACAGCACGTCAAATTATTTGCAAATATTTTCTGGAACAGTAACCTTGAAGGATGCCAGCACCATTCAGTGTAACCTTATCACGAGACAGGAACCGAGTGACGAGATGAGGGCTGAGGATACAGGGTTTTTTAGCAGCGAGTGACCTCTGACTCCCTGCCTAAAAACAGAGTTCACGTGGTACCTCCCTCTGCAGAGAAAGATGCTTTTTTGTCCCTGACATTTGCGCTGATTCTGTGCAGGGGTTTTGGAAGATGGTGTGAGTGATGTCGAGATGAGAAACTGCTCTGGGCAGGAATTTGAGAGTACATTAGTCACATTTAAGTGGGTTTATCTCCTCCAGCCTGCAATACCAAGCTTCCGCGAAAATTATGTAATCATTTTAACAAAGTGTTCCATAATTGACATGAAAAAGGCAAAGTAAAATAAAAATGAATTTCTCTGTAAGCAGGAAGGTTCATTCATTTTCGCTGCGATCTGCAGGAGGGAAAAGGGGGGAAAAATATCCCAAATGTAGGCTTTTTATGGAAATTGTGGCCTCGTTGAAATTATAAGCTTTCTGCTATTTAAATGAATAATGTTCCCTAACACAGACTATTTTCTCATTTAAAAGTCTGTTGGGGTATAATTTCATCCTTTTACTGTCTGCTGTGTTTTAACTTACAGCAGTCTGACTAAATATTGTATTTTCTATCCATCAAGAGTTGTCAGCAGAGTTTGCGCCACGCTCGTTTGCTGCTCGACGAGAGGGCTGTCGCTCGGGAACGTGACGTTCTCCAGCCCGGGTCGCGCGGGATCAGGTGACATTAAAACGTGTTCCCTGGTGAGATCCAGCAGCGGTGCCACCGGCTCGCACGGAAGGGCAGGAAGGTGGAAGAGCCCCAGTCCAACCCAACACGCGTCACCTTTGGGCAGGTTCCTGAGGTGCCAGAGCGAGTGCCTGGAGGTCTCACCCATCGCGAGGGGATGGAGGGGAGCAGCAGGACCACCCAGCAGCTCCAGACCACATCGGTCCGAAGAGCTGATCCATAGTTCTGGTGGGCATGACTTGTTGGAGGGCTCCCTTGGGTGCAAAGGTCCTCTTGTCACCCATGAATTCGCTGCACTTGGCAGCTTTATCTCCAGGACGGGACAGCCTACGTGCTCCAATGTCTTAAATCACTTCTCCCAAACCTGGCCTAAAAATAAGGAGAAGCGAGTGAATACCTGCTCCTGGGGCTTGCTGCCACGTAGTGTGCACCGAGGTCACATCTTCCTGCTCTCACCCTTACCACGATGACCAACCACTTCCTTTCTTTGGGGTAAGGTGAAAGCGGAGCTGCTCCACGCTCACATTCTCGGCTGGGAACGCGGGAGCAGCGTGCGGCACCCCTCACCTCCCATCTCCAGACCACATCTTCGTGAAGAAGCCGGACACCGCAGCGGAAGATACCTAAGGACAGCACAGAATGACTCCCCTCAAAGAGGCTGTGAACCCTGGCAGGGCAGCATGGAGCCTCCAAGGGGCCATAAAGTGCTCCCTGTGCTATGCCCATGGCTCTGCCGCTCAGAGCAGCCGCACACACCGTCACCTCTTGCCGTATTCCCCATGGTGAGGCCAAGCGGCTTATAAAGTTTTACATGCTGCCTTGGTGCTGCAATAACGTTGTTTCACAAGCTGAGCTCCTTATCCCACCTGCACAGATGACTATGACTACAGAGGCCTTGCAGGCAGTGACAGAAATGAGCACCCCTGGAATAACCCACCCGACGTGCAGCTGGCCTTCCTTAGCGCTAATTTGATCCTTTCCAATTCATTTCTTTTAGAAATACGGAAAATACACAGGCATAAATATCCATAATGGAAGTGGCAGAGCTCTGAGAGGGCTCTCAAAGACCCTTCACACAACAGCCCGGTCAACGTCCCGTACGGCAGCCAACGCACCCCATCGGAGCGGGGCTCGGGAGATGCCCCCGGGAATGGCAATTGCAGCAGCTGCGATTGCACCACAGACAGGAACGGGGGCACTGGGACATGTGAACCAGCAGAGAGACCGTCGGTGCTGCCACCGGTCTGCGGAAGGAGGCAGAGAACCGTGTTCCTCCAAGGCCAGGCTGCTTCCCAGGGTTATTAGGGAATGGAGTGACTCCTCTCTGGTGGCAGCTCTACTTTAGCGTGGTCACAATGCCCGTAGGAATTATTCCAGGTTTTTTTGAAGTAAAAGGGTGCAGTGTGACTTTGGAAAATGCCTGGTGTGCAGAGTCCTGGGTGGCAGCTGGCACGTCCAGATACTGCAGCAATGCGGGGGACACCTAAAAGCAATAATGCCAGGCAAAGTGGCTATGACATGGCATAACACGCTGGGGACACGGGTAGTGTGACTTTATAGACAAGGGGAGAGCCCCACTCTGTAGCCCAGCTTTGTAGGACAGGTTTTAGCTATCTGAGCTGCTTCACGGGTCGGTTCCTCCCAGGCCGAACGAGCCCTTTAGCTTCTCCCAGGTCCTCTCTTGGCCCCGCAGAGGAAGCCCAGCCTACGGAGCGGACTTGGAGGCGACTCACCTCGTTAGCCCAGCTTTTGTCTAATGGGCCACATTTTGGCTTGACACAGTGGTTCTCTTGCTGCACATCTCTCTTGCCAATGCCCTTGCTGTGACGGGGCACCCACCGGGGTCTCCTGAGATGTGCTGAGAGCTGAGAAGGAACTTGCCTCTCAATTGCTGCGACACGTTGCTTAGTGGAACGTATTTAGCTTCGTCCTGAAATCTTCTTCCTTTGCTTATTTTCATTACTTCCAGCAGTTTGTTTCACCGCTTATCGTGCTACTGTGATGTTTGAATAAAACCTCTTAAGAAGCAGCCCAAGGATGTGATAAATAGCAGCCTTAGGAGGCCACAGCCAAGTATTTTCAATTCTTGCCTTTTCTATTTTCTATTGTTTATACTTGAGGATACATTGTAGACTTTATGGGCCAAATTCATCCTATTCAAATGAAGTTACCTCAGAGACATGCTTGGCTCTGTTGCTTTAAAAAAATAGATAATCCCAAACAGCAGGATAATTTTATGACCACTAATTACATTTGTTGCTATGCAAGCTAAGATAATGATAAGGGTAATCGTATCTCATGCTTCAGGGCATACGCTCATCACCTGTGGATGTCAGGAAGGAATTTTTCTCCCCATGTACAGAACTGTTCAATTAACTAGATATATTGTGGTGGTTTTGTTTTCTTTCTGCCTTCTTCCTCCGAAGCATCATCTATTAGCGCACCGGAATAGGTATATCAGATTAGATTATCCGAGGGTCTGATCTAATATGGGCATTCCTAAATCCCTCCACTGAAAAGTAAAATCAGCTGAGGAAAAAGAATATGTAATCTCTTCCAATTTGGAAACAGATTGTTTTTCAAATGTGTGAATATCCCACCTGTAGCCAAAGTCCAGGCTGCAGCAACACGAAGCTTTTAGCCATGGCACCAAGTCTAACCCAGCGCCGGGAGCATCCCAGTTTGAGCAAAGCTGGAGCATCTTCTCCTTGGACGCCGCGAGCAGCAGCCCTGCTCGAGGACCACTGGGTGCTGAGGATTGTGTTTGTGGCTCCCCGTCACGTTGCGTTAGAAGAGGCAGCCAGAAAGGCGATTGAAAGGCGTTGGAAGGCTGCCTCGCTGCCCGCATCCAGGGAATCAGCTCTCCGATAATCCTAATGGAGAAGATCAAAATTGCCAAGAAAACAGGAGAGATGGTTTGTATTTTGATTCATTCTCCTCAACTATCTTTCTGCTGCTCGCAAGACTTAATCAACAGCTAATAAACCCCAGCTTCTCTGTGCACAGCTGAGTATTGTCTTTCTAGCACTTGTGTTGGGACTGGGATTTATCTGTTATTGACTTCCTCCCTTTCCCATCCTTCCCTTTTGTTTGGTCCCCATTCCCCTTTCCTCACTAGCGCTTGCTTATTTTTATCTCCACTAAAGCAGATTTGCTGTTTAATTAGTAGCCTGGCCTCTACCTGAAGCCAAATGAAATGTAATCTCCCCTAGACCTGTGTGGACGGTGGAAATTCTGCTGGAAGATTTCCGTGTTTGTCTTTTTGCTTTTTTCTGGACAAAGTCAGAAAACTTCCAGGCTTCTTTCAGAGAGAAAATTCCAAAAACAAAACGGTTTGCGTTTGTCAAGACTTTCTGGGATTTGCTTTATGTTTTAAATGCAGAACTAGGCCTGCCAAAATGAAGCCATTTCCAGGCAAAACAGTGAAAGCTCTGCGTTAGTTCTGCTGGCCTGAGCTAGGGAAAGATGCAATAATTCTGCGTTCAGAGGAAGCTTTTGAAAGCAGTTGAGAGCATGAACTCCTCCAAAGTAAAGCCAGGTTTGTACTTTGCTACGAGGCTAATGCAGGGCATGGAAACCTGGGCCAGGAGGCTTGGAGGAGCCGGGCAGCTCCGCTGCGTTGCCACCGCGCAGCGACTCCCTCCTGCCCCTGCCAGCAGCATTAATCACGAGCTATGGCTGTTCTTAACACCGATATACACCTCTGTTATTAACTGCTCGTAAAACTATACGGCCCTTTTAAACCATCCAGCTACAGCTCTGAGGCCCTGTGCGATAAAACCAGGCTGGGGAGGACGGCGGACGTTCTCCCGGGATTCGGTGCCCGTGTCGCCCGGATAAGCTCTCCTGGTTCCTTCTGGGTCGGGAAGCACCACGGTGCAAGCGGGAGGCTGTTTGCTAGCCCAGCCCGAGCCCTGCACACCCCGATCCGCCGTGTCCGAAGGAGCCGGCTGCCAAAGCGCCGGGCTTGCTGTCCCAGCCGGCATGCTGGAAGTGCAGGAATGCCAAGAGCCACCCCTGCGTCTTCACCTGCCTATATATCCCCTTCATCCGCAATCGCTAAAAAGAGAAGTGATTTTTTTATTTATTTTGAGGGGGAATTACATCACAGCAATGCTTGGTTTGATCAATGTGGTTAAATGTTTCCTGTAACCTGGACGGACATAAAAATGACACTTAGGAAAAATGCTCATCCCACCTCGGGTAATCCCAAAGGCTGCCCATGAGACAAGGCCTGCTCTCTGCGTTCCTCATGAGTCGTCCAAAAAGGGGATTAACCTATTCCAATATTCTCATTCCTTCAAAAGCAAAGACAAAATTGGCAGTGCACCTGAGACCTTGCCGCTGTAATGAAATGGAACGTAAGGACAATACATCCTTTAAAAGAAAAAAAAGAAACCTCCTTAGATGAGATTCCAAATCTAAACAGCCTCGTGCAGAGTAAAGAGACCATCAGAACACGTTAACACGGCACAGCACAGGCTTATCAGTTCCTACCCGTTTATCCTCAGGTGCACGGGGTATTAAGCACTGCTGTGGATGGGGTTGGACGTGGGAAGCTGCGGGCCTGTCCTGCCTCCAAGAGAAGCCCGAGGAAGCTGCGGGTCCTCAGCCCTGGTGCTGTGCAGCATTTGCAGGAGTCGGCTTCATGGGATGGCTGCCGGATGGAAAAGAAGTCACTGCTGCAAGAAGAGACAGAAAGCAGGGAGGATTTCAGCGCCCTGGAGGTTCCCAGGGTCAGAATAACAGAAGTGCGCTTGAACATGAGAATTCAGGCAAGATTGGAGAGGAGGGGCGGAAGGAAAGCAGAGAGGAGAAGCACGCGATTCACAGGCTGTGGCTTCAAAGGTAAAGGGAAAAAGGAGGATTTAGCACTAGAAAGAGGAAATAAAGGAGCCAGCTGGGAGAACCTAAGTGCAGGGGAAGTAGAAGACCTAGGAGTCAGGGCTAAGGTTAGGAAAGTCACCGGCTCCTACAAAGAAAGTGGGTTAGGAGGAGGGAAAACAGCTTTGTGCCAGAGAAAACCCACCTGAGATAGCAGCAAGACATTTAAGAGGAAAAGAGAGCTGGAGAGGGTGGAGGAAAGAAGGAATAAATTGGCAGCACAGAAATTGGCCTTGGAAACGTTAGTGTTAAAGGCCTGGCTTTGGGAAGATCACTCCAAATTAGTGACTGCCTCCTTTTATTTCTATTTTACCTGGTGACCAGGAGCACAGACAGGAAGAGAGATAAGGTTAAAACTAAAAGGAGAGCTGCTCTGTTCCCAATAACTTTTCAGCCCTCCAGAAGCCAGCGAAAGGCAGCAGCCCCACTGGCTTGTGCAGAAGAGCCACCTCCAGCCAATTCAGAAATAATCTATTTACTGATGGCAGCAAATGAACAGCAGCACCTGGGAAAATCCCTTCTCTCCTTCTTACACCCAGCAAGTTGACAGATTCAGGCCCCGCTGCGGGCACGGGGGTGCTGAATGGCAATTGTTTCGTGCTGGGTTCCTGCGCACACCCACATATATTGCATTCTGATGTTTAACGTTCACAAACCATTAGATACATGTATATTTATGGTTTGATAATCAGCTGTCATTAACAGATGAGTAAACAACATAATGTTCATATTTAGGAGGAATATGCAAACTAAAGAGAAATTGCCAACTCCTAAGAACATTTATTTTCTCTACACTTAATGGGGAGGAAAGGAGGAGGAAATACTCTGTCTGTAAATTAATTATGGGATATTGGCAATGCCTCCGCTACTGTACAACTGTAATTATCTCACCGTAGTGCGTGGGACTTGAGTCGTGCACCCCCGGCTATTCTCATCCAGGGCAGGTAAGAATATACCCATCACTGGATATTTCATAAGGAAAATCATTTTTATGGTGTCTCTCTGAATTCCAAAGAGATGGGAAAACTTGTTCTTCCCACCCCCTGTTGCGCCCAGGCCATGCTGTGGCCTTCTGCCCCGCTCCCATCTTGGAAATCAAATGTCTCAGATGTCAGGAGAGGGCAAAGGCTTCGCCCCGTGGGGAAGGGCAGCTTCAGTAGCCAGCCGGGCTCCAGCAGGGTCTGCACGTGGCTTTGCAGACATCCTTGCAGTTTTGCTGCTATCAGCTAAGAGCAGAGGCTACGAATCCAGATTGCAAAGACTGCGAGAACAGACTCAGCCTGAATGATGAGTGTTGGCCAATGCATTCGTTACTCCCTGATAATGTCTTCAGCAATCCCTGACTCTTGGGCAGTGCTTTCCATCCAAAATCATTTTACAAAGGGAATCCTTATCCTGCTTTTATAGATGGAAAAATGTATGGATGCTTTTATAGAGGGAAACTGAGGCAGAAAGCAGGATGAGATTTCCTTAGGTGAGAGGCAGAAAAAGTAGAGAATTGTAAGGAAAGATCAGGTCTGGAGAGGATGAGGGAGTGAGAAAGTGTCCAGCTACCGATGGAGCTGGGAGCAGAGTCCAGTCCTTTGGCCACCACGTCCCCATTCGCCTACCAGCGAGGCCACGTCCCTGCAAAATGGTACACGTTTACAGCACGGATGGCTGCTTGACAAATAACAGATTAACATGAGCAGTAGTTTGCTGGACAGTGTAACTGCCTTTTCCCTTAGCTGATTCTTTCCCTGCCTTCTAAAATTAGAACATTTTGCAATCCCTTTTATAGATGAAAACAGATCATGTACAGATGCGACGATTTGGCATGTTATCACACCCGCGTTTTGAGCGTGGGATAACAGAGCTCCTCCAGCTGCTACGTATCAATCCCTTCAGCAGGACCCGCTTCACTAATCCGGTGCTTCCTCCTGCCCATTGCCAGGCTTATTGGAGAGGATTAGCTCATGGTCCAGGGGTAATTTTCTCAAATAAATGGGTCAAAGTCTGTGCTGGCTCCTCTCCTGCATCCCCACCGAGCTCAGCAGCTTTGCTCAGAGCACTGACTGGTCCCCGGTTTCACTCGAGGTCCTGGGGCCAGTGCTGAATAACTAGAAGTGGCAGGTGAAGCTGAAGGGTTTGGCTTTGCTTTTTGCAAGGCAGAGATGAACAACAACATATGGCACCCGCACGGCTGGAGATGATGTAGCAGGAAACTATCGCTTCATTTCTGTCTGTGCAACCACATACACTAATGTAATGGGGTAACTATTAATCTAATAAACTGCTAATATTTATTATTAATTGAGCCATTTAATCTAGCAGTGGATTAGGGGAAGGACAATGTAGGATTTAATGACTCTGCTGATTGATACAAATTTTAGCAGTGTGCATAGACTGTATAATACAAATTGTGTTTCTGCTGCTGATAAATACCTTGTATCTAGGAAAAAAAAAGTGCTCAAGCAAAGTTTCCACTGGCTATCAGGAGATTTACTTGTTTTGGTGAACACTGTAAACCCGATTCCAAGGCACAAAGTCACTCTTTAGCACGGGTGTTCTATTCCACTGACTGCAAAGAAAGTGAGGATCCGTAATGTCTGCCTAATAGTGGAGGCCTTCTTCCACCAAAACAGACTCTTAAATAGGCAGTATAGTGTCCATATAATAAACAACTGGAGTGCAGTATAATAAAGTGTAATTCTGTCACACTTTTAACCAAATCCCCTGTGTTGTATCTGCAAATCCATCTGTGCCAGGGTTCTCCATCCTTCCCACAGCCCAAATTCCTACCAAAATGTTGGTGAATCCTTCCTTGTTGATCAACATCTGCTGCTTAGTGCTAAACCTTGTTCCCCAAACACCAATATATTGATTGAGTTTAACCGTGTTTTGCTCTGGATCAGAGAAATGCTTCGCCTCGGTTCCCCTGCAAGCCTCTCTAGTCAGAAATGAGGCTTTTATCCCGCTGGAAAATTAATGGGAAAAGCCCAAACTTCCTAATGGGGCACAGTCTTGCTCTTAGCTCTGGAGAACCTGAGAGCTTGGACTTTTTCATTGTGACATTATGGCTTTAGATAAGCTATTTTTAGAGGTTTCTTTAAAATTTGATCAGTTATAATTTTCCCTTTTCGGTTATAATTTTCCCTTTCAAATGAGCTCTGTAGTGAACGCAATAACTCTTGGAAACGTGGCAGCAAGCTTTCTATGTGGGGCACGTGAAATATAGCCCTAATTAAAAATATTATTTCAAACATTTGCAAAATAATTTTTTTTGATGCACATAGGAAATAGGGGCATGTGAAGCGGCTCACGAGGGTTTGAACCTGCGTAACTCATTCGCTGTGCGCAAGCTCATGCAGCAAGTGCAGATTTTGTGTGGATAAAATGCCGATTCCTTTAAAGATCCGATGAAACCGAGCGCACGGTCGTATCCTCAGCTCCCCCGGCTCTGTGCAGAGCTGTGGTTTGCAGGAGGAGCGCCTGGTTCCTTCTGCTTCTCCTAGCTCCAGCATTGAGGTCCTCTTCCATTTCCCCCCTCCAGTTTGTTCTCCATTTCCTACCACTGAAGGAAATGTGTCCCCTGCTTCTGCTGAGGGATGTGGAAGAGAAACTAGCCTGGGAAACTCTCTGTTCTCATCAAATTCTGGTGAGATAGATAGAAAAAAAATGCATTCTTTACCCACAGGGTCTTTGGAAGGCAGGGAAAGAGAGAATGAGCAAATGAATAAAACCCCAAAGCCGAGAGATACCGTGGAAGAAAGAGCTGGGAAGGTTAAAGACAAGGTGGAGATGGAGGAGGAGACCGTCTCCAAACGGTGGCCTCAGGACTGGCCCGTTTGGGAAATAGGACGTTTCAGCAGAAGCTGCTTCCCCAACAGGTGGTTGCTGCTTTGGCACAAACCCCAGCATCGTAATTCCCCAGTTAATAATAAACCCCAAAGCTCCCCAAAACTGTCTGTGGGCCCCTCTGGAGATGCCACCGCCTCCTGACCTCTATGGAAACATCATCTGTCCCTTCAACCCACCATTTTCCTCTTTCTCCTCATGCTGCTTGGTGTTTTAAGGGTTCCTTCTTGATCATTTAGGATGCCAGGTTGTTTCGGCTTTCATTTATTCCCCTGCCCAGCCACAGAATGGAGCCGTAAAAATTTACTTGCTTGTTTACATCCACTCAGCAATTTTTAAGAAGTGGGAAAACCCATAAGCAAAGAATCAATGCTTGCATTTAATAGTTAAACATAAAAGTCATTCTTAAACAATATTTTTATTTCACTTTTAATGAGAGACCAGAAATACCACCACTGGGTTTTTGGGCCCATAAGGTGTTAGTGCTCTTGTTATCTCTGATGTTCATGGTCTCTCGAACACCATTTATGCTGGGCATTATTTTTGACAATGTAGTATGGCAAATGCCTGGACTGGGATTCCTTGGAATGAATAAAAGATTTATAGCGGAAATTCTACAAGTAATATCTTGTTATAATACATTTCTGTGCTAACTGCAAGTGACAAGTGATTGCTCAAACTTGTTCCTGCAGCTACCAGCTACCAGCTTCCCCTTTAATCCTATATTAGTTCTACAGAAAAAAATATGAAATACATGGAGAGCTGTCTTTTCATTTATTTTATCTTGCCTCTATAGGAGTATTTTCATGGAAAATTCAATATACTTTGTCCAAAATGTAAATGGACTGTTCAATGTATTTTTAACTCAAGTACTGTTTAAACATTAAAATCCTCCTTTGCAAACGCCATTGCGAGAGAGGTCAGGATGTTCCCTGGGCTTAATAACTTCGGGAGAGGAAAAGAGGCCGGTTCCAGAGTTAGGACTCGGCCTTCGAAACTTTGCTTCCTTGCTCTGCCCCAGGCTTCCCCCGGGACCTGGGTTAAGCTGCTGATTTCTGCATGTGTTATTGCCCCATCTGCTATATTCTCATTCACGCTGCAAAGCGGAGGAAGGTTGTGGCACACAAGCAGTGCAGACACATGGGCAGGGATGGACACGGTGCAAAACTGGAGCAGAGGTTGCTATTAAGCACCAAGGATCCTCCAACGAGCGTACACGGACATCCACGTAGGTCATTTACAGCCAGCTCTATCCAAGCTAAATTTTCTTCCAGGAAAATTTAGGACTTTGGAGTCCAAGTCTGTTTTGGTTGTTTATGTCCTGAAGGAAGAATATCCATCCCTTCGATCCCTTTATTCACTGTAAGGTAAACACAGATGTTGTCCCTCATTCTGTCCTTTCAGAACTCACGCAGGACTTTATTCAGCTTCTGCATGAGGAGGAAAGGAGAGGAAGGGCTCAGGAAGAGCCAGACAAACTGGAGGAGCTCCTGGGGAAACAGCACAAAGTGGCTTTCCAGGGTGCCAGAGCCACTCGCTCTGGGAGCACTGGGGCTCAGCAAGAAATACCTGGCTGCCTACCCCGTCGGCCACAGCAAACCCCTCTGTTTGGTGCTAGAAAAGCGCCTTCAAAGCCAATGTGCAGACAGGCTGGGCGCTTTGGTGTTTGCCAAGGGTGCCCGTTTGGGTGCCGGGGATGGTCTATGGCTGGATCACGCCTGCTGCATCCGTCAGCTTTTGCTGCTGCCAGCTGTAGTTGGAATTAAGGGGTAGGAGTACAGGAGTACGGGACAAGCTGCCTCTTCAAACGTGAGCTGCTGGACACAATAACAACTTCTGACCCTTGTTCCAGCCTGTTGTCAAGCTCCTTTCCAGTCTCAAGATTCCTGGTTTTCTTTGGGCTTTCTCACTCTGAGATATTTCCACCCATTTCTCTCTTACAGCATATGCACCAGGACAACTCACTTGCCCATTTGCTTGTTTTTTCTCTCCCTTTTCACTTCTCTTTTCATATGTTGTACCGAAACTTTCTTTAAGCGGAGTATTTCAAGAGCCATTAGGTTGTCCCTGCCATCCCGCGTTGCGCTGGGCTCTGGAGAAGTGGAGCCTGCCGTAATTGTAACCGTTACAACCGAAAGCGGTGCTCATTGGCTGTGCATATTTACTGGTCCGGAGCCAAAATCAATCTCTGCATATGTTTATCGTGCTGTGACACAGCAACTGGTTTTTTAAAGCAGTAGTTTCTGTGACAACTTGGCTCGGTCTCCTCTGGATGACACCAATATGCTGTGGAGAGACTTAGTACCGAGCCTAATGCTTCTCAGCCGAGTCAGCCCTGATCCATCCATCGCTGCTAGGTCTGTGTGTTAGCGCACGCCTACACCCAGGCCCCTTCTCTGAGCCCGTTCTGGCTCTAGGACACTGACGGTGGCCCAGATCTATCAGGGCCCACGTTGTTTCTGCTCTGTTGTTCGCTTCCTCTGTGTCTTCTTCTGGAGGCAACAAAAAAGGGCAGGCAAAGGAATTGCTTAAGAGCATTCACTTTAGTCATCAAGAAGGCTGCAGAGCTGGTTTCCTGAAAACAGCAAGTGCTGTCGCGTTGTCCTCAATCTTCCTTTCATTCCTTCTGTGCATCCAAGGCTTTGTCAGTGCTGCACTTTAGGAAAACCATGATATCTTCGCCTCACTTCCAGACTCATCCCTGTGCATGCAGCGATGGCTGCACCGGGCTTGTCCGCGGGGAGCCCGGCCTGCCGGGAGCCATCTCCATGGCCTGCGGCTGAAGGGCAACTCGTGTCCAGGTTTTTGATAGCCCTGTCTTGGCTCTCCAGAGTCAATCCTGGGCTGCGTTAAGAGGAGCGTCTCCAGCAGGTCCAGGGAGGGGATCCTGCCCCTCTACTCAGCCCTGGTGAGGCCACATCTGGAGTATTGTGTCCAGTTCTGGGCCCCACAAGACAAGAGGGATGTGGAGCTGCTGGAGAGAGTCCAGCGCTGGGCTACAAGGATGATCAGGGGCCTGGAACATCTGCCCTATGAGGAGAGGCTGAGGGAGCTGGGCCTGTTCAGCCTGGAGAAGAGAAGGCTGAGAGGGGACCTGAGCAGTGTCTAGAAGTACCTCAAGGGAGGCAGTGAGGAGGATGGTGCTGGCCTCTTTTCAGTGGTGGCCACTCACAGAACTAGAGGAAATGGCCGGAAACTGAAGCACCAAAAGTTCCACAGCAACTTAAGGAAAAATGTCTTGACAGTGAAGGTGCCAGAGCCTGGAACAGGCTGCCCAGAGAGGTTGTGGAGTCTCCTTCTCTGGAGATCTTCAAACCCGCTTGGACGCAGCCCTGTGCCACGTGCTCTAGGTGACCCTGCGTGTGCAGGGGTTGGACTAGATGACCTCGAGAGGTCCCTTCCAACCTTCAGCATTCTGTGATTCTATGATTCTATGATTCTATGCTTCAGCTAGAGCTCAACCTCCCTGCTCAGGTAGAGGAGACCGAATGCATCCCCATAAGCCTGCGGTGGATATTTCTCTATTTGTTTGACTTCAGATCCAGGCTGAAAGCACTGCTGGAAATAAAGTTTAGCCAAAGATTGTTTAGGTCAATTGTTCCTTCTGGTATTAAAGTTATGAATCATCTTGGCATTAAGGTGTGACCTTTCCTCTTTACGCTATTATGTCACCAAAAAGAAGGCAGAAATGGAAATAGGGAGATGATTGCGATAAATTTCTCACCACTGATATAATGTCTCGTGTGGACTAGAGTATTGTACTCATGAACCTCATCTTTTTTGGCACACAGCCACCCTTAACTTTGGTTCTACTAACAGAAGCCTTCGATTTTTTTCCAGCACAACTTTCTCATCTGAAAATGACAGTGCGGGGACCCCACTCAACACTCACACGGGCAGACCCGAAAGCTGCGCTCCCGCCGTGCAGATTCCCCCCAGGAATGATCTTTCCAAATGTAACATTTGGATGTTGGCTGGTATTGTGAATAACAAACATTTGAAAATTTAATGTAGGTAATAGTGGGGGAATAAATGTCAATTCTTGATCTGTGTCTGCCTTAGAAACAGTTTAATTCATAGAGCGGAAACCCAGAGTTGGTTTTGAACTATAATTCTGTCTCGCTAAAAAAGAGGCTTTTCTCTACGATAAAAGCTCTCAAAATAAAATTTGACACATCTGAGCCTGAATTAAACTCCTTTTCAAATAAAATTGTATACTTGGAAGAATATATATCAAAATACAGAAAATTGCAGGGCGGGCGTGAGGGCGTTAAGGCCTTTCCTGCGCAGAGGCAGCGCTGGAGCCCTCTCAAGCCCCTCTCCAGGCCGCTGTGCTCAGCCAGCACAAGGCAGTGCTCTCGTAGGATGTTGTTCCCCCTGCACGCTGCCAAATTCGCTGCGAGAGCCCCTGGGTGCAGGCATCGACCTCAGAGATACCCTGCAGCACAGAGCGGTGTGAAAACCTCCATCTTGCAGGCTCCTTTTCCCACCAACCCAACAGACTTTACAGCATCTGAGGGAACGTAGGGAGGATGGGGCTGAACTCTTCTCGGTGGTGGCCAGTGACAGGACAAGGGGTAATGGGTACAGGTTGAAACACAGGAAGTTCCATCTCCATGTGAGGAAGAACTTCTTTGCTGTGAGGGTGACAGAGCCCTGGAACAGGCTGCCCAGAGAGGTTGTGGAGTCTCCTTCTCTGGAGATCTTCCAAACCGACCTGGATGCCACCCTGTGCCATGTGCTCTGGGTGTCCCTGTGTGTGCAGGGGGTTGGACTGGATGATCTCTAGAGGTCCCTTCCAACCTCAGCCATTCTGTGATTCTGTGATCTCGCTCCTGGTGTCAGTCCATCACCAAACTGTGTGCCTAAAGCAGTAACAGACAATTTGATCTTCAAATAGACCCTTAGTTTTCCTACGCTGTTGCAAAAATCACTCAGGAACATACAAAGTGGCCGGCTCTATAATGGAAATTCCCTTGACCGTATTTCCTGACCTCACCTTATTCCCCGCTAACTGTTTTAAAGAAAGATAAGTCATATAATTTCCTGTCTGGGAGAAGAAATGTGGATGCACCTGCACTTTGGGACTGGGCAGAAGTGCTGGCCCTGGCCGAGGCGGCTTCATGTACCGATAGAAGCAGCGAGACCCCTCGAGCTGAGCTTGGCCTGCGGGAGGTGGAGAAGCAGCTTCCCGGTGCCGCTAGCAAGAATTGGACTTCCTCCTCAGAAATGAAGGATGTGATTCATATTGAAATGTTGAAATCCCTGTTCCATCTTTGCTCCCAAGATGTCAATATTGTGTGATGTTTTATTTTTTGATAGCATTATACATATGGCTCACCATTCCAGTATGACAAAGTCTGAGAATTATATTATTTTTTGATAGATGAAAAATAACTAAGGCAATCTGACTGTAATTTCTACTTCGAGTATTAATAGGAGACATATTACTGTGGGCTTCTGTATCACGATTTCATATAACTTGTAAAACAAAGTCTATGATGTATGTCTTTATCATCTGATTCTGCTCTTTGGCCTAATTAAGTAATTTTCAGTAATCAGTTTTCAGGATTAATACAAATATAAAAGGAAGAAACGATGGGACATCAGCTGATGTTCCTATTCTGACCCTCAAAAGGTGTTCCTCCCCTGTGCCTTCAACTTTATGTTCACCTTGACACTACTCATGGGATAAAATTAACGCACATGAATTTTACTAGTACCTTGCATTTACCCAACACTTTGGATATCAAAATCTATCACTGCTAGTTCATGCCACAGTCAAATCCTGTTCCTGTCTTGCAATCACATTACAGAACCACCTTGAAAACTATTAAATTTTTGTGATGCAAGTCTATGTGGACCACATGAGTGGTATCTCTCAGTTGTCTTGCAGTTTCCAGACCTCTCTGGCAGCTCTCTCCAAATTTATTTCCAGACGCTCTGATCCAACGTGCAGTTTCAGTCAGTGAGTAGTTCTGCTGGTGGTCTGGCATGCTGCGAGCTGAGTTCATGGTTCTATTTCAAGCTGAGAGGTGGCCCCAGCAGAGGAGGGGCTGTCTCTTGGTTTCACTGTGGTGTCTCTGGGTCTGACCTGCATCTACTTTCCTGCCCACTGACCACCCTCTTGGCATATGGATGGACCTTCGCATGCCACCTAATACCAATTACAATGATAAGAAGAAGAGTGGCTCCAGAAGCACAAAACAGGCTCCCACATGGTGCCCAAGACCATCCTATACGTCCCACCTGGAATGAGGCACCTGGAATTGGGCTCTACGTGGGCATTGAAAAGCATTGCACTGCAGAGGGCAATCGCTCCATTGCTGGTGGTGAAAGCTGCTCTGCCTGCACCAAACTGTGCCCTGCTAAAGGCCCGATGGCTCCACACACTCCAGCAGAACAAGATGGGGTCAATAATAAAAACTGCAACGTGGGGCCGCTTCAGGCCCTTTAACACAATCCGTAATCGTGTTGTATGACACTAAAATCAAGCTTAATTATATTTACCAGTATATCCACAATATGTAATTGGACCAGGTCCTCAGATAAGAAATGGCTGAATTCCACCTACGTTCAGTAATTGGCAGTCTGGAGCCCTCCTTGCTGCTGAAGCAGTCAGTGTATTTTGGGTGATGTCTAACACGAATGAAGGTAATCCCTGCCCCATGAAATTTACTTTCTAAACAACAGGAGTTCTAGGATTCAATATTTGCTGAATTAATTAAAACCTATTTCAGGTTTCGTTGGTCAAATAATCTTCTAGTTGCAGGAGATCTATAGCTAAACAGTTTATTAGGGTCAAAATTTGACCGTATGAGACTTGCTCACCTAAAACTGCTTTTGGGATAGGTGAATTTTTTTTTTTAAGAGGTGCCTTCAGCCTGAATTCCCAATGAGTATTCACAAAACATACCCTTTAAATAGCCTAGGGAGTTATCACAGCCATCAAAAGTTCCTGTGTTGTTGACGTATAGTGACAATTATTTTGCAAGGATTATTTCATATTCCACTTCAGCGTCTGAGCTGCTGTAAATATTTGTAAATGAAATACGTTTGGAGGAAAAAAAAAAAAGAAAAAAAAAGAAAAAAGAAAAAACACTCCAAATCCTTGAAATAAAAGAACAGGGAGACAGGGAGTAGGTCCTGACAATGATATTTTTACCCTCAGAAGTGCTTTCATCTGATACATTAAAAATAGTGTTCATAGAAGAGAGAGGCCTTTCAGAAGATGCTGCCAACTATCATTTATATTTGATTGCTTTGTTGGTAGAGATTTAGAGCGCAAGGCTGCTGTGCAGCACGTAAGTCTCCCCGTAAAGGAAATGTGAGTCACACCTGAAAGGCTCTAAGACTTGGCATATTACTTCAGACCAAAGATTCATGTAGCCCAATATCTTCTCTCCAATAGTGACCAGCAGAGGATGTTTAGAGACAAAGAATAAGTAGCAGAGCAAGCATCCATCTGTTGCTTGGAAAATGCTCCCAGCTTCCTGGGATCAGGAGTTTAGAGGCTTCCATAACACTGCCATTAGAGATGATAGTCCTAAATCAATTATTTTCATGTCCTGCAGCAAAAAAAAAAAAAATCATCTGTGTTCCATTTTGTTGTTATGTTTCACTAGAGAAAGTGAAGCAACTGAATAATGATATCTTGCAGATAGAAGGTGCTATTGAACTGCAGTGCTTTCCGTACCATCTGGCGCGCGTTGCAGCTGCAGCTTTGCTCCAAAGAGCAGATCTCCGCGCGCTCTGCAGCAGGGCAAGCGCTGCCTGGCTCCGTTTGTACGAAGACGTGCGGCACAGCGAGCCACGGGCGTCTGCCCCAAGCCCTGCAGGGCCTTCCGAGCCCGTGTCATTGCTTGCACCGTTCACACCGCCGTGGTATTTATGTACTCAATAGCAGTGCGCTAAAAGAGATGACTAACATCTTTCAGCTGCTTTCCCTCTGCTGTCCTCCCCTGTGTGAGCGGCGAGGTGTTTTATTTGGAAAGGTTTTGTTTCTGTTTCTAATACACACGCTGCCCTTCTGCCTGAGAAGGCAGGTTCAGAAGTACATCTTGTACTGCTAGCGGAAGGTGTTCGGGTCTGCGATTGCTGTTATTTCCTGCGGGAGCGAGCTGTCAGAATTATCTACCGCAGCATTATGTAGTGACTTGCAAAGATATTATACCTGGGACCGTGGATGTTCCCGACCGTGCTGGAATCTTACGCTTTTTAGCAGAAACAGTTCGGGAAAAGATTGTGTTTAAATACCAGAGTGCAAATCAAAGGGAGCCTCTTATCTTCTTCCATCCAAATCACTTCTGCTTAATTAGGTGAAACTTCCCATCCATTAAGCTTCACAAATTCCAGGAACAGGTTAGGAATTTGCTAGATTTACACATGGAAATCCAAACATCATCCAACATCATGTGGAAAATAAAATACAGATTTCCTCACTTCCACAAGGTTGTCCTCTTGGCCAATTACGCAATCCTACATTATAAGCATATTAATGGAGACAGCAACAGCAGAAGTTGGTTATAAAAGTCGTCAGTTTATGTTAGAGGATTCCCATAAATTTGCAGAACAGAACCAAGCTCATATGTAAAGACCCTGTGTGACACCTTGTCCTGTGAGGGCCCGTGAGGCTCCGTGCTGTAAGGAATGATCAGGAGCAGAATCTGACCTTAATGAGGTACACTTAGCTACTAGGCTTATGTCATTAGTTATTAACTGATAAATATTGCACTGATTTGTGTGAATTCACACTTGAACCAAAGTACAAGCAGGCACCAGAAGGAGCTTTTGGGCTCCCGTGCCACGGGAAGGGGAAAAGGTTGAATAAATGGCTTGTCCACCTCTACAGGCATGACACGGTCAGAAGAGACTTCAAGGGAAAAGAGCAGGATATCAGATTTTTTAAATTAATCCCAGCTAAAATAGAGATCATGTATTCCTTTAGCAAGCCCAGCAGTCTGATGAAATTGAGACAAACCAGAAGACCAGCAACGATAGAAAGTGCCGGTGTGGATAAGGAACAGAAGGGAACACAAACCAGCTAAGTGCTTTCCCATACACCGCTGCCTCGCCGCCCTGTTGCGGGAGGGAGAGGGCTCCTTTGAAAGAAGAGGGATGATTAAGAGACCAGCTCCCTCGTCACACGTCGTAGCCCACATTTCCTTGATGCCTCTGTGCATTGACTTGCAACGGGAAGGCTCCTCGCTGAAACGGCAGCATAGCACAGCCGGGGTGTTAGGAGAGAGATCTATAAATGTTGGCACCAACGGTCCATTTTCCAGTGGGGAGGTGTCTACACGCTCCAATCCACAGCCGTGTTCCACCTGGCACCGCTGTGGCCAGGGAGAGCTGGTGCCAAGGCAGAGCTCCCGTCCCGACCAAGCCTGGCCGTGCTTGGAGCTGGAGCATCCATCCCACTGGATAAATCACCTGTGTATGAAAACAGACAGCAGCGTCCAGAGCTCTCAGTCTGCACTCTTTCACCAGCATTAAATTGGCCGGGGAGGAAGCTGCAAGTGTGTCTGGAGAGTATAGAGGAGAAGTTCAAAAGTTTAGCAAACCGCTGAGCAAGCGTCTCCTTCCAGGAGGAGGAGAGGCCTTGCATGGAAACACCAGCCCCGCGGGTCACCTGAGATCACAGGGGTGATGCTCTTCCTGAGGGCAACTGGTTTTGAAAACAACTATTTATGCAGGACTTACAATATAAGTACAGTGAATGTCTAAGGTATCGTATAGGGCAAATACTACAGGTCTGAATTTTCGATAGTTACTGGAATTGAAAGGAATAAGGAAAGATGAAGAAATTTCAGCAGAATCCTTCCTGTCAACATGGTGTACCGGGCTAATTATAGACTTCTTTTTCTTATAAAAAATGAGCTCTGTTCCTTAAGAAAGATCCAGTGATTGGGTTTCCCCAAACCTTCTGCACGTTGCTGAGAAATGCCATGTGAAACCAATGATGGACATTGGAATGCTGCCTTTTGCTGTGCCAGCAGCAGTGGAAGCCCAATAGGCCTACGGTGCGTATGCAAAGCTCCAGTGAAAATGGATCCTTACAAATGAGTTTAGTGAACTCAATTTTACACCATTTCTCTTATTTAGAAAGTTATTCAATTTTAATTAAAGATGGCATGTGTATACATTCCACAAATATAGAAAGTATACATTGTTATTTTTAAATATAGTAAAGCCTAGAAAGCTCAGCTGGATCCTAGGCCCTGTGAGCTAAAGCACTCTGTGCTACCTGCTCTGCGTAGACACTCCTGCATAATTTGAAAGCTTCCTATACTTTAGGATATTAGGTGCAGTAGCTAAAGGAATGGAAACACACGTTAGCTATTTTACAAGCTTAGGGATGCCTGGAAGATCCTACTGTCCAGACAAACACTTTAGGAAGAAGTCAAACACATGCAGAAAAAATGGGACTAAGCCCTGGTCAGACAGTGGGTTTGTGGCCGAGCCCGGGGTCCTGCAGCCCTGCTCCACGCTGCCTGCGTTGGACCGTGCTAACTCTCCAGCTAGCCCTTTGGCCCAAGTCACCCTCTGGAACAGAAGCCTTTCTTTTGCCTTTTGAATTTGTACATCAGCCCCTGGGACATGGTCCTGCAAAAAGAAAAGGAATAACTGCTCCAAGGTGAGGTTTTACCACAGCAGGAGAAGCCATACAACTGTTTTTTCACTGTAACGTTAGTGTTGATAAATGTGTTCTGATGGACTACTCGGTTTCTCATTCATGGAGATATTTAGTACATTCCTTTAATGGTTGGTGATGCACAAATCGGTTTTAATATCAATAATGAACAATTTGGATGGCATTCAGATTCAAGATCTGCCAAAAAAAAATTTGCTACATGTCAGAATTTATTGAGTACAATACAATGAGGTTGCCAAAGAGGCTGGAGTTCCTTCAGCAGAAAAGTAAACAGATGGTCCCAGGAAAGTGAGCACATTCTTAAACACTGAATTACATTTGGACAGAATGGAGTCACATCTGCCAAAGCTTGCTGGCCAGAAGTATGGCGGAAGGGAGCCATCAGAAACTAATGTGACATTCTTCAAGCTCTTTCACTTAATATTGATATTAGTAATCTAATAGGAATGTTCCAGAATTGCCAGGTGTCCTTTTGGTTGGCCAGTGTGGGGGAAGGAGACATGATTAACAGCTAGTAACTGGATACACATAATGCACTGCAAACTGAAGTGTTCATTGCTAAATATATATTTTTAGGTCATCCATGTCCACCTGGCCTGGAGCTGAAATGGTAGACACTCCTCATTTCAAATAATCTGTTCCTGATTTCTGCTACCAGAAGCCAACAGATAATCCTGCAAATGTGCATGGCCCTCTGAAAGACTGTTTTGGTTTTGTTGTTGTTATATACAGTTAATGATATATTAAGTAATACGTGCTTTTGCCTTGACTGCCATATGCACAATATTCCTTGGGTTCAACTAGTTTTTCCTGTGGCCATGCTAATTGCTGCTCGCTTCGTTACTTACCTCTTCCTGAAAGAGTCGTTCCTGCCTAAGACATGTAAGATATAGGGAACTCATCCTCCAGATCCACCTAGCATGACTCTGAATATATCATATCTCAACCAAAGTTACCCTCAAGACTCAACATCTGGCAGACCAGAATACTTGTGTTATGGGCAAAAACCTTGAAGTGGAAACTCTCACAGACTGTTTTCGACAAGACCTTTCATGATCTACCTGCAGACCCTACAGTGATAGATGCAGAATAAATTCCTCACCACTGTTGGGAGGGAGCAGAGGATGCTCAGCACAATCTAAAGGCACTCAACATCCTTCCATAGTGGTACCAAAGCAACTCTCCTGCTACTGCAAAAGGAACAAAATCCTTCAGTTTCGGGTCTGTGTGCATGATGGGGGAATGGGAAACATTTTCTAGCCTGTGTTTATGCAGGAAGTCAGATGATAGGATCATAACGGTCCCTTCTGGCTGCGAAATCAATGACTCTCCCTCCGTGCTTACTGGTGTGTTGCATGTACACGTAGGGAGCCTATTTCATCTCTGGTTTTACTCTGCTGCCATCACTGAGTGACACCAAGGATAAATTTGGCCTTGTCACTGTGTTTTGTACTGTAATTCACTTTCTCCTTTGTTTAACACTTTTGGCAGCGTAATATATTATAAGTGCTGCGTACGTATAAAAAGCATTTCTTTGAGCAAGGAAAAATATGCTAATACGCATATTCCTACTTTGTCTCTTTCTTGTTACCGGTTAATCAATCACACTGAATGTTTGTGACACTTATTAAAGGGAATGAGTAGATAAAAGCACATGACTTTCATTTATGAGACCCTGATAAGTTGGAAATACAAAGGATCTTACCAAAGGGAGTCAGTGTATACTAATGGGTAGAACAAAGAGCCGAGAATGAAAAAGACACTGAATGTGTTTCCCAGTTCTATTAACTTCCTTTGTGATCTTGTGTAACTAAGCTAGTCCCTGCACTTTACACACGTGACCAGCTCCAATCTGGAGGCCATGCTTCAGTTGAATTTCATTAAAGCAATCATTCCTTTAATAAAATACTTCTGTGCTGTCAGCTTTTAATTGCTATCAGCCAGAAATCCCGATTAAAATCCTGTAGCCTGGATCTGGGAAGATTATGGGGTTTTGTCTGTGTTCAGATGTAGCTTCAAAAGAAAAGCAAATCCCCAATGCTGTGCATGCTACTTATCTTTTCTATTTTTTCCCCATTTCCTTGTGTGTTTGGATTGAGTGGCAAATCTGCAGATCTTTCCACCTGGTTGCATAGTATGAACTGAGCAATCTGCTCTTCAGTTCAAAACTCTGAAGCTTTAGATAAATGAACCCCTGAAAACACCAAGTTGAAGAACAAAAATGGATATTGGTGCAACACGTCTTGTTGCTCAGAATACATTGCATTATTCTGGAGAAGGAAGTCTTTGGGAGAGCAGGAATCATTTGCTTGTGGGAGGTGCTCCAGGAGGGACATTGAGCAAGACCGGGGACACACTCTGTCCTTGTGGGGCTGGGAGCAAGCCCAGCTCTCAAGCCTGGGTGCTATTACAGTGTGCATGGGTGCAAGGGGGCCCAGGAACCTCATGCACTAATTCCCATTTCATGCACACGTCTCCCCTGTACATAACTTCTGAGATGTCCCCGTCCTAGGAAGGCACGTAGAGAAGAGGTGGCAGCTGTGTAAGTGTCCGCAGCAGTGCTGTGCAAGTGGATTGGGCAGGTCTTGGCAGCAGGGTTGGCTTTAAGGCACAATCCTGTTCCTGGGGATGAGCAAATTCAGTGCTACGGGGACACTAATGTTCCTGCATGACACCCAGGCAGGGCCCTTGGTGCCTCTCAGAGAGAAGGTCACAGAGCTGAGGAAAATAAACATTTCATGGGCTTGTTCCTATGTTGTTTTTTTTTCCCCTACAGTAGTTCCTGTAGCTTTTCACTAGCTTTCAAAAGGCAAATGTTAAAAATGGCCTCTGAGAAAACACCACTTGCCTCTGTAAGTTTATTCAATGGTTGAGCATATGAAATGGTGACAAGCAGCTAACGCACACGACCATACAGTAAAACCCCATCAGAAAGCTAGACTGCCAGTGAACATGTAGGTCTGGCACGTTCTCTCTAAGGCACTTTGGATCCGTCAGTTCTGTTTGTGAATATAACGGAGCAGGTTAATTCTTTGGAAAATTAAACAACTGCTCTTGTCCCAGCGTTGACAGGGCAAGTCATCTTCTCTCCTGGTGACCTGATGTCCTCCTCTGCAATGCTGAGATAGTGATGCTCCCCTCCTCATAGTGTTCTTGGAGACTTACAGATGAGCAGGGGTGTTACCGTTATTATTAATGAACTTGTAAATCTTTTAATTGCTGTGGGAATATAATAGCATGCGCTACTTAAAATCTGCTTCTTAGGCAATTATATGAAATACATGCCTTACTTGCTTTGACTTTTGGTATATTGTTTTCTAAATTCCTCCCTTTTGGTAGAGCAATTATGTCACAAAGTTTGGAAACTAAAGAGAGGCATGCAGAGTAAATGCCCAGGAATTACCAATTTTGAGCATTTTTTTGCAACAAAGTAGTTCAAAACCCAGTAAAAGCCCTGACAGTTAATGAATGAAAAAAGTAATTTGTATATTAGCAGTAGGGCATGAGGTACCTTTCTTAGGTAAAGCAATGCAAAAGTTTGGCAAAGATTCAGTAATAATAAAAGAGCAACTATAAAGAGTTAATTATCTCTGATCCCTAAAGGAAGTATATCTTTCCTATCATCATTGAGGCCCTTTGTAGTGCAGTGTTGGGAAAAACACAACATTTTGGCCGAAAGCCCAACACCTGGCCTGGGAATAATGTTTTACAGTGGCCAGACATTGTCAGCTTGCACTAGAGAGAGCACTAACAATCTGAAATCAGTACTGAAGTTGCCTCATTAGTATCGACACAAGTAAACTCCATAGAATTGGTTTGTGGGGAAAAAGAGAGACAAGCCCTGTCTTGTCTCTCTTTGGTCTATGAATAAATGTGTTAATGTAATTTCCTAAGTTAAAAAATATATATATGGTTGTTGAGTCTGATCCTTCCTTGTCATAAAAATAATTCTAATCCTTCCTTGTGTTCCTCCATCCCCACAAAAAAGAAATGGCAGAAGGAAGGATTCTGATCTGGTTTAAAAGAGGAAAAAAAAAAAAAAAAAAGTATGTAGCAATTTGGGAACCGTTCCCTCTTCTACCATTCACTCCAGCTGAATATTTCTAATTCGGTTGCCATAAAACCAGATATTGGTGAAGTGTTTTGATGCACATATGGCACTCCAGGGTCCTGTCCAAGTGGTGCTTCAAGAGCCTCACAATTCCCTGCTCCTCATCAGCATGGACAAGGGCAGTTCCAAGGCTTTTTAGTCACTGGGGATTTTAAGAGAAGATTGAGCGGATTCACAGACACGTGTGGAATCAATATTACAGCATTACTAAAAATATACATCCCTGGAAACCTGTTGCACGCGGCAACAAGATGTGGCAGGTTGAGGATTTCACCAATTGTCCCCGGGCTGACAGAGCAGTAGCATCTTGGATGGAGAATAAGAAGTGGCAGGTGAGAGAACGCTGCGAGGACATTTGAGAAGCGACAACCATTTTGTGTTTTCCAACATGCCCCAACTACACAGTCCTGTCTTCTTGTTATGACCATGATGGTCACGAATCTTCACCATTCCCCCAGCCTCCATTGCATGGCGCTACAAAGGCGGTGAAGAGGTGGAGTGGGGCTTTCCTGAGGTAATCGTCGATGGAGATGGCTGAGAAGCAGCAGGGCGCAGCGTTGGCCCAGCAGGACCAGGGTAGGGTGGATGCGGGCCGGGATGGCCGCCGGGCTCCCTGCGCGGCCAGTTGCCAGGCAATGCGCGGATCCTAGCAACGGAGCGGCTCCGGCCTGGATCGCGCCCTCCCTGGCCGCCTCCTCCACGGATGGGTCCAGCAGCCCTGGCCCGAGCAAGGCCAGTGGGGACAGAGCCTCATGTCCGTGCGTCCCCGTGTCTCACAAGACCTCAGGGAACAGCGAGTGAGGCAGTACAAGCCCGCAGGCCCTCAGAGGGATTGGAGGCATTTCCACTTCTCCCTCTGTTTTCGTTCCTGAGGGATGCACTCCTTGAGCTGATTCCTTCAGGCAAGGACCTAGGCAGGCAGTCCCCTCAAGCCTTGCAGTGACAATGTGCCCGTTAGAGTGATTTGATGCCACCTAAAGGCAATGGACCCGATGCTGGGGTTGTCACTAGAGCTGCTCTTCAGAGAGCTCTTCATTAGGACAGGCCGACATATTTTGCCTCATCACCAATCCTATAACCTACCGCTGTTGTTTAAATTACACTGCAGTACCCAAAAATGCAGCAGGTACCATGCACCAACATATCAAGATAGCATTTTGCCAAGTGTCCCCTTCTCTGTAATGAGGGACTCTCTACTTCGGCACAGGAAGCGTTAACAATCCCCCCAGACACACTCATGTTTATAACCTACTCATCAGGAGCTTTTAACCCAGAATAACATTTACGTGAAGACTGCAGAGCTCCATCACACTGCTAATGCTTGCAAGATTTCCCTAAATACCTTTTTTTTTTCCATCAGCTTTTCTATGAAGAGAGTCCAGAGGGAATAAGCGAGCAGGAGCTCGTCGCACTTTCCTCCACGCACATCCTTGCCCATGACACTGGTGCCACCGGGGCCAGGCCGGACCTCCCACATGCTCAGCGAGCCCCATGGCACTTCCCACCTCACTGCGGGCTCACTCGGGTGCCTTAAGAGAAGAGCTGGCATCCCGTGCCACGGGCTGATGCGAAGGGACAGTGACAGGTCGGCTCACGCAGTGGAGAGCGTCTTGGCGAGCAGATGAATGTTGCAGGTTGCAGCATCGAGACCAAGAGCCAGGGCGTGTGCCACCACCGTGGAGAAGGAGGATACGAGTCACAGCACAGCATTTTCTTGCTGTCCTTTATGCTCTGTCTCCAGTGAAAAATACTGTAGGCTCCTGCCATTTCCCTCATCCCAGCAACACAAGAGAATCAGGTTCTTTCCTCCAGCTTCCCCGTTGCCTCAGGCCAGTAGGCAATGTGCCACTTAAATGTTCCTCCATCACAATTTATTGTGGCAGAAGCACTGTGAATTTGGCTGCCTGGTGTCCAGGTGTGATCGTGCTGGGCCAATGTGTGTTCATCATCCTGCCAGAAGTCCTCAGTTTGGTGTCCCGTGGAAGCAAGCTGGTACCCAGTGAGATGCCACATTCTTTGGAGGGGGAAACATGCAGCTGGAAGGCTAAAATACTGACTTCTCTTCTGAAAACCATGCTACCCCCTTATTCTTTAGACCTTTCTGAACATTTCGTTTCAAGGCTGGGCTTCTGCACCCACACTTCAGAGAGTGCAAATCAAAGTAGTGAAGCCAACAGAGCCAACTGGATTTACAGTAATGCAGGATTGCCCCACACTGTTTGCCGTTCATGCCGTGGTAAAATTTTACCTGAAAGCACCAGCACATTTAGTCCTCACATCGTGGGAACATTACCTACCTGTAGCAGCTTAATTTACACACTCTCCAACACCTTTAAGATGCTTTATAACCTTGAAAATCCCCTGACAACAAATATTCTCCGCAAGCATATGCCATCGAGAAAACTGTGCTGTGTAGCCCTACCAATTAAGACTGAACATTTCACATGCTCATGGTAGGGTTTGCTTTTTTTTTTTTTTTTACTTTTTTTTTTACTCTTTTTTTTTTCTTGAGGTACTGTTTATCTTTTTAGCTAGGTTTGTTTTTATTGAAGCAAAAACCTGCCCTTTCAGATGAGCAGGCTAGTCCATCAGAGCTGACATTTAGTGGAAAACAAAGTGCAGGCTTGAGAAGGTTACCAAAACTGGCACATGCTTTAGCTTCGATTAGCCCATAACAAAATTGGACTTGTCTAGATTTGCTTTCATAAAAATTCTGCTGTCAGTAAGTTTTGTCCTACGCCTAAGCAGAGCAGAAGGCCAGAGAAGCAATGTGACTGCGGAGCTGAAGAAAATAAGGGCCTGGGATTTCTGCCTTCAGAAAAGGGGGGTCTGATGCAAGGAATCACGTGGTCCCCTCCCAAGAATTATATATAGTCCCCAGCGTTGTCCCTGCTTTCTTCTACCTCCATCCCCTTGTACCTGAGTTGCTCTGCTCTTTTCCGGGCCAGAGCAGGGCATTTTTTTCTGCATATCTGCTTCCAAGGGGGTTGACTACGAGGGGGAATGCAGGAGCGGAGCACCTCGGAGGTTGCCACTAGCCCTGGCAGGCAATAGCGTTATTGGTTCCTGACTGCCAAAAATCTGGCCACGAAACCATAGAATCATAGAACCATTATGGTTGGAAAAGATCTTTGAGATCAACGAGTCCAAACCGTAAATCCAACCACAGTGCTCTCCTCACTCCCTATGTGCCGCTGCCTTTGGTATTGGCAGGAACCTTAAATTTTCTTAAGTATGGGCTTCTAATGGCCTTTTTGGATCACGCTAGGTATGCAGCTTTCATTCTCCATGTCCAAATAACAGTGAATTAATTACACAGCCTAGGCTTGAGCAGCAGATATCCGATTGCAATCCCTGCATTTAGGCACCCCTCGGGAAGACGTTTTCTGGTATGGGTTATTTATATCATAGTATCAGATACTGGGCACTTGCTGAAGGTCCAGTGCCTTTGTTTTAGGCACTGCCTGAAGGCAACAGGACAATCCCAACCCTGACAAGCTGCAAGGCAGTTTTATGTTGAGATAAAGCAGGCAGGAGTGGAAGTGAACTAATGGTAGGAAAGGGGAGACTGGAGGGGGTCTCCTGTTAGGAATGTCTTGCAGAGGGGAGACCAGGCTGGAATTGGAAAAGAAGAGTGGTTTTCCCAGCTCTCTGTAGGAAGTTTTTCTGCAGATGAAGGAGTTCTAATCCCAAGGTTTTTAGGCTATCATCCCTAAGCTGCTTAGTGTTTTTGTGTCTGAGAGGTTTTGGAAGCAATATTAAGTTGATCTCAATCACATATAAAGTGAGGCTTCTGAGGCTTTTAGCATTCATACCTTTCTCTAAAAGAGCTGGAAAGGGCCAGTCATTCACCTGGTAGGAATCAGCTCAAGTCAAGCAAAGAAAAATCAGCTCAAATCTGCACAAGTCAAAGCAAAGTGACAGCAGAACCCTGTCTCTTCAGACGGGAAGCCCAGAAACTAATCAAATTTGGTGCAGAAAAGATTTGGGGGACAACGTTTGCTTCTATAAAACTAAGTTTGACAATATTTGCTTTTCATACAATTGTAATCATTTGCTGGTAAATATTAATAGCTCAGATATTTAAGTGAAATGCTCAGAAGAAAAGCTTTCCCCCTGCAATTCAGTGCCTTTATCTCCCTATTCACAGACCCAACTCAAAATTCTTAACATCATCATCTGTTGTCATAGAAACTATTGCAATACATAAGTACTGTAAATGACTGCAACTTCATTGAATGGCGAGGGATCAAGATGGACTGTGATGGGGGAGCACTTTGAGCAGGTATAACTATAAGAATTGGTGGTGAGAAGAAGTCTTCACCACCTCAGCAATGCCATGTGGACAGCATGTATTTCTATGCTAACAATAAAATAAAAAGGTATTTATTGAAGCTTTTGTTTATTTGGGGGCATTCTTTTCCACGAGATAAGCAACCTAGAAGGGTCTTTTGTTTTCATTCAACAAATCCATGCAGTTCCATTCTCAGTGAATTTTACCAGGATTTCTTAGGAGAATTTCTTGGTGAAAGTTGTGGCTGACTTGCTTTGCATTCTGTTTTTTTAAAGATTGTGTTTATTGCTAACAAAGAAGTGATGTGTTCGGGTGGTTTCTCATGGTTCTTCTCATAGAAAACTGGACCTCAGAGTTGCCTCTTTAGAAATTATACACCCTTATTTTCTTCAAATAGCTAGCGAAAATGCACTCACCAAAAATGAATCTATTTTAATTCTACAATAACGTATGTAATTCTAGGAAGCCTGCAGTCCTTTAAACCCTATACGTATATCAGAAGCATGTATTTTCCCAAGAAACAGAACAGAAGGTCAGTTACAAGTTATCGTTTCTATTCCTTGCCGTAGCTGCAAAATGCCAGAAGAGCTTCAATTTGAAGCCTCAAGAAACTGTTATTCCTGCATCATCTCAGTGGAATGCAAAGCTCAGACAGGTCCTTAGGATGTGTAAATGTCACAGAGATTCAGTTCTGCAGAGAAGTCATTGACACTCCAGTGACAGCACAGCAGTATTTTGCTTCTGGTTCAGTACAAATTACAGACAACTTGACATTAGAGACCTCAGAATGCAAAAGCAGACTGAAATCCTACATGATCAACTGACTTTTCCTATTTACAAAAACACAGCTTTCATTTATACATCTCTTTGGGGACAAAATGATGGAATGGAAAGGGAATGGAGAGAAAGCTAGCAAAGTTTCTGATTCAAATGCTACTGCCTGCTCCATGCTTAAACCCCTGAAAAACGGCTCTGATTTTCCTTCACAAGATATTGCATGTAAATGCTACAGGCACATCCTTAGAGCACTAATGTTCAGCCTTTACTCTCTGACTCCCACTTGCAAAAAGCAGAGAGCCACACCATTTTAAAAAGGAAAGATATTAGCAGTATTTCCAGCCCCTGCTCTTGCTGTTTATTTCAGATAAATACCTGCGTTCATATATGTTGTCCATTGACTTTGCCATTATCCTCTTATCTTGCTTTCTACATGCAATAATAGCATGATGATCTTCCTGTTAGCATGGTTAAATGCAGCTTGAGCCTGCATTTTAAGGAAGGTATTTACCGAAAGTACAAGAGAATTGCCTTCTTTATCATAGTCCTGCTAGAACTACTGCATGCCAAGGGTAAACACAGTGTGTTGGGCACCATAGGAGAATTAGAGACGGCAGTAACAGGGTGTTGTGCTGTGTGCATTGTGCCAAGGTATTGCTGAGACTTGGGTGGATAGTAAAAGGGCTGGAGCAAGGGCCTTAACTGCCTGTCAAGTGGAGATATTGTGACCTGCTCCGAGCTGAAGCTTGGGAAGATCAAGAGACCGCACAAACATTACTGTAAGCAGCACAAGAGAAAAAAACATTTATATATATATATATAAAGAAAGAAATATGCCAGGACAGATAAAGTGTGCTCTTGCCCCAAACTGTGATTCCATGACCTCAATTCCTGCTGACAAATGAAGACCAAACAAAAAAGGCAGCAAACACGCTCATGGCCGCGCTGCCCATTCTGAGATGTCTCCCAGTTAGTGTTTTTTTAACCTGCTCCCAATTACAGCTGCTGGCTGCCTTCAAAGGGGAGATCCCCTGCGTGTGTGGGAATGGAAGGAGCCGGTCCCTGCGCGGGGCCATTTTGGTGCTGACCGAGGGAAAGGGCCGGTCCCTGCGCGCGGGGTCGTTTCGGTGCTGACCGAGGGAAAGGGCCGGTCCCTGCGTGGGGCCGTTTTGGTGCTGACTGAGGGAAAGGGCCGGTCCCTGCGTGCGGGGCCATTTCGGTGCTGACCGAGGGAAAGGGCCGGTCCCTGCGCGCGGGGCCATTTCGGTGCGGACCGAGGGAAAGGGCCGGTCCCTGCGCGCGGGGTCGTTTCGGTGCGGACCGAGGGAAAGGGCCGGTCCCTGCGCTCAGGGCCGTTTCGGTGCTGACCGAGGAACGCCCATGGGGCCAGCACGAGGCTCCGCCGCAGGCCGGGGAGCGTCGTTCCCCCGGCGACGGGTTGAGGTGCCGCAGCGAGGAGCCCGCTGGCTCCCATCGCTTGCCCTTGGGGAGAGGGTCGGTCTTGCCACACCGAGCAAAGGTCCCCTGGTCTTGTCTGGCAGCAGCGTCGCGATAGTCGCGCTGGTAACACGGGCTGAACCGGGCCTTGCCCGTGGAGCTGCCCCACCAGCGAGGGCAACGCTGCTCTTGTGCAGCTCCCGCTTGGCCTGCAGAAGGTGGGCAGGGTGGGAACAGTGATCTGGAGCTGTGGGCACCCGTGGTGGCCGCCGGCCTTTCGAAGCAGTGACTTGGCCATGGGAGGACTCTGTGGTCCAGCTTAGCAGGACCTCCTGACACAGCATGGAGGAGCAGGAGCCCTCGTGAGCCCAGACTCATTGCTCATGACGTGACTCGGGACAGAAAAGTTCCAGCTTGTGGCACCCGCCTAGCACAACATCTGGGGCCCCAGGCCAATCAGGAAGCCAGGCTTTATATTCCCTAATTAATTCAACTGTCATGAAATTAAACTATCATATACTTTGATATGTGTCTGTTTTCTCAGGTGCAGTTATATTTGAAGAGACCCCACGCCTGTTTAGCTGTGATCCCTTTTGGAAATAATTGGCGCAGTTTTGATTGATAATGTGTATTCCTCTTTAAAAGAAAACACACTATTTTTCATAATCAGAGGCTGAATGCATAATGAGTGCTCTGGTGCTGCCTTTAGCATCAGGTCTGTCAAACTGCACAGTTATTTCCATATTGATGCAAACTAAGATATTACACTCCCTCATTACATTGACATGGCACATCTTTCAACAGTCAGCTTCCAATCATACGTTCCTTGCAAACAAAATTACCTTCATTTTCTCTTTTGCTACAGAAGGAGCTAGCAGTGGAAATGTGCCCTAACAAGCTAATCAACTAATTTTTAGAATATGTTTGAACCGTTTAATATTCTCAAAGAAAACAAGAAAAAGTTGCTAATGGGTATGCTGGCATAAACAGAAATAAATAGACAACTGGTTGACTGAACATTAGCATACTTAAGTTTTATCGAAGTCACAGTGGAATTCATTTTGCAAGTCAAAAAAGCGAGATCTATTTGTATCCATAAGCCAAACAACCTCATTTACTTTGTACATTCTTGAGCCTTCATAAACTTGGTTACGAAGGTAAAAGAAAAAGAGGAAACTGTCCTTTTATGAGCCAAATAGTTCAGGCAATAAATGGATTTTAGTGGGCCCAGCGTGGAGGGGTACTGGTAACAGCTTGTGTGACGTTGCCACTGCTGCTAGGAGAGCCGATTCTTGGCCATGGTCTACCATGTAGCGAGCTGGCAGGAAGGAGGATGCTCTGCGTTTGTTATTCTTGGCAATTTGCTGTGTCAAATCCATGGAAAAGCAAACTATTTTGACGACAGGGTGTTTAGCCAAACCTGCAACGCTGCATCTCCTCCAGGTCTGGGAGTGGGAACAAGTGACAGCCACAGAATTATTATGGTTAGAAAACACCTTCAAGATCATCAAGTTCAACCATAAGTCGTTCCCAGCAGCAGGATGGGATTGCAAAGTCCTGCGATGAGAAGGGCCCCCATGGTCTCCAAGGTTGATCGTGCCTTAAGACAGCCATGGGCAGCATCTCTTCCTCAGGCAATGCAAGAATGCACACGATGGCTTTCAATAGTGTGTACCAGGCAAAATCAGGAGAGCTGCATTTTCAGCCCAGTCTTAACCAGAAGCCAGTTGTCTGCAGATTTCATTAAGGTCATGTGGGCCTTGAAGCTCCTGAGCTGATCCTGAATGATTAGCTGTGCAAAGCACAGCAGGTCTCTGCACACATAACTGAAGGAAAATACTGGATGACTTCCACATCCGAAACCATGATCTGATAGCAGACACTCATCTTTTGAGCTATGTGTCTAAAATTTGGACCCATTTCCACCCATTTCTTTTCCCATGTTACATTGGAGAATCCAGCCCTGAAGATCACTAGGCTAGAACTGCTGTAAAACTTAATGTTAATATCAGCTGCCTTTCCTTACACATCCAGGGGAATAAATACCTTCACAAGGTGACAGTTGCATGGGGATTTTTCAAATTGTTGCCCGTTGTGGGATTAAACATCACACTGGGTATAAAGAAAAATATCTGCTTGTTCTTGAGCTGAACAGGGACTCTCAGATGAGGGTTGAGAGGAGGAAAAGGACTGCTGAAGATGGAAGTTTGCACTTTGGCTATTTAGGAAGAAACTCACCCATGCTCCTGTAGCACAGTTCTGCTTGACCGTAAAACACAAGGTGGTTCTCCTGGCAAAATCCTCCACCCCTTCACGGCATGACAGCCAGTAAATGAACATGGAAACATTTTCATCATCCTAAGCCTAAAAGAAGAGGTGAAGAACAGCTGCCCTGGGACCTGAAGAACATCCCTTATGGATGTCTTTTACCCAGATGAAAAAGTTTTATGGGGGAGCTGGTTTTTAAGGAGTTTCTGAAGATAAAACTGAAGCAAGATGGAGCTGGTGATGAGGCACGGATGGCAGAGGTACCTTTCTGGTTATCCTGTGTGCTTGGGAGGGTTTGAATGTGCTCCTCAGCTTGCAGCTTTAGATACAAATTTGTACAGAGGAGTGTGATAACTCCCCCTGAAACCTGATCTGATTTCCTCCTTTTACTGTCTTACTTGGCACAGAGGAGCTTTTCATCACAGCAGATTTAAACCGTTACTGTCTCCATTCAGGCAGAATATGGCCAGGCCAACCCTTCCGAGCTCAGCCTCAGGCTGTCTCTGAATGTGCATTTACATTTTGAAGGCACTTTTCACCTGAGCTCTGCCTCAAACACAGGGTCCTAGGCCTAGTAATTACCATAAATAATAAGTCTGCAAACGATCCTGTTAATGATACTGATTACACGTAACTAAGCGCGCTTTAAAGGCACATTTCTTTTTTTAGGCAATTGTTTTGGAGCATCTTTGAGTTCATTAAGAGTAATTTTCCCTTTTAAGACGAAAAGCCAGGTTTGCAGCAGGAGCCAACCTCCCTGACAGGTACATTGTTTAACTTGCAGATCTACTTATTTACTTGCCAAACGCATCAGCCATTGCGCCGGGGAACAGCCGCACAGATAGAAAGCAGAACCTGAAAGAGCATCATGGCAAGTTTGTCCGTGTAAAGGTGTGAAGATGTGTTTGGTGTTTGCTCTCCATAACCAGCCCTCACTGAAGAGGCTCCAATGCCAGACATGCTGTAGGCACCAGTCCACCCGCCCTGGCCGTGTTCCCAAGCCCACCTGATAATGCAGTAACTGGAATTTTAACTTGTGACAGTTTTCTATCCTCTGCTTGCAAATATGTCAGAGTTGTTTCCATAGCCACAAGAATTCTCTCTTCCTTTCCACTTCTGTCGCGAGCAGCAGGAGGCCATAGCCAACAGCTCCCTTTCCCTTGGTAAAAACGATGAAAACGTGTTTCTTCTTACTAGAGGAATGCAAAACTCTGTTCTTGGCCGAACAGTGTTTGCGCTACATTGCAGAAGGTTGTTTTATATTTTCCCTGTTTATGGTACTCTACCCATCCTTGTAGAACAGCATCTACAATTCATGTTTCATCACTAACCCTTGACTTAAAAACACCCAGGATTCAGAACTTCCCAAGTGGTGTTTTCCTGCTATGGGTCATTCTCATAGCTGAGCTTGGATAGTTCCGTAGTGCAGAGCTGAACTATCCCGATTTCCTGGGGATTTGGGGAACGCCGCTGGGGCACAGCAGTGTCCCCGCGTGTGGCGGAGAGCCCGGCGGCGCAGCAAACCCGCCAGCCAGCAGCTGATAATCCGCTTGTAAACTCCTGTTTGAAAATAAAGACAATCCCATTTTACAGTAACCAGATGTTGAGCAGAATATTAGTACGTGCAAGCGCCCGGGGCTATTGTTTTATAAAGGTCTGAAGAGGGCTTACAAACATGTAAAATCGCAAACAAGAGTGCAGTTCAAAGGCTCCTCGGAGCTGTGAAATGTCGTGCAAGGCAGGGGAGATGGCTTTTGTTTGGTGCGTTGCACGGGATTAATTGCAGAGCGTTCCCGTCCAACTTACCTAACCGGGTTCCTCTGTTCTCAGCTTTCTCCCTGTTCTTTATTATCCATAATTGGATAACTTCTCTCCAATTTTCTCCTTGGAACAGTGAAGATAAGGTTTCTGTTTAATCATCCCACTTTAAGTACTTGCAATCAGACAGGATATTGCTGCTTTTAAAATAAGACAATGATATTTAATGAGTTTCATTTCTTCCTATACAAAAGATTAATTTATATGCTGGAGTCATCGTTTTCATTGCAAATTCTTGCTCCTCTTTTTGAAACGATTCAACCTGATCAACGACTTAATTTTTCTTTTATATTTCTGATTTGGTGGCTTTCATGGCAAGCATTTGTTTGCCATCTCTTTACCAGGTCTAATGTAGCTTTTGTTTTTGAACCCATCTGAAGCAGCTAGGGAGGCAGGAGGGTTGCAAGGTGTGAGAGTGCGGACAGGCTCCGTACGGGAACGCGATGAACGGAGGGAGAGCAAAGGAAGGGAGACCGCCCTGGGCTGTGCCGGGGTTGATTTAAAGGCAGGTAGCACTGCCACACTTGGAGCCATGTTATGCTTTTCATTAAGTGACATAGTGAAACCAAGGGATTTTCCTAACAGCCCTTCTGAAGGGTCCTGGAGGACCGTGAGGTCTGCACGTGCCATGGAGAAGAGCCAGGCAGGAGCTCCCGGCTCCGGGTCAGCAAGGCGGATCTGAGCACAGGAATCATGAGCCTGGCTCATGTGCAATCTCCAAAATAAATGCCACGGCAGGAGAGGGCTGGGAGGGAGCTCTAGAGCATTTAGGAACTCCAACATTGTGCCTGGGGCTCTGCAGCAGGACAGGCTTGGTGCTAAGATCTGTCGGAGAATCAGCAAAGCTTAGGGTGTCTCTGAATTTGCTGGTGTTAAACTGTCTAGCTTTAGTGTTTAGCATTTTTCTGAAGTGCTTGTGGAAAGAAAAGCTTCATCAAGCTGCCACCTTATGACCACATCATCTGCTTATTCCCTTAAGTAGGGGCACAAAACATTTATTCAAAGCTTCCTACTCCCTGCATTGTTACTGACAACTGCACTGTGAATAGCATACACTGAAATACAGTTTACCTTCAAACAGGTAAATGTTTGCCTTAGGTAAATACCATTCTTAGAAATCTATGTTGTTTTACTTCTAACTTTAGTTTCTGTTTTACACTTGTCAGACTGCTGTAGTGGTTGTATATGTCCTCTTACCCTCAGAACATTTTTTATTCCTTTTAACCCAAACTATTCCTACCATGGGAAACGTACTTGAGCGATCCTCACTTAAAAACTGTTTTTTGTGACAAAACTCTCATTTCCAACAGATTTAGCCTGGATGATGCTCCCTGTCAAAGCCGGGGACATATTGCAATGGTGCTTAGCGCAGTTCACGTGTCAGGCGTTGGAGTGTAATGACAACAGGAATATGCATTCACCAGGGTATAAAAACACACATAGAACAGAATGAAAATGATTTTTCACTTCGGGGCACATACATGGATATGTCACCTGGCTGCTCTGTGACACAGGGCATGGCAGCCCCCAGTGAGAGGAATACAGCAGTTGAGACTGGATGTACTCTCCGGATTAAGCCCCTAATCTTGCAAAGAACCCCAGGCTGCTGACATCCTACACGCACGTGATGCCCCGCGGGGTGTCCTGCCCGTCCCGCGGCGGATGCGGACACGGAGCGCGGAGCTCACGGGGACGCTCGCGGCGCTCGGCGCTGCAAGACGTGGGGCCCACGGAAAGCATGCAAGCAGCAGGGATGGCTAGGAGCAAAAAACAAAGTAGACAAAGTAAAACACACAAAAAAAACAAAAAACAGGCTGGAGACATTTAACCTCAAGCATTGCCTCCCCAGTTGAACTGTTTTAGCTGTCTGGAGAGACAGCTCGGTGCTGTTACTACTCCAAGCACAGTTTTTGCATGGTAATTTCCTTTAAGAAAAAAAAATGCTGTGAAGTGAATGAGAGTTGACATGACAGATTGTATCTGCTGTGTCTGTTGGCCCCAAAGGCAGTCATTTGTGTTTTAAAATTCAGTAATTATGTATGTACACAAATGCTCCTAATGGGCCCCAGTTAGTAACGCGGGCCACCATACCTAAGCGCCGTGTAGCAAAAGTGGGAAATATTAACATTAAATAAACTAACAAGGAAAGTGAGGCCCACCTGGGCGCTGAGAAGCCTCTGGAGGAGAAACCACGAAGCTGGGAAGAACCGTGGTCGCACGGCGAGCCGCGAGCAAGGTCATTGCAAGAGGTTGGGCTGCAGCAGAAGAGCAAAGCCCAGGCTCCAGCAGGAGCTGGTGCTTTGAACGTCTGAGCGCAGGGGCTTGCACAGAATAAATGCAACACCACAGCGAGACACCAAGGAGGCTTGTTTTCCAAGAACATAATTAATAACATTACCCTGATGATCTCCGGCTTAGGAAACTGGCTTAATCCATTCATTACATGGTTTATTAGGGAAAAAATGATTTAAAAAAGGGTCAAATCATGGTGCTTTGTGAAGCGAACTATATGTAACAGGAGGTTCAGCGACTCCATGAGGTACATCTAGCAAGTTGCCCCCTTTGGCTGGACGCAGTGTGATGACTGCACAGCACTGGGCAAGTTGGACCCATTCTGACCCAGACAGTCTGGTGACCTCCATAAATGAGCACATTTATAGTCAGGCTTCATCACCCCAAGATGCTCCAGCCCTTGACCAGCCTCCTGTGTTTAAGGCCTGGTTCCTCTCCTAAAATCCAGAGATCCTGGATCCAACAAAATGTGCTGTCGGGGCAGAACCTGGCTGCTGAACCAAATGGGCCTTCTCTTTCTCTCCCTACCTGCTCCCCTGCTCTCACTTGTACAGTCATTACAAAAATCAGAAAGAATGTTGCCCTGAGATATGCTTTTCATCGTGGGATGGATTTTATTATACCAGCCGTACAACGCTCACCATTATCATTTTGATTACATGCGCCTCTCATTTGCACTATTGGAACATTATCTGTGGTGCATTCATTATTACTTTATAAGAAACTGAAACTGCATCTTTAAGATGAATTGTAAGGAAGGATTTCTATTTTCTCAGATAGATATTTGGCTGAGAACATTAAGTGGCAAACATTACTTGTAAAAGTTTATTCTATTTTATTTACGTAAACTCTAAAAGAAAGAAATAACATAGATATTTCTAACAGACAGAAAAGCCTGCGGCTAGTTGCAACAAATTACTGCAATTTAGAATTCATGTACTATTAAGAAGTTCTGATTAAATTGTAAGTTCCTCTGAAGAAAGGAAGTGAAACAAATGAAGGTCTGGAGTGGGCCCAGTGAGACTCAATGGCCTCGCAGAAGGCCAGGGTTCAACTGCGACTGCCCGATTCCCTCTCCCCTCCTTGACCTGAGGCCTCAGAAGATCAGATCCATCAGGAATGTGATGCAGGAGGGCAGAAGGTCAGGAAGGCCTCTGTGCTTACTAGCTCCTTGGCAGTGGGTTTAGAAAGGTGATGTGGTGGCCCAGTGAGAGCAGATCGCAGCAGCACCAGTGGTTGGGCCCGTGTTGCACCGTGCATAGGCCAAGAGGCTCCCCCTTTCCTCACCATCCAGCCGGCCTCATCCTCGTCCTGTACAGGAGAAAGGAAAATGCTGGCAACAGACACCTCACCCAGCTGCCTTGGAATTTCCATCCCTTCATCCAACTGAAACCATCTTCCTTCTGCTCAGAGCACCTGGATGCAAATCCAGACCCTGTTCAGGGCAATAATAAAACCTCCCATGGCTGCGACATGAGAAGATTTTCGCAGGTCGTCTGGCTAGAAGGTGGCAGGAGCACCTGACTCAGCTCATTTAGAAAGATGCTTTATGACTTCCCTGGAAGAAATCACGCTTTGGCGTGTAGTTAAGGGAACATTTTCAGGTTGATTGCAAATCATAAATATTTGATGTGCTATAATTACTGGTTCTTAAGTATCATTTTCTAAATTATTATTATTTCTATTAAATGCACAGAAACTTGGGATGGAACAGCGAGTTAATGCACTAACATTTCATCACTGGAGACCTGGATCTGTGGCAGGTCATAAATGAAATTGGCTTTTGTTTCTTTCCACCTATCTGAATCACAATCTACTGCAAGAATTGGAGCCAGGGCTCAGGTGATGCCAAAATTCGTGGGACAGAAGTCATGGGCTGTGTGATATAATTTATACAGTTTCTGCTTGCATGATTCCCAGCTCTGGCTGATATTTCAGCCTCCAGAGCACCAAGCTCATCAAAGCACAAAGAGCTTTTAAGAATATCATTGGTCATCAACTAATAGAAGTTAAAGCCAGAAGTAACTCAGAAGTAACCCATGAGTATACGAGCTGGAAGCCCTGTTATGACTTTGTGCTCCCTTCTTGCCCTCCCAACAACTGTGTCGTCTTTGTGCAAATGATTTAACCTGTTCATCAAAGACAAATAATTCCTACTTCACGGTCTGCACTAAGGTTTGCTCAGTGTAAAGCACACTGGGCTCTCTGACAGGAGACATCATAGGGAAGCATGCTCATCCTGAAGCAGTCAAGAGGAGCAGGGCAGGGACAACAGGGCCCTGAGCTTGGCAGCTAGAGGTGGCACAGGAACATGGACCACCCGGGTGTCTCGAGGTTCTTCTACGTTAGCAAACCCGATCTTGACCCTCTCGGAGACCACCTGTAGCCAGATCTCTATAAACGCAAGGGTTTATCGCCATGAACCTGCTGCACACATGCTATTTCACACCAGAATTTCCTCTTCTGGGCACGTTGCAACCTCAGGCTTTGAACCGCTGGTGGGGAGCCAAGAGGTGCAGCTGCAGCAGCCTAGGTGGAGGCTTCTAATTGCTAGGTGCTAAGCTGCATTTGAGAGCTGCCAGTCACAAAATGAGCATTGCAGCAGGCCGGGCGCCGTGTTCATGACCACGGTGAGCACGCACGGAGCTGCAGTCCCGCATGTGGCCAGCGGTTTCCGGATGAGTTTAGAATTCCCTGGCATTTTGTTGGTTTATGCCTGACCCCTAGTGCTACCCAAATGTACCTATTCTGTGGTTCAATTATTAGTTACAAGTTGGCAAACAGAAGGGAAATATTCAAACTAATCTGGAATAAGTCAGATATACTTTTTTTTTCACCTCTGGGGAGATTTTCAACTAAAACAATGTAGCTTTGAGCTTCTGACAGATGCTAATGAATTGTTGTTTACATGTTTGATTTACTGCCTAAACAAAGATAAGACATGCTCTTGAAAACACATTGAATGCACAATCCAAACACATCCATTAAATCTGTCACAATAAACATGACAGCTTTCTTCTAACCTAACAACTGGCATGCCTCATTTACATATTAATGAGAAAACTGGGATCAGTCTGCACAAATTGCTTCTATCTTGTGAAGAGGAAGCCCTGACTGACAGTGCAGCTCTCCATGGTGTAAATACAACAAGTAAATACCTCTACCATCTTAATAGATTTTATTTTTATTTGCCTATTTGGTTCCACTGCTATTGATTCGTTGTCTCGCATGCTGTAGTGACAGACTTTAACGTGCTAGGGACAGGCATTAAATGTGTCCCTGAAGCTCTGTGGGTGCCTGCGTGCTGTCTTTTGGGGGATGAGTTGAGTTTGTTGAGGCTGATCTAGATCTAGATCTAGATCGAGATCACTTCTCTGGCCTCCATAACCACAACGAAGCCTCCAGGTGCTGCTGACTACCCTGCACCATCATTAAAAAAGCTCTGTCAAACAGGACATTCTGCAGGTGGGACAGAGACACAAAGGGGGAACTCTTCAAAAATCCAATGCTAAGTCCATTCTGTCCCATTTTGAGATGTGATTTGGGAGCTAAATTCTGGCACTTACTTGGATTTCTCATGTTGTAAAAGATCGTAACAGTCTATGCTTAACCTCCTGCTATTAGCATAGCCCTGCCATCAAATATCATTGGAATTTGAGCTTTAGGCACAGGAGCAACCTATGAATGAGCTTTCCTGAAAACTTTGAGGTCACCTGAGCATGGAGTTACGTATGGTCTGACTTGTTTTTCTATATTGCAAATTGCAGAATATTGAAGAATCCATTTATGTGACTCCAGTCACCTAGGATTTAGATATCCTTTTTTAGCTAGATGCCTCACTTCGGCCTATGCTGATGGAGAGAGCTCAACATCTTCAAAGGGCAGATCATGCCACGTAAGACACTGGGCTTAAGATCGTAGCTCTTCACTGACTGCAGAAGAATCCTAAAAAACCTAGTGTAACTTACAGGCAGCTAAGGTAGACAAGATGAATTGCACCTTAAATGTCACTGACTTTCAATCAGGTTTACACTCTGAAGTGCCTAAATTACATTTTAGAATGACAGTTTCCTAAATCACCTAGCTACTTTTGGAAGATTGGCTTTGAATATATATCCACACTGCACTATGTGGATGTATCAGTCAAAGCTTTGTGTAGAGGCACTTAAGAGCAGACTTGTGCCTGGTCTGGGGATGCTGGGCCCAAGGATCCTCAGAGGTGGATCCCAGAGTAACTTGATATGATCTCAAGGGACCATATCATTATAAATGTTGTATCAGGGGATCATACCTCTCTTTTCTTCCGAAATGAACAGTAATTTTCCACAGCATCTGGGGCAATTACAGCACAGGCATGGGAAAATGCATGGATTCTCTCAGGTCATGCAACCCATAGCATGGCCAGTGCTCCAGGTCCTAAGCAGCATGCCTCAGTGAAGCAGATGTGATCCTCAAATCCAGCAGAATCCTGACGAGTTTAGGGAGGATTACACTGATTTAGAATCCAAGTTTTCAATACAAAAGGCTTTCAGATATTCAAATGCAATGCTTTTGACCACTGTGTGCCCATTTTAAAGACAGTGGAGAGCCATTTGCACAATTCTGATCTGTCTCTGGTTGTACACTTAAGACACAGCCTGGGCTTTGGAGTATTTGGGTCTAGGGAAGCTTCCTGCTGTAACAGTTTACTCTAAAAGGCTGGTGAATAACATTAAAACAATCCAAACGGCTCCAAGGAACTCAAGGGAAATTAATGCACTACTATGCCATTGTTCTTGAAGTTTAACATTTTTTGTATCACCAAACCATTTCTTTGCTACAAATTTTCGCACACTGCTTTGTTCTACTGAGGCCCGCAGAACCCAGCATTTCTGAAAGATCATTTATCTCCTGAAATTTATAGTCCTATTTCTAGATTAAAAGATGCTCGCTGGATAGAGATTTCTCTTTCTCCTCCCCAAGACTCCAGCATCTGAATCATGTCTCCAGACGCCAGTGGTTTGCCCCTGAAGTAGTCTTTCATCTGTTTATGGCTGAACAGTTTGTGTGCTACTGGGGCACGGTATAATAACTGCATTTGTATCAAATAATTAACATCAAGTGAAACAGATTTTGCTGTAAATGTTACTACATTCAAGCATTACAGAAATATTCAAATGAATGAATGCACCCAGAAAAAAAAAAAAGCCAAACAACACCCCCCTGCCTCAACCCCCAAATCCCTAACTTCTCTGATGACAAAAATCCTCATTCGAATGCAGAGATGTGTTCCCTAGCCTCAGTCAAGATGAACTGTCCCTTACTCAGTAACAGGCTCTAGGGAAGTCAATGGGGTGTCTAGTAGAATAAGTCATTGCTCAACCATGCTGAGCAGAATTAGTTGCATACAACATACAAGCAATGAACTGATTTAATTTTGCTGTCAATCAACAAGGAAAAAGGGCCAGCGTACTGCAGATAGTAGCTTTTCTTCAATCTGAGAAGAGCTTTGGGGGAAATATTGTAAATGTCATAATACAATATGTTAAATATAGTAGTTAAAATACTGTTCTGCAGCCAAATTCTCTTCTTAGATGCATACATCACTCCCACGAGCATGAACAGGAATTTTGCAGAGTAGCCCCAAATGAGGAAAATCTTTTACAGAGAGGAAAGAAGAGCCAATGTGTGTTATGTGTATGCCCATTAAATTGGATATCAAGAAAGACTTGTAGATATAAAAATATTCAAGATGACTTTTATGGCTAATGAGAAATAGTTTTGGAATTGATTTTCAGGACACTGGACCAAATCTTAGGTCAAAACTGGTACTTCTTTTCCTCTCTGCTAATGACCTATGGGCTAAGTAAGCACAGGAGCGAAGCCAAGAAGACCCCAGGCCTAATCCTGATTTTAACACGCCCTGTTTGTGGTTGCATGCAGATGGCTGAAAGCTGCTTATCCCACACCGTGCAAAACTTTAAATATAATTGTGCTGATAAGGGCAGCAGCTGTAGAGGGGCTGGAGGCAGGGGCTGTGCTTCCCATGTTCTGGGTAGCTCTGTCTGGGCTAAAATTACAACAGCTGCACAAGCAGGGAATTTGCTCTAACACACAGCGTTGCTAACCAGAGAGCATTTACACCGTGATGTCCCTGTCTCCAGGACTTCGAGCTACAACTTGCTTCCAGTCAATCACGACCTAACAGATGGATGAGACTAACAAACAGGGCAAAGCTGTGGGGGTAGTCAGCAGATACAAATAGATAAATATTGTTTTGCTGATAGGGAAGTGGGAAAAATAGGTTTAAAGAAGGCAAGGATAGCAGGGAAGCCTAATTCTGATGGCCAAAGTGTGATCTGTGACACCAGGATTCCCTGGCAGGAGAAGATGATTTGGAAAAGCATTGTGACACCACATGGGTCATCATCTACACTTTCCATTCATTATGCCTGGTCTCTGTGAGAAGTTTGGGACACGTGAAGGACATATTTTGATACCTACTTCAAATTGTATCAGGTTCTTCCACTGACCAGCAGGAAACTACACAAACCAGAAGCAACACTAGTTATTTAAACTAACTAAATTATAGAGAGTAATTGTCCATGTGGACATTAAAGAAGGTATGAGTCCATTAAAGGAGATATGAGTAATTCCAGCTAAATGTAGTATAACTAGACAGGAGTCACTCAAATTGCATCATTACTGGATAAAAGCCACTAAGAGTTGAGTAAAAAGAGGAAGAAGGAGGTGGAAACAGGAACAAAGCAAGAGAAAACAAATTTAAGCCAGGTTGTTTCAGGGAGTAGGAGAATGAAAGTCTGCAAGACCTTCCCATGTCTTCTTCAAGTAATTTTTGAGTCCAACTGCATTTAATGCCATGCAAATCACCACACTGAAAACACCTGCTTTCCCGGGACAGATGAATTCCACGTGACGTCTTTGAAGGAAGCGGCAAAATGGAGTCGCCAATGAATCAATCATTATATGGATCCGCAGTTGCTAAACCATTATCTTAAAGGCTGGGAAGGGGCCAAAGGCACTAATGGGATGAAGGGTTGAGCTAGCAGACGGTTCTTCCTTTAAGTGTCTGTGTCTCCCTCTCCCCTCCCTGCATGGAAAATTTAATTATTTGGGTCTTCAAATTGAATGAGGCAGTAGAATGCATATGAGAGGGTATGAGGAACAGGGTAAGTGTAGGGTTTCACTTTCCATAAAATGCCTTTCCAGCTTCCAGAAATCGATACTTTACAGACATAACCTGGAAGATGCATCTGGACTACTGTGTTTAATAGCCACCATTGGACCTTTTCTCCATCGAAGTGCCTAATCCCTTTAAAAGCTATTTAAATATTTTTAGCATTGCCACATCCAAAGAAAATGAAGTCCACAACTTAAGCAAACGTTATGTGAAAAAAGTGGGTCCTGTGATTTGCTTTACCTACTGCTCAAAAGTTAAATTTGGTATTCTTTTATTCTTAAATTGAGTATTGTGTGGTGACGCCCATGACACCCTTCTGTGACACTCAGCCCAGTACAAATTTTTAGCACATCCTCCCTTCAGCCACATCTTTCTCTAAACTGAGAGGGATATAGGGGAATTACACACAATATTAGAGGTGAATGTGCATGAATTTATAGAGCGTAGTAACGATGTTGTCTGGTTCTGTGGTGCTTTGCTGGAGCTGTGATGGTCTAAGGATGTAGATGGTACACAGCTCATAGGTAGATGTAATACCTTATATTAGACCAACTTATAAAGCTGGAAAAATTAGATGAGTATTCAGGCGCACATGCCTATAATATTCTATATTTGCCTTTTTGCCTGCCTATGAGTTTTAAGTGATGTTTCTTCACACTATCAGCGATGGCTCTCAGATCTTTCTCCTAGGTGGTAATAGCTGAAGAGGAGCTCATCAACGAGTGTACAGAGTGAAGGCTGCTTTTTTCCCCCGCTTTGAGTTTATCAGAATGGAATTCGATCGGCTGCTTTTCCGTCGAGTCATTTGGCTTTGTGAGACCCTCTGCCGCTGTCCTCTGACACCTTTGTGTTTGCCTCTCTTGCATTGTTTTTTTGGTGTTTCATTATTTGGTTTTTGTGGGAAATTTGTTAAAGAGGGTGAATCAAATACAAGGGTCAAATTAGAATATGAATTTCTTCTGAACTAACACACAGGTATTGAGGGGTTCAATAGCCATTCAGAGTGAACAATCACTCCAACACGAGGGTTTTTACTGCGGCATCGGCAGCTCTTCGGAGCGCAGTTCGTGCGTACTTCTTTCATTCCAAGTCCTAATCGTTGCCGTTTCCAGCTGAGCAGCTCTCGAGTTGGGCTAACCAAGCCCGTGGCATCCCAGTTGGGAAGGCTGTGTTACACTCTTGCCTTGCAGAGCAGTCAAACATGTTTGCTTGCTTGTTTGTTTGTTTGCGATGATTTAGGCTTTGATTAGGCATTGGATATTACACTGGTGTGGGTAAGGTGCAAGCCATGTCTTGAAAAGATGCCAGCGCTAAGTCAATATTTCATCAAGACTCATTTATGAGAGAACAGCCAGAGCACTATAGTAAGGCCTGGACATGCTAGGTGTGTATCATCTCACTTGATTTTTTCAAATATACACAGATACAGTTAAGACTGAGACAATTTCTAATGTAGGAACACTTGCAATTATGGGAAGGTCTCTTGGGTTGACAAAATCACTTTGCTTCCCTACAGGAATAATACGTGTGAGTATAAACACATTAATACACATTTATCTGCCTCCACACCGTGGCTTGAACCATATCAGTTTGGCTATCGCGGCAGAACCTGGATTTCTAGACAAGGCCATAAAAAAGAGCCAGAAAGTGTAAAAAAACCAAGACGAAGGCTGTAGGAGTTCTGGCTAGGCAGCGATTTCCTCTCATTTCCTCATTTTCCTCTTTTCTCCCATACACGATCTCTGGGCTTCGTCCCGACCACTTTGTTTGCCATCGGTTGAGGCGCTGACAAACAGCCGGCGCGGGCGCCGCTGCGGAAGATTAATGCCATCCTCCTCCCTCCCTGCAGCAACATGATGTTCTCTGACACGCGCATCTAATTGTAGGAGCTGCAACGCAGGAAATGTCATCCCAGCTTAAAACGTTACCACGTAATCGGCCCACGACGGTGTGGAGACAAGCGGGGAGCTAACGGAGAGGTCTTTCTCCTCGGCATGCGGAGGGAAGCGCGGACGTTTGCTGCAGCGATAGCGATCGCCGCGGCGTGCGCCTTCCTGTGCCGGGCGGGCAGCCGCAACGCAAGGTCACCACGGCCAAAGGGATGCTGCCAAAACATGCATTTCCTCCCCGTGAACCTTGTCGAAGAAGAGCCTCGTGCTGGAGACTGCGATTAATAAAGGAAATATTTATACAGCGCTGTAAAATCTACCAGTGATTTTATAAACATGGATGATGCATGTTGCCTGTTCCAAAGCACTTAGAGCCTAAAAAAGGCAAGAGGCAGAGAGTGGTGGAGATGGGGGATTCCTCATGATGTGAAGCATAGAAGACGGGCCGCGAGGAAGGTTTTGTGGGATGGGAAAGGTTGTCCTGAGGGACGCATGAGGAAAGTGGAAGGGAAGATTGAGGCGGACACTGTTTTGAAGAGGCAGGTAGTGATGAGGGTCCACCTGTGAGCCAACACGTAGGCCTTCAGAGAGGAGGGAGCGACCCTTCGATCTGGAGAAGAGGCCCAGACGAGAGGTCCTCAAGGGGCAGAGGGAAAGGAGGATGCGGTGAAATGAAAGCACTTGGGGACGTGTCCCGACCTGGGAGAGCCAACACCATGTGAAACGGGGAAGTGGCAAGCCAAGGGGAAGGGGCAGAGACCGCGGTGCTGAGGGAACGGCAGAGCTGCAGGAACGAGAGGAAGCGGCACAAAGGAGAGGAAGCCACGGCAGCAGAGTTAAGAACTTTGCCATTGATTTTGGAGACAAAGGAGGAAAGTAAATAAGGATGGAGAAGTGAGTGGGATGCAGAGGAAGTGCTTCAAGATAAGCGAGGCGAGAAGGTGAAACAGAGGTGGCAAAGGAGGTCGGGGCACTGGGAAGCATTAGTTAAGCAGGTTGAGCAACAGGAGGTGCAAGAATCTTGTTTTTTTTTTTTTTTCTTATGGAAGGAAGAGACCGAGCAACAAAAGTGAGAATCAAAAACCTGTGTTGAGAAAGGCAGACAGGTGGAACGGGGAGGTGGAAAAATCCTTCCTGCAGTTTCGCTCTTGCGAATGGTGAGGCTGGGGAAGGTGACGGAGCAGGCGCCCTGGGGACAGCTGCCCAATACCAAACACAGGCAGGCTGAGCTCCAACTCGGGCTGCTGCTGCTGGGGTCACTGTGTCTCTCCTTAGTGTCCACGTCACCTTATTTCCACACAGTCCTTGCAGGGGGACCAAGCCCAGGGCCCCATCGGAACCCACGGCCCTCGCGGCCGGCTCCCATCAGGATCACGGCCCCACATATCCGCGGCGGCAGCAGGGACAAAAGCATCTCCACAAACAGAGCAACGAAACCGGAGCGTTGTAACTACCCCCATCTCAGCACTGTTGCTTCAACCCCACTTTGCTGCCGGCTGACCCTGGGGTAGCTTTGCAGGGAACACTTATCTTCTGCAAGGCGACATTGGCTCCTTACCCAAAAAACGTAGCATTCAGGCCACTCAAATATTCATTCGTTTCCAATACTCCCTCTGAAAGATAAAGTCCGCGTATGTTTGAGTTTCGAAATAGTAAAATACCACAGTACTTTTAGTCTTTGTTTGATCAAAGAAAAGTGAGCGAGACAGACAAGTAAAAATTACCCAGAAGCCGAAGTCACCGGTGATGTCTTTTATTGCACTATCATACAAATAGGATGGATGTTCTTTTCATCTGACATAATGAAAAATGTATACCCTTTTCAAACTCACCGGAATGCATTCTGAAGTTAGCCCCCCAAAACGCCCAGATGTTACCTAGAACTTGACGACTCCTGATTAATTTAATAGGAGAAATCTCTTGATACTGAATACGAGCTGCTGTTCAACAGAAGGTGAAGAGAATATGAATTTTATTTTTAAACTGTTACGTACAAGTAATAATAAAGGGCATTTTCAGCCTTTTCTCATACTAATATTTATTGCTCATACTCTGCGGGCTCCTTTGGGCTCTTGCTCTCTCTTTGCCAAGCTGGTGGCAAACGTGTCCCTGCACCGAGTGGCCGGGAGTCCTGCCCTGAGGTGCTTCCCATGCTAATGGTGCCTTCCACTTAATTTTGCATGATGGCAATGAACATGCATTGGTGGCACGGAGCTCTTCACGGCTGTGAACCTGGTGAAGGACATCCCCATGTGCATGGCCGTGCCTTTTTGTGCCTTGTTGGGGTAGTTTTGCACGGAAAAATAATACTGCAATAAATGGCACATTATGTTTCCATATTTGGCAACTTATGGCAAGCCCTACAGACTTCCCTTGAGTTTCTGGTTGTGTCGTGCACAGCAGGCATTAATGGAACTTCAAGCAGAAACTGGAAATCAGAAAGAAATCCCCCCAAAATGTAGTCTAGGGACACATCGCTGCATCCACAATGTACTCCCAAACTAATGGGAAAATACAGTTCCTGGCTGTGCCACTGGGTGGTATGTGATTGAGTTGCAGGGAGGGAGAGCCGGGAAACTTCTCCCGGTGCTGCAGGAGTTTGTGCTCGCCGTGCTCCAGCACGGAGCTCTGCAGCTGCTGGACTTACTGCTCGGGAACGCACTTGGTGACAGAGCACAGAGTTTTTCCTTTGAAAGAGGTCACCATCGACCAGGTGGACCCATCCAGGATGCTTGTACTGCACTGTGCAGGCGGTAACGTTCCCAGCATCGTGTGCAGGAGAATGACGGGATGCAAAGCCAGGCACAGGCTGGGGTCTAGGGATGCCCGGGCACATGGGAACAGGCAGAAAAATAATGCAAGTTCTTACTTTCATCTAAAAATACTGTCAAAAAATATAACTTTAACAAAAGCAGCTTTACATAACTTCCTATAGCTTGAAAAATGTCAGGGTAAACAGTTGAGTTTAGGCAAGAGGCCGTTTTGCTGCAGCCTGACACATTCCAGCACTGGAGTGAGAAGGACCTGGAAATAAGACAGGAAAAATCAATAGCATTTCTTTTTTTTTTCAAGGTCCAGATTATGAAAATAACATAAAATAGTAAAAATACCATAAATAGCGAGAAGAAAGACTGTGGAAAACGGTTTACTTAGAATCCTCTAGGGTGTAAAGAGAAGGATTTTGCTTTCAGGCAGCATGTAAGTGTCAAACCAGTGGTCCCTCTGCTGCAACTCCAGCCCCTGATCCAGGAAAGAAACCCCTCACACACATCCTAAAGGGCATTCCTGGTGCCAGACACTTTCCTGAGCTGGGGCCATAAGGTTTGTCTTGCATTTGAGTTTGTAGCTCCAAAATGGGTAGAACTGGGTAGGACACAGCTGCACCCTCCTACAAAAACCACCTTTTTCCATAGTTTCCCCCTCCTCATGTCGCTGGGACAAACAAGGCAGGAGGCCATCACGCTGCATGAACCTTCCCTGTGTGCAGGGAGTTTTCCCAGGAGATTGCTGGCCACCCATCCATCTGCTTCGCGGGTTGGTATTTCCCATTGCATCGTTAGAGAACAGTAATCCCCCCTGCCTTGCAGGATACTTGTAGTGAAAGACTTCTGGGATGGATTAAACCCCTCGGCACCTCCTCAGTGATTAATCAATCTCAATAGACATTTATTGCTTTGTTCATGACAGCGCAGGAGAGATTATCCCTTAAATATACTTGACTCCTTTGGTACCATTCAATTACACCAAAAAGAGTCCCCAACACATACACAATTATTTTGAGCTCCTTCTTCAGCGACGAGCAATTGATCTCTGAGAGTCTCTTCCTCTTCTTGTTACGCTGATTAATAGCCTTGGAGTGAGTCCCGGAGAGGAAAACATTTCCAAAAATAGATGACAGTTTCCATCTTAATATTTTAATCCCTTGAGGGCCCTTTGCATCCATGACGAAATCTGGAGGAATCTTCCTGTTTCTCCCCATCTTTTTTAACCTCACCAGTTCCATAATAGAGCCCAGCTCCCTGCCTGGGAGAATGAAACACGAAGCTGGAGCCTCCTCACTGCCTCCCTCCATGGAAAAGGCTCAATTAAGGAGTGGGATGACCTAGTCCTGCCATACAGGAGGAGCCTGTTCTTCCCAGAGGGCTTCCTAGAGAAGCTTCCCAGAGGGTTTCATGCCAGCCGAAGGAATCTGTCACCGCGGGCTGGACCTGTGATGCTGCTGCATTGCTGTGCTCCTTTTGGGAAAGAAAGAACTCAAGTGGTCCACAGCACCCCTCACTATGGGATCCGTGCAGGTACCTGGAGGCATCCCCAAGCATTCGCGCCAGTAAAATACAGGTGTTTTTGGCATTCCTCTTCCAAACCTTCCAAGGTTTGGCAGCGGGGCTCTCAAGATCTGTGTTTCTTTACTGCCTTTGGGCTTCGGTTCACCGTGACACCCTGCTTGTGCTCCAGGGCAGCATCGCGTGTGATGCTCTAAGTCCTGCCACACGGCCTCTGGGGAGGCCAAAAGACACCTCACCACCCCTCAGTGCCACCCACGGTATGAAGGACATCTCTGTCCTTGTGGTGGGGACTTACCACCCTGAGACCGCTCGCGAGGGCACCAGCAAAGGACATGAACACAGCTGGGACTCTCTTGGCTTTCAGAGACACAAGGTGCTCTAAGGAAACCCACGCAGCTCAGGCTTTACCTCCATCCCCACCCGCTCCGGGTGGATGTGGCCGATGTGCCCTGCTCCTGCATCCCTCCTTGCTCCTGCATCCCTCCTTGCTCCTGCATCCCTCCTTGCGCCTGCATCCCTCCTTGCTCCTGCATCCCTCCTTGCACCCACGCTGCTGCCGGGCTGACCGCGCCGCGAGCGCCGCCGCACGTGTTTCCCCTTTAAAGAAAGAATGCGGGATCAGTTTGCAGCCAGAATAATGATCTTTTGTTACTTTTCAGGAAATGATTTTTAATATACTTTATTGAAGCAAGGGAAAAACAATTTAATTGAGAGCGCTGCTATGAACCATATTTAACCTCCGATGTACTAAGCGGAGTGTTTTCAGATAAGTTATGGTTTTTAATCTAACTTAAGCCATTATGTACATAAACACTATGTTTTTGCTATTCTAATAACTGCCAGCTTGGACTTATCAATTCTTTTTTTATCATCTTTTTCTGTCTCCCAAGACAGACTGCTCCATTTGAACTTTAAGCAATATTTTACTTTTTATTCTTCTTCATTTCTTTCCTCTAATGTGCAGCGCGCTGCCGTATTCTTAAATCTGAGCATGATTTCCCTCAGCATATCTATAACTTGCTGGCTTTTCTAGGAGTTTTTAAATGATTGGACAGAAATCCTGTTTTTGAGAAACGCATGCAAAGAAGTGCTGGTGTTTCATCGGCACTGAATGGCATCCAGTGGTCTGTTGTTCAACATGCTGATTAATGTTTTACATATACTTTACTGGTGCTTGAAATGAAGTTTCTTGCTTGCAAAGATTAATTACTGAATGAACAATATTGAAACCTTATTATTCTCATAATTCATTGGTGGAGATAATCTTGGTAAAACCCAGCGTGTGCATGGAGTTAATTACGTGACAGTAATGGAGATGGTTTAAGATTTACACTGATTTCCCTGCCCTTTGAGTGAGTGTCCCTAGGTTGCAACAGGGACAATTTCATGCATGAGAGGCAAAAGGGATATTTTTAAGAAAGAAGAGGTGGATTTTAGCTTCTCTCCGCATAAGCATAGCATCACTTCGGTTCTTTCCCAGCACTGCATATATCAGTCCTGCAAAGAGCTGCCAGGGGTTTACAACCATTAATTAATCAAAGTTTCTGCAGGGCCCTGCCAGGACGGGGGGCACCGCTCAGCTAGGGGCGAGGACAGGACAGGAGCTGTGCAGCACTAACTCCTGCTTATTACCATGTCCGACAACCCTTGCTATTAAAAAATACATGAGATTCACCTGCGCCGCTTCCAGGGATGCTACTGAAGCTGTTATTTCTCAGCTCTTACTCTCAACTCTTTTCCTAATTAATTCTCAATATCTTCTACCAAGTCTTTTGAGAATTCTGCCTGGACAATGTTATGTTTAAAGTTATCCCCCACCTTACCGAGCGAGGAATAACTGTGAATCAAAGCAAGCACCTTTCTGAGAGAGCAGCAGCAATTAAACACCCGCACGAAGCGGTGTCTTCTCGCCTGCGTGGGCTGCGCGCGCTCGGTAAATGAGGTTTGCACGGGTTGTGTTTTCCTCCTTAAGCATTTCATCCGATTCCCACTGAGACACAGCACGAAGCCAGCATAACCTGCAGCCTCCTCCTTCTCCGTGGGCCTGGGGACCCAACGCTCTTTCTCCAAAATCCCACCACTTTGTGCAGTCCCCTCCTATCCTTGCTAGGAAGACATATTTTTTCCCTTAGGATCATTTCCTTTAGCATTTTCACCTGTCTCAGTTTTATCCCAAACACCCATTAAATAGTCTCGAAAGGCCTCAGACTTTGGGGGTTTGGGTCTTCCAGTGTCCTTCAAGAATATTATCACCCTCTTGCTGGGTCAAAGCCAACGACCGTCTCTTTGCAGCCCCCACGGGCCGGGTTGAGCCCAAGCTGTGGGGCTAATGGGCACCAACATAAACAGAAAGGAGACCCCCGTGGCTGGTGCTGCCGTGGATTCACGACGTGGTCTAGTTATTTGTGCAGGCTGCTTAACCCATCTGTCTTCATTTATTGCTATGGTAAATGGTACAAGAGGTACTTATTTTACATAGCTGCTATGAGTTTTAATTAAGACCCTACAGGGATGGAGGAACAAAACATCTGCTCCATTCTCAGGTAGACACCGCCAGCCTTTGTCCTCTGAGTAGGTTTGGCTGCAAGAAGGTCAGCACAAAGAGGACCATCTTCCCCATCACCCAGAAGACTTGACCCCACGTGGGAGGCTCATCAAAGCAGGGAAGAGCGCTCAACATTATGAGTGTATTTCTGCTTCAGGAGTCAAGCAGGCACCGTCTCACACAGCCTTTCTCCACCCTGTGTCAGCTTATGGTGACGGTTTGTGCCAACACCGTCGTGAGGGACAGCTCAGTGCTGTGGACACGACAGGGAGGCCCCCTGCAAAAATCACGCTGGGAGGAGCAAAGCCCCAACTCCTCCTGCACTCTGCAAGAGCCTCCAGAAGGTCCCAGGAGAAGGGAGTGGAGATCCCTTTTGGACTTGCCCGACATTGACCATCTTCTGACCTGCAGGGAGGGACTGTTTGCTTCCTCCAGAGGGGCACGTGCTCTTCGGCTCGAGAAAGAAACTCTAGAGAAAGAAACATAGGAGAGATGTGAGCTCGGAAAAGAGCTGAGCGCAGCAAGCGCCACGCGACAGGTCTCCAGAATGTCTAGTTAAAGCTTTGGTGACCTAAAGGGCTGCTGCGCCTCCTTAACCGCGTCCGAGATGGCAAAACAGGCCAACCTCGCCTCCTGCTTGTGTCTGCTCTTGTGCCACCGCGCGGGTGGACAAACGGGGGACCCTGCGAGCCGCCCAAACCAAAACGAAACCAGCCGCGTTACGCACACACTTCACTCAACACAGGCCTAAGTGCTTCCCTGGCCGGGAGCCAGGCGCGCTGGCATCTCGCGGGTCTCAGGGGGGACCAAACCGAGCGCCACGGGTGGCTCCCCAAAACCCGGCCACCCCCATGCCGGTGGCCTCAGCGCAGCCCCGGCCCTGCCGCTCGCGTACGCAGCGCCCGTCGCTCCCGCTGCCAGCGGCGCTCGCAGGGCCGGGCGCTTCCCCCGCCTGACCCTCAACATCTCAATTTTCTGTCTGCCTTTGAAATCTTGGCTAATTAGGAGGCTACACGTTCCCTGTGAGACTGGCCTTTTGTGCAGAGTTTGTAATTAGAGTGACTGTGCGGTGCTCTATTAATTGCAAGAATTGTGATTTTTAGATTAATGAGTTAATTGCTAATATCTGCATACAACATTCCCTCAAGATGTATTACATTACAGTAAATAAACCTTGTGTCTGGAATGGCAGGCATTAAAGGAAAGCACCACGATTAGTTTGAATACTTTAGATAGAGAGCTAAAATAATATTTACTCAAAACACAATGTGGGTGCCACCGGATTTGAAAACCTTTTCTTTTCCCCCAAATCCTCTTCTCTAGGTAACGTTTACGTGGCTGTGGGCAGCTTTGGTGTCACCCAGAAAGGAGCTGCCCTGATGCTGCTCTTACATCAGGCCACCCTTGCTGCCTCCATCTCCTCTTCCAGGTCCCGACCAACCCTCCATCCAGCCCTTCCTTTCCATCTTTATATCTCATTCCTACTTTATCCCATGCACTTCCAGTTTATCTCTTCCTTTAACAATCCAGCAGCCACGCAGAGCACTTGCTATACGTTTCTATACGTTGTTCTGCGTGTTGGGAAGGGAATTGCCCATATTTCAAGTCTCGCAGGCCGCTCCTGCTCCACAGTTGCAGAAAAATCCCCTTGGAAATGCGGCAGCCGGAGCTAGCCAAGACTTGGGTAACAGCTGAGTGATTTTCATCAGACAAGTAGCTGCTAGCTGAAAAGCGTAATTTGGGGACAGCTGAAACTATTTGCAAATCCTTCATGATTTCAGGAAATAGTCTCATGTAGGGGGAAAAAAAAAAGGAGTAAGTTTTACAGTTTTGGGCTTGCTAAATTAAATACTTCTTTTGGTTTGGGAAATAAGTGTATTTAGAAATTCACCTAAATCGAACCCAAAAAAAACTCCTGAAAGTGAACAAAAATGCTCTGCATGGCGTAACACGTGACTTGGGGAGTTGACTCAACAAAGCTGTTTTCTCTTCATCCTTTCTATTTATTTCCTTAAACAGGAACTAGGCTCTGTCCCAAACCCCATCCCAGGACCCCTTCCCCGTTGCGCCGAAGCCCCGGCTCCTCCGGGCGCGCCGCACGCGGCTCGGCACGTCCCTGTGTGTGCAATTAAGGAAACAGCAGATATTGGGTTGGAATTTGCAGTTTGTAGGTCCGATGGGCCCGGAAAGAAGCGTGGAGCTTCTTATTGGCACAATAAGCGCGTCCGCTCCCGATTTCCCCGAGCGGGAGCGGACGCCAAGGCCCCGCTGCCCGTACGGAGCTACCCTGCCCTGCGCTCTGCTCATTTAGAGGTCCTGCTTTCGTGCTGCTTGAGCAGGAGCCTAATGTGCTGGAGACCAATTCCAGCAAATCTAGCAGCATATTAATGGGCTCAGGTTGCAGGCGGCCTTGGGATGCTCGGAAGGATTTTTCACCCGACTAACGTGACGCACGACTGGGGCCTTGGCCTTGAGCCTCACGTGCCAGCACCACTGCATGCGGTCTCCTACCTTCCCTCCTTTCTGGTGGCCCTCGTATCTGCTCTCCATATTCATTTGGGTCTTCTTCATGGTCACCTTCATGGGGTGGGATCTGCTCCCTGGGGTTGGGGTGAGGTTGCTCTTCTTGTTTTTCTTTGCCTACCATGGTGGCACCATTGCAAGGGGGCTTTTCTGGAGGCCACCAGGACAAGGACCACGCGGAGTTTTGGATCTGGTCATAGGTCTCTGACTCTCTTTTTCTGACGTTGAATTGGGATATAGGGACGGAAGAGGAGACGTTTTTCCGTGCGAATGTTTTTCCTCGCTGCAGACGTCTCCTGCTTTAACGCTGCTCCTGTTAAAGCAGCGAAACATCTTGTGGGGACACAACTCAGCCGGTAAAAGAAGAAGAAGAAATAAAAAGCAAGCGTACACCAGCGCAGCTTGTTCCAATCTGGAAAGCAAACTAAGCAAGATGGCACGGGGCCTGTTTACACCGGTATAATTATATCTCGGCAGGACGTCGCGAGCGTAGCGGCTTCGGTTGCAAAACCCCTGTGTTGCTGCCAGCGGGAGAGCTGCAGGCGGGTGGGCAAGATGTGCGGGAGCACGTGGTGGCTCCGGGGGCCCGAGGACACGAGGGGTCGGTGAGCAGAGGCGATGGGATCCAAGGAAAAGCTGGGATAAGGGCGTGGGAGAGCGGAGGGAGCTGCGGCCTGGCTTGGGAACACCCGGCCTTGGGTCAGCGCGTCCAAGCGCCCTTCACACTTCAAACACAGCAGATTGACCCGGGGAAGGGGGAGAGGGCCTCGCTGAAGGGCTTAAAACAAATAAAACGTGAGGAAAAAAATCCAATGAAAAAGAAATCCCAAGCAAACGTTTCTGCATCGTTATTACACATACATAAAAAAAAACGTTGCGTCCTTTTGCTCGCGTTTGCAAAAGGGACCGGCCTGGCGATGGCAGCGGCTGCAGCGACGCGACCTGCCGAGCCCCGTCGCAGACTCAGCTCCAGGGATGGCAGCATCCGCATCTGCCTCCTTTGGGAAGAAGTTTGCCAGGAAGGCAAATTTTAAAGTAAAAGCAGAGTGTTAATATTGGAAGCGGCGCATGGAGTTGTATAAACTCATTCCCCAAGGCTCCAAATTTACAAGCGCAGGGTTTTCCCTAAGGGAAAGTTCCTTCGTTCACTCACAGCCCTGCGTTATTGCCCGTGCACTTACACACTGTTAAACCCAAACTAGGGGCGTGGGTGTCTCCACCTAGAACTAGCTCGTGTCAAACACGGCCGAACATTTCGGGCTTTACCACCCGCGCGGGATGCGGGACCGGCGGCTCCGCGGCGCTGCGTTCGGCCCCGTGTGCGCATCGGGCCGCGGCCGCTCGCGCTTGATCCGCGGCGGGGCCGAGCGCGGGCCCTGCGCGCCCGCCCGCGGGCGCTAATCCCGGCGGATCCCATTTGCACGGGAGCGGCCGGCGGGGGCGAGGCGGCTCCATGTGGGTGCGCGCCATTGGCCTGCGCGGCCAGACCCCGCCTCCAGCCAAAAAAAAAAAAAAAAAAAGGGAAAAAAATAATAATAATTAAGGGAAAAAAAAAAAAAAGAAGGGGGGAGTGAGAGCAGCCCGCGGCTCGGCCTGGGCGCGGCGCGCAGGGGAGGGCAGCGCGGGAGGAGCGCGCCGCTCCGCCCCCACTTTCCGCTGCCGAAAAGCAAGGAAAAAAAAAAAAGGAAAAAAAAAAGGGGGGAAAAAAAGCAAAAAAAAAAAAAAGAGACGCGAGGCAGGAGGAAGCCCGGCCCCGCGGCGACCCTCCCCCCGGGCGCATCCCCGCTCCGCTGCTGCGCGGCGCCGCGCGGGGCCGCCGCTGCCCCCGGCCGCTCCCGGCGCGGCGGAGGAGCGCGGAGCGGCGCGGAGCGGCGCGGGGGGAGGATTAAGTTCGGGCGGGATGCGGCGCTGAGGCTGCGCTGCGCGGCTGCGGGCCGCGCCGGGCCGCGCCGCGGGCAGGTAAGCGGGGCGCTGCGCGGGCGCGGGGGGCCGCGCGGTGCGGAGCGGAGCGCGGCGCGGAGGAGCCTTTTGTTGTGGCGGCCGCGCATTGTTTACGCCGCGCCGGCCGCGGCGCCTCCGCGGGGCTTGCGCGGGCCCCGGCGGAAAGTTTGCGCGCGGGGGAGCGCGGCCGCGCGGGGGCGGCGCGGCTTGGGGGGGGGACACGGCGGCGCGGTGGAGCCCCCGCGCCCCGGGGCCGCTCTTTTAATTTATTCGCTTTATTTTTTATTTTATTTTATTTTTATCTATTTTTATTTAATTTTTGCGAGCGCGGCTCCGTCACTCGGCAACTCCGCGGGACGCCTGTGCCGGGAGGCAGCGCCGCGCCCCGCACAGCGCCCGCGGGGGCTCCCCATCCGCCCGCACTTTAACGTGGCTTTGGGGTTATTTTTCTTTTCTTGCCTTTTTTTTTTGCCTTTTTTTTTTTGGTTTTATTTTTCTGCAAAGCACCCGCGCGTGGCGGCTCCTCCGCCCCCGAACTTGCGCGGCCCTCGGAGGGGACGAGGAGCCTTTTGTCCTGCGGGGACCCCCAGGGCCACCGTGGGGGCCGGTCCCCGAGTGCAGAAGTGATTCCCGCCGCCGCATCCCCCTGCGAGCGAGCGGGCTCCATGGAAGCGCCTTGGTCCCCCCCTCGCACGAGTGACCCCCACGGTGACATCCCCATCCCGCACCCCAGAAGCGGGGCCGCCGGCGGGCAGCGATGGCCGGGCACAATGAGCAGTTGTTGTGCTGCAGATGGTGGGTTCCCCAGCGCGGCTGCGCTGCCCGCGCTCAGCCGGGGAGGAACAGAGGAAAAACCCACGTACTTTTGAGTGCGTTGAGGCGCCGCGGAGGAGACGCCGCTCGGGCGCAGGGCGCTTTTGTCCCCCGGCCACGCTCGCCCTCTTACGGGTCCTTTTCCATGGTAGATTGACGGTTAGGGCGAGCGTGCTGGGACGCTTGGCACCTCCGAGAGCCTCTTGGACCCCGGGTGTCTCGATTATGCAGCCCATCATGTAAAAAAATATATATATGTGTGTATTATTTGTGGTGCTGTGGTGTGTAAGGTGGCAGTAGCGCAGAGCTGCTCGGCTCCGCGGCCGGCTGAGGGAGCGGGTTTGCCGGCGGCGCTCCGACCTGCGCCCAAGATCCGTGTTCCTCCTCTTGCAAAACTTTCTGCCGGAGGGGCAGCCCCGAGCGGCTCCGCGCGGAGCATCGCGGATAGGGAAGGCATCCAGCATCGCGCTGCGGCTCTGCCGAAGGGGAAGATGCTCCGGAGCGCTGCCCGGCGCCGCCGGCCTCGGCGCTCTCGTTTCAGCGTTGTCGCGGGGTTGCGCTGAGCGCGCCGGCCTGCAAACGTGGGGTCCCGGGCGTGCGGACCCCCCGCGTGCCCCGGGACGGGTGACGCTGCCTCGGCTTCGCGGGCGGCTCTTTGCCAGCGTGCGGACACGACGCTTTGGTGAGAAAAAAATCAAATCTGGGCTCACCCGGCGTATTGCAGGAGGTGGAGTGTGAGTGTGCGACTGCTTTTGGGTGCCGGGAAAATTGAAAGTGGCTTCGAGAGCGAGCAGAGGGAGGGAAAAGCTCCTCGGAACACAGCCCTGGTGACAATTCGCCGGTGTTGTTGAAACCTGGTGCCTGATATGTCGTGGAGATCCTGGTAGGTGTCGTGTTTACGCTTCGCAGAGAGCCCTGCAGCTCTTCCTGCGTTGCCGCGTGTCCCAGTGGTGCGAGGCTGGACGAGCAAACGGCCGGGGGGGTTAAGCTGTTTTAAGCAGAGGTGACTACGACTGTGTAAAAACCGGTGACTTTCACCGGGGAGGCCGCCCGGCGCTTCCGAGCGGTGCTGCCGGGATCCGGGCGCCCGGTACGGTGCGGAGCAAGCGCACGTGATGCGGGGCTCAGCAGTTTTTGTGCAGCATTGCAAAACCAAGGGTAAAGCCCCGGGATATTTTGGTTTCCTTGGCGTGATCTGCGTGGCTCTTAAAATCCAAATTATTCCTGCATTTGGAATAGTCCCTCCCAAAGGGAGAAAATGCACCAGGGCTGGTTCCCCTGCGCTGCATGAGCTGCAGGGAGGCCGAGTGCTCTCCATGTGCAGTGTCCATAGGCCAGAGTTTAACCCCCTCTTCCTCTCACGGCGATACCGACACCTCAGAGGTGACATCCTGGCTGCTTTTGCTCCTGACGGACACAGCACAAACATTTTAGGCAGAAATTAGACATTTCTGCACTGCCGCGGTGCATCCCCACCTCCGTGTGGAGATCCTGGTGATCCCCGGATGCTTCACTGAGTGCCAGAAAGGCCCCAGATAAAATTTGCTCTGAAGTCAGCAGAAGTTTGCGGTGTTAGCAGACGAGAGAAGCTCTCACTATTTAATTAAACTTCTACTTTTTCATTATTTTTCCCTCTCTTCTCCAAGATGATAATCCGGGAGCGATGACACGCACAGAGGTTGGTGGGGAGGTTGACGCGATGGGAAGGTCACACAGACACATTAGGGACTGAGGGGAAGAGATGCACTTGACTTGTTGTCTCTGTCTTCATTTTGCTCTTTTTTCCCTTTTTCCCCTCCTTTTTGGTGCCTCCCAGTTTTGCCACAGGCATCCCCGCGCCTCCCGCGCGCCTTCGCGTGCGCAGTGTTGTCAAACACTCGCTTAGCGCTTATTTGCGCCCGCGCCGAGCAATTACTACTTAAATAGACCCCTGAAGCAAGGCGTGGAGAGACCGTGCGCCTTGGAGACATAATATTTACAAGGAGCCGGGTCCTTAATGAGACTGGGAATAATGCAGCTGGATTCACTCTCGCTAATATCACAAATATGTAATGGATGCTGTTATTGTTGTTGTTATTATTATATTTTTTGGAGATTGGTTTACTTTTGAAAGAGGAGGTGGTTTCTCTGCTGAGGTTGGTGCAAAATTATAGGAGCCTTGGAGATGTCCTGCCTGGCGGGAGCAGGAGATGGAGCCGCTGGCAGACCCTCCTCCTCCTCTTCTAGCAGCTGACCCTTTGGGTGCACGATGGTATGTGTTTTGGGGGGGAATTACGTTTATTTGGGTTAGTTGGAGGGAAAACCCTGTGATTTTTGCCTTAAAAAAGCACACAGGAGGTGCCAATGGTATAGTGAGAGGGGTATGACGCAGTGATATAATAAAAGATAACAATATTAAGAAGTATCTACCCGTTACATTATTTTTATGCTGAAGAAGTAGTTCTGAGAGGGAATTTTGGAAGAAATCAGCAATTTGATCAAAATAACTACGCTAGATACCAGAAATTGCACTTAAGAGGCTTAAGCTTCCACGCGATCAGTTTGGATAAAGCTAATTTCAGCATGGAAATTACGGAAAACCCTTCCCGTGGGTCCCGCAGCAGCAGCAGCAGCAGCCGGAGCGCGCGGGCGCTCCGTGCGCGGCCGCGGCGCGTCGTGGCCGTCGGGGCCCGGGCCGGGGCTCGCAGGGGGTCGGTGCGGGAGCGCCCGGGCCAGCCTGAGCTTTCCCCCTCGCGGGCCCTTTTGTGGCCGAGTCGCTCATTGTCGGGGTGTGTGAAAGCCCCATTCTGCGCTTTTCAGGCGGGTGCTTTTGTGCGTTATAAATCATTTCTGTGCCCGTTGCTCGGTTAGGACTTGGCCGTGCTCGGGGAGGAGGGTGGCAGCTCCTACATTCTCCGGGAAGTCCATGTGTTTTATCATGATGTGTTTTTCTCCTCTGCATTGTTTGAAGAGCAAAAAAACCCATGCGTCTATATCCATCCAAATAACTGAAGGTCGAGTGCCAGAAACGGGAGACGCAGGGGAAAAGTTTCCTTGGGAGATAAAATGCGAATGGAGTTTTTGTCTGGCCGGCAGCACAACGTATTTCTGGAGAGCTGATGCTATCTTGGAGATGACCCAAGCGCGCTGGGTCCTGGCTCCGGCCTTGTTCCAGTATTAGGTGTCGAGCCCTCAGCAGTGCAATTGCAGATTTGTCGAGGTTGTTCCTGGAGCATCTTAGTGAAACACAGGGAAATGCTGAAAGCTGCTTCTCTGCTGAATCAGAGCGCCGTGCTTGCATGTTGTGCCCCTTGCTTATCTATAAGAAGGTGGGTGGTTCCTCGTGTTGGGCTGCGTGTGTGGAAGAGCGCTGGGGACTTGTTGCACCACGATCCGAAGCTGTCGTCGAGGCTCCTCTTCGTGCACTTCGCCTGCAGGCATCACCAATCCCGTCTGCGTTTTGGACTCTCCTTTAAAATGTTGGGAATGCAGGGAAATGTAGTGCCTGGCCCACCCAGCATAGTCAGAGCTTGCAAATCTGAGTGGAAACAGTAATGAATAGAAATTAAAGCCTGCTAAAAGAAGCAGAGGAATGCAAAGAGGAACTGTGGCCAGCAGTTGTAAGAACAACAAGCAGTTTCTCTAATGCATTAAAAGTAAAACTATGTTACTAGACGAGAGTGGCAGAACAGGCAAAAATATTAAATACTTCGGAGGTTTTGCTGTTGTGTTGTTTTATTTTTCGATAAGAATGGCAGTGTGCTCAGATAACACATGCATCGCTCAGACCCTTGTAGCTCCTCGAATCCATGTCCTTCATTGCGGAGCTCCGTGAGCCACTAAAGCTCCTTTCTGCGTCTCGGAGTGTGGGAGGATTCCCTGAAGACGGTGGCAATGCTCAGGCTGAATTAGTATAGAAAAGCAGCAAGCGGCACGCACTGAGCAGCGCGGATCTGCCAGCTTAATGTAAGTGCTGGGTAAACGACTCGATTAGTTCTTATGAGACTCGTTTAATGAAGAAGTGAAGGACGGCGATGCACTTAATCTCCACCAGCGTGCGTTTATGGACACCAGATCCCTGGCAGATTTTAAAAACTGTTTTCATTTAACGCTTTGTGCTTGCTCAAGGTAGTTGTGTGGGTTTTATCCACCTGAAATCATGCACTACGTCCAGCTGGGTGCCACTTGGTGCAAGTTCAGCTTGGTGCCGCTCAACCGTTTTGGCCCGGGATGCACGAGAGCGCGGCCCAGTTGAGCCCGTCTGGTTGTCAGGTCTCAAAACACAGCGGGAAAGCAGGAGGAAACCGGAGGCCGCCGTCGCTGCCCGTCTCCTGGGGTATTTGCTCCTGTCCTCGTGCTGTTTACCGTGCTTGTTGTTGGGCTGCGATAAGGCGCCGGCGCGAGCGCCCGCGGTGTCACCGCGGCCGGGAGGGCGGTGAGTAATGGGACGGAGCGAGCGCTGATAAAGGCCCTTCGTCCTGCGGACGCGGGCGGGTGGTGTTTGTCATACGGCTGCCATAAATTTCTCTTATTGAAGAGCAAATAGCGCGGGGCGGTGCTGCCGGAGAGCCCGGGAGCCGCGGCCGCGCGTCCGGAGCGCCCCGTGGCCAAAGGTCTGGGCCATCCTCGCTGGCCTTGGCCCATGTGTCCGGCATCGGCACCGCGGCTTGGGGCTGGCCAGGGGAGAAGAGTTTCCAAGGGGGTCCCCAAAGAGCTGTTGGAGAAGGAATGAGCCAGGAAAGCGGCTTTCTGATGGGAGATCTGTTTAACTTATCCAGGAGAGCGTTAGAAGGTAAATTGATTAAGGCAATTAGCGCTGTCATGGGGAAAATAAATTGAATAATAAGGAGCTCTTGGGTCTAGGAGAAAGAGCTTTAGCAAGAGCGAGTAGCTGGAAGATGAAGCTGGAGAAAGGCTGGAATGAAGGTGCGCGGCTTCGGCGCTGGTGGTAATTAATGCTGGAGCAGCCTCCGGGGGTGCCGGTGGCTTCTCCGTCTCTGAAAGTCACTCGAAGGAAGAACAGTTGCTTATGGCAGGATTAATTTAGTAAGCTGCTGTGTCGGTCTAAGTCTGTCATTTAGTCAAAGTGTCCCAACATCTGCAGATCCCAAGCACCTGCCCTGCAGATACCCTTTGGGACAGTGGCTGGCACAGAGGCCACCTGTATCTGCAGGTGGAGTTTGCAGAATGTGACTGGCAGATTATGGTGCTTAAGAAAGACGATAGGGTTTTAATTTCTTATCATTCCCCCTCAGTCAGTGAAAACCTTAAAAAAATGCCTTGTATCCACACGAGCAAGTAGTTGCCTCTAGGGATAATTCCAGGTACTTACTAAGAAATAAGCAAGAGCCACGTTCCTTGTTATAGCAATATGTGTTTTAATTAGACTGCAGGAGGAAGCCGAAGGAGGAATGTCTTTTTTCTTGATAGTTGCAAGCTTCAGCAGTTGTGCAGAGTTTACTCAGACTCTAAATCCCCTCTTAGCTGCCCTTGTACTTCAGAAGAACTTCAGCCTTGACGGGGAACTCCCAAGAAGATCCTAGACCAGAACGCACACAACTGAAAGAAGAGGTCAAACCCAGGTTGTGAACTTCACTGTGTGTGTTGCTCGTGTTGTTGTTGGAAGCAATTGCATCTTCTGTGCAGTTTTATCTGGAAAAACTACCACCACGAGCAAAGAAGAAACAGTACTATGAGTGAACATAGCAAAAAAGACTTGCTGCAAAGAAAGCTGTAACTACATGAAAGGGTTGGATAGCAGGTGGTTTGGTGGGTCATTTGCAAAATATGAAGGAGTTAGTGGAATTAAAAACACCATGGTGAAACAAGTTCACATGGCAACAAAGCTTGGGCTAATGCCCTGAATTAAGGACATTTAAATGTTTGGTGGTATATGGTTGAGCTTAAACAAACATCACATTAATCTCATTACTCCAGCAAACGAAATAAACCGTTAAGGCACTTAAAACACGTCAACAGTGGTTAGTGAGACCCGTTTCTGACTGCACATCAGCTTGCGTGTGCAAACGCTGGCACACTTAGGGCTCGCTATGGTGAGGACAGGGCACGGGTGCAGCAGAGATTTGCCACCAGCATTGAAGTGCTGGGCTAGGAGAAGGATTTTCTCTTTCCTTGCTATTGCACTTGGTCTGTGGTTGGGAGGAGGAATGACTGAATGACACGTCGTGTTTATAAAATCAGGAGTACCTCGCTATTTTCATGCAGATCTCTTAATAGAGATTAAACACAAAATAAAGCAGAATGCATCAACAGTGATATTCCCATAAGCAATATTGTCACTTGTGTGCGGTGTAATTATATTTTGTACACTTGCCAATTAGGCAGTTATGCTTTGGAGAAAAATTACTTTCGAGAGATTGAAGAAAAGTATTGCAGAGCAGTAAATCAAACAAAATATGCATGTAATAGAGCGCCTGGTGCATGAAGCTGAAATTTTGAAATTTCCTGCTGTATCTCGGTGAGGTTTTTTGGCAGAAGGCCTCATGCTGCTGTGTCCTATGGCTCTTTCAGGACTGGCAGTGGGCAGGTACCTTCACGTTGCTGAAGGGTGTCAGAAACACGGGCTTCCCCAGGCACGGCCCAGCTGGGGATTGCGGAGGGGATCTCCAAAATCACAAACAGTTACAGAACTGAGATTAATACACTGGAGAAGTACCAGTTAGACACCAGATTCATTCTCTTTTTCGAACAAATTCAGTTTAAGATGCTGGCAGAAATTGCGCAGGTTTTTTATTATACTGGAGGTTTCTCACTATGGTCTGAATTGTTCTTATTATGCTCTAAATGGTTGATCTTTTTAGCTGTTGATGTCTAGGTGTCATGGCATGGTGTGTTATCGCGGTGTTGTAGATTTGCACGCTTTGGAGACTCTCCACGGGTGCTTGCATGTGGAAGGTGGCGATGGGGGACCAAGTCATGCAGGACTGCGTGGATGTGGCCAGATTTGCTTCTTGGCTCTTTTGGCTTCTCTGGACCAGGTGAAAGTGTACTGGAAAAATCATTTTCAAATATGAAGCATTTCCATGTATTTCCTTGAGTTTACCAGTGTTTTATCATCTTTCCTCCTCTCCCTCCCCATCCACTTAAGCCTCCGTGACTTAGGTTTGAGTTTAGGTTTGAGAAGGAAGAAATGAAGGTGCATTGTAAGAAGCTGATTACCACAAAAGAGTAATTGCATTTGGGGTACTTGATTTGATTTGTCACCTGGAAGATCAATCTAAAAGCAGGGATGAAAGTGAACGTGTTACAGACCACAGCAAGTTATTTACAGGTTTTTATTTATATGCTTAAAGGAATTCCCCCTGTGACTTAAGTAGCAGAGCGATTTATGGCCTTTCATGCAGGTTAGCTACATAAATAAATAGAGCAAACACATAGGAAGAATAAAAAGGACCGGTGCTAGGATTTGCTGGTGTTAAGTTTCAGCAGTGGAATGCAGGAAACGGCGGCGATCCAAAAGCCAAGCAAACAGATAAAAGCACGGCTTGCTTTGCGTTAGAAAAAGAACACGATCCCAGTGTTTTTAACATTAATTGTGTTATGTTATGGCAGGAGAACTGCTTACGTAATCAGACGCTCTAGTTTTGTGTGTGTCGTGTTTACATAATGCCCGTTTTTTAAATAACTGACTCCACATATTATTCTTTCCTTGGCTTTCCCTCCCACTCTTCCACAAATAGAGCAAGTACCATGATCAGGGAAGGAAAATAGGGTCTCTGCTGGGAATGCAGGGCTGGGAGTTGCCAGCATTGCTTGGGATGATGGCACTGTAGGAGATGGAGGTGGGCACGGAGGTGGGACAGCTGGGCATGGGGAAGAAAATATGTTGGAGAGGTTAAGGGGGTGCTTGTGAGTGAATCTGGCTCTTCCAAGGGGACCTCCTTGGTGCTCCTTGGAAAACCTGCGTGCGGAAAGTTTGCAGAAACTTCACCGAGAAGCAGATCCGAGGATAGCGCGAGTGTCCTTGACTCATGTCCTCGGGTCACTGAGACTGACCCCACAAAGTTGAGTTCCCGCACAACTGCCTCGCAGGAGCGGCCTTTTCGCCCCAAATACCCGTTACCTCTTCGCTATTAAATGTTGTAATTCTGCCGCCAGGGCCTCGCTCGGCCGTTTCAGCCTGCGGCTGCTCCGTTGCAGGCAGCGGGAGATGCTGATTTGCACCAGCAACGTTTTATTTCACAGTAGCACATCTTTATCCCATCTGTCAAAATCTCAGTTGCTCATTGGGATTTTTTTGAAGTGTTTGAAAAGCTAAGTCTTTTTCTTCCTATTTATTTACTTTATTTTGGCTCAGATGTATTGGCAGTTTTGAATTTGAGACTGAATTTGAGACAATTTGAGTGAGACAAATGCTTTAGAAATGATGTGACTACAAAAACACTCTCTTCACAGCTGTAGGCTGATTTGGGTGTCACCTCCCCTACACGTGAACATCCTGGGCTATCAAAAGGCTCTCAAAATGAAAATGGCAGCAATACTGCAATTGCAGATTAGCAAATTTAGTCCCAACAACAGCACCTAGATTCTTTAGAAGAACCATTTTAAAGAAAACGTCTGTTTGGACTTCAGGCCTCTTGGATATCTCTATTGCAAGAGTTGTTCGACCACGCGAGCAGGACCAGCCTTCCTGATCTGATGGATTGCCAAAATGCCAAACCATGGACTTAGCTGGAAGGAAAAGGCCCGCGTTGCTCCTGGTGCTCGCGGCAGCGCTTCCGCATCGCTCCTTCCCGTTGTCCAGCGTCAGCTGCATTAAATCGTCCGTGGCGCGATGGTGGCAGCTCAAGTGCCGGGCACGAATCCGGCAGAAGACACTGATTTGTAGTGCGGGCTATTTTAGGGCAAGTCGTTCCGGCCTCGTTCGGAGGCCAGCGGGGCCTGCTGCCAGCCGGCTGTTTTGTGTCCCCGTTGCCTGGCACTGGCATGTTTTCTGCAGTAATCTTCTGCTTTTAAATACCGAGCGTAAGCTGTGAGTAAGCCCGGCTCGGCGGCGATGGTGATTTATGCTGAGGCGGCTGCAGTTTGCCGGGCCGGGCGGCAGAAAGCGGAGGGCGTTAGGGTGAAGTCTGCATGGGCCAAGGGCAACAACAACTCATCGTCAAGCAACACTCGTCGCACACCTCCTCCGACTGAGTATCGAGGGCAGAGAAGAGCCGATGCAGGAAATGTGGTTTAATCCCTGCACTTCACTACGTTTTCCCCTCAATGGTAGCGAGAAGTGGGAGGTATATTTTATTTTCCATTTCGAGCGCGCTTGCTCCCCATGGCCTTGCTCTTAATGTTGCTTCATGGGAGAGAATTTGCAGTGGGGATTTCCATTAATGCTAATGAGAGTTATGCCATGCAGGTCACTGGGCTGGTGACAGAGGGAGAGTAAATAATAATTCAATTCTTTGTCTTCTGGAAAAATAAAGTGACCCTAAAATGTTCCAGGGGGAAATGCTTGAGATCAGGAGCTCTTGAATGTTCACTGGTAGAAATATTTTTCCTTTATCCCTCTTCTCTGTTCCTTCAAAAAGGGAAGAAATGTGCTCTAATTGGGAATAATAATAAATAGTCAAAGAGTAGATATTGTGATTATAAAACAAAAACATGCCAGTTGCTAATGCAAAGTTGTCTGAAATGAGTTGCAGTAGGTTTTCTTTATGCTTATGATTAATACACTCCTCCATTTAAAGCCATTAGGTATAGTGCTAGACTTGATTTAAAGTAAGTGCAGTTAATATTTTTGGTTATAAATTTCAGGCCTGCTGGTAAGAAATCATTAAAAAGCACAATTCTTCATGTAAAGCAACCGCAGTTTCCTATTAGCCTCCGCACAAAACAAGAGGCAGCTTCTTTTCGTGCAGCTGGGTTTTGCTAGTTCGTTATGCGCGTGGCACCCAGTAAAGAGTGGTTGTGTGTTAGGGAATTATAGCGAGTACAGCATTAATATGAGATGTTGTGACACATCTTTTGTAAGGGACTCTATCGAGAGGGAGTAGGGAAAGGGCTATACTTAATCAGTATAAATGTCAGTAGCATATTTTAATAAATTCTTGATTTTGCTTGGACTGTTTGCAATTGCATGTTTAAAAGGAATCTGCCATCCCCTTTCCAAGGTATGTGACATTTAAAAGATCTGTAAAGAAGATTGGTTTGACAGCTTCAAATTACATTTGAAAGAGTTTTTTTCCTTTCAAAACAGAAAATGAATACTTCCTATTCTAAATGTCACTGAAAAGGCATAAACATGTTTAATCAAATTATATATTTAATTTATGTAAAATGTAATTTTTTATTCATGGAAGAGGCTCAATTGTTACATTCTTCTGTCTCCAAAGCTTAACAAAGTTGGGGAACTGCCGAATCTCTTGGCTAAGCCGCTGCTCAGCCGTTTCTCAGGTTTTGTTTGCAGACGTTGTTGCTGGTTTCTTGTTGACTCGCCCAGCTCCCCGTGTCTCTTGTAGGAGCAGCTTCACTGCTGCATCTGCCATCTGCCACCTCAGCCCATCGTGCCCTGTGCAAGAAGGCCTCTCGGAGCGGTGGGGCCAGGACTCACCTCCTGGGTGCGAGGTGGTGGAGGACCCTTGGATGGTCCATCCTGGTAGGATTCCCGGGGATGCGGCGTGGGCAACATGAGTGGGGTTGACCAGCAGTCTATGAGGACTGGCTTCAAGGATGGGCTGCTTGTCAAGAGAGAAGGGTCTGCAGTACTCATGGGCGAGCTCTTGAGTCACTTGGTTCGAGGTCAGTCAATGTCTAGAGAGGAAGGGGAGGAATCAGCCTCTGAAAAGCAAAGCCAGGGGATTGAGCAATTTTACCTTGTTTCTGTTTTGATGTCTGCGAACTCCATGAGTTTGGGCTGACCAAACACCGGAAAAAGGCCAAAAATATTAGGTCATCTCTGCCTAGGTATGAATACACAGGAGGGCCTGGAGTGATGGAGAGCTGAAAGGTGGACAGTGCTCAGCTACATCCATCCTGTGGCAGGAGGAAGGATCCCAAATCCTTCACATAAGCTAGTTCAGGTTCTGATGCTCCTCTAGACCTTCTCATTTCTTTTCATGTTCCCACTCCTTCTGCCTCTGCTGTATATGTGTATGCATCCATGCTGGGAATGGCCAAGCCCAAAGCAACTCAAGCATGGTTCTGATACCCTTGTTGCTGTGTGATAGTCCAAGAGACTTTTGCAGGTAGTAAGAGGATCCCATCAAGAGGAAGACACTTTTGGGTGAACCTGGAGATCTGGAAGAGTTTGGGTGTTTCAGCTTTATGATTTTTCTGCTAAAGGCAGAGAGGTTTAGTGAGTGATCTAGTAGCTATAATCAAGCAATAACATATGTGATTGACCATCTGAAGTGGGCACTGAACAGAGAATATTTTTTTCCTGGTTTGCTGTTTCCGTAGAGAGGAAATGTGTCTGGATTAAGATACGTTGGAGCAGTGGCTGCATGTAGGTCTACAGCCAACTGTAAGTTGGGCTGGTGAGAACAGCCTGGAATAGGAGTATATGTTATATTTATATTAAAGAAAAAAAATGAGATTTTTCTTTATTGATCCAGCAGTATTTATGCTTCAAAAGTAGCAGATTTATAGAGACTCTGTGAAAGACAAAGTAGTAAACAATGCAGATTTTCAGTGTTTTCCTCCTCTACATTTTAGGGGAAATGCGTAGTCTATAGTTTTTTCATTTTTTTTATTACCCATTTCAGTATGAAATATGTTGCAGCGTTAAGTTGCATATTTCCCGCAGAATATACTGCGGAAATAAAGCTCCCGGTAAAAGGGACCTCTTTGACGTTCTGCACAGTCGTTGTCATGCTATTGAAATAACTCATCAACTCCGAGCCCAGCGTGAGACGAGGTGAAGAGGGAGCTGTGTCAGCAGGATTTTCGGAGAAACGCAGTCGTCTGCCTCTGTTTCCCTGCACTCTGAGCTGCGAAAACAGGGCTTGCCCTGGAATATTAATGTCCTGAGAACTTCATTTTTGAAGCAAAATGACCTTCCTAGCTGATAGTGATGGTCTCACCTGGACTGGCTGCTGGAGCGGCTGCACAGGCTGGGGTGGCCGTCCCTGCATCGTTGTGTTCACAAGGTGGCCCCTGAGCATCCAACAGCTCCAGGACATTCCTTGGGCAGCTCCCTGCGGCTCCAGGAGCACCCAGCAAAGCCCATTCTCTTTCCGTTGATTTTAGCAGCTACAAGGCCACTAAATGGGCCATTTCTGCCCGGGCTGTGGTTGCTGGAGCAGAAATGCAGTCGGATCGTGCCGATGGAGCCGAGTCTTTCTGGTTTTCAAGCGTTTTTCAAGGTGTGCATGGGTGTCCACACTGCAGCCTGTGTCGTGGAGCCTTGTGGAAGGTTGTAGCACGCAGCAGTCTAGCAGCAAAGCGGAGTGGCTTCGTAGTAAAGGAGCATTTTAAGTCAAATCAAAAAAAAAATGTTTTCCATTGTAAGTGACAGCTTTGTTTTTTGCACAATGCGTTATTTCTTCAGGTTTTTATGCACATATTTGCCTCTCTATTTATGGCTTTCCATGTGTGCAACTTGAAACTGGCGGCTTGGAAATGTTCTAATCTCAGATTTTCCATAAACATTCCTGCTGCACTGAGACCCCAATGCATCGAGTTTATGAAAACAATCCCCTCTAGGCAAAGATTTTTCTAATTCCCTGAATATAAAGGGAGACGTTTATAATGAAGTTTTGATAGGACCTTTAGTCTAATGCTGTGAGTCTGGCTATCTACAGGCATGGTAAGAATTAGTTCTCAAGTGTTTTGTTGAATAAATGCTAATTTTACATTCATACGTATTGTTTCTGTAATGTATTTTTACACAAAATGTGCTCTTGAATATGTAAATAGTTATGTTGTGACAACATAGACTTTTCAGTTTTGAAATACTCCTTTCAGTATGAAGACTTATTACAACCTAATTGATTCTGCTCAAATGTCTTCTATTAACCAGGTTTAATGTTTTATAGGAGAGGCCTTGTGGAGTGATATTTCAGACGCACACGCAATAATATTAAGCTGTTAGGCGTTTTTCCCCCATGTGTTAGTATTTAAAGGGTAACCTGATGGACATGACTGCTCTTAAAGAGAGCAGAGAAGGGCGTCACGATATTGCTGGGAATTGATGGAATTACAACACGAGTGGAATATGCAGCTTGTGAATGGGGGCAGCTTTCTGTGCGCTCTTGTAGCCACAGTTGACCTACCACAGTTGACCCACCACAGTTGACCCACCACGATTGACCTACCACAGTTGACCCACCACGATTGACTCACCATGGTTGACCCACCATGGTTGGCCCAATGTGATTGCTCCAGCATGGTTGATCTGCCATGGTTAGCTGTCCTTGTTGGCATGACGTGAATGTCAGGAGCAAGGCCAAGATAATGAAGGATGAGCTAATGTCCATCAGCAAGAAAGGGCTGATTGGTTCTACTGCTGGGGTGTCATTAACCTGTGCATGGAAAGTCACATGTCTCCAACTATTGCCTGGTCCCTGTTGTAGCACAAAATACGTGATATTTCAAATATGAAGAGGTTTATAGGAGGAGTTTTGTGTTCTGTGATGAAAGATGGAAAAGAAAGAGAAGGGAGGCTGATGTGAGCATCCCACCAAGGTGACCTTTGAGTATGAAACTTTTTTCCACTACTCGCACTTGTTACGTGGAGATAAGCATAAGGGATTTATGGAGAGTGTAGCAGGGACTGAAAATACTAGTAGTTTATAGGCTCATGTGTATAAGGCCATACATGTATAAATTCTGGCATTCCTTGTGTAGATCGCCCGTTCTTTAAAAAATGAGTGATGAATCTCCATGGGAATTTGGATGCAGGCCTGAGCTGGTGTTTTGGGTCTCCTGTAGATCCTGCAATGGCAGCTTGTGCGTTGCCCTGGGGGAATTACAACAGGTCTGTGGATAGTGCAATGACAAGGCACGAGCTTCAAGCTGGAGTTTTGATGCTCTTCATCAAGAATACGGTGGCCGTCATCCTCTCTGTATGGCACTTAAGGGACTTCAGCATTCTTGAGAGTCCCCATGGGCAGAAATCCCAAATCCACTTCAATACAAACTTTGTGCTATCACTACCTGCCTAGAATTAACTCCACAACTCAAGAAAACCTGGCAAAGAGTGCCTAGAAATTACTTCACTGGCATCACCTGTTTAGAAAACAGCTCCTTTATCTAAGATTAATTAAAGAGGGTTTTAAAGTTCTTAGGACAAATCACTTTTTATTTTATCCTGTTTTCTACGTCTCATTTAACCCCCTCCCCCAGAATTTTGCAGAGCAGGAGCATCCTTGGGTTGTCCTGGCTCCATGTGCCAGTCAAGCCGGCGGGAGCTGCTCAGCTCCCATTCGGTCACTGCATGATCCTCTCTTCCAGGCCAGCGCAGGTCACGTGCTGATACCTGGGTGCAAAATGCCAGCTCCAAGTCTTGGAAGGATCCATGGCAAAATTCCCCCTGGAAAGAACGGCTTGCAGCAGAAACCCGGCTAGATCCGTGGCTGCGGCACTACGAGCCATCGGTGGCTTGTAGGCTGCTATGTGCCAATATGACGTTGTGTGAAATATTGTACCTTTGGATTACATTTTAAGGAAAGAAAGGTGTTGCAACAAGCTGACACTTCCCGCCTTGCTTGCTTGCCTGTTCCTGCCTGTGGATGCAAGGACTATAGTTAGGACTGCCAAAGGAAGCAGCTTGGGAAAAGCAATAATAACCCGAGTCATTGATTGGGAGAGGGGGATAAGTGCAGGCTGGCGTTCAGGGGGGTGACAGGTAGTTTTTTAAGGTGACACGAGACCAACCTGCTGAAAGAAGCCTTTGGTCCAGGTGCAGCTTTGTGTTTGCACGTTCCCTCCTGCCTGGGCCTCAGTGTTGGTGCTACCTGCTGCTCTGCTTTCAGAATCACAATTTTACTTTGAATTTCCACGTGTCACATAAATTCAGGAGACTTCCAACAAGAAGTGGCACAGAAGCACTGCCCACCACCCATTACAGCTGTGAGCTTGCTCAAAATAGTCCAAATAATGCAGATTACACTGCACTTTCCCTCTTTGTACTGCACACCGTGTAATATATGTGAGTGCTGTTAAATGCATCACCTCATTTCATATTGCATTTGCGGAGAAAGTGCAGTTTTATTGAACATTAGGATTGAATTCTTAACTGACTAATCAATTTTAGTAGTAAGTTAAAATGCCTAGTATTAATGGACAACTGCAACCATTAATCAGGGTTACAGTAGATTAACAGTTGTCAGCATTTATGCTAATAGTACTTACATACCAGGGGCTTATGAATTGCATTCTGCAGTTTTATATTTTCCTAAACACGGGCAATACTTTTGCTTGGCTCCTTCTGTGTTCTCCATCCCTGCACGTGTCTTTGGGAACCCAGAGCTACCTGGCGTTTTCACAGCATCGACACAACGTTGCTCTGTGGCCTTTTTGCACCCTTGGTTTCATGTCAAAAGAGATGGAAAGGGTTCATTTGTTCTCCTATTTGACTATTTAATTTGATCTGGTATGTGACTAAACCAAGACAAATAGAGTGTTTTTAATGAAACTATTTAACAATCTCCACAGCTCCAGAAATAGGAAAGCATTAGAAAAATACAATTAAAGGAGTTTGGTGGATGTAAATAAGAAACACGCTTCAGAATTGACTGACCATACTCGTTTTGCTTTCAATGCTTTATCACAGGCAGTGGTTGTAAACCACTAAAGCAAACATTTTGCTCAAAATAAGCCAAACAAAAGTCAGCCTTAAACTACGAGACCTTCATGCTTTTTGTGACTATTTTTTCCTCATCAGTTTTAATAGAATATTTTTTCACTCTGAGGCTGGGTTTTCCTAAAATCTTTTTAGTCCACAGTCTTCAATTAGCTGATTACTATAGATTATACGTGTACTTTGGATACCTCATCAAGCTGTCTAATGGCTGGATCGTATTGATTGTCCTTCAATTAATCATGCCCCGTATTTTCATTTATCAAAACCAAAATACATGTAATTAACTCTGAAGTGATATAGCTCACAGTAAAGTGATTTTACTCCTGCTATAGAGATAACTCAGTAGATTATACTAATAGGAAATGCAGGTTGAAATTAAATTAATGGTATCGTGTCCATCACAGAATAATAATTAAAAAACTTAAAAAGTGAATGAGCGGAGAGGGTTCTTTTATAAAGGCAGGTGCACAGATGTTTGTGTGTGTTTGGGTCTTTGGTCCATGCATCGAGGCCGTACCCTTCTTGGGGCTTTGAGCGGTTGGCATCAAATTTAAGAGCAACATTTGCTGGCTTTTTCTTTTTTTAAGTTCACTTTTGGGGAGCATTCGCCAAAGAGGGTTCCCATCTTCCGTTCTTCTCTTTTCTTTCCAAGAGGGAGAAACCTTCAACTCTGGTTGCTTAAGGGGCTGGTTTCTTCTGCTACTGATGGAACTACCTGGAGGTCCCAGCTCGGACCTTCTCCCTGCTTGGATAAGGCAGCATGGCACGAAAGGGAAGACGAAGGGATGGAAAATGGAGTTTTTTTCCCATTAATAGTCTAGTTTTTACACAATCTGTAGCATATGACGTTGTTTTATGGGAAAAGCGGCTTTATTAATTTGAATGTAATCTTGCCTTCCCTCAGTGCTCATACAGAAATTGGCTCAATTTACTTAATTTCATGACAGACTGAATTATAATAAATAATATATAATACCCTTAGAACAGCCTGCTTCAATTGGCATGATATTTATGAATAGCAAGTTTCCGAATTGCTCATCATGGTTGAGACTTTAAGCTGCAATTTTGTTCATTAGCAGGACTGTGTGCAAACTAGGCGAGAGCAGAGTATTTGTGTATATAATTGGCCGTACTTCCAACTAAAATTGATATATTCTTTAAATGTGAATGTGGACCTTTTTTTTTTTTTTTTTTTTGAATGTATGGACACTCATTATTGAGGAGCTCAAGTTATTTCAAGATCACTCCTCTCTTGTTTGAAGCCTTGTGGCTAGGAATACATTTATTCTGGAGCAGAGAAGGTACCGGGGCTGTCCTAGGGGTTGTCACTGCAATCCCTTGCTCTTCCTCGGGACCTTGCACAGGAAAAGCCTGATTTCTCCACTACTTTTTATGATGTCCAGAGTGAAGAGAAATATGTTTGAAAATGATATGTTGCACACAATTCCCAATATGATTCATTTAAATAATGTCTGTGTTGATACAAATGACAAATTACTATTTTCTTTGGTTTTGCTTAATCCTCAAGGAACGGGAGTTACTGCTTTGTCAGTGATGCTGCTTCACTGCGACTTCAAATTTCCTGCCTTCGGCACTTTGTTATCAGACATTAATATCTGCAACAGCAACCAATTATCTTGTAATTTTAACAAAGGCAACAGCAAAGAGAAAGTGCTTGTTGGTTAGACGGTTGTAAATACATAGATCACAAGTAAAGAGCCTTTACTTTTATTATGCAAAATAATGACTGTGTAGCTGTTAATGGAATTTACTTTATCCTATGACAATTTGTACTTCTGCAAGCCTAGGGAAGAGCTTTGCCACCAGGCTGTTGTGACAGCTCTCTGTAATGATACAGGAGATACAGGAGAGCGATGCGTCTAACGAAGTCTTCGAGAAAAATATCTGGTTTGCATTTCAGAACTTGTCATTCAACATGTTGTGCGGTAGGAGATCGCATGGGGAAGACGCCGTCCGTCGCCGGCTGCCCCCGCGTCCATCACGCGGGCGCGCGGGATGCTCACACGGATGCGCGGGGGTCGGGAGGGCTCCTCTCCCCAAAGGTCCCCATGGACCATGGTGTATCATCCGCTGTAGCAGGTTGTGACCCCCTTTTTCCAAATCCTAAATCCTTTCTTGCCAGCCGGGCCATCTCGGAGCGTTTGCCTCCTCCTCCTCCCCTCTCGAGCGAGCTGGTGTTCTGCGCCGAAGCAGCCCAAGCAGTGACATTTATGCATATTTCATAATGTGATTTCTGTAGGCATACGGAGCAAACAAATCAATTTCTCAGCAGCACACTGTTTAAAAGAAACAGCAACAACCTGTGGGATAAGTTGCAGAAGCTGTTAAAATTAATTATAAATGGCAGAAGAGACAACATTTGAGGGAAAAAGTGCTAATGTGCAAAGAATAATAAACATTCAGTAGATGAAAAGCAACTCTCTGTCATCTGATTACTTAAACTTCATATATTTATAAATATCATAACGCGTTAAAACAATGTATTGCTTGCTGCCAACAGCTCATTTCCATTTTGGTTTGGCGTTGCAACAGCGTCATCTGCTAGCTCAAATATTAGATTCCACCTTGCTAGCCTGAGCTTGCTTTTGCACTTTCATGAGTATATCAATATGAATGGACTATAATATTTCCCCAGAAAAACCCTGGAGTCTGTTAGTGGTGGATGTCGACATGGATTTACTGGTCGAGACGAGCAGGGATGGTTGCCATCGGGTCCCAGATATGGGAGGCTCTTTAGTTGACCTGTTTCTTGGACTAGCCGAGGAATTTTATGGTTGCTGGCTCAGGTGACATCGCGTGGCTGGTGTTTGGTGGATGTTCTACTGGTATCTGCTAAAAGAGCAAGAAAATGAGAGGATGATGTCATCATCATCAGTATTCCTTGGGGTGCAATTAATCTGTATTTCACTTAGGCCTTTTTTCATTAGCAGAAACTCCAGAGGAGATACAGTTATGCTAAAACATGTTATTGGTGTTGGGAAGCTAGCATGGATTTGCTCAACCAACGTACTTGCTAGAGGCTTCAGAGCGAATAGGATCAGAGATGCCAGTATAACTGCAGATTAATTACAGATGTATTAACTAGCTTGTTCAAGGTTGGACCAGGTTTGTCCACTGGGCAAGGGCACTGTGATTTCTGCAGAACTAGTAGCCAGGGCGCTTAAAACAGATCACACAGGGGCCATGGAGTGTGTGTCGCTGGAAGGAACCTTTCAGGAAGAAGTTCAGTTCGTCGTGCAACAAAATATGCTTTAATTTAAAATAAGGTGCTATTTTGGTCCAGCTTTCCCAGATAAGATCTCTGGGAGATGCTTCGTGCTCTGTGATGCACGTTCCTGCTCAGGAGCTCTCGTGGTCGTGCACTCAGAGGCTTTCGAACCAAGCGTACTTCTCGCTGAGCAAGAAAGCTCGTTGGGTGGCCGGCCCAAGGATGCACCGTGACGAAGGCTGAAGAGGAAGGAGCTCAGTGTGGGGAGGAAGAGCTCTGTGGGGTGCCCAGGATAAGGATGCCCCCAACGGAGTGATATACTCAGCAGCTCGTGAGTCACGTAATGGTCCCACCTCCACCCAGGCTGGCGTCCTGTGTGACGTTAGCCCTTGTTAAGCCAGAGAGGTTTTGTAAGGTTTTAAAACCTTCTCATTTTGATTATTTTGCAGTCAGCAGCTCTTTTTTCTCATGTCCCGAAGGTGCTGACCCGATAACGGGGCGTCAGAGCAGGTTTGCGCATGTCGCTATGCGGCCTGTCCGATGCAATGTGACGCTTCTCCCGTAACATATGTCACTCCGCGCTCGCGTTGTCTCACTCTTCGGCTGGTCGCTGGAGGCCTCCTCCGCCGGCCCACGGCGAAGAGCGGCGTTGCGTGAGCATCCGACTGCCATCAGGGCCGGGGCTGTCACCGAGACCATCTGCAGGTGCCGCGTCCAGAGCAGGCCCTTGGCGTGCGGAGCCCACCAGCCTCCTCGCTGGCGTTGGCCAAAGCCAACCCAAGGTTGGCCAACCCTCTTGAGCAGCTCGCGTTGTCTCGTCGTGACCTGGGCAGCGTCCACGGGACTTTATCCGCTCTCATGGAAGAAGTGAGGGCTGGGGAGCAGTGCCGAGCGGGGCCGGCTCCTCTGAAAGGCCGTTAGATCCAGGTCACTGAGTTTGGACTGCTGCCTTTCCCGACAAAGTCAGAAAATGCAGATTTGTAGCAGCCTCTGGTAATGAATTCAGACGGCTTGAATTTTGCACTGAATAATGGCCGGAATTATTAAAGATAGTGACTTACGAGAGCTGATTGAATATAATCTTTTTTTCTCAAGATGAAACTGATAAAATGATGTAATATCACATTATTTTTATTAGCGTGCTTTGATACAGAAATCTCTGAGGAGCTAAAGAGCTAAAGATTTCGTTATAATAAAGCAAAAGTACTAGAATGACATAAATATTCAATAAATTTTTAAAATGTAGTATCACATTTTAAATGCATTTTTGTGCATATGGTGAGTGAATGTAATACCTCTTTACCCTCAGGCTGCCCACTTTCATACATTAAAAATATTCTATTTAAATGCAGATTTTGATTTGCTTTTTGGTCTAACGTTCAAGGAGAATAGACAGGAGAAAAAGAAAATATATATGTATCTCTTAATTTAATTATATGTTTCTTTTGACATGTAAAAGTGCAAGCAGGAGTTGTGAGGTGGAAGGGTATGCATGGATACATGTTTAAAAAAAGCATAAGATTGATTTTCTAAAAGTGAACTTTAAAAGAAAAATGATCTTGCATTCCAAAGAGTCTATTTATGTCTTATGAATGTATGTGTGCATACACAGACATGTACGCATGTGCATATGCACCTGTGTGTTATTTGTGGATTAGCTGTTATCTGTGGGTTTCTCGAATGAAAAACAAAACAGTTTGTTCCATAAATACTCGGGAAAAGGATGGAGTTCAAAGGGCAAAAGTTGAAGCAGCAAAAAGCTTTGAACACTGAGGATGTGATTTTGCCATTTGAGGTTCCCCAAGCCAGATAAGTTGCTTTTAGTTATGGTACTCTTTTTCTCCATTTGTGTGTAGTTCTAGTTAAAGACAGAACTCAAGAATATTTGAATTTCAGTGCCCTGGAGCAAGTAGGTTGAGTGGTATCAGAGATTATCAAATTTAATTCATTTATTTTAAATTTAAATTGATTTGAAACCACTGGGAGCTGTTACACTGTGCAATATTTGGCCTTCATACTTGCAATATATTATTTCTCTCACCGCTGCCTTTGTCAGTCCATTCTTCCATCCTTTTATCAGATCAGTTTACTCATTTTATCTGAAAGAAACCTGAATTTCAGGGCTCTGCGCGTATCAGAGTGGGGTGTAATGTGTGTTGCACCAGGGATCCTGCCTCCTCTCCCCAGAAGAACTTTGCAATTTTGATTTCATCAGAGATGTGGTAGGGACAAGTCGCAGATCCAAATCTAGAGCCTGAATTTCTCTCGCCTTGTGTCCACCCGCGTTCCTTTCCCATGTCTGTAGCATGTGCCTAGTGAGGTTATTCTCTTGATTAAGGGCATAGTTTAATTGGCATCGGTAAGGATGGTTATTTCTGTGGTCCTGTGGGTAGCCAGGCTGTTCGGTAGGACTGGCTTTTACAGCTATCTGGAGCACTTGGACACTGCTACTCCACTAGTTGGAATTTGATGCAAAATTAACCTTTTCAGGGGATATGTGATTCACTGCGAACAATTTACAGTTTCCTAAAACTCTGTGGAAATACAAGCTCAGGCCTGTATTAAATCGTTCCAAATGTGTATTTTAAAGTCTATGTCTAATCATCTCTGAGAGCATCACATTTACCAATTTTTCTCTTGGGCACGTAGATATTAAAATCATGTTCTGCACAATATGCAGTAGCAAAATTGAAGTCACAATGGAAAGCAATATTATATTTTTTTCCTTTAATTTTGGTCTCAAAGAGTGTATCCTTTCAAAGCGCCGGTTATTTGTCTAATATGTTGGGAGAGCAGTTTGCAGAAGTAGGTAAGAATTATTCCTGTAAGATGAGCTGCAAGGAGAAAGAAAGCCACGAAAACTCTTGGGACTTGAAATCCGTCTTCGCTTCCGAGATGCACAAATGTAAACACTCCATTTCTGAATCTTTGCGAGCATTAGAAGAGTGGTAGGATTTTTGCAAGGTGGTTGTGAATGTGCAAGCACTACCCTTGTGCATTGATGCACCATGGAGGATGCTCTGGCTTGCACGGTCCCTTCTTGACCTAGCCAAGAGGCATGGGGAGATGTCTTCAAGATGCTCTTCCACTTTGGATGAAATTAGTCCCAATTCCTTCCACCACCACTTCTCCTGCGATCCCATGGGTCCTGCATGGCTCAAACTGAGCAATCCTGGGACACCGTCGGGAGCCAAACACTTAGGGGACAGGGGGGACCGGTGGCATTGGCTTCCGTATCGTCTTAACTACCCTCACAATAGTGAACAGCCCTCATCAAGTATGTATCGGATTATTTTATTATGCCAACATTAATATTGGAAGCACACACGTAATCTGGAGTCAGCAGGTTCATACACTACTATCTCATTAAATTTTCAGGCAAAAGCTGCAAAAATTAATTGGAGGCGTGTAATAGTTTAGAATGTGAGCCGGCTTATGGTAATATAAATTACGTGAGGAGAAGACAGTTTTATATACTGAGAGAGGGAAAACTGGTTTACTTTAATGAGAAGAGATAGAAATGTGGAGCTATTTTTTCATTACAGATGCACTCTAAACTGTTTGGACTTACTTGATGAATAGAGTTAATTCTCTGCTACAGTTCCAATAATTCATGTTGCACAGTTTAATGACTTCTAGATAAAAACAGGATTGAAATGTTAATTTCTATGAAGAAATTGGAGCACTCTCATACATCAAGCTTTTTTTTCTATTAAACTACTAGTTAATTCCACTAAACAAGTCTCTTAGAGATATTTCATGCTACACAGATTTCTGTATTTCTCACCTGCTTTATTTTACTTCAGCAGTTATGAATGTGGGTGACTCCAGGATGCCCCTGAGATGTAGAAAACTTCTGTCATACTTAAGCAGCCATTGTAATAATACTTAAAAATATATATGTGTATATATGTAGGTGTGATATGATATGATATTCTGCAACTCAGTTGGCAAAATCCAGCCCCATCTCTCCTTCTCTGTGGGATTACAGGCTTTTGGTCCCTACAGTTGGTATTTTGATACTTATTGCCTTGCCGCGTTCGTGCCGGCTGCCACTCCAAGGAAGCCGCGGTGTTGGAAGCGGCAGCTCTTTGGACCAAAGCATTGGGAAAGCCTTTCCTTGCTCTGCCAAATCCCGTGTGGGAACTGCAGGGGGTTGGCAGCTATTAAAATTAGACTATTTTTATTGCCTGGATTTAAGGATCTAATTTTCAGCCTGAAATTTGTTGCCCTTTTTTACAGCCCCATTGACACAGAGGGATGTGAAGCGGCCGCGTGGCTGAGCCGAGGGGCTGGGGCACTGGAGCTGCTGCTAGCGGCTGTTCTGTATTTATGTTGTATTTATTTGCAATGTTCATATTAGGGAGATAAGGTTAAGAAAGTGTCGGCCGCACCCTGGTGCTTGCGAAAATGGGAATTACCCACCGCAAAGTCAAACTTCCCGTGTTTTCCAAGGAGCCGCTGGCTTGGAACCCTTAGCCCGACCGCCAGATGCTCATCGGAGGTGGCAGGTGCCAGAGTATTGGACAGATTCGCCCCAAGGCCGAGGAATCCTCTGCCCGGTGCCATCAGATCAGCGGTCCCGGCAGGGACGTGGCGCCCGCGCGACGTGGCCACCGCGCTGCTTTTAACCCGTTTTGCTTCCCGGGGTGGAAAATGTGCTTAAAAGAAGATTTGGTCCAAGTCGCTGTGCCGTGCACAGAGGGGTTATTAAAATGCACTCCGGAAACAGAAAACGGGATTAGAAGAGACACTGTGGCTTTGAGGCCATCTCCAGCCTCGTGGCCAAAATGTCTCCTCTTATTTTCCTCCTTTCTGCTGGTTTTATTAACTCTTGCCTTCCCCCACCACGTCCGCCTGCCCGGGCACCCCGCGAGGCCGAGGAAGGTTTGTCACCCGTGTCCTGTGACACCAGCTGAGACCTCATGTCCTCTCACCTGAACTTGTGATATCTTCGCTGTCTTTCAAGATGCTTTTATTGCGCTCCTGGTGTAAAAGTTTTGTGTTCCAGGTTAGGAAAAAAAATATCCCGAAATCTTTCTGTAATTCTTAATTGTAGCTAATTATTGCATTTCTTAATTGCAGTCTTAATTTCTGAGTGTTTAGCTGCAGGGAAATAAACCAAGAGGAAGCGCAGAAAACCTCTTGCAAAGCAACCCTTGTGTTGCCTGTTGTTGTTTACCTGGAGCATCCATGTCCATGGTGCCGGAGCCCGTCAAACTCCGGCCACAGCTACCCGGGGATGTGTCTGGGAAATGCAGGGGGGTGGTTTGCATCCCGTTTGCAGGTGAGAGCTGCAAGGGACCCCCAAGGATTACATGTGCCAGGTGGTACTGATGCTGCAGCATCTCGGAGTTTGCTCATGGTTCAGCCCCAGAAAGGTGTCCTTTCCCTAGCAAAAGCAAATGTTCAAAACCAGGCGGATTCTGGCTGGGAAAGGCACTTTGAGGAGCGCATTGCTCCTGCAAAGGGAGCGAGGGCTCCGCGCGGAGCCTTGCAACAAAAGGTTAATTTTTCTCCCTTGACGTCCTGCTGACTCAGTCAGACCCTGGCCACGAGGTCGTCCCCGTTTCGTGCCTTTCTGAAGGCTGCTCTCTCCATCCGCGAGAGCGGCTGTGTGTCTCTTGGCAACAGATTGGATCTGGTACCCTCCGGACGGAGCGAGCTGGCATTCCCGACCTGCCAGGAGACACAAAGCAGCCACGGGGGATATCTGACATCTTCCTGAAAATGCACTGAAATCCGTTTTGTGTTACAGAATGTGTTTTGAAAAAATATTTTTAATTTTTTTTAAGTGGTCCTTCCCCTTTCCCATTCCCCAGTACATTTGTGTCATGTTGGCTCCCGTGAGTGGGTTTGTCCTTGGAGAAGGAGCGGCGGCTCCAGTATGGAATTGGTCCCTTCCTCTTTTCTCTCTGCTTAGTGGAAACTGGCTACAGCCACAGGATGAAAACGCATTTTTCTTCTTCAAGGAAACTGCCTGCATTAGAAAGAGGCATCAGGTCAGCATTTTGTTGGTGTTTTCATCAACGACAACAACAAAAGAGAATGTTATTAGAAGAGATGATTCTTTATTCTCTATGGCTGCCTGTGATGTGCCTACAAGACGATCCTGGCCAAGTTTTAAGTGCACAAGCAGGGCGAGTGCTGAAACCATTTAGAATAATTTGCAGCATAGAGTCCAGCCAAAAATCTGCTGTTGTTCAATCAAGGAATCGACTTGGGCGTTGTCCCGTCTCGCATGGGGATCGCGAGGAGGTGACCGCGGTGGCACCTGGGGACCCTGCGAGCTCCTCAGCTCCGCGGTGGCACCGAGCTGTGGGAATTGAGATGAGCCTCTGAGTGCGGAATAGGTCCACGCTGGCCTCCATCTAAATCCCGTGATCCCACAGAGCAGGAAGGAAAAGTGCTGCTTCCACTGGTGCTGGAAGGAGTCGGGTACCTGGTATTTTTGTTAGTACAAATTTTGCCTGCTCTAACACAGATAGAGTTTTTTCCTCCCTGTGTCGCCCCTTGCTCACCGCCCATTATCCGCCTTTCCAAACCCATTCCGTTCCCAGGATTCTGCAGACGTTGGCAATGCCTCCTCCTCCCGACAGCACTGACTTCACTGCGTTTCTCCGGCGGAGCAACACGCAGCTATTTCACCCATCCTTGTTGGTCCCGTTCACAAACCACGGTGCAGCTCGCGTCACCTCCCAGCTTTGCATCCGAGGAGAAGCCCCAAACAGGCACTTAGCAGCGCGTCCTCTTGCATTCCCCTCCTCTCCGTTTAGTGATATGAGAGCAACTATTTTTAAATGCGTACGTAGCTGATGTCAATTTTAAGGAGATGGATTTTTAAAAATACATATACTTAAATGGTGATGGAACCCATAAAAAATCTATTTAAAATCAATTGCATGTGAGGAGAAGTCAACAAACAAAAGGGCAGAGACAAGCATATCAGCTTTAATTTAGTCCTGGATTCCCTGTGACAGGAGCCGTTTAGATAGAGGGCAAAAAATTATCTCCCTGAAAAAGGCAGTGATTGATCACATGTTGGTAAGTGAATCGAGTCTGTAAAAAACAGAGGCGATTAAGGGACAAAGAGGAATTATCATATTACAATGTTGCTGCCTGTCAAACCTCCCTTGTGTTGGGCATTCATGTGTCACATGGTGACATTGGATCGGTGCTTAATGCCGTGGGACAAAAGGATGGTAGTTAGAAATCTTTAAATGCTGCTGGAAGTGTAAATCCATGTTTTGACTCCTGACAAAGATCTTTATGCCCAGCAGAATGGATGGGCAGAACCCGGCTGACAACTTATTAAGTAGATCCCATGCCGGCCTTGCTTCGCTCGCGGCTGCCTTATTGCAGGGAGCTTGGACCCTGAGAAACATCTTTTGCTGCTCTTGGATCATCTGCAATCCAAATATTGAAGAATAACTCCTGCGATACACAAAATGATTGGTCTAAGGCTGTTTCTCACCCTAATTTAACTGCAGGAGAACTTGGAGACCTCTTCAAGTTACGAGTAATTTCATGAGTAATCTGGACAGTGCCGTGGTGGCCGTTGATGCTGGCACAGCCTTGCGGGTGGGAGCAGCCCTATGGAGAACGTGCTGGGATGGAAGGTAAGTGGATGAGGACCGCACGGGCAGATGAAAGTCGTCATTGACGCAGCAAGGTTAGGAACTCGGCAAGGAGGGATTCGAGCTCCTCGCACACATTGCTGGGTTTTAAATGAACTGTAACCACTTGGGAAAAAGACCCGGGGTCATTCTGGACAGCTCGATGAAGACATCTGCTCAGTGTGCGGCAGCGGTCACAAAAGATCAAACGAGATGTTAGGACAGAGGAGGAGCGGATGAGAAAACACGGGAAGTGTGTAATGCTCTTACGCCAGTGTCCGTAGTGTCCTGGTCTGGATATTGTGCTGAGCCTGGCCCCTCTTCTCCGCAGGGAGCAGAAATCCCCAGGGCTTGGAGAGGCAGGCGGCTGAAAGGGGGGAAGTTAATAGAGCAACTTCTGTGCAAGGAGAAATTGAAAAGATTGGGACTGTTTAGAAAGATCATGTGAATAAGAGGATTCATCGGAGAGGTTTTATAAACTAATGCTTGACATATTTAACCTTTCTCAAAATACTAGAGTAAAGGAAAATCCCATAAACCCCAAAGCATGTGTTTAACACTCTGCAAGGTCGTGTTTTTAGCACGGTGCTTGCTGAGAAGCCTCAGCCCTTCTGCAGCATCGTCGGGGCTGGCCCTTCCCGACCTCCTCGCTGATCGTGCTCAACGGCATCAGCAAGTGTCCCCTGCTCATCTTGCTAGTGACAAGCAGATTTCAGGCCACTTGATACTTTATGACGGCATGTACTGCAGCGCTTTCCTCGACCGTTTCGGAAATATGACCCGTCGCAGCATGTTCCTCCTCTGCTACCAAATTCTTGCTGAGAATCTCAAATATTTTTAAGTCACATTCGATTAATCTGACTTCTTCTGGATCACTGGACTTTGCTCTGCAGTGTTTGTTTGCACCAGCTTAATTGCTTCAGTTTGGCATTTAGAAATGCTTCTTTGAGTCCAATCTCAATGCAAGCCGTAGATTATTCATCATAATACCCCGTGTCGGGAGGAGCAGCCTTAATGCACTGGTTTTGGTGTGACTGTGCAGGTCCGTGTCTATGGCTTTTTTGGAGGGGAATATGTTGCAGACGTCTTCTTCCTCCCACTTGCTCCTTTGTGCCTGTCTGCTGGAGGTAGGTAGAGCCCCTGAATCCAGAGAGGTGATTAATGCACAGATACTGAAACGTGTAGTCAGCGTTTTAAATTTTAGTTGCTTTGAAATATGGGTTGGCTGCCATGAAAGATAGAGGGTGCTACAGAAGTTTATCTGGATGCAAGATATTGGAAAAACAGTCAGATTTTACAGTCATTTAATTTGTCCACTGTTTTCCAGAGAAGGATATTAAATGGATAAATTTAAAACAGTGTTAACCTTGGGAAAAATATTTATTTGACAGGGTCAGTGCAAGTTTGCAAGTGCAATATTGGAGCTGCATAATATTGTTGAAAGCGAAGCTGGAGAGGAACGCCTGCTCGATTTAAAGCTCTGGTGGAGCTGCCCCAAGTCGGTGTGACTGGTGCAGAAAGTGGCTCTGCATGGATCATGCGTGGTCCAGAGGGGCCTTCTCTGGAGAAATGCCTTTGGTACCCGCATTTTGCCTATATGTCTTAGAAACTGGTCTGTATTTTGTATTTTCAAATAGGATGCAAAGATTTGACAAGGAGCATCACAGCGTGAGCGCTCAGTGGAGCTGCTGGATCCTTGCCCAGTGCGACTCCCTTTGCATCAGCAGAGCTCGTGGGGGAGATGTGGAGAGAGGGCAGAGGTTGATATTTGGGCTATAGAATTACCTCTGAGCCTTAATCAGTGAAATACTACTTACCTAATCCATATCCAACCTGTGGAAAAGAAGTCTCCAGCAGCCTGGATGCTGGGGATGGAACAAGGTCTTCGCTGGGTTCAGACACAGCCCAGCTTTGCCAGGGGTTATTCCACTTGGAATAACCGGAACTTGCAGCTGGACAGATACGCTCGGATCTTTACTGCTGTCTCCTTTGGCAAATGTATGTTTGGCCGAAGGGTCCAAGGAAGGATCTGTGTCCCATTGCCGCTCGCTGCGTCGTAGCCTCTGCACGCAGCTGGTAGCCCCGAGCCTGACGTGGTCTCTGCACTGCCGGTTCGGTGCCCGGCGAGGAGCTCTGAGCTGTGCCCCAGCTCCAAACCCAACACACGCACTTAGAAGCGGTTGAATAAGCGGAGGCCTCCAAAGGATCAGGAGCAGCCCTGGCCAAGGCGCTGCCGTGCCAGGAAGGAGCTCGGATGGTGCCGTTTCCTGCGGCCGCGGCTCTGCCAGCAGCTAATCCCTCGCTCGGGCGCCGGAGCAGAGCGTGGCCGTAGCACGGCTGAGGAATGTTAACCCACAGAGCTCCCTGGGCCGCGCTGTGTTTCGGAGCTTACGCATAGGTGTATATTTTGTTATCGGGCACTGAACCCGGTGCGCCCTGAGCGTGGTGCTTGGCCGGCGGGAGGACGCGGGTTTGCTCGCGGCTTTGCAAGACCTGGCACGTCTTCAGCTGCCCGTTTGGGCTCTGCTCCTTTGAAAGCAGCGGCTGTTCCTGGGAAGGGGCCGGAGCGCTTCCCGGCTCCGACTTCCCTCGAGCTCTCAGCTGATGCTCCGCAGGAGGGATGCGACACGAGCCAGGCAGCACCGGCTCCCTCGCGCCAAGGCCTGGGCATCAAGCGGAAATTCCAACTGGGACTGAACCGGCCCCAAAGTAAACGCTTTGTTTTGTTTTGCTTTTCCTCCTAGAATTTTGGGCACATTTTTCCCACATTAAATTTTGTACTTGGCAGAGGTTGTATATTTGTGTTGCAAAAAAAGCTTCCGGCTGAAGAGTGGATAAACATTCTGATGTCAGGGAGTCCAGCAAGGATGAGGCCGAGTTGAGGCTTCCCTCCCATTAGGGTTTTGCCAGAGGCTTCACCTTGGTCCAGATTTTTTTTTACATTTCCATCTTTCAATCTCTGGACCAACATTGCTAAGACTGGAGTAGCTTTTGCAAATGAGACCGTTGCAAAATGGAAAAATGGGGGCGGTTTGCAAAGTGGAAGGATGCAGCAGGAGGCATCCAATGGGCATCCCAGCGCTGGGCCGGTTTCTGGAGAGCCTCGGGATAGAGGGCCCTGCTTCTAATTTCTTCCAGTGCTCCTGTTGTGGTGGTGGCTCTTGCTTTCCAGGTTGTCTGTACATGTCCTCTTCTAGGAGGACCACGTGGGTCTTCCTAAACGTGTCCCAAACCGTGCCTGCTCCAGCCCAGCTCGGCAGGGCGAGGAAACCCCTGCCAGCATCATCCGGGAAAAGCTTTTTATTGAAATCCTCTGAGTCTCCCAACTCCTTTGCCCCTTCATTCTGCAGCCCTCGTGTTCCCCTGGAAAACACTGGGCGAGCCGGAGCCCTGGTGGCAATTCCCGCGGCTCCTGAGCCGGAGCTGTTCCAAGCGCTTCCACGCTGCGAGGCGGGCAGCTGGTGCCGGGCTCCCCGCGAGGCTCCCGCAGGATTTTCATTCCCAAGGAGCTGCAGCTGGGAGCATCCCGCTTGGCGGAGGCGAATGGGGAATATGTTCTCTCGGCTGGACGTGCCTAATTAGCCGCCGGTTCTGGTGTGCTGAGATACTAATGAGCTGCCACCCATCAATTCCCTGCGGGAAGAGCCCGTTTAAAGGCCACCCCGGCAGCAGCATCCGGGGAGCCCGCGCGGCTCCGGAGCAGGGGCCAAGCGCGGCGGGCCGGGAGCGACCTCCCTTCCCTCCATGCAAAAGGGTTTGTGAATAGGAGATGTCATTCACTTGCAGTTTGGTATCGAGTGGCGTGTGAAGAGGGTGAGAAGCAATTTGCCTTTAATATATTTAGATTGGAAATTTAAAGGAAGCTTCTATGTGCCTGAGGAGTGACGGTTCTTGCTCTTCGCTGCCCAAAGGACCTGAGCTCGGAGGTGTCCTCCAGTCGCGCAGTCCTGGCTTCTTGGCTGGCATTGGGCTTCACCATATGCGACCTTCGCTTTTTTGTTTCATTTTGCTTTTTTTTGCCATAAACCCAGTGTTTTTTGGCCGGAATTTCGGATTATCCTTTTGGACGTGCCGGGGCACATCTGCGTGTGCCGCAGGAGCTATCGCGTGGCCAGGGACAGAGCCCGTGTCATCGCTTGCCAGCAAGGGCGGCAGCTCCTCACGGCTCGCAGGGATCGGTGGCCTCATGTCCGAGGAGCTGCCAAAGCCCCTCGGAGAGATGAGCGGCTTCCTAGGACAGAGGGCAAGAACAGGAGGAGTAGAAAGCAAACGGAGAAAAATCCTCCCAGTGTTAAGTTGCATTAAAAAAATAATTAAAATATTTATCTAACAAATCTAAGGGGGAAACGTTAACATTTTTGCTTATGAATATTGCAAAGAGTTCTAAGCAGAGAAAAAAATATGGGAGAAACTGCTGCAGCTTTTGCACTCTTTTAGTGCTGTGTGGCGTTTTCGAAGTGCTTAGGGTTGAAGGACGCCCTGTTTTGGGCTGATTACGAAGTGCTCATAGAGCCCAAAGGTGACAGTTGTGGGCAGTGCTCATTTTCTGACATCCCATGTTCTTCAGCTCTGATCGTGTGGGATCAGCTATTCCCCATCCTACTTATTGCATCCAGCGTTTTAAGTAATGGGCCAAATAATGATTGCAGATGCTATAATCAACATTTTTGTCAATGATTTAGAGCTCTGTTTGCAAATAATTAGTTCAGCAGAGCTCCCTCCTACAACGTGGGAAGAACTCCGCTCTCCTGACGCATTATAAGCCACGAGTAAATGAAATGTTGGAGTCTGAAGGGCACGATCCGGTCCAAAGCCAAGCTGTGGGGCATCAGCCCCGTGATTCCTGCCCCAGGGGCTGGTTCTTCCTCCTTGGCTTTCACTGGCTTTTCTTAATCTGTCCGTTGTATTTTCAGTTTTAGCAGCAACTTCTCATTCCTCTCCTTTTCTTCTTCATTCCCTTCTTTTCTCTTCTGTCCTGGGCCGTTTCCTCCTTGCTGTGGCCACTTACGGGGCTGAGAGGTTCCCCACAACCCGCGAGAAAAGTTGACTTTTCTGATAGCTGCAAATCTCTTTCCATTTTGCTTGTGCAGAGAAATTCCCGAGTACCCAGAGTACCATTAGTGCTGCCTTGGCAGCATACATTTCATTTATGGAAATGTGGAGTGTTTCTTTTTTCCTTCCCTAAACACAAAGTGTGTGCCAGTACCGTTGCAGAAGTGCTAACTGCATTCAGGACCTCTTTGGAAAATGCTGAATTGCTGCAGTTCTTTATTGTGAATTGCTAATTTTATTTCCTTTAGCACTGTGTACGGTTTCTATAGTTCTGGAGGTCACTGGGGCTTTGTAAGTGCAGCCAAAAGTGTTTTAAATAGTCATTGTGCAGCATAGTGATACCATCAATCTCCTGCACCGTTATTGTATCTGGAAAGTTGGATTTGATATCCATTTTCATATTTAAAGCTAAATTACTGGCAAGCTGCCATGTCCTATAAGGCGCAGAGAGTGGGAGCTTGTGCAGAAAGGTTTGTGTAAGTGCAGTGGTTTTACCTATTGGTTTGGGGCATTTTGCAGCAAATCGAGAACTGCTGGCAGCCAAATGGTTTCTGAAGAGAGTCTTTTATCCTCAACTGTTCTTATTTTATACTTTCATTTCCAAGCCTGTCTGTAGTCTAGCTTTAATAATGATTAGATCTTTTTAATTGGAGTTTCATAAGCTTCGATTACCAGCTTGCCCAGAAATACTTTGCTTTTTGGCTTAAAAAAAAACAACAAAAAGGAAAAAGAAAAGAAAAAAATAGAAAATAATAGCGGAATGTAAGTCTGCGACATACTGAACTAATTTCCTGTTCCACTTCTGCATCAGCTAACCAGACAAATAACCAATTTGTTAAAGGCTCTGCTGCTTCCCCCAGCCACTTGCTCCCCATGCACCGTTTTACGTTTGATTTCCTGCTGTTCCCGTTCCCGGAGCCCCTGGCAGGTGGGTGGCCGAGCTCCCCCGTATCCCACCCTTTGGAATTTCCAAAATGAGCATCCTCACTGCTTCCCGTATCGGCAGCGCAGGGCGAGGCGGGATTAAGGAATCGTAGCAGGCGATGGCTTGTTGGATAGGGGGAAGAAAACACTTCCAGGGATGCTGTTTGCTTAAGATGCTGCAAAGTGTGTGCACAAAATATCCAAAAGCTGCTAACAAAGCCTTTGGGTTGGGAACGTGATGGTGACGTGGACACAGGCACTGCTAGGAATCCAACAGCATTCCTGATCCGACCGTAAAAATACTTTGGCCTAGGGCTGGAGCTTGATAAAAAAAGGTGAATTAGACCATTCTGTGGCCGATGCTGTGGGGTCATGCGTGGTTTGAAGCGCAGCGGCCTCAGCTGTCCCAGGGAAGGGGGAGATGGTGAATGCCCATGCGTGGGCTGAGCCGTGACGCGCTCCCTGGTTCAAAAACGCTCTTTTCTTGGAGGCGCCGTTAGGAATCCAGCTTGTTTACAGGTTTCAGGAGGGATTGCAGATGTTCGGTGTGCGGCGCCCGTGCGTTTCTGCGGAAAACAAAAGTCAAACTAGAAAATTGGGGAGCAAAGGTCAGTAAGGAGTGATTTTCCACCGCCAGTATCGTGGGAACCGCGCTCGGCGGAGGCGCTCGAATGCCAGACTTGGGAAAATGTTTGGCAACTTTTTGCATTTTGCATTTAATGCTATGCAGGAAAACTGGGAAGCCAAAAGGAAACCAGGGTGGAGGAACATGTGTGAAAAATGTCAGCACAGTTCTCCTCGTTTTCTGGTAATTATTTTCTAGATTTCAGACGAGCTATCCCACTCACTTTTGCTTTCTGGTTTTCCTGCTGTCATCCAGTAACGATTTTAAAATTTGTCATGCTGAAGGGAGGTGCCAATAACAAATTTAAAAATAAGCACATGATTTTGATTGGAAATGAAAAGAAAATGTTAGCAAAGCCTTGCTCCCTCCTTTTAAACTATGTTGTCATTTAAGCTTGTAATCAGTGTTTAGTTAATCCCCATTTGCAGAAATGCAGCAGGGCAGCAAGAAGTGTGTTCTGCACTATAGACTTGGTGTAGCAGAGCCCAAATTCCTCACATTTCAGGTTTAAATCCGAGCGATTTTTCTGTGTCCTTTGGCGTGCTGTTTTCCAGGGCATTTTGAGGGGGCATTTTTAATACAGACCTGCTAAGAAACCTGTGAATTGCGGGATAATATTTCCACGTCAGATGCTGGGAGAATGAAGCTGATTTTACAAGAATTCCCTCTGATGGAAGCAGGGCCCCTAATTCAACCTTGAGTGCACTTTAAAAGAAATATGCTTGCATACAATAAAATTGAGAGAGAACAATTTGAATAGAAAACGCAGGAAGCAGCTGGCTTTGCAGACAGATGAGATTTTAGGGCTTGTTTTTGGAGGGGGGGATAGGGGTAGAGTCAAATGTCAGTTGTAGGTCCAGACCACTTCTGAGGATTTTCTGTAGTATTAAGTATATTGGGTTAATTTTTAAAATCATGTAAGAGAGAGCATTCCTGGGAACAGGTGATTTTACCTGGCATTAATAATGAGGTGGTTGCTCTTTTATTGTTATTATTATTATTACTGATATTATTATCAGCATCAGCTAACAGCAGTGATAAGAGACACTTGTCCGGGTCATAGAGGAATGTATTTGTTCTTTCTTCCAGTTGTTTCCTCTGGATGGAACTCCACACGATGAACATCAACAGAATTATTTTGAAAGCAGATTAAATTAAAAACCTGCCCCTTTATTGAGCTTCCCATTGCAACTGTCCTTACAGAGCCCAGATCCGTGCCCGCGCCAGGAGTGCTCACAGGATGCTCATCCGGAACTGCTCATCCAGCCTATTGCTAGACCCTTTTTCTTTAAATATTTGCCCAAAGTAGCTGGCCATTCCCAAACCAACCCATTTGGCTGCCGTAAAGGATAAGTCCCAGGCCTGGAGGCCTGTTTGCTGCCAGCACGCTGCGCTTCCAGATGGTTTGGAGTGATAATTTTATAAAGGTACACGCAGGCGAGTGGGTATCCTTGCCACTTCACGTATTTACTTGAGCAAATAATTTAATGGAAAACGTCCTGTGAAAATACGCCAGGCCGGGACTTAAGGGAAAAAAAGATAAGTTTCGGAGTCTTCCATTGTTCCTGCTTTTGTTATTTTTATTTAAAATAGGCGTCACTCTCAAAATTTATTGCCGTAGCCTCGCTTAAAAAAGAAAGGCGGCTGGGACAATCAGCGGTGATTTATTTCTTCAATGCATTTTAAATAAGAAGACCCCCAAGAAGGAGGCAGCGGTGCCCGATGGCAGTGCTGGAGTTCAGCCCTTGGGAACACACGTGCGTGTCCTTCCTTAGGCCGGGAGCTGGGAGCGTCGCAGCCCAAGGAAGATGGACCGGGAGGTTTCTCTTCACAGGGTTTGGTCAAGCAGATCATTGCAGTGGGGTTTTCCACTTAGATGTCCCACACCGAGCATGTCCTCGGGGCTCTGCTTTCCGCTGTGCCACCTCCGAAATTAAAGCAAGCTAAATCGATTTGAATATTGCCTTTCCCTACAAGGACCTCCTGCTAATTTCTGGGCCTTCTGCAATTACACTTTCCTGTTTTTGTTTAGGCTTTTTTCATCTTTATCACTTCCCTGCTGCTGACTAAAGGAGCTGCACAACAGGGGAAGCTGTGACTAACTCCCTGGCTGTACGGGGGAAGTGGCGGAGCAGTTTCTGCACATGCTGCTGATAAACGCGCCGAGCAAACCGAATGGAAAAGTGGAGACAAACAGCTTCTTTCCTACCATCTCTTTTTTCCCCTTTGCTGGTGACAGTAATGGTAGTCATTTCTTCCAATCAGGGATTGCCTAAAACTGCTCCCGTCCTAATAGGATTTCTTGTAAAAGAAGTGCTATCGGTTTAAAACTGTAGTGCCCTCTGAAATTGTTTTTTTGCCTTCTCTTGTCAGAAGCTGTAGGAAAGAGCAAAAAATGTTGTCCCTCTTTTTTCAGTGCCTTCTTTTGGGGGGCAGCAAGCCATAGCCACCAGTTTCTCTGGTTCTCCCCTGTGTCCATGTAGGCGAGCGAGTTCCTGGTATTTCCCATGTCCGTGGGCAGCAAAACCCTTTAATCAGCATGGAAAGGGAAAGGCACCGTCCTGACAAAAGTGGGTAGCTTCCAGCCTCCCTTTAATTAATTGATATAAGGCAATATAGGGAGTTTCTTTGGTGTTTTGTCGTTGGAGTAAGCCAGCGTGGCGTGGAAAGGCACATCTATCCGGTGTGGATAGGTGCTATTGCGAGGTTTATTTAATGCTATTGTTTACTTTGGAAGTTGGTCCCCTACTACGAATTTGCCAAACCTATGTTATCCATAAAGCTGCTGGTGCAAAATTTAGTAATAACTCGGGTAACGCTTAAACCAACGTCGCGTTTGCGCTGTCCTTCAGTTGATAAATTGTATAGCTTCATTTGGTGGGAATCAGCAACTTTGTGTGGCAATTAATTTTAACCGCAATGGGGAGCCGAAGGACTTGGTTTTTGCCCTTGGAGGGTGTCTGTTCCTGGGAGCATCACCCTGCTGCGCCTTCCTGATCTGCGTGGGTACCGGTTTGCATCCTTCCCTCTGCGCAAACCCTCCGTGTCGGAGGCTCCGGTCCCTGCGGCTGGGGATGACGCAGGGAGCGTCGCAGCTGGGCTCATTCGTGTGACGGCTTCATCAGTTCCCAGACGGGGTGGTGGCCCTGAGCGAGGTCACGGGCCTGGCAGAGATGTAATTCTGTCCCGCAGCTTGGCCTTGCCCGGGATTGCTGGGCTGTAAAATGAGGTCGTCAGCAGCAGCAAAGTTTGGGAGCTGCTGCTTTGGAGCTTGCCTTGAAATCAGTTCGCTGTGTCCCTGGGAGGGTTGCACGGTGTTTTAAACCAGGCAGCAAAATCCCCGTGTTTCCATGCACGGAACCTGCTGCCTGGAAAACAGAACAGGCCTCGGCTGCCTGCGGTTGTTTTCCAAGGGGAATTTTCCTCCAGGGCCTGCTCAGCTGTGGGCACCTTCCCCGCAGATTGAGCCCAGCAAAGCCTTATTTATTGCATTTATTATAATATTACTGATATTATATATTATTAATAGCATAAATTATTAATATTATTATAATATTATCATGCTAATAATATTAATATTATATTGTTGTTTTAAGGATTATTTCCGAGGTGAGCATCTGCATGCAGGCTGCTCCCATAAAAACAAGTCATTTCCATGTTCTCCAGAGCTGCAAAGTGTGGAGCGTGTCAGGCTATTCATTTCTCTACTTGTTGCTTCACTTTTAAAAGTCCCGCGCGGTTGCACCGCTTTGGGAATTGCGAGGGGACAGCGGGTTCATGTGTTGGTGCCAGAGGGGCCGGCGAGCTCCTGCTAACTTGCAGGAGGCGTTTTCAGAACCCGTTCCCCCCGGCTCGCGTGTAAATGGTGTCTCTGAGCGTTGGCAGACGCGGTCCCCGCTCCGCCGCGGCCGCCCCGGCGCAGGGCTCCCTTGCAGCCCCGCGCGCCGCTCCGATTACAAAGGGCTCGGAAAACTCGCTCCATCTGCTCCCGCAGCCCCAGATGCGACCACCCCAAAGAGTGAGCTAATTCCGCTCTATTTAGACTTGAAAACTTCTCACCAGTTGGTGGTGCGGGAAGCGGAACAAGGGCCCTTCGGAGCAATAAGATCCACATGCCGGCCTAATTGCGCGCGGGGCGAGCGCCGCTCTCAAAGGCGCATTGTTCGCCCGGGAGCAAACCCACAAATCCCCATTTGGGCCATAATCTGCTGGGACTCCGGGCGAGCAGGCTGGCGCGGGGGACCCCATCCAGGGCGGCGTTTCGGGCGCCGTTGGATCGTGTGGGAACCGTGCAGTGGAATATTTTTAATTAAAAAGGAAAAAAAAAAAAAAGGCAGGCTGCTGCTTTCTAGCATGGTGGGCAGGACAAGCCGGGGGATGGCTGCGCCGGGCCCCCCGAGACCGGCGCGGCGGCGGATGGAGTAGGCACTATTTTAAGCCGCCGTGTACCTAGCGCTTCCTGTTTTTCCACAGAAAGCATCTTGGGTTTTTGTGTGTGTTTTTTTTTTCCCTTTTGCTTTCGTGTTGACGGATTTATTCGCCGGCCGGGCCCCGCGGCGGCGCGGAGCCGTCGCTCGCGGGTGACGGCGGCGCGCGGTGGCCTCATTAGCGCTAAGCCGAGCCATGTGTGGCTCGTGGGAGCGCGCGGCCCGCGCGGGCCTTCATTTCCTGCTGACCCCTTCTCCCCGGCAGCTGTTTTCTCTTACGAGCGCCGCGGGCCGCTTCGCTCCCTGGCGGGGACGCTGCCGTTTCCCTGCGTTTTAACCTGTTTGGCCAAGCGCTGAGCAGCGGAGACTCCATCTCCGCGAGGGAGCCTGTGTGGGCTTGGCCTCACTGAGGCCCTGTGCTCCGGACCGCTTTTTTGGGTGATAACGTGGTGTTTTCCCTCCTTTCGGTTCATGCCAAGGAGAATGCAAGTGCAGCACCGTGCAAACACCCTGCTGCATTCGTACCTCTTTTCTGTTTAATTATCCTGTATAAACGCCCATGGTAAATTTGCTGAGCTGGGTGAAGGGGCTGGATTTTTCCATCCACCTGAGGCTCCGTGCGCATCGCAGCCGTCCCCAGGCCTGTTTCCTGAGGAGGGATTGGAGTTCACCATGGAAGAAGTTTGGGAATAGCAGAGGGATTTTTCTTTCTGTTTTGCTTTTCTGCAATTAGTTCTGTTCTTAAAGGGGAAAAGAAGGGAGAAACAGAGTCATGCACCATCCCCTGGCACCCGCTTTCTTCTTGTCCTCGTGGAGCACCCAGTATTTGCCGTTCTTTTCCCTGCTGCAAATGGGGATTATTCAGATGGTTTCCACCCCGGTCTCGGGTTCTAAATCCTCACTTTGGTAGCCAGGGCCTTGAGGAAGGGCCCCCGTGCTGGAGTGGCCGTCGCAGCTCGTTGCATCAGTGCCCCGCCGCGAGCCCCCTCCCCGGCCGCCCGCTCCTTCCTTCATTTATTATTTCCTGCAGATTAGGCCCTTTTGTGCGGCGGCGGCGGCGGGGAGAGCGGGGCATTGAGCGCAGGAAGGGGACGCCTCCGCGGCCGCTTCGCCTTGAACTCTTGAACTCCCCGGTGCTGCTTTTTGTGCAGGAAAACCCCTCCGTGCCCCAAAACGCGCGGGATCCATCCCGTGGCCGTGAGGTCTGCGGTGGGAACGGCACAGACGGGCTCCAGCTGCAAGAAACGCCCCATTTCCACGTGCCCGTTTTGCAGTTTTTTTCCATTTTCTATCTCACCATCCCTTGTCCAAGCAAAAGATCAATGAATCAAACTGCTAACGGGACTACCCGGGTTCCCCCTCCCGTCAGAGCCTTGTTGGAACATGTTTTCCTCCGCGGCGGTGATAAGTGTTGCAAACCAAGCCTAGTTTTCCCTTTTGAATATTCCTTTACTCAGAGCATCATCTACATAAAAAGAGAGAGAGAAAAAAAAACAAGAAGTACGTTAAGCAACATGAATAGCTGCAGGCTGTTTTATTTCATGTTGCTAAATAAGTCGATGCAGATGAGGACTTTTTATGTAAGAGTGCCTTGTAAATATAAGCACTAAGATAAGAGCAAATTATAACTCAGAAGATTTCCTGGAGATAGGAGCAGCAGAGATCCTCTTTGCTGCCGAAGGACAGATCCTCTGTTCCCAGTCTGAAAAAAAAGAAGATTATGTATAATATAAAAGTGCAGATTTGTAGTAGTTCCAAAATTCTCAAAGCAAGTAAATCGACTGCTTTACTGGTTTATTGACCAGTTTTAGCAAACTCCTTCCTTTGCCTTAAAATTTACTTCGATTTTGAATTTGATTTAGAATGAGAAGCTCATGACAGGCTTGGGGTGGTTCTTTGCTGTCTGACACATGCCCGGGGCCAGTCTTGGGTTTGGTCTGCAGCTCGTAGGCCAAAACCACGCGTCCTCACCAGGGCTAAAACCTGTTTTGTGGAATCCAGTTTGGGCTTTTGTCCAGGGAGACCCCCTTATTGCTTATGAAGGGTGACACTGATTCTGAATCTAAACATCTAAAAATCTGGGTCTAAACTTCAGGACCTGGGGTGGGGATTTTATACGCTGGATCCATTAGGACGTGTGTGTTTCCAGAAATGCGGAGCATGCTGTTAAAACTGACATTGTGCATGGGCGTTTGCCTGTAAGGAGGTGCTCACTTAATTGTCTCTGTTATTATTTCTCCTACTTAAGACCAATAAAGTGCCAGGGACTCGGTGCAGACACAGAGATAGGGGTCGTTGTTTTCCTTACCTGCCTTTAGCATCCAAACTGGACAGGTAGGACGCAAGAGCCACCCAAGTGAAGGAAAAAAAATGCCGGCTTCTTCCAGCAGTTTTGCTGTTGCTGTGGATGTTTGGAACTTTCTGCTGAGGAAGAGTTCGGAGGTGAATTTTTACGAGAGGTTGGTTTGGGGAGAGGGTCGGCGGCACCGACGTGGGTGGCGGCAGCGGGAGGATGTGGCTGGTGGCCGCGGTGGTTTGCAGAGCCGCCCCAGGAAGCGTGGCCACCCCGATGGCAACCAGGCGCGGGGAAGCGGGTGGCTTTGAGCGGCTTCCTAGCGCGGCCGAGCCTGGAACGGTGCAAAGTCCGCGGCCGGGAGCGGGGTGATGAGGGGAAGGAGCCGTGGGAAGGTGAGCGGGCGCGTCCCAGCGCTCGCCGCGCGCCCGGCGAGCTGAATGCGCCTTTGTTCGCCGCGGGAGACAGATAAGCTGTCCCCTCCGGTCCCCGCGCACCTCGTGGTGGCACGACTTGCAGTTCTTCTCAGTTAATCATTTTTTAAAAAATACTCTAATCTGCTGTTTGTGAGATTCGATGGGCTGGCATTTGTTGCATCTGAGGGGGAAGAAGGCAACAGCCCCAAACGGTGGAAGCAACAAGAGCGCTGCACCTACGTGTTTATTTAACCGGGGCTTTTTATCATAGCTGTTTCATCCGATTCCCCTCCTGTCCTTGCTCTTGCTTGCTCATCCCTGTCGAGCATATGGAAAGGTTGAAAAGTGGCGATTACTAAACGAGAGGAGGCAGGGACGGTGGTTGGGCCGCTCCAGATGGGGGTTAGGGATGTGCGCGGAGCAGCATCGTGCAGGCCGCTCACTGCGCAGTGTGAAATGCCCTCTAATGGCCAAAGCCACGCATAGCTCGCCGTGCTCGCCCGGGTGTGCTGCTTTGGGTGCCCAAATAACCCCTCGAGCAGGGGAGAGCTGCAGGGCCGCGAGAGCTCCGTGTCCGACTCATCCCATCTTGGAGAACAGCGGGAACAACACAGGCGATTTAAGGATCCTCGGTAAAATGTGGAGACCACGATCGGTGTCAGATACTTAGGAAAACGAGATAGGAGAGGCTGAAGGAGGGCTCTGGTTAATTAGCGGATGGGTTAGACGCTCTCCAAGCTGAGTGGGTAATTTGGGTTGCTGCTTTGCCCCCGCCAGGCTCCTGGGCGGTCAGGGCTGGAGCAGGCCAGAAGGGCACCGAAAGCCAAATTTTTAAAGAAACTTAAAAAAAGAAGGTCCAGAGCCAAACGAAACCTCTCTTGTACTCTATGCATCATTCAGATGGAGGGCAAGAAAAAGGCTACAAGCCAATATGCGTTTTCCTTTGAAGGGCAGATATGTGTAACTGTGGTGATTCCTTTGCTGAGCTGACAAGGAGCTTTGATGGAGGAGCCTTGAGGAGGGACCCCCCTCCCCAACCACTCAGGACTAGGAGGGCTCCAGCACCAGGCCTTTCACATCCTCCTTGAAGCCTCATTATTTTAGCACAGTCTGTATCTTGTTGCATAATGTTTTAAGATGTGGTCTGCATCGTTATGTAGCGTGTTTAATTTAGCAACAGATGTGCAGGCTCATATGCCGTTACGGTACATTTTGTTCACTCATATAATAGCAAGTTGCTCAAAATTGTTACCAGCTCCTCAGCGCGAGACTCCCACAGCCTGTTTTCCTCCTCCTCGGCGCGGCGCGGAGCAGAAGAGCTCTTTATTTTCCGCCGGCAGGTGTTGCCGTGGGAGTGTCTGCTCCTCGTGACGAGCGCGTTCCCCCCGGTCGCATCCCCGGGCCGTGAGGAAGCAGCTTCCCGGCCGCCATCCGCCGCTCGGCACGCGGAGCGAAGTGGGTTGGAGTCTGGGGGCTGCAGCGGTGCCGGACGCGCATCCCGGGCGGTCGGTGTCCCTGGACCATCGTCCCAGCCACTGCAGGTAGGGCACCAAGTGGTGCAGGTGGAGGAGAAGACCTGGCTCAGGAGGAATCTAGGCGCAAAACAAGCCAGATGCCTTGGTCAAACCCATGCATCACCACGCACGGAGCCACCACGGAGCAGCCGTAATGCAGAACAGCGCTGAACGCTCCACGGCAGCAAAATCTTACTAATAACCAATAAAAGCGTTCAACCCAATTAACGCTGCTTTTGTAGCAAGAGCCTCGCTCGCGGTTTTGAGGGTGCTGAGGGTTCACAGCGGGATGTAGCTGCTGGGAGGCCTGGACGGAGGTTCCGTGTAGAGCCAGGCTCCTTCTGGCGATTCAAGTACTCCGGATGCAGCCATGAGCTGTGCTATAGGCAACGCTTAATTTGATTATCTTGGGTGAGATCGGCGCTCCGAGGTGGTCAGTGGAGGTTGAAGAACGTGCTCTGTTGCCATCCTGTGTGCCCCCTGCTCTTACACTAACCTTCAAGCATCACACGCTGTGTTTGGTGGTAAGTCGTGGCCGTTCGCAGGTCCCCAGACATCAGTTGTCCATCCTGAGCAGCTTGCATGGATGCTATTACACACTGCCCAGGATGAAAAAGAGGGTTTATAGAACAGAGGAGGTGAAAACAGTTGCATGCGAAAGTTGGTGAAACAAAGGAATTTATACTTCAGATGAGATTGATGCTCTTTTCTTTCTTTTCCTATTATCCTATTGCCCGTAGCATGACTGAGTGCTTAATGCACCGGGGAAAGTCCTAACCTTGGCCACACAGAAGTTGTCTCATTCCTCCCTGAAGTATGAGGGTTTGCATCCTGCAGGCATTTTCTTTAAAAAAATGACCTATTTCTTATCTTGCCTAGTAGAAATCCGTGTTTGCTCTCATTACCCATATACGTTTAATCTGCTCTTGCTTCCCGCTGGGCTGTTGTGCTTAATGGCATCTTGACACTGCGAGCCCCACATGTTGTTTTGTTGTTGCTTGTTTAACAGAAAACAGCCCCAAAAGGCGGTTGCTTTTAGCAGGGCTTCCTGGGCTGTGCTCGGGGCGTCTCGCGTGGCCCCGGGGCATCTCCTGCTCCACTGCAGGATACAACACTCATTCCCTGTGAGCTGAGCCCCGGAGCAGGGATGCTGCCGGAGCTCTCACCGAGGGGGATCCTGCTGCTCGCGCGCTAAGTGCTCCTGTTCTTTGACCCGAGCTCCTAGGACGGGCTCTGCAGATGACCCAGTTAGTTAGGGACAACATTGCAAAAAAGTGCTGTCTTCATATTCTTTGCCCTGGTAAGGAATCCGGCTTCCGTGCTGTCCGTCTCTTCCCTGGCTCGTGCCTGCTTCCATGCCACGTCTCTAGGGTGATGATTTGATGGGGTTGAGCAGGACATCCCATGATTAGTGCCCCAGGATACTACCCAAGCAGGGCTCCAATCCACAGCTCCGATCTTTCATTAAAACCTTGGTTCAAGTGCAGCAGAGCTTTTAGCAAACTGTACCTTTATCTACAGCAGCTCAGGAGAAGCAGCCCGGGGATGCTCGGATGCTGACGGGCTAGTTAGCAATCCACTTCCATGCATTCTTGGGCAGCTTCCAGCCCTGAGCACTAATATCCTGCAGGAGCAGGAATTCCTCATCAGGAAGAGCAGAGCTTCTCCGGGAACCTCTCCTTTTCCAGCAGTGTGGGAAATGTGCTGCTGTGTCATCAAAACATGTGGACTGGGCTTTCCATCCCCCTTGCTTAAGTGAGGGATTTGGGAAGTGTAGCCAAGGTGTATGGAGGGGTTGGGGTTTCCCTTTGTTCCTCTGACATGCGAGATTCCTGCAGTTTGCAGAATTACCAGTTCTCGGAATGAGGGAATCTCCGTTTTTCTGATCCCCTGCCTCGTCAAGGGCGAAAAACCTGGATGGAAATTGTGAGCAGCAGGTTCCCGACAGCACTACAGGTCTGCAGACGTGCACGGAAACTTTTGTTTGATTGCTTAGAAACCGTGCTTAGAAACACAGTCATACTGGAAGTTTAAAAGGGATCTCGGCTCGCTCACAACACCCGTATCCTTGGATTCATTCGTACCTGGCAATGCAGCGGAGAGGTGGGATCCTTCTTACAAGGGACTTCGTGGGAAAGTCACCGGGGCGGCAACAAATAATCTTGTTTGGTTGGAGCTACGGAAAGTTGGTGTAAACAAGATAGAGGAGAAGGTCAAGCTGCTGCATGCCGAGGTTTGGAGCTCTGTGCTCCCACGAGGTTATCAGGGCACCTTTCTGATGTTTTTGTCTAACAGCACAGTTCATTTTGGAAAAACACCCTCTCTTTCCTTTTCATTTCTTTTTTCCCACCCCATCTAAAGCAGGGAAAATAAGCCCCACTCCAGCTTTCACACCTCTTGTTTTCTGGCTCACGGGTTGTGGTATTTAACGTGCAATATTAAGAAGCCATTTAAATGTGTTACATCGGAATTAGCTTTTTTTTTTTTCCTTAAAATGTTGAGTTTAAGCATGTTTCGTCTTTAAATATATAAAGAAGTAAATCCGAGGGCTTGTGAGGAAATTTCCATTTTGAAAGACGCTGTTGGAGACGAGAGTGGACATGCAATTACTGTATGGAAATCACTTCACTTGTTCCTAATCTTGCCTGAAGATGAAGTTCAGTTTGTGTGTGTATGTCCCTCTGTAAAATTTCCTTATACAATGAGGTTTTCCTGTCTCTTAATTGCTGGCCATGGTTTGTGTTCTGCCTCGCCTGATTGTATTTTCTTTTGGGTGATTGCTTTGAGATTGGGGTGGGTGTAGAGATCATGGACGATGGACTGAAGTTGGGTGAGCAACTGCTTGTGTCCTCCATGCCCCAGATGGAAGAGCTGATTTCTTAATTGCAGCTTCCCGTTAAGGCTGCCAAATCCTGCTCTGGAGCTCCAGCCACAGGTTTAAGAAGTCTTCCAAATTGTGCCTTCCTGGCTGGTTGAGCTCATCCAGGGCACCAGTCAAACGAGGATGGAGTGGTTAAAGTCAGTAAGGAGGAGTTCGTTCAGGGCACTATATTAAGCGGTGCTGGATTCCGATAGTGCGAGCAATAATTTCTGGGATTGTTATTAGTTTCTTTTGTGGAAAGTTTTCCTCCAGGGAGTAATAAAAGGAATTGAGATGGCAGGAGAAAAGAACTTTAATGGAAGCATTTATCCACCAGGAAATGCACTCTGTCAAAATTAAATACACTTTGCATATTGGTTTGTTTTGGAGGGGGCGGAAAGAGAAGCAGAGTTGTAGTTACGTTATGAACTATTTGTGCATTTTCAGGACAAACTGTTAACCTTTTTTTTTTCTCTTGGAATGAGTTTTCATTCACATTGCAATCCACGTTCTTTAAAATTTGTATTAAAAGGCACTGTTGTGATGCCATAAATGCGGATTTGTTGTTACAGAGTGTTTCAGCTATCCCGCACGATGTCCTTCCCGGCGCTGCAGCCAGCTTTATCCACTACTGCCTCCAGACTTGGGGCATCCCCATCCAGGAAACTCTGTTTTCCCTGCTTCATAACCCAATACTTCTCCCTCAAAGCGGAGTGGAATTTAATAGGACTAAAAATACCCATTTATGCTTTTGACTGTCGGTAATGGAAATGCTATCTCACTTCAGCTCGTTTTTGTGGTGAGAAATATTTTGGCTGTAGCAGGCTTCTGCTTCTGGGTCGAAAGTTTTCTGCTTCTTCTAAAATGTTTCATTAATTATTAACGTGAGTGGGAATCATGCTCTTCTCTTTAGCATCTCTACATTTAAGAAAAAAATCAATTAATTATTGCTATAAATCTCCGAGATTATGCTGCAGTTGTGCTGCTGGGAAATTGGCCATTAACTACCAGGAAATCACCTATCTTCCTTTAGTCAGAATTCAGTTGTACCAACACAACCCTTTTCCTTTCATAAATTAACTATCAATGCGATGCATAATTGATAACCATTTATAATAATAACAATAATCTGCATGAAACTGTCGTCTTGGTCCGCGGCGGCTTTGCTAGAGCCTTTCCCTGTCGCGTCCTCATCCTGTCGCATTTGTTAAGCGAGCACGGCCGAGGCTGTTGCTTCCCTGGCATGTTTTGTGGAGCTGCAAGTGTAGCTGGAGGGGAGGCAGGAAGGGACTGTGTGAATATGAAGGACTTGGAGGGTTTTGGAACGGTGCGTTAAGGGTTGCTGTCTCTGCCCTGCAGGAAGGGAAGCGGAAGGGGAGGTCATAAGTGTTGGCCAAGGTTAACTTGGAGGCCTGGATTTCTCTGGTTGCTGCTCTCTGGTTCTCAGGTTTCCTACCCGATGTGAAGCTCATGTTTCTTAAGGTTGTGGCTAAGCTTTTGGCTGCGCATAGCGCAGAGCCCGCGCTCGCTGCCAGCCCCGGGCAGTGCAGCAGGGTGCTGGGTCGGGCCCTGCACACCTGCTCTGCTAGTGCCGCGCTCCCCTTCCCTCCCGCAGGACCTCCCGGAAAGCTGCGGCATTTCACTTTGCTCTGCAGGAATCAGAGCTTCCCGCTTCCTCCACATTGAGTGCGTGGCTCAGGGTGGCAAATAGCTGCTTCCTGCCCTGCCTGGTCCCTCCTTTGAGATGGATGTGGGTGGATGACGTTTGCAGTGTGAAACTTATCCCTGCTCATGTCTCCATTCTGCAACCCACCAGTTGGGACAAGCTCGCCAAGAAAGCAGTGTCATAACTCCTGTGGGCATGTGTAGCGCTTGTGAGGGTCATCTGTCTTCATCTTAAAACATAAAAAAAGGCATAGCTTGATGTTGACTCTTGGGTAGTATCACATAAGTTGGTAAAAAATTAATGCTTGTTGCGGAGAATTACTTGAATTCAGGTGTCGGCATGAGGTCTCGTCTTTCATGCCATGATTCAGGTGGAACGTGCCTGGAGAAGCCGCTCGTATCTGAGTGTTATAATGAAGTGGTTGGGTGAAATGGCCAGCAAGACGCTTGCTGGGTGTGCAGCCCGTGTTCAGGCCTGAACATTCAGGGACTGAAGAAATCATTTGCCCTCTTCAGAAACAGAAGCCATGAAGATAATAGAATCCATTTAGGTTCTCCTCTGTGGTCCTCTCTTCCTGAGGTTCCTCCGTATCACCAAAATGCTTAGGAGATGGCAGCTGTTGCCCCTTTGCAGGGCACTTTTTATAAATTAGCCACACGTGCATGGACATTTGTGTCCAACGTGGCCGATACGGGGGCCCATGAGGAACGTCCGTCCTCGTTAGCCCTCCAAGCCTGGAGGCATGGGCAGGTTATGGTGACAGCCAGGCCATTGCTCAAAGCCTCCTTTTGGGAGCGCAAATTCACATTCCACTGCTGACTTTGCATGGCGAGGTTTAAATAAGACATGAAAACATGTGTGAGACCCCTGGAAGAGCCAAAGCTACTTTCCCTCCGGATATATCGAATTGGGAGCTGGAAGTGCGAAGCCGGCAGCTCGTGGCTTGAGCGCTGGCTCTTCTCCTCGCTGGTTCGGGCGCTCCTTCTTACACGCTTCTTCCTTCTCTTTGCAGGATCGCCAGGGCCGTTATGCGCTCCAACTCCTCTGATTTCGCCTGAGTTCTTGGGGGGCTGCTTTGCTTCTTGGATCAGGAAGTTACAAAATACCACCGAGAATGGCACTTGTGGATAAACACAAAGTCAAGCGACAGCGACTGGACCGAATTTGTGAAGGTAGGAGGGAGAATGTTCCTCTGTTTCCCGAAAAGTTGATAGACTAAGCGAGAAAACCTACTTTTTCCTCTTTTTTTTTACCACACTTAGTATAATAAGATCTAGATCCATAACCAGGTCCTTGTCTTCTCTGTTGGCCCTAATGTAATCACATTGATGTTGAAACATTGGCAAATGGTATATTGGTTTCTTTGTTAAAGGCCACCTATAGAACATGATTCTTGTTTAATTATCAAGTCTTGCCATTTCACACTAGTTACTGCTGAAATAATTTAGCCAGTCCCAATTTAAAACCGTTTATTCTGTCTCGATAAACAAGCCCAGTTTTGTTAAATGTGCCACTTCTGGAGGTCTCTGGTGAGGAGGCCATGTTCAAAATGGCAACGAGCGGTTCCCACCATCCCTCCTGGAGGGTTTTCAGCTCGGGCATCTCCAGCTCCACGGCGAGGAGCAGTGGACACGAGCTCCTATTGCTCTTGTCCAGAGCCCCAGTGCAGTGTGTGTGTAACCGAATTAGCAAAGTCTAAGCAGTTGGGGTAGACCCAAGTGTCCTGGACTTCAGATGCAGCTGCCCGTGCTCCTCCCCGAGTTCAGGTTCAGCTGCCTTCTCGGGGAAGCACTGAGATCTCCTTCCATCAGAATCATTTGTTCACTCAGCGTCAAAGCAGATGATCTCCCATAACCTGGCTGTCATTGTATGTTAAATAGATGGAAAATTGAAGAGCAGCTGTTGAAGTATTTCCGAAGATTTGAGGAAAATGGTTAGGAAAGCATCTTCTCTTTCATTGGTACATGCGTGGCAGATTTGCTGTGAATCAGTCTTTATTAATAGCACTTTCTGTATACAGTGCAGGCAGCTTTTACCTTCTCCTTGCTGGGCTTTGCAGCAGCAGGACAGTCTGTACTTGACCTTTTCCTGTTGCAGCTTCCCATAGCGCAAGTTAATCCTGAGGGAAAGCAAGTGATGGCCAGGACCAGAAGTTGTGCTTTGCAAGTTAGAGCAAAATGTTTGCGTTCTGCGCTGATCTTTAAGCGTTGTGTCTTGCTCTGGCACTCCATAGCAGAACTCCCTTCACCACTTCTTTAAGCTTGGCAGGAGTTGTTTAGTTTCTGAGTGATGAGGACGATCCTTGTGGTCTCCTTCCACTCCTGCCAGGGCAGAGCTGGGATGTGCTGCCCTGCTAATTTTGGAGGGGGAGGCAAAGCAGGGAAGGGTGAGAAGTTAGGAAGGGACAGGCAGGGAACATCAGCGTGGAGCTGCACGTTTCTCCTTTTGAATATCATAAACACTCAGGTGTAGTACTCTATCTCATCTTCAAAATTTGCTTTGAACCTGACTTAAAAGAGCTGTGTCAGCTGAGCATGGGATTTTCAAAAGCCGCCTTCCCGGTTTGATGTTTACTATCAGATGTAGTTGCTGAGCGTACAAGAAATTCAAAAGGATCATACGGCAGACCTGCTAACGGAGCTTTAGATGTGATTGAAGTTTAGATTATTTTCCTCTGATATATGAGCTTTTTTTCTTCTTTCTTGGCCAAGAGATAGTCATTTTTAATCTGTAAATGTGCATTAGACATAACTTTTTAAAATACATTTTGTCATTTGCTAGCTGCTCTGTGATTTGATTTAAATGATGGGACTCACTGTTATAAGACACTGTTGTGTTGTATTTACAGGCGGCGAATCAGAACTGACTGTAAGCAGCATTGTAAAAATTAGCTTGAAAAATGCAAAGAGCACGGGATTTTCCCAAATCCTAGGCTCGTAGGATTGCAGAATACTGCACTGGCATTTCTCAGCTTAACCAGTTACTCTCTTCTTAATATATAGTTAGAACATCTTTATAGGGCATCGTCTCTCTCTGCAAGCAGTTTTGAGCACCTAAGCCCTTTGGGTCAGGCAAGAGATTTTGCTCTTGAGTAGGACCAAGATGCAGAGTTGAGGGGATTAGGAAATCTTAGGGCAGCAGAGATACTATTACCTGCAGTGAGGACATTTAGAGCAGTTAAGAACAAATGAGGTGTCTGATGCCCATCAGCATGAAGTGAGGTCCAAGGGAGCTCAGCATGTTCTTGGTTTATCCTCTTCTTTCTTTTTGGGTTGTTGCAGACAGCTGGGGATTGCATGGGTGGAAATATCAGCATGCGTCCAGTGAAGGAACGACCAGGACTCATGCAAACAAATAGTGTGTACTGGATTATGTAATTTCTGTCTGTGTAATCTTGTCTAATTACATAGTGTAAACACATAGGGTTAAAACACGCTTTGGAGGTGGAGCTGCTGTATTGAGAGTGGTCCAGCACCCCTTATTTGAAATCCTGATCTTGTTGGCTTTTAATTTTGCCATGCCTTGCATTTATCTGAGCTAAAATTTTCAATTTTCTACTGAGTTTTTACCTTAGGCTGGAAAAAAAAAAAATAAAGCTCCATCAAAAGCTGTAGAACGGCTCAGCCCTGTCCGTAAGCTGGCGATGGAGAGGGATGCGGACACCGGTACAGACACGCGCGTTGTGCTGTGCTTTGAGGACAGCACAACACAGAGCTGGTGACTGTTTGTTTTGGAAGTCGTGCGGCCCCCTCGGTTTGGAAAATGGGTCTAACTGTTCCAATAAAGCTGCTGTGGTGGCAGGAGTGTGCCTGTTATTGTTCGCAAATTTTGGCCAATTTAGAAGCTTTTGAAAGAAATTGAGTTAGCGCTTGTTCCCGTTAGCCACTTGTCTGGCAGCTCCGTTTTCCTCCGGAGAAGGATGGGGATGAGGATGGGAAGGAGTGAATGCGAGGAAGGTGGTGGGACCAAGAGCAGCCAAGGTGGGTGAGATGGCACAAAGATGAACTGGTTCCCCCAGGAGCTGCATCCCTCCCTGCGGATCCGTGCCCCGGGAATGCTGCCCGATTTTAAAAGCTTCCATAAATACCTCCCCATGATGTACTGGGCAGCTAGGAAGGTGGTTGTCACTCCATTCCCATGTTCCCCCCTTTATTTTCTGACCAGACAGCTTTGGAAAGCTGCTGCCTCCAATTCTTGTTCCTCCGTATAGTTTAATACTGACCAGAATTAGTATGTTTAATATTGGGTGGAGCAATTTTCTTCCATTCTTGCAAGTCTGAATGCAAAGTAGCATCTGATAATACTTATTTTTACTGCTTAGAAATGGGATCCTGTTATCTCAGGAAGTTCTTATCACCACTAGTCATTTGATGAGAAACAATGAGTTAAAGATGGTATCAAGTGTGGAAGAAACTACTTATCCTGGGGAAAAATTGCATATTTAGAATAAATATAGACCTTTCTTTTTTTAGTGGACCTGAGTTTGCTTTGTTCCACGAGTATAAAACACAACAGAAGGATTTCCCCCTGCAATAAATGTTTTTATAATCTCTTCTTTTTTTAAGTTTCCACCTCAAAGGACATAAGCCATCAGGCTTTAAGGAAGGCTTGCTTGCCGCGTTTTGCCTGGAGAAAAGGGGAAGTTGGCCTGTCAGATCGGCTGCCGCTCTGCCCTGCGCTGATTTACACTAATTGAACATCCAACTGTCGGCTCCTGCCGTTCAGCTGCTCCGCGGAGCCCCCGCGACGTTCACGGGCCGGAGCGGAGGGTTTCGGCATCGCTCCGGGTCTGCGCGGGCGCCGGGCTGTGCTCTGGTTTGCACCCATCGAGGGCCACGCGGGTAGTTCTGTGTGGACTCGTTGTGTGTCGTGTGTCCCCTGGGACGTGCCACCTGTGACAAGGTTTAGGACTGGAGCCAGATCCGAAGGCATCCTGACCAAATGCCCCAGGCTTCCATGTAAAATGCGAGGCACACGCGGATGAGATTACAGAAAAAGTATCCCTGAATTTGGTATGGAAATGCTTTTATTAGGTGATTCGGGCTATTACGAAGAGCAGCACTACTTTCCCTGAGACCTGCTTCCTCTATACGTATAAGGAGAAAAAGCAAGAGCCTCTTTTGTGTTCTCTGAGCATTTAAACCCACATTTATGGCATCTTAATATGTGTCTCACCGCTAATCCGCTTTGTGTTTCTCCATTTTCCCTTGCTTTAAGACAAGGTTCCATTTAACAAGCATTATAACTTCATGCCATTAATTAAGCAACAATTACAGCTGATGACTTCCATACCATCAACTTAATTTTCATCCTTAGTACATTTCCCATTTAAATTAACCAGGTACAGATTAATACGTTGCCATCGTATCTGTGGCTTTTCTCCCTATTCCAAGATTTGCATTTAAAGATTGCTAATAAAAATGCATTTAAAGATTGCTAAGGAAAATAGCGACACCCCCAGAAAATGCATCCAGGCTCCCGTCCTGGGCGGCAGATGCGGAGGGTGGGAATGATCCTGCCTCTCCACAACGCCAGCGAGAGCCGAGACACAACTCCCCAATTAGATACTTCTGGAGGGAAGACGTTTGGATCTCGACCAGATTTTCAGATTTGAGTCTGACTCTTACCGAATATTTGCTAGCAAATATTTTGACAGAAGAGGGGCATCTGGCTATACTAAAATAAAGCTGCAGAGAAACACACTACACAACTTTCTTTCATATTTTTCAGTATCTGTGAACAGATGTAGTGGATTTAAGTGCCAAAACAGGAAGGTTTTCATTATGTGCTTTATATCTTTCTTCAAAGAGCAAGTTTTCTAGAGCTGGATGCCTATTTTTGTTGCATTAAACTTAATGAGGATTGATCATTTCTTGCTTGACACTTTTATGTAGACCATTACAGTAATAATTTGTTTTATCTTTCCTTAGGCTGTCTTACTAGTTAAAAGAAGTACAAAATAGCAAAAAAAAGTTCTCTACTGCCATCTAGCACCCCAAAAATGATTAATAAACAGTTCTGCTTCACAAAATTTGCTGTAGTTACAGGCAAGCATCCAGTTTTGCATGGGAAGAGTGTCAGCCCAGTTAATAGTAGTAGTTATTGGGTCAGTGAATGCAGTTCAACAAGTCAAACGTGTGGCTCCGCGTCAGGATTGCCCTTCCTATTCCCTTGTCCTGGGCCTGTGTCTGCCCCGTTATGTCACAATCCCACGGAAATATCGATGGAATCATTTTGGGCTGGGAGAGCATCCGTTTGGGGACAAGGCAGGCCTGTATGGGGCCGGCCACCTTCGGCTTCGTGGACCTTGGGATTATGTCACTTTAGGCAAGAAAATCCGTGAATCTGCCTTTTGGAGCTCAGATAGTGTTTCCTCCTGTTGGATTTGGCTATGTTGAGTCTGAAAATGAAGTAGGCTCTGGAGCATCAGCAGGGGAGCAGGGGAGAGAGCCCCGGGCCCCAGTCTCTCCCCTCGGGACCATGGTGTGGCCTCGTGATGAATTATTTTTTATTCCAGCCCAGACGTGCATGGGAGAGTTCAGAATTACAACATATACTCACTTCATGATGGCTTTCTCTCCAGCTTTCTGGGACAGATGTAATTCCTGTGTTTTTCATTACAAGTGCTACTTAAATCTTGATCCTGCACTCTTATTAAAAGCGGTGAGCTTTGACCTCAAGGCTGATGCCCAGGTTTGGAGACCAGGTGCATGATGTGATTTCTAGAGGATTATTTTTAAGAGCATTCATGAATTAGATCTTTGCAAATAGTTGCAGGATGTGTCCAATGAACCTTGCGTACTGGCTTTTTGACTGATTTTTGTTCTGTAGTCCTTGAAAGTCCATACTTTTCTGCTAGAGCAATACATCTGGTATTTTTAGTATTCCTTTGTGAGAATTTCACATTACTTCTGCTAACTTTTATAGGAGCCTTCCAGGCAACCTTGTGACTGATGCTTCAAGAGCCTATAGTGCTCCTACTAGCACTTCCAAGCTGCGATCTCTGATTTTAAGTGTATTTTGCCACGGTTTTGTTATTGGGCGGTTGCTTTTTGCCCATCAAGGCAAGATCTTGCAGCACGGCGAGATGGAGCAGGAAGGAGACAACGTAGCCCGTTCCAGTGCCCGCAATGCGTGTGAGCCAGCGCTCACTGTAAATTTATATCCCCGTATCGGGGGCTTGAGTAACAAATGGACGCAGGCTTTTAATTTTCTCTTCAAAGCAGTGAAAATCTGCAGTGAGGGGAGGCAGAGGGTGTCCAGCAAGAGGCTGCCCGTAGCGGCTTGGTGGTGATGGCCTGTCCGGTGACGCTGCCCGCGTTTGGAGATCAGCCTGAGCATGTGGCACGCGGTCACACGCTGAGTGCTCTCAGATGCCGCTGCCTTCCCTTGATTACTGCAAATGATTCCTGCACAATCCTGCTAATTTTCTCTTTGTGCTCCTCTCATTCTGGGAGGCTGTTGCAAAGTCCGTCTATGCAGTGTGCTCTTTACTGCGGCAAATGATGTTTTGCCGAGCCAAATTTTAGCAAATGCAGCATTTTCCAAGGATTTGGACCATTTCCTTTCTGCTTTTCTTCCCCCAATTTATTTCATTTTTTATTTTTTTCCAAATTTGTGTGTGCACAGGGCTGTGGGAGTTACCAGCACAAGGACACATGGACCTGCCGAGTGCAGGGAACAGCAGCATTTACCCTCCACTAACTTTCTGCTGCTTTTTACCCCTCCAACTGAGAACATATTACCAAAAATGGTTAATTTTAACAACATCTGAAGAGAGTGGATGCTTATTATTATACCTGCTACATTAAAGGGGAAGCTGTGACTAAGAATTTAAACAATTTATTTGCTGACGGTAGCAGAGCTAAATATAAGAGATGAGTGTCCTGATGCCCGGGATCTCCGTTCACCCTAGATATATTGGTTCTGTAGAGGATTTTTCACTGGCATGGCTAGGATTTTTTTGCCTTTTGAGGGAAAATAGCCTTGCTAGTATTGATCTCAGAGGGAGGCAGAAAAATTCATCCAACGGATTTTGCCAGAAATGCCACTTGGCAGATTCGCTGTTGTTTCCGTTCCACTTCCCCTGGAAGGAAAATGACTTGGAAGAAGGCACCAACGATTTGCTATGCTTAAAGAAAAATATTTCATGTTTTCACTAGAAACATGGTTTAAATTTGTATTTGGGAAATATTTAAAATCAATAAAAAATAAAACTAAAAAAAAAAAAACATTTATTTACACAAAATAATTTTTCCGGAGCTTGTTTCTAAAATTTGGAATGAATTGGCTTAAATCAACCCGCCTCCTCATAGGTCAGTGCTATGGACACATGAGTAATGATTTTTACACAGCTGGGTTGCAGATTTAGCATCCTGATTTCTCATGACAGTTTTTATATGTAAAACAGGCTTTCTCTTCACTGCAATTTCCAGTACTGCAGAGGAAAAGAAACTTATTTCATATCCACCAAAACTTGTTTCCAGCCTGAGATTTTTGCCTTGTTTTTTTGTGATGGGCCCGACTGCCATCTTCTCCATCATTCTGTTTTCAGCACTAAAGCTCAACCCAGGTCTTGAGGTCAAGACTGTATTTTTCACATCATCCGAGTCCTTCAGGCGTTCACCTGCACGGGAAGAGTTAATTTGTTCCAATCAGGTCAGGGTGGATGGTGTAAGTCATCCATATGCATGAGTGTTCCTGGTGTCAGGTCTAACGCTGAGGTGTCCTGGCTCCCACCGAGCGGCTCACGCGCGATGGGGACGTTGGTGCAAGGACACATGGCTGCTGGGAGGAGTCCGGGCACGAAGGTGGCTGGAGAGGGCTCTGGTCCATCCCATGGTCCTGCCGGAGCCCGGACACGCACCGGAGCGGGGCAGTTGGGAGGCCACCACACATGAGGCTCATGGTTTGGGTGAGGTCTCCTTTGTGTGGGACCCAAGGGCTCATTAAGGCATTTTTTCAAGACACAGTAAAAGTTCAAAGCTTCCTTCCGCCTTCCCTTGCAGTTGTTTGAGATCAGCTTTTATTTCAATTTTTCTCTGACATCTTTTTTTCCATGGGTGCCCAGTAACTAAGAGGGTGGCTAAGGTCACTGATGATTTCTTTGCAAACAATGATGGAAGATGCTCTTGTTCAAGGGAGCAGTATTTTATTGTTTTTGTCATATACATTTTGGGTAGTTCTCTGCTGCTTCAGAACAAACAAATGGCACAGATCGTGCAGTATCCAGTTGGGAATACATTTTATTCTTTAGCAAAATGTTGTTGTAATAAAATGTTTTTGTTTGTTAAAATGTTCCCTACTTTATTTATAAGCCACAAATGTGTCTTCCCATTTCGACTCTCACGAAAGAAGAAATTTTTCCGATGTGCCTGAAGTTTGTTAGTTAATTCAATATGATGCCAATCAGATATTCTCCGAGAATTGCATAAATAATCTTTTGGGGCCCATGTTTCGTGTGTCTGTGTAATATCCAACATAATTTTAAAGCCTGTGGTTCTTGGAGATGCAATTGAAGGGGAGAATGTTGGAGGAGGATTTATCATATTTACCGCAATAAAGAAATTTAGGGATTACTAGAAGATCCTGTCAGTATTTGGGTCAGAAATATAGCCCAGAGGTATTAGTATGATAGGCAAGTATAAGCATTAGGCTGTATTAGTGATTTAGCTATCATAATAGCACAATGCTCGATCAAGTGATGGCCGGCGCTCTAACATTTATTGTGGATTAGCCCTGAAAAAGGCACAGGCTGTCCCAAAAACCGAGCCGAGACAAGGTGACTGTTGCTTCTTCCACGGATTCAGTCCCGGGATGCTCACATGGGAGAGGAAGACATTTTTTTGCAGCAGAAAAGGACAAATCTTTTCCTTCTGTCTCTCTCTCTTTTTTTAATTGAAAATGGAAAATGTTGCTAAATGCTTAGCAAAATAAGTAATGTTTGAACTATTCATATGTGAAAAGGGACGTGTGAGTGTGAGCAGCATATGACGATTTAAATGTGTGTTTTTGGGAGCCATTTCAATATCTCTTCTGAAAATATGTGGAAATCTTTATTATGTTTCCAAATAACTATTTTCTGTGGTGTGATTCCATCTAAAGTCTTTTGCATACTCCAAGTGTAAGAAAAGCTTAATCCGTATGAATATTGAAATGCTGCTAGATACAAATTGAGTTTTGTCTGATGTCTCTGAGTGTTTTTCCATCTCATAAACATGCATTTTTTTCTTTCCTAGAGGAAAGCGGGAGATAATAGGCAAAAGTCTCCTGCTCCTTTTTGCTTTGTAATACCAGGGCTTAGATCCTTTCATCCCCCCCTCCTTTTGCCTGACCTCTTCTAGGGTCTTAAAATTATACATTCCAGATTACACCTCCACAATTTTCTGTCCTGGGATGATGAAAGGATTTGCGTATTATGATAATAATGTAAAGACTCCTTTTGGAGCCTAGTTAGTAGAGCTAATTTGAAACTACGATGGAAAAATGTAATTTCCCAAGCAAATTACTATATTCATAAAGTGTTAAACAGATACCTAACTAATTTCTAATCGCTTTTGCCGTCTTGAGTATCTTCCGCCGGCCTTTTTTTAGGCCGGCCTGCTTGTTCCCGTTTAATTTGTCCTTAGCTGTGTGCAGTGGATTAGCATTTCATCAGAGTGGATTAAGATTGATCTGACACTGAAGCTTTCTTGTGTGTGTGCGCGTGTGCGTGGGCGCCCGTTCCGTCGGCTCCGCCGGCTCCCGAGGCGTCACGGTGCCGGCTGGGACAGCGAATTTACGGGAAAGAGGGCAAGGGAGAGAGATGAAAAATGGATAAAAATAACATGCAAAAAAAAAAAAAAAAGATTCCCAATGGGCGAGCGGGTATTGAGGTTGCTGGCAGGGTCGGAGCGGGAGATTTCATCGGGCTGAAATGATGTCACATGGAACAAAGGCTTTAGAGGTTTTATTTAGCTCCTAATCCTCACACACTGCTGGGCCAGTTGTCCATGTGAGCAAACTGTCCCGAGCAGGAAAGGATAAAGCATCTGGATTAAGCGCGGCGGCTCTCCTCCGTGGTGCATCGCGCAGAAAAGCTCCCTCCCGCCGCCGCTCGGGAGCCAGACCGGGTTACAGCGGCTCCTGCGCGCTTGGTCTCCTAAAGTTTCGGGGAATTAATAATTCAGGTGACGCTCTGAAAGACAAAACCGCCGAGCGGTTGTTTGCGAAGGCCGAGAAGGGCTCGGGAGCTCCTTTGGATGCATGTGAGAGCCGACGAGCCGAGCGAGGCGCCTCCTCTCGCGGGTGCGGGCGGCGGGACGTAGCTGCGCCGCGATGCCGATCCCCAGCAAGCCCAGCAACATCGGCCGCTCGCAGAGCTGGGACGCGGCCGGCTGGTACGACGGCAACTGGGAGAGCGAAAATGCCTTTGAGTACCAGCGAGCGCCGGGGAGGAGGAACTCGCTGAGCTACGGCGGCGAAGGCGGGTGGTACGAGCAGCCCAACCACCGGCCCAACGATATCATCTTGCAGGGAGGCGCGGAGCTGAAGCAGGAGGCGTATCCGTACCAGGAACCCGTTTTCCACCAGGGCCCCGTGCGGAAGGGCTCGGTGCCGGACTTCTCCTACTACGAGAGGCAGGCTGCCATGTCCGGGCGCAGCTCCCTGCCGCCTCAGGACTACTACAGCGAGCCGGCCTTGGCGGCCCGGTCGCCTAAAGACCCCCGCTACTACCGGGAGCACGTGGCGGGGCGGCCGCCGCCGAGCTACGGGGCGCCCGGCGGCCGGCTCTCGTGGGAGCCGCTGCAGGGCCGCGCGGCCGCCCCGCACGAGGCGAGCCGCGCGTACCGCGAGCCCAAGGGGGTGGCCGAAGGGCAGAGGCTGCGCAGCAGGGACGCGTCCCCCGCGCGCTACGGCGCCGAGCCCCCCGGCCCCCGCTACGCGGCCGAGGCGCCCGCCTTCCCCGGCAGGCCCGTCTACAACGACGCGGCCGAAAGAGCCATGGAGGCGGCGGCGGGCAGGCAGACGGCGCCGACCTGCCTGGTGGTGGATCCCGGCGCCGCCGTCGCTGCCGACGGGAACGTGGGCGCAGCGGCAGTGACACGGGGCTACGGGCCGGGCAGGGACGGCACCAAAGTCCCGTACGACGGCTACGAAGCCGCCGTGACGCCTTCCCACGCGCAGATGCCCCTCGGCTTCCCCATGGCGGACGGCAAGAAGGCGTTTGACCCGGAGCTGCTCGCGCTGCTGCGCGCCGAAGGGGTGTCCGAGAGCACCGTGGCCGCCCTCCTGCAGCAAGGCTTCGACTCGCCCAACCTGCTCGCCATGATGGAGGAGAACGACATCAAGTCGGTGGCGCCGAACCTGGGGCAAGCCCGAGTGCTGTCGCGCGTGGCCCATAACTTCAAGGCGGAGATGCAGCTGCAGAGGCAGGAGAGGAAGAGCGGCGCCCTGCGCGCGCGGACCCGCTCCAACAGCTTCAGCCACCGCAGCGAGCTGCCCGGCGAGTACGGCGCGCTGCTGGACGGCGCCGCCGCGCAGCCGCCCTTCCAGCCGGGCTCGCCGAGGGTGGGCGACATCAACCGGCGGCCGTCGAGCGCGCCCACGCAGCACCTGCTGGAGACGGCCGCCTTCGGCCTGCCCGGCTCCGCGTACAGCGCTCCCCTCCCTTGCAATGTGCACCCTCGCACGCTGCCCGCCTACCCGGCCGCCTCCGGGCTGCCCATGGCGGCGGCGGCGCCGGCCACACCGCACGCCAGCCCCAGGACGGCCTATCCCACCACGTACACGGTGCCCATGGAGCTGATGAAGAGGGAGCGGACGGCGTCGCCGGCGCACAGCCCGCACGGCAGCCCGCAGCCGCTGCGCAAGCCGGGCGCCCCCGGCGAGCCCGCCCCGGCGCCCGCCGCCGCCGGCTTCGCCCCGCAGCCCTCGCCCTACCCCAAGCTGAGCCGCCGCACCGGGCCGCCCGTCATCGTCTCCACCATGGCGTCGCCGGAACCAAGTAATTCGCTAAGCGCGCCGAGCGCGGCCGGGGCGGTGCTCGCACGCGGTCAGATCTGCCGGGGTTTCGGGGTGGTATATTCGGCATTCCCCTGTTGAGGAAAGGAGGCGAGCGGGGTTTCTACATGGGACAGGGCCAAAGATGTTGGTTTTTGCCATGTGGCGAAAATCGGAATGTTTCATCCGCTCGGCTCACCTGGCTCGGCGGTTTATCAGGGAATCGTGGCACGATTAATCCTGCCGCTGCCTGTGCCGAGCGGGAGATTAGATACTGCGCTCGCTGAGCAATTAGGGCTGCGGCGCTTGCTGGGGATTGACTTTTCCCCGTTGTTATCAGGCACAAATACGTTGCTCGGAGGAAATGCTTAGCATTGTTTTGACTAAATTTATCAGATAGCTAATGGTGTTATTCCAGAATCGACTTACCTTTGGCCATACCTAAGCCTTTCCTTCTCCTTATTAATTTGCTGTTTTATCGGGCACATAAAATAAAACCCCCCTTGATTTGCTTTTGGAATTGCCTGCAAGTGCAGTGATAGGACTGTTAAAGTAATAGGCCTGTACTTAAAGCTAAAAGCCTGTCCTTAACCACGACAGCAATAAAAATGACTGGTTGCTCCTCTCCTTCCCTGTCTCCTCGGAAGGGTCCGGAAGGTCCTCGGCTCCCTTGCTGCAGGATGCGGAATCGGAGCGACCTTAGCTCAGTGCTTTGGGAAATCATGGAGAATGTATCCCCCCGCTAAGCAACCTACGAGGAATTGGGAAAATCGATTTTGGCTTGGCTTATTTCTTTAAAAAAAAAAGCCAAGCTTTGGATGTTTCCCCTGCAGTGCCCCTGGGAGCAGGGGCTTCTCTGGGTGCAGGGCAGCCGAGCTCGGTGCAAACACGGCGCGGACGTGGCGCTGTGCGAGCGCGCGTGCACCCAGCCTTAATAACAGGATACCATTTATAGGCATCGAAACGGTGCCAGGCCGGTGATGCCATTGCACAGGAATCTAAATAAAGAAAGATTTTGCGAGTGGAAATGATAAAGTTGTCAAAACGCAGACATTTGGCGCACCCCCTTGCCTTAGCTTTCCAGTTTCCTAGCGAGGAAGCAGAGGCCTCTTCTTTTACGGTTACGGATCCTGTGTGCAGTTTGTGCAACGTATTGATTTATAGAAAAGCACTTAAATATCAGGCCGCGTATTGTGTGTCGACATGCACCAGACGCCAAAGTAGCGCACCAGGCACTCTTTTTAAATAAACAGCTTCCCAAAGCCTGCTAGAAAACAGCAACAGCAACAGAAAAACCCTGGCGCGAGGCGGGCAGCGCAAAGATGTTAATTTATTGGCGGTGCATCTGGCTGAGGCGGTCGGTGGCCCTCAAGTGAGAGTCCTGCTGCAGCGGCTGCCCGGGAGCAACGTCCTCCTCCGAACCCGCCGCCCCGTCGCCTCCCGTCGGAGCCCGGGGCTGCATCCCCCCCAAAACTGCTCCGTGCCCGCAGCGTTTGCGGTGCTGCGGGGTCCTGCTCGCGGCTCCGGCGCTTCCCGGCTCCCCCTCCAGCCGGCTCATTTGCATGAGGATGACATTTGTTGCTCCAGTAATTTCATCTGATAATGGCCAGCTTGCAAAGCGGATCTGAAAACATATTCCTTAATTATGTGTTGCTAAGCAACGGGAGGGGTTGGCCATAATCACAGAAAGATTATCTGCTTGGCGAAGGCCCTGCAAGGTTTCGCTGAAGTGGAGGACCTGCAAAATCGCCCTTGCTTCGGTTTTTCCCCCCTTTTCCTTTCCCAAATAGCGCGCGACGTCCTTCTGCCTTTAAACATATATTTCTAAGCAGAAGCCAAGGTAGGATACGCTGCAAATGGAAGCGCAGGGATTAAAGGCTGAAGGTTTGGGCTTGGCTGGGCTGAGGGATTGTTTGTGCTTTTGATGAAAGCGTTCAGTTTATGACAGAAACCTGATAAATCCAGAACAACCCTATCAACCTGCGGGAAGCCAAGGGGTGAAGCACGAGGGCTCCACGTAGCCGCCAGGGAAATGCAGGGCACGGGAGCCAAAGCCGTGTGCGGTGGCGGGTGCTGCCCGGAGAGCTCCATGCCCGGCTCGTGCTGCATCCGTATCGTGGAAACAGAGGAGCAGCCGGTCAGCAAAGCGCAGAGCAAGCAGTGGTCAACGGTCAGGCTCTGCTTCCCCAAAGCGTTTTCCCATTCTATTGCTGATGCTTTTGTTAGGTCGCCCTGTTTCTGTTTTTTCCTTCCGACTTTTCAGTCTTGGAGCGGTTGGCTGGTGGATAACGAAGGTCTGTGGGAGCTGGGTGGGCTCTCCTGCAGAGTCGCTGCCGCTGGGGCGCTGGAAGGAGGAGCAGGGCTTCCTCCCAGCCGCGCTCCTTGGGTCACGGCTCCGCTCACACACACGCAGAGGGCCGCGGGTGTCCGTCCCGAGGTCCTCATCGTCCCGTGAAGGAGCGTCTTGGGATGCAGCCCAGGTAGATGTTGAAATGGTGCCGCTTGCTGCGCAGGGGAAGCCAGGCCAAGAGCCGCTGCCTTCCTGAGGTCTGTAATTCTCCCTGCTGTGTGGGAGCCTCATCTTCCCTTTATCGGCTTACGGCCCGGCCACGAGTGCTTTTCACCACGATTAGCTCAGCTCTGCTTACGCCCTTTAACGCTTCCCGGTGCCGCCGTTCCCGGGTGTTCCCTGGGCAAAGGCTCGCTGGAAATAAGCAGGCTGCTGGGGCAGTCCCCTGCGGCACGGCAGGGATCCGGGCGGGAATGCTGCATCCAGGGAGCTTGGGAGAGCCTCGGGAAGGCGCCGCTGAGCGTCGGACACCCAGGGAGCTCCCCCAGGCTCCCCTGGGCAGCAGAGGTGCCACCAGCGGGTCCCAAAGTGCCGCAGCTGCCCTGCGTGCGCGGGGAAATAGCAAGAGACGTCTGGAAATTACCTTAATAACGTGCTCACTGTGTTGGCCGTTACGTGTTTCCCTGATGGCAGGGAACACGCTCTTCACGGACTTCTTTCAAAGGCTGAAACACCCTTTTGTAATGGCTTTATCAAAAGCAATAGAAAGCGTCAAACTCATTCCAGTTGCAATTCATTGACTCGCGTGCCACGGCAATAAAAACGAATTTGGCCTGTCTGGGGAGTACATGTTGTCAGATGCACAAGTGTTGTCATCTTCAATTTGCGCTTCCCTTTCGCCCTGTGTCTGTAGGTCTCTATCATTGTTAGGACTTTCATATATCCAGATCATTTTCTGCCTATATTTGCCGACAGTTTTTTTAGGTTTCTCCTAAGTAGTTTCCATAGCTACAAACATAAAGTGTTCACAGAGGGGAGAAAATTTAAAGGTTTCTGATCATTATTGTATTAAACTTTTTTCTTCTCCTTGTCTTTCTCATAGCATTCAGCTGCAGACAGGTTTAATGAAAATGCTGCACCCCTGGATTGCATGTTATTTTTAAAAGAGAAGTAGGTGCTCAGATGAATCCTTAAAAAGCAGAGCACCAAAATCATTAAGCCCCTGATTTAAAATAAATGCTGCAGACGTAGGACACATATTAGTAAGGTTTATATATAGCAACTGGCAGACTAGCTTTTGACTTTTGCACCTAAATAAAACCTGACATTAACAGTCTTCCCCTGGCTTTTGCTAAAGAAAGCTGATTTATAATCGCTCTGCCTGCCCTGGCTCATGCTTGTTGAAGACGTGCTAACGTGCTGGCGTTTTTTTGCCATACACATTATTTTTCCTAAGCAGTGTTAGTTTTAGCTTCCCCGAAGCCTGGGCAGCGTCACTGCCTTGCCCAGGTAATGCAGAAGGCCTCGATGTTGCCACGTTTGCTGGCCATAAATGTTGTTTTCTGCCTCTCTGGTGTCCCCGTCTCCTCCCTGCGTTACCGTTGGGGCCTTCGCCCTTGTCCAGAAGGGACTTGGTTGGGTTATGAAGCTCTTTGCTAGGTTGGCCGTGCAACTTGCCCTAGAATAGCGGTTCCAATTAATATTCCAAACATACCTTGATGAAGATGTGCCGTGGAAGAGAGAAGGGGGTGCGGAGAGCTTGCCCGTGTCCACGCTGTCCTGGTGGGAAGAGGGCCGGGAGCTGTCCCAGCTGGTGGCAGCTGCCACCCACCGTGATGGCAAGTGATCCCCGGCCTTGAATTCCTGCTCACATCCAGTGCATCTGAGCAAGAGGGGAAGCAGCCCCTTCCCACCCCCTGTTCTGTTTATTTTTCTTGCAAAAGAACAGTCAAGTAAATGAGTATTTCTCATTTGGGGGGAATTGCTCTATGCCACGGACAAGGGGTTTCCGAACTGCAACAGGGAGTGAAGAGCGTGCTGTTGTGATTCCATCTAAATAAATGCTACTTCTGCCTTTGAGTTCAATAGACACACGATTTTACTCCTGCAAAAGCGATCAGCTCCATAAAACTTACTTTTATTGCATTTCTTAAAATTAGATCTACAAAACCAATGCTTTCTTTAAGCAAGAGAAGCTGTAAATTTCATGCATTAAATGCCTGTGCATTATTAAAAATAATAGGTTATATTCGTCAAATGGATAACGAGTAGGTTTCTTCCTCTGTTTTTCAGTATTTTAATGAGTACAGGAAATGTTTGCTATTTCTTTGCTTTCAGATTTTACCAAGGAGCGCTGGAGGTAATTGTCAATATTCCAAACATGTATCAATATTTCATGAAGTGCTGTTTTCCCCTGTACATTTAGGAGTTGGGTTATTAGCACAAGAATTGCTATTAACATTCTCAAGCAGAGCATAAAAAGGAATTCCGCTTGGTAAGGGGAAGTTCATGGCTGAGGATTTCTGAAACAAAACTACACTAGAAAAAGGGCTCACACGCAAAATAAATATCAAAAGTCTTGCTGGTGTTCAAATACTGCGTGTTAAATCAGTTAGAGGGCTCCTTGCTGGCGTTCTGGTCTTGCCGTTTGGCCACACAAAGGCCAGAACTGTTTCTTGTTTCTGCAACGGGGCAGTTTTAAAGCAATTTAACCCAAATTTTCCTCTCCGGAGTCCTCTTGACCTCCCTGGGCCTGTTTGCAGGAGGCAGCTGCCCACACAGGGAATCCGTCGCCCTGTTTGGCCCCGTGCCCGGCTCTCTTAGCACAAATTGGGGTGTATCTTACAGAGATCCTATATCCATCCAGGTCAGGCTCTGGAAAAAAAATCCACCTTTGTTAAGACCAGCAAATTAAATGATGTTGAATTATTAAAGCTCAAATTACTTTTAGAAGTTGTGCTGTTCTGTCCTGATGTTGCTTTTCGGCTAGTTTTGCATTTAAAATAGACGGGTGAGCTCGACTTTGGCTCGCGCTCCTGGCTCTTTGTTAGGAACTATTGTTCTGCCTTGGATGCCTGCCACTTAAAAGAGTGTTTTATTTGTACATACGTTAAAATGTTGCTATTTGCCTTGGTTTTGGTATTTAAATTTTACATGGAATCATAATATTCCCATTCTCATTGTGATTTGGTTACTTAGCAGAGCTTTATTTCACTCAGATGTGTCTGATTGGCCCTTGCTTCAATTAAGGAAAAATTCAGCCAGTTCTTCTAGCTCCTTGCAATGCTTAGAAGGAAAAAATGACCTGAAGATGGAGATGATCCATAGGTAGGAACTTGTTTTGCTGTAGATGGGGCACAAAGCAGTGGGACCTGGGGTATCCCTTTGGCCACGTTGGGGGTAAATGTCGGATTAATGACGCTCTGGGCTGCATGAAGCCAAAGAGGGGCCCTTGTGACAGCTGGTTGTGCTACGAATCGTGGTCGTGGCTGAGGAGACGGTGAGAGACAAGGTGGTGCCAAGGGCTGCAAACAGAGGCATTGCTAGATCCAATGCTTGACACCGAGTCAAGTGTATGTGCCGGGGACCCCCGTTTTAGGGTTTCTGTTAGCTTTTTCTCGCGGGTGTGTAGAGCTACGTGCTTCGTGTGGTTGTTTCCGTGTGGTTGCAGGGAAATGCGGGTTCGAACCCATCCAAAACCTGCAGCACCCGCCGGCGGCAACGCGCGCACCCCGAATGTGCCGACGCGGTGCTGCCGTCGAGCCCCGCTCGCCTCAGCGGCCGTCCCGGAGGTCCTCCCTTTGCCATGTCGCACACGGGGAGCTCGGCTTTCCCGGTCTCCTCTCGCCTTTCCGCAGGCTGCGCTCCCAGCCGCATTCCCGCTGCATCCTGGTGGCTCCGCGGTGGAAGGGAGCAGGCCCTGCCGGCAAGGAGCTCACACAGCCCCCGAGAGCCACGGCTTCGGGTTCAGTTACAGTAAAGGCATCTTAACTCCCCCCCTGGAATGCATCCACGGCCTCTTTTCCCTCTTGGCCAGACTTCTTTGCTCGGGAGAAGGATCGATATGTTGGTTTTCTGCTACAGCCAAGAAGGGTGTTCTCCGCTTGCCTTCCTGCGGTGTGATTCATGGCAGGTCGTTCGGAGACGCGGCACAGCCGCCTTTCCCCCGGGATTTCCCCAGCCCAAGCCTTTCCATAGGTGATGCTCAGTCCTCCCAGCGCAGTGGGTCTCGCTGGGTGCTGCTCCTCGAATCCCTTACGCTGCAGCTGGGCTCACGGTTGCACTTAGCTCCGCGGATGCTGCTCACGCCCGGTAGTTGCCAGGGCTTTGGGAGGAGCAGCTGGGCTGGTGGAGCCTCTTTCTGCTCCCCCGTAGCCCCACGGGCTGCAGTTTTTGCTGGCTCACCGCCTTGGCCGCCACATGCAGCACGGTCGCCCTCTCGGAGAGCTTCAGATCCACCCCTGGCTGGACCCGGTGTTGCGGAGGTCACTTTTCTGCTGGATTCCTCTCTGAGAAAAATGGTTGGGAGAAATAAATATCACTTTGTGCTGGGCTTTAGTGCTTTATGCTTACTGGGCTTTGAGCCTGGGAGGATTTAAAAGTCATCAACATGCTTTAAGGGAAAGTTGTAGCGAGGAAGAGGAGGTGGAGGGTTGTTCCAGCCAGCTGTTGTGATTTGGGAAAACGCTCGTCCTGACCAATGGAAAGGAGACGGAGATGGAGACAGGGAGGCAGCCAGCACCGAGCCGGCTACGCCCAGGGAGAGGCTCGATGAGGAACTCCATCTGCAGGGGTGCATCATTTCCTTGCTATTAAAACATTAATACATGCAAATCTTTTCTAGCGTAGCTGCATTTTTTTGTTAATGGGCATTGTCCTTAGCGTGCACTGCGCTGATATAGTGCCGTCCTGCACAGCCTGGGGACGTGTCCTCGCTCGGCTGTGCCACACACAAGTGCCCGGGCTTGCAGAAAAGGTCCCTGCATCTCCTAGGCCTTGCAGACAGCGCCGAGCAGGCGTGTGGGGCTTGGGGGTTCACAGGGAAGCACCTCAGGAACCTTCTTCCACATTTCGTTCTGGGATGCAAAACACATTTGCCAGGCAGCTGAGCCCAATGCAAAGAGCTTCTTCCTTTGACCATTGCTTTGCCAGCAGCTTTGCCGATGCTCAGACCACAACTATTTTGGGTGGAACATTTGCTCCCCGCTTTTCTAGAGAGCTCGGGCTCAGGCGTGAGGAACGGAGTCTTTTCACTAGCCACAGCTGGTTTGAATGAGCTCCACGCTGAACTCATTGATCCCAGGCATTTCTAATGGGAATCAGAAGGAAGTAGCAACCGGCTTTGTGTTTTTGTGCCTCTTGGGGCAGAAAGAGTGAAATGGTCCAAAGTTGGCCAAATACTTGCATCTAGCGGTACCCGAGTTAGACCGTTGGGTGCTCATGCTGGCAGCTGGTGTGGGTCCCCACTTCAATGCAATGAAGGATTGGATTGAATCCAGTGGCCCAGGAGGAGGATCCACAAGGAGGTCACCGTCCTTGTGGCCAAGGAGGAGGAGATGTCCCACCAGGAGAAAAAGTCCCCCCGGCTGCTGCGGACCACACAGCTGGACAGCTCTAGAGCAGATCTGCTGCACTCATCCACTGAGAGCTTGGAGAGGAGGGGAGGCCTTCAAGAGCTGTGGCCCTTGTGTTGTGTAAGCCCTATGGTGTAAGACAAGATCATCTTAACCCATCCGTGGCCATTGGCTAACCTTTGAACACAACATCAAGAGGGATCTTCAAAACTCTCTCTCAAGATGGAGTTTCTTCCCAAGAGTCACAAAATAGATGGAGAAACCTCAGGAAGTCACCTCCAAACCTGTTGCCTTAGTTGCTCTTAGGCTTCTTTTAGGTGATCATTGTTTAGAGCTTTAGACAAATAGCTAGCACATTTACCAAGGATCACCTTTGATTTTTCCTCTGCTGGAAAAGGGAAACAAACAGAAACACAAAGCAAGAACAACAGGTCAAGGAAGGAGAGCTGCTTGTTGGGCTCCCAACCGGAGTGAGCGCAGGAAAACTTGCTGGAGGTAATGGAAGTAACACAGGAAACATCTTCAAGGTAATCATAATCATGAAGCCAGCTCTGTCTTCTTGGGTATTCTTAAGAAAAAGAGCTGGTTGTGAGAATATTTAAGGTTAATTTTGCAATATGAAGCTTTTCCTTGTATGATAAGAGGTATTAATTAGAGGACTAGTGACCCTGAGCCCTGTACAATTCAGCACCTGGGTGTTTGTGGGGTGAACACGGCCCTGCTCAGCAGCGTGTGGCTCTTGCTGCTGCCCAACGGGTGGGTTTGTGTCACGAGGACAAAGTGTTTGGGAGGCTGTAGAGGAAAAGCATCACACAGGATCTTGGTTGGTGCCGAAGCCTTCCTTTTTGGGATCCCAGTCAGGGATATGTGTAATCTGTGTGATGGAATGAATGTATAAATATAGAGATAGGGTACAGGGCATCAGCTTCTGTCTCTGCCAACTGTTGCTACTACAGGAAGGTTTGTCAGGTTTGTGGAAACTCCACTACAGGGCTGGAAAGAAAAGAACAGAAAAAAAGAAAGGGAAAGGGAAAGGGAAAGGGAAAGGGAAAGGGAAAGGGAAAGGGAAAGGGAAAGGGAAAGGGAGAGGAGTGGGAAAGGGAAAGGCAAGGAAAAGGAAGGGAAGGGAAGGAAAAAGGAAAGGAAAGGAAAGGAAAAGAAAAGAAAAGAAAAGAAAAGAAAAGAAAAGAAAAGAAAAGAAAAGAAAAGAAAAGAAAAGAAAAGAAAAGAAAAGAAAAGAAAAGAAAAGAAAAGAAAAGAAAAGAGAAAAGAAAAGAAAAGAAAAGAAAAGAAAAGAAAAGAAAAGAAAAGAAAAGAAAAGAAAAGAAAAGAAGAAATAGCATCTGGCTGGTTCATTATGCCATATCTTGTCCTTTTGGAGGGCTCGTGTCACAATTTGAAAATTGCTAAAATCTAGTTTTTGTATGTTAATTGAGAGTAAGCATAGAGTATATAACTAGAGCTCTTAGGTTGAGAGGTGATAAATTTTATGGAAGCAATAAAATATAGAAAACCATTAGGGGGAAATGGCTTACTACAGTGATGTAGTTCAGTGTGATTTATAGCTTTGTGACTGTAGGCAAATCTGAAATATTTTCACCATCTTCAGTATACATGATTAAATAAATCTATAGCCTGGGCTTACCTACATCAGAATAGACTTTCTTGTCTGTGACAGTGAAGAGACGTGGAAACGAAGACGTTTTCTGCCCGTTATACTGTAAGGTCCTTTAAAGGGCGGTTTGGGTGCAGTTGGGGTTCTGATCTCCGCGTGTGCCCCGCGGACGTGGGTCAGGGCTGGGGGTTACGGCCCAGCGGCCCCTCGCATGCGCGGGAGAAGACACCTGAAATGCAGATTATTGACCAAACTCCAGGGCAGGACAGAGGGAAAATGAGGATTTGTGCATTAGTGCTCCATTCCAGCGTCCTGCCCTCACCTCTTTAATTTCGATTGCTTTGGGAGGACGAATGCGTCGGAGCGATGGCTGCAGCTCGGGGAGCTGCAGGGCGACACGTGTCCTTCTGCAGGACCTTCTGCGGCGACGGGCGAGGAGGAGGAGGCAGCCAAGCTGCAGAGGAAGGAGCGGTGGCAGCGCACAGGGAGCACCAGTGCTTGGAATCCACAAAGCAAAGCGGGCCAGTGTGTTGCATAGATTAATGAAGATGAAATGTGCTGTATAAATACATCAGGAGCGTGATCACGGAGTTATCCCTTGGGCTGCGCTGGCTCACAAGGAGAAAAGGTTGATTTGTATTTGTAGATGGTTTTGTTTGCTCTGCCAATGTTCATTTTTGTCTTATTACTAAGGCCAGAAAGTGTATGGGTGGGTTTTTTTGCTCAAAGATGCAGCAGGTTAGCCAAGATGTTTCTAGATGATCATCAGTTCAATAACTCTCTTTCAGCATCAGTTTTGATTTTGTCCTTGCTTGGGGGTTTTCTGCGTTGCTATTTCAAACACTGATGATAAATTAAGGGGACCGTAAGCTCTATTATTGAAGGAGCTGCGTAACATTTGGGTGGTGAACGTGGTTTCCATAAAGCAGAAGGTGTTTGTTTGCTCTTGACGTGAGCCTTGGAGCTGGCGCAGGAGAAGGGGAGCAGGAGCTGGCCAAGCGCAGGAGAGCGGAGCAGACCGGGATCGGTCCAGGGAATCGTTGGAGAAATCCCTGCAATCAGCCTTACAACCAGGGTTTGTAAGGAGAGAGCTTTTATTGGAGCAACGTGTATGGTCAGACAAACACGCGTGTGGGGACCGCGTGCTCTCCTGCAGCTCTGCACACACACTGCACTGAAACCAAAACTCATCTCATTCTCAAAAGGTTAAGGGGTTTTTGAAAGAACTGAATATAAAAGCCATTCACAGAAATATTTAAATTACTTGTTTTGAACAAATGGAATGATTTAATACCCCTAAATTCCAAAAATCTGGCTTTTTGTTCTTTTTTTTTCCTGGTAAAAACCTATACATGAACTATATACAGGAATTTAGATTTTTTACTTGCAGAATCGAGAACGAGCTCTCTTGTGTGCCTCAGGATGGATGAGCACACGTTTGGTTTCTTTCTGAGCGAGTTCAGACAACTTTTTGCAGCTACAAAATGCTCTCAGTGTGCAGTAACTATCATCGAGCAGATCCTGGCGCTCTAGAAAGGTGCAAATTCAGAAGATTAAAACAGGACGAGTTTCGATTAGAGCAGTTCTGTCCGCTGACTGTCTCCTTCCCATAAGAAGAATTACTTAAAGGAGTTGGGATCTTAATATTCCAAGGTCTGGGAATTGGGTGGAAAAGCTCTTCTGGGAGTCTCACCGCAGGCATGGTGCAAGGTGGAAGCAAATCCTGTCCACTGTTTTTCTGGAGCATGAATTCAATTCCCATGCACCTCTTTCCTGAACCGGCACCATCTCGGCCTCCCGCCAGAGCCGGCCGCCGAGGCCGGGGCCGCAGCAAGACGGTGTCGGGCCAATATTCCCTGATTCGCTTGGGCTCGGAGCTGATGAGCCTCGGAGCAGGAGACAGGGAGAGGGAAACAGGAAAAGACTGCAGAAAAAGAGGCTTTGGCAGGAAGGGAGGGCCCTGGGCCTGTCACCCGGCCGTGTCCGAGGGCGCTCCGGCGGCAGAGGGAAGCGGGAACGCCGTTCCTCTGCCGGGACAGCACGGAGCGGCGGGGATGCAGCTGCAGCCAGAGGTTGTTGCTGTATTTTGATGCTTCTGGGCTATTTTGAATGTCGACGGGAATGCAACGTGTGCCTTTTTTGTCCAAGGTAGCTGCGATAAAATCCTGCAGTGTTGCAGTATCCCGCTTGTAGAGCATTAGCTGTGAAGGTAAATCAGCTTTAGGAGCAAGCAGGTTGTACTTCAGTGCTTTTGAGTGTTAGCATGAGGGGTTGTTTTCCCATGCAGGGCTGCAGGGAAGTGAGCGTGGTTATCCTGGGGAAAGGAGTGGGGTTTGCAGGCATTCAGCACCTCCCGGACCTGCCCAAGCCCTTCCCGAGTTGCTGCATCTTCATTGTGCCCTCCTTTTTGCTCTGGACAGAATAATTCCAGCTTCCAAGAGGGCTCTGGGCGCAGGGATGGAGCACAGCATGGGTTGAGGAAAGAACAGGGGAGAACGATTGGCAGTAAAGGAAGGAAGCGGGGGGTGAAAACGGGGCCGTTTGCACAGAGCTGCCCGGTTCCTGGGGCAGTTTGGCTGTTTCTCAGCGATGCAGTCGGGTTCCTGTGGCTGGAAGGGGAGAGATGCCCGGGGCCAATGTCCCCAGGATGGGGACGTGTCCCCGTGCTCTCGCTGCGATGCGGGTCTCTGCCTGCTGTGCTTTCCTGGCACTTTTTGTCCCGTCCCTTTCTTAAATGGAAATGCGGGAGGAAGCGGCTCCCAGGGAGCAGCCCTCGCTCCAGCTGCATCTGGAACTTGGGTTATTGATAAACAAAACTATTATTTGGTGTCAGGTTTTTGGCTGGCTCTGCGTGGGGACAGCTCTGCCTTTATAGCACCAGATGCCGTCGTGGCGGCCGTTTGTCGTCGTGCCGGATGGCAGGGGGTGGCTGGGTGCAGTCCTGCCCACGGAGAGCCCTCTCCTTTGCCAGTCGCCCATTCCTGGATGTGCGGGAGGTTCCCTGGCCGCTTCCCGCTGTCCCGGCGGGGGTCCGGCCTCGGGCTGCTCTTCCCGTTACCTCCCTGGAATTTGCTGCTTTTAAGGAAACCCCGCTGAGCAGCTGCTGCTCCCACAGCCCTCAAGGGCCTTGTTGGTCCGTGTCTTCCCAGGAGGATTCCCAGGGCTCCCCCAGTTCCTTTGGCCGCTCTGGGCTCGGTGCTGATCTCCACACACCTCGGCCAGGGCCCGGAGCAGCGAGCGGTGACACCGGGTAGCAGCCTGGCACCACCCGCTCCTATTCCCCCCTTTCCCTCTCTTTTTTTCCATAAACTCTTCCTGCTCTCTTCCTTAAAAAACTCCCTGCCAAAGCGCTGCTGAGAGGCCCTGGCTAGCGGAAAGCGCTTGGAAAAAAAAAAATCTGCTCTTTTGCCTTATTTCCCAGAGCGCTTCTGTGACGGCTGCCGCGCGGGAGTGAAGCTGCGCGGCCCGAAGGGTTCAGGGCTGGGACGTTTCGTCGGGATAAATCCCGGGTGTTTAATCACGTTCCGATCGCTGGCATCGCTCCCACAGCAGATAACGCTGTGTGAGCCGGGGCAGGAGGAAGTCGCATCCAGGGAAGTCGCCCACGTTTTCCCGTGCGCGCCCCCGGGACGTGGGGATAAGGCCGCACGTGCGGAGCTGCCGTGCGCTGCATCCCCTCCGCTGCCCCGCTCCCGATCCTCCCTGCCCGTCCCAGCGGCTGCCCCGGCTGCGGCCGGAGCAGCGGGATCGTCCCCGCGGCCGCCGCGCGCCCCGGGGCCGAGCGTGACGCGGCCGTCGCTGCTCCTGCCCCCAGGTATCCGCCCGCAGATCATGAACGGCCCCATGCACCCGCGGCCCCTCGTGGCCCTGCTGGACGGCCGGGACTGCACCGTGGAGATGCCCATCCTGAAGGACCTGGCCACGGTGGCCTTCTGTGACGCACAGTCCACCCAGGAGATCCACGAGAAGGTAAGGGCGGCTCCGCAGGCCCCTGCTTGGATTCGTTTTGAGGGAAAACCCAGCACGTTCAGCGCACCCTGCGCGCTGCCGAGCGGCCGACGCGGACCGAGCCGCTGCAGATCAGGAGCAGTCACTGCACCTGGCAGAGCCAGGTGTTATTTGGGGAAAATAATTCTCCTTCTTGCCTCACATCACTTTTCCCACAGCAATACCTTATTTGAGCTATTTTTTAAGCAGCTCAGGTGTCCTTGTCCTGCCAAAGCCTCACCATGTCCCCCTGGCCATCACCAGCTGTTCCCAGCCCATCACCATGTCCCCAATCCATCACCACGTCCCCCAGCCCATCACGATGGCCCGCAACTCATCACCATGTCCCCAGCCCACCACCACACCTCCCAACCCATCACTGTGTCCCCCAGCCCATCACCACATGTCCGCAGCCCATCACCATGTCCACAGTCCATCAGCACGTGTCCCCCAACCCATCACCATGTCCCCCAGCCCATCAACATATCCCCCAGCCCATCACCACGTGTCCCCAGCCCATCACCACATGTCCCCAGCCCACCACTGTGTCCCCCAACCCATCACCACATGTCCCGAGCCCATCACCACGTGTCCCCAGCTGCTCTCTGCAAGCCCAGCATGGGTCAGGTCCCTGCGAGCAGGTCCCCAAACTCTTGAGGGCAGTTTCTACGTGGAAGCTCAACCCCTTGCCCATACTTGCTCTCACATTGTTCTTGGTGCCCATTTAGGTGATTCCGGGGAGGTCTGAGGTGATCAGAGACACTCCAGGATGTGGAGAGGGAACTAACATCAGTGCTGGTCTTTGCAGCACTTCAGCCACTGCCCAAATGCAGGGGAATGGAGACAGCTGTTTTTGTGGGGCCCCACTGATAAATGAGGTAGCGCTGACGTGCCCGTGTCGCCTGCAGGTGCTGAACGAGGCCGTGGGGGCCATGATGTACCACACCATCACCCTCACCCGCGAGGACCTGGAGAAGTTCAAGGCCTTGCGGGTCATCGTGCGAATAGGCAGCGGCTACGACAACATCGACATCAAGGCTGCGGGGGAGCTGGGTAGGTCTCGCTGCTGAGGTCTGTGCTGTCCCCTTGGCCTGTCCCCTTCAGCTGCCTTTCCTGGGACAAAGTGTGGCCTCCGGTACTTGTGGTCACCCCATGGAGGGCAGGATGGCAGCTCTGCACCCCCAGAGCAGCAGTGTCTGCGGGAGCCACGGCCACGTTACAGCCTCTTCCAACCATCTCACCCGAAGGTTGGGCCATCAAGAAGCCCTTGGGTAGCCGTGTTTGGGATCTCTTGTATTAAAGGTTATCTCCAGACGAGGTTAAGAATAACAGCCGTGTCACGTGAGCCGCTTTACAAGGATAATTGAGAGAAGAGAGTTTCAAATAGTCATTCTTGAAAGAGCAATTCCTGGTAGAGTGGATTATTCTTTTGAGAGGAGAGCAGTGTCTTCTGAGTGCAGTGTTTCCTTCCAGATTTGTAACTCTTATTGTTATTATCCATTATAGCAACGTTCTTAGGCTTTCAACAGCACAGAAAGGAAAACACAGCGAATAAAGTAATGGGATGCCGCAGTCTAATCCTTTTCCTGCTCTAGAAATTGGGTGGCCAAATGAGGTGCTTTCAAGTAGAAAACATAATGACTACCCACAAATGCAGCATAAAGTAGAATTGGGCTAGTTATCCATGAGGAAGAGCTGGGGCCACGTTAGCAACCGCCACAGGGTTTCCCACGGCATTTTCTCCCTGTCAGCGGCCCCTCCATGGGTTTCTCCCCACGCCGGAGGAGCCCGGCAGCGACGAGCCCTGAGGCTGCGACGGCTTCCGAGCTTGTGCGTCCCCGCGACGCGGCCTTGCCCTGCTGTGCTTCCTCCCGCAGGGATTGCTGTCTGCAACATCCCGTCGGCAGCCGTGGAGGAGACGGCGGATTCCACCATCTGCCACGTGCTCAACCTCTACCGGCGGAACACGTGGCTCTACCAGGCGCTGCGGGAAGGCACCCGCGTGCAGAGCGTGGAGCAGATCCGCGAGGTGGCCTCCGGGGCAGCCCGGATCAGAGGAGAAACCCTCGGCCTCATTGGGTTTGGTACGTTGGCAGGGCTGCAGAGAGCAGGAGACCCATGGGTAGAGCTCGGTGCACCTTGGGGACTCCTTGGGGGTGCCTTGGAGGCTCCATGATGCTTGGATGCTCCTTGGTGGCCTCAAGATACTTGGAGACTCTGTAGTGGCGCCTCAGGGGCTCCAAGATGCTTGGATACTCCTTGGTGGCTCCTCGGAGGTTCCAAGATGCTTGGAGGCTCCGTGGTGGCACCTCAGAGGCCCCAAGATGCTTGGATGCTCTTTGGTGGCACCTCGGAGGTTCCAGGATGCTTGGAGGCTCCATGGTGGCGCCTTGGAGGTTCCAAGATGCTTGGAGGCTCCGAGGTGGTGCCTTAGAGGCTCCAAGATGCTTGGATGCTCCTTGGTGGCACCTCGGAGGCCTCAAGATGCTTGGAGGCTCCGTGGTGGCGCCTTGGAGGCCCCAAGATGCTTGGATGCTCTTTGGTGGCTCCTCGGAGGTGCCAAGATGCTTGGAGGCTCCATGGTGGCACCTCGGAGGCCCCAAGACGCTTGGAGTCTCTGTGGTGGCGCCTCGGAGGCCCTGCGGGCCGGCTGAGCCCATCGCTGTCTCTCGGCCCCGCGCAGGTCGCACGGCGCAGGCGGTGGCGGTGCGCGCCAAGGCGTTCGGCTTCAACGTGCTCTTCTACGACCCGTACCTGCAGGACGGCATCGAGCGGTCCCTGGGGGTGCAGCGGGTCTACACGCTGCAGGACCTGCTCTACCAGAGCGACTGCGTCTCCTTGCACTGCAACCTCAACGAGCACAACCACCACCTGATCAACGACTTCACGATCAAGCAGGTGAGGCGCGCGCGGCGCGGGGCCGCGGCCGCCCGCCCGCCCGGCCCTCACGCCGCGTCTCTCCCCCAGATGCGGCAGGGCGCCTTCCTGGTGAACACGGCGCGCGGAGGCCTCGTGGACGAGAAGGCCTTGACGCAGGCGCTCAAGGAGGGCCGGATACGAGGGGCCGCGCTGGACGTGCACGAGTCGGAGCCGTTCAGGTACCGCCGGCAGCGCGACGCCCGGGCGCTCTTCTGCCGTCTTCTTAACCCCCGATTCATTCTCCCCCCTCGGCTCCGTCCTTTCTAGTTTCGCTCAAGGCCCCTTGAAAGACGCTCCCAATTTAATCTGCACCCCGCACACGGCCTGGTACAGCGAGCAGGCGTCGCTGGAGATGCGCGAGGCCGCTGCCACCGAGATCCGCCGGGCCATCACAGGTAGGCAGCGCCGGCCGCAGCTCACCCGCGTTTCCTTCCCCAATAGATGATGTGAAACCTCAGGGGGTCCATGGGCAGCAGGGCTGAGGCAGGACAGTGTTCCCGGTCTCCATCCCATCACCGTGGGACAGCCCAAGAGCGTTCGGGGTTTTCCTTTCCAGCACTGGGAATATTGTGGTTTATTGTGAGCGCCGAAGCGGTGTCTTGCCTGACACCCCCTCCCTTCCAGGTCGCATCCCCGACAGCCTCAGGAACTGCGTGAACAAGGAGTTCTTTGTCACGACAGCGCCCTGGTCCGTGCTCGACCAGCAGGCGATCCATCCGGAGCTCAATGGTGCCACATACAGGTGAGCTGCCGCCAGGGCCGCGCCGCCTCGGCCCGGGCACGGATTCGTGAGCCGTGCGCAGCCCTCGGTGTGTCCCCACTGCCAAAAAAGCCCTCAGGGACCCTAAAGACCCTTTAGAGCTGCCGTGGGATTAGCCAGCAAAGTCCCATCCAGCTGGGAGAGCTGCAGAAACCAGGAGGAATAAAGCAAAGCGACGGTGACAAAGCGGGTGGTGTGGAGGCTGGGTGGCACCACGTCAGCCACCACGCTGCCATTAGGGCTTACAGAAAACACCCCAAAAACGGGCTCAGAAAGGGCCTGGCCGGTCTCGTGGCCACTGGGACCTACAGGGACAGTTAAACAGAACAACCGCCCAGGAGCTCGCTATCGAATGAGCCACAAAATAAGAAAACACCCACTTACTTTGCCCTCCTGCTGAAGCTTGCTCGTGGGGGCTGATGCTGGCAGCAGCACCACTGGGTCATGCTAAGGAAAATTAATCTGTGCCCCCGTATTGAGGATGCCACAAAGCTGCCCCAGCTTACGGGCATCAGAGCTGGCCCGTCTAGGCAAGCGCGAGCGCCTGCTGCTCCGGCAGCTTCAGACGGGCAGAGGCGTCAGGAAACCGGCGGCTCAGGCATCAAGGTTCCTTTTGCCCAAGTTCAGGTGTCGCAGGTGACACTCACACTCACGTGCACGACAAAGCAAATAGCGCTGGCCCAGGCACCCTCACCTGCTCGCAGCGCTGCAGGCTGCTGCTTTTGGTACCTGTGTGAAGTCACCTCTAGAAATGAACCCACCTTCCCTTTTAATGCATAAACCGCGTGGGCTCATCGAGTGCTGCAGGCCAAGGGTTTCTTGCTGGCAGGTCTCTGGTCTGAGCGCTGCCGTTAGCCCTGCCCCAGTGCTGCTCTCAAACACTCCTCACGTAACAAGGGCATTTTCAGGACTGCCACGACCCTTCCTGCTCGCACACCCCCGCTGACCCTCAGCGGCAGCAGTTTAACGTCATCCCGTGTAATTTAAAGGATAAACAGCCAGCAGGGAAGCAGGACGGGGCGTTGCTGTTTCTCCAAGTCCCCGGAACATCCTCCTTTTCTCCCGCCTCCTTCTCCAAAGCGTCTCCCTCCTCTGCCCGCAGGTACCCGCCCGGCATGGTGAGCGTGGCGCCGGGAGGGATCCCGGCCGCGATGGAGGGCATCATTCCCGGCGGCATCCCCGTCACTCACAACCTTCCCACCGTGGCACATCCTTCCCAAGCGCCGTCGCCCAACCAGCCCACGAAACACGGGGACAACAGGGAACATCCCAACGAGCAATAGCAGATAATTTAAAAATACATAAAAACCATTCAATAAACTCGGGACCAAGAGACGTTGGAAAAGAAGTTATCATGAACTTTAAAAAAAAAAAAAATTTGATACGGAATTTGTAATGTCGATTTTGGACAGATGCATCATTGATGTTCGAGTGTTAAGGACGAAGCGGTAGCAGTCGAGCCTGGGGAGAAGCCCTGACGGAGGCACCCGCGTGCTGAAGCGCCGAGAACTAGGATGTGATACGTTAATGATCAACTTCTGTCTTGTGTGTTAAGTTTCCTTCATCTGTGCATCAATCACCTGAATAAAAAAAATAGATTTTTTTTCCCTCAATTCCTTGGGAGGAACAGGGCTTCGGCCCCCGTTTCCACATACTTGCATTACGCAGTCCTTACAGAGCTAACTTAGAAATTTAAGAGGAAACCATTATGTGGCTTCAGCCCTTTCCTTACTCTTGTATCTGGCTGCCTCTTCTAACGAGAGGCACCAACCCTGGCTTAGAAAATGAAGAAGAAAAAAGCAATTTTTTGCTTGTTTGTGCAGCCTCCCGGGGCCCGGGGCCGTGCCAGAAGCCGAGGGAGAGCGGGGAGGCGCCGGCACCAGCCCCCAGCTCCCACCCGCCGCGCGCGAGGGGCAGCAAAACCACGGAAGAAGAGTATTAAATTTCACACACTATTTGTACTCAGATATATTTTCTCAGTTTTAAATCTGCAGCTATTTTATCAAGTGGAAAAAAAAATGTCTTGAGCTGGAAAGGGTTCAAGAATAATGTTGCATTTCCTTATGTCTCAGGAAACACTTTTTATGGTAACTTGTCAGACTGTCTATGAACAAAACCCACTTTTTTAGACATTGATAAAGTCTTCTTTTTCTTCACGTGATATTTTATACAAGAACACTTCAAAATGTGTTATTAGATGTGACTGATTTTAACAAATCCTATTAGATTTGTATCAACTAGCTACATGTTATATTCATAGTCTTTTGTGAATCATCGCCTTTTTGTTTTTAAAAAGATGGCCTATTTTGAGCCTTTGTATGGGTACATTCCTGTTTCTGTGACAAAAAAAAAACCTTAAGCTGTCCCAAACAGAAAAGCAGTGGCTATCGGAAATATGTTTTGTTTTAGTGTGTTACCGTTACTGTATTTGTTTATTGTAAAGGTGGACATTTAGCGTTCAGTGCAGTTTTCAATAAAAAGTGATAAAATTTCTATAATTTCTGGAAGGTGAGAGCTGCACGACGGCACCGCGCTCGTGCTCCTCCTCGGCAGCTGAAGGTGCCGGGGGCTTAGGGCCTCTGGCTTGAGTGTTTGGAAGCTGGAAACCCACCTAAGCCGCCTTCGCTTCCGCCCCGTCTTTTCGGTTGCCCTCAAGATGCCACCATCGACCTCCTTAGCTGGGCAAAGGACACGGGCTGGAGAGGGGCTGCAAGAAACGCGGAACCAGAAGGTGTCCAGGTTACAAAACTCTGTATTTTCTTTGTGTTGGCTTTAAATTAAACTGAAAACCAGTTACCAGCTTCAAACGTGCTAAAAAAGAAGCCGCGTTTCCCAGGTGAGTGCCCAGTTCCTTGTCAGTGATGAACGGAGCACGTCAGTGATTATCCATAAAGAGCAAGAGCAACCAGGAGGATAAAAGGTTAGTTACAAACAGGGCACTGGAGAAGCATTCGAATGGACGGTAAAATCCACGGGAAAACGTTTGATTCAGGCTAAGGTTGAGAATTATTTTAAAAATGAACCCGCTCTGGTACCTTCGTCTGTGTTTTAAATAAGTGGGTGCAGTGCAGAGGGGTGGGACGGGGTCTCACAGCTTCTGGGCTCCTTGTGCAGCCACTGCACGAGGTGGGAAAAAAAGAAAGAAAAGGGGAGAAACGTAAAGGATTAGGGAGCAAAGCAAGTGGGTTAGCAACAGCGCAAAGGGAGGCTCCATCACCCCAACGCGCCGTTTTACAGCACGTGGGAGCAAAAGGGTGATGGGGGGAGCCCTGAAGCTCCCCAGCAGCAGGACCGACGTCTCCCAGGGCACTTCGAGCACCCACGGACATGCTGGCAAACACGGCTCTCACTTGTTAAACGGTGTTGGCCTGGGTGCCACGAGCGGGAACGGTCCAAGGGAGGCTGCAGGGAGGTTGGCACCTTGGCTTCTCTGCCCCTTTTGCAAGGAAGCTCTGCCTCCCTAAACGGAGGAGCACGACTGCGCGGGGATAAGGATGTGTGTGAGGGTCGGACGGGCCTTGCCCTGTGGTCCATGGACAGGGGAATTCCCAGCAGGATGCGGAAAAGCGATTCCCAGGCACGTCCTGCCCCCAGCTCATGCTGCACTTGCGTCCCCAACAGACCCTGAAGCCATGGACCAGGCAGGGTAGACAAGGAGGTCACTGCAAGGTAAGGAAAAACCAGAAGAACAAGGACAAAAAGGGGGGGGGAAAAAATCCATCAGTTTAGAAAAGAAGCTGGGAACAGGACTAAGATGCTGAGGAGGTTCCTTCCAAGCACCGTGATTTGAGTTCAGGAAAAGCACCCGTACCTTGCTGAGAAACAGGCATTTTTACCTCAAATTTCCACACGCTCCAAGCAGAAGAGGTCTAAAGGCCAAAAATGGGAAAATGTTCCATACCAAACCTCAGCGGACTGTGTGAGGGGAAGAGCGCTCAGTTAATACAGTACTTCATTATTTCTGTGCTTCTGGTGTTGTCACCAGGTTTATGTAGGAGTTGTGCACATTTCAACACCATCTAAGCAGCATTTGGAAGGAAAAAAAGCAGCAAGTTCCTCGGGGTTTCCGTAGCTCTGAACTACATAAACAGAGGTGCTATGGGGCGTCTTTCCAAATTCCAATTAAAACAATTTTGTCTACGGCAGAATTCCTTATTCACCCACCACCCCATCAAAAGTGCTTGTCCAGACAACCTGAATTGCACTGTATATGTAAAAACTGGCATTAACCTTTAGTGTTTAAGTGAGATTTTAGATAAACTTTATCCATTACAGGTTACATGGCTAAAGTTATCAAATATAATAAAATTTCTACTGGAGAATATACTCTGAACTTACAATCTTAGGAACTTACAGAAGTTTAAGTATGGCCACATCAATCAACATGCAAGAAATTCCCAGGTTTACATACTGAGAAATATATAACACAGTGCTTGTAAAAACAACTTCAGCATAGATTCTTCTTTTTAATTAGGACTGCCACGTGTTTTCTCACTAGATTCAATGACCAAGGAGCAACCCTTTAAAAAGGTGTTTTTTCATTTGCAGCAACATTGAACTCGATGAAAGAATAAATGATAAAATGGTAAGTTTGTATCACAGCAAGATTGAGTTTGGACAATACAGAATTCTCAGTCATGTTTGAGCTCTCAAGTTTCACACAATTTTTTTTTTCCTTTTTTAGCATACGCTCACTGGACTAAATCCCTTATATTTTAGGTCACTTCTCTGAATAAATATTCTTAAGCATATTGAAGGAATCTATTAACTAGTCAAAAGAAAAAAAAACATAAAAATACTTTTTCAGGAAACAGATCATTTCACTCGAAAAATTTAGCTCCTCTTCCAGTTTGTTCCATAGATATTAGATTTTATTATAATGGGCACAGCAGTAACTAAAATATTAGTAAAAGAACGAATGTATTTTTTACTTACGACTTGCTGTGGGTATTTTGTGCAAACAAAAAAACCTCACGATCTGACTCGGGCACTAGTGAGATTTCACATAAAAGGGCTTTTCACGGAAACGTGTCAGAGTATCTAAAAGATGCTGTAGAATACCAAGTTCTACTGTAAAAGAATCTCCAAGGGAACAGATATCCAACTAACATGTGCTTTCGTAAGTGCCCTTAGCTGAAAAATTTTCTTTGCAATAATTAAGATGCTGGTATACTTTTCCTATTACACAACCTCTTACACAACCACATGCGGTACATTTATAGACAGATTTACAATCAGAAAGGATTTTGTTTTCTGTCTTGATAATAAAATTAGTGGGGTTTTGTTTCTTTTTTTGCTGTTCTTGTACAAACGCTAGTCCGGCCCACGTCGCCTCCTCACGCAGCGCTCCTCGCCTCTCCCCGCGCGGGTCAGAAGAGAATCCCTTTGCAGCAGCTTCCCGGGAACGAGGCCGGAGCGCCGCGCTGCTCCGGCGCACCCCTCGCTCCGGGACGGGCCCTCCGCGCCGGGCGCCCTCTCCCCTTCCCCGTCACTCGTCGTCGTCATCCTCGTCTTCCTCGCCGTCGGACAGGGACGTGCACGGGCGGATCTGGCGGTAGCGGTCGAGCCACTTCTCCACCATCTGGGTGACCAGGGGGTGGTTGCGGCGCCGGGAGCTCTTCTGCATGGCCACGAGGACGCCCCCCTCCGTCACGCAGCAGTCCAGCCATTCCCGGAGCAGCTTTTCCTGCTGCTCTTCGTTACCTATCTTTAGGAGAGGGGAAAGAGAGGGGGAAGAGTCAGCAGCCACCAGCAGCAAGTTGAAAGCCGCCACCTGCGTCCACGCGGTTCAGGGCAGACAGCAGCAGCTTCACAGAGAGCCTACAAAAGAATAACTAAAAGCCAAACTGATGTGCACTGTGTTTTCAACCAAACAACTGCAAAGCTTCAGGATTTTCAGTTATTCTCCCCTTCTAAATGTTTTCAAGTATCTCCAAGTTTTTCAATGGCCCTCCTAGGTTTCGTTTTTTTTGCAAGCAGCTGCTTATTTGTAGCAGATAGAGCACAAGGAGGATGGGTCTTGCAGGAACCTTCTGGCTTTGCAAAGCGGTTTCTAGGAGTCTAGCAGTACTTAACACTGAACACTTGCTCTTATGAGACATCGTTCACGTTGGCTGCTGAAAACTCCTGCTCTGAACTTGAACCTGTGCTTCTCCTTCACCTGCAGGACGGCTGCTTTACACAGCAGCTTCGAGCCTGCAGAGTCCAAAGGCCACAAGATTTTCCATTCCTGCTCTGCTTTGACCACATGTAAACCTTACTGCAGTGCTTCCCTGTCACTGTCAGTTATTAGAGAAGGAGTAAGCAAAGTTTCAGGAGGGAAAAATAAAAACAAACCCAGAGATCCAGACCTTGCTATGACCCCAGCTGGGCAAGCTATCGGCGCTGTACATTTTTCTTACCTCTTGAGCAGAAAGGAAGTGAATGTGCAATAATTTCCTCTCGCTGTCAACCAAGGGTAAAAAAGTGACAGTAACGTCGTCGTCAGTGTTCAAGTTAGCACCGGCTCCTCGGTTGCCGTAACCATCGTTCTCCATGGCAACCAGCGCGGAGAAATGGCCCCTCGTGTAGCCCAGAGCAATGGGACTTTTCCAACAAAAACTCTGTTCCCATAACAAAGGCAAATATACACCTAGGAGGGAGGAAAACACAGGTAAGAAGGGCAGTCCGCAGCGAGGAAGCGTTTTGATGAAAAATAGCTACCTGGTGCTCTGGGCTCAGCACAGTTGACACCGGGACATTGTGAGTGTTTAATACAAACTTGGCCTGATCTACACCCACAGGGTCACGCTTGTCATCGGGCGAGATCAGGAGAGCAGCAAAGCAGCTTGAAGAAGGGACACCCACACTAAGACACAGCAAATACGGACTATCCTGAAGGCCACCCGCACCAGTTCTATGCCTCAAATCCCGAGGACACTGGGGTCAGTTGCCTTTTCCTCCCTGTTTAAAAGCTGCATTTTCCTGCACTAAGCACACGCAGCCAGGCTGGGAGAACGCTCACAGCTGTGTAAAATGGATCTTGCCCTGTCAGACCTTTAAGGCAGCATTAGGAGCGAGCTGCATTCCAGGAAGCACAGGGCCTCGGTGCCGGCATTCCCAGCAGGAAGGGCTGCCCAGCGGGAGAAAAGCTCCCGATTCCCCCGGTCCACGCGTGGGAACATCCCGTTACCTCCCGGCCACACGGCAACGAGTGGGGAGTGTTTAACCAAAACTGTATTTATCCCCCTCAATGCCCAGTCTGAAATGGGAGTATCGTGCAGACCACTCAGTCCCCAGGTTACACCTGTGGGTTGGGATACAACCCGAACCACAAGTATTGGATCTGCACATTGCTAGTCACTTACCCCAAGCGGATACTTTTATCACCTTAAATATAACATACAGCTACACAAAGCAAGTATTTCACCTGGCACCAAAAACAACAAATAATCCTCATTCATCACAAAGACTTTCAACTGCCCCAAACTGACAAGCTAAACAGCTTCTTAAGTAAATTAAGCCTAGACAGCTTCAGAAAAATCAGTGTTCCATATCTGACATTAATTTTGCAGCCTGGTGTTCTTCAAAGTATTCTGCATTTACCAACTTCCAAAGCTACTTTGTCCTTGTAAAAAACAAGATCACAAAAACATTCTAGGTCTGTCTCAAGAAGCTGCCTGGTAAGTTCTAGGAGGCAGTAACGCACAGGGGGGATCTCCTGCTGGGCCACCAAGCATGGGTGCAGGAGGCCAGGACGATGCCCACGGGCAACGTGCACGTGCCCGAGCGCCCTGCAACACAGCTGCAGTTTCCTGACTCAGAAATCCTTTCCACATTTATTTTGTTTATTGTCAAGCACATACAGACACTCTCAATCCTTTTAATTTTTTTCTATAGATAGAGAAATGTTTAAGTGTTAGCACCTAAAACACAGGTGAGCTGCCTCAACACACATATTTGGCCTGCAATTAGAGCACACATCTCCAGCAACCCACAAACACCTGGCTAAGCAAAACGGGACTGGAGTCAACCGAACAGAACAACATCTTCATGTTTATCTTGAAAACGGCTGGGCTGTTTGCCCAGGAGACTAAGAGAGAGTCAGCAGGAACCTGATCAAGGTATGAAAATTATAGCGCTGGCTGAGAAAACAGGTCAGTACTGACACCATGTTACTCGTAAACTGTAAATCACAAACATACCAGATAAATTAAAGCTAGATTATGGAATGTAGCTGTGCAGAAAGTGAGCCTTACGTTTTCAGTTGCCCAATGTTTTGTAAACACACATAATAAAGCTTCCCAATCTCATTCCTCAAACAGGGAGCTGCTGGGAGAGCTTTTACGAACGCAGTTCCTTCCCAGGGAACCTCTATGATATATAGTCAATAAGTTCCCAACATTAATGAAGTACAAAAAAACACGAGTATTATTTTCTCTATTCCCACTTGAGCATTCACACGCTCCTTTCCTTTCTCTTCCTGCCTTTGCACACCCTATGCTCGTGCCCTGGTGCCTGGTTTTGTTAAGTTTTCACTTCAAGTGTCACAAAGCCACTGATGAAGAGCACAGTGAGGGGAGGGTAAGTGTAAGAGCTAAAGGCTTACCTTGAAAACGGGTATATCCTAACGTTTCTCCTCGGAAACTCTTATAATATTTTACTCCATAAACTATAATTGGTCTTCTAAGAATATGTGCAAGTACAAAAATGTGTGTCTGCTCCAAACTTGCTCCAGGCTGCACCAAACACAAACAAGACAACACTTGAAACAGAACATTTTTCACTTTTCAATTTGAAAACTATTCTCCAAGTTGAGGGAGAAAGCCCTTTTAGGAGTAATCTAGCCCTGGCAGGAGAAACAAAAGACCGAAATATCATTATATGTTAGAGATGAACACAAACATTTCAGGTCACACAAAAATTCAATCTGTCTATAATAATTCTTAGTCTTATCTCCCAGATTCAATCTGCCACATTTCATTCTCTGGTTAGAAATGAAGCTCTGCATTATGTTTAGTCTAAAAATAACTCTCTCAGCCAAAAAAAATTAAGGTAGATACCTTTTAATGACAGGGAAACAGCACATCAAAAAATAGTTATGATAAAGTAATGCCCAAATCAGGCATGTACTTTAAGGGAGGAGTTTAAAAATAATGCTGTATTTGGAGGCTTATAGGAATCTAACCTGTATTTTGGAAGGCAGTAGCAAAATGCCAGCTTGGTAAAGTGTTAATAGTTGCAGAGTACAAATTTGCAGGCATGTTCTTAGAGGTGAGTGTTGTAGCAGGTAGAAGGAAAACATTAAGTAGACAATTGTGCATCTTCAACACACACAGTTTGCTCTCCAGACTTGGCTCTGACACCAAGGGAGCCAGATTCTTTTCAATGTGCTTTCACTGCTTAATAGTAAGCTCAAAAAATGCAGATTCTTAAACAAAAATTTTTTTACAACACAGCAGCAGGACACTACCCAGTATTATTTAAAGATTGCCTTCTTAACAGGAATATTTTCTGCTATAAGAAAAACTCTTATTCATGAACATCATTCCAAGACTTGGAAATTTCAATTCCAGGGAACTAAAATAACCTTTAGATCAGCAAGTTTACAAGAGAAGTTCTCACCTGGCTCGCAAGAGAGAGTATGAATGCCCAGTCTTCCTGCCACTGCTCCTCTCGCAATGAGAAATGTAAACCAAAGCTCTGGGAATACCACGATTCCCACTCTTTCCAGCGCGTGTAGAACCTGGAATATTAACAGTGAGAATGAGCAAGTGTTTTAATGTCTCTACTACATGACCATGTCTGATCACAGCATTCAGCCCTTGGCAACCCTGTATCCCAACTCCTGTACTGGAGTGAGCACAAAGTCTATGCCACGAAAATTGATCTATTTTTCTTTAATCTGCAAGAGACACCATTTCATCTAGTCCTCATCCAAGATATCACTTGGTATCTTCATGTCCACAGCAAAAAGGCTATAATTGAGAAAAGGTCCTAAAAGGCTCCTTACTAGAGTGCAACAACTTGTAACTTTCTAAATTTTATGGAGGTTTAAGTGTAGGGTACAAAACCAAGATCTGTTGAGCTCACATACCAACTTCAAGTGGACTGTGGTTAACAGAATCTGGGTTTGATTTTACTTTTTGGAGGAAAGAGTGCGGGTATTTCACATTATATGGAAAAAAGGTATAAAGCAGGATAGGCAAGAATCAAAAAAAAAAAAAAAAAAAAAGAGATTAATCAACTTCACATTCAAGTTTTTAAAGTCACTGTGTTTTTGTTTTTCTATTTACATTAAATTTCTTTGTATGCTACCATGTAGACCCAGTGTTTCATCTTTAATCAGAGTAAATCGATCAACATATTAAAAAGCTGATTCTGGCTCTTAAGATTTCCTGACAGAACTGACTCAATTTTATCTGCTGCATCCTAAGTTAACAACCTTCCTCAACATCTCGCCTTAGTTCCACGATATATTTGGGACCTGGTGGACACCACTGGCAGTCCAGTGGCCAGACCGACTCCACTGGCAGGACTGGAGAATTTTTGCTGTACACTGATAACCTCAACCCAAAAAGATGAATTAATTCCATGGCCCAGTGACAGCCCGACTTCAATACTGACGATTTCTGCTTTACTGCAGACTTTCAGCAGACAAAACACGAACAAAAAGGGCTTTTCTTAACCAAGCTATTACTAAGCAGACAGAATGATAATACCTAAAAGCGTATATGGGAATTAAAGGTCATTTACTAACAGTCTTTCTGCTCATCTTCCACCAACAGCAGCAAGACATGGTATGTGCCAATTTGCAAATATATAGAAAATGCAGTTTTAACCGAGGTGGCATTACTGCATTCTTTACAAGAATACAGTAAAAATGTTATGCTTTAAATGCTGCTTGCTGAATATAACATAACTCATTTCACAGGGTGTCCAGGCTCCCAGTGCTCGCATTTAAAATAAACCAGAAATAGCTGACATGAATCACGCTGTGACTCAACATCTTTGATCCACACCGCGCAGAATAAACCCATAGGGATGTTTTATTGTTACTCCACTAGACTCCACTCAGTGCTACCCAAGCAGCTGCCCCCAGAGGCCCCTCACCAATGCGAGCAGTCGTGTAAACTGTCGTGCAGAGCCTTGCGCAGCACCGAGTCCTTGTCGTAGATGCCCCAGGTGGCCTGGAGCACCGAGTCCAGCAGGCAGTCCCCGGCCGTGCGGTTCCAGAGCGCGTACAGCCTGCTGTCCAGGCGCGTGCCCAGCTCCAGCGACCAGTTGATGATGGGAGACTCCTCTTCCAGCTCTGCAACATGACAGTAAGCGCCTATAAAACCTACTAGTATTTGGAGATTTTAATGGCATACACTCCAGTTAAGTAAATCGGCAAACTTAAGTTCCATCCCCTCCACTACAAAAACAGTTGAAGGGTTGGAAGCAGTTCCATAGTGTCAAAATGGTGTGGAAAACACCCCCCTCATATACTAGCCTTAAAGAAAACATCATGTCACTTCTTTGAGGATTATTTCTGAAGCGGAAACATTGCTGAGTTTTCTTTAAAGAGCTCAGACTAAAAACTGCAAAATTCTTAAAGACCCATAAATCCTAAAGATCCTTTTGAGCAGAATTTTCACAGTCTGCATTCTCACTCTCTAACTTTTAAAGTTGGTGTAAATATTGGCATTTTATTGATTTTGACGTGGAAGTTAATTTGAAAGTATCAGCTTTATTTAAAACAAATCTTCAGGCAAATAAACAAAGACCAAGGAAAGGGGACAGTCAATCTCAAGAGCATTTACCTTTCTGAACATCTCTGTCAAGTACTTCATCAAATAACTTTTCTTGGACTGTGGGTGGCAAGTCTTCAATGTCTGGAAAAGCAGAAAGCAAATAAGAATCATCTAATTTTACTATTAAAAGAGACACATTACAAGCTGGTGCTCAGGAGAATTCACACCACAGCTTTCTTCCTACAATCCCTAATGAAAAAGCTGCTCTTATTTTCAGTTTCATTGTTTGTGACCGTAAGAACCACAGAACACGCTGCAGTATAACTGTGTCTCAGGCTGACTATCGTTTATGCAGGAAAATCATCAGAGCACATAGAAGGTTAAACTGAAGGAGAAAGCGAGGCAGAGAACTACTTTTAAGGTGCAGGGAGGGGGAGAATTTCCCTGCTGCTATATTTAGGGCAGCTTAATTCCAAAGTAGTGGTTTTCCATCACTCAAAAACTTCCCTACCTTGCTGAGCCAACAGACTTATTCCTGTCCAAAGCAACCACTGCCTTAGTTATTTCTTGCAAACTTTGGAGAAATAGTTCAGGGAACCCACTGCTCTATGGGTTAGTTTGCAAGTTGGAAGGCAGAGAATAAGAAAACTACTGAGCTACGACAGGGAAAATGTCAGTACCAACTAACCCAAAAACTTTTCAAGTAAGAGCTGCAGTTAGAAACTTTTTTGTATTTTTAACGATAAACACAGCGTGCACAACTTTTGAGTGCTATATTTCATAATGCAATAAATACTTGCATGTTGTCAAACTCAAATGTACTTACACCGAGACAAACACAGCAAAATACATATTACTATGATACTTGCACACTTGAGTTACTTAAGTTACTTAAGTAACTTGATTTTGTATTGATGAAGAGCTCGAAAATAAGTGGCTTGCAACCATCTAGCTGTTGTCTATGTCCACTGATTCAATATTCAACTTGGTATTTCTCTCAGCACAAAAAAGGGCTAACAAAAATGGTACCAGACACCCACATCTAAGCACCTTAACTGCTCCTGAGGCATCTCCTTGTCCTTACATAAAAGCTGATTCAGAGAAGCCAGCAATCAATTTAAAAGGCTTGTACTACACATGTCTGTGCACCGGCTCCTTGGGAGGACCATATTCAGTCAGGAATCCAATTTAAAGACCTTCTAATAATTTTCGTTAATAGACAAACATTTGATGAACATTTTCTTGGTCATGGAGTAGTTCAGAATATTCAAGAAGTGCTACTGCTGTAAGCAGGTACAAAATGTAAAGTGTATTGGAAGACCAAACGGTATGAATGAAAATGAAGACTGAAAATTACCCTAGCTACGTAAGCCTAGAAACATTTGCACTCCATCCTTCACTTCAATACAGTCTTCCCTTAACAACGTTAATAATCAAACACTAAACCCCAAATCCCAACACCAAGCCCCAACTGCAGCTAAAAGCAGCAGTTCTCATCTAGGGTGACAGGGAAGTCTGCCAATAATAAGCAGCGTTTTATAATTACCTGCAGGCAACGTAAACGTTACAAGGTCAGTTAGAAAATAGCAGGCAAAGTCTCCCTTGCGTTGGTGAAGGGACGCGGCGATTTCACGACGAATCTGTTCCGTGACCTCTGGACACACCATGGCAGGGATGCACTTGGCCGCGTGCTGCGATACCTGCGACACAACACACTTACTGCGCTCCCTGTTAGTGCACTTAAGTGCAAAGGCTCAGGAGGAAGAGCAAGAAGTGAGGGGGAAAGAAAAAAATACAAATAAAAAAGCCTCACGTAGGCATACAAGGGCTCACAATATTTTAATATAACGGAACTCAGCAGGATAATGGAAAATTGAGGAATCTCTCATAATTTCCGACTACATTTACTATATTCCTTACAACTACGTTTACCATATTCCTTATACTTAAGTGCAGCACAAAAAGCACCAATACTAACCATATATAAAAGGTTCAAATAATGTATTTATTAGTATTAATAAGGATCAAATTAATCCCTATTGATATTAAATATTAATAAATCTGTATTTATGTAAGACCATCTCTAGGACTTATATTTACAGATTTTCAGCTACACTGATCCTGCTTCAGGTACTCTGCTGCTTTATTATTCAACCCTATGCACCCTGTCATCCTTAGGCAGTTCTCAGCTATGTCTCCCCAAAGCCTTCAGAACTGCATTTAGTGTCAAAAGGGAGGAGAAAGTGGCAGAATAAAAGGGTACCTCAGATCAGGTGAGGAATCTGAGGTTTGAGATGAAAATGATGAAAAAAAAAAAATTAGTCATGGACTTAAGAGGGAAGGATGATATAGGACAAAGGCCACCAGAACTGGGGCTCACCAGGCAAAAATACACAAGGAAATGAAATAATGAAAAGCAAGGAGACCACAGAGAGGAAGCAACCAGCATGTGCAACATGGAAGGGGCAAAAATAGTTTATTAGCAAGGCAAGAAATCTGCTTCTCCCTATAAGGGCAGCTCCAGAGAGTCCCATGCAAGAAATAAAATAGCAGTTCACTGTCAGGTAGGCTCTAAATGAAGCTTAATGGGGTCATGGAGCTTCCTACGCAGCCTCAGCAAGGCCAGAAGGGCTCACCTCGGTGAGCAGAATGGCCAGCATGTCCTGCCTCTGGAAGCGGATGGCCAGGTGGACCAGCGTGTAGCCCACGTCGAACGCGGACGGGCGATTCAGCAGGCGGACCTCGTCCGCCGAGAGCTGCCGCGCGATGTCTCCCCCCGACGACTTGTAGGCCTCGACGGCACCCAGGTCACCTTCCACAACTCCTGAGGAAAGGAAAAACACATGGAAGTTGCATCAGAGACGGCGGATGAACTGTTCTGGACCCTGCTTGAATACGGCTTGTCTCTATTCTCATAGAAACCTAACACACAAAGGCCAGCTGCGTACCAAGTGACTTGAAGTATTTCATAGTCTGTAATTAAAAACATTATTTGGACTTACCTCACCACCCAGACCATCCTCAACCTCCAAAACAGTTGGAGGAGGTGGAAGATGGAGAGTCAGCTCCGAGGCGATGCTGAAAGCCCCGATGAAACACGTAGCAACGCACGCACAACCACCCGGTTTCACCACGAAGGCCAATCATTCACTCACAGCATTCAGGAACTAGCCCAGTTATTACACCTTCCCTTGCAATTTATTTTAAAAACAAACTTTTTGCAATTCTGATCACAATTACAAAATTCTGTCAGAACAAAGTAAGTTTTTATCTTTTTTTTTTTTTTGAAGTATAGTTTAAAACAGTGTTGACATGGAATAGGAGGCACAAAATTTCCATTCACCTCTGTTATAAATGAAACATGCAGTCATCATCCAAGGTACTCTATTAAAACTGAATTAAAAGCAAACATACGTACACATCACATCAACTTTTTTTGCTTTTCTTTCAAAGCGAGGTAGGAAAAAAAAATAGGAAAAACAGTGTTTTCTGGAGCCCTCCGCAATCTACCTGCTGCTTTCACAGCAACATCCTTCCTGCCGAGCACATTCCTTAGCAGCAATTCTCAGCACACCAGCAACAAAGATTTATCCGTTATCTTCACCCCTGTCCCTGCCCAAACAAGACTTCCTAAATTTGGAAATGCCTTTACTACAAAGATCTTATTTTAGATACGTTCTTCGTGTAGAAGAGAACAGTGCAAAGAATAGTGAGTTGACGAAACAAAAAAAGTGACCCTAAGCAAGCAATCTCAGATGGAGAAGTAAACAGAATAAATCTGATTCACAATTGAGAAGAAACCCGATTTGCAGCAGCCCCAGGAGAGAAAAAGAATAAAAATACAGGACCAAAGCTGGGGAGATAGTGGGGTTTCCTATCCCATAATTTTACAAGGGCAGCCAAAAATATGCATATATCAAAAATCAAAATATAATCAATAAATATCAAAATATATCTGTATCACTCATCAGAGGCAAAAGGGTCAAGTCTCAGGGCATTTATTCCAGTTCAGCTCTTCATGGTCTGGTGTTTCGAATCTCATCGTGAGCTGACAAGTGCCCCAACCACTGAGGTTATTCCAGGATATGGGAAAACACTCTTAGCTAGGCCAGAATTTCCAATGCAGAGATTATAAAGCTTTCAGGAAAAAAAGAAATAAAATAAAAATCAGTGCAAGACATCTGACCGGCACCCAAAAGCCGCAGCAGGCCAGGGCAGGATGCAAAGGATACAGGAAGATCCTTTTTTGGGGGGTTTCCAAAAGCATTTCCCCAGTTTGCCTGCACAGGAAAACATTCCCAGCCTTTAAGGCCTCCATCTGTTTAAGCACCTGCCCATGCACTCACCCAGGGTGAGCGAGAGAACCCACCGCCAAGTCACATCTGCCCGTTTTAACTCTTTTTATAGAGGAGTTTAAATTTCATGGATGAAGACTATCTTAAGCAAGCAAAGAGCTCCTATTTTGGGAAAAAATCTAACTTAGCAAAGGGAAATGAAGGCGACTGAAAATCTCTGGGCCAGATATCCAAGTTCACAGTGTGGGGTCCCTGAGCAAGCAGCTCCTAGGATGGCATTTCACTTTAGAACTAAAACACATCCTGAAGCACATGCTTACAAGACGGATCCCAACAATGCCAAGTGGAGCATTTTATTTTCTCGCAGCCACATTTTTATGCCACTGATAAACAAGACCCAGGTTGGTCGTGATACCTCACTCCAGCCAAATGCAGCACTGATGCTTTTTTAACAGAAATGCACAGATATATTTAGGTTTATACATGCTGGCGAGATGCTGACCTTTGAACATGCAGATAGGGGTTGGCCACAGTTTATGGAGCAGAATTCAGGAGCGGTGACGGCTGCTAGACGGCGCGTGCAGGCAGTGCCCAGAGGGGCAGGGAAACGCGGGCTCGTGTCTGCGCCGCGTCTGGTCATTCTTGGGCAGCCCCAGTGACTGTTTACGGGCGCCAGGAGGGCACGGGGGAAGGAGAGCGGCAATTTCTGGCACGGGTCCAGACAAGAGGCATCCTTGACCATTTTGTAAGCGAGTCTGAGCACCCAAACACAATGTACAAGACCAAACCAGAGCTCATTTTGCCCAAGTTTGTACACAGAGATGAGTGTAAGTGTTTTCTTACAAGCTGCTTACTCTTGCAAGCCTGCTGTGTGTTCTACAGACTGCAATATTGTGAGCGAAGCACCCGGCGAATCCGGACTCACTTCCAGTACTGCTGCAGATGCCCAGGTTCCTCTCATCCAGAGGGGGAAAGCCCAAACTCCGCTATTTATTGATGTTATAATCCACTCCCTTTCATAAGACACAAGCGCTTGATTACTTAAACAAGCAGCCTTTGAAACATGTTCTGATACGGCGCCTGCTGGCTAGGTCTTCCCACCAACACCCACGGCATTCCTGGCGCTGCGATAATGTCACCAGACGAGTGGCACTTGCCCACGAATGTCCACACGACCGCCCAAGCGCCTGGGTCTCTTCCCAGAGCACACCTGGGATCACTGAGCACAGCTACACGCGCTGAAACAGACCTTAAATTCAACGTCTACCTCTGACACACAGCAAGAGTAATCCTTGTTTGAAGTAGATTCCAAAAGAGTTAGGGCAGTATTGCAAGTAAAGAAACTGCTCTTTTGTACAAGCTCCTAAAAGAAGCAATTTTGCTTAATGCACAAGTACATGACTGTAAACGCAGAGCTTAAGTGACGTGACAGAATGTAACATGAGGCACACAAAGGAAAATAGAAATGAAACTTGGGATTTTGTTTACAGGTTCCTCTGTGCTCCCACTTGGTTTAGGGAGTTCTTATTGAAATATGCTTTCACAGCACGGAGTGCCAAGGCTTATTCTCCTACCGAAATCCCAACTCCTACAGACAGCACAAGTCTGGAATATGCAGTCTTAGTTTATTCGAGAAGGCACATGATAAAGATTAAGAAGGTACATTAAACAAAGACTGAAAATTTAAAAATTATCCAATAACAATTATCATTTTCATCCTGCATTTTCCTGACACAACTCTCAAATCCATCTTCTTCCTTAAATATCCAAAGTTACATTTGCCTGCATATGCATTTCTATAAGCCTATAATTAGCTTAGTTGCTAAAACCAAGGCACTTCAGCTAAGATGCTTAACTTATTCTTTAATACACGTAGATCTTCGCAAGCCTCGGTGAGGTAAAACCAACTGAGCAAATGTGTGGGTGTTTAACACGCACAGCTAGGGAGCTAAATCCCAAACTGCACATCCCATCGGCTCCCAAACAGCCACGGGCAAGAGCAAGCTGCAAAGCAGGGGGGCAGCTGCAAGAGCAAGCTGCAAAAAGGCAGGTGCAAGGGGAAGCTGTGCAGCGAGCGCTCCAGCAGCGGCCTCCGGCACCTCTGGAGGTGCCTGTTAGGGAAACGGGAATGAGCTCCCGCATGGGGTGACCGGACACGCAGCACTAACCCGTTCTGCTCTGGGCTCCTGAACGTCACCAAGTGCAAGGACTCTCTGCTAGGAAAGCCGGGAGCGCCGGCAGCATCCCAAGAGCAGCTCCGCTCGCTGCTAATTCCCACCCATCCAAGGCAGGGATGGGTAGTTCCTGCACATGGCCATGGCTCCTCACCTCTGCTCATGCCAAAGCCTGCACTCGAGTAGGAAAGGGAATGGATGGTCACAGAGCTGGGCTCCTCAAAGGGGCTTCTCCCCTGCTTCCTCCAGGTCCTCACTACAGCCAAGCAAATACAAAACTGCAGCCTACAAGCACTAGGAAACTGAAATTGAACAAGACAATGAATTTTCATAATATACCTGCTTAAATAAATAAGCACAAATAAGTGAGAACAAGCATCTTTGTTTAGATAAAAACTAGAAGGAAAAAAAAAAAGAAGTTCTAAAGTCTTTATTTTCTATTTAAGGAGGTTGTAACTGGGAAGCAATGGGGTGCTCTCCCATCTGAGCAGACCAGGAAAGGTCTGCTTAGGTATCTCAAGGAGAAGGCACACAGGGGGCACAAGGGACAACTGTATTTGTCCCACAAACTGTTTATTGTTTTGTGTAAAAGAACATAGATTTTCCTCAAAAACAAAAATTTTCCTTAAGAAAAAAAATCAACCTATTTTAATAACAGAAGTGGAGACAGACTCCTCATGAACATCAGACAACACTCGGAATCCTGTGTGTCTGGGCTGTCTTCTGCTCATCCTCCTCTACCTTCATTTTCAGGACCTCCCTTCAGAGTATTAACACACAGTACCCAATCTGCAGCAGATCACCCCAAGTAACAGCAGTTTAAGAGAAAATCTTATGTAAATTAAAATTTTAAACTCCTTAAGCACAACTACTTGTATTAGCTTAAAAAATAACTTCCAAGAGGATAAGTACTTTAAACCTGAAGCCATCTAGCATACGAGAGCTTGACTGGGGCACATTCCTCTCTCCATGCAAACATCTCTTATTCCTATATACGGTTCATACTGCCTTGCAGTATGTTAGAATCAGGATAAGCAGCACAGAAAAAACTAACTATAAAGAGGTTCCAGCCCCTCTCGTCAGAGGTATCCACCCTTTTAGTCATGTTAATGATGAATCAGGTGCTTGCAGGGCTGTACCTTGAAGGGAGACAACGAAAGGGAAATAGCAGGAATGTTCCTAATCGCCTGAAGGACTTCCAAGAGAAAAACTAGTAACTATTTTTAACTTGAAAGTTATTCAGTTGTTTTTAGTATAAAAGAGCAGTCGAGAGGTGAAAACAAAAGTGAACTTCAGGAGTTTGGATTTTCTAACAAGGAGTAAGGTGTGCAGAGTTTTGTGTTTCAAAAAATATGCAACAGGGCTTACCTTTTACATATCTGCACATTTATGAAGATATATGTAAGTTATACAGATGTGCACAGACACGTGCACGCAGGCACGAACGTGAAGCAGTAAGAGCAGAACACCCGTGCCAGGTGCAGAACACAGGTCAGCAGCAGTTTCTTACCCAGGTGAGAGCTGGGCACTTCCATCACTGCGAGCACCGAGTCCCACCTCACTGTGCTGCAAAGCAGGAGGGGAGGACACAGCCAGGACAGCTCTGGGGGCAGTGCTGGGTGAGGAACAGGAGCAGGGAGGGCTCGTGAACAGCGTTAGTGGGAGCTCGGGGAACACACCTGGCACTGCTTCGAACTGCTGAAGCAGGAAAAGGACACAGTGAAAAACAAACCTGCAAGAGAGATAAGAGCAGTTGACAAAAACCCAAGCAGCTATATATGTAGGCAAAGCAGGAGGGAGCTAGCAGCCCTTTTAAAGATGTACTGCAAAGTAAGAGTATAATAAATCTCTAATAAATCTTAACTATTTTGGATTTAAGAAACACTCAGTTGTCTCCTTCACGCTGCGGATGGGGGAAGCGAGGGGGCTGCAGGAGAAGGAAAGCCCGAGGAACACAGCCTGCTCTTCCCACACGGGCTGCAGCCGGGCTCAGCGCGCACCGCGACAGCACCCGGAGCCACCCCCAGACACCCGCGAGCACCGCAAGGCCCGAGCGTCAGCCCCAACTCACACTAAAGCCAATGGGGGTTAATTTTAACTATATATTAGGTTAACTTCTCCTCTCTCCCCTCATTCCCACCCGAAGCGGGGAGGTCACCTTACATTTCACATTAATCTTCTACTGGGCCAGCACAACAGGAGGCCGGTGTCCCTGAAGGGACAGTCGGTAAGTTCTCATCTAACTCAAAGCAGCACGAGCAGGAAGTCGTGTTACTCATCAGCCACACTTACTGGATGTTCTGCATTGATCTTGATAAATTCCAACTCAAATCCACTGAGTCACAGCTCTAAAACCTCACCCTTGGGAGGGCAGATCATCCACTGCATATAACCACTGCTGCAAAACCCAAGGCAATAACCAAAACTGGGGAGGCTGATACACTTCCTCGCCGACGCTGGACGGGGTAACGGCCTTAGGAATCTTTGGCAGGAATTCCCTGCATCACAAACTGCTCGTGCCAAAAATAATAGCTCCATTCAGCACATTTTGTACAACTTACTGCGTGGAATAGGAGCCTCGCTGGCACATTTAATAAATGAGGTGTACGGAGCATTAATGGCTGTTCCCAAGAGGACTCAAAGGCCACATGTGCAGGTCATTTTCAACATCCACACAACAAACAAGATACATGTCTGTCTTCCTATTTTAAGGAGGAGTGGGGAATAAGAGCTATCTGATAACTGTTGTTATTAGATTTCACATTCAATAAAAATAATAATAAAAGAATTTAAGAGAATCCAGATGATAAGCTAAACAGCAGCATCCTGATCAAACATTTGCCTTGGCACCTTCCAAAAGGTCTCATCTTCCACGATATCTCCTTTTCTCTCAAGGAGGCACAACCAGTCTGCCTGGAGCAGTAACTCCTGCTCTTGTTCCTCTCCATCTCTGCAGCTCCAGGAAAAGCTGGACTTTGTACAGGAAAAAGCCTGCACTGGTGCAGCTCTCCCATGGAAGAGTTTTTACAAGTGAGCACGTTGACTAATGATTTACGAGAGCTCCAGCTGACTAACAAATCAGAAGCTACTAAGTCACAGTAACTCAGCTGCCTTCCTGGTGAGGCCATGAGCCTCAGGCAAAATGGTTCAATGCGAAGTGAGGTGGCTTAAGCGTGTCACACCAGGACACCTAAAGAACCAGCAGAAGTTCGACTTGCTGCTTTTAAGTACTGTGGTTAAACTGGTGTTACCTTTCCAGCACAGACAGGCCCTGCAGGACACGGAGACTTGATCACAAACAAAGCTGTAAGTTTTAATAAGCCTTCCCAGAAGATTTTCCTATCGGGAAGAATACTGGGGGGACAGTGGGGTAAAAACACTGACATGCAAAATGAAATTCTGAAACAGAGCATTAGCCAACCACTTTGGTGGTTTTGTGGGTAGTTATGAAGCATGGCAAGTTTTTATCAAAAAGAACCCATGACGTTATGAAAATTCAACACACACAGCTCAGTTTTCCTTCTGGCTTTCTCATTACACATCTTAACAGGATACCTTCAAAGTATTTTCATTTTAAACTAACCAGATTGTCTCAGCTTTTATGAGCATCATTTTTCCAAAGGTCACGTGCAGTTTTATAATCTCGAGCAACACTGAAAAACTCATGTTCCAAAATATAAACTGCACCCATTCCCACACAGATTAAACATGAACAGGACACACCTCAAAATGCTATAGAATACTCCACAATTTTTTCCTCTACTTCTTGAAAGAGTGAGGAAATCTCCAACAGTTTATACAATTGCTATCAGGGTGCAAGTTAGACATTTGTGAGGCACAGGAATGACCTCTGAAGATTGATCTTGAGCTTGTAGCATCTTACAGAACTTGAAACATATGTATTTCCATTGCTTCTTTTCTAAAGAAAAAGCACTGCAGGTCTGCTAGCAGGGAAAGAGCTGGAGGTTCCAGGAAATATCCAAGAATCTAATTGTTTTCAAGAGAAATTGCTTTGTCTGTGACTATTTATCCAACACAAAGGTAGAACAGAATACTTATTAGCTCAGAGAAACCAAATCCCTGAGAGCCAACAGCATTTACACCTGATCAAATACATTAAACAAGACAGTGCCACAAATTCGTTTTTCAATAATAAACATGTCAAAGCGACTCAACAAAACACCACGGAATAGCAAGCAACATACCAGGAATGCTAGAGCTTCAAATGAAGTTGTCCTACTCTAAAAATAGTGGTATGTTTCAAGTGTTGAACCTGCTCGAGTGCTAGGGCACAAGCCTCCTTCTGGGAAGTCAGAGCACAAAAGGGAGCTCACGAGGTCAACCACTAGAGAAAACCCTGCTCTTACATGTCACCATTGGGAGAGTTACCCGGAGTTTCCTTAGGAAAGCACTAAAATACAAACCGAAATTGGTATTTGAACGTTTTGAATTCTTTGGCTACCAAAACACTCTCAGCAAGCCCATAAACATCTCCAATGCAGTATCTGTGTTACTACATTATTGCATTCAAGGTCACTATTGCACGCGCAGTTTCTTGGAGCTGCATATTTTTGTGTTATTTTTAACATCTGACAGAGCATCTTGTACTGTTAAGCTCTGCACTGTTTACAAATGCTCCCAAGCTGCAGCTGCCGATTCTACTAGTGTATCTTACCATGGTAAAGAGAGGAGTCACCTTAATGCCCCATAAGGGCAGTTTTTACACTTCTGTGAGCAGTAGATTGTTTTGCAGATTGGTTTGCTGGTTTTCCAGCTTTCGGGCTACCCAGGACAGCAGAATCAGTTTACAAGGAGACCCATTGCTACAAAAGGCCAAAAAAAAAAAAAAAAAAAAAAAAAAGACAAGCACATTTTCTGCTAAAGAAAAGGCACAGGTCCAACTCTATTCAGTTAAGGGATGAACTCTGCACTCTCACTTAGCAGGTGTTATTTCAGGAACTTCCACATTTAATTCACCCTTTAAATGTTTTCAAAAAAAATCCATTTCAAACACAATTTTCAAATTTCCATTTACATTCCTCATCCTCCCATAATACTTAGCCATAGGCACTATCAGCGTAACATAGCAACAACAACTTACCAACACAAGCATTTAAAAACAGCCAGTCAGTCTTTTTCATTCTATTTTTTATTTGCTTTAGTTTTTTGAAGTCAACTTCAAGTTCTTCCTTGCTGCCAACGGCTCCGGCCAACTCAATTCTTTGGAAATCCATTTTTACATCAGATTCACGTTTGGTTGTAGGTGGAGATCTTCTTTGGCTATTACCACTACTACAGCTTCCTCGCCATCGAGCCCTGTCTTGCTCGTTTATGATGGAAGAAGCCTCTTCCGTGTCCGCCAGTTCTATTGCTTCTATGTTGTTGGGTCTGGGATGGTCGCACACAACGCATTTTCTGGCCTTCGCCCAGTTTTCGTATGTACAAACAGAACAAGTCCAATGCTGAGCCCGTGTGTTCAGTTTATTCCTGTCATTGTATTCCTCACAGGGATCAACAGAAAAAGGAACTGCTCTGGAACCAGATCCTGACGACTGAGGAGACTCCGTGGGACTCCTGGTCCTGCGCTGGGACAAGCACTGAGTGCATCGTATCGCTCTCGGCCAGTTCAAGTACGTGCACATGTGGCATGACCATTTATTTGCACTTTCCATGCTGTAAGATGATTTAACCCTTGGTCTTGCGCTAGAATCTGGACATATCAAAGGACTGCTCCCTCCTTCGGTGCTCGTAGGATCCCAGTCTCTACCAATATCACTTGAACCACTTTTAAATGGATCTTCTGTGATAATTGTTCCACTAGGTCGCTGAGCACGGCACATGGTACATTTGATTGCAGATGGCCAATTTTCGTAGGTACAATACTCACAAGCCCATTTAATTCCACGTTCTGTCATCGTGCACTTCTTGAAACGGACTGCGTCAGGCAGAAAGCTAAGTAACCAAAACATACCATTAGTATAAAAGGACTGCAAAGAACCTCCATTTCTTTAGAAAAAAATAGTATCTCATAACCCAGATAACAAATATTAAACCAAAGAACATGAATACACTACTAGGGCACTGTCAGGACATGGTGAGGGTATGAACAGCATATAAACCTTAAGCTAAATGACTTGGAATCAAGCTGCTTTCCACACACGGCACTTTCAAATGCAAATTTCAGGATTTCCCAAGGCAGAAATGAAACTAGGCCCTGCATTTCAGGTGATCCTTAAATTTGAACAGAGGCTTCCACATAAAATTCAAACAACAGACATACATTAAGCACCGGGAACACCGGAAGAGACCAATAAGGCTGCAGAACCAGGTCACGAGGATTAAACGACCAAAACAAACTCTATGTGAATACGGCAGCACAGGAGAAGAACACAGACTCCAGCATCTCTTTTGCAAGATCTCCTCTTCCACAACAGGGAAGGAGCAAATCAGGTAGCTAGCTATACAGAGAGTAAGCAGTCTACCTCCTTTTAGAGGAGGTAAAAGCAATTACATAACTTGCACAGATTTGAAAATATTGTATGTGCTTAACCAAGATTATGCCTCGACCGGACACTATTCATAAGATTAGTATGTAGTTAAAATAACACTACACAGCAAGCACAAGCTACGTCTGTTGACAATTAGGACTTTTAGTCCACAAACTAGTTTTCAATCTCGTTCCCACTCACTTTTTCTCTAGTGAAGAAGAGATTCCGTCTTCATGCTGGCTCGGACCTTTTACTCAGATTGCCAAATATGAAGGATGAGACTAAGCAGATAACTATTCCTGTAAACAGAATGAAAACAGAATCATTATAGGCTTCCTACTGGACCTGAGTAACCAGAAAGTTAATTATTAAATGCCACACCTATTCTGATCCTAATTTATTTGTTTAAAGTCAGCCATGACCTCTTGAGACTAACATGTACTTTAACATGTTTAAAGTAAAATCAGTATGTAAAAGGGGACCAACCACCCTACAAGTAATCAGTCACTCTGCTAAAGTAGAAGAATTAGATCCACACATCTGCGAATTCAAACCACAACCTCTGTAAACAGCCTTATCTGAATCTAAAACTTAGGATTGAGAAGAAAAAAAGCGACGAAGTCACTGAGTGGATGGGATAAAAGAAAGAAGGGATGAGACAGGTAAACAAAGGATATAAAGGAAAATATACAGAGAAACTATTTGCTCCTTTAGTGCCGAACTGCTACTCACTATATAAGATTAAAAAATGCCCTTTTCAAACATACAAATGCCCACGCAAAATGCAAACTTATCCTGTCAGCTGCCTGACAACCCTCGCATTCCTTATATTGCAACTCTATCAGTTAATAACACCCAGGGCCTAGTGACAAAAAAAAAAAACAAAAAAAATCAACATAAGAGTTACCCAACAGGTATGAATTCAAACTCTAGACGCACCAGACTAAAAATCAGTTAATCCCTGTTCTCCAACAGGAGCTCACGTAGGAGTTTGCACACTCTTCACTGAAATACCTTCACACACACCCTGGCCTACCAAGGCACAGCTACCCACCCGTTTGCATTTGCCCAGGCCCTCCGGAGGGCTCTCCGGGCTGCGGCTCCGGGAGGCCGGATAGTTTTTCGGACAGCTCAACTCGCTGCTCTATTTACCGGATCAGGTGGCTCATGAATGAGGGGCTATCACATGGCGAGGACAGCGGAGGGCCAGGGCTCTCCTTTTCAGCAGCCGGGCGGATTTGTGCCGCGGGAAAGCGGCCGAGCCATCGGGAACGGCCTCCTCGTGGCTCGGGAGCTGCTGCTCGTTTGCACAGCGCGCAGAGCGCTTCCCTCCCGGCTCCAGGTTGTAAAGCTGTGTCACACCAAGGAATGTGCTGAGGAGGCAATTAGGCTTCCTAGAGCTTCCCCTCACCATCCGCTCATAAAATTCCATATCCAATGTGTTTAAAAAAAGACACCATGCTAGCATCCCCATAGTTGTAATAAAACAGAAAAAAATATATGTATACAGGAACGAAATCAACTTAATTCTCCTTAATGCCATTTCTTTAACAGCAACAAATCAGACACTCAGGAGTTAAACAGCTCTGGTACTCCAAAAATTAAGCAAAGCTTTACCAAATCCGTTCCTACATCAGGATACTTGATGCTTGATTTAATCCATCCCTTTTAGTCACAGGTTTCTTTCCAGTTCTCCAAATAGCTCTTACATGACTTCAGGTTTTCTTAAATGAGCTCATTCTTTGCCATAATAGTAAAGTTCACAGATATTTATTGTTTTCTAGTAATGAAGTTCAGAGAATTAAAATGCTTCTAAGGAGAAGAGAATGAAGATGGTCATTTCCAGGCCACCTGCCAACTGCTACCACCAGAGCTGAGAACAGCAGCTTCACCTATGCTACACTCGGAGAGAAAGAATAAAACTAAAAGAAAACAAAAGCAGCTGTTCCAGCAGCTCTGTATGTGATACAACTTGGGAACAGTTTCTACCTGATCTGAAGCTGGTTATTCTGAGCAGGTTGCTCTTTCAATCTCAACCATCCAAGCAGCCCCAGCTGGATCTGTAAATGTAAGAAGTGTCCCACGTGCCCCAGTTAGTAAAACCTTAAAGCAATTCAGCAATGCCCACTGCAACAAATCCCAACTCACATCTGGGATTTGGGGCAGGAGGAAGAAATCAAAGCATCGTGTGCTTGACTGACATGAGCGCTGGGAAGAGACTGCTTGGTGCAAAAGCGATCCTAACAAGCACTGACATTTATCATTGAAGAAACAGCAGCACTGTACATTCTGGGTTACAGAAAAGCTTTTATACATATCACAAGATTGGATTTTTAGCTGCAGTTACTCTCTGCACCTCTTGAAAAGCTGTATGTTTTCAGACAGTCCTTAGAGGGGCTGAGCATCTGCAGCTCCAAGAGGCTCCATTGGAGCTCACTGCCTCCACGTGTGAGGCCGCGAGTTACTGTGAAGGAAAGGATATACAAAAGGCTTACAGGGAATAATGCAATTGCTAAGTGTAAATTAAAGTCATTTTTAATACCAAAAAATACTTCAGAGTCTTATTCTCTTAGGACTGGAAACAAATGCTGGTAATCTTCCAGTATCAAAAAGATTATCCAAAAGTTTTCAGAATATTTCAAAGCTGCTTTTGCATTTCAAAGGCCTTTAGCTTTTCCAGATGTATTTTATCAGTAACACTGGAGTAAAACTGGCTCAGCAGAGGATGGTCTCAGCATTGAATGTGCTAGTTGCGTATTTCTGTAAGAACAGTTTAACTGACTGATAAGTCATCGATTCATTACTCCGCATACGCGACTGAGTCTGTTCAAATTGTCCAACTATAACGACAAAAACAAACCAGGCTCTCTCTTTGCTAGCTCTGCTGATGCTGACCACAGCCCAGCTGGAAGGGTGTATTTTCTTACTTATTTTCAGAAGAATTTCTTTAACGGGAGGTTTCCACGTTAACTGTCACTTGAGATTCCCCGCGGAGGAGAAGCTGAATCCTGGAGTATCCCCTCTCCGGTGGAATAGCATGACAGTGACTACGAGGTCAGCTTCAAGGTCCAGAGCATGAAATTAAACCCTACAGAGCTCCGGTGTTGCACTGTGCTAAATACCTTTCAGACAGACACACTGAAGAGAAGCATACATTAAATTCTTATGTATCACCAAAAGTCACTGTAATTTTCCAGTGCTAACAGATTACATTTTATTAATTAAAACAAGCCAACAAAAGGTCATCTATAATAAATAATCAGATTTTTTTTGGTTTTACTTTGTTTCAACTTGCACAAACGTTATTGTTCTTAGCTGCTTGGGAACATACTAAATGGCATACAGAAATAGGGAAGAAACAATGAAGTCTTCAAATAAGGTTTTTGCAACAGGATGGAACTACATTCCCCTCCATGCAAGTCAATTATTCACTGCCACCAGAAGTTAATTCTTCCCTGGGCTCAACAACCAGTGCTGTGATTTTTTTTCTTAATGGCCTTTCCCATTTAACAGGCCAGCAGCAGATCTAGGCCAGTCCACGCTAAGGATTTCTGCTGGGCTGCTTATGCCAGATGCACATCTGCTAGCAGAAACCTCACAAAATTACACTGGTAAAATCACTTTTCCCATCTTAATTCATTTTTGCTTATATGCAGTCATTCTTCAGAGTTAACTTTGCCTTTGTATCTACACCCAAACTAGGAAACTTTACAGGTCTAATACACCTGTAAAGCACTCAAAGTTCAGGTATCACCTTAACCTTCAGCAAGACTTTCTGGGGTGAGGGGAGGAAAAAAGGACTCTCCTCCCTCCTTGATGCAGCTGCCTCTTGTAGTTGCTCCAAAAAAAGGCAAGAAACAGCTGTTTGTTTTTATTTTAAAACACTACAAAGCAGTGTTTCATAGAAAGAAAAAAACAAAACAAGCAGTGATAGTGTTTCATTTTCTTTAGAAGTATCCATCAGCTCAACAGCTTGGGAGTGCAAAAGTAACATCATTTTTCTGACCACACAAAGGAGCGAAAAGAAACGACCACAAGGCAATGCAGGAGATCAAACAGCAGCGCTTTCCCTGACAGCAAGCTCAAAAATACCACAATTCCTAACACTCAGAGGCACAACTGCTAAGAAATGGGCTCAAAGAGCTGCAGTTTTTCATCAGTGGCTGGACATCTTGCTGCAACAACAAGCTGGACACGGAGCTTTCCCAGGAAAAGCTACCTAGGACTAATATCACAACCTGACAGCTTTTCTGAAGTGCTGCCCCTTGCCTATCACTGCCTTCAAGTTGGATTGTAGTAATTTTTTTTTTCTTGGAGAGTTAGTTTGTATATAAATAAGGTTCCTAAATTTTTCAAATTAAAAGCCATGAGCAGCAGGGAAAACAATAAAAAACTCCACAGTTTTCAGAAGTTAAAAATCACATACCCGGATTATCTTCATACATGGTTATGTACGAATTCAGATGGTTTTAGCTATTCTGTCAAATTAGAGAACTGTCTTTTAGAAAAGATGCACAAGGTACATGTGAACTTTTTAGTGAGAAATAAAGCAGCAGCTCTATTTTGCTGTTTCAAAACAATTTATAAGCACTGCCGCTATCCAGCTTGTTTCTGACTATCCTTGATACCTTTTTAACATCACACATACCGGGTGCCAAGGGACTCCTTAAATATAAGTTTTGCTAATTTGCTTACATAGTCACTATAAAAATGAAGGTCTAGAGAACAAGTCTGTGTATGACTGTGCTAGAGTTTTAAAAAAAGAAAAGAGCCAATTTGCTTCTTTTTCAAACTTGAAAATTCACCAAAAAACTCCCTACATATTTCTTAGATAAGAGCTATTGTTATTTAGTCAGTTTATGAGGCTGACTTCTGCTACCAGCGTTCAAGAACCCTTACGATACATCACACTTAATACAATTTTTTAAAATTACACTCTGAAAGAAGCTATTTAAAACGTATTGCCAGGTATCAAGGAATCCATTTGCACATGAAACTGCCTTAGGAAATGCTATTAGGAAATTAGCCGGGGGGAATCCTACTGACATTTTCCCTTTACTTACTATTTACTTTTATGGCCCTTTCCCCCCGCCTGCCCCCGCTACCATTCCACCTCCATCTGTCTTGGAAAATCAGCAAAATGGCTTTGTGGAGAGCTAATTCAGCATGAAACTCAACAGGTCAGTATATTAAAAGCATAAAAGCTCCACCAAAGCCTCCACGCTTTAAATGGAACGGGCAGTCGGTCCCGTCGTCGACTCCGCTGACCTTGTCAGCGAGAACCAAATCAGATCAGCGCCGAATCTGGAAGCTTAGCAGGCAGGGCAATAACTGCATATTAGAATCACGAGCGGAAGGATTACCGCAGTCACAGATGTAGAAGCATTTTCTATACGAGGAATTTAACAAGGCAGCAAGGTTTGCTTTGACTGTTAGGACAATTCTTTAAAAGCGGAAAAACTTTAAGCCAAAAGGAGGGCATGGGCTTCATGCTAGGAAGAGATGAGTTGAACATTTTTCTGCAACCTGCTCAATAAGGGGTTTTTCTTGCATGATTTGCTGACATTTGCTGCTTCACCAAGACTCAGTGGCTATTTGCAATACAGACAGCAGGGAAGAGACCCTGACCCTACAGAAAGCAGAACCCCTTTCTGACAGGCCTAAAATGCTCCGAGTGTGAGAAGGTCTCTGCTTCATCCCTTCCATCCTCGCCCCAGGAAGGACGCTGCTCTCGAGACACAAGCACCAGCTCTGTCCTTGGAGTGGCAGCAGCACAAGTTTGCTCTCAACAGGGATAACAGGAGGAAAAAATCCTGCCCTACGGGAAGCATCATCAAGTAAAAGGTGCCCCAGATCTCCCTTCTGGGGAAAAAGACCAAACACGTTGCTATGCGATTCTAAACTACAACCTCACTGGTGTGTAAGAAACAGAATAACTAGCAACAATCCAGTAGGACAACATTTTAAGTTTGCATTTTTATTCAGTTTAGATAACCTAGCCTATCAGCAAATATCGTGCAGGTTACAGATTTTAAATATGACCTGTTTGATATTGGTGGAGCAGGTGGAGACCTGTTTTCTCCACCACAAAAACACATAAGTTTAAAATTCATGGTCAGAACTCATTGAGTGAGCAGAGATTCATTTTATGCACAGTTAATCAACTTTTCTTTTTCCATCTTGAAATAAAACATTAATCCATAAATCAAAGCATCTTAAAGCATCTTACATCTACTTTGTTAGAGATTTATATTCAGAAAAAAAAAAAAACACTGAGTTTGCTTTCAGTTTTCTTCTTACTATTCTCACCAGATTTCTCATGCAATTGCTGCCATTCCAAGTGATCCATGAAGACCAGCTTTATACAAGTGACAGGATTCACACACAGTTTTAGTGCAAGGCGATACCAAATTCTGCAGATGCTCTGTGCAGCAAGTCAAATATTTCAGAAGTTACAGATCTTTAGGAGACAAAAAAAATCTAAAATACAAGAACCGCACAAGGACTTCAGCTTAGGACATAGATTTAACTATGAACAGACTTTCCTGCAATCTGGTAAGCTCAGCGTTATGCAGCTCCAAGTGTAAAGATGTTTATCTGCAACTTGCTAAGAGTAGGGGTAGGCATTACTCATACCATCCATAAGCAAGCTGAAGTCACCTTAAGTTACCTTAAAAGTTATCTTTGAACTATTGAGATTTTGCGAATCTTTACGAAAATTGAAAATTTGGAATTAACAAATATGACAGTACTAAACATTCCTTCTCTTCTGGTGCCCATTTTATTTTGATCTTTGATTCTTAAAACACTTTTGTTTTAACTCTTTACCATTAGAGTTGATTCTACTGTGAAACTTAAACACAAATTCCAATTTTATTTGTTACTGATCTTAATTGGGTCAAACTACAACTCCATATTAAATTGGCAATTAAAAATTCAGAGAGCATTAACTGCTGAGAACAAGCTCTAAAAGGCAAAGGCCAGGGCTTGCAATTCAGTGTCCTCTCTTATTTCAGAAGACTGGGGGCAGGGGGATGTTTCACTCATTTAAAAGTGAACAACTGCTTAGATGTCACCCCATATTAGGGAGGACTAGATACAGCTGCTTACTGGAAAACCAGCGCCATTTGGGAAAAAGAGTTAAGCAGATCAACAGTTACATAATACATCAGCATCTCCCACTCAAGACTAATCAAAAGCCAAACAAACCGACTCAAAATAATGAGCTACAACAGAAAACTCACAGAACTACAGGCATTACCCAGCAATGACATTTAATTAATTTAATTATCATGAACAGCCAGCAACAGATGAATACTGTCTCAAAAATAAGAGGTATGGCATAGTAACAAGCATATATAATAAAACACAACAGATTTGTTCAACAGAGTTCAGGTTGAAAAAGTTGGGTTTCTTTTTTTAAAAAAAATAAAATAAAGAGGCAGGCCAAATACAGAAACATATTTTACATGTGTTTAGACTACATGCCTAAAGCATAAGACTCCGTTTTGTTTAGATCTCAGCCACCCTTACACGAGATGAGGAAAAACAGATGTCAAACTCTGAATAAAAAACAAACTGTGGAGTCAGACCCAAAACTGTGGAGTCAGACCCCAAAACATTTAAACCTGTCCAGCTACCAAGGAATTCAATATTAAATTTGTACATTGACAGGCAGGTCTCTAATTATCCTCCGGACCTCCTCAAGAGCAGCTAGCCAGAAGTTAGATCACATTCACCATTTGGCCTCCAAACAAAACAAGGAGGCCTGCGCACTTTCAGCACCGACTCCTGGGTCATTTCCTCTTAATTAACTGCAAGCTCCTTCCCGGTACAGTCAAGGGCCCTTTTTGGTACATGTGCTTGGAACTGGAGTGCCATTATGGCTTCAAGCTCTAGTGCAAAACCCTATGCAGTTACGCTCGTTAAAACACCAGCGATACAGGAGAAAGCATCCCCCCCAAATTTTTTTTTTTAATAAAAAGAACCCATCATCTATTACATGCTTCTTATGTATCTTATCGCTTGTAATCCATATTTTGTTTACAATGCAAAGCCAACAAGTCAAACTGTGTGAGGAATTTGGTACTGCTAAAATAGTCCCAGTGCTAAAGCAGGGAACTACTGGAGGTGGGGGAGAAGGGCAGAAGTTTCTGCTAAAGACAACACTGAACAATATTCTTTAAATAAACCATTTTAAAAGCTATGAGGTGACAATTACTTTTACCCCTGCCAAACTAAACAGTAATGCAGAGGTCAAAAAAATGTAGATAGTCCCAGAGGCACCCTCAGCCCTCTGGTGAGATAAAAATTGCTTCTCAACACAGTGAGGGGAAGCCTTTACTGGCCAACTCTAAATGCACAGGTCTGGGTCCGAAGGTATAGAAATTTGTCATCCATTTTTAAGAAACTTAGCACAAAATAAATCTGCAACCATCAATCACAGCTAGTGGGAAATAAAAATAATAATAATAAAGAAGCTTAGTACAAAGCTAGTGTCTATTCAACAGTCCTTGAAAGCACAGAAGATGTTAGACCCCGATGTTGAGAGGAAAGCTCCGTGGCAAGCAGGAATCCAGCGAGCAGTCCTTCCAGGAACGGGGTATGCTACGTGTCTCTGCTTAGATTACAGGCAGCAGAAGAGACATGAAAGAAATACTTCCAAAACCATCAGCCTGAGAGAAGATCGAGCCAGCAGTAATGCACTTGTGCATGGTCTTTACAACCAAGATGAGACTCCTCCATACACCCCTACATTCACCTCTGCAAACAACAGATTCGTATTCTTTGCAAGAATTATCCATATTTACAGGATCATGGTTGTTTTGTTAGATAATGTAGTGATTACGCACTCCCTGAAACCTGCAGTTTTTAAATGAGCGCTCCTAAAAGAGCGCATACAACTTCAAAGCCACTAAAAGGCATCTTGATCTTGACAGTCTACGAGAACAGACCACTCGAGCTTATTTTGCTTTACAGGGTCTTGTAAGCAACAGTTCAGGCAATTTTTCGGGTTTTAGTTTGAGAAAGGTAACTCCTGTCTGTCTACAGACACCCACATATCTTACAGAGGTCAGTTAGTGTCATAAGCACCCTACTAGCTCAGACTTTCCCTGTTTTGTTGGGAACAGCTACTCAAAGATACATACTAAATCAAATCAAAGTCAAAGCAGCAGAAGGAGGATCTTTCAACCTTAGCAGCTGTTGACAAAGCAATGGTAAACACGCTCCTAATAAAATGTCACCATGTACTGACTGCTGGTGTAAGAGAGGCTGCAGTTTCTTTCCTCACGAGCAACTGCTTCAGGAAAAAGCCCTATATGCACTCCCGAAAACTGACACATCCCAGACAGCAGGTTGCACATCAGGCATTTATTTTGTACCTGGCTCCTATTGCTTCGAGCATTTTCAGTTCAATTACGAACTCGGCCTTAGAAAGCAAGGTAAACTTTGTGCCTTTTCCAGCATTTGTCTTAAAAGGACTCAGTCTTGTTAAAATAAAGCGCAAACATGAATACAAGAAAATATAAGAGCCATTCCCAGGCAGCAAGGATTTTCACGTTACTGGAGTACACCACACAAAAACTACATCCTTGTTTTAAGGACAAGCAGGACAGATTATATCAGGATAAATTTAAATAGCCACATGGAAAAAGGCCAACTTAATTATATCTGGTGTACAGGAGAGGATGCAGAAGGCTGCAAACTTGGCTGCTTCTGTAGACATGATACCCTGGGAGGAATGGAGAGCAAGATGAATTACCTCCCATCTTCCACGGGAAGGTTTGTAATTTCTCCTGCTTTTTTGATCCAGTCTCTGGATCACATTTCCTTTGTACAAACAGTTTGCTTTTCAAATTTCACTCTACTCATCCCCTGTTCTCCCCTCTCTAGACCACTTCTTGCTTTGGTATTCACCAAAGTAAGATCTTGCATAAATGGCACAACAGCACAGGAAAAGGAAGTTTTATTTTAAAATGTCAGGTCTGTAAAATCTCATGTTGACTACGTAGCTCCTGAAAACTTTTTAATGACATAAAAAAAAAGTATGCTATAATCCTCAGAACACCACTCAAAGCCTGCTAAAGTGAATGGAAAGGGAACTATTGATCTTACAGACTCAAGCTTTCAATGCCATAAAACTAAAGGCTGAAGCTAATGCAGAAAGTTTGGTTTACACTGCTTTAAAGTTTAACTATACCATATGCCATCTTAGCAGAATTTGCTGTACCTTGAATTCAATAAAAAGTTAAAAGAAAAAGAAGTTAAAATTGCCTCACTCCATTCAGAAAAAGGAAAGCACTTTGTTTCTTTAAAATTTCATGTAATGTTTTTTTTTGCTTCATAATCATACCAGAAATGCAAAGGCTGGTCAAGATGTCACAAGTTACAGATTTCAAAATCCCACTGAATTTTTCATTATGTCGCTGTAGGAAGGAGAAAATAAATGCATATTTTTCTATATCAATTCCCTTTGTTACTTAGGTATGAGAACCTGTGCTTCAGCACCTGATGATGCAAAGGCAAACAAACAAAATCTCATAGTTAGTAACTGAGTCATTCTAATTCTTTGCAATTTAAAGTAATGTCAACTCTATAACAAGGGGAAAAGGGTAAATATTAGTGAAGCACGTAAAGTATGATTATGTTAGAGAACTTGAAAACAAAACTTTTGTCTTTCAGTCGACTAAAACAAACCTCATCTAACTAGCATTACAATGATATAATCACTGCTCTTGAATTTGATATTACCAGCTATGCCATTGGACAGGTAAAGCACTAGGCTCTTCATCAGCTGTATTTAAACAAATGTCTGGGGATTACTTGTTGACATACATTTTGAATAGCTCAAAGTAAGACATTCTTAAAATCTGGAGGGACAAAGGGTCTGAGATTACTAACAGAACTGGTTAACAACAATAGAAATCTGTCCTAGCAGCTTAAATGCTTTGTTATCACTAATATAATGTTATTGCAAGATGAAGAATGAATTGATCTCAAGTTCCGCATAATCTCAGCACAGTGCAAAACTCGTAGGGCCAAGAAGTTGGAAGAGGGAAGCTAACACCCCCTCCTACACCACATTAAGCAGAAGGAAATTTCACATTCAAGTGCTTGAGTGCCCGTTTGATTAGTTGATCGCATTAAAATAACTTCTCATATAATCAATACGTCAATGTACTTTCTCCTTAAACTTCTAATGTACTTGCAGACCTCAGTACCTTGCACGGAGCTCCAAAGAGGGATGCGATTTCCGCCCCCCGTCAAGGGGATTTACATCCTGAATAATGCAAGATTAGAAGGGCCACACACAAGTCTAAGGCAGAATAAGCTTCCCTGTCTAGTTCTGTGTTTAACTAGTCTGCTGTGCTTCTGTGAGGAAAACTCTGACGTCATTCAGGGTTTCAAATCAAATTAATATTTCTAACTATTATACTTCTGAGAAACGCCAACGGAGACAACACAGTAACGTATCACGGTCTGAGAAGTCACCCCCATCTCCCTGTCCTTATTAAAAAGGCAGAAGGAAATAAACTTTTCTTCTTTCTTTCAAGAGAACTACACCACATAATTTAAGCTTCACCAATCCTACAAAGCGCAATTCACCCAAAACATCTCCTGTTATTGCTGCTGCAAGCCTAAATCCAAGTCATCTTTTACATCCAAAACGCTAGACCTTGCATGCTGAAGGAGACACCGGCGATACCAACTCAACCTGGCCCTAGGAAAGGAGCAAATAAAGAGTCCGTAAATTCTTCCAGCAGCTGGGCTCACCTGTACCCATCTCTGTAGCCACTGAGAAGAAAAAACAGGCTTTGCAAAGCTCTCCTGCAGTCACCAAGGACCAAATATTAGTTATAAACACACGTTAAACCTATACCCACGCACCAAGTCTGCTGCTTATAACACGCAGGGTAACGAGAGCGCAGAGACTGCCCGCGCGCACGCAGCCTGCCGGAGGAACGCGTTTGGAACACCATTCCCAAGAAACCAGGGGGAAAAGTGGTCTTCATGGTTACCCCCGAAAGCCGGGAATGCCGTAGGGACCTGGAGGAGCTTTTCCCGCGGTCCTCCCAGCCCTGAGGGGAGAGGGACGAGAGGCGGCTCCAGACACAGGGACACGCTGGCCACCTCCGCCACAAGTTGTGCCTCGTCCTGGCAGGAAGTTGCAGGCTGGGAATGCGAAAGCCAGGACACCGAGGCACTGGCAGAACACACCACCACCGCTTACCTTATTATTTTACCCACTTATTTCCCTTTTATTTTATTTTTTTTTTAATTAATTTAGTTCAGCTTAATCCGGCTAAGAACAGGCTGGAACTGGAAGCCTTCCTTGCACTGCACTTTACTCCAGAGCAAGGATCGACACGCGATACCGCACGGAATTACACGCAACGTCGCGTGATCGGGAATAAAGTTGGGAATAAACTGGAATTACACACAGCCTCGCGGAAAATTGCTGCCCGAAACGCACGTCGCGGCTCGCACCACCGCACCATGCATACCCCCAAAAATAAGTATACCAAAAAAAGTGATAAATAAATAAATATAAATAAATAACACGATGGCGGGGGGGGGAAGGGGAAAGCCGTGATCTCACCGCGCACCGAGGCGCTGCGGAGGGCAGCGACCTCCGCGGGGGCTTCCCGCGCCCTGGCCGCTCCCCGCGCCCTCCCGCGGCGCCCCGCGCCCCCCACACGGCGGCCGCCCCCCGCCATTACCTGGCGTCCCCTCCGGCGCCGCGAGCCGCCCCCGGCCCGCTGGCTGCGGCGTCCGCTCTCCCCGCCCCCCCACCCCCCCGCTCACGACATGGTCTCGCCCGGCGCGGCGGGGCTGGCGCGGCCGCGGGCGCGACCACTCGGCCGGGCCGGAGGAGGGCGGGGGGGGGGGCGGGGGGTTACGGCGCGCTCGCCCCCGCGCCCCGCGCTCCTCTAATGGCGGCGGCCGCAGCGGCCCGGAGCGAAATCAACCCCCGTACGGCAGAGGGGGCCGCGCGTCAGCGCCGCCTGCCGCCCCAGCGCCGCGCTCATTGGCCCGCCGGCCGCCGCCCCCGCCGCCAATGGGCGCGCGCCTCTTTGGCGAGAGCGGGTGATGTCACCCCCGCCGCGGGGAGCGCCTCATTGTGAGGGCGCTGCGGGTCGCCCCGCCCCGCCGCCGCGGAGGCCACGCCCCCTGCTCCCCCCCCCCGCGCGGCGCCCCCGTTCGCTCCCCTCAGCGCTCGGCACCATCTTGGGTACCCGCAGCGCGACGTCCCGCTCGCCCCGCTCAACGCCCAGACACCATCTTGGGCTGCTGCCACCCTCCCTAGGTCTCACTTCACCCCAGGGACCGTGTTTGCCCCCCATAAAAATTTCCTGGCTGGGTGAGGGGCCCATGACTCCTGCCCCGCGGTCAGTTCCACAGTTGGGCACCACACGGGTTTTCTCAAGAGAGACACCAGGGTTGTCCCCACTGATCGCTGCTGTCGGGGGTGGCACGTGAGCAAAAAGTTTCTAGTTACTTAGTGACCACCATCGCCTCCAGTTTTTAATGCTGCCACAGAAGGGGAGCACGAGGGTACGTGTCCTGGAAACCCACCCCGGGCTCCTTTGCCACCTCCTGGCTCCTGCCCCTGTGGCGGGATTTGTCCCTGCTCCGACAAATCCCATGGCACCGCTCAGGGGGACATCCCACCAGGCCTGGAGTCAGGAGCAGTCGTGTTATCCCTCATGGAGACTGCAAGGGAAACGCCGCTCTGCTTGCAGTTAAATTTGTTCCCTGCAAATGTCCAAGACAACAAAAAAGATGGGGGAAGGCAATGTGGTTTGCCTTGCTCAGATGGGTTATTTACTAAATTCTCTTGTGCCTCCGCCGAAGCAGTGGGGCCCCAGCCCGTGTTTTGGGAAAGGCAAAAACTGACAGCGAAATACACTTAGCTACAGCCAGCGTTGGGACGACCGCATTTTCTCTCACCCACCCACGTATGAGATTCAGATGAACGTGGATAAGTCATGCAAAAAGAATATTCCTTATCTTAAAGCATCATGTCGTCTTCATGGTTGGAAAAAAAAAGAAAAAAAGAAAAAAAAATCAGAAAACACCTCCCTTGTTCTTAGCCTCTAGGCAAGAGGATGGGGAAGCTGTTGCCTTGGCGAGCAGTAAGCAGAGCGGTAAATCCTAAGTGCTGCTACAACTGCTCAACAGTGGGAAATTCCCACAAAACGCTGCTATAATAATAATAATAATAAAAAAAAAAGAAAAAGGAACACGTAGTCTTGGAGAAAATATTACTTCATAATCATCCAGAATATTTCCTAAATCTGTGAGGAAATCACTCTATGTTCACAGAAAGGCATTTTAAACAAAATACAGTGCACTGGAACGCCGCATTAGGAGGATGTAATATAATTTTACAACACAGGAAAGAGCTTTAATGAACTTATATCACTTCAAAGATCGTTTCGTTGCATAGGAAAGAAAAATTATGGCCAACTAAAAAAGAGATATTGAAAGAATTTTTAGGAGCGAGTGATTTCTCTATCTGCACAGTTACTCTGCAGACTAGAAGCATGCCACGTAGTGAAATACATTCTTGTTGTAGCATATAGTATCTATATGGGATATAAAGGCAAGCACAAATGGTAAAATGGAATTTGCAAAGAGTTATCAGAGCTCTTCATTTCAAAACTGAATTCTGCACGCGCCTCCAAATTGCAGGCCTTACGAGCTGTAGTTACTGACAATATTATTCCTAAAACCATTTTTGGGCATTACATCAAAATCTGGGAGCATCTTCTGCCAGGTTTACTTGGAAGGAATTTGCTGTTTGGCCTCAAGTTTAAACAGCGAAACACGGGAGGAATGACCTTCCAGCAGTTTAGAGCATCAATATTTGCACATGTATTTTATCTAGGAATAGCTTTCAGGCTTACAATTCGGAGAGAAATCAAGATCTATGTGAACTGATAACCCAATTCCCAATAAATTTGATATTCAATCATCTTTATTTCTTTAATAGTGGAAAACCAATTCCATTTTTCTTTGAGGTGGCAGAAATGGTATCTAAGGACTACTTTCATGTATTCTACCCCAAATTTTAGCCATTCCACCAGCTTTAGGACCCATTTTAACTCCCTAGTAATGCACTTGGAATATGCATGTGAGTTTGGCAGATGTGTATTTTATTTTAGGAATTCTTTTTGAGCAGAGCTGAATTCGCTCACATCTTACAGCTTTTTTACCTCTACCAGCCAGGCATGTAAGAAATGCAGTGGCCTTTTGTAAATCAGAGTAAACCGGTAGCAGAGCTACACACACTTATTCACTTGTTAAATAAAACTTGCACATCTGCATCTTCAGCTCTGCTTTCTTCTCCCCGCTCTTCAAACATCTTTAATCCCTGCTCCTCCAATGCCCACTCTTCATCCCTACCATCCCCAAATCTCATCCGTGCAGATGGGATCATTTTTGCTAATCCTAACAGTTTTGCCAGCTCAGCACTTCAGGACTTCTCCGAAAACATCCTTCAGGAAATATTTTCCCAGCCACAGGCTTTTTTTGGCTTCCCCAGGGGCTTGGCAATGGGGTGTTTGGTGCTAAATGAGAAGAGGAAAAAAGAGTTTATCCCCATCTTTGGGCCACCACATGAACCTGTGCAAGGAGCAGGGCAAGACAGATACATAAATACATATATACACACATGTATATGTATATATATGTAAAGAGAGGGAGAGCTAAGAGTAACTATACAGAAGTAAAACAGAGGAAAATACTGTGTTGTTACCCCCTCAGTCCATAGCAGCGAGGAAGGAGGGAGCAGCAGAACATCCCAGCACAGCTGAAGTTTGTAGCCCGGAGCATTCCGTGAGAGGTGAATTTTCACAAAGGAAGGCCACAATAAGGAACGCAGAAGGTGACAGAAACCTGACGTTTCGCATCGAGGTTTGTCCTTTTGATGAACAAATCTGGGTTTAAACACATCTGGCACACATGTGGCACGATGGTGCCAGCTGCTGTGCTAGCAGCTTAATATAAAGACAAATCCAAGATATGAGAGATAAATAAAAGAACAGCGGTAGCACCGGGGATAGTTTAATGCATAAGGTTATAAACCTCATACCGTTGGTAGCTGATGAAGCTAAAGCATATACAAGTCTGAAATTAAAATATGGAAAGGATGCTTGTCTGGACAGTCCTAAATTTTGGAAGAGAATGGATTTTTATATCAGTCCAGGCCTAGCCTGGGCCATTAATTCTCATTACGTTGATGCTGTATTCTAGAGGTGTGTTCTACAGCAAAAATCTGTAACTTCTCCCTGCATTTCACATCACAAATAAGCAGCTTAAGCAACTGAATAACAAGTAGCTTTCAGTCTTCTTCCTACTTTTAGTCTTACAGAAAGTCATTGAACCGGATACCTCACAATTACTATATTTTATTCACAGCTACAAAAGGAAAAAAAAATAAATCAGAAAAGGGAATCATTTTAAAACCAGACTCGTTTCCTGGAAGGCCGATTCTGTGATTTCTTTTATTTTCTTACTTGAAAGAAAAGGAGTAATTTAGTAATGATGCACTGAGCAACTATTGTTTACCTGCATCAGCCATCACAGGAGTCTTCCTGCTTTGTTAGCTCAGCTAAAATAACGAGTAGAAAGAGAATGAAGTGGTTGCAGCAGGACATTGCCTGGGATCCAGCCTCCCTCCCACCGCACAGGGAAACTGAAGCAAAGCTCAGACATTTATCGAGCAGCAGGAGCTCATTAGCTTGTTGTCAGTATTCCCTGCCAGTGATAGCTCTTGTTTGGGTATCTAGCAGGTAAGCAGTATTATAAATAGCTCTTTTGCAGCACAGCTTTCTGCTTCAATATTAAAAATGTGCTTGTTGTCTCCCAAGTGATTCCTGCCCACTGAGAAATCCTTGTCTTTGCCTCAGGAACACGTTGCTTCAGTGTTCCAGCTGCACATCCCAGTGCTGTGCGTGTTTGTCTTGCCCCATCTCTTCTTTGAGGAAAGTTTAGGCCTCAACACCTTGCATTTACGTAAGAACAACGGCCTCATCACTGCCCATGTCCAGGGACATTGAAATTTATGGGCATTTAGTGGGAAAGGACAGTTCTAATGTAGGGATGGGTTGGAATTGCACGCACCAGGAAATGCTTGAATATTGCAGAAACTTAGGTCTTCTGCACAGGTCAGAGTAAAGAGGGAGTGTTAGAGAATTTAGAGGAATATTTAACAGAGGGGTGAGCTCCTGTGGCACGGACTGATGGCACCAAACTGCCACCCATGTGGAGTCGGGGTCTGCACAGCACTGGCCAAACAAGCATCACAGACTGACGTTCACCTGATACGATTCATGCTAACCAAATACAACCAGTTGCACAAAATTCGGGCCCTGCAAAATCCCGAGTTCCCACTGAAGCCTTTGGAAATCCATGGAGCGCCTTGGCCTTGCAGAAGTGGAGAGCCTCAGCTGGAGACCTAACCCCTCTACACGCTGAAAGCCCTGACAGGGCATGTGCACACAGACACTGCCCCACTGCTTTGGGGCTTTGCTCTGCTGGCACTGCCGCAGTTTCCACGTAGCCCCGTTTCCCAAAGACTTCCCACCATCCCCACGCTGTCGAGTCAACAGCCAGAGCCAGGGATCTGGGCAAAAACCCAGGGCTTGATGAGAAACTGCAGATCTGGACCTTTGCCCACAGGCTATTTTTGATGAGTACAGAAATACCACATTTAGTTGAGTATAATATTAATATTTTTTATACTCCCGATGCAGAGGGAATCCAGGCTATCCACAACAAGACAAGGCAGTTTGGAGGAACAGGGCTCATTACGTGAAGCAATTCAGCAAGTGCTTTTCTCCAGCGGAGAATAGATCCGTTTGGATAACTGCTTTCCTACCACTCCATGGAAGAAACACAACTTCCACAGTTTCATTTCAAGGTTGTCTCTCTTGTCCCTTTGGCTCTGAATTGGCCACTTCTTTATTCTGAGCACACTCGTCCTGTTCTCCAGGAGGCCCCACTTTGCTCCCGGGTGCGGAGAGAAGGGCTCAAGCGGAGCTGGTGGCCCTCGGAGCGCCCATCTCCAGCACCAGCCTCCCGTCCTCTCACGTCAGAGACTGTTTCTAATAACCTCTCCCTCCTCCATCATGCACAACCAAAATAGCTTCATCCGAAGTGCAATAATCCCTTGGGAAAAGTCCCTTGGACGCTGCCTTCCCTTTGGGAGCTGCCTCGGCTTGTCCTGTTAGAGCCTCTCACTTAAACAGCCTGAAATTACAGTTCTGTCAACTGTCAGAATTTTCATGTTTTCCTTGGAACATTTGGTTTCCTTCCGAAAACTCCTGCCCCTAGAGTCAAGTGATTAAGTTATACTGAGGTTTTATTTTCAAAGTAGATTTCTAAACCTCAAGACTGTGGAGAAGACCATGAAATATGAACTAAATATAACCTCAGTGGAATCTGAGGGTTCCGAAATGAGAAATAGGACAGAAAAGACTACAAATATTGTTTCTTAAAACTCATTACTTAAAAAAAAATGTATTTCAGATGTTTTTTAGACTTGCAAATCAGTTACCTTTTTTTTTCCAGTGCTTTTAGCTGCCAATTCCACAATCCATTTCCTTTCCAGTTGGTGCCGAACCAGGGTCCCAGCCTAGAAGAGCGGGACACGTAGATGTTCCCTCAGCAAGAAGCCACTCAAATGAGCTCTGTGCATCTAACAGTAGTCACAGAATTCCTAAAACATAACGACAAAAATAAGGAGTATCAGCAGCCATGTTCTGAGCTCCATTTTGGCTAGATGCAGCCAAATTTAGCTGATTTCCTTATGCAGCAGAATTCAGCTCGTTTCCGTATGCAGCAGCATACCTACGTGTTCCTTTCCGTTCCAAACTGTCAGTCCCTGCGTTTTGACTAAATCTCTGCAATATTCCAGCCTAGAGATGCTGTAGCTCTGGCTACAGCAGTTGCTTTGTGCTTGTAGGTACCACCAGCGTTTTTGCATTGATTTGGTGTTAAACACGAGCAAGAAAATAACATGGAATCGCAGCATAATGGTGTTGGAAGGGATCTCTGGGGGTTATCTGGTCTGCCCTCTGCTCAAAGCAGGGACAACATCAAGATCAGCTCCAGATTGAAAGACCATTTTGCTCAGGACCTGCTCCGCTTGAGTTTGAATCCCCCCAGTTCAAAATACATAGTCCAGATTTGCACTGGTTGCCTTCCAAACACACACTCTGCCTCTTCTTAGTGCTGCAAGCCTATATTAAAATTTAATATAGTTGCTTATTAACTGAGAGCTGCTGTGACTGGAGACCACAAGGCTCCAGGTTGCTCAGGTGCATGAAATAAGGAGCTTCTAGGTTGGAGCGTCACTTCACAGCAAAACCCATCAGCCCAGAATGCCAAGAAAAGTTCCGGATTCTTTTTCTTCCAGTACCCTGGCATCAAAAAGATATAAGTTAGCACAATATTAGGAGGGTCATAATCCAAATCATGACACAGCTGGTACTGGATCATACAAGCCTATAGTCTATAGAATTGGTTAAATAACATTATTTCTTTTCTGCTGGACTTTTCAAAGTTCTAAGCTAATTTACCAAAGAGAGAAGGTTCAAAACTTTCCAGAAAGGGAAGTTTGCCTGCATCCAAACCAGGCTGAACAGGGGCCGTCCCGGGCGCGCGGGCCCCGCCGGGGAATGCGAACGCTCTAGTTCAGGTTACGCTCGCATTAAGGAGACCTAATTTAGTCCTCGTGTTTTGAGACACACATGCAAGCTCGTTTGTGCAAGGTCACCCCACAGAGACAAGAGATTTTTTGCTATTATCGTAAAGACTCGGAACTTGGACACATGTTCTTGTTTTCCATCATCACCATCACCGTTGTTTGCATGCTGTTTTTTTCCCCATCTTACTTGCATTAAATGGTCCGTAGCAGAGGTGATTCATGCAGCACTCCAGACGACTGTTTCAGGGCTTACATGTAATACAATCACATTCATTTTAAACACTATTTCCCCTAAATGGTCTAAAAACACTCCATAGTTCTATAACTGACAAGACAGTGGATGCTACGTGATAGGGATGAAAAAATTGAATTGCATTCGGTGGCAAATTAAAGTACTCAGCCATGAAAATGATGACTAAGAGGAAACAGCAAGAAAAATGTTTAAAGAAAACCCTGTGTATATATGTTAAAACAAGGTATTCTGATATTCTTAGAGACATCCTCTCCCTACGTAGCAGTTTATAGGTGAGGATTGATGATGTGTAATTGCCTCCAAGACTCAGTGCCCAGTACTGAAGCCCGGCTTGCCTGCATTGGTTATCATTCCCGACTTAATTTGAAGGAGAGATATCTACAGCATCTTAGAAAACAGCTGTCCTTACAAATCAGCCCCAGGATTTATTTTTCATCTGTTTATCCTGGGAATTGGCAGAACATTGGCTTCTTTATCCTCAGCTATTGATCATATGCTCTTAAACCGTGAACAGAAGTTCCTAACTACAGGTCACAAATTCAGCAGGTACCGAAGTAGAGATTCGGTTCAGTTTTGCTTCACTGAGATTGCTAGATTTGTATCACACAATCTATTCCAATTCAGTCCCAGCAATTCCGTAGAAAAATAGCCAATTCCTTAGAAAAAATAGCCAATTCCTTAAGAAAAAGCCAAATATGGAAAAGCCAAGCGCTGTGGAGCTCTGAGGCCCAGCGATTCCCCGCTGCCTGCTCCGTTACCTCAGAGTACCTTAAGTTACCTTTAGTTAAAGGACATTTTCTTTTCTTTCTTTCTCCTTTTTGAAGCCTGGCATGGTCTCGTTGGCTGGTGGGCATGAGGGATTTTTCCTGCATCGCTAGTGGAAAGGCAGCCCTCCGGAATGCCGGCCTCGTCGCTCCTCTGCCAGCTGGGATAGTTCTGGCATTGCCAAGAGCATCCGGGATGGGCCGAGGTGCTGCTAATAGACTCTAAGCTGCCGTAAGAGGATGTGAACAATCCTGGTTTGGGTCACGGAGAATCCCCTCATGCCTGGTGGCCCTGGGATGAGCTCAGAGGACTGGGGACTGTGGAAGTTAATGGAATCATATATGGAGCCAGGAACAAGAAGAGCCTGCCCAGCACCGGGAAGAAACTTGATGCCCTCTCCTCTGTATATGGACAAAGTGCGTGGAGATTCCACTTGGAATTACAAACAAATAGGTTTATAAAGCGCTCTGTGGTCTGCGCCGAGTGAGGAACCGTGACTGGGGTGCGTTTGGGCTGGGATTCTCTCAGGTGGTTGCTCTTCTGGAGGGATGCTCTGAGGTTCCTCTTTCTCAAAGGCAGCTCTGGCTTTGCAAGGAAAGGCCCAGAGTCGAGGTGGGAAAAGCAAAATACCAAGATGAATCTTTGGGAAGGTCCCCACAGGCCCTGGCACGTCACGTGGGAGACAGTCTGCCCTCGTCTGCCACCAGAATCAGGTGGGCGGCCAAAGCCAAAAATCAGACTTCGTTTTTCTGGATGGATCAGGTTGGAAAATAAACTGTTGAATTTTAGGTAATAAAAAGTCTCCCAAGTTGCCTGCTTGAACAGAACTCTAGGAACCAGTGTGAAAGCCCTCCCTTGAGGAGCTGAAGGCAAGGTGCTCAGGTCATGCTTAGGTCATTTTAAAGGCAGGTTAGTCCCTTTGGTAGGGACAGGGTTTAACCTGAGCGATGAGGAGCCCTGAGGGGTTTGGTTCAGGGGTTCTCTAGCCAGGAACCACCTCTCCTTCGCACGCACCGCGCGGGGGGCATGCACAGAACGAGCTATAGGGCCCCCCTGCCTGTTTGCTCCCACAAAAGGGGCTCTTCTCTTGGCAGTTTTTCCATTCAGATATTTTAGAGGACTGAATTTCCGCTGCCCAGCGGCACATGATATATGAGGAGCTGTCCCAGCTCGGAATTACAATGGATTGGATGCTTTAAAGGCCCTTCCTCGCCCAGACTCCAGGGATCAGGACTCATCTCTTGCCAGATGACGACCATCACCGGTCCGAAGGGCCAACTGACGCCTGCTGCCTTCGTCCCGGTTTGGACCGTTTGCACAAGCTCATGAAAAGCCCTGGGTATCGTCCCCACGGGATAAAATTAATCCAAGACAGGTCACAATCTGGTCCAGTCTGCTCAGGACTCTGTATCCCCTTTAATCGTCCTTTTAGATCCACACGCTTTGAAAGCCCGGAGCTCTCTGACTGCCCCCATCTCCAGGAACTCCCCAGCTCAGCTGCCAGTCTCTGCTTTACCCGGACCCATCTAAATCGAGCCTCACTCCACATCTAAATTGAGCCTCACTCCACATCCAAATCCAGCCTCACTCCACATCCAAATCCCACCTCACTCCACATCTAAATCCAGCCTCACTCCTTTCCAACTCAAAAAGCCCTCGACAGTTACAGACAACGCCAACTTCTGCTGCAAGAAAATAACCTGGTCCAGCGGGTGCCAACTCCATTCCCAAGCACACAAGGGGAAATCTGCCTTCCTAACACGTCTCCCCAGGGCGCTGCCGATTAGTTTCAGCAGGAGAATCAACCTCAGGTTCCTCCCTACCAGGTAGGAAGCGGCTCTTGGAGACGTCGCTCGACGCGGTGTCCACAGCGGAGCCCCTCGTGTTTCGATATTTGTGCCTTGCAGGGCTTGCTAGGAACTAGTTTGCAAGCAGAAACTTAAAATGCTGGAGAAAGAAGGCACCAGGGCTACTGAAAGGGTCTGCGTGTGCCGCGCTGAGACTCCTCGCTGCTCCTCTGCAGAGCGACTGCAGGGGAAAAGAATCAACCGGTGCTGGTGACAGCAGCACTTTTGCTCCATCCTCATCCTCAAGCTTCTCCTGACCTTCGGTAGCACCAATCAGATTCGCACGGCACTTTTGAAACCTCAGACCACTTTCAAATGTTCATCCATAAATCCGCTGTTATCCCAGTGCTGCAGGGAGAGCCTCATCCCGCTGGATGTGGGCTGGGGCTGAGCAGCGAGGCCGGGCAGCAAAGGCACCACGAGGTGCTGGGGCTCCTGCAGCCACCAGGCCACTGTTCCAGCTAAAATAAAACACAGGAAAGACCGGGAGAAGAGGCTCCATGAAGCTGCTCCAAGGGCTTTATCCAAGCTAATCCATGAATCCATCCACTCCTCCTGAAACAGGGAGCTCTGGAAACACACGTGGAGGGGGAGCGCCAGCGCAGGGCGCCTACCTTCTGCTGGGGTGGCTGCAGGTGGCCTTCATCCTTCACGTCTTCATCAGCCCATTTCCTCATGCTCAGGATACGAATCTGCTTGCCCAAACTGGCGTCGGCGAGTGAAATGTTATCTGAAGACTTCTTAAAACACAGAAAACGAAGTGAAAACTATAACTGATTTTTTTTTTTTGGTGAGTAAATTCCAAGGATTGTCCTAAACAAGCATTTTGTCCCTGTTTGAGCAGAGCCAAGGTCCCTCCGTGTTTGCAGGGGGCAAACAGCTCATTGTGCTTCAGCAGACCCGAGTGCTGGGGATGGACGTGTTGATCCGCGGCTCTCGGAGCCGTTACGGACTCGTGTTCAGCGCTGAAACACTTCCCGTTTCCTGCGTTTCCCCTGGAAAAAAAGAACAAGCCAAAAAAGAAACCATCATTTCTTGTTGTTACTCCGAATCATGTCATTTTTTAAATGACAACTCTGAAAGACTCGAATCGGCGCCTTTTGTAACCGTTGCTAAAAAAAAAGAGGGATAAAATACCTGCTCGTGTGTGATGGAGCCCAAGGAGCGACGGAACAAAAGCAGGCGTCAGTCTGTGCATTCCTGGGAATGGGAAAGCCCGGAGCGTTCGTGCTCGAGACGCTGCCACTGTGGTTCCCCCCACGACGACAGTGCAGCTGCAGCTAAGGATTATTCAGAGGTTTTAAAAAAGAGCAGAGAAAGAGAGAAAAAAAGGGATCTTAAAGCATCTTATGGCAGGTCAGGTATCACCCAGCCAGTTGTCCCCTTCCCTGAAATAACCCTGGTGCTGTTAATGAAAGGTTGTATTCAGATCTAACAGGTCTACAAATGTGGTTGGAATTTGCCGCTGTTGGACATTCGCTTTGAGGTGTTTATGGGTCTGGTTCGGGTGAAATTCCAGCACTCTCCACCCTGCCGTTCTGGACGTTTTCCTCAGAAACGGACCCTTCCTTTTCACTCACAACGTGCTGCCACGGTGCCCGTCCGGGTGGCAGGAAGAAGGTCCCCTGTTTTTCCCAGGAGAGTTTTCAAGATAAGTTACTTTAAGAAAGACATCGCAAAGAGAAGCCGGAGGGATACAAAGACGCAGACAGGACCCTCCAAGGGTGGTGGTGGCCGAGGTTGCTCTGCCACCTCTCAAGACCTCTGGGTGCTGCAGGACGAGGACGGCGTCGCACCGAGGACTCCTGCAAACCCGCAGGCAAAGGCAGGAACACACAGCACGTTGCTCCATGTGGAATAATTCAGTTCGTGCACTATACACGCAGGGAGCCAAATATTTCACTGTTGCTGCTATATTTTGTAGCCTCTGCCTGTATTCAGTCTCTTGGATATAAAACTTTATGGGAAAGCGTGTCGAGAGCTTTCAGCGAGTCTCAAACTGTCTTTAAAGCTCATTTGCTGCTGTGGTTTTAGACTCTGGAGCCTTGTTGATAAAAAGCTAGTGATCTGTAAGGTGAAATAAATGGTAAATTCTGAGCTATTTTCATTCAGAAACAAAATTTTGGCACTACTCTCAACTGGGTGCTAGGGGAAAGCAAAATGCAGTCCTGCTGCCTGGGAAGAGCTTTAGGAATATCACAAATGCCAAATCCATTCGTTGCAATCAAAAGATTCGAGGTGTCTGTGAGACTCGCGACTCGCTCTCGGTGCTGAATAAAGCTGCCCAGGAAACCAAAACAAACAGATAGGCTTGAAATTTAACTTGGCATTAATGAAGCTTTAGAAAGGATTAGGTTAAGCTTGGAAAACACACTTAGCTTCACTGGGCCGTTTGCTCGGGTTTCCCCTCAAAATAGGTGCGGATTGTGACCGATCTCCTTGTTGCGACGTGAACGGGCTAATGGGGACCAGACTGGGAGCCGGGGTGCTGGGCTGGGGATGCAGGACCAGCGACTGCAGAAAAGAGAGAGGAAAAGGAAGAAGAAGGAGGAAAAAATGGGGAAAAAAGTGTCCTTGCTGCTTCCACGAGCTCACGGTGCCGCCGGGAAAGCCTTCGTCCCTCCGCTGATCCGATTACATTTCTGCAGTGCTCTCAGAAAGCGAAAGCCCAAGATTTACTACGTGCATTACAATAGGAACTAGGTGTTAGTCTGCATCAGGGCGCCTCACGGACAGGCCGATCTGAGCTTCTTCACAGCAAAACGCTACAAAACCCGCGGGTGACGGGGCGAGAGGAGCAGCGTCCTGCGTGCGAGGTTAGAAGAACCCGTTCTAAACCCCAAACAAACTGCAAAGCAAAGAGCAGGATCGGCGCCAACGAGGAGAGCTCCCTCACCACGGCCTGGGCTCCGACTCCTTCCAACAGGGTAATCACAGCAGGGCGCAGATCTTCATGTCGCGGTGTTGGGAATCGTAATTAGCAGCTGGCAGCTCGTTTGGTGCGCTCAGAGCGAAGCCTCCGTCGCGCTGCGCCCCTGCACGGCCGCATGCAGGGAATACTTCAAGCCTTGAGGCTCCACCGCCACCTGAAACCTGGTCCAAAATAAGAGTTTACCACAACTTGGTGGTCAGTTTAGTGCTGGTCAAGGGTTGGTGGTGTCAGGCGTGCTCATGTATGCCCCGAACTGTAAAGAATTTAAAAATAAATCTTAATAAGCAGCACAGTAAAAACGCTGCTACCGGCCCTGCAATAATTACAACCTCAGAATCACTGGTTCCAAAGCCTAAACCATTTGTATTTGAAGAAGGCACAATAATGAAAGTCCTAAAAACCCTCAAATTATGATTAACATCAAATCCTCAAAGCCGGCAGATTCGTGGAGCAGTTTCTTTTCAGTAAAATGTGCATTTTCTCTCCAAGTGAGTGACTCTGCTTCATATTAACTCAGCACAAGGCGCCCAGAGCCCCTCGCAGCACCGCACCTCCCCTGGGAGGAAACCACCACCACCAAAAATACCTGGAATCTCTTCGAACGCTTATGTAGGAGAAACCCCACATTCCAAGCAGCAGCTCCGATACCACCTTTCGGCCAGGAATTCCTATTACTCAGCCTGGCTAAGCACATCCACGGGATTTGATCCATACAGCTCTGTTTAACAAACTTTTCTGTGAATCTGCAATAAGAATATTATAACTCCTTCCTCTCCTAATAGTTCTCCAAAAAAGCGAGTTTTAGGGAAGCCTGCAGGCACCCTCTCTCCTAGCCCTCCAGAAAGCAGGATTTGCTCCATTTTGCAATAGTAATTTAAGAGCCAGCCTTACCACCGCTCTTACCCTCGCCAAACAGCAGCAACTGTTGATCTGCTTCGAGGGCCCTCTGCTCTCCGCAGGGATTTCTTAAGTGCTTCCCAGCTCTTCAGGAAACTTGATCCGTGTTCAGAGGGATCCTCCGGCGCTGAACGGAATTAAGGTAGAATTACCCTCAGATTTATGGAGAAACGCGGGAGCCAAGCTTTAAAAAACAGCAATTTCATCGGGAACCGAATGGAGAGGAATGAGAGCGTTGAAAGAAATGGCAAGAACAGGCAGGAAGCTCCCTAGCCCCGTGGCAGCGTGGCCGGGGGACGCGGATGAGCTGCGGGTGCCACCACGGGCACCTCGCGGTGCCCCGGGCCCGGGGCTCCTGCACAAGCCCCGCGGCAGCACCCGGCTACGGGTTTATTACGGAATAACGGGACAGAACCAGCCTGGTTCCGGAACGGGAGCTGAGCAGAGCCAAACCGGGGAAACTGCCCCCCGTGCTGCGAGGCGCCTCGTGCTCGGGACGCGTCGTCGCCCTTCCCAGCTCCGTAGCGTCGCGGCCGAGTTTCCACATTTGTCAAAGCTTCCCTGTTTGCCCCATTCCAGCCCCGCTGCCCCGCTCCGGGTGCTGGGAAAGCCGGCAATAACCCCCGGGCAAGGGGCAGCCCCAGGGCCACCAAGGCAGAGCCAGGGCGACGCGAGGAGGTCTGTGAGGAGGGCGCGTTGCGTCTCCAGGAGCTCAGATAACTTGGAGCAGAGCCGTTTCGAGGGATGCTCCATGCACAGAGCACCGGGGGATCGGGAGAACGAAGGCTGGAAGCTGCCCACGCTTCACCCGGAGGGAATTCACACAAGCACCAAGGTGCCATGAAGACTCCTACCCGGGAAGACATTGGCCATCCCCAGCCACACAGCAGCTGCCTATTAAACTCCGCACATCTTTCCTTTAAAATACCTGAGGCTTTTGGACCAAACTGTTAATTCAGAATAACCAGAAATATAGGAAAAAAAAAGCATAAAAGAAGCGGTAAAAGAAATTAGGGCAAAGACTTGCAGTCTGCCAGCAAATGTGTCTTTTGTGAACACAAATTCCCCAGGTTCGGGGCACTTAGACCCCAAGGCTCCTCACGGGGCAGGGACGGGGGAAGGCCGGGAAGGCCCGTGGTGGGGAGGACACGTGGGAAGATGCTGCAGTTCACGCGGTTGCAGCTGGTACCGACTTCTCTAACACAGCCGAGGCCCAAGAAGGAGGTGCTAAGTGACAGAATACAAACCAAAGTGATCTGACACTCGTTACCTTATTAAGTATGGTCTTAAGTAGCTTTTCGCTTAACAGGAAACCTAATCTTATCTTGTTTATCTGATGGTGCGTGAGGTAGTAACAGCTTCTCACTACTAAGAATCACCAGAGGAAGCCCTTGAACAAGCAGGTGCCTCCGATGGGAAGAGTTGCTAGACACCCCCCAGGAACGACTCCAAACCCCCAAAATCCGGAGTGTTTCCAAGCTGGGGAAGCTCCCACCTCCCCTCCTGCCGCCAGGAGCATTCAGGAGCAAACGGGGTGCGGAGCTTCCCCCACTGCCATTCCACCCAATTCCAGAAACGTTCGGTGCTGCCTTTTTGCAAGCGTGTGTTCTAACCAGGGAGGTTCTCCCATACGTCATGGTCCTGGTTTTCCAGCTATAATCAATTAGGGAGGGCCTGACTTCAAAACAAACTGTACAATGAAAGAAACCGCAATTTTAAGTTTCTCACTTAAGTAAAACAGAAGAAATGTGCTCGTATCACAGAAACTCCTGGATTTCCAGCCCCGGGGTGGGGACACACGTGTCCAGCACGTATTTTCTGATAAAAAACACCTTTTTCTCACAAGCAGGGTAAAGGAAAGTACCTGCAGAAATGTCCTGGCATGATCGGATCCTCTTCTGCCTCCCATGGGCTACGTTTTATGTAAAAACATGCAGAACTTGGGCATTTCTGCTATGAAGGTTGCAGAACTGAAGAATGCAGGCAGCAGAGGGGCCTGTGGCCAGGACTCGTGCACAGGATGCACATTTGGGGCCCCATCACCTCCAATCCAACCCATTCTTGCCCTAACCAAACTGCCCTCAACAAATTCTCCATGTCCGAGCTGTGTTTCTCTATTCTAGCGTACGACTTCGCTGACGTGGAACCTGACAAGCATTAAGATATAAATTAGAGGATTAAATAAGATTTTATTGTCACATGTAACTGCTTTGTCCGAGCTGTACATCTGGCAGGTTTCTGTGGGAAAGGGAAGTGCAGCTGCCGCCTTCCCCGCTCCGAGCCCGCGCGCGTGGGGTTAAGGCCACCGAGAGCAGCGTCGCGGTTCAGACAGACCCCGAGGGCTCAAAGGCTCCAACACGCGACCCAAGAGCGGCGTTTTTCACACCTCGCTTCTTCCAAGCCATTTTGTTTAATTTAGTACAGGTAAAGAGAGGCTGATGAACAGATTTGGCCTACGTATACAATACATACTGACAGTTTAGCCTGTTGTAGATGTGAGATGTTTAAACCTTGAAGCATCTGCTTTGTTCTTCCAGGTATAAACCAGAGAAATAGTCACACCTCCCAGCGACAAATGCTTCGGATGAGGTTATCTTAAACTGCGGATTTTCTCATTTACACAGCAGGGATAAAGTCCAATAATACAACCTCTTTAGTGGCACCATTTCACATATTTTGGGCAACGTTAGTATACAAGCGGTAATTAAATAAAAGTAAGTGCATCCAAACATGAAATTCTCTAAAGATACCACACTTCATTTATCCAAAGCGGCAATTTTCTGACGAGAGCTGTAATTCAAATTGAAATAATCCTTTACACATTTCACCCAGAGGAAAAGAGGTAACACACCCAGGGGAGCCTCTGAGCAATCTCCTACCCTATCCCCTATGCATTACATAAAATAACCCATATAGAAGTGTAAATCCAATATTCAGATGCAAATAAAAGAGAAGCAAGTCTCTGATGTTGGTAATTTGCAGATTTCAAAATCTATTCGTGTTGGAATTTACTACTTTTGTCAAACATTTACTTCTATATGTGCACTTCATATTTTATATAAAAAAAGACAATAAATGAGGCTAGTGTGGCATAAAGTCATTGTAAACCCAGCAAAACCAAAAGAATTAGACTTGTGACATTCATTTGGATGATTCACCACCCCCCGAACCCTTTATAGAAAAAGGCAACCATCATTTAAGTGAAACACACATTCTGCTAGTAAAAAACGTGAACCAAGCCCTGCTCCGGGGAGGGCCTGCTGGAAGGGGGAGCCCACGCTGGCTCCGGGCAGGCTGCTCCCCATTGCCAACGACTCCTTCTCCTGCAAAGGTTGGCTCACCACGGAAAAGCTGTTTTGAAGGCGGCCGACATATTTTCCCTTTCAAAAATTAAAATTCAAGGCATGATAGTGCAAGAGGTAAGTTTTGATTTGAGAACATTATTTGTACACTAACTGTGCTTAGTCACTACATCCCGATTTATTGTCTTAAAGAAGATACGGCAACAAAAGCTACAAGATCTCTATAAATTTCATTTTGCCTAAATTTACCGGTACATCCATGAACCTCATCAGTATTAGTACAACTTGATTATCCTAATGATTCCATTACAAAACTTGCAAAATGTATCACAAGGTGAATAAACCCTCTAGTGCAAGTCTTCTAACGTTCTGTGTGCACAGTAATCCTGTGTAGTTCGTTTCCTCCAGGTTAAATCCCCAAAATCTTTCTGTAACAATTATGAAAAAAAGTGTTTTTAATATTGTTTCTTCTGTTAAATCCGAGAGGTTTGAGTGTTCCTGGCGTCGCCGTCGGGCTGTGTCGAAGGCCGTGAATCTCTTGTCTGTGAGTATTCACTGTCAGATGACTCTGTGGGTTCAAGCAAGTTTTCATAATCACTGTCTTCCGATTCGTCAACATTGTCACCAACTGCTCTTTGGGAAGATGGCAGGGACGCTCCGTTTCCAGAATATTTCAATCCTGCCGTTGTTGAAACGTAACTGGAGGAACCTACTGCTTGCGGTCGGGGCATGAACACGTTGCTCTCCAGGACGCCGTGGCCAGCAGGACTTTCCTGACCGGCTGCGCTGAAATCCAAGTACGGAGGGGGAGGATCAGAGACATCCGAGTCTTCCAGCGTGCAGCCTTCCACGGCAAACCCAGTGTAGGACATTCGTGGGACAAACAGAGGTTCCAGGTTGTCTGGCGGCATTTGCCTGTTTAAAATTGCTTGCTGCAGTCCTGCAAAAGCAGAGGAGAATTAGGGGACTCCGTTTACTTTACAGTATATTGTACATGACCCAGCCAGACGGTACCACACACCCTGTAGCACCTCCTCCCTGCCTGCTGCCCTTCGTGCATGTCCCCTGTACTGCTCTCAAGCTCCTGCACTGGGTCTTTCCCCTCTCAGTCTGGCAATTCTCATTATTATTTTCATCACAGCACGGCATATGCTATCCTTAACCATCACATCAGGCCTTGCTTGTTGTTACTTCCTTCTCCTTGAGGCTGCCAAAAAAGAGCCTGCTCCTTACATCAGTGCATCCATGAGCCTCGTGTTGTCCAACTCGACTATGACTGTTATACAAACCTGCAAGACGAGGCGCAAGGGGAATAAAACATCCCGTGGAAGTCTGCTGCCTTTTGTGTGCTCAGTAACCCGATGGGTTCATTTGCACCAGGAAAACTCCACAAAATCCAAAATCGGGGCCACTGGAAACTTCTGCCCCTTACTGCCTTCCAGCTGATGCTCTCTGCACCTTTCCGCCAGCTCCGCTCTCCCTCCCTGCGCCAGGGAGCAGCTGTGCTGAAGCCCACGAGCTCCTTCCCACCCACCATGACTTGTTCAACACTGAAAACCTGCCCTGCTTTTGGGCTGCCCATGTTACCTTCCACTCATCTTCCTGTTTTCAATTGATACTACACCTTGAGAGTCACATCTTCGCACTTCTCTCAGTGCCCCTCAGGATAACCCCCAGGAGCAGCATTTCCATTTCTGTGGCAGGCTCTAGGAACCACTTCCAACGCTCTTCCTCCTCCTCCTTTCCCCATCCGGAGCGGGATGGGCTCCAGGCACCTTCCCTGCCTCTTCCCTCCTTCGCTCCAGCCCATGAACGTGGGCTGAGAGACCAGACTTGCCTGTAAAACACTCCTGTGACAACAGTGCCTCGCTGCCTGCACACAGAAAATATCCAAGGATTTCCAGAACTGCTCTGGGATGCACACGGAGAGGCAGCTTTGTTCTGTATTGCTGCAACATGCCGTTTGCTTAGGAATTTTCTTAGTACTTTTTAGTATCACTGACCTTTTCACTCTTCTCTGCTCCTACAATGCACTGTCCCCTTTTAGTTCTCTCTTACACTCACAAATGGAATTAGATCAGCAACGTCTCCTTGGAAATACTCAGGCTTTTCCCAGAATCTGTACATTCTTCACAGATTCTTCGCAGAATCATGAAAATAAAGTTAATACCAACTGAAATTCATATTTTAAACACTGTATCAGCACTGATGAGCAGGAAAGTTCTAACTATATTTACAGTTTAAAAGAAAATTCCTTCTGTTTTCTAGCAGGTAATCCTGAAGACTGGAGTGACTTCAAAAGGGACTTAACTCTGGGATTTAGTTTAAAATTGAAAAGTATTTTTTCAGCACTCTATCACATTCACAGCCAAGTCAAACAACAATAAAAATATAATAATGTTGAATAAAATAAGACTGTAGCTATGAAGTAGGAGGGGAAGGTAATATTTGAGATATTCTCCTCTAAACCAGTGGTAAAGAACTGTGACATTCACTAAAAGCTGCAGGGTCAACAAACCTTGTGGACGATACTTCAGCTGCTCTGTGTCACTACCCATCATTTAAGCATCCTTTTTGCTTTACCCTGGCTGTTGGTGTCCAGGAACATAAGAGAATTCAAAGTTAATTGGAGCTGGGCTTGTATTTGGGGTTGGGAAAGGAGTGAAGACTTCCACAAGCCTTTTATAGTTGCTGGCCTGCAAGCACAGTACCTTATTACTATTTAATAATTGGAAAGGAGTCGCTCCAGTGCTTTAGTCCTGCTTTTTCCATTCCTGGCTTTGCTCCACTTTTCCTTTCCTACAGCAGATCTTTCCCTGTGTTATTTCCAGAATTAACTCACCCCATTCTTCCTCTACAGTCCTATGTCTTCCTCTTATGCTTTCTGTTTATTAGCACTGAATAAATACTTGCAGTTCAGGTAAACTCATTCAATATAAAACCACCACATATTGCTCCCAGTATGATTTTTTTCCCCTTTTACTATAAGTTGAGGAATACAACTAAATTCCATAAAGTGTTTTGTATTTACAGCCTCCATTTCTAAAAGAAAGGGAGAAGGCAACTTACTTATTTCTTGTTCTTTTTCATTTTTTCTTTGTGCGATTTGCCTTTTTAACTTGTTTACATCAGCTTGAAAGGATTCAACAACACGCTCACTTTTTTCTACATCTATACATACTGCCTAGGAGAAAAACATAAAACAGACTTAGATTTTGCAAAAATACAGGAAAGACTTCTACAACAGGATTAACAAAGCTTCTAACAGTCAAGGAGCTATTAGAAGCACAAAATTAGGAGCAGGAGTCAAATATATCAGAGCAGCACAAAATCCAATCTGAAGGTTAATATTTTTCTTTAGTTGCCGTTGCCAACTTCTGCAAAATAGAAAAAGCATTTCCAAATAATTCATTAGGAACAGGAAAATTTTCATAAAGCTTCAAGTCTCTTCCATCAGGTGGGATAGTTTTGGATTTTCAGCTTGAACTCAAAACAAGCTCATAGCCATAGATATATTGGTGTTAGCACAATAATGATATTATAGCAGCATGATTTTAAATTGCAACATAAAAGGCTCATGGATACGGCCCTATCTGGGGAAAGCAAGCGCTGGCACCACTGTCCCAAGCTGCTCTGCTGGCTGCTACCTCTGTTACATAAGTGAGGCCTATAGATTTTTATTATTTTTAAAATTTCCTCTATACTAACTGCGAAAAGAAGGCAAAATCTTCATTGAAAAGCCCAAGCTTAAAAACCATGCTGGAATTTCTTTTCAAATCCAAACATATTACACCATATATTGTTCAGTTCTTTAGAAATTAAATATTAGGCAGTATCATTATTATTATGTAGTTAGCGAATAATGCTAATAAAGGCTTATCTGCTTCTGGACAAAAACAAAACAAAAAACCCCAAACAACCATTATTTCCAGTCCCGTAACATCCTCTACTTTGAAGATAAGACTTGCCCATGTCAGCATGGGCATTAGATTTATTTTTAAGCTCTCTAAACCACGGGGAGCTGTGTGATCTACCCGTTGAGAACCAAGGAACATGCTGAACGGGGAGGAAGGCAACTCCCCCATGATGTCACGTTTTCCATTTTTCCAGACACCAAGTCAAACAACAGCAAGAGCGTGAAAGCGGCAAGAACAGCATTAAAGAGTAAATACCATTAGCTAATGGGATTGACCTCCGAAAATAAATAATTTTCCTGTCTCCTGGAGCCAGCATGGAAAGTGCTCAGCCTCCTAGGTGTGAGCTACTCACGATGCAGGTTGGAGAGCAGGAGCTTCCACAAAGCAGCAGCCCAGGCTGAGCTTGCAGCACTCAAGTAGGAATTTAAACTAACAGATGGAGCTTTCTCCACTCTCTCATATATACCAAGACCCTCTGTTAAACAAATTTGCCTTTAAACCTGTGCAGATCCCTTCAGCAAGGCAATGTCACCCTGAAGTCACTGCTCTAACTTGCAAGACGCAAGAATGGAGGATATTTGGACCAACAACTTTTGGAGCGGACACTGCAAATAAATACATAAAATAGAAAAAGTTCCATTCCACTACTGAAGAAGAAAAATATATGTATATTTATATTTCAAAGTTTATTTCCCATAGTTTGCAAGAAATATTCTACAGACTCTAAAAAGTCTTCGTTCCTCACACCATTGTTTATGAAAGGATAAATGAAGGTTTATACAAACTGACCGATATTAAGGTTAGTTACCTGTACTTTTTCCTGAAGTGCATTATAGACTTGATAAATAGCCCTGATGTCCTTCATCACTCCATCTTTGTCAAAGAAATCAGTACTGTCAAAAAACAAAACAAAAACACACACAAGTCATTAGTTTGAAAAAACATAACACAAGTGGAGATTTTTGCTATCTTTGAGATGCTGCTAAGTAGTCAATTTTTAAAATATATGTTGTATTGCTAAGAGGGAATTATCTTAGAGAGCCAAAACTTGGGCAATAACAAAATCATATCTTTAAGCTTTTTCTGCAACAGGCTTGTCTGAATGAGATTAAATTTATGCAGGAGACCTTCCACTACTAACTCTTCCACTAGAAGAGCTGATTTGCATTTTAGAATTAAAAAGGCATAAAAAACCTACTGCCAAATGATTGTTTCAATTATGAGAACAGTCCTGCATGCAGAGTCTCCTTCAGAAGGCCCACAGCACCAACTGTCCACATTGACTCTGCTTATTAGTGCAGTTCCATTTGTTCTCCTCAAAGATTTGATTCTAAGCAGAAAAAGGACACTGGGAACCAACTTCTAATTCTTTTCCATAATTAGCTGTTTTGCTCTGCTTGAAACCCACGGTTGCATAATTCATTGGAAGGTAAAGAACACAGCCTGATGACTGCACTTCATTTAAAAAAGGGAAAAGTGGAAGGTGGAGGGCAATGATCCAAGCACACACTTACCCATGTTCCTTAATAACTTTGGCATAATTCTGAGAAGTATTTGGCACTGAAGAAACTTTGTATTCCTGTTGACTAGTGTTGCCAAGGTTAGGAATAGTAAGTGACACCCTTTGATTATACCTGTTAAAAAAAAAAAAAAAAATAGAGTTCCTTACTCATTTTTCAGGAGGTTCTTTACACATTAGTCTAGATACTGTTTCATCCTCCTGCTAATCACAATTCTTCTGCATGTAAACCTTCTAGGTAGTTTTACAGATACAAAGAGAGTGAAGCCATGCTCAGGTCTCAAATTTAAGAAGAATATGTTACTAAGTCATGATTTCTCTTAAAATATACTGGCTTTGTTGGTCTGAAGAACTTTCACTCATCCTAAAACTTCAATTTATAAACTGCTTGCACAGAAAAAAAAATAATTACAATTATCTACACAAAAAGATACTGTTGGATAAACAGCAACCTCAATGCACAATTGTAGAAGATGAAAGGTAGTTTTAAAGTTTCAAAATAGACAAAAAAACACAATAAGCAGCAGAATTTAAAAAAATAAATCAGGAGCAGCTCACATCCAGACCACATTTACCTTCGGTTTGGTCTAAAAAGCACATATTCTAGGGCATGCGTGGAGTTATTTGCAGTGGAAATGAAGCTGAAGAGAAGGAAGACAAGGTCAGGCACTCCGAGAATGTGTGTCAGCTGCTTGTGAATGATGTGCTCCCTGTACGACATCTGCTGCTGAGTGTTTCTCCTAAATCTGTACCATCCAATAACATTCTGTAACCAAAGCACAGGAGAAAAGGGATTAACTGAGATACAGATTTACCTGCTGATAAAGTTACTATGATATAATCTGAATGAGCTAATGCACAAAATTATTATAACTAAGACAATTTCTGTGTCCCTTTACAACCTGCCATTTAATTGCTGTCTAGTACAAATACCTGCATATCCTCAGTGGCATTTAGGATCCTAGATTCAATACAGGTTACACTTTAATTATTTAACCTTCACAACAAAATGTGGAGCATCTTCCAATTATTAAGTTTATTCAGTCTTCCAACAGAGCATGTTTATTTTCCTTTATAGCCTATATGTTTCAGCCCCCTACTCACTTGTATTACTTCCATTTCCAGGGCTATGCATCACCAAACACACTTGCAAATTCCTGTTTGTTCACGAGCTTTGGGACTAATCTGCTGGGTTTAGTGATAAAATTATCTCATTTAATTGTGAAAGATTTGTATGCACATCAGATAAGACCCAGTCTAATTCAATGATTATCTCAAATGCAACATGTATTTAACTCTTATTTCAGGGAAACTAACATTTAATTTACAAGAATAATGAAAAAGGACACATCATTAACAAAGCATGGCTTAGAAAGAGTCCGAGAATAGACACGAGTACACAGTGATACATAAAAATATGCAATATACACAGGAATGCAGCAGATTCTACATATGTAAGAACACAGGACTCCCGAATTAAAAAAAGCTATAAGCAGCAATGATTTTATAGGGAAGTCTACAAAATTACATGCATAAACCATGTTTATTTTGCTGCTAAAAGAAGAGAATCTAAGATTGGCTTCATTCACAGACAATAGTACTTTTCTTATTTGATATAATGACACTAATATCATTAAGGCTGTTGTTCTTTAGTCAAATAACATTGCAAGTTCTCATTTCTCCAGTTGTGCCAGTTTTCTCACCACAGATAATACATCTGCATAGATTTCAGAGCCAGGAAGGTCCTAACAAAATAAAATTTGGTCAAAAAAACATTGGCACCTTGATTTGTCTTTTTTTTTAAAAAAAAATCAATTTTATGATTTTTGCATTGTGTCCTGATGGGAAACTTAACATGACCTGTTTGTAGTATCATAAAGTAGAATTATGGAATTACCAGAATTGAGGATCTGGGACTGGAGACGCACTGCATCAGCACAGAGATGTGTGTGTGTGTGTGTGTATATATATATATATATATATATATATATATATATATATATATGCACACACAGAGCATGTATGTGCTATAGGCACACACAGAAGAGACAGTACTCAGTTTGTATTGGGAGAAATAGACAAAAAAAATTATCATAATGATCGATGTTGCAAGAATTGCACAAATTTAGGGCTTGTTTCCCCGCAGATCCTTTTTCAATTTAAGCCCTGCCCGCAGGCAAAAGTCCTGGGTGCAGATGGCCAAGGGATCAGAACGTGAAGATCCCAAACTCGAGCAGCACTCGAGTACCTGTCCTCACACACTCTGCAAACTTTGACTCTCCTAGTTAACTGCTCTAATTTTATTCACTTAAGGGCAGCTATGCTACTAACAAAATATACACGATATAGAGCTATAATATCTGACATATAACTACCTTCTGATACAACCACTTTTCAGCTTAGAACTACTGGTGCAATACCTGCAAGGCTACGTCACGACATTTTTTTTTAACCTTTAAAATTGAGTCTTTGGAACAGAATTTCAGTTTAGCTACATTTTGGCACCCCATTGTAATTGTAGGAGTTTAGCTCTGAAATTAGACACACAGTGGGTCTGGAGACCTGAGATTAAATTCTTCAGAGTATTTAGATGTTATTCACAAATTTATGTAAGTAAAAAATATTACTACAAATCCACCAACTTCTGCATGGGATAAGTCTTGAGTGAAAAAGAGACCACTGAACTTGTGAAAGAAAATTTGTGAATGAAAATATTTCTGCTAGTTAACTCCTTGTTTTTCCCGTCTGTCAATACCACTCTAGTTGCAGACTCTAGAAGGACTGGATAAAGGACTAGAAGAGGAAGAAAAGACAGAAAACTTACTTTTCTTCGATCTTTAAGAATCCTGTCCAAACTCTCCTCATTAACCTTGCCTGCATAGTCATAAAAGCTTGAACCAAAAAAGGAAAAGACAAATGTAGGTATACAGTTTACACATGCATTATTTATAAAATAAATAATTTAGACTTTGATGGTGTTCTTCAAATAGATGGCATTCTGTAAGTCACCAGAAAACCTCCCAAGTTTTACCTTTATGAATACGGGTCAGTATTCACACCACCTGCTTAAGACACCCAAGTTGGGTGCACAAGGTTAGAAGCTGGGTTGACTATTCAGTTAAGAGAGAGGCTCACAGAGGAGGAGGCAGGACACTGAGATCAGGTGCATGGGGCTAGCTGGTGCAAACGGCCTAACCACCTTTAAACCACCAGAAATAAACTGTAACATGCCTGTAATTTTTGGTTGTAAAATGCTTTCATTGCACACATTAGTTTGATCAAAGTGTTTCACCCTACAAGCAGAGTACATAAATGGACCATGTAATTTTCTTTTCACAAGCATTTGATCGACTCCTGCTTTGATAACAGAAGCCCTACCTGCCAAAGAGGAAAGTAGGGCCCTTTTACATGCATCTATATATATAAATTTCCTGAGTTCCAGTCCTGAAATTAGACTCATGTGAATGGACCCCTGCAGCCAAAATAGTTCTACTGAGGTCAGCAGAAGCCCAAAGAAACACTGGGGTCTTTCCACATGGTTCTATTTACAGGACTGAGGCCCAATACCTAACAAACAGTTTTTCAGGGGACATCACCAATTTAGGAATTTATAAACCTACCTGCACAGATAGGGTTACAAATTCAAATGGATCACACTTCATTATAAAAGGAAAAACATTTGAAAATAGATTCCTCCTTGACTTACCTGCCAAGTCCTTAGTCTCTTTCAAGAGCTGATATCACTAACACCTAAAGCAGTGCAGGAAAACACTCTGTTTTAGAGGTCTATGATCTCAACTCTTGTGGGGAGGAAAAAAACAACAGAAAATCCTGAACTCAGTACTTGGCTGGTAAATAAGGTTGGAAATAAAGTTTGCTTTAGTAGTCAAAATAATTTGCATATTAAGACCACAGTTAATTACAAATTTGAGACATAAGTAACATTAGCAGTCTTATTTATGCATTCTTGCAAGTAATACATAACCAATTCTGTCTCTGTGATTCACTAGAAGAATTCTCGTATGGGATGAGCTACCACACCTTCCTTTTAAAACTGCACAGATTGATAAATCTGGCCTTAGAAAATGCTTATTTCTTGCTCAGAGGCAAACCTACTCAATAACAGCAATGCCAGCTTGTAAGAAGGCAGAGCAGATGAGCCATAGAGGATGGTGGCTGCATTTAACTCAATATCGTATAGCAGAATGCCCCAAACAGCACCAATTACAGCTAAAGGTAGAGCAAAAGGGGTAAGAAAACCTGATCTCCCAGTGTGGTGCTGATACAGATTATTCTTGTGAAAAAGCATGCTGTGAGATACAGGCTTCTACCCCTTCCTCCAGCAGCTCAATTACTAACACGCAATTTCTTGACAGGGAAGAGACAGGAAACATGATCACTTTTGACTTGCATCCCTAGGAATCAGGAAAAGACTAGCAGACATCAGGTATTACGTGCAGAAACTCTAGCATATGTATATGTGTGTGTATACATATATACACACACACATATATATATTTCACTGGGATAAGTGTGCCCTCTGTGTAATTATCAGCTAACAAATGGCAGACTGGAGCTTTTCTCTCTAATGTAACTAATGTCAATCATAATATCTAAGGTACTGAGTCTTCCTAATTGTCTAGAAGTCTCCAAATGAAGACACAAAGTCATTCACTGGGAATTCCTTCTAAAAAGGATCTCCAGAGAGCAATTTAGAAGCTATGGCTGTGTAACAAACGGAGACTATGCAGGAAAGTTGCAAGTAATAGATTAAGGCTGCTAAGCAGAATATATAGACCTGCACTTAATTTTAATTTAGGAATACAGAAAATCAGAAGCAAAAAAAATAGTATGCTGAAAGTTCAAGAGTAATGAGCTGCTAGCACAGTCAGTAAAGCTATCTATAAAACCACCTGTGTGCCTGAGCAATCTTGTGAAGCAAGGGCAGACAGAGCATAGTGAGACTTTAGGGCAACATGGCTTAAGCAGCACTAATCCGAGCCTCCCATTTAAATTGGCTTTGACACTTGTCCTCATTACCAGAGTGACACGATGTAACCCGACCACTCTCCACCTCCAGTACCTGAAGTAGAGTTCAAAGAGGAGGAGAACAGGGCTCTATTAGCTACCCAAGCACCTTTTCTAAACCAAAATGTTGTATTATGAGGAGTGTTAATAAAACTGTCAACTCATGCTTTCCTCAGCATGGCTGGTGCCATTTACGCACATTTCTGTAATAATATCAGACAAGAAAATAATGTAAATATTGTTAGGTACATCTAAAACACTCGTGTATTTCACTGAGCTACCTTTTTTTTTTCTTTTTTTTTTTTAAATACTGTGCATTAACCCAACTACACAGCCAACACAGGAGGGTAACAGAAAATGCTTACCTAAACAGTTTTGAACAAGGCTCGTGGTTATGGATTTCTGCAACAACAACAAAAAAAGACATATGTCCAGCTGCTCGAGATAAAGGGAAATTCTAGCATGTACCCTGCACAGTCTTTCCACATCACAACTGGTGAGCAATGAAACATTTGTGTCAGACCACACACCGCCCTGCGAGACTTCCCACCACATTTGGGAAGTAACTTCTCTTTCCAGTCTTTGCAGGGTGGAAAATATTTTAAAAATACATAAGCCTCAATTACACTTCTTTTTTTTTTTCCCCCTTCTGTCATTGTAAACTGCTCACATAAGTTCTTCTAGTTCTTTGCTCTTGCTACATTTTTTCCACAACAGCTTGCTTATGTTCATACACGCTGCTTGTTGTAATGTTGTGTATTAGGGTGTTTAACTAGACAAAGGCAAATACTTTATAATTTAAAAAAATCCAAAAATGATTAAGTCCATTTTCACTTCATGTAATAGAATTAAGTTACCAGAAATTTGCTGCAATTTTTTTCATTCTAGATGTAGCAATAAGTACTAAGATGCTTATTTAAGCAGCAGATGTTGTAAGATTCCAGCAGTCAGAAAGAAGAAAGCAAAAACCCAACGTACATGCTCTCTCACACCAAACATGACTTACAGAAATTAGAAGTCACAGAAAAGAATGCCACTCAGCTGTCTTAACATTTCTTCATGTTTTTCTGCCTTAATCCTGTAGTTTTCATCCTAAACTGTGCTTGCTCAGCTGAGCAAGCAGCGTTTATGCAGAAACAATAGGAAGCCCCTAGGTTAGTTCCCTGCTGGAGTGTTTATCAACAACTCGGTTGAGTGCCTTCCTTCCTGGAGGATGACTCACCAGCTGCTGCTCACGCCTGCAAGCCCAGCAAAGCCGGTATCAGATCTCAGCTCCCAAGAGCAACAGGCTGCACACGTTTGCACCTCGGTGTATTCTGCCACTATCCAAATAAATGTCTGCACCTCCGTGGCACACACACTGCCAGGGAAACGGGAAGTTTTCACTGGCAAGGACAACTTTTGATACTGGTGTGAAGGCTGCGTGTTGGAGTAATTCTAAACAAACCCTAAAATCAGAATCAACTCCGCACTGTCATTCAGGCATACATGAATCTGTGGGAATGATTTGCTAAACAAAGGCAGTATATCAAATTATTCCAGCCTATGGCAACTCCTTCCAGCAAACACTTTGACTGTAATTACTGAGAACTCATACTTGATTCTTAGGTTATGACACATTTACACAGACCTCATCTTTTGGAGGAGCAGCAGCAACAAGGCTACTGCTCAGAACATGCGAAGCGTCTACAATCCTCAATTTGAGCTTTTAAAACTCTGGTGACTTCTGTATGTACATGTATTCTTAAACATATACAGCATGACCAAGCTTTGAGAGAGCCAACACAAAGTGTTGAAACTCATTTGCAAAAGCAGTGCTACAAATCTGTTAGTTTGGTTCAACTCTTGAGCTCCCACTTCAGCTCTTCATGTATCTGCATTTCTATTTCAGTGGGTATTCACCAAACAGAAAAATATTCAAAAGATCTCAAAAAGTATTATTTTCCCCTTTTCAGAAAACAAATAAACAAAACCCTAAATTTGAGAATACAAAAGAGTATTTCCAAAAAGGAGTATTTTTTAAAACCACAAACTCTTAGTTTAGGAAGCAACAGTGAAGCTGCAACCAATATGAGATAATACTGTTAGTTTGTCATCAACAACCCTAATGAGTTACTGTTGAATAGTCATGACTAGTTTTGTCTGAACAGCTACAGATATCTACTTTCTGTTTTCTTCTAAATGTACTTTGAGAGTCACTACATATACAAAAAAATCCACAAAAATAAAAGGATGGGCTTTTTACAATTTTCTCCTTTAACTTAGCTTAAGGACTAGTACAGTTTGATCACTTATTTCAGCTTAGAAATAATCAGAATAGAAACCTCCTTAACCTTCACGATTCTTATTCACACAATTGCCCCTACTTTAATGTGGCATTTTCAGACATAACAAGAGTACAAGTTTCTGAAACTATCAGTTTTGTATTAAAACCTATTTTGAGAGCCAAATGCAAGATATCTGAGTATTAGCTAAGCTTGATAGAGGCCCTGCTCTGCTGTCTGGAATCTGATCCACAAACCAGCAGATTTCAGGACACAGGAAGTCGAGTACGTATACATGAGATCTTTTATAATAAAGCTTACATGAATTTTGAGTTACATACGCACATACAAAAAGGACCCTAAGCCATTATCATTCCTTGCAGGGGCTTCTAAATTTCTGTAAATCAGCCAACTACCCATGACTGCTTTTTACACACATATCAAAATATTTATTCCAATCAACAACAGCTCAACCAGAGATGCCAAATCTTAAGATTCGTGAGAATCATATCCCTTTACCCACAACAACAGCCAGCTTTACAGTATTGCGCTGCTTATCAAGAAAGAAAATGTTTTGACTGCCTTTCCTGGGCAAATCTTGTTTTCACTGTTACCACCTACTAGCTGCACATGCAAACTCTCTGCTGGAAATCCCCCCCTTTCACTATTAGTAACTGATATAATACAGATTTATTTTATTTTATTTTGGGCATATTCCTGCGTGAAATTCACTGCAGGACCAGAAGACAAGTAACTCATTTCTCCATTACAAAATTCAGGTAAGTGTCTGCAATAAAGGGTAACTTCCTCACAAAAGGACAAACACGTAACACACCATACCCAGGAAAAGCCTTTGCTCACACCTCAATAACGCAGCAAATGGCTTAATAGCAATTTTGAGAGACCGGAAAAATCTTACATAAAAAAAAAAAAAAAAGAGGAGCAATGTTTCTTTGGGAATTTCTGGGAATTCTATTACTTACCAATGACTTGTAGAAACTCGGTGTTGCTGATCTGCGAGTCACTGATGCTGAACGTCTCTTCTTGCCTTACCTCTCCCAGCAGGAACCCTTCCTGCAATATCAACGGAAAGGAGAAAGAAAAAGAGAGACTAAAACAAAGAGAAAACCACTACATGCAGTCATACAGCAAAACTTTCTGACTGTTTCGGATTTTAAGCAGAATTTTGGTTTAAAGCACACATTTGGGCCAAGCAGCCCTTCGATTTACCAGACTTTTCCACCAAGATCTCCGGATTTAGGAACACCTTACAGAGCTCCCGGTTCTACCAACGGCAACAACGGGCCCTACGGGGGTTTCCCCGGCGCCACAAACGCCTCTTCCGCGACACCCAGAACTGCCTCTTTTGCAGAGGGCTTCCCGGAGCCGGCACCGGGCGGCCCGGCCCCGCCCCGGTCCCGGCCGCCCCGCCGCGGTGCCGCTGCCGGCCGCGGTGCCGGTTCGGTGCCGGTGCCGTCACGTACGTGGTCGGCGCTGCTGTTGGCGCTGAAGTAGCAGACGGAGCTGAACGTGTAGCCCGAGATGGAGGCCGCCATGACGGAGCCCGCCGCCGCCGCCGCTCCCACAAGGCGCCGCGCGCCGCCGCCACCGCCCGCTTCCGCCGCCGGCGCGCGGGGGCGCCTGGGAGCTGTAGTCCGCGCGGAGGCGGGGGCGGTTTCGGAGCCGGCGGCATCGCGGCGCCTCCCGGGGCAAATCCGCTGCTTTTCAGTTCTGGTTTTTCTCTGAGGGAATTCAGGGGCTCTGCGGCGCAGCTCGGGCTCCTCGGAGCTCGCTAGGCCCCGAGGCAGGACAGACGAGAGGCAGTCCTCCAGCGGCTGGAGCGGCGCCGGCTGTTTCCGGCGGCGCGGCCGGCATGGCGGCGGGGCCGGCGTGTGAGGAGACTCCGTTCAGCCCCTCGGCGCTCGGCACCCGCGAGCAGTGAGTGACGGGGGCCGGGAGGGACCGGGAGCGGGGCCGGGATCGGGATCGGGATGGGGATGCGGCGGGGGGCGGCCGCCTCCCGCTCCGGCGCTAACGGCGGCGTCTCCTGCTGCCCGCAGCTGGGAGGCCGCGTACGAGAGGGAGCTGCGGAGCTTCCGCGACGGCGGGGACGCCGGCGAGATCTGGTAAGCGTGACCCCCCGCGCGCGTTTGTGCGTGTTCCTGGTTAAGCCGCGCGCAGCCAGGGGCTCAGGGGGCTACCGAATAGTCCCGCGCCTAATCCCGACCCCCCGCTTCTCTCCGGGCCGGTTTTCCAAGCAGGTTCCTAGGCTGTGTCACGCAGTCCGTGGTCTGCTCTACCCATAAATACTCATTTTTAATCGCTGAGCCTAGATGGGATAAGGCAAGTTCCCAGCTCCGTTTTCTCCTTCCCTCCCTTTCTTTCCCTTTCCCAAGGGCTCTACTTTCAGTGAATTTGTGAAACTTAAACAAAGCAAACTTGGAATACGATCCATGCCACCCGTTTCCCAATTGCTTCAGTAACCGAGTTGTTCAATAAGCAGTTGCCCAGCTGCTTAACAAAAGCTGGCGAGTGGAAGTCATGAAATAGAGTTGCTGGGTCTTAACTATGTCTTTGCTGTCTTGGTCACTCGGGTCCCTGTTTCTAACAGGTTTGGAGAAGAAAGCATCGTCCGCTTGATTCGATGGATGGAGAAACACCAGATCCCCCGTGACAGCCCTGTCCTTGACATCGGAACTGGGAACGGTGTCTTGCTGGTGGAGCTGGTTGGTCTATTGCACAGTTGGTGCTTTTGATCCAGAATCGAGGCTCAGAGCAGAATAATTTAAATACTGTTTTCACAAGCAGGACGTAATTAGCCCTTACCCAGTGAGATCTGGGTATCTAACTCAATAAACCAGCAATGCCATGAGGGGTGTTTGGAAATCCAGACCTAGCCAACAGAAATATGTTGCTCTACCAAATGAAAGTACCTATTTTTGTTTGTTTGTTTAACTACTATTTTCTTAGGATTTACTACCCTGACAGCATTTTTGGTTTCTAAAATTTAAAATAGCTTCTTTAAATCAATGTTTAATCACCTTTAAGATGGTGAGTATTTTAGGTAGCCAGCCTGAATATCTCTTAAGTTAACTTTACTTTTCTGTTTTCACATGTTTAAGGTGTTTTTTTCTTCCTATTGCTGTGTAAAGCACCCACAGGTAGGGAAATGAAGTTGCTTAACACACAAAGTACTTTGTGTGCAAAACCAGACCCTTTCCCCATGTTCAGTTTTGATAATGATACTCCCACTTACGGAAAAGTGGTTAAGAACAAGTCACTTAGGTAAATGTGTTGAAAAGTCGATAACATTAGTTTTCAAGAAGTTTCCATTACCAGACCTGTTTCGAAGGGTGCTAACGCTGTCATTACCCAGTGGTAGAGGTAGTTTAGGAGCTGCAGGGATCTTTTCCTCTTTCTAATTGACTCCTCTGATGTAATATTACTGGAGAGTTGCTAAAGAGAGTAGCTGTCAAACTGTAACAGATTCTGCTGTGCTATATTCTCTATTAGCTGCATAGATGCTATAGAAGTTGAAACGGATGCATTCAGAGGCAGGTTTATGATGGAAATACTGCTGGGATATTTTTAGTGTGGACTTGGGTTTAAAACAAACAAACAAAAAAAATTTAAAGTCTTTGCAGGGATCAGCTGCCACGGCCTGCAGTGCAGGAGAAGTTTTATCCTCAAAAGTAGAATCATTCATCTCATTAAGAGAAATTGGTGACTTAATAGTGATGATCTTTTTTCTTAAAAAAAAAAAACAATACTACCTCTGTCTTTGTTGAAAAATCTAATGGAAAAAATCTATTTATAAGGCCTTAATTTTATCTTGGCAACAGTTATAAATCTGAAATTAATTTCCTCCTATAACAGCAAAACAGCAGCCTGGTAGCCTTTAAAAGCTATTGCACTGCCATAAGCACCTCAGGTTCTGTGGCTGACAAGATATCTTCAGTGCAGTTCCTGTTTGGAAAGTGACTTTAAAAATTACATGTTCCTCCTCACCAAGTGATTCAAGGTCTCAGCTGATGTAGAAGATTTTGTGTTTGTGTGTGATAGCTTCTAGCTTTTGGAAATAGGTTTATTTTGTCAAGCTCCAACTGCAGGAGGAAAGTTGTGTTTTTGGATTTCGGGTTGATAATGGAAACGGCAAGCCCAAGAGGGGAGTCAGAATGCAGTTCTGGAGGCTGTGGAGGAGCACGTCCCTGGCTGGTGTGTGGCAAACTCCTCGGAACAGGAGGAAGCAGCACGGAGTGAGGTTAATGCCTGGGCCCAGTATTGCCGTAATAGTAAAGGGTAATAAACAGGAATATACTGCAAAAGTTGCTCTCAATTGCAGCTGGGTTTGGAGGAGGCATTTGCAGTTCTAATGGGGAATATTACACCAAAAGGAAGGAAAAGGGCTGACTGACAACAGGTAATAAGTGGGACCCAAAACAAAAGAAAAAATTCTCTGATGTGAAATGAATTCAGCACCCAAGTGAGAGGATTTCCCCTGCCAACACCAAGAGCTCCATCACGGTGCAGTGCTAATGACATTGCAAGCTACTTTCTGCTTTTTTACCCTTAACTGCTTTTTCAGGAAGAGGCAGCAGTGGTGGTTAATACCAGCCTCAGGATCGGACTCAGATTCCAGGATTCAGTGCAGGCATTTTTTAGGGAACAATCTCTCCCTGTCCATGGGGAGCAGCAGCCAGGCCGTACGAGTTTAGCAGCACTGGCTGGTGGTTTTCCTCAGACTTTCCTTCCCTGCCTTGGAGGCTAGAGGAGTGAATGGAAACTCCCTGAAGTGACTCAAGCTCTTCCTTTCCAACCCAAGGGAGCTGTTGTGGGATCTACCACCCCCCAGCTCGGGCATCTCAGGGAGCTTGGATCCCTCTTGGAGCTCTGCTGGACGTGGGCTGAGCAATCTGCTGTTCTTCCAATGCAAACAGCACAGGCTTTGTGTTTAGCTGCAATTAGCCTTCAATTAACAACAGCTGGCTAGCGCTGCACCCACACAGATGGAAGGGCTGCTGGAGGAGGAAAGACTGTTTAGGAAAAGATCTTGCAGTGTTCCTTGCTGTCGAGGTGTCAGTGTTTGGAAAAGCAGAGATGTGGCTGATGGTTTCTGTGCTGGGTGAAGGCCGTGTATGGATCAGAAACAAACCAAAAAGCCAACACACCTCCCTGTCTCTCCTGTGTCACCTCGCTGTGGAGATTACAGCAAAAACCTTGTTGCATTCAGATAATTGTATTCAATTAGATATTAACATCAATAGTTAGAAAAGCATAAGTTTTTGCAGTATTTTACTGATCAAATTATTATCTATTTTGGCTCATATGATTTAGCTTGTAAATCAAATGACTGCTTATATGAATGTTATACACTTACTAAAGAGGATTTCTTCTCATTTTGAAACACCTGGCACTGGCCAATGCTCTTATCACTGAAAATGCTGGTTCCAGAGATACTTTTGGTGCAGCAGCCTAGCCCCCTCCAGAGCGTGACTTTTCACAGTTCTGCTCCGTTTTCCACAAAATGGAAATAAACTTTCAGTTAACAATTCTCTGGATGAGGTATCAGACAGGATGGAGTCATTTCAGCTCCTTTCCCCGGGTGTTTCACTCCTGTGGTGATAACAGGAATAAAAAGGGGCAGAAGGGGTGGGTTTTAAGAGGTGACATGGATTATGTATAGGGAATACACTTATTGAATAAATACAGTTTGCCAGCTCACTGATTAAGGTTCTCTCCTTCTGTCCAGGCAAAATCTGGTTACACTAATCTCACTGGGATCGATTACTCTCCCTCTGCAATACAACTTTCAGAACAAGTAAAAGAGAAAGAAGGGATGTCTAACATTAAATTTCAGGTAAGTGCTGAGAGAAACTATATTAAGGAAATAGAAAGCAGTGGAACCCCAGGTTAAATGAGCTACTTGCTATTCAAGTGGTTTCAATGTAATATATTAACAATGCCTTTCATTTGTGTTTTAAACTTCAAGGGAGGACCCTAGCCAAAGCTTGTCAATAAATCTGTATTTTCAAGAAGATCTCTTGGTCTATTTATTTTTCTGTTCACAACAGCCATTGGGGCTAAAAAGCTTCCCCTGCTTCTGGGAGGGGGCAGAATAGTGGGTTGTCATTTGACAAGTTTGGTGATTTATTTGGTACTCCCTGCATTTCAGTTTTGAGATAGAAGATTAAACTTTTAACTGAAAGAGTCTGCAGCAGCAGCAGTGCTGTGGGCAGGCTGAGGAATTCACGTGAGCCTCCTGTGTCTGCTGTGTAGCTTCTGTGCCCTTGTGACATCTCCTTCCTTACAGGTTGGTTGTAAGGTCTCTGTGATGGGCCCTGTGTTTTGCTTTGTGTTTGTGTAGTGCCTGGCACACTGCTAAAGCCAAGTAACCAGGGAGCAAACTACAAGTAAGGACTGAATGAACTTGGAATACGTTAGTTTGAGCTTTACATGGGCAGATGTATAGCTGGGCTTTACAGCAAATAGATCATTTGTAATCCACAGAGGAAAGAGAAGGTAACGTGGCACTATATAATGCAAAAAGCTTTTGAGCTGCCTCTCCTAAGCACGTCCGTTGTCAGGTGGGAGGCTTTCTGTTCTACAGCACTGCTTTGCATTAAAGATTCAGGAGCTCCCGAGTGTAAGATTGTTTTCACAGATACAGGCTTCTACTTTAGGTAGAAGACTTCCTGGCTCCATCAGCTGAGCTCTCAGGATTTGAGATTTGCATCGACAAGGGCACGTTCGATGCTGTAAGCCTTAATCCTGAGGATGCAGTGGGGAAGAGGAAGCAGTATGTGAGATCTCTCTGCAGCACGTTGAAGCCAGGAGGCTTCTTCCTCATAACATCCTGTAACTGGACCAAGGAGGAGCTGCTGAGTGAGTTCAGAGAAGGTAAAGACATCAAAAATTGCAGCTTCTTTATTGACCAGTGCCAGTGTGTCAAGGGAGCACAGGTTGTGTTCTCTGAAAAAAAGCAATTTCAAGCTAGCAAGGCTGGGAGAGGAGGGAATTCTATACCCATGTTTTGTTTTTTTTTGGTCCTCCATTAACAGGCTGATCACTCACCCGGTCTGTTTTGAAATCAGGGTAGCCTTGTTTCTCATATTTGGGGAAATTGGAAAGTCTGGACTGATGTTTGAGGTGATCTGCTCAGTGACCTTTCTGATCTACTCTGAAGGGCTTTTTTAACACACTGCTCAGTTCACGAATCTCCTGCTTGAAACTCAAGAGTGTGGATCTAATACAACCCTCCCTTCTGCAGAGCTAAAAATGCTGGCAAGTTATCATCTTTTCTGTCATTAATTTGTGTAATTCAGCCAGCTAAGACTTTTATTATCCGTGGAAGGGTTTCAGCTGTATAAAGCAGCAATGCAGTCTAACAATGCAGTCCTATAAACTTACAAAGTAACTGACTTGCAAGTTTTCCAAACCAATAAGGAATGGTTGGCAAAGGGTTATCCAAGAGGAGAATAAAATGACTTCCTTCTAATAAAAGCATTTTAATTTCTGTCTGGCAGGATTCGAAATTCTGGAGGAGCTGCCAACACCCAAGTTTTGCTTTGGAGGAAGAGTTGGAAACAGTGTAACAGCATTGGTTTTCCAGAGAAAAAAAGTGGGACCATGCATCTTGGACAAATTAAATTAGTTGAGAAAAGAAAAGCCTGAGCCTTAAAGAAAATCTGACAGAAAACCTCAGACACATGTGTAAATAAATGCTCTTTGAGTGCACAGTAAAAGACTGTATGGAACTCCAAGGGACTGTAAAACGTTGCCGTAGAAACATTTCAACTTTGCATAACTTGCCTGTAAATTTTGTCCTTGCTACAACCTTATTTGGTTTGGGAAGCTGCAAGTCTGTAAGTAAGAGGAAAATCAGGCATTCTGATTTTTATGATTAATACAGCCGAATGATTTTTGCATTTGGAACGTACAGCTTATGTGTTTTTTAACTTTTATTTTGGCAACTGGTGACTGATTGAAGCAAATGTGTTCTACAAAGCAAAGATCTCTTTTTCTCTGTTGTGAGGTGTAGCAGGAACAAGCTTTTGAGATGTGCTTGATTTTTCTTTTTATTTTTTTTTCCCGTAGGTAAATATTGAGTGCAACAGCACTATCCAAAACCAATATTTAGTCAAGTAAGGACGGAAACGAATATAAAAGCTGCAGCACTTGCAAAACAGAACCAGTTAGTGGGTTACATTCAGATTTTCAGAAGCTCTCAGACTCAGCATACTTCTGTTTCCACTGAACTGGTCTCCCTCTGTGGGAAAAGAGTTCGAGCTGTTGAGTGTTTTTAAAAATCCCCCTTGCCTGAGTGTGTGGATGCTTTGCCAGCTATTTCCACTGAGTCCAGAAATACATAAAGGTGTGATGTTATAATTTCCCTGGCAGGTGACACATGCCTCTCTCATTATTAATTTGCTGAATAGAATGCTCCTATGTCCTAAGAGCCAGTAATGAACATCTGCTTTTCTAGTGATTTTCTTTTTTCAGGACAGATTTTAACTGCACAAACCCAGAAGAATCTAACCATAACTATCCTCTCTATTATTTTTAACTTCTTTGTGTGATCTTTTATTTATTTATTTATTTGCCTTTATTTTTTTCTGGATTGCAAAATCCTACTGCTGCTTGCAAGGAGGGAAAGTAATATTTCTTTATGCCCTGATGCACATTTACAGGTGACAATAAATAAGCACGATATTTCGAGCAGCCACGAGGTCCCCATTAGGAGATCAGTTTTCTTTTCATGGCAGAAGATGCCGTTTGCTCTTAGAACTGCTCTTCAGAGTTTCCACTCTAAGCAGCGCTCAGAAGATCTTTAAAGGTCGAGAAACTCTTTTGGTACTTCCCCACGGTAGGAAATGGGGCAAAAAAGCTTTGCCCGATGGTGGATCCCCCTTTTGTGATCAGTCTGAGGTCTTCAGGGTGGGAATCCTAAGTTCTCCATCTTTCTGCACAACAGGATAATGCTGCTTGCTCCGGAGGAACAGCCTGACAGCAGTGGTGAGGAGGCTTAGGCTTGGTGAGTAGTTCTTTGCATATTTCATCAGCCTCATTTTCATAATTTGAGTGCCAAAACCGAGATCCTTTTATCATCCTGTTAACTACTGTAGTACAATATCCTGCATCTGCCCCGAATGCCTCCAACAGCCAACAGGAATGCCATTAAATGTAAGTGGCAGTTCAGATAAGATCTATTTTTGATGGAAATGACATTTTTTGTAACAAATCTGGGATCAGGGAGGGTTAATACAGACAAATTTTATTGGGTAAGTATTCTGGCAGTGTGTGTTTGGGGCATCTGTTTTGTTCCTGTTTGGAATTTTTGCTAACGAAGGCATGATATGGATTTAATCATGGAATGAGAATAAAGTAACGGCTGTCCTGGATTTACTTTTAATAATCTAAGGAGAATTTAACTATAGGTTCACACAGCATAGGGTATGTAGGTTTCGGGGCAAATGTTGCTTGCTTTTCCATAAAATATTGTTTTTTATTATTATTATTATTTTTAGGTACTATTTTTCTTTTTAAATCGCTTTTAAAATTAAAAATAATCTTCCTAAAATAGTAAAATATGAATCTTAACACCAAAAATCATATAAAATATGTCGTGCAAGTTGCAAAGGAAACGTGGTTCTTGTGCCCTGCCTTTGAGTTCCAGTCACAAGGTGGGTACACAGATAAATTAATGTCACCTCTAAAATATTATCTTGTTGTCTGAAGATACCACAGGCTATAATTATTAATTATAAAGTTATACCTGGCTGTTGTGGTTTGTAAAATTAACGTCTTCCAAGGATCTCTACAGTGGATGAGCCTGCAGACTTTCAGATGTTTTCATTTTCTTCCCTGCTAAAGAAAAGCTTGATTTAGCCTAACTACCCCAGCACAGTTGGGGATTGCTACTCCACTGCTCCAGCTACAGCCCTGCAGTGTTTTATAGGAATGAGACACGTCTAGATCCAGCAAGAAGAACGTTGGCTGAACTAACCTAGTTTTAGTACATATTCCAGCTCAGTAAAAGGCTCTTCTTCAGTCCTGCAGCTTTATAGGGGAAAATACACATTTTTTTCCACTCTAAAATTGGCCTTTTTGAAAGTGAAGACGTAGCTTTATCTCACAGGTGCTGCAGGCCATGTGCCCATGGGGCATGGGCAAAGGAGGCAGCTAACCCAAACTGCTCACTTTACCCTGGGGTGCAAGGAGCACTGCTCCTGGGGATGCTTTTACCTAAGGAAGTCTTTTTGAGCAGTTTTTTCACATTCAGCACACCTTGCTTTTCCTCATCACTGGTTTTCTAAGGTGCTAGCACCTTCCAAGAAAGCACTAAGGACTGTAGCCATTGCAAGGAAAATCCATGCATATATAGTGTGCTATGTCCATTCTGTAGTGTTCCAAGGTAGCTAGCTAAAGACTGCCAAAAACCATGTTATTTCATACCAGACAAAAACTTTTCAGTGTGGTATTTAGCCAACATCCAGCAAAATTTTCAGTGTTTTGGCACTCGCTGCTTTCCTCATCTTGGCATACACAACGGCAGAGAACAACGCCTTGCTGCAACAATAACCGCGTTATTTTATGAGCCCTCAGAGCATTTTAACATATCAAAGCATCTTCAGTAAAATATATGGAAAGAAAATAAAAAGTAAACGGGCCAGGGCTTTGCACTGCCATAAGGAGACCTACCTTTGCACTCCCAGTGCCTGCTCTGGGATGAGAGGAAGGCAGCGCCAGATGAGCGGGTGGCACTGAGGGATACGGAGGGGACGTCTCTCTCGGACATCGTGGCTGGGAGCACGTTGAGTGTGAACAGAGACGGTGATTTGGGGACAATTAATGGATCCCTTGGCCTTTCAGTGATAGAGGATGAAATGTTCTAACCTCGAGACAAAGGAGGAAAGGTAACACTGGCGTGTTTTATTTGCCACAAATAAGGGCTTAATTTCCATTTGGTAGGTAAGTGAAGAACCGTCGGATTTTCTCCAATGCTCCCACTAAGAGCCACGTTGGCGTTTCAAGCAGAAGGATTGAGGCTCTTCCTTCCCAGACGCTGGCCGTAGCCGGCTGCCTCCCTGAATTCCCAGCTCCTGTGTTTCTGGATTATCCAGCGCAGCTGTGACCCGTGCGGGGCAGCGCTTGGCTTATCGGGAGCCGCTTCGGCAGCAAACGTGGGTGCTGGTGATGAGGGCCTCGGCGCGTGGGCAGAGCTCATGCTGGGCTTTCCTGCACACCCGGCACCCACAGAGGGGATGAGAGCTTAAAAATGCCGTTTTTATGTGTTTTCTGAAGGAAGGCGGAAAGCAACTGTCGTCTTGGCTCTCAGAGACCGACGCTGTGGGCATGAGGCCGCCAGGCACGGAGTTAATGATGCTGCACGTTTTGTTATTGCAACAGGCCACGGCAAAAACGTGAAAACACAATTTCAGGCTTCATTCCCAAGGTTCTGGAAAAGGAGTTTCATGGGGTTTTGTCTTTATTGGTGCCACTCTGAGCTCGGGGGAGGAGGGCAGACGTGCCCGAGGAGCCGGTGCAGAAACCCTTCACCTCCCCAAGCTCTTTTTCCCCATTCCCAGCCCGTTCAGACCAGTGTTGTACGAAGCAGGACCCGCTTTAGCGCACGCTTTGTGGAATCACGATGGTGGGAAATCACCTCCAAGGTCATTGAGCCCAACCGTAGCCCCCTGCTCAACCGCGTCCCTCGGCACCTCATCCACGCACCAGGGCCGGTGACACTTCCCTGGGCAGCCCCTTTGCGGGCAGGAGCTTCTCCTTGCTCAAACCTGGACTTTTCCTCCGTGTGCTTCCCGGCTCCTTTCCTCTTTATTTTCCGGAATGCTGATGCTCTTCCTCAGCGCGGACTCAGCGTGCGCGACCGTCCCCAGCCGGGCACGGTTGAACCCCCCAACCCCAACCTCCTCCGGGTGCTGCCGCGCGGGAGGGCGACGCGGGGACCCCGCGGTGTCGCCGCCGCCAGGAGTCACCCTCGGCCGCCTCATGGCCGGGGGGGGGGGGGGGTGACAACACGCGCGTGTGTGCGCGGGGCGGGGGGGGGGGGGCGTCGCTCGGGGCGGCCGCGCGTCCCCTCCCACGCGCGCGCGTGGCGGCGCCGCAGGTGCCGGGGGCCGGGCCCCGCTCTCAGGAAGTGACACGCGCATTTCCTCCCTCGGCAGCTCCGCGGCGGCGGCACCGTAAGCGCGGCGCGAGGCGGAGGGGCGGCCCCGCGTGGGGTGAGGGGGGGGTCGCGGTGGCGGCGGGAGCCGTGAGGCGGCGGCGGGAGCCGTGAGGCGGCGCGGGGCGGCCGCGGCCCCTGACAGCTCCCGGCGCGGCCCCGCGTGGCAGCCGCCCGGCCCGGGGCTCCGGGGCGCGGGTTGAGAGGGGAAGCGGGAGACCTGGCGCTGCCGCGGGCCGCGGCGCCGCTTGGGAGAGCGGAGCGGCCGCCTCGTGCTCGGGGCAGGGGGAAAAGCCCCGAGCCCGGAGCCTGCCCGGGGCTCCTTCCTTCCCTCGCTTCCGAGGTGGAAGTTCCCCCTTGGCCGGAGAGGATCCGCCGTGTCCCGGCACCCCCGCAGCAAGGGGCACCCGCTCCATCCCTGTCCCTGCACAGTGGGAGCCCTCTAAACCTCTCCGTCTGCGCGGTGAATCTGGAAGGAGAGGGATATTTCGGTAGGATCCAGGCTGGGATGCAGGCAAGGTCTCCGGGATCTGCTCCAGGTCTTTTTGCGGAAAGCCAATTCTTTTGCAAGGGAAGCAAGGGCTGGGGACGCGTCGCTTTGCGGCGGGGAGGAGGGTCGCTCTGCCCGGCGTCTGCCTGATTCCTATGGATGAGATCCAGGGTTTTGTGCACGGATATCAGGCGGGCTGCGAGGCGGCTTGGTCTTTAGGCTGGTTTTCAGGAAGGGGTGCCTGCCTGCAGAAGTCTATGTGCAGGAGTATGTACACATGTAAATATGTAAACACATACCAGGGCGAATCCTGAATTCCACTTCATTATAACAGCAATTAATTTTTCTTAGCATTAAAGGTCTGCTTTGGTTTCGGCAAAAGTATTTGCAAAGCGAGACCTGCAGCTTTTTGCCAAGCAGGGTATTTTGCGCAGAGCAGGCGTGAGGAGCTGCATCCCGACGCTGAAGTTTGGGCAGTTTGTCCCGGAGCTGCATCCCGATGCTGAAGTTTGGGCAGTTTGTCCCCTCCGTCATTGCCGGGCGCCGTCCCGCTCCCGCCGCAGAGTTTGCGGCTGCTCCTCCTTATCTTTTCTGCCCGTCTTGCAATGATATTTGTAGGCGAGGGGAAAGAAGCGCTGTCAGGAAGGATATGGTTTGTGCTTTCCTCGCCGAGCCTCGGCCGCGGGAGGCTGCGGGGAGGGTTTTGCTGGACGCGGTCCTGCTCCGCCAGCCCCGCTGGGGCGGGCGTTGGAAGTGGCCGGCATTGGGAAGCAGCTGGGGCTGCATCGTGCCAAGGAGGAAAATGCATCCGGGAGGAAAGTCCAGCGCCGGGGGTGTCCCCAGGGCCAGCAGAGGGGCCTGGACGGTGGCTCCGAGGAGCTGTCCTTGTGGCCGGCTCTCCGCTCCTTCCTCTCGCCCAGTGGGGAGGAGGAAGAGGAAGCCGCTCTGGTGACTGGGGGAAACGGAGCAACAAAGAAGGGCAGCGCGTGGAGGGCGCTGCCCGCGGGGCCCGGCGCGTCCCCAGCGCCACGCGAGCGGCGCCCGGGGCCATCGGGGCGGCCGGGCCCTGCTCGGGAAGAGCCGGCGGCCCGGCCGGGAGCGCGGCCCCGGCCCTCGTTCCTCCAGACTTTTATGGGTTGGCTGCCAAGGAGCAGCGAAATTCCCAGGCGAGAGCGTGGCCGTCCCTTTGGGGACGTCGGGCCCCGCCATCGGCACGTTCCGCGAGTCACCAAGGCTTTTAGTTTAGTTTAGTAGTTCAAGAACGGGACGAGTCTCACTGTTCTGGTCAGACTGGCTCGCTTTTATACCCCAAAGGAAGAACAGAAACATCCCCGGGGAGCCTCAGTCACAGCCCCTTGCTGTCATGGGGTGAAACGCAGCAGCATCGCTGCTGCCATCCCTGCTCACGTGCTTGGGCTCCGGGACGCTGCCCACGGCTTTTCCTTCAGCACCAAAGGGATGCACCCCGGTCCGCTCCTTTTCCCTCCCCTGCCTCTGCTCCCCCAGCTTCCGTGGGAAATAAAGCAGGGTGGGAGTTTTTCCACTTGGGACAGGCCGTGCGGGAAGGAGGCTGTGGCTGCCACGAGTGCTAACTTAGCCTTACTAAAAGCACCGTGATGCTGCACTGGATAATCCTGGGGCATGCCACGAAATCCCGTTCCATCACACCCTGCTGCTGCAGCTGTACAAATGAGTATTGTGCCACATTCCTGAAAGAACAGGTTTTAATGCTATTAAAGAGATGCCAAAAGCTGCTGTCGTGTGCGAATGTTGGAGATCTCTTACAATTATGAAGATATAGAAAGCATTAAAAATATCTACGTTGGGTTTTTTGTAGCATTGCCATTAGTAAGGAAAATATAATCCGCTTATTGGAGTATGAGCTGCGTTGTAATTGAAATCTAATGCAATAGAGGATACTTTCTGCAATGAAAGGATGCTGCTTAATGAAGATTTACAGATACTGATAACTTTATTTAAAACTAAGTCACCTGCGTTTTCTCTTGCACATGGTTTATGTTGTTGGCAGAAAATTGCTTTTCCCAGGGAGGTTTTGGATGAATTGTTGTTATTGGATGCAGGCTGAGAAGGGCAGAGGCTGCCTGAATTGCAGACATTTTTCAAGCTTCCTGCCTGAAAGCTCCGCTGAAATACCCCGGAGCAGGACGTGGCGCTGCCGCGGATTCCGGAGGGCCTGGAGCTGGCCCGGAGCCGTGCCAAGGCAGCACCCGGTCTGGAACTACGTGCGCTTACCCGGAATGCAGCATCGGATGCTCAAAGCGCTCTCGAACCATCTCGTGGGGGTTGAGAACCCACCGAAACCGCGGGTGGATCAGGAATTGCCCTGCCGAGGGGCAGCGCTGCGCTGAAAACTGCCCTTTCCTGCAGCCCCGATCCGCGCGGTTTCCCCTCCGCGCGTCCGCCTGCTCCGTCGGAGGGACTGAACGGCCTCTCCCGCCTCGTGGCTGCAGCGCTTCGAAACTCCAACTTTCGTGTTCTTCCAGGCTGCTGCCAGGAAGATCATCCGGCATCAGGATCCAGCTTGTGCGGATCCCATCGTTAGTGTGTCCCATCGAGCGTCCGTTTGTTACGGGTCCGTTCAAGCCATCTCCCTTGAGTGGCTGTCAATGCCCATCTTTTATTTTTGTGCATTTTCATCAAGCCTTTTCCTGTTGCTTTTTCCAGCACTCCCTTTCACCAGCCAAAGCTCGATCTCAGCACAAAGATATTAAGTTAGATGAGATCTATTTTTATATTGTTATTAATTATGTGTCCTGACTTCAAGTCCTTAAGTTGCAAGCTGGATCTTGTGGGATATATTTCACTTTGTCCAGGATCATCAGTTTTCTGTCTAAAAAATTAGCTTTTCTTCTTGGAACTTCCCCAGTGCTCCGTGACACTTTGAAAAATCAGCACTAATGGTTCAGGAGGCTTTTTGGCACGATCTCTCGAAAGTCTAAGGTGTAAATTATTTGAGCTGTTGTTTTAGAAAGGGCTATATTTAGTGCCTGCTGTTCAATGTCATCCCAGGTTACCCTCAAGCACGAATATGACTATATCATTTTACTCTCGTCTTGGTACACAACAAACCCAGCATTGCCCCTTTCTCCCTTTTCTGCATTATTAGTAGTGTGCTGCCTTTCTCTGCCATTATGGATCAATTTTTATTGTTCTTAATGTCCACAACCCCCTATATCTTGCTTTTTGCATCCCTGTTCACCCAATTTTTGTTTATTTTTTTTTTGGTGAGGGTCGTGGTTTTGCTTGGTGGTGTTTTTTGGCATTCTCCTACTCCCCTTTCTGTAAGATCCCGTCACTCGGATCTTACGGACCAGAATAACCTGTAGGATTCAGACGCCCGCGCGGAAGGAGCTTCCCCTTTCCGCGGGCGCGCGGAGCTCGGTTTCCCTTCCCGATTTTTCATGCCTGTGGAGCGGGCAGGAAGGAAGACACTTTTCGGGGGCTCCCAGGCCAGCCTGGACACCCTGCAGAGCTGTCCCACAGGCACGCGGGGAACATCCACACGTTGGAGGGCTGCAGCAAGGAAAATGCGGGTGTTTTTCCTATTTTACTGCTTCCTCAGGGCTATAAATGATGGGATGCCTTGGGCTGGGTGCGCAGTGTTGCCCCGTCCCTTTAGGGAGAAGGCTGAGCCGGGGGCTGGTTCTGCCCAATTGATACCAAGGAGAAACTGGCATCGTTTCTGTTTGCGTTTGCCATTCCAAAAGAAAAAAAAAACACACACACATATATATATGTGTGTATATATACGTATATATATATACCCACCTCAGGAAGCTGCTCGAGCAGCCCGAGCTGCGCGAGTGCTGGCCTCTACGTGCTGCTGACACCTTGCAGGAACTGAGAGTGCATTTGAGCAACAAGCTCGGTGTTATTCCAGCTTCTTACGTGTCTCCCGGAGATGTTCGAGGCGCCGGCGGGGACGCACGTCCGAGCTCTCCTCAACAACTCCCTGGAAGTGCCGTCGGGAGCGGGCAGGTGCTGCCGGGCGTCGATTTCCCCACGTAAACACGGAGCAGGGAGGTTTGCTCCGGCTTCCCGCTCCGAGAGAAAAAGGCTGCATTGGAGGAAAGCCGGAGCGCCCGCTCACGTTCTGTGGGATCCTCCAGGGATTTCGGGTCGGGAACGGCCTTCCGTGTGCCCGTGCGAGGGGACAGCTCTGAGGTTTTTTTCCTGGCTTTTTTTTTTCCTGGTGTTTAGGAAGATCCTGTAAATTCAACTGCAAGATTTCCCACATCTCGCTCCTCCGGAGCCCGTTACCTTCCTCTTTGGCGCCTGAGCATGGTGGGGCTCTGTCACCTCCGAGTCACAGATGTTTCAAGCTGTACGTGGGGAAAAAATATAAGGAAGAAACAAGAACTCGTGTGTTTTTTGTCTCCTTTACTAGCCCGGAGTACTCCGAGCAGTAATTAAAAGTAAACCTGGGCTCCGCGGGCTTGTTCAGCGTCCCTGGTTGCGAAGATTAAGCAGCCAAAACAATTCTCAGCTCAGCAATTCCTCGTTTTTTTGGGACCGTGGCCAACACTCGCAACGTCTCACGGACCATTTCAGCCTCTTATGATAAATCTCACGACTGGAAGAAAGGAAAAGGTTGAGGAGGTTGGTTGCACCGGGCTGCTGGTGGTTCCCCAGCTGCTCTTCCCTGGGGATAGCCCCGTGCTGGCAGCCTGGACGTGCTCTGGAACGCTACCCCAAATAAAAAGCAGTCCCATGGGGAGACTCGGCTCTGGCTGTGGGTTGGTTTGAGGAGAATGTGCCATTTTTACGGTCGTTTTTCCGACTTGGGTGTCCCTGGGGACACCTCTCCGTGGCCAAGCGACAGCAGCAGCTCTTGCCGGGCAGGAATTCACGTGGAGGGAGGCGCAGAAGGGCCCGGGCGGCCACCGAGGGCAGCGCCAGAGCCCCGCAGCCCCGGCGGCTCCGGCATCGTGTGCACAACCCGTCGGTTGCTAGACGGGCAGTTGGAAACCCCAGTGTGGGCCAGTCTTGTCAAGGCCTGGCGAAAGCTGCTGTTGTCTCGTACTGGAGAAGAGGAGCAAGGAGCAGGCGGATGACTCCCTATCTGCACTTTTTTTTTTCCCTTTTTTCCTTTTTCCTTCCTTTCCTTTGGCTGGTGATTTCCAGGTGCTTTATGTGGTCCAAGTGAATCCTGGCTGATGCTGAGTAGGAGCAAGACCCTGTTGACTCGGGGACTTGGTTTCAGGCTCAGAAGGAGCTAGGAAAGCACTGCAGCCTTCCCACTTCCAAGACTGGAGAACCTGGATGCAGCATCGCAGCGAGAAATCCCTCTGTGGCTGAGGTTCGGGGAGCTTTTGCTGTTTGAAGTCAAGTCCATTGACTCATAACCCTATTGACCAGCCAACAAGTGCGTTTTCCCACACAACTTCTGACCCGGATTTGCCAAACTCTCTTGCCCCGTATAAAGAAAACGTTGCCTTTTCCGCAGAGCTGCCAAAAGATGAACCGAGCTGCAGGCTGTGGGCTCGCGCCGGGCCGGACAGCCGCGGTGTTCCCATCGGAGAGACCTCTCTGCGCCGCAGCTCGGTCCGGCCTCGAGCCACGCAGGGAGTAGGAGAGGCCGGGGCAGGAGCTCGGCACCAGGTTCAGTGCCCAGCGCTCAGCAGCAGGTTCCCAAATGTTGGCCTCGACCCTGGCGGTTCGGGGCTGAGCGCCTCGCACGGGACAAGTGGGTTTAGCCATTCGGGTCACGCAAATGGTTGTTCCTGCTTGTTTGCGTCGAGCGCAAGGCAGCGACGAGCGAAACGGGATTCGAGGGGCGCCGTGGGGAGAAACCCCGGGGGTTTTTGCTGATCAGAGGGCGAGGGCAGTCTGCCCGCTTCGGAGCAGGAGGGTCGTGCCTGGGGAATGCCGGGCATGTTTCGGCGCCAAGACTCGTGGTTGCTCCAAGTCCCATCCCTGCCTTTGGCTCTAGCCCTGCCCCAGGAACGTGTGGGGTGCGGGGGCACCCGAAGGTGACACCTTGTGGGGACGCAAGCCCCGTGCTGGCCCCGCAGCCCCGTGGGGCCGGGGAGGGCGGTCGGAACAGGACCTGGCTCAGAGGCCGGTGGCCTCTGCTGGCCCTGGGTACCCTCAGGCAGCGCTGGGCGCGCGGGGCACGAGCAACGTGAGGGGTCCCAACGAAACCCCTCTTTGGGTCACCCGTGCAGGAGGGCCCCCGGTGCAAATGCCCCCAAACTCCCTCTCCTCTCAACCTCGTTTCTCTTTCTGCGCAGGGCGGCGAGCGCAGCGGGAGGCCAGCGCAGCGCGGGCGCCCATGGGGGCCGCCGCGGCCGCCCTCCTCCTCGCCGTGCCCGTGCCCATGGCGGGACGGGATGCGCCGAGGCGGCCGCGGCGCCGGAGCGGCCACCGCCGGGGACGGGGACAGCCATGGTGACCGCCCTGGCCCGGAGCGGCGAGGACGGCGGCGCGGCCGCGTGGACCGAGCGGGTACGTCCTGCCCGCGCGCGGCCTCTGCTCTGCTCTGCTGGGGAATGGCTGCATTTTGGGGGGTTTGTTCAGCCGGGCCGCGTTCCCGTCCCCGCAGCGTGCGGGCGGTTAAAGCTTGGAGCGCCCTGGCTCTTGCACTATTCTTGCACTGGATTTCTGGAAGCAGGCAGGAAAAATAAGCAGCAAAATCCCTGGCACGGGCAGCCTGCGTCACGGGGATTGGAAGCGGCCGCAGCGACGGCTGCTCCTCGTTAGCAGGGCACGAGCACGTGGGGAGCAGCATGGGGACGGCGAGGGCCACCTTGGGTGCGGGAAGCACCCGGGATCTGCACAAATTGCCCTTTTCTGCCTCCGTGTCCCGGTGTGCAATGGTTACCACATCCTGCACATGCAGCGGGATCGTTTTGCTGGATTTCTCCTTCCAGTCACTGTCAGCCACGGGTACACTATTATTATTATTATTGAATGGGCAATGTGTAAAACACGGATCAGGTGAGAAGGTGCGAGTGTTACTGCCCGCTGCCAGATAAAATACAGCTAGAGCAGCACGGATTATCGTGGAATTTGTGCTGGTGCTTTCCTTGGATCAAGGAAAGCCTCGCTCAGATGGGACGGAGCTGCCAGGAGAGACATTTCAGAAGCAGAATAGGGACATTTTGGGGGAAAACAGAAGAACAATTGGTGTGGAAGGGTGCTTTCACAGGCAGAGCTGAAATGGCATGTAGCTGCAGATGCCATACTGATTTATTATATATAAAACTGTCCATGCCCATGTTTAGAAATCTGATGATTTCTCTGACACTGTCAAGAAGAAATTCTTGGAAAAAAAGAGTGTAAAAAGCCACTGGAGTTATTTTGTACCCGTGCAGTGGTGTGTTTTCCTATTTTTAGTGCAAATTGAAACAATCTGAACGCGGCATCTGCAGCAGGAGCGCTGGCACAGGGGAGCCCCCGGTAGAAGGGGCCGCACGGTTGAAACAAGGAGCTGCTTTCCCCGGAGAGCGGGAAGGTTCCGGGAGGCCGGAGCGGGCGCGGATGGGGCCGGGTGCCCCGCGCCCCCGCGAGCAGGGCCGGGGCGAGCGCTGAATCGGTTCTCTCCGTGTCTGCAGCCCTCTCCAAAGATGAGCCGAGGCCCGACGCTCTTCTCCTGCGCCGTGATGGGTGAGCAGCAGCCCCCGCGCGTCTCCTCCGCGTCCCACGCTCCCTGCGTCGGCACCGTCTCGCCCTACCCTGCCATGTGTGGTTTTCCTGAGCACGTTGCTTGTCTCCTCTTTTTATTTTTTCCCTCTTTTCCTCCACGCTTTGATGTGTCTGCTTATTTTTACCCTAACTCATGCAGCTGAAATTAGAAGCATTTGGGGTCAGAGATTATGATTTTCCTGTGTTTGAGTATCCTGCCCAGCTTCCAAGTGTTCCACTGCGAGTGATAAATACTAATATTACTGCTAAAATATTCCCTACCTAGTCCAGTGTATGTGGAGGAGCCACAAGCCACAGGGAAACTGTCTCTTTTGCCTTTGCAATGTAAAGCAAGGGGTGTTCTGGTAACTCAGCCTTGGAGTAGATGTTGGGAGACCCCCTGTGCAGGTGACGTGATGTTCAACGGGAACCTGGGCAGTCGCTGGATTTTTAGATTCATACGAAATTCTCTGCAGTGTGGTGATAAGATTTTTATTCCAAATATATATATATATATATAGGCATAGCTTTGCTGGAAAGAAGATTAAAGATAAGTGTAAAACTAAAAATTCACAATTTCTTTTTTCCTTTTTGGCCCCTGGGAGATCAAGACCTGCCTGATTATTGACTAGATTTCCCCCCTCCACAATTCCCCTTTTCTTCCTCTCTGTCCCCATTGCTCAGTGCAAACGTGAGCGGCCGCGCCAGGGGTGACACTTTTGACTTGCTCTGCTGAAAATTCTCCTTCTTTGGGTGGACAGCAAGAGGAAAATGACAATATTCCAACAACAAACTGACGGCCTCAGCCAACTCGTCTCCAGCAGGTACCTAAGAAGCACTGGGCAGGAGCAGAAGGATCCGTGTGGAAGCCCCGGCTGCAGGGGGATCACGCCGGCCTCGGGACCGGGATTTTTCCGAGCGCTTCCCGCGCCTGCCCTGGGATTTCCTTTCCAGCCGGCTCCGGGGAGGAACGTCCAGTTAAATGACTAATGTCGAGCGCCTACAGCAGGAAATACAGCTCCGAGAGCAGCTCCAGGTGCATTATTGCATGCACAGAATTTGTGTTTGGGTAGATCAGTTTTCCTTAAAAGTAATTTTTTTCCGGAAGGGCTATCAGTGTAGGCAGTGCTTTCCGCATGTTTAAGCATGGTCTGTCAGTTCATGGAGAGAAGAGGCACGTAGCAAAGGAGAGGGCTGAAACGGGGAGACCTTGGGAGAGGAAGGCCTTGAAGAACGGGTGAGTTGGGCCCTTGTTCTCATTTCATGTGAAGCACAGCCACACGCATCGCGGTTCCATCTCATCTGAGAAACAGGAAGGCTCCGTGTCGCTGCCATCAGCTAATTACAACATTCAGATTTGTTCCACGTTTAGAAATGGTCTCCTGAACGTAAACAGGGGGCGGTGGAAGATGCAGACGGCCTTTTCCACGGCGCGGAGAGCGGCAGACTAGAGTTCCAGTTGAACAACATGCGAGAAGGGGAGTTCGATGTACACATGCACGAAGAGAAGTGTTTGGGTTTGGAGCCAAACAGGATTTATTTGCCAAAAAGAAGAAAAAAAAAATGATTGAAACCCGTAATTACTTTACAAGTTGCTGTAATAAATTATGTATGAATGTAAATTATTTCACAGGAGAGGAACGTAGAGGAAACTTGAGCAGAAGGATCATGCATTATGCATAAAAAGGAACTGTAAAATTCTTATAGCAGCACAGTTGTGTCGTTAGAGCTGGAGTTGTGTCAGCGTTGGATTCTTACACCCTTCTCGTGCGCGGTTCCGAGCGCGCTCGTCGGAACGCGGTCGGTGTCGCCAGCGGAGCCCGTCCTTGGAGCAGGAACTTGCAGAGTTTGTGGCCGCGGTGCTGCCCGGGGCCCTGCCCGCCCTTCCCGCTGCCTTCCCACGGGATCCGGGCACGCGTGGCCCTTCGGCTGGGAACGCCGAGGGGTCTCCGGCTGCTCCGCGTCTCCCTGGGCTCCGGAGCGCGGCGCTGCTCCGGGTAGGGCATCCTCCTCCTCACGGGGACACCCCTGTGCTGCCCCTTCCCTCGCTTCCCTCTGGGAATTCCCTAGGCACGTTCAGTAAGTGACCTGCAGTTTACTTGAGCAGTTTTCCAGTTAAAATCCCAAAGCAGGAGGCTCTGGGAGACCGACAACCGACAAGGACCTCTGCCAGCAAGCCCTGCGCTCGGCATCCAGCACTTCCAGCACGGATGCTGTCCCGCGGGGCGCTGTATCCTGGAAGGAGTCCCTGCCTCTGGGCTAAGCAACCTGGGGAGAACCCTTGCTCCATGGGAAGCGTTGGGAAGAGTCCGGCCTCTGTCCTGCTGCGCACGCGAAGTGCTGAGGGAAAAGCAAGAGCCCCCCTGGAAAACACCGCGCTCCCGACTTTCCGTGCGCGTTTCCAAAGGTTTATAGCTGTTAGCGCAGAAGCGATGCCGAAGGAGGACGGCATCCTGCACCCTCCCGCACGGGTCCCCCCGGCCTGGGGCAAGGGCGCCGTCGTGGCCGCGTGCCATGGAAAATCAGCTGCTCTTTGTGCTGCTTTTGTCTCGGACCTGACCCGAGAAATCTCTCTGCTGGCAGCGTAGCAAGAGGGGGAAGTAAATACACTAACCCTGTGCACGCGAGGCGCGAGGTGTCGGAGGTGAACCACGACCGCGTCTTTTATAACACTAAATTCCCCTCGGATAGTGCAATTTGGACAGGCAAGGGCGTATTTTTATCTGCTTCTAGCATTTCTGCTTCTGCTGGGATTATCGTTTTGTCTCTCCCCCGCTCCATGCCACAGCAGCCATTTGGCTGGCAGTTTGGAAAGCCATATTCCAAGGCCTAATTAATTGGCGCTGGAAAACGTCCCATATGCTGGTCTTTGTCTGCGGCCGTAGTACGCGGGGCGCAGAGCTAGCGCGTGCTAACGTGTGTCCGCACGCGTGTTTTTTCTGTCGTTTCCCAACCAGAAAATGACAGATGGGGAGACCTCAGCAGGAAGTGCCCGCTGCGGATGGAGCAGCCGCGCGGCGGCATCTGGGAGCGCCTCCAGGACCGGCCCGAGGAGGCCCCGCTCTGGCCGAGGGAGGCCGCGAGCGCCTGCTCCGTCACCAGCCTCATCCAGGAGCTCAGCCTCAGCGACCACAAGGGCCACGCGTCGGCGCCGCCCAGCAAGCGCCAGTGCCGCTCGCTGTCCTTCTCCGACGAAATGTCCAGCTGCAGGACGTCGTGGAGGCCGCTGGGCTCCAAGGTGTGGACGCCGGTGGAGAAGCGCCGCTGTTACAGCGGGGGCAGCGTCCCGCGCTCTGCCGGCGGCGCCGCCACCATGCAGAGGAGCTCGAGCTTCAGCCTCCCGGCGCGCTGCAACGCGCCGGCCGCCCCCTCGGACCGCTCCGGCGCGGGCGAGACGGCCCCGCACGGCCGCGGCGGCAGGGCCGCGGCGCAGCGCTCCCTGTCCTGCTCGCACGCGGCGCCGGCGCGGCCGCCCTCGGCCGGCAGCTCGCCCGCCGCCACGCCGGAGCTGCCGCGCAGCCGCTCGCAGCCCTGCGTGCTCGGCGACAAGAAGGTTGGCGTGAAGCGCCGGCGCCCGGACGAGCGCCCGAAGCAGCGGCCCTCGCTGGACCTCGCCAAAATGACGCAGGTAAGACGGCTCCTCCGGCGCGGCCCGGCACGTGGCGGCGGGCAGCGGAGCGCGGCCCTCTGCACCGCCGCGCTCGCAAGAGCCTAAGCCTGAAAAATCCCTCGGGCAGAAAAATTCCCCAGGCGGAAAAATTCCTAATTCATAAATTTGTAAATGAATTTACCTGAGCTTTGCTGGTTTGCATTTAGGCTCAAGCCCGTCGTCTCTCTGAGGTTCATCCATTTTATGCAAAGTAAAGCAATTGTTATGGGGAAAGATACTCCTTTTATTTAGGTAGAAGATCAATTCCCTTCCAAATGGGTTTGCAGTGCCAGTCTTGTTAAATCCCTTCATTTCTCTGCGCTAGTTTTTGCCCGCCGTGCCCGCCACGCTGTTGCTTCCTCCGGGTAGGTGTTTTGAGCTGCAAAGGCCGCGCTGGGGCTCAGACAGCCCCGAGCTGCCTCGCTGCGGTCGCCGGTACCCAGTGCCCGCTCTGCCAGCAGCTCCCTTCTCTCGACGCTCTCAGCTCTGTAATTTTCCACTCTGGAGATGTTATCACGTTTCATTTTCGGTTGCAAACGCAGAGCAAACCCTCCCTCTTCAATCTGCAGTGCAAATCCAGATAACAGATCTGAAGTGAGAGTCTGAGAGGATTTTGCTCTGCAGCCCTCTTCCTGCGAGACCAGATTATGGGACTTCAGAAACATGTGAGCGAGAGCCGGAGCGCGAGACCACATCAAAGGACGGGGCAAGAAGCATTTCCAATCTGCACTCGTAAAATTTTTCCCCAGCCAGAGTCTTATGATTCAACATTTCTCACGACAATAATTTACAATCACAGGCTCAATGACAGCAGCAGCTTTGTGCAGTGCAGAGACAAATTTGGGTGTAAAGATCCCCTGGCTCCAGCTGCCAGCACAGGGTATTAACCCCATTTGGGTTATCACGTTCAGCGTGCCGAAAAGCTTCCCCTGAAGTTTACTGTTTGGGCGGCTCGGCCCAGGGTGCCACTTTTGGGACCGTTCAGGGTGTTTTTGTCCGTGCACTTTGCACGGCCGCCTCTTGCACGGGCCCAGCCTGCCGGGGCTCGCCGGGTGGAAGGGGACCCAGTAATGCAGGTTTGTTGTTCCTAAGGAAACTACTGACAGCGCTTGATGGGGTGAGGTTGGAAAACAGAGCCGTGGATTTTCTCTCCTTGCCTTTCCTGAACGTGACGACATCTGATGCTATAAATTCAGTTTTTCCCTCTCACAAGAATGTGATATTTTATGACATTTTAGGCTTGGCAGCTCAACGGGTGTTTGAATGAGTTCATTTGTGTTGAAGGAAGTGATTAGTTTTTCCTCCTCCAGAGGAGCTTAAAAGATAAAAAGGGTCAGAAAGCTGCATTTTCGGGTGAGTGTAGGGGGAAAAGACATGGCACTGCAGTCGCCTTTTGATGAGCCCTGCCAGTAACATCTAACATGCTAAGCTTATTTTATTAGCTAATAAGCTGGATAGGCAGTAAAACCAACTTACATGTGTTATTACATTTTACCAGCCACAAGCTGGAATAACACCCCTGGCATCGCTGAAGGCCTTTCCATTTCCTTGCACTGGTGGAAAGTTTTCCTAAAGAAAGAGATTGGATTCGGGGAAGTGGCTCTGAATGCAGCAGAGCCTCAGTGGTGCTGCCCAGAGGGCAGGGGTTGGGGCTGGCTCCGTGATCCTGAGGGGCTTTTCCACCGTGGTGACGCTGCGGGTCTGTAAAGCTGCTCGAACCCGGGCTGTTTCCTTGGACCTGCAGCGTTCCCGTCCATGCTGGAGCCCTCGGCCCCAGGGAGCTGCTGACGGCCCTCGCTGGGCATCGGCACGAAGGGGCTCCGGAGCTTTCGGGGTTAGAGCAGAACGTGGGGCCCTTTGCAAAGCCTCTGGCTGGGGGATGGCCCCGTGCGGTCCCGAGCGCTGCCAGGCTCTGTGTGTGTGGGAAGAACCCGGGTGCTCGCTCCTTTGGGCGCTCGGAGGAGCGGTGCACGGCCGTGGGGATGCGCGGGAGCCCGTTCCCTATGGAAGCCTTCGTTAACACGGGAAAACTCTGCTCCTCTCGGACGCACGTAGGAAATGCAACCTGGAGCGAGCCACGGGGCCTCAAGAGAGGACGGCTTTCAGCAACACCCACGACTTGCTGGACACAGAGGGCACGAGCATAGAGAGACGCTGGTAAAAGCAGGAGCTCTGCACACGCACGAGGCGCCCGTCCCCGCTCCGTGTGCCCGGAGCCCGTCCGAGGGGAGGCCGGCGGCTTCGGGAAGCGTTTCCTGCACTTTGCTCCCAGCGTGTTGGGCTTAATCATTGACAGGCCGGTGTCCGCGGGGCTGGTTTCTCACGCCGGGCACCCAGGAGCTGCTTCGCGCCGGCCCGGGCCCCTCGGCAGCCCTCGCTGGCTCTGCTGTCCCTTCTCCTGTGTGGAGAGGGCACTGCCTGCCGAGGTGGCGCAAGGTCGTGCTCCTGCAGGTGTTTGAATGTTTTATAATGTTAGTTGTTGCTTCTGATATGGAAACAATGATTAGTTTTGTCCTTTGCTACCTGTTCTGGAGGCCAGCGCTGGCTGCTGGAAGGTGGATTCTCTCAGGCTCTGCAAAGTGTTGCTGGTTGCCTGGCTCGGGGCCAGCCGGCCCTCAGGAGCCTCCGTGTATCTGCAGGGCTCCCTGCTAACCCGTTCCCATGGGCAAGGTGTTCTCCAAACCCAGGCTTATTCAGAGGGAGCTTCACACTAAGGGAATCCGCAGCAGTCGGTGGAAACAGCAGCAAAAGCAATAAAAGGAATTGTTTTTCCTCAGTCCTACTTGTTGCTGCGGGCAATGAGCTGCCATGTCCTGGGAGCAGCAAAACCTGGAAGCGCCGGGAATGCCCTCGCTGGAGGAGAGGGAAAGGCAGGACCCCGGCAGGACCCCGTCCTGGGGCAGGACACGCAGCAAAGCGGAGAGCAGCCCTTCCCGCTCGGCCTCGCCAGCAATCCTTGTCATCCCCTGCGGGTGCTGCAGGCTCGGGGCAAAGAAAACTTTTCCATCGTGTCAGAGCATGGAGAGTTCGGCAGGCGGCAAGGGAGGCCGCGGAGAGCCTGTCCTGGAGCCACGCGGTGCTTCCCTTCCCTGCAGCCACGGGCAGCACGTGCTGATGGGCTGCACAGCCCTGTCGGCCCCGGCGCAGGCGAGTGACCCAAGACCGACAACAATCCAACCCCTCCATGTCCAAGGCTGCTCAGTCCGTGTTCCATGAGAACCAGCTGCTCAAAGGAATAGTTGCATTTTCCCTTGCTACGATCCTTCGCACCAAAACAGCCCCCAAAGCAAGAGAGCGACGTCTGCGCAGGCCACAAATCACTTGGGGGTTGGTCGATAAAGGGAGACAGATCAGGAGTCTGCGACTCTCCCCTTATTCTCCGTGACTCTCCCCTTATTCTCTGTGACTCTTCCCTTATTTCCTGCGACTCTTCCCTTATTTTCCACGCCAGCAGTGCCCGAGCTCCTGGCCGTCCTCCCGTGCGTGTCGTCCTCTTGCTGTGCTCCCCGCCAAGCTCTGCGCGTGCACATGGGCTGCTCTGCTGCTTCACTTACTGCCTCTCTCCAGGCTTTCCCCATTTTGCCTCCGTGCAATTCCTTGGCAAATCTGCCACTGAACTCACTTGGAAGGGCCCAACTCGGCCCACACTGACGTTCTTCCTGCGTGGTCCTACCTGGACTGTCTTGGTGGCCCTGAAATGGGTGAACATTCCTCCTCATCAGCGTTTTCCTAACCCACCTCTGCTGGTGAAGGACTGCACGTTCCACAAAGCCTAGAGAGTTTCCATCTCCCCGTGGGTTGCTACCACAAACAAATAATCCTGCAGTCACCAAGTAACTTCCCGAGCACAATCTTGCATGGAGCGAGCCCAAAGGGAGACTCCAATGAAGGATCCCCGGTTTCCCGAGCTGAACCCGGGCCAGTTTTGGGTGTCCAGCAGCAGCAGTGGGTGCCATGCAGCACCCTGCGGCGGGGCTGTGAGGGCAGCTCTGCGGGAGCGGGGTGAGCACAGGGGGAGCAGCGCGGCCGACACCAGAGCTTCGCTGCGTCTCCCGCTCCGGCGTGGGAAGCAGCCCTGGCAGCCTCCGTGCTAAAGCACAGGGTGCCTCCGTGGGAGGACTGGCGCGGAGCATGGAGCAAGATTAGGCAAGTCCTGGGGAGCATTCTTGCCTTTGGTGGAGTTATTTTCATGGGTGAAGGGCACTGCGGTTCAGTGGGCGAGCGGAGCAGAGGCCTCAAAGCGAAGGAAACGCAGTGAGGAGGAGCTAAGTCCTCCTGGGCAGTCGGAGACAGCAGGAATCCCGGTGCGAGAGAGGCCTGCGGCTCCGGCTGGTCCCTCCGGCTGCTTGTGGTGGCTCTCGGAACGGGGCCGGACTGTTGGGTGACTTCAGATGAAGGACTGAAATACGCCAAGGTGGCTCTGTTCCTGCACGTCTCATCTAGCTGCGGCTTTACGTGCTTAAGTGGCTTGTGTGGGACGAGGGGTGAGAATCCTGGGGAGAAAGCTGGAAGAAGAGGGGTGAACAACGAGCAAAAGGCTCCGCGAGGCGCCCAGCCAAGGCCGAGGCCGCTCTGCCGCGCTCCCCTCCGCTGCCGCACGAGTTTGCCCCTTACAACGGGGCAGAAAGACCCTCCACCACCCAGGCGAGCAAGGAGGAATCCCTGGCTCTGCCCTTTACGGCCTTCCGCAGCGTTGCCATTCCTGGAACCTCGTTAATAATTACCGCAAACGGGCACGTCGAGTTGTGGGGGAGAAACCAAGCACCAAAACGCTGCGTGCGCAAGGGGAATAGCCTCGGAGCGGATCTAGGGATCACAGGGCTTTGCGGCCGTGTTTTCCCTCTCGGCATTCCCAGGAATCAGGAGCGGAGGAGGACGTTGCTGTCTTGTGGTTTGGTCTCCTGCGGCTGCGGCGCGCTCAGGGCACGCGTCGCCCTCGGCTTCCCGTGCGCAGCGCCTTGTCAGCGCCTCTGGCAGCCGCTCGTGTTGAAATGGTAACACAGTTCAAAGCCCCAGCAAAGCAGAAACGCCTCTGCTCGCTGCAGCAGCGCGGCACGTCGCTCCCCGGGCTTTCAGAACCGGGTTGGATCCGCTGGGGCGGCCGCGCGCCAACGCGGCCGACGTGGCCGGGCCGAGCGGGGCGTCCGCGGCGCCGCGTGTCCAAAGGCGCCCGCAGCCTCTCGGAGTCAGCGGGAGGCGGAACGGCCCTTTCCGTCCCTCGCCTCGCACCACAGAAAGAGTGGGCAAGTTCTCTTCTCGTTGTGAAGAACTTGCCTGGGATTTCTCCTGGCAAGCAGGGTTACCGGGCCAGGTGACAAACTCAAGTGTCCTTAACAGGGACAGTCTTCACCCACGTGGGTTTTTGGCTCATTTTCCTTGCCCACTTCGCTTCCTGACGTGAAGAGTCCTGGTCTGGTTGTTACTGAGTGACATTAATGCGTGCTAACGTGCTTTGCAAGCTGTGCTTTTTGCAGCTTTTGCAGAAGTGCAGCATTTCTATGTAATGTTCAGCAGCAGCCAGGCTGCCTGCAGCACAGAGCCCTGCAGGAAAGGGTCTGGTAACGCTTAGTCATGCAGCGTGCCCTGGAAAGTGGGACAGGGCCACGTTTGTGTCATATTTGCCATAAAATCTCAGTGGCACCAGTAGTCAGAGGCGGCACAAGAGGTTGGGAGTCATATTTTCCAGTTCTAACTGCACGGTAACGCATGAAGACTTTGGTGCATGGAGGAACCCCCAGTAGTGAAGTTCCTTCTGCGGAACAGCCCATGGTGCACAGGGTGGGACAGCGAGTAGCTGCCTTCAAGCAAGCCAGGTAACTGGAATTAAAAATGCAGCCCCATCGGCACGTGCTCATGGAGAGCGACCCACGGCCGTGCATCTCCAGGAGCACAAACCTGCCCTGCAGATGGGCTGCGCGCGCTGGGTGGCACCGTCAGCACAGGGACTATCAAATGCTTCCCTGCAGGGGCAACATTTTCACCTTTTCCACCCAAAAAGGTTTTCTTGTCCAATTGTGGCAGCTTTTAGGCAGTTTTCGGGCTGGGATGCAGCGGCGTGGGGCGGTACCAGCGAGTGGTACGTGTTGCTGAAGGTACTAACGGGTGAAAAGCGGCAGGTTTTGAACTCCACTCATATCCCAGCAAATAGCTGCAAAATATTGATGCAGCTCCCAAGCGAGACTCCAGCTTCTCAGCCCCAGTGTTTTTTAAATAAATGTGAATGAGCGACTGCAAAGGTGAGTGTGTGGCATTGGCACCATGCTGAAGCTGAGGCTCCAACCAAATGACACCGTTTTGAGGAGCCGGGAGGCCGGTTTATCCTGCGGTCACACTATTACTCACCCTGCCATCGTTATTCACGGCCCCTCTATTTATTTATGTTTAAAAATACAAGTAGTTGTGGGAAAAGCAAAAAAAAAGGTCAATTTTGGAGACTTAAGTGTTTGCCCCGTCACGCTGCTCTGCAGTTTTGCCCCATTTCACCAATGTCCTGACGAATGCAGCAGCTCCGATATGTGACGGTGCAAAGTGCATCCCTGGACAGGCTGATGTTGACGCGTTTGGAAGGCGTTCGGCTCCCCCAGTGAGTTCTGCACCGCTTCCCTTCACGTGAGTGTGGAGCCGGGTGTACCGGGGCTCCTGCTCCTGGCCACGCTCCGGCCTCCGCTGCACCCAGCGCCGGGAGCCACCCGCACCCGGCAGCGGCTCCTCCGGCGGCATCGCTAACGCAGAGGCTTAACCGAACCCTCCTTCTTTCCCTCTTTCCCTTCTTTCCGTTGCGGGGATGATGGTGCAGGAGTCCCGCGGGAAATGCTGCCCTGTGGGAGCCCCGGGGCTCTTGCTGTTGAGCCCGGATTTCACTGCCGCCGTCTCGAGCATCGTGGCAGGTCTTGGGGGCAGCTTTACCCCCACCTCCCCGTGTCCCGCGTGTAGAGGGCGAGTGGGCGACTGTCCTTGGCCCGGCGCGGGGCCCCGTTCCAGCCGTGCGGCACCTGCCCTGGGTCCTGTACATTTTAAACTGCCTCCTGTGTTTCCTTCCCTCGGCTATGCCAGCCGCTCCTTCTCCTGACACTTCATCCGTCACTTGGAAGTGCTTTCCGAGCGGGATGCATCCTCCCGCGGAAAACAGGCTCCCACAGTGGAAGTGTGGAGCTTCCACGGAGCGTAACCCAGGCACGGGGATTCGGAGCGCTGCCCAAACACGGCCTGCTTCCCGGCGAGGGCTGCTCCGTGCAAAACTTCATCCCTCCGCTCTGTCCCCAGTGGCTCCCTCCAACGGGGGCTGCTTTTAGGAGAAAAGGCTGGTTGTTTCACGCTCCTTGAAGGCTCTGAAATGAATCTCCTCCCTCTTCCCAAGGCCATTCCCTCCCTCTATTCCTTACACCAGCACCTTGTGGCTCCAAAGTCACCCTGCAGAGACGTCAGCCTGAGGGTGCAGCTGGGGGAAACTGTGAGCGCCTGGAAAACGGGAGAGAAAACTGAAACTCCACTGCCCGTGTGTGCGGCTGTACCTGTCCGAATACCTGGGGCTGTTGCCATTAAGAAGTTAGGCAGAACCTTAAAAACAACGGAAACCCCTTTTTTTTCGGTTTAGAGCAAGCGGGGGTTCTCCAGAACCGCATGAGTAAGAGCTTTGCATGAAAGGAGGCCTGCGACGCGCTGCAGGCGATCAGGGCGGCAGATAAGGATCTGGCTCGCGGCCGAGGGTGCCTCACGGTAACCGAGATCCACAAGCAGGAGCCGTGCAGCCCTCCCTGCGTGGGGTGGAAAACAACCCAAAGCCGGGCCGGGGGTGGTTAGCGTGATGGTTTGTGCCTTGGTGCCCAGCGTGACGGACTGGTCCCCTCTTCAGAAACGCTTGAGGGAGGATCAGCGCTTAGGTGGTGAGCTTGGGGCATCCGTAGCTGGCAGTGGTGGCCCTCGGGGCCGTCCGCGTGTCCTTGGTGCATGTGCAGGGTCCTGCTGAGGGCAGTGGCTGCACCTCGTGTCTCCAGCTCCTCCAGCTGCAGGTGCTCTCGGTGCTGGGGGCGCTTCGTGTGCTGCACGGGCCGCTCTGGTGTCACGGGGGCCTCAGCAGCCTCTTCCACCTCGTGGCCCTCAGAGGCACCTCAGCCCATGCTGGGAAGGCCGCTCTGCGACGCGGGTGAGGGTCTCCCACAGCCAGCTGCGGAAGGAGCACTGGAGGCCGCATCCAGAAGGATGGCTGGGTTCCTGCCTTTTCCTTGAAACCAGCAGCCGCGGAGATGCCAAACTCCCCTTTTTTGGTCTGCCGCTACAGGGCAACTTTGTGGAGCGGCTTGGAAGAGGCCCAAGGTGGCTGAGAACAAGCGCGGTGTTGTGGCCCGCGCCAAAGCGGCCTCTTTGGGGCCGGTACAAATAGAGGGCCCCAGCGTGGGGCGCTGCCAGGTCAGCAGCCCCCGCGCGCGCCGCGTTCCCTCCGTCCACGCAGGGGAGCGATGCGGAGCGGGGAACAGGCGCGGCGCGGAGGAGAGCGGCGCGGGCACCTCCGCAGCGCCCCGGGAGCACGGCGGGATTGTCGCCGCTTGCAGCGATCCCTCCCCAGAACGGCCCCCCGCGGCGTCGGGAATGGCCCCGTTCCCGGCCGTGCCGAGCGCGGCTTTCTGGAGCAAGCGGATCCGTGGCTGCCTCGGCCCTGCTGCCGCGTGCAGCAGAGGCCCTTTTCTGTGGGCAGCTGCTGAACGCTGGAAGCAAGAAGCCCGTGGAAGGGTTTTCCCGTCTTCTTACAGGGAAGTAAATTTTCTGCACAGTGAGTCAAGCCACGGGCCTCACACGGGGGAAAATTGGCTCGCAACGTGTGCGTTTAATGGAGGCGGTTACAGGCAACGGGGAAGTGACACTGCGGGCATTTTGGCCTTGCCAAAGTCTGCACAAAAGGGAAAATTTCAGTAGATGTCAAGGGCATTTATGGCAGTTCTCTGAGAAGCGTCCAGGATTTGCAACGCTTTTCATTTGGGCAGAAAGACTGCGCCCAGGACGCTTTCAATTCCCTGCAGCTGCTGCAGTCTCCTTCCTTGTGGCTTTGGCATTGCCCGGAGCAGCCACAGGGAGCTGCCCAGCATCCTCCTTCCTGGCCCAGAGGAAGAGCAGCCCCGGCACACGGAGGTGTGCGGAGCCGCCCTCGGGAAAGCGCCTGCGTTAGAGCACGGGCAGCGTTAACAGCAGCTGGGGAATGCAGGAAAATTAACGTTCCCCCAAGCGCCACAGCTCTGTTTGCAGAAGAGATTTGCACTGCGGAGAGCACCGTTGACTTTCAGGAGACTGGGGCTTTCAGGTGCCTAACTCACTTTTGGAAACGTGCTTGCAAATCTTCCGTTGCACTTGGAAAATATTCCCCACGTGTCCCCAGGCCCTCTCCAAACGCGCTGGTAATTGCAGGTTGTCCATTAACCACAGTTTGCAGCTCCCTGCTTGGAGCTGTTGTGCAGCCTGGACCCAGCACATGGGAAGTCACAAGTTCCCTTAAACCCTGTGGGAAGGATGGAATGGTCTGGAGGGCACGGAGCACGGGGGCATGGAGCAAGAGCGTCCGTAATGCGGACCGGCTTCGTGCTCTGTGCCCCAGCGCCGCTCCCTCGGGTGGTGGGAGAGTTCCTGCAGTTCCAGACAGGTAGGTTTTGAGAGGCAGGCGCCTCATCTTTCATGTGGACTTGTGGCTTGTGGTGTTTTTGAAAAGCCTCTCGTGCTGAGCCGCAGCTGCTGCTGGGGTTTGCGCCGCGTCTTGGTTCTGACGCTGCGTGCGCTGCGACGCTGAGCACGAGCAGCCCTCGGGATCACGATGCTCCGGGAAGGAGCCCTCCTGGGAATGTCTGCGTCTTCCCTCTGCCTCTCCCTGCTGGCGCCCGCCCGGCCGAGCTCGGAGCCGCTGCAGGCATGTGGATCCACACGGGATCCACGGCAGCCTGAGGGGGATCAGGATCCGCCGCCATCCGAGTGGCACTTGCAGGGACTCCTCGTGCAGCGGGTCAGAGCTTCCTTTAAGGGCAGCCTCCCTGAGAGCTCTTGTAAGGATGTGCTCTATAGAGTGCTTAAGGTTGGAAGGGACCTCTAGAGGTCATCTAGTCCAACCCCCTGCACATGCAGGGTCACCTAGAGCACGTGGCACAAAGATCTCCAGAGAAGGAGACTCCACAAAGCTTCACCGCGAAGCTTCACCGTGCGTCATGCTCGAGGCCTTGCGGACGCGATCGCGTTGTGTGAGGACGGAAAGCCCTCAAGTGCGTTTTCATTTCCTGGCAGTACTGATCAGGACAGCTGTGGAGCTGGGGCCATGGAGGACAGCCAGTGTCGGGGGTGCCAGGGTCCTTGGAGCCACCTGCAGGGTGCTGGAGCCCCCTTTCTGGAGAGGAGCGGGGCCTCAGAAACTCTGCGAATGCTCTGCTTGGTCTCCCTCCACCTGCTCCCCTCCTTGTCCCTTTAATCAAAGTGACGGTACACAAGCAAAACCCCACCTAGCAGGGACCCACTCTGCAATTTAAGAGAGGAAGAGATGGGAGTCCCACCACCGGTCATGCCACCAGCACCCGTGGTCCTTCCTTCCAGCCTGCCCATTTCCTCCCTCGCACACCTTGGTCTGTCTTCACAGCGCTCCCTTCCTCCCACCTCGTTTTCTCTCCTGTCTCCCGCCGTCTGCGGGCGCCCGTCTCAGCCGCGTGCTCTCCTTGCCTCCGCAGAACCGCCAGACCTTCAACAGCCTGAGCTGCCCGGGCGGCGCGCCGGATGACGGCGCCCACCTCACACCGCCGCGCGCCGCGGCGCAGCCGGCGCCGGCCTCCTCGGACGGGCCGCCGGGCCGCACGCCCGCCTGCACGCCGGTGCCGGAGCCGGAGCCGCGGCGGCCGTGCGCCCGGGACGGCGGCGGTGGCGCCAGGGAGGAGCTCTCTGGTGAGGAGGCCGACTACGGCGACGAGCGCGGCGGGAAGGAGGCGGCGCGGGCGCCGTGGCGGCGCGGCGGGGCCGCGGGCGGCAGCGTCTGCCAGCTGGGCGGCGAGATAGATATCGAGCAGATCGAGAACAACTGAGAGGGAGCGCGGCGGGGCGCGGGGTGCTGCCGCCGGCCGCGGGGCACGGAGCAGCTTTGCCAAAACGTCGTCAGGTATCCGGAGCAATCGTGCGTGCAGAACCTTGAACTTCTTCGTAACTGCTGTAGCCGGGGAGCAGCGAGGTGGGGGAACGGCCCACGGCTTCGGAGCAAGCGCTGGGGATCGCCCCCATGGGCTCTGTGCGCCGGCGGGTGGGTTCCTCGCGGCGCCGCAAGGCACATGCAGAAGGGGCTGCGGCAGCAAAACCGCCAGCGGCGCAGACCGGATGATGGGAGAAGGAAAAGGAGCAGGTCCCTTTGGAGCCTCCCAGGGCTCTTCCCTCTCCCTGACCGGGACACCGTTCCCGTGCTCCTTCCCGCTCTGCCTGCCCGCGAGGCGGTTCCGAGGCTGCCGCGACCCGAGTAAGCTGTCGAAACGCTGAAAATTCAGGTAGCAGCACTGAAAGCTTTTTCCTCTCCCTGTGCCTTGGTTAAGCACAGCCCAAGCGGTGACCGTGATGCTCGTACCGAACACCTTTTCCCCGGGGAAGCCGGCTGTCCGCCGGCTAACAGGGCCAGAAGGACACGCGCTTGTTTTCCCCCACTTTTCTTTCTCAGCCCACAGGAAAGCTGCACGGGCAGCTCTGGGCGCCCGCTCTGCAGTTTCCTCATGCTCGCAGGTGGCTCCCAGGGAGCTGCAGAGGTGGCAGAGGAGACCCAGCTCATGGATCCTAGTGCCATCTCCAGCCTGGGCACCTTCAGGAGGGGCCGGCGCTGCCACCGGCAGACACGTAGGATCTGCGGGTCGGGCGCCACCGGTACAGATGTCGTGCCCCATTTCTGCTGCCGTCACTGCACTTTGTCCCGTGGGCAGGCAGCGCTCCGCGTCCCGCGCGCGACGCCCGGTGCCTACCGTTTACACACAGCACAACCCGGTTGCCTTACTCAAGCCGCTTCTCCTACGAGGCATGGCCTTATCCTGGGCACGTTAGCTTGGACACACACTGCAGTTAGCTGCGATCTTTCTTTTTTTTTTCTTTTTTTTTTTTTTTTTTAGGCCACAATGGTGTTCGGTTGGGTATTTAGCTGTTGGTTTTGTATGATTTTATGTACTTTCAGTTTAAGAAAGCCTTACTTAAAAAAAAAACTCTCTGTAGAGCTAAAAACATGTGTGGTTTTATATATATATATAAGTATATATATAAATAAAATAATTAAGAATATTGAATATAAATATAGTATGTGCCTCAGATTCAGGGGACACCCCGTTGATTGTACGACTGGGAGCGGCGGTGCCCCGAGCCCGCAGCGGCGGCTCCCGGTGCTCCGTGATTCCCCTTCCTGCGCTCGGGTGGATGCTGCGGTGACCCGCGCAAGCCCGGAGCGCTGCGGGACGAGGGCAGCCATCCCATCAGCAATAAGATTCCATCAGCGCGAGTCTCGCGAGAGGATTTTAGTGGGAAAAAGCGAAGCACCGGGAACGCGCGCTCGGGGATTTCGCTGCGTGCAATGCACGGATGTAGCTCCTTGAGCCTGGTTTATGAAATATTACATCTCAAAAAAAAAGGCAAATGCAAGTATTTGTAAAGTAGATGATGATTGTAATTTTTCGCGCTAGGGCGTAGCCTGTTTGGCCAGTAACGTTGTGTTTCAAGTGCGTTGTTCAACGGCTCCTGGCTGAATGGGACGGCAGACTGATGTAGGATATGTTAGGATTGTAGCGGTGCTTTACGGAGTTTATGTTCTTGATGTTTAAGGGTGGAAAGAAGATGGTGGCCAAAAAAAAAAAAAGAAAAGATTAAAAGAAGCCTTCTGACGCCCTGACTTGTAGTAACGAAGTCTCTGTGGCCGCTCCTGGTGTGGGGCGGCCGCGGCGGGGGCGGCCAGGGGCTGCCGACTTGTACTTGCTCCATGACTTGATTGCACTAGAGCAGCTTGGTCTCAGGAAATCGCTTGTTACTTTTACTGTGTAAATAAAGCTTCCTGGTTCAGTACCCCAGCTGGCTTCCCGTGATCTCTTTAATCTGCTCGGGTTTATTCTGCTCTCGCTGGACTCCAGCGCTGCCTCCGGTTCCAGGCCCTGCCATGGTACGTGTGGGGTTCTGCAGGGCCCTCCGGAGAGCCCGGTGCCAGCAGGAGAACCGAGGGGAAGGACGTTAAAGCACCAGGAATGGGCCCAAAGGAGACGAGGCTGAGTGGCTGCACAGTCACGCTGCTGGGCTCAGGATTTTTGGGGTGGCAACCTGCATTTTTTGATGCCCATGGGCAATGCCCTTCCCTCCCAGCCGGCCCAAACGCCGGCTCTTGTGCCCCGAGTTTTGCCAGGGTGTTTTCCCGTCCCCCCGCACACACGCACGGAGCAGCCCATGCCACGGTGCCCCTCACGGGGCCGTGTTTATTGACCGTTACTGCACGCGGCAGCGGGAGCCCCGGCGCCCTTCCACGTGGCGCTCTCACCGCCAGCTACACTAAGATTAGTATCTCCCGCCAGTCCCCGCGTGGGGAGGGATTAGAGATGGCCGCTCTGTTCAGGCCCCGGGGGGCTGCGCACCGCCCTGCCCGCTGTGGTGCCGGCGGGACGCGTGAGGCGGCTGCATGAGGCGGCCGCATGAGGCGGCTGCATGAGGCGGCCGGCGTGAGGCGCCGCGTGAGGCGGCTGGCGGGAGGTGTGAGGCGGCCGCTCGTGGGGCGGCCCCGCGCTACCCTCACTCGCGCAGCTGCTGCAGGATGAGCTCCACGGCCTCGGCCAGGTTGTCCACGTAGGCGTCAGGCTTCACCTGCGGGTGGTTCTCGTCCGAAGGCCTGCGGAGGAGACAGAGGGTGAGGGCGGCGGGGCGGACGCCAGGAGGAGGCCGGAGGAGCTACGCAGCCCCCTGCCCTCCGCACCGCGGCCAGCAGCTCCCGGCGTTTCCCGGCCCGGGAAAGCCTGCCTGCTGCTTCAAGGTCCTCATACGTGTGTCTGGGCTATCTGACCGGGCAAAACCTTGCCCTGCCTCGCACAGAAGGTGCTCTGCGTAGTCGCCAGTGAGCGCACGGCAGCGCGCTGCGCTCTGCCTCGTGCTCCCATTTGGCACTAGCCAGGCCTGGCAGGAATCGCCCAGAAGAGCTTTCCCTGCTGCCCGAGGAGGCTGTGCAAATAACTTTTCTGCTATGGCCCCTCCCTAGACATAAGTAAGGAAGGAAAAACAAGGCCTCCCTTCTGACCTAGGGGCAGGAAAGGTCTGTGCGTAGCCTTCGCTAGCAGGAGGCTTCCTGCGGGTTTCACTTTGCAAGCCCTCTGCTTCCCTGCAAGCCCATGGCGCTGCGCGGGCGCGCGGAGCTGCCGGTGCCCCTCGGCACGAGCCCCGCGGGCAGCAGCGCCCTGCGGAGCCGCCGGCACCCGAGATCCCCCCGCGGCCCCGGCCGGAGCCGCGAGCCCGTCCGCCGGGGTACAGCAGCTGCTGGGGGCACAGGCGGACGCAGAAGCCGCCCGGGTTTAGCTTTTCCTGCCGACGGCTCCAAGCCCTGTAGCGCTACCGTGGCCGCGGGGCTAGGACGGCGAGCAGCTGCCGAACAGAACACGTGTATTTTATAGCCTCAACGGCGCTCCCTGGGGAGAGCTGAGCGCCTCGTGTCCCGCTCCCACCTCTCCGGGACCCTGCAAAGGGCACGACTCCGTCCAGCTGGAGCTGTTTTCTCAGCGGGATGATGCGTTTCCCATCGGATGCGCAGCCGGCAGAGGTTATTAATAGCCTGCGCAGCCCGCGGAGCTCGGCTGTACGAGTCCCACGTTTGCTCCCTGTCGGAGTCGCGGGCAAGCGGCGAACGCCAGCGTGCAGCTGGGAACGAGGCGCCAGCAAAGCGGCGTGTTCCACGTGTGCATGGCCACGCCATGCTGCCTTATTTCATTCTCCAAGTTCTAGCTTGTTACAGGGCTACGGTGCAGCAGGAGCCGTAATTACAATGATTTTCAGGTTTCCCTCAACCAAAGAAGCATTTAGATTGACGACAGTAAAGCAGCTTAGAAAATGTGAAAAACTCTTAAAATATAAAGCAAATACAAATTCAATGCACATCTATCCTAACACCCCGATTGAGCCAAAAGGCTTTTATGAACCCAGAACTACCTTTGCAGGGGGTATGCAAAATAGTGTATTTTTGGCAGTACTTCTTAATTTGAGTGGGGATCCAAAAGAATTAACGAACCAAATTTCTTTCCATTTTACACTGCAAAATGTTTCCTTCCTACCTTATAAATCAAAAGCAAATTTTAAGAATTGTTTGGGAGGAAAGAGAACTTCTCAGTCACGGGGATCTGATCTACATAAGCATTTAACAACAGAGTGACCAACCTGTACCAGCTTCTTAAAGCCAGAGGGGAAGGTACCACCCCGCACACCCTTGCTGTGTGCTGAGGAAGGGGAGCACGCAGAGCAGTGTCTAACAGCTACAGACAGGACTTCCAGAGGGAAAATTAGGAAACAGGGAAGGCACTGCCTGGGGAAGACCCACTTGGACATGGGCTTCATCTGCTGCACTCCTCTTTCTTATTGAGCCCCAAACTCATGATTTATCTTCCACTTTACAGCTTGATACAGGGTTACACGTGGGAATCCTAAAATACTCTCCAGCTATGCAGTTTGCAGACAGATGGCCTCTGCTGCAATGCAAGAGCTTCCATATTTTTAATCATATGTTACTGGCATAATCCAGAAGAAAACGAGAGAAATATGTAGCCCTTGTGCAGCTGACGTTTCCCATTACTGGGAGTTAAGCAGAATCCAGGAGGTGCTTTACCTGCGGAGCAGCTTCTCCCCCAGCGTCTCGTGTGGCCACTTCCTTCGTCTCGCAGAACGTTTGTAAGTCACCACAGCACCAACCAACAGCCAAGCACTGGCTTTTTTTATCCTACTTCAGTTTTGCTGTTTTGAGCATCTGTCAAAAGGAAACTACAGGCCGCAATTCCCAAACACTAATGCCACGAAGCGATGCTCCAAAAGCTCCCAAATCCTGTAGGAGCCCGAGGATTTGGAAGCGCCGCAGGAAGACGGGGCAGTGCTGCAAAGGGCTCTTTGGACGTCGCCACCTCTTTGAACGTTCTCGGGCCGCGTCGGACGCGCGCAGCGAGCACAAACCCACGACAGATCATGTCACCCCCACCAAAATAATGAGAGGAATGAGCTCCCTTCTGCGGAACAGGCGAGTGGCCAAAGACCCTCCCGCTCTGCCGCCTTCCCAGGAACCGCAGAGCTCGGTGCTGCAGGAGCCCCTCTCCCAGGGCCTGGGCATTGCTGGGGCCTCAGCACCTCCCTGTCCCACCAGGGACATGAGGGCACTTCAGCCCCGGGCGCTTCTTGCTCTCACACCTCAGCTTGTCCTCTCTTTTGGCGACGATGGCTTTTTTTTGCATTTATGAAAATTTGCACTATTACAGGCATCGTAACAGGTCACAAAGCTCAAAGGGGAGATGGTTATTTAGTCCTTTTCTCTCTCATATTCCAAAAATAAAACAATCTAAAAATACCTTTCCTTTGCAGGTCAGTTTAGGAATGAAGTTACAGCAAGCTAAGTTTGAGATAAACTCCCTCCGCCTCTTTATGTGGGACTCTGGTTGCACAGAAGGCCCATAAATCAAAATGACAGAAGATTTTAGTCTGTAGCTGCATATTGAGCTGTCAGCCGTCTTGGCCAGCGCACAAAATCGCCTGAGAAAAATCAGCTCCTGCCTTGGGAAACACTCTCCCTAGTTAGGCAAGAATTCCTGGGAATGCTTTAGCTCCACAGCCTCGGCCGTGCACGGGGAGTCGTGTCTAGCCCAGGCTGGTCACGTCATGTCCTCCCGGGGACACGAGGCCTCCCGGGGACAGACAGGGTCGGCTCTGGCGTGTGACAGATGCAGTTACATGTCCGGGCAGGTTGTCAGCGCTGAGCGCGGCTCTGGAGCAGCTTTGTTTGGGGAGGAAGCGCTGGCTCCGGCTGTGCGCGGGAAGAGCAACGTCTGGAGCGCGCACAAGGGCACGGCCGGGCTCGGGACGCGGCCTGGCACCTCCTCCTGCCCCACAGCAGTAGGAACCCATGGAGAATCATCCTCTGAAGGAAGCAGCGACGCAGCACTCGGTGCCTTGCAGCGCGCTGGGGCTGGCGCGCAGCATCCTCAGCATGACGCAACCTGGCAAGAAGTCGCGAGGCTCCGTCGCTGCTCGTGTCCATCAAACCGTCCCCAAGAGGTGACTAAACACCCTCTTCTCGCCGGGCCTATCCGTCACTGTCAGCGGCTCGGCAGCTTCCACTGCAGCAGGCGCCGGGAGGCAGCTCCTCCGCGCGGGCCGGTCCGTTTGGAGCAGGGCTGGAAGGCGAGACGTGAAGGAGAGCACGGAGCGAGCGGGACGCTGCCCCCGGCAGTGCTCTGCCCTCGCAGGAGCAGCTCCAGCGTGGCGGGAGGGCTGCCTGCAGCTCCTCTCTGGGGAAGCAGGACCCAAATCCTGGATCATGAGGGGCAGCGGGAAATCACAGTTTGTGCAGGAGTAACAATATTCACCTGCTGCCTGGACGCTGTGATCGCCGCAGGTTTGGAGTGCCAGGACAGCGGGGAGTTTTGGAAGTAAATGAAGTTAAATGAATACACATTGAAGACAGCATTGTCAGGGCTGTTGTCACCCTAACAACAGTCACGGCTTTTCACTCCCATGCGAAACCTCTGCCCTGAGCTGGGATTCGGGGCTGTGGGAGCCTGTGCCCCTGTGCACATGAGCCCCCGCTGGCAGCCCTGGCCGCCCGGGCTGTCGCAAGGGAACGTTCCTCAGCAAGGAATGTGGGCTGCAGCGTGTTTGGGAGCTGAAACAGGCTGACGGGATCGCGGAGGTATTTTGAGACGCCGATAGCCAAACTCCTCGAGGGGAGCAACAAGTGGGTGTTTGCAGTCTGCAAACAAAACACGCACGTAATGCTGCACTAGCAAAGCCCCCACGCCAACTGCAGGGCCTGCTCAAGGCCTGGTTTGTGCTCTCTTCCAGCAAAACACATGGGGAGCAAGCAGGAAACTGCTCAATTCCTGCGTGGACAAAATATGGAAGATTTAGCAGATGTAAGTAAAAGTGGAGGTAGTCGACATGCTCTGCTGTGGCCACTGTGAAGCGGCACAGCAAGTCCCGCGGCTGCACGGGACCTCCTCGGGGCTCACCCGAGGGCCCTATTGCACACGCTGCCCTCCCGCTGCCTAAAATTGGATAGAAAAAGAGGTTAAAACTTTCTCCTGACAGCGTATTCTTCTGGGGCTCTTACCACGGCTGTAAAATATGTGAGCCGGAGTTTAACCAGATTTGCTTCATGACGAGTGTAAACAGACCCTGTTAACCTCCGCCAGCTTCTTTGGATGTAAATTTTGCCTTAATTTTCCTCGACGCGACAAGCGAAGCCCCTTTTCTGTTGCACGTGCAATGTGCGGCGCAGCGCAGCACCGCAAACCCGCGCGCACCACGGCGGGGAGGCAGCGGCCCCGGCGCTGCCGTGCGGGATCCGCTCGGGATCCGCTCGGAGCCAGGAGCGCCTGCAGAGCCCAGCGCCGCCTCCGCCTCCACCTCCGCCTCCCGCAGAGCTAATTGGGCTTAATTGCAACTCCTTCGGCTCCGCGCATCCACAAACAGGTAGGAATTAGCAGCCCGGGATTGGTGTCGGAGTCTGGCATGGCTCTGCGCGGCGAGGGAAGCAAGCGCCAGTGCTCAGCTACAGACCACGATGAATTCAGGGAGAGGGAATGGCATTGTAAAAATAAAGAAGCAAAAAGAGCAGAGGTAATCAAGGCGGATCGCAGGGAATCACAGAAGGGTTGAGGCTGGAAGGGACCTCTAGAGATCATCCAGTCCAACCCCCCTGCACAAGTTATCCCCCGAATAACCCCGATTTGCCACTATTTTTGAGATCTGCTGCATGCACTGTACCAACCGCTCTCTGAACATACAATGCTGAGGAAGCAGATGACGCAGGCAGCTGTTTTCCCCCACCCATCCCTATTTATTTTCTCTCTCAGGAAACACAGCGCATGTGAACATGCCAGATTAAGAGCTTTGGAGACCAGAAGTCCTGAAAGGCTCTGTATGGCCGTGGATAGGGCACATGGAGATGCCGGGCGGGCTCCTGCGGACTCCTCCATCAGCAGAGCCCTCCTTGGGGAAGGCATTTCCCCACACTGCGGGGCAGGATGAGGTGTGTGGAGAAGGTCTCCTCGGAGCCACATCGGGAAGCAGCCCTGAGGCACCAGCGGGGCAGCCCATGGCCGTCCCAAACCAAAGGCCACGGCAGCTCCGAGGCTCCTCAGCTTGGCACGGGACGGCCCTGCCATGAGCACTGCGAGGCCTGGGGGTGGCAACGCGGCCGGTAACCCGTGTGCTGGGCCTGACACCACAGCTGCCTCCCAGCCCGGCCGGGGAGCACGCGATGCCTACAGCTGGCCTGGCGAAAGCAGCTCCCAAATGCGTCACCTGCAGAAGAAACTCACAACCTCGTAGGCAGATCCTGCCCAGCTCCTCCGCAGCTGGAAGCAAAATCAGCCTGGGAAGCCCTGGAGGGGATGGGAGGCCGGGGCCGAGCGCCCCGTCCTGGCGAGCGCTGCAGTGACACCTGCCACCGCTGCCCCCAGCTCCGCACGGCCCCGATGCCTGAAGCGCCGTCACCCGGGACACGGCAGCCCCGGTGGGGACAGCAGACACATCCCACGGCCGGACAGGACCCTGGTGCTGCGGACAAATGACATCCGTGACTGCCGCAGCCGGGGCCTGCGGTGCTCCCGTCCCCCTGCGTCCCCAAGTTTGTCACCGCGCAAGAAGCAGCGTCGCTCGGCGCGAGGGATGAGGGATGTTTGAGCAGGCGTTTCCAGCAGCCCCGCGTGCCTCCCCATGCACGAGCCCAATGCACGCGCGCTGCCGGCTGGGAAAAGCTGCGTCCTGCTCTGCCGAGCGCCGCCGCGGGACGGGGTGTTGCAGGCACCCGGAGCGCTGGCCTCGCCGCCCCGGATTAATTATTGATGACCCCGATGGCGCTGCCAAACGACCTTGCTCAGTTCAGGAGAAAATCGTTTCAAACGCCTCCAGGAAGGAATCTGGACATCAATACGTTCTTTGTGCGCACACACAAACAGATGTGCGGCTCGAGTGCAACCAGTGCATTAGCTATAAAGGGGACTTAATATTACACCAGAGTGGGAAAGATTAATTTTGAGGGCTGAACTGGCAGCTCACGGGCATTCGGGCACCTTTCTCTGTTAGACACTTGCTGCTGCCATGCACCCTGGTCAGCAGCTACCTGCGTTTTAACACTCAGCAGTATCAGCCATGAGGAAGATCACCGGGTTTCCTCTGCCAACATGTGGATCCTCGCTTGGGTTAAAAACGCTTCTTCTGCTGCTGAAGGAGCGCTCCGGTGCCCGAGCACGCTCCATCCCTTCCCAACACCCTACCCCTCCTCTGGAGAAATCCCACTGGGAACTCCCAGTCCAGGCTCCAAGGACTTGGCTTCAACACAACCACCTGTTAAATCCCACCGGGAAGCTTTGTGGAAGACTTCTCTTGTGCCTAGCTCTGCGCTCTCAGGAAGTCCCTCTGTGACCGCTTCTGATTCCCAAAGCCGGCTCTTCCCGCTCCACCGCAACCGCAATTAGTGCACGGCCGCCCCTGCCCCAAGGCAGCCTTTGGGGCCCACATGTTGCCTCCCAGCAGGATTGCTGCTGCTCTTGCAGCCAGCCCAGCAAACGAGGCTCAGAGAACGCCAAAGACCCGAAAACAACAACAACAAAGGCATAATAACATGGAAGAGGGCTTTAACATCTATGCAGAGCAGACTGGGCTTGGCAGGCAGTTATCAACTGATCACCGTAAGCACTATGGCCATGCTGCTGAAAATTATCTGCTCATGGTGCAAGCCTGAGCAGAGTATTAAAGCAGGACTCCCTGCTGAAGCGGGAACCCCAGTATTGAAGCGGGAATCCGTGCAGGAACGCGCTGACGCCGAGGGACACGCGCAGCACGTGGGCCCCCACCTCCGTCCCCCAGCCTGGGAAGCTGCAGCGGGAAAGCCCTGCTCCTCGGCGGGAGGCCGGCCCGCATCACCCTGCATCCATGAGGACACCATGGAATCATCTACAGCCCTCACTAGAGGCACTGCTGCAGGGCGGGAGGCATCGGCCCAGCCCAGCACCCGCCTGCACACGAGATGGGGACAGTTCAGGCACGGTTATTCTACCGTACAGGGGCCAGGGGCTGTTTGAGGCTTATATGAACCAAGACACCTAATCCGAAGCAAATGGCTCAACAGTCGTGTAATGTTTTCTTTCCAGCGGGCCAAGGTGCACGATGTACGTGGGAATTAGTAGAGGGAAAATCCAGCTGTCAGGAGCAGGCAGATGTTGCTGAGGCAAGAGGGATGGACCCTCTCTGCAGTTGCATTCCACACAGCTGGAATTCACAGGCCTGACAATTTTA